>NC_042361.1:1355833-2711666 GCF_002563875.1 Besnoitia besnoiti | reverse complement strand
GCTGCCGCGGCGTTGTCTGCATGACCCTGAAAAACCGAAAAAAACAATGCACGGGAAACGCTAGTTGTTGGCGGCCAGAGAGGAAGCGACGCATGCACATGAGCGAGAAAACGGTATACAATCGAAGTCGAGAAGGATGCAAAGGCTCCGAAAGACTGCATCCGAATGCATTTGATAGTGCATCTGCGCACATGAACGCAAAGGAGAAACATTTCGCTATGCAAGGAAGCGTGGGAGAAGGCAGTTATACATGGAGAGAGATATCAACATTGACAGCAAGGCATGTCTGCGAAAATCTAAGAGTTCGTGCGAATCAGGCCGACGAATCACTGCGCAGCTACTCCTGCATACTTCGAGGTCGCACGCAATCTTCAGAAGGAATTTTTCATCGCAGACTTCTACAGCCAGTCCAGCTTGATGAAGCCACTCGCCCTCCATGGCGAAGAGGGCGGCATCTCGCTCCCCGGAGTCCTTCCTCTTCCCTTCTTGAATGCGCACGTCATCGCCGGCGCAGCGCCTCTGCAGAAAGGGTGCGAGGGCGGTGCTTGCTAAGATGCCCGACACAAGTGCCGCACAGGAAGAACCCAGGCCGCGAGCAACTGGAATTCGGTTATAACAGGTAAATCGAAATTTCGGGAGTTTCGACGCCGTAAGCTGAAGGCGAGCCAAAACCGCGTAGAACCCACAGACAACCTGAACAGAGTACAACGGAAATCTGAACAGAGAATCCTGGGTGCTTGCCTATGTTCTGTACACGCAGATATAAGCAGATCTGCATCTGTATACATGTATGCGAAAGCAGGGAATACGTATATGACATACATAGGGTGTGTGAGTATGTATGTATACATACATACGAAAGCATGGTAGCTTCAAGGCGAGTCACACTGATGGGGTAGAGCGTTAGGATATAGAACTTCACTGAGAAACGCGGGTCTTCTCACCTGGCTGGTACCGTAGAGTAACATACACCAAAACGACCCACAGGCAGGGACGGAGATAGACAGTCAAGGCCGAGAAGATGCGTGTGAAATAGAGATGTCCGCACGCACACAGGGCGCGACAACTGCGGAAAGTTCGTACACATAGAGGAAACCGGCAAGTCATAGTCTGTGGGTGTGGTCAATTCGGGGGCTCAAGGCAAAATGCGTTTCACACTAGGCATTTGCCAATCCCTGTGTTCACGTCTGGCCGCTTACCAGATTCGAGTTGTCCCTGGGCAGTTCGTTTTCGCCTTCTCCATGCAAAATGATTTCTTGTTTCTCTTCCTCTTCGACGATAACATCATTCCAGATGTTCACCGCCAAGCCGAGGCAGTCAAATCCCGATCCCAGATTTGCGCATGATGCGGGTACTCGGACGTGAATGCGCAAGGGGCTCTCTGCTATGTCCTGCTGTTCTTTCAAGATTTCTGCAGCAGCTTGCGCTCCTGTGCCGACCAACCGTTCCGCCGGATCTCGCGCTGCTCGCGTAGCCAGAATATCTTTCTCTTCTTCCGTAATTTCGCGCAGGGCACCTCTCCCCGACAGGTCCTGCGCACGGACAGTTGCGTCTCTAACACCTTCCCAGACTTGCACCGGATCCTCATAGAAGAACGAACCAGGATTGGCACCGGGTCTCCTTCCCGAAGAGGCAGACTGGTTGTCCTGTCGACGGGCTTGCGAGGCCGGCGCCAACGCTGCCTGTCCGACTTCATAACGCGCGGTAAGCAAGCCGGCGGCTCGGCTCGGTGAACCTCCACCAGACCCTTTCATGCCGACGTAGACAGCAATTCTGAAACAATTATACACGCCGACGCTACACGGAACAGGGGCCTCGCCCTCAGAACGGCAAACATGCGTGTGTGCAGCCAAGCGGGTGTACAGAGGAGACACAGCAGAGCTATCAGAACCCGTGAAATACGTGTACAGTTCCCTTACAATAAAAACATGTGGCAGCAGGAATGTTGCCTGAAACGGGAGCTGCCAGAAGAACGCAGGCTTTTCTTGCGGCACTTCTCTCTTGATACCGCGTGCGCTTTGTTCTCACAACTTTGCCTCTCGTACATGGAGACCTTCAGTCTGCTTTCCCGAGATGCGACGGGAGAGGGCAATGTAGTGGAAACGCGTCCTTCCAACAGTCAACATGGAGGAAAGAAACGAAGGCAGAAAATGAGTTGACGCCCTAATCGCACCAGGGGAAAAACTCTGACACGGGGCTATCTAGGGCAGTTCAACTGACAAACACTTCTTCGTCATCTCACACATCTTCCACGTTCTTCCAGATGTCATCATCACCGGCTTCCTTACATGAGTTCCTTTAGCGTTCACTTCAGTAGAGTGGAGAACCCGTCGTCGATCCACACTTTTCTTACAGCGCAGATTCCCGTGAAGCTCCGCGAACCCTCCGCTTTTGAGTTCAAAATGCATCTAGCGAACCTCACTCGCCACCTAGCAAGAGCGCCACACCCGCTGGCATGCCGATGGCTGCATGCCGTCAAAAAACTGTGCATACAGCCAACGGGTACTTTTGAGAGGTGGCACGCTTCGCTGCATCATTGTTTATTTAGACGTTCCAGTGTGGTGTTATGGAAGGTGGAACGACGTGTCTCTTCATAGCAAGGACGACCATGAATGATCGATCTGGAAGGGAATCTGAGAATCGCGTACATACTCTGTGTGCAGGCGAGACTACGGACTGGTTTGCCATCCCGGAGTTATTTTGTGGAGGACGTGCGGCCAAATGGTTGATCAGAAAGTACAGCACGCCGACCGTGACCCCCATGTACGGCAGCGTCGGGTGGCGCCCGTCCTGCGAAAGATGATGATGCACTCCGTGTCGCTGTACCCGACGGGAACCTACGTTTTGTTTCCTGCATTGCAATATCCGAAGAGTAGCTGACCACCAGCTTTACCGAGTTCGTGGGTTTTGGGTTCTCGTGGTGCGTAGTGCTCTCCGCAGCTCTCGCCGGGCGGATTCGGCTACTCTAATCGGCATGCTTGCTGAGTTTCTCGAATTCTGGCAGGTTTGACGAGCGCATGCGCTGCGAAGTGTGCAGAAGGTATCCTCTTTACCACTCACACGGAAGCGGTGCACTTCTCGCAATACCTGAACCAATGTGATAACGCTTCGAGGTAACCCACGGCAGCAGAGTTCATCTTCGTACGCGAACCACCCTGTCACTATGCCTGTATGAGCAAGGTGAAGCTGGCCACAGCTGCCCATAAATAGAACCCTTGCAACTTCAGCTAGCAAGAGGACCCGGACAAAACCGGTAATGCAAAAGAGTTTCCTTTGTCGTTGAAACTGTCAGGCGGTATCACCGCCAACCGCCCCGCCCTCCAGCGGCAAGGAAACTGGCTAGTTGAGTAAACGAGGTGCTACCCAGCTATGGAGGTCGCAGCTGGAAACAGGGGAAGAAAAGGGGATATTGAGGACCAAGAGGGACAAAGTGAGGCGACAAACTACAGGGACTAAGTCTTGACTGAGAAGCAAAAGATACCAGGGAAAAGAATACCAGCAAGAGGGACGAAGAGGTAGGATTCGATCCGCACAGCCAGCCCCGACGCCCACTTGGAGCGCTCCTCTAGCTCGGTATTATAGAGATCGGAACACAGCGTTGCCGCTTTTATGATGGAGAAGGCCATCATCTGCCGGCGAAACTTTTTCGTTGTCACCACCCTGGTGTGCCAGATATTCTCTGCCGGAGTTCTCCTCGACGCGACGTACACCCAGCTGGTACTGCGTCCACTCTCTTGCCGCGCGCGGAACTCACCTCTGTGTAGCGGACGCCGTCTCGCGCTCCGGCAGGAAAGACGGTCACGCAGTGCCTCCGCGGGGAGATATGCTTCAGAGTGCTGTGTGTGTGTGACCTTTTGTTTTTCACGACGATCCTTTGCATTTTCTCGAAAACAGAGGGAAGGCAGCACTCTCTTCCAGGTGTTCTGCTACCGGTCGAACATCAAGCTTTCCCGTTCCCAAACCGGGCGCTCTTCGCTCCCAGAAGCGAGACTTGCCAATGAAAACAGATAGGTACGCACGGTCTTTCTTCTTGACGCCTCAGTTGTCATTTGGAAAAAAAGCATTGCGGCAATGTGTGTCCGGGTAGATGTAGCCTGTTGGCATTTTTCCGTCGCTCCGCCACTGGCTCGGTTCCTGTGTATCCTGGGTTCGAAAGTGCCCGGCACACCTCACAGCGGCAAACGGCGGTAAAAGCTCCTTCTTTGTTTTCCGCTCACCTGCGCTCCAGTGCTGACTTGGGCATGTTAGACGGTGCGTGGCTTCCTAATACGTTTCGGCCGTTAGTACCACTATTTTGACGACGTCCATAAGATTGTCCCGTCGCATTCGGTCGTTCGAGTCCCCTAGCCGTGATACTGGCGCTGAAGTGTAGGAAATGCGTTTTGAAGTAGCTGCGCAAGCGTTCACTGGATGGATGCCGTTGTTTGATTCATTTGGAAGCATGATAGCGAAGAGAAGCTCGGTTTTTCATGCCTAAAGCATGAGTCTTTGACGTCAAAGACCGCGAATTAGAAGTTCCGTGAGGCTCGTATGCTCTCTATGCACCTGCAGGATCCTCCTCAGAAGCCTCCCCAGTTTCAGGTTCATACCGTTGGCTGTCCGACCGCGCGAGAGCTGCCGTCCTCATCCGCCAGGCTTTTTCAACTGTTGTTTCTTTTACCATGGAACGCTTGGGCACTTGCCGGTTTGACCCTCTTTCTGAGGTGGCACTACCGTCCGGTATTGTGATGTGGACGCCTCATCAATACTACGACGGTGCTGGTAAGAGTACTTGCCCATGAGGATGGCATTGCGTAGGATGCGTGCTGTATGCCTTGCTGCACAAGCGGACGTGGTCCGCGATCTTCCGTCACACGACGACGAAACACTCCCACGCACAGCTTTTTCATGTTTGTACGTTTTTTCATCGGGTGAGGCACAGTCGTAGGTCTTCGCACACCTATGCCGGCAGACGTGTGAGTAGGCGAAGCCTTTATTTGGTGGCTGCCGTTCATAGGTTGGGTTGCGTTACCAGAACGCGAGAAGTTAATCATGCGGCCGACGCGATGGGCAGACGCTCGCCTCCGTTTTCTAGACCCCGTAGACGAGCTCCCTGACGTCTTTAAAACCGTTCAGTCCGGCGCTTTCGACGTAAAGGTACGCATCCGCACTCGAAACGTTTCCGTCCTTGTCACGGCTGAGAGCTGACGCACGAGCGGCTCCACACGGAGCTCGCAAACCAACCTCGCTAAGAGTTTCAGCACGCAGTTCAGCGTCAAACCAGAGAGATCTGAGTGTTTCTGTTGACGGTCGGTCATGTGTTGTGTGCCACGCGGAAATAGACGGATGTATGGATGCGAAGCACCTCAAGGTGGAAAAGAGTATTTTCCGGTACAGATGGTCACTATTTTCCGGTACAGATGGGCACTAGGACGTCTGTCGCCAGATTTTTGAGCGAAGAATTAATAACCTTGCATTCGGCTCTTCGTTTCATTTGTGCTGTGTTCAGTGCTGGAGCAGAGGCGACTGCCAACTGGGTATCGAAGGAGACAAGACGGTTTTTATTAAGGCGCCCTTCGCGAACGACGTGGCTGTGTACGTGCATCCGGATCGCCTTCCAGCGTTTCCCAAGTCGTGGAAACCTCTCGTTTTTCTCCTCAACGAATCGGTCGGGACGTTTCGTCTGACGGAGAACCTGTGTCTCGTCCTGACTGTGCAGCAGGACAAGACTATGAGCATCAGCTGCGTGGACTACAATGGGGGATTTGCGTGCGCACACCCCAAGACCAATGTCGCCGCCGCGTACGGCTCCTACGTCGTGAAGGGCTTTGAGAAGCTTCCGCAGTGTGAAGTGATTCCCAAGATGGTAACCTCTTCTGGAGACTGGGGGTTCTTCGTCCAATTCTACGAGTGGGGTTTCCTCTTCATCCCAAAGAGTGTCGAGCTCATCCGGCCCCAGTCTGTGTTAGGCGCTGTCGGTGTGGGCAGGAGGGTGGAGACTGTTGGCTTGATCTTCCACCCTCCGAACATGTTCATTCACGTGAAATTGGATATCCCGCCCAAGACCACGCGCAATATAGAGTTCGGGAAGCACTTTCAGATAACGGCGAAGAAAACCAGCGAGACGGACATCGAGGTATACCTCGTGCTTGACAACCAGCTGGCCAAATACAGCTACTCCTTCGACATCCGCGTCAACAAGCCAGAAAAACCCAAGCACACAGACCACATTCACTTCAAGTGCAACGTGGAACCGGACGAAAAGAAGAAAACTGACCCGAAGTACAAACTCACTGCCAGCAAGGACTCTGCTGTTCTTATGGGACAAGGCTGCCCGTCCGGCTCCCCCAGTGAACAACTCGTCAACGAGCAAGTCATTGCGTACTACGACGCCGAAATCTGTAAGTCTCTCTTGCACTCTCCCTGCCGACGAGCGAATGCCAATCGGGGTGGCTTGTCTGTAGTCCGTTTCCCCGCCTTTGCGCAAGGCCTAGGTGTCGCAGCTGCTCGTTTATTTGTGGAAAAGCATCACCAGGTCTGTAACATGGGAGTGCTATGCGTGTGCGGCCTTTTCTCCGCAGGCATGTACTACACTCATCCACCCGCCCTGAAGCTCAGCAAGGCGTTCGCCGACGTTGCCATTTGCGAGTGAACACACTTCCGCAGACAAGGAAAGAATGTGTAGCGCAAGACAGGGAAATGTTTGGTAGTGCCTTGCAGAGGACCCCCTCTGCAGGTAGGGGATAGCGGCCACCGGATATCCGGAACGAGGTTTCCTTCTGCGCTGTGTCGGACCATAGCGGCATTCTCATTGTGCCGTGCGTGGAGAAGAGTTGCACGCCTTTTACGCGTGATGGCAGCCGAGACAGGCATCCACGCGCGAGCTGTCAGTGGGGAACAGGTTGTGGCGTGGGAGGAGGCTAGTCGGGGTATGTGGTCGATTCAGAAAGGTTTGTGGCGATGTTCGCTCGTGGCGCCGATTAGATTGACAGCTTGTCCGCTCTGCGTCTTGGAGTGTCTTCGCCTGTCAGCATGGTGGGCATCTTGTATATATTTTCCCATGTCTACACACGCGTGCGCACGCGCCTGTGCTTTTCCTGAAAAACCTCGTTTTGGAACTCGTGACGTGGCGCCGCTTGAGGCGTGCTCTTCAAATCCTTCGCTATTGTATGTGTACATAGGAGTCACAGACCTTCGTAAGTCTCGCACACCCTCCCGTCGCGGTTCTCTTATGTCAGCTTTCACTATTTCGAAAAGCACACTCTTCTTCACAGGCACTTATCTTCGCTGCTGTCTCTGTCCCTTGTAACGAATCACGCAGAACGTGCTCGTGCAGAGATCGGTCTGCCTTTAATGACGCACGTCGCAGGCCTCACGCTCTTCTCCTAACCGGCTCGCAACCGAGGTGGCACTCTGTCTTACCGCGCTGCGTGTGAACGATGTCTGTCGAGTGGCCCCGCCACACTCTAGGCGATTCTCTGCTTTTTTAGAAGGTGGAGTCACTCCGCTCAGTGACACGCTCGCGGCACACATACTTGAGCGCTATGGAGGCGAGAGACGCGCGACGACCTGCGCAACCTTTCCCATCCAGCTCGGGGTTGACTCAACTAGGAGCACAGGACTTTCACTTGCTATCACAGCCCTATCAATAGATACCGAGTGCCTCTACAGTATGCAAACTCAAGGTAACTGTCTGAACACGTGTGTACGCGTGCGTATCTGCAGACACGCATATGGTGATGGACATAAATTCCGTAGAGCTCAGTGCGGAAAAAACGGGGGTGGTGTCAGCTCTCCAACATTCTATAGAACAGCGCCACGTCCGTTATTACATGCAGTGCGTGCTCCTCGTCAATGTGCTACGAACATCCCACAATGCGCAAACACACAACACCACCGCACATTACGCAATAGCCGCAACTGGTTGTCGTCGGCGTGTCACAGCACACGTCAAACAGGAAAAGGCAACAGCGAAAGCGTTCCTGCCAACTAGCAAGAGCAAGCCGGTGCAGACAAGGGAAACCCCGTCGCCCTTAGGCATCTCTTTGCATCACGAACCACAATCATCCAGAGAAAGGCCACCCATGATTCCCACGTTTCTTCTGCTACACAAACTGACAAACACACCGCGCACGGCCGAGAACATGACTCACCAAGCCTTCCTCTTGCAGCCTATGCGTATCGGAACACATGCGGCACATAATTTACAGATCGACAGCGAGGAAGGAGGCGCTCGTTAAAAACCGACTCTTCAAACCGGCAGTCGCCCGCAAACGATACACCGAGGCTGTACGTCGGTCCGGTTCGCCGTGAAGTGGACACGTCAAAAAGGAACACGACAGCTCTACACACTGAGCATGCGGCACCTGTTTTAAATGCTCTTGAATCGAGACGCCTCCATGACAAACACATCCCTGCGGCCGCATCGCTGCAGTTGCCGCGACAGGCACACCCCCAGGGTCTACAGACTTACCAACACTCGACAGAACGCCTTCAGGTGGGTGCCGCAGAGGCCGATCCGACTTCTGTCTCGCGTCCTCAGGAGTTCCAAACCACACTTGATCGCCACCCCCTCCGCCACATGTCCGCTGCGACAGCTGGCAGCACGATGCATCCACAACCAGCATAGTCATCAGCGGTATACCCATGGTTTTAGCTCTAAAGAGCCCGCGGCGCAACGTCTGTCACTTTCGCCGCGTTTCCTGCTTGCGCAAAAAAGTCAAATTCGCCGCCTTCCACACGTCTCCCGTCAGCCGTCTGTGTCTCGTCTTCAGGCTGTGGCCTTCCCCTCTGCAAATCTCCCCTCACTGGTCTCCAACGAGCAAACTCCATTCCTCATTCTCGGCATCCGGCACGCAGTTCCGCCTTCGCCTCCGAGGCAGGAATGAACTTTCTCAGTCCGTCTTTGAGCCGTGTGTTCAGAATCCCCCCAATTCCGAAGGCAGGCAGAATGCGCGACGCCCGCGCGAGGACTGTCCCGCCGTACGCCGTGACGAGAAAGCGCGACCTCTGTCCAGGTGAGCGACCAGGGTTGTTGAAGATGTCGAGTGCGAGAAGGTGCAGGGGCGTGGAGAACAGCTGGATGCCCACGGGGCACAGAACCTGCGCTGTGGAGTCTGCAAACGCACGATCCTCCGCAAGTCTATGGGCAAAGTGCCTCCACACCCTCTGTCCGTCGATCGCTGCCCCGATGCTTTCTCCGCCTCCTGCTGCGACCGGGTCATCTTGGTCAGCGCCAGTCCAATCCCTGTGAGCCTCAGGCAACGTAGCGAACGCCCCATCTGCACGGGCAGCTGCGTGTCGCTCTTCAGCGGTCAGCTGCTGCGTCTCGTCAGCGCCCGCCCGCGCCTGCATGGCGCCAGAGGCTCCGGCCTGCGGGCTTCCCGTCGCGCCCCGCGGCGTAGCCTGGCGAGAGAGCCACGAGGCGACGTACGCAGGCGCGTTGAACGAGGCGGCGATCGTCAGTGAGTCCCTGAAGACAAAGAGGAGCGTAGAAACGAGAGGAAAGCGGCGGCTGCTCGCCTTCGCCACTGTCGCCGCGGAGCCCGCCAAGCTGCCGCCAGCTGAAGAGACAGAGGCTCCCCGGTTGACCGCAGAGGAAGACGGCAGAGACGCGGGCGTCGCAGGAGCCGAAACCGACTGCGCCGTTGGTTGGCGGTTAAACAGCTGCGCGAAAATGATATCTTTGCGAATGCACAGATACATGTTCGCAGCTGTGGCGGACAGGAACTTGGTGAACTCGGTCGACACGTCTGTCTGGTTTAAATGCCGCGCTACCGTGACGGCGCCGTTGGCCGCGAGGTAGGTTCCCGCGTAGACGCCGCAGACGATGCGGAAATCTCTGCCGCTGAAGAAGAGGCGCGGGCGGAAGACGATGTCGCGGAAACCCGCAGCAATCGAAGCCCACAAACTCTGCACACCCGCTGCATTCCTCACAATCGACCTATCGATGATGGTGACGAAGGGCGACACGCCGAACGAAGCGATCGACGCCGCACACGTGTCAACTGCCAGCTCTGCGCAGAGGCGCGAGGAGAAGAAAGCCTGCGGTGGCGGCCCTGCCGAAGACTCTGTACCGGAGGAAGCGCTAAGAAGAGGCGAGGCGGGGAGCGACTGGGTCGCCACGCCTGCGTCAGGCGCGTTTGCATGGGGCTGCTGAGCGGCTGCGCACGAGGCAGGGGGGGCGCGGGCGTGCGAGAGGGCACTCAGCGAGGATTGCGAAACAAACGGAGAAAGGGCAGAAGTTGAAAAGGGGACGAGGGCGAAGCGCCGTGACGATGCGAGCGCGGCGGTCGCCACCGCAGATGCAGACGGGAAGCGCATGGCGCTCTGCGCGGCGCCAAGTTCCTCCATCCCGGTCAATGGAACAGTCAACTGCGCGTACACAACTCAGATACACGAAGCGAGAAACGCATGCATGTGCATTCAGTATGGACGAGCGTCTTCCTAGATTGATCTGATCAGGAAAGCAGTCCTATCCCAGCCCTGCAATGGTCGGCACACTAGCCATATGAGCGCACGTCCATACCGGCGTTGATTAGTGCGACGCCACTATCGGAGTTTACAAGGCCCCGCTTCGGCTCAGTAGAGCTCGGTGGGTGCGTTATCCGGGTGTATTCTGAAGTAAGGAATTTTCACACGAAGAGAGGAGCAGGCTGACGGTGCATGCGTGAGAGGCCTTTCCGGCGCATCCGTGCACCGCGAGGCAGGTTAGAGCCTCAGCATCGCGTTTCTCATGAACAGCATGGAGATAACGACAGTTTCCATCCAAGAGGCCACGAAAAGGATCAGGAAGAGCAGACTGGGGACAAATACTACTCTTGCGTACAATCCCGAAAACTAAGGTCACCCCGCAGTCGGGTGCCTGCCGTCCCCGTCCGCCTGTCTAGTGCTTTGCTTCCCCGTACTCTCGCCTGTTTCAAGAATCGACGCCCTCCAGCTCGCAAGCGTTCTCTCCCGGGACCAGCAGCGTTGCGCGGGGGTCACGAAAGCTCTCGACAACACAGGAATCTAGCGTCAAAAAGCGAGCAATGCCCGGTGCTGTGCAGCGACTACAATGGTGAGGAAAGCAGTTCGATACACACGGAAACAGGCCCACCGCGCTTCTCCAGACGAACGAATCGACAGCGCCGCTGCTGTCAGTCAGATATCCTGTCAGGGAGGTGTGCTGTGTAGAATGTCTGTGAAAGTGAGCAAAAGGTAAACTTGCACGTCCCAACGTGTTTCTTTTCCCCCCTCTCGACGAGCGCCGTCTTCCGAAGGGATGCCCGAGTAATTTCACGGTGTGTGCGACGAAAAGTGCCAAACATGGAGACAGGAAAACGAGGCCGTGTTTTGCAGTGGCTCCTGCCCTCTGCAGCACACACCGAAGGTTTCGGTCGTGCGAAAAAGAGGAGAAACGTTTCGAGCGGCGCGCGACGGTGAGCCCTGGGAGACGGCAAACTAGCAGGCGGGGTCGGACAACGGATGTGGGAAAAATAGAGCAAAAAAAATTCTCTAATTGGGGGATAAAATGCTACGGCAGTCGGAGTTTCACAGTGTACACAGAAGAAAGCACGCAAGAAAAACTGTGAGCACAGGCCGTTCCGCGCTCGACTCACTCACCTACAGCGCACGGACGCGCGAGACGCGCGTACGCTGCCATCGCTTGCTAGGGTAAGAGACCCACAGAAGAAGAAACTTTTGTTCGCGCGGTATTGTTCGCCTCACACAGAAGAAGAAAACAGAGAGAGGTGGCCTGAGGGGTTTTGCTCACGCGTTACTAACGGGAAAAGCGAACGAATGTCAACCTCGTGACGAGCGTTTGGTCGCTCCGTGCCGAGTCTCTGATGTCAAAAATGGATCAAACTGCGCAGAGGCGCAGAGATACGGCGACGAAGACATGGCCGAAGCGATGGTAAAGCTTCTGAGGAAGAACGGCGCGCCAGCTAACGTGTAGATCGACAGTGCTTCACAGATAATTCCGAGGTAGAGATCGTTTGCAGGTATTGAGCGAGGAGGACGGTGAGTTGTATACGTGAGGACACTCGAGTGAAAAGACGCTCTCCCACGTTAAGTAAGTGTCGTGGACAAAGACTTTTTGTAAATCGACAAGTCAACGAACGGCTGGCGCAGAAGCGGATGTACCCCCCTCGTCGGGGGCGCCGCCCACGGGCAGCCGCAGCTGGCGGCCGAACTCCCGTGATATGTCTAGATTGTTTATGAGCTTGGAAAGCCACTTCAAATACGCCCTCCGCTAGCATCTGTACAGTGGTGGAAGAGGAGCAATCGAAAGTGGGTGTCCTGAACGCTTCACTCTCTACACGCTCCACCGAGGCTCTCCAGCACCGCTCTAGCCCGCTGGGACCTGCTGGCAAGCAGCCTCGCGGATCTTCCTTGCACAAAAAACGAACGACGCAAGGGAAATAGCTCACGGTTGTTGTAAAAGCAGTGACAAGGAAAGCGGGAGCTAAAAAACGGCTCTCTACTTCTCAGACAGTGAACACATGGGTGTGTCACTGTAAGGTGCCGTGCGAACCCGCCTGCAGCTCAGACCGAGCAAACGCTTTGCTGAGCAGCGGATAACGATGAAGGAAACTGCCCAACCAGGCGCACTGCAGTGCCACGTCTCCATCACATGTACGGGAAAACGAACTTACACCTCGCTGAAGCGTCCCCAATGACGCTGCGAATTGTCGCGGAGTTTTTTGAGGTGCGAAGATGCGGTTCGACAGACACATGTATGTATATAGACATGTATGTATGTGGGACACACAGCGGATCTCACGTGAGAAAAGCAATGCATCTAATAGAGGGAATGAATACTGCACAAGCTGCAGTATCATCAGAGAAATGATGCAACACCCATCAGGAGGTACTTTGTATTTTCTTGGTTTCGGTGCAAGCCGACGCACGCGCGCCGCTATAATTCGGCATGTTGCCTGCCAGCACGCAGACGAAATTGTTGCTTTCGAAAGCACTGAATTGAAGGTAGCCCGCTTCCGAGCGAACAGTGTGTTGTCCTGTACGCCAGCAGCGATGGCGGCCCTTTTGCCAGCCACGCTGCCAAGCGCGCAGCATGCCATACAAGATGTCGCCTAGTGGTGGTGATACCGGCTGCCCCTCGTGCAGTGATTTGCAGGAAAGTTGCTGCCCTGCGTACGGAAGCCCAGTTAAGTGTTGTATGACTTTGCTGTGGCAAATGGTATCTTCTGATGTCTGGTTTTCCCCTCATCGAAGCCTGGGATGCAGCTCCGTCGCATACTTGGTTCTGAGGCTAATAAAGTGGCGACTGACGTGGAAAGAGAAGTATATCAATAATACGAGTCTCGGTGGCTCAGTGAGTGGTATCTCGTGTCTTCCCAGCAATGCCATTTGATTCTTTTTTACGTGTGGACTCGCGTGCACGCACACCCGCGTGCCAGTACCCCCTGTCTTCAAGTTAGCGCGGGGGCCATCGTACACATCTCTCTGAGCGGGCGGTATTTTCCCAACGCGGGACTCGATTTACCGATGTTCGATGCGTCGCGTGTGCAAGAAAAAGAGGGCAGGCCCGGGGAAAGAATCGAGGCTATAAAAGCGTTTCTCCGGCAGTGCCCGGGCGTCTTTCCCTTCCCTTCCTGCGTAGTCCGCCGCTGCGTGTGCCCGTTGGCTGGGAATGTGTGAAATCCTTGTCCCTCCTCACCGAGACGACAGCGCTGGTCAGCAACGGACGACGCTGTGGCAGAGCCTTAGAGACGAGGCCCTCTCCTCTTTCTCCTCTCCCTCTCTGTCGCTCCTTTCCCTACCTTGCGCAGTGGGACCGAAGGGGTAGGAGTTCCCCTACGCAGGAAACACCGCGCGCGCTGCGGAAGCGACCGCTTTTCCTCGGACGTGGAAATAAAGCGCCTCCTGGCGCACCACCCGACCGTTTTTAGCGCGCGCAGCAGCCCTCGTCCACCTGCGGACGCGCGTAACGCCTCGCCGCTGGGCTGCCGGGAACCTCCTTCTCCCCCTCCTCGCCCCTGTTTCCCCTCGGCTGCTGCCGCGAGCCGCTGCTGCTACACGGCGCCGCCACAGGGCTGCAACACAAGCGGAGTCAGTCATGCGAGCGTAAAACCTCTGTGCGACTTGCGCGACAGCAGCCACGAGGTACCGCCGCCGCGGCCGCTCCAAGACGTGGGCGAGGTCGCGGCGCTGCTTCTTTCTACCTGCCGCACCTTCTTATATAGCACAGGCTGCCCGCACAGAAAAGAGCTACTGCGCCGACGAAGACCCGCCCTTTCAGGCGCTTTCTTCTCAGGACACCCTCTGGTAGTGTTTCAGTCGCCTTTTTCTGCCGTTTTCCAAAGGGTTTCTCCCCTTTGTCGGGCTCTCTGCTGTCGCAGAAGATCTGGGTGTTCGCGTTCCTTTCGTCTCGGCTCTTTCGCCGCGCGGCGCTTCCGTCGATTTTCTCGGTCGACCCCCTCCCTCCTCCCTTCTTTTTCTCGTGTCCCTCTTTGTCTCATTGGCGCGTCGTTTTTTGGATCTGTTTCAACGCGTCGCGGGGTGGTTTTCGCTCTTTTCTGCAGGAGGTTGACCTTCGACATCTGTTTTTCGAGCTATTCAAAGTCCGTCCACGGTTTTTCCGCCGTCTCCGTCGTTCTTCCTTCTTTCGCCTATTAACGTCCTCCCCCGGTCTCCGCGCCGGAACCAAAAAGGCCTCTTTGTCGTCCCCACGGAGTTATCGAGAGAGGTTGGTTTGTCTCCTCTGTCACCCTGCTCTGCTTTCTGTTCCCGTTCCTTCTCACTTGTTTGTGACGCGTCTTGTCCAACTTTTTCGTTTTCTTTTTTCTCGTGTGTTCGGTTCCCCCTTTTTGCCAGGCCCCATCCTCTCCATGTTCTGAGCGTCAAAAAGGGGTCCTGTTCCCTTCTGTCGCGAAGCTCTTCTCGTTTCTATTCCGTCTCTCTCGCTTGGCCTGTCGCCTTTTCGGTTGGTGGGAGTTCCTCTTTCTCGTTGGACGTCCCACCCGCGTTCCACCTCGCGTCCTACCGCCCTCTTGGTCCTTTTTCTCGGCCCTCGTATCGGTCTTTCCACGTCGTCACCATGGCTCGCAAGAAGAGAGGAGACAACGCCGCCACCGAGCAGGCTGCGCCTGCAGCTACTGCCGCTCAGCCAGCGCAGAAAGCGCCCGCAGGAAAGGCTGCAGCGCCCCCCGCGTAGAGGCCGCGGCTGAGAAACCCACGGCGGCGGCGCCTGCCGTGAGCGCGCAAGACCTCATTGCGGCGACCGCCATGGTCACCCGTCCGCAGGTCGACACGAGCAACATGAGCGCTTCGCAGAAAAAGAACTTGAAGAAGAAGATCCGCAAGCAGGAGCAGCGCCAGCAGGACGCGGCCGTACTCGCGGCGGTGCGTCCCGAGTCGGCGAAGTCTGGCGCCGGGATGGCGTCGTACTACGCGGAGCAGGAAGCGGGGCTCCGCCGGCGCCTGGAGGGCATCAAGCGCGTGCTGAGCCAGTTCCAGCAGGGCAGGAGCCGGTCTTCTGCCGGGGGGGCAGCGCCGAATGCGAAGAAGATTGCGCAGGATATCGACAGCATCCTGCGTGACATGGACGCGACGGTCCAAAAGGAGGAGTCTGTGCTTCAGAAGCCGCTCAGCAAGCGGCTGACGGTCCAGCAGCTGCAGCAGCAAGTGCGCGACGTGGAGACGCAAGTGCAGAAGCAGCAGAGAGAGCTGCAGCGCCAGACGAACCAAGGCGGCGCGGAGTGCGCCGAAGTCCGAGGATGCCTGGAGGAGAGTCTGCGCTACGTCATGCATTTGCGCGAACAACTCGTCCTCACTCAGCAGCAGAGCGAGTTCCGGGCCTTCCGCGAGCGCGTCGCCGCCCTCAAGGCCGAGGGCGAGGCGCTCGTCAAGGGCCTCCACGCCGGCGGCGGCAACTCGCCCGGCGGCAGCGGAGAGGCCGCCTCGGCTCCCTCGAGCGCGAAGGAGGCTCAGTGGCGCAGGCGCCTGGGGGACTTGGCCCGTGGCGGCTCCGCCGGCGGCCGGCGCGAAAAGCGCGGGCCGAACGGCAAGGAGACTGAGGGCGACGGCGAGGCGAACGGCGCGCCTGCTGCGCCTCTGGTCATTCAGTCCGTCCATCTCGGCCTCGATGCCTTGGGCCTCCTGTTCCCTGGCGGACAGAACCCAGTGATGGTGAGGAAGTTCGAGCGGTCATGCGGCGTCGTCATTGAGAAGCAGTCTGGCGGCCGCGTCCTGACGGTCATTGGGCTCCAGGCCCCCGGCGTCGAGCGCTGCGTCGCCTTGCTCAAGTCCCTCGACGAGGGCATGCAGCCGGACAAGCGCGAGAAGCACCGGGTTGTCGTAACCGGCCGCACCGTCGGCAGCGTGATTGGCGCGGGAGGCGCCAACCTCCGCCGCGTCGAAGAGGAAAACGACGTCGTCGTTTGGGCTGAAGGCAACGAAATGATCGTCATGGGTGTGACCCCCGCGAAGATCGCCGATGGCATTCGCCAACTCAAGGTGAGGAGCGAGACGCAAGCGTGTGTGTGCGTGCAGCAGGCTCGTGTGAGGGACGCTCTCTGGCGCCCGCGCGCCGACTTCGTCGGGGGTCCGATGAAGGAGAGTTGGGTTCTGGGTCGCATTTTCTGCGCGCAGATGACGCGCAAGCGGCGCGTGTCGTCTGCGTGATCTTAAATCTGTGCGCCACGGTCCTGTCTCTGTCCCTGTTTCATCAGGAGATGATGGCGGCTCCCGTGCCGGCTGCGGGCAGCGGCGGCAATGGCACGTCCATGGTTCTCTCCTTCACGGTGCCTGTCGCACGCGCGCTGGGTGGTCCCGGCTTCCGCCCCTTCATCCACAAGCTCGAGGGCGAGTATGAGTGCTCAGTTCGCGCGCCCAAGGGCGGCACGGAGGGCGTCGTTCTCGTCCTGAACGCGGGCGCCGAGAACCTGGCCGCTGCGGCGAAGGCCATCAAGGAAGAAGCTGAGAAGCTCGTCGTCAAGACGATCCGCGCTGACAATGACAAGGTTCTTAAGCTTCTCAAAGGCAGCGCTCCGGGTTTCAGCGCCAGCGCACGGTTAGTCCCGCAGAAATGTGAACAGGAGAGATCAGTGGCTGGCGGGGGGGGAGGGGCGAAGGAGCGGGGCTTGTCGCAGGTAAAATAGAGGGACGGGTCGCTCTGGAGGTGTCGGTTCGTTTAAGGCGTGGTTTCTCTGCGTCGAGAACAGCTCGTTTGGTTGGTGCATCTCTGGTTGTATTGCGGTTGATTTGCAGCGAAAAGGATTACGTGACGTACCTGCGCGGCGACAACGAGCTCACGGTCGTGGCGCCGTCGGGTGCGATCGAGGAGGCCGTCAAGGCGGCCGAGGAGGGTCTGCTGCAGCTGGATCGCGTGACAGAGCAGCTGACCGTTCCGCGCAGCCAGCTGCGAGTGATCACGCGCGCCAAGCGCGCCCAGATTGAGGAAAGCACCGGGGTCGTGTTCCGCCCGCCGCGCAACGGCGCTCAGGGAGGAGCGGATGCTGTGTTTGCCTTCTCGGGCACGAAGGAGCAAGTCGAGGCCGCGCGCACGATGCTCGAAACCGTCTTGCGGGAGGAGGGCTACAACGAGTCCATGTCCGTCAGCAAGGAGATGACGGCGGCGCTGCTGGCGGACCGCGGCCAGGGCGTGCGCGACCTGGAGGAGCAGTTCAGCGTCTCCATTTCCATCGAGCGGCAGAACCGTTGCCTGGTCGTTCGCGGCAACGAGGCTGCGGTGCAGACCTGCCTCGCGGCGCTGCGCGAGCGCCAGGCGCGCGAGTTCGACGAGGACAAGGACGACTTGGTCGTCGAGCGCGTCCCCGTTCGGAAGGACCAGATCTCGGCGATCATCGGGCGCCAAGGCGCGCGCATTCGCAAGATTCAGGCGGACAGCGGCGTGGAGTCGATTCGCATCGACGACGCGGACGGCGTGGCCGCGGTCCGCGGCAGCGCCGAGGCCGTCGCGAAGGCCGTGAAGCTCATCGAGGAGGCGCTGAAGGAGGTTCCAGCCGCGGCGGGCGGCGCGCCTCACGGGGGCCAGGACGACGGCGAAGAGGAGCGCGCTGGTGAAGGCGAACACCACGCGCCGGCGCGGGCTGGTCGCGGCCGCCGCGGAGGCCACCGCGGAGGCGCCGCGATCCATGGCGTCAAGAGGGCGCCCCAGAAGCCCCTCGACGTCGATGCCTCGGACGAAACGGCGTTCCCCTCCTTGGACGCCGCTGCGGTCAACGGCAGCAAGGGCCGCGCGGGAGGCCGCTGGAAGCGCGGCGCCCGCCGAGCTGAGGAAGTGAATGCGCACGTGATGAACGGCGTGACTGAGCAGAACGGCTCGATGAAGGACGAGGTTGACGGAGTGGCGTCCCCTGGCGAGGACGCCACGATCGGCAGCGAGGTCGGGTGCAACTGAACGACTTGAGAGACGGAAAGGAATCCGTATGAAGATCTGGCCGTCCCCAGAGATTGAGAAGAGATGTGTGCGCGTGTGGTGTGGGCGTGTCTCGGCGGGGCCTGTGCCCATATGAGAGATATCAGTGATATCACAAGCAAAGCGTCCAAGTGCCCGAGAATATGACTATGTGTGGATGTTTGAGGCTTTGTTCTGCACATTTTCCGGTCGGAAGTGTTTGTATTCTGACCTCTCGGCAAGACGCAGTGCATGCGCGAAGGCGACCTCGTCTCTCGAGGTCGCTTCCACGCGTGCAAGAAGGAAGAGGTGTGTGGGTGCTCCAGGGGTAGGGGAGGGCGAAGGCGACAACGGGGTGCCTCAAAACCGTGGGGGGGGGGAGCGGTGCATTGCTAATTCTCGTGAGGAATCTTTTTTTTGTTGGTTCTTGTCATCGCGCCCAGTGCGTCGACGGCGCGCGGATCTCCATAGTTGGTGTCCGCGGAAACACCTGTGGCGTGTGTGTGTGTGTATCTGTGTGGTGAGGAGATGCGCCAGGGGGCGCTTTCCGTGTGTCTATTTTCCATTCTCGTCATCTCAAGATGTATTTTATCTCGCCCCTCGAGTTCCCACATATAGTCTTTCCAGTTTCCTACATGCCGGTCCGTGTGTGAGATTCAGTAGGAGCGCGATGGGCACGCCCTGCCAGTTTGGCAGAGGAACGATTGCTGGGTCTCTGCTGCGCGCTTGGGGCGATGCCGGTCTGTCGGGGTGGTTTGTCGTTTTTCCTCTGAGATGAACATAGTCTAGCCTGTCTGAACTGGGGGTGCGTGTCAGCATCGACCTTTGTGTGTGTATTGCTGCGAAATCTCGTAGAAGTCCCGACCGAAAATGTCCGCGCGTCTTTTGCTTCCTACGTGCGAAGGAGGATGGTGCGCGCGGCTCTTCACTGCGTCGGTCCCTGCCCTCCTGGTTCTCCAGAGTCTGCCTTTTCTCGATGTCTTTCTGTGAATGCTGAGAACACGAGGCACCGTCGTGAAGCCTCTGGGAAGTCACTTCCTGAACACAACTTCACCACTATGCAGATGAGTGGAATGAGAGTGCGTGGCTGCACATCCGTTGATCAGGTCTTGCACCGCACACGTTAGGATCGTTTTGCTGAATACATCTGATTTGCACGCTGTCCCGTGGCCAGCCATCCATTCCGCAACCTTCAGTGTAGGCAGTCGTCCAGATGTGGACCTGGCTAGAAGTTGCATCACGTTGTCTTTATCGTCGGATAATAAAAGGCTTTTGCAGTTAAACGCTTCAAATCCGTCCGGCGTCACGGATTTAGATCAGTTCTCTGAGGGGTAGCTGTAGCTGTCCGGGCGCACACTCAGCGGACGGAAGAGCGTTTCACTGCTGGCAACCGAACTGAGGCGACCGCACTGAGACGCTGGAGCTACCCGCAGTTACCGTTTTGGTTCTTGTAGACCCGTGGGTCGCACCTCAAGGTGAGACCGGGGAAAGTGTTTGGAATAGAGGACTGCGTTCAGTTGTGTGACACGGAGCGTTTGTGAACGCGTTCTTGTGCATGCGAGGAATGGCAACTGAGTCAGTCGTCGCAGAAAAGCACACGAAGTCATTAGGGCATCTGCAGAAAAAGGGTTGTCTGCATGTGGGTTGAAGGGGTAGGACTGATATCTGCGGCAGGCTGTGAAGGGCTAGTGTGCCAAGATTTCGCTGTCATTGTCGTAGTTACCTGTCAGACAGGAGGCAGGGGAGACGCATCCGCCGTGGATACGCATTAGTTCGCTGCGCGACAAGAGCTGCCGTCGCATTACCCTTCAGCTTCTTTGTTTTGTAAATCTGACTGCGTTGTGGACAAGCGTTAAGCAATCTCTGCAACAACTGGTTACTGTCGTTCCGCAAGCGCAGACTGAAGCAAAGTAGATATATCAGTGAATGAAAGCAAGTCTCAATGATGTCTGTCCTTGGAGAGCCCAACACAGTCACTACATGGAAATATCGGGGGAGGGCCGCCAGTCGTCCACGAAAGAAACAGTGGCCTTTGACGTCTTTGCCTTGAGTGCTTGGTGTGGAGGGAAGTCACTCATGGCTGGTAGTATATCAGGACGATTGTGCCTACTGCAGTTTGATACAACGCCACATAGACAAGTAGGTGATCACGTGGGAAAATATGAAAGTGATCCCTACACAAGTGTGGCAAACACTGGCCGTCTAGGGTGGGTTTTAGCGACCAGATCATACATGAAGGCCGAACAGCGGTTTGGGGGATGTAAGGTACTTTTCACCTGCCAGCGAGTGGTTGTCTGCAGAGAGCAAGCACACCCAGACCACGTGTGCACGTCTCACTAGGATGAATTGCACTCATATTCCCCGTTTTCGGTCTTCTAGAGTGCCTTGTGTAGAGCTGAGTTCTACAGGTTCCCTCACTGGTCGTCTTAGAGCCCGAGCTCGCATACGACTTGACGCAGATGCGACGGTGTGTGTGTTCCATAGCAAAAGGGACCAACCAAAAGCCGCTTATCAGCCACGGTGCCCGTGGGCAATCTTTCAAGACAGCGACGTTCGCTGGGCGAGGCGCTGGCATCGCACATGGCCAAGACAAACCCGACGCCGCTATCCACAGACTGCGCTGCGTCGGCCTAAACAGCTTACCAGGTGCGCGCAGCCCACTGATCGCGCACCGCCAGCACATTTCGTTTTACATCTTCTTTTATCTTTCAGGCAGGAAGACAAGCAACGCAAGCGTTTTCGTGGCGTGTCGCATTTCTCGAAACGCGGTGGTTCTTGGCAGGAAGGATACGGCAGCAATATCATGGTGTCCCCGTCGCGGTTTCGGGTATTGGTTTTCTAGGGACCGTGTTCTGTGTCTCGCCGTATGGCTTGCGTGCTAGGTGGGCACATTGAAAGCAGTCTCTTACCAGGGCTATGTGGTTGAGCCGTGACGTCCACTCATGATTTGCGGTTTTGTGAGCGGGATCTCCCGAGGAGGCGTATCCTCCAGTTGACACCCGAGCGCGATCTTGGCATTTGGACAGATGGAGCTTCGAAAGGCCGTGATGTTGTGGTCGGTCACTGTTGGGACGCTGCCCTATTTTGACGAGGTTCCTTTGTGGCGCGAGCTCCTAGGCGGACGGTCTCCGTGTTGTATCTGTGGTCGTTCACGAAAAGGCGAACATAAGGGGTCCTTTTGTGGAGCCATAGTGGGAACTGCAGCATCCGACCCAAGACCCAACCCTCCGCCAGAGCATTCTCTTCCTTCCAGCGAGGGGCCGCCACGTCGTGTTCGTCCACCGTCCGAATATGGAGAATATCTCCGTAGGCAGAACCCACTACTCGTGAGGGCCCTCCTACGCGGCACGGGACAAGGATTCGAGGACGTAGCACTAGGATCTCCCAGGGTGCCCGCCCGCATTCGCGCAGGTTCTCGGGCGGTTCCCGACCCTGCCGTCCAACACCGACCGCTCATGAACCCGAGGCCACATGTGGCAAGCGAGGGGCCCGGAAGCTCCGGGTCAGGTTTAGAAGCGTACCATCTCTTGCCTCAAGGATCTCAGGTAAGCCCGTGTGCTGGGCACATGAGCGTAGTCTCGAGCCGGTTTGTTTTCAGAAACAAGCGCAGCTGTGACGACTCTCCGGGTGGGATTAGCGCTATTTCAAGGTGTCGGGAGCGTGCCAAGGTTGCGCCTTCATCGGAGCAGTCGATCGAAGAGGCGGTGCCAAAGGGCGACAAAACAGCGCCGCCCCTTCTCCAGGGAGTGCATCGTGACAAACGCGTTCAGAATGCCTGCCTCTCATGTACTTATCCTCCACGTTTGCGTACCGAAGTTACCTCGAGATCTGTAGCATAAACAACAGCCACGACTGCACGGCAACGGCGGCTGCGAAGACCTTGTCAGACTGACGGCTCGCGCAGTGAGTGTGCCCGTTTCCGGGCAGGACGCCGCGCGCTTCGTCTTTTCTTGAACGGCTCGAGGCGATGTGCGGCAAGGGAGGTGCATGAGCTGCTCCACAATGTTCCTCAGCTTGAGCTAATAAGGCCTTAAACATCACTGTGTGACACACTGCTATTTCAACATATCACTTGTAGTATGTGTGCTTTTTCATCAGGCAAATATCGCAGGTAAACAACATGCTGGATCTCTTCCCGGCTGAAAAAAGGCCCTGCGGCGGATTCACAGGAAGCCCTTCTTTGATTTTGTCAGGGCCGGACGCGGTCCTGTAGAGGTAGCATGTCTGGACAACACGAGATATCAGGGGCGTGTTCAAATGAGAGAGTGTGCAGTGGAGGTATGGGAGGCAGACCGCAACCTCGCACGCATTATGATTCGCGGCAGCACGCGCGATATTAATGTTGACCGGCGGTGGTTTAATCCTATCAAGGCGGTCCCATAGTTGAATTTGATTTATCTGAACCGGTACTGATTGTTGAGAGGAAGATGTGAAGTAGTGGATTCTGGGTTCGGCGACGATTCTGCTGGGGAATACATCCGGGAGCTGTGTGATGTAGCTGACCCTTACAGAAGTCCGATAGGAGGAAGTGACTTCCAACGAAGCACACGGTCATAGCGTCACCCGAGGTGCCAGTGTGTGTGGCACAAACTGGTGACAGCACACGATGTAGAGACCGCCTCTCCTTGGCGTGGGGTGCCAGAGCAGCGACGCCAACCCACCGCTCTGTTTAAACGCATACAGCACACAACAACCTGCGTTCGCGCATGGCAGTCCGACCTGCGTATCGTGCGTTGTATGGTTCTCGTTGTGTCAGGAGAGGCAACGACAACGCGGCTCACTGCCAGTACAAGCGCTAGCCGATCGCGATCATCCGGAGCAACGCCTCGACCATCAGGCCGCCATGATCTGTGGGTTCCCCATGGGGCCCGTGTACGATACTCGAGGCAGCACTGGCCGTGGCCGCGCTCCACCCCGTCTCTGCGGCAGCGCCGCCCACTACGCCTGCCTCCCCAGACACCCGCAGAGATAATACAGTTGAGGTTGCTGCTCAGGCTTATGGGATCACTTGAAAGGGCAACCGGAAACGATCGTCACCGTCCTTCTTAGGGGTGCATGCTGCAGCTGAGCTTGCTGTCAACGGGCTCAGTCTTGTTTTCACAAGAGCGGGACAAGCTCTCTTCTCATCACCACACGCGTGACCCTACGCGGTAGTTCGGTCGAGGACGAAGGCTGCACTGTACAGCCCTTCCTGTCGTCACCATTGGCGGTTCCTTCCGTTCGATCCTGCCGAAAACACCTGTGCCTCTCGGCAACCGTCAATCCGATGTGTGATCCCGACTAGCGATACCCACTCTGTAGTTCTACGTTAGGCTGAAGGCTTGTGTTGCGGGTGCGCCGGACTCCGGCAGGGGCAGGCGGGCCTCTAGCAATTCGCTGCAGTAGATGAAATTGTGTTTAAAGCGGCGAAAGTAACATCACATTGTATATTGGCAGGCGTGTGCTGCAGTTCAGTTCATACGCGGGCTCTTCGCTTGCCGTGCAGCAGTTCGTTGACCGCGTGGTTCCGTGTGCATGGCGGCACAACTTGCGTTTTTGGGCATTTTTGGCCCGTTTTCTTGGCACGCTGGCCCTAATGGCGATTGACATATGTTCGGTAAATGAA
Source organism: Besnoitia besnoiti (assembly GCF_002563875.1). NCBI lineage: Eukaryota > Apicomplexa > Conoidasida > Eucoccidiorida > Sarcocystidae > Besnoitia > Besnoitia besnoiti. Next base: position 2,687,718 of record NC_042361.1, on the reverse strand, counting down.
GGGGTCGTGTGCATTGCCGTATTTTTACAGGGCCTCCGCTAGTTGGGGATTGAGAGCCGCGCCCCACCACGACGCGCCCCTGCCAGCGACTGAGAATGTGCTATGCGTTTGCCCAGGGTATCACGCTGTATCCGTGCTACGCTTCATCGACGAAGCGACAGAAGAACAAACTTCTCCTAGGGTACAGGGTTCATGATAAATTGTACATGAGGTTTCCGTGTTTTTTTCTTTCCGCGTTTGGCCCCCAGCAAACAAATAAAGGCCGGCACAGACCTGAAGGCAGCTTCCGCCTGCCGCGAGGCCTGCCTAGAGCTCTAGATGCCTCACGCATCCAGCGCTTCTCACGGCGACGTGATTAAGGCTCCTCACTGGTTTTTTCTCAGCGTCTCTTCTTGCCGTCCTGCGCGATGAAGATCTCCAGACCGAAGTAGAGCAGCAGGAAAACAACGGCAACGACCACTGACAAGCAAGACAGTCACACGAAACGCTGCAAAGTTCGAAAAGGCGTGCCAGGGGAGCCTTTCCTCGGTGACGGCCTACGCAGACATTGCACAGGGTGGGCTACAGAACACTCTTGCAGTTCACCCTTCAAGATGAACAATGCACTGATACCCAGCGCACGATGGCTAACGCTCCGTCGCCTGCCGTTGACTTTTGTGTTCTGCTTTCACTGCATGAGCGACCACGCCACGAACCGGACAGGCAGCTCTCGAAGGACCCGCCCCACTGGCGGCCCATCTTCCTCTTAAAGCGGAAGTGTGAAAACAAAATCGTGTCGCAGTACAGTCACACAGAGGAAGCTAGATGACGTGGCCCTTCCACAAAGCCGTGTGCCGGCTTGGCGCCGTGCTTCCCACTGCGCCGTCACTGGCGTTTCTCATAGCACGACACGAAAGCCCGCTCTGCGAGCACGCACGCAATCGGATATCTCAAGCTGCGTGTTGCGAGCTCACCGAAACCAAGAAGACGAACCAAGGTCCTTCTTTGCGCTGCCCGCTTCTCAAGTTCCCCAATCGCTTCCCGTTCTGCAGATAGATATGCGAACAAACCGCACACACCGAGACACCTGTGAGCAACGCCATGACGCGTGCGGACAGACGCGGCAAGAAGCAGGCCGCGCGCAAGAACATGGAGCCAAAGGCGACCGCAGGCAGCCTTGGAAAGCGCGAGCTAGCGAAGCATTTCAAGAGCCTGCACCTCCTAAAACACCGTAAACGAGACAAGACCTCGCCCCAACGGCGAGGAAGCAAGGACGACACGAGCAGCTTGCACGCGATATCGCTGTTAGGGACCAAAAGCGAGTTCCCCGCGGCGTCGTGTTGGACTCACGTTCGCGTTCCGACCTCTCCAGGTACTCTTCTCGAGCCTGCGAGACCGACAGAAAACGCATACGCACTGCCCTGCTGACTGCGGCGAGTGACCGCCCGCCGGCAGCAGCTGGACTGCAGCACGAAACTTTTCCGCCGTCCCTGGACTACCCGCCCGAAGCGGGTCCGTATAAATCGCTCAAGACGCGACCCTCGCTTTTCTGCACGCCGAGCGCGTGCGGCGGCGCCGCGCCCCATCTGACGCGCATGGCGCCGCCTGCCTCAGGTGACCTCCGGCGCACCCGAAAGCCGAAATACGGCGAGGCTACTGGGTTTTCCCGCAAATCCCCAGAAGCATCTGACAGAGGATCTTTGAGGCACGACGCAGCCTCGCATAACTGTCGATCCACACGCATGCTGCAGCATCGCGACCGCTTGCCGCAACTTCGTATCCTGGACATGTGCACGATGTAGGCGTGGTGGACTCCTGTGATTCTCGCAGATATACATGAGTTTGTTGTCGCCCGTGGAGTTCACCGATCCATGCAGACCGCTCCGCGACTGGCATCGCCCGTAGGACACGCGAAAGCCAGCCATCTGGTGGCGCAGACGCTGACTTGCCTTCTCCCTAGACAACCGGTATACGGCCAAATAAATACACACAGATCTACACGCGTCGGTGTGCAGCTCAGCCCGCGCCACCTTCTCCGTGTAAAGACCGCTGGCCCGGTGCTTCCGCACAGAACGGCAGCCATTGGCCTACCGCGAGTTGCGATCACGCATGCATGTGACTTGCCTGCTCGAGTTTTTCGCGGTCCTCGTTGGACAAGCCAAATTTCTTCAGCATCGAGCTCTGAAAAGAGGCATATGCACACCACACGTCGGGAACCGAGTGCGGAGCTGAGCCTCCGGTATGCGCCGGGGGCGGGGGGGGGGGGGTAGATTGGAGGGGGAGGGATGTGTCTGGAACTGCAGTAGAAGCCACAGGAAGGAATGAAGGGATGAATGAGTCGCGATTTTCCCCCTCTTTCTTTTGTGCTGCACACCCCCACTGAGGTGCCAGAAGACGGGCAGCCCGCATCCATGCACTGGGTGAGACATCCGTCGTTTCACAACCTGACGCAACTCACGCTCAGGCCGAAAAATGCATCGTCGAGGTAGCGGAACTTCTTCTTGTAGAAGATGTCGGCAACGGCGTCTGAAAGGCCGTAATCTCGGCAGAAAATCGAGACTTCTGTGCTCCGCATGTCTTCCTCGGCTTGCTGCCGCCTCCGCAGCTCGCGCTCCTGAGACAAAACACACGGCGCCGCGGCGCCAGGCCTCTCGAGGTCAACGTTGCCCTCTCAAGCAAGATTCCAACGCCGGAATTCAACGCAGACGATGCGAGGATGCGCTGAAAACACTTTGCTGCTGGGAGATCTACTATGAGACCCTGGACAGCCCGGTTGCTACCGGCTCAGCGTCCGCATCCTGAGGCGAGTTCAGACAGACGCCCACAGAGCGAATTCGCCTGGGAGCGGTCTGGGATCACGCCTCCAGAGACAACAGAAGCGAAAAGCCGCACATTGCTCTCTTCTCGCCTCAGTCAGAGAGCCTGACGCGCCTCGCACCGGCACCCCAGGGTGCTGAACACCACAGAGGATCCACGGCACCCAGAGGCGCCGCGCGTCTTCACGCAGGGAGCTGAGAAGCTTTGCGAAAAGTAAGCAGAGGCTGCTGAGGCCTTCGAGCGGGTACCTCTTTGGCTGCCGCTTGGCACTGCGCTTTCTCCTGAGAAAGCACAGAGAGACACGCGAGAGACACGCGGCGCGCTGCAGAGGCGGCGGCGCCAAGATGGAGAGCGAGGCTGCTGGCTTTGCGCGCGCACAGAACGTCGAGTGTGACGTGTAGATGTGATGGCAGGATGATGCATTTGCGCGTGGGCGTGCACACGACACAGAAAAGAACTTGCTGTGTTTGCCTTGATCCACGCACGGAAACATGCGAGTACCTCAGCTTCGCGCTGCTGCTGCGCCTGCAAATCCGCCGCCGTCAAGCCTGAAAAACCAAGCGCGCAACTCTGTGGAACATCCATTTCTGCCTCGCCTGTGAAGCTGCGCGAGGCGCCTCGCACGCGGAGAATCCTGTTTAAGTTCACCGCCAGTTGTCGCTCACGAGGCCGGCGCAACTCCTTCCCTCCCCCCCCCACCCTCTCCCGCGGTCCTACGCAACGAGACACCTCACGTGATTCTAATTCCCTTTAAAGACACATTTGCGCACAGTGGTATCCGCGAACGGACAAAAAAAGACGCCCACAGCTAGCCCCTCTGTCTGGCGCTTGGGAAAGTCCTTTAACACGCACAAGCGCATATTCGCAGGGATGCGCCAAAGCACGTCGACGCCCCTTCGCCGACGCGCTGGCCTCTCAGGCCTAGCAGCCTTTTCGGAGATTCGGAGCATCGAAAGGGACACACGCGGCGAAGCGATACCTCTCCTATTCACGAAACGCTGTGTGGCGGAATCCACAGGAGACTCGTGGGCAGCCTAACACATGAAACCTAAGCCGCGCCAGCAGAGGAGGCCTTTCACTGCCTCTTGTGCGCAGTGAAAGGCCTCCTCTGCTGCACCGCCAGAGGCGTCCACAGCCTCTTACAGCCCCCGACGTGGTGCGGAGAGAAGCGATTCTGGAAACTCCCCGACGCACCGGCCAAGTTGCGGGCGTCGCGCGAGAAGCCCCGAGCCACGAGTTTCTCCACGAAGCCGTCGAGACCCTGACAAGCGCCGAAAGAGACACCGATAATCATACAGCGACGAAAGAATGCATATCGCCTCTGCGTTATACACGCGCCCCGTGCGAACGGGGGGCTCCACGCGACTGCTGTGCCTCGTCGTAGGGACTCTGATATATATATATATAGATATATAGATATATAGATGTATAAGTTCGCTTTCTAGCGTTCCGCCGACGTGCCCCGGCAGCCGCGCAGCTGATCGAGAAGCCGTGCGCCGCAACGGGCATGCAAATACGCGCTGACGACTCTTACTAGAATTCCGTTGAGGTCACTCTTCCCTCTCTTTAGTGATATATATCTATATACAGAGAGATGTGGACATACATGTATATATCCCAATGTACGAATACATTTACACGCGCGCGGCAATCCGTTTGCCTCTCGCCCTACCTATGCGCGTCGACCTATGCACACCACGCATACGGATGAATACATATTCATCTAGATACATCTAGATTAGCGCAGCTGTCGGCGGACACAAGAAGAGGCTTCCGCCCTTGGATTACCCGCGGGACGCGGACTGACCTCCATGGTGGCGATGTGGATGGGAGTATTTCCAGCGCCGTCCGTGTGTTTTTCCAGCTCGAGCTTCTCCGAGTGAAGCAAGCGGTTCGCTAGATTGACGTTTCCCAAGTCAAGGGCCACGAGGCTGCACACCAGAGGACCAAAAAACTCTTAGTGATAATCCATCTACATCTATCTATGTATCTATGTATCTATGTATCTATGTATCTATGTATCTATGTATCTATCTATCTATCTATCTATCTATCTATCTATCTATCTATCTATCTATCTATCTATCTATCTATCTATCTATCTATCTGTAATACAGAAATATATGCATATATATACACCTATGCAGATCCAACAGTATGCACCCACGTACACGTATACACGTGGGAAAACGCCATTTAGAAAGACCCTGCTTTTTTCAGAGCTTAGCGAAGCTCGCTTTCATTAAGGGAGAGAGGACAGGAGACTGCGGGTGGGCGAAGTAGTCGGAGAAAAATCGACCCCAAACAGGGCTGCTGAGCGAGAGAAACTTTCGAGACTGGGAACAGACAACTGCCTCAGCTCGAAAAAAAAGCAAATGAAAGCCAGAGACTCACAGAGGCGTCCGGCCCTCTTCATCCTTCGCGTTGACGTCGGCGCCCTTCTCGACGAGAAGCTCGACTGTCTCTTCGTTGCCTTCCTTCAACGCCACGTGCAGAGGCGTCTCTGAATCACACGTGCAAAAACGAAAAAGAAAACGTTCGCACACATGAGCCAGCTCCGCTCCTGCATGCGCACAGACACGCAGCCCGGGGCCTCTCAGGTTATCTACCACATGCAGATATGTGTATCCCCCCTTCCCCCCCCTCCCCGCCCGCCTTGAAAAGAGATGAAATACATATCTGACACGTTCCCCTGTGCTTTCTTTGATGAGTCTGTCGGCCGCAGCTACCTGCCTCCCACACGCAAGAGTCTGTTCATCTCAGAGAGCGAAAGGCGAAACAACCACGGCATCTCGGCGCAGACGCACACGCAAGGATATTGCGTTTTCGTCGCCCTGCCTGAAGATGCGAGCCCGCCGCGGACATCGCGACGCACGCACACACTCGTAAGCACCGACAAGTAGTTGATCATGTATCTCCATCGCCCGCGACGCCCTTCTTCGCCCTTACACTGAGACTTCCAACGCTCAAGAAACCCGCCCGGCACTCCGCTGCCTCTCCGCTGAGACGGGTACTCTGCGTTGTACTAGAAGGACGCGAAATACGCACCACACGCAATCAACGCACAGCGTGGGCAATCCGCGGCGATTTCGCGTGAACATCTCTTTAAAAAGGACTTCCTCTGGAAGGGCACGCCACTTGAGAAGCGAAGCATCGCCAAACCCTTCTTACCTCGAGCGTGATTAACAGCGTTTCGCGCGGCACCGCGATTGATGAGAACTTCCGCCGCCTCTGGCTGATTCAACGCTGAAATCAAGAAAACGCCCCACAAGCGACAGGCGAAGCGTCGGTGTGTATTTGCACGAACAGACAAAATATATTATAGCATATGCAATGGAGACGGTCCTTCCATTTGAGGACGCCCCGCAATCTCGAGAGGGCGAGGAGGGACACTGCTGGGCGCTTGCTGCTCAGAAGGCATCGCTGAGAAGACTTCGAAAGCGAATAGGCGCCGCCACGTATCAAATCAAACACGCCTGCTTGCATGCTTTTCGCCTTTTTCCTGTAAAAACCTGATAACGGTGTGCATCCGCTTCCTCCGAGTAGATCGTACTTGCGGCCCAGTGGAGCGCCTGGAGAGCCGCAGCCGACACACACAGAACGAGGAAGAAATTACAGAAATGGAGGCCGATGCATCGGCCGCTGCTCTCGAGCCGCCGTCTCTGATTGTTTCTGTTTTTTCGCGCCCGGCTCAAACCGCGTGTGCCCTCATTCGCTTCGTCTTGACCGCGGCGCCCGCGCCTGAGCTGACTGGCGGAGCGACCGACACACTTCGCCACGACACGAGACTCCACGCCATAACGACGAAGGGCTTGGTGGCTTCAAAACAACGACGCGCGCCCGCGAGCCCCCAGGATGGAGTTTAGTTAGTTCCCCTCGTGGTTGTCGAGCCAACTGAACATCATGCATCTGTGCAACAGAGAGCAAGCTTTTTTTCCATTTCTGCGCATACAGTGTTGCCGTCGGGATCGGGCGTGTCCAGCTTGCAACCGGGGACCTTCAGGACTGTATAAAAAAGAAACGTGCTTCACTCGTCTCTCGCTGCAAGCTGAAACACGGGCGTTCTCACGGATAGTGTCGCTCTCAAAGTGTGTTCCTGGTTTGCCAATTAAGTCCACTGATTGCCCGTCCGCAAATATATATATATATATATATATATACATACACGAATGTATATGCATTTATAAAGATATATACATGTGTGCAGATAGATGCATGAACAGAATAAGCGAGCCTCCAAGACGAACGACGGCGCGCGAGAGCTCGGGGCTGTCGCAGCTGCAGGCAGGAGTTGCGCCTCCAAGCCGTCTCGGACAGTCCCCTGTCAGAGTGCAGTTCGCCACGCAGATCTTGATATGTATCTGTCTGCGGCGATCTATCTACCTTCAGCAGTCTATCTACCTTCAGCCACCTATCTGTCTGCACTGATCTATCAACCCTCGCATCCGAACGCGGGCGTCTCCCGTTTTTCGTGGAGCGCCGCCTCGTCCGGAATGCCAGAAGGAATTTCGGCGATCCCCTCGCTACTGTTCCTTGCGGTCGCTGATAGATGCATACTCAAGCCGCTGCCTCCCCATGGCGCATCGCATCTTCCCTCGTCGCCACTAATTTTGAGCCTTCCTTTCTTTCAACCAAGAGGTGGCAAGAAACGGAGCTAGTGACATCTGCGAAGAACTCAAAAACACGCGAGAGCCACTTACGCCGCCGGAGAAGAGTCGTGTCGCCTCCACACGCAGAGAGGCAGTAGACGATCGGAGTCCAGCCCTGAACCCGCTGAAAAAGCAGAAAAAAGAAAAAGAGGAAACCAAGACGAGGCCTCTCTGCAGGGGCGTCTCGCCAGTCGCTGCGCTTACAGACGATGCTTTTCGCTGTGCTTTCGCAGCGGAGACCTTTGCGCGTTAGCAGCGAGCCAAGCGTATGTACGAAGACAACAGGCATGCCTGCGTGGGGAGATATTCCCTCTCCCTAGTCGCACAGCAACCCGCACAACGAGCAGGGAGACTCGCGGCGCCTTCACATTCTCAAAAAGAGAGAAAAGCAACCTCGACAGCCAAGAGGGCGAAGCGATTTAACGCTGTCGCCTACATCGATGATATTGACGTCGGCCTGGGGGCTCTCGAGCAGCGCCTCGAGTAACTCCAAGTCGTTCATCTCAGCGGCAACGTGAAGCGCATTGACTGCGCAAAGCACACACACACGCAGGCTCGCTTCCTCGGTCGAGGAGGTTGAGCACGCGAAGCGGACGCTCGAGAAAGGAAGAAAGGCGTCTGGGAACAGTATGAGAGAAAACGAGAAATGCGGACTCCGGACGCGCGCACAGCGTAGCCGAAGAAGGCGAGCGAAGCCCAATGGGGTTAGAGAGAAGACCCCAGAGAGAGAATCGAAGAGACAGGAAAGAGAAGGTCACATTTTAGAGAACTTGAGAAGAAGGAGGATGGCTCATAACATGGAAGCTTTCGCATTTGCACGTCTCGTATCCCCCTGGCGCGTGTCCTCGCTCTCTTTTCTTCCGTTTCTGTGGCGGCGCTTCTTCTTTCCGCGCCATGCTCGCATTTCTATTCTTGGTTTTCTGATTTCCCGTCTCACCTCCCTTTTTGTCGAACGCATTGACGTCTGCGCCGGTGAGCACAAGGCTGCGCACATCCTCCACAGCGCCCTTGTGCACCGCCTTTCGAAGCTTGTCCATTGAGAAGAGACTTGTAAGTGGTGACGGGAAAACGACTAGCGAGCCTTGTGCGCCTGCAGAAAACACGAAGGCAGACGAGGAAACGTAGGCGGCAGCCAATGTGCCTTGCGAAGAAGACTGGGAGATAGACACAGATAATTCGATAGAGAGGCGAGACAGAAGAGGAGACACAGGGACAGACGAACGGATGCCTCTGCGCGATCTGGGGGCTGTGAAGGGTCAGATGAAGCAAAAGCCGTAGACGGAAACTGAGAAAGACCCAGAAAAGAGAAAGAGAGCGGTGGGGCGGCCTCGCGGGTCAAATCGAACTCGTTGTCCCTTCCCTTCCGTAGACAAGACAGCGCAGACGAGAGTTGAGAAGAGAGGAAGCCGAGGGAACCAGACGCGACGAGTCACAGCAGAGACATGCATGCGACGAACGCGGAGCTGAAGGAGAGACAGGAAAGCAGGAAAGGCAGTCCTTCTCGAAAGCATTCAAAGAAACGCGCGGCAGAAGCGTGAATTTACACATTCGTGTGCGTCGGCGGGCGAGGGCTGAAGGAATCTGGGGAAAAAAAGGCGTAAAGCCGCGAACGACGAGCTTCTGACCTTTTGTGAGGATTTCCTTTGTTTCGTTAAAGGCGGATGCAGCGAATTCAGCAGGAAAAGTGGGAATGCAACACAGAAAAAACAACCAAGCGACACAGTTAGCTCCTGTCCGCGGTCTGCCCGCCACGGGAGATTTCGCTGCATGCGCACACTGTCTTCTCGCAGTCTCGAAGAGATACAAAAGAGACTTTTGTCGAGGCAAAGCTTTCCTGTGCTTCTCGACTCCTTCTTCCTTCTTTGTTCTCAGCAAGGGCACTGCCGCGTCGAGGAGAAAAGATAGAAACGGCGGCATGCGCCTAGTCGCTTCAGCCGGGACTTCTTAAGCGTGCGTATCGATCCCCTGTTCGCCTGACGTGTCTTCTGCGTTTCCACTGCTACTTTGTTCACGCAGGTGCTGGGCTCATCCCAAATCTCCTCTATGGCCGTCTTGTCTCGGGCTGCAGCTGTTTTCTTTTTTCCGCTTTCTGCTTCGCGCCTTTTCTCCTCTTCGGCCTCGGGCGTCGTTCCGCGCCGCGCGTCAAATTGCTCATCCCGCCGAGGCGTGCCCAGCGAAGGGATTTTCTGCGCTTCAAGTGTCCCCCGCTCACGAGTGCGTGCGGCTCAAGGCAAGTGCTTCCGTCCGCTGCTGCGTCTATCTCTCCTTCCTTGATTACGCCTCCTTCGTCTCCCCCTCGTCCCTCGAGGGTTTTTTTCCTTCGCGGCGCTCAGCCGTTCCGCGCTTCACGGCCCGAGAGAGGCCCCACTCCCTTTGGCTGCATGCGAAGGGGTTGAGAAGACGCTGGGTGCTTACGCCCACTGTCTTCCGCGTCCTACTGGAGCATCTTCAGATTCGCAGCCAGCAGGGCTCTCAGATATCGACTCATACATACTTGAATATACATATATATTGATATATAGTTATATATATATATATATATATATATATGTAGGCGCGAACGGCTTGACGGTCGCGGCGCAGCCGCAGCGCTTCGCTGCCGCTTTCTTCTGTCTCCTCGCTGGCCTGTCAAGCGCTTCGGACACAGACATGCCGCGTCTCTTATCTCCGTGGCTGCTTGTGCTTTTCCCGTATTCTCTTCTCTTTTCCTCTTGGCTCTGCGGGGGGGGGAGGGCCTTCGACGCGTACAACGCGCGCCTGCCTGCGGGAACTCTCCGTTTCGGTTTCCCCTGGGGCATCTCGGGAGCGCGATCTTCTTTGCACCTTCGCCTCCCTACTCGGTTTGCTGTGTGCCTCGGTCGCGCGCGTCATTTATCTTATCTTCATGCGCGCCTTTAGGTGCCTGGAACAACAGGTGCCTCCGGCGCGCCTCTCGTCTGTCTGCTGCGGCTCGTTCAACACCTGCGTCGCCGAATCCTTCGGCCTTCTCTAGCCCAACGCCAACGAGCCCGCCTTCGCGTTTTTTGCGTGCGTCGCTGCTCTCCATCTCTCCGCCGTCGCGGCCTCTCTTTCCGCCTTCCTCGCGGTGTTGTGCCTCTGCGTCACCACTGCCTGAGCTCACGGGCGCGCGAGCCTGGCCGGACGCGCCCGAGGCGGTCGCAGAGGGGCCCAGGGCCGAACGGGCGACGGTCGCGGCGCTGGCCCCAGAGCCTGTGCCGGGACTGAAGGCCCTCGAGGTCCTCACGGCTCCGCATCCTCTCCTTCGCCGACCGCAGATCGCCCACGCGGACTGGAGAGCCGCGGAAACACGCGCGACCGCTGAGCACATGCTGGCTGTGATGTATCGAGAAGGAGGCGTTGGCCTGGCAGCTCCCCAAGTCAGTGGCTCGCGCAGCCCATGAGAGGGAAACCGAGCGGACTCTGGCACACCCGCCAACTCACCCGCAAGTCCCTCTTTCTCTCTCTTTATGTTTAGGCCTAGAAACTGCATGCGCACTCAGTGGTGAACGATATGCATATTCATACAGATACATGTATATATATATATATATATATATATATATATATATATTGATAGGCAGATAGACCTGGGTTTTCCGGTGTAAAGCATTTTAGGTTCCCCGTAACGCACCCGTTTGCGAGGAGGACGTCGCAAGCATGAAAAGCCGTAGGTTTGTTTCGCGAGCTCCGTCTGCCTCACTCTTTTCCTCCATTCTTTCTGCTCGCGTCTCCTGGACAGCGACCTGGCTGGCGGTCGGCTTGATGCGTGGCTGCAGTGCCTACGCGCCCTGCGCTCTTCTGTTTCCTCTGACGTTGGCCTGCTCGCCCGTCTTCGCGTCGCGGGCGGCCGACGGCCTTCAAACGTGTACTGCGTGCCAGGCCTCTCCTCCGCTGTCTCTCTTCTACTGCGTGTCTGCAGGTTGGGCTCGACGTCCAGCTCATCGTGTGGAATCCGACAGGCAGCCGCTTAGAGCGGTCTGCCGAGCGCGTGTTTCTCAACCCTCGCCTCGTGGCGCTTTGGGGCCCGCGCATCTCCGAGATCGAGGGGTGCTTGTCGTTTCCTGGCGTGTTCGCGCCTGTCGAGCGACCGCTGCACGCGCGGGTCGCGTACACCAGTATCTCTGGCGCCGACCGCCTCGTTGACTTGTCAGGCTTGGAGGCGCGCATCGTTCAGCACGAGATTGATCACCTTCAGGGGATCCTCTTTGTGGACCGCGTCTCGAAGCGCGGGTAAACGCCACGCTGCTGCGGAAAAACGCCGGGAGAGGTGCGGGCAGCCCCCCTATGTGTAGGTGTGTAACAAGATCGGTCTGGCGTGCTCAGCCGTGCGCGGTGCGGCGCTTCCACGAGAGCTTTCTACTGCGCTGTGTCCAGTGGAAAGGCAGCTGGGGCGGGGATCTGCGCTTGACTGCGCTCGCGCCTGCATGCTACCGCCCCAAATCCTCTTGGTACATGTGTAGATGCGCGGTTGAAGCTGCGCGCCTCATGATGAGCATTTTTGCCCTCCTCGAGCAATGGCTTTACAGTTGTGAAGACATACGTCTATTGGGGCGACGAGCTCTCAAGAAACGGCGGAGTCGTTCTCACGCCCGCAGACGAGCGTTAGGATCGTGGATCTGCATGAACTAATAGCGAAGTGCTCCTCATTGTAGACGCGCGTTTTGCGCGAGACACTGCACGTGTCTTTGCAACGCAACTGCGTGTGCGATTAGGCACCGGCAGCGAAGATGTGTCTAGCCAACTGCGTACAGAACAAATCTCGTTTCCGGTTCCGACCGCTCATCGAGGGATTGAACCACTTGCGGCATGTGGAAAAAATACATAGCTCGCGCACGCTGCAGATGTGTCCATTTGTGAGAGACAAATCAGCGAATGCCCCAGTGCTCTACATTCGCAACGCGCTCTCCTCCGGACTGCTTTGACAGTGGAAAACTCCAAACGTCAGTGTGCTACCAGAATAGGTGTAGCTTACATCATTTACAGTTTAGGGAGTTCCGCTGTGCGGAACTCTGTTCCTGTGCAAGTAGCGCGTAAGAAGCTGAGTATCTCTCCATGCAGTGAACTAGAGAACATAGGCTCGGTTTCCATTATTTACAAAGCTGACCTTTTACTTGCCATCTCTTCACCTCAGCCAGGCGTTTAAGCCGAAGTGGTCACCTTAAAAAGCTGGTGATTCACGGGAACATTTTGAGAATGTGGAAGTGAGCTCATGTGTCGCCTACTCTACAGAGCGTATGTAATACTTCTGCAATGTAGGCTCTCGAGCTATACACACGTAGGCCTCCAGCTAGACACATAGGGTGACGAGTAGACGCGTACAGAGACACAACTAGTTGTAGCCGAGGCAGACGCCTTTCCGGTCCTCCGCGCGCGACGCGCAAGGCCTTTGCGTTGCGGAAGAAACGGCTGTTAACCAATCGGCATTCTTCCCGCGTTCACTGGTGTCACCTCAGTCGCGAACTCGGGCCACAGACGCGGAACGCTACGTGATCTTGCCACCGTTGAAGCGATATATAGATATCTCTACGGGTAACGTATAACTCCACCACTCAACAGCTGCGCGTAGTGGCATTCTCCATTGCGGCAGCCGATGTTTCTGAAAATGGGTAGGGAACACTGAGCACGACAATTCGGGCAAGGTTGCTTGAGCCGCTGTGGAAACATAACGCATGGCTTCAGGGCGTGACGGGAGAAAACCGCGATGTACAGTGCCCCTCAACGTGGTTTTACGCGGTCGGCGCAGCCAATTATTCAATCAAGATCGGCTCCTTGAGCATCCATTCCACGAATTGGACGCACGGTATCCATGCGCTCCATGAGCAAAACGCGTTACACCCCTTATGCAAGCCTACACATTAATGCAAGCGATTGTCGGCACATATTTATGGAGCCGCATGTGCGCGTCTAATGCATCCCCAGAGTACACTCTGCCGCGACGATGAACGCGCTCTAAAGGTCTTCTGCTTCCGCCAGTGTGACAGGGTACCTTTGAGAATGGGCCTCCCCTCGCTTTTCTCCAGTAGGACAACACTGCTTTCCCAGGCGCGGCTCAATAACGCTTCATTCTTGCAACCGAGCCAGGGACCGGTCTCACGGGTTTCTTACCCGTCGTCACGCTGGCTGACCGGGCTCCGCGCTGTCAGCTGTCTCCGGGTTCTGCTGACGCGGCGGACATTTTTTCTTACTCTCTTTAACTAAGATTCTCCCGGTCTTAACTTTGCGCCAATGCACGAACAGAAGAAGAAGGAAGTTGGAACAGAAGCAGACTATAAAACTTAGAAGCGCAGGCCGGAAGCCACTCCGGACAGAATAGTCCATGATGGGGTGAGCACTGAGAGATGTGAGACCGGCGACAGAACAGAGGAGACCTATCAACTTTCCTTGATTTTCTTCGTCAAAAGTTTCCGCCACGTAGCAGCATATTTGGCAGACGAGGAAAGACAGCTGAGAGGCGGAGAGTATAGATGCGGCAAATTGTAGGGGAGCTGCAGCCGGAATCGCAGGAACCATCGCAAGTATAAAGCTTAGAAGGCCGCAAAGATTGCATATGTACATGACCGGCATGATACCCCAGATGTCCGCGATATAGCCGAACAGTGGGCACGGGATGAAGGAGAAGATCTGGATGATCCGATTTGCCGTGTACGCGTCAGGCATAAGGTGCCGAGCCGACGGAATGAAGAAAACAACACTCGTCAGAGCCACACAGAAAAACGGCACAATGGGAAGGAAGAGAGTTGACCAGAAGTCTCTCTGCATGGTCCTGAGATGCTGCAGAAGTTTTTCCGGGAGGTTACACGGAGGCTGTCGGGCTCCACTCCGTACCGGCGATAATCGAGAGAGAATTGACCATCTCCTCCCGCCTGTACGCGTTCTGGAATTAGAAGCACCAGCCTGCCCTTCAATTCTTAGCGCTTTGCTTCCACCATGGGCTCCTCCAACAATCGCGATGGGGGGAAACCGAGAAGAAGACGGAGGAACAGGACTGCCCTCTTCACAGGAGGGATGTGGCACCGCTACTGCAGCACAGCACACGCGCTCTGGCAGTTGAGATTCTTCACCCCCTTCGCTCGGCACTTGTTCCTCACTCTCCACACCTGCACAGGGAAGCCGCTGGCCACTTTGTGTGGCGACACCACACCCACCCGCCAAAGGCTGGTCGCGGAGCTGTTGGCCGAAAGGTCTGTACGGAGCTCTCCAGGGGCGTTGAGGAATGACCAACAAAGCAATCAGAAGTGAAAACCCTAGACATATTCCCCCGAAACAACAGAAGATCAATCTGTGGTGGACCGCTCCACCACTTTCAAAACTAACGGCCCGAACGGCGACAGGCACGAGGAAGGAGAAAGACAGCGCTGCTCCGAAGACAGCTTTTACCGTCGCAACGTGACCTGGGAACAGGTTGGCTCCGGACAGAAGCGGAAAGTATGTCGTATCGAGACCCGCGCCCATAAACAGGCATCCCGGAATGTAGGTGAGAAGGTGCTCGTTCGCTAACCCCAAGAGTACCCAGCCTGTCATACTAGAAATGAGGCCAACAATGGCCGTCGCCTTCGGCCCGATGGTATCAAGCAGTGATCCTCCAATGAAGGAGAAGAAAAAGTGGCTCGCTGCTGTTATTGTAAACAGTCGATTGACATCAGCTTCTTGGTCTTCGCATTTTGCCATGCCATCGCCCACGAGGGGCAGATCAGGCGATGTGACTGCCCCTTGACAGCGCCACTCGTATGCTCCAGCCTTAAAGAGGACGTCTGCTATTGGCGTCCAGTTGATGTACGCTGGGCCAGAAAAGACACAGTACACGCAATAGAGAAGCAATACTGCCCATCGGGACAAGCCGAAAGCAATTTTCGGGGACGGAACCCCAGTGCTACCCGGCCCAGCGTCGCTCTCGTCCAAGTACTCGCGGACAGCCGGAGGCCAATCTCGACTTCCTCCATGTCCTGGACGCGGAGAAGTCACCGATGCACTGGTAAATCTCTGAGACAGGAATTCTGTCTCCGTCCGGTGAGTGTGTACATCGTCAGGCTGATAAAGGGGACAAACAATGGCACAAGCGTTCCACGCACACGACAATGATTCGAGACACTTGGTGCCGCGTGGGCTTGCACGGAGTTTTCTCCTTGCCCGAAAAGAGCTGCGAACGCCCCTTGTTAGACATACGCTTCCAGATAGTACCGCGAACTGATGCTTGAGGATGGCGGCGGGCACTACAAACACCACAAGGTTTCGTGTCGAGGAGACAGTTCTCCTTCGCTCTGTTCGCTTCACAGTGAGACGACGAGAACACAACGGCGGACGTTTTCCCGATCTTCAAATGCAGCACATTTTTTCGCAGCAAGGCACGCAGCTCGCACACGTGAACACGCACGGGAGAGTAACACACCCGTTCACTCCCACGCGCTTCTGTGCCCCGAAAAAAGGGTAAGCCGCCCTAATTGCATGCCATCACAGTGGGAGAGTGACGCATGTCTGCCCCAAGTGGCACATACATACGGGCGCCTGCCGTGGTCGTCTGGGGAGAGCCACTACAGGTAGTTTCCGAGCGGACGTTATTCGCTTCTATTCTGAGCGGGGCTGGACTTGCCTGCGTCTGGGGAGAGGCGGCGCAAGCAGCTAAGGGAGAATCGGATTCCTCCAGGTTCACTTTGGAAAAACTGGAGCTCCTCCCGGGCGACGACTTCAAACCTTGCTGCGGGCGTTTGACACGGAGACATAGGTGGTCTCTCCAGCTACCTGGCGGTCCGCCATCTACAAAAGGGGCTTCAGAGACCGCCTCTACAGATGCTTGTGTAACTTCTGGAGCTCGGAATTTGGAGGCCATTTAAGGAAACAAATTATAACAGCCACGCGGTGCGAGGCACGGAATATTACTTTATAAAACCGTCAGCTCCCTCAAGGAGGCTGACGAGATACCGCAGGCAACGGAAAATCACAAAGCAGAGGACAACTGACGAGACTTGCCGCTTCACGAATACTATGTCCGAAGTTTGAGGAAACCCATACCCGCGCTCGTGGGCACGGGTATGGCGTTTTTAGGATGGGCGAAGGAGATCTAACTTTATCGCGGACGAACAGACTATGTTATTCTCACTAGCCACACAGCATGTATGCTGGACACTGGTGTCTATTCTACGCACTACGCATCATATACACACCGGAATACGAACACGCGCTATTGTAGATGAGATTTGCGGAGCAGTGGACCTCGGGTGCAGCCCAGACCGGCGTTTACGCGAACAAAAGCAAAGCAGTAACAGAGAACAGTAGAAAGTGCCGGCATTAACGAAGGAACAAAGTAGACACTCAAAGGTAGTCAAAGAAGAGCCTAGATCTTGCGACTTCCAAGACTAGAACACCTGAGTAGCCTCTTCGTATTGTACGAATACATGGTGAAAAAATCGTGTCCTCTTGCAGCATTTGCGAGCTGAAAGATAGGCACCCTAGAAGAGTAACGAGTGAGAAAATGTCACAAAGTACTGCTTAGGAAAAACCCACGCGGAAGACAAACGTCACGGCAATTCAAGACAGACTGGGTAGTCAACGGAAGAGACCGAGCAGCCGGCTCGTCTGTTGATATAGAAGCAAGATTGCACTGATCAGCGGCCACCCATGGCTGACTGCGAGACATTTCGCTCGTCTGCCACGGATGCGAAAGCGTTTGAAGGGCCACTGCTATTCCAACGTCTGGAATGATGCCCAGTCGGGTCATCACAATACACTGGATATCATGATCGACGTTGAATTTGATGGTAGCATATTGCGCTACCAAGATTGTCTTTCCGCGTGGCGGGGAAGAATAGCTCGCGCTGGCAGACTTCGTGACCTTAGAGATTTTCCTCTTGATTTCGAGCAGACTGATGTGCTAAAATACTGAACTGCTCACGGTCGCAAAGAAATATCTCCAAATCTGAAAAGAGCTTGACCTAGTCTGCCTAGCCTTTCCCTAGTTGGAAGCCGAGCCGGCTTCACTGCTTGTCTTCTGCGTAGCTAACCTCGTTCTGCAATATGCCATCCCTACGAAATGTTTCATCGGCCTGTGACCCTGCTGTTGCATCCAGGTCAGCTGCGAAGTGCACAAAACAACTGCGGCCACGAAAGAGACCCTTCTACCTTACTTAAATCTCAAGGCATTCCTCAAAATGACGGGCAATGTAGAGATGTGGAAACGCACTCCATCAAGTCAGGATAAAGTCACACTCAGAGCATAGGACGCGCACACATGTAGGATGGAGTGGAACTTTACAACAAAAGTGGCTTGAGCAGACTCTCGTGAGGTTAAGTGAGGCGGCACCGCCAATGCCAACTACAACAGGAGAGTATCAATAATCAGCCACATTCACCTGCACCCCTCTGGTGCGGCAGCAATCGCGCGTTCATGCTCGCTCCTTTTGGTCGTGGAAATCTCACGCGTTTGCGCTGTACGAATTGGAAACGCGCGGAGTTCGGTGAGAAGTGTCCGCACTGAAACGAGGACATTTCCTGTTTCCTCCACCGCTGCGCCTGCCTCCGCCATCTGGGCTGCCATGCGCTGGTCCCGCCTTCGCATTTCTTTCATGACTGCATCCGCGAACTCTTTCTGGGTCAGAAAGTCATGCTGTGCCGATTCAAGAGAGAGCTGATCCTCCACGTCCTGTATTTGACGGATAAGCTCTTGCTCGATGGTGCGGAGGAGCACCGCTTTAGGGGTGTTCTCGAGTAACTTTTGCTGCTGAGAAACAACTGACAGCCTCTTGTAGAGACTGGCGAGGTGCCGGCGCTGGTCAGCAGTGAACCGCGCCCCTGGACTCTCCGCGCGCTCGCTGGGTGAACAGCTTCTTGCTCGCCTCCCGACGCTCCTCCTGGCGGATGCCCGCCCCTCGTTTCCACTCCCTGAATCATTGCCAGCACGCCGCAGGCCGGCGTGGCTGGGTCTCCCGTCGAGGTGCCGCCCTCGTGGGCTGGCGGCAGACAGTGAGGGTGATAAAGTACCTGCGTCATGCTTGGGCACGACGTCGCGCTTGTAGCGTTCTCTAGCACCTACCTGAGGCCTCACGTCGACGCCAAGGACACTCTTCAAAATCTGTCGCACTTACTCGAGGAGAATCTGTTGATAGTGACCATTACGCTTGCTGATCTCCTCAAAGTGCCGCGCCCCGACTGACGCGCGGGTTTCCTCTGTCAGTTCCGCGTACCGGTCCGCGATCATCTTGTAGTTTTCGAGTCCCACAGCATCGTGCTGAGGAAGAACAGACTTCAGGTAACTGTGGGAGACGTCGAAGCGCTCCGCAATCTGCCGTGACCCGTTCCTCCACTGCTGACCCACTAAATCCTTGGCGCGCCGCACGACTTCGGCGAGCATCGTCTCTGCGCCTACGAGACGGATCGAGAGTGTAGCAAGGCACAAGTGGTGAGGAGCACGGGCACAGAGGAGTAGACCTACGGGACTCAGAAAGGTAAAGAGACAGAAGAGACTCACTCGTTTGCATGAGGCTCGCCGAGGCGCCTTCACAAGAGCCCCCGCGATCCGCGGCCGGCGCCACCGATCCCCTGTAGAGAAGACGTGGGTCTCCATCCCGAGCGGCCCAACATCGACAACTCGAAGCGAAAGCCGGCGTGAATTGGAGGGTGCCTGCCACCTTTATCGACAGGGGCTGCCCTCAAACTGAAGGTGCGCAACTCGAAGTGCAAATGAAGTTCCTCGCTTTGGAGCAACAACTCCGCGCTGCAGTGGACTGGAGGGAAGTGAACGACGCCCGCCGGCCACCATGGGTTTCATCGCGGATACAAGGTAAAAGAAGCATCGATGCTTATCACATCGTCATAAAGAAACCCAGCTCAAATAACACGGGGCGGTTCCACTCCACAGGACCAGCTGCTAGTCTTCCACGGCCCAGACACCTCCCGTTGACATCCGTAGACCTGGAGGAAAAGGGTGCTCATTGAAGGGTAGATGCTTGTAGGGTTCTGTACTGCTAGGTGCACCCCCTACATGGCGCAGTTCGAGTTCCAACGCCTGTCAGAACTTAAGCGAACCGCGATAGCTTTCATCACAACAAATGACCAAGCAGGGTGGATACTCATTCCTCAACGGTACTCAATGCGTGACGTCAAGCACGACGCCTGCCTCCCATGGCGAATCGGCACCGCTTTCTCCAGCGAAGCAGGCGCCAAGAATCTACCCTTGCGGTCCACAAGGAACGATGCAAATGCTGTTCGCCCGCCCGACCGAAAGCAACTAATGTTACCAAAGATACACCGTCAAAGAGTAAATTTCGCTGCGTGTTCTCAGCTTCCCCACTGCCCTTGGCGATTTTGCAGTGTGCTGTGTAAAGCGCATCACACCGTCCCGCGTGGTGTGCTACCGTGTCCTGCTGCTGATGGCGACTCGCACGCGCCACTACCCGTCTCTCACCGTCGGTGCTGGAAACGCGGGCGACCGCGGGTCTCTCGCAGCTGGTACGGCATCTGCTGATGTAACCAAGGCGGTTGGTCGGTTTCGTGCGGGTGCTAAGAACTTCTTGCGCGTCAGCCAAAGATGTGGCAAGCATCACGAAAATAGTGGGGAAGCTGGGTGTCTACACCCAACAGAGTAAGCCAATGGCTTCTTGCCCGGCATCGCCCGACGTACGCAGGTAGCTGATAGAGCCGGCGACGTTTAAGCGCCTCACCGCGGCCAGAAAATAACGGCTCAAGACCACCTCTGCCGTAGCCAGTCAAACGAATGTTCTCGCCCCGATATGGACTTGTGCGCAATCCAAATACACTGCGCGCTACAGACCACCCGATGCTTGCAACAGCCGTAAGCGACTCAGGATAGCCCCCTGCACAGTCCGCTGCAGACACAAGCTGCAGATGAACGTTGTACAACCGTTGAGGTAGGACAGTCTGTAAACGGGTTGTTCCGTGGACGACGGCGGAACACTCAACTGAGCCACGGCCGAGAGCAAGCTTGTCTTCGTGGTTCAAGGGCAGTAGAGTACCGGTAGTCGCTGCCGAACTGCTCGGGGTTTCACCACGCGAAGTCGGCGGTGGGGTAGACACCTGTCAGGTCCACACAGATTTCCACGAGCACACGGAAGAGTGTCCATTGACTCTCCTCTGTAGCTGAAGCATTCTGAAGTGGCGAGCGCAGATTGAATGCGACTTGGAGCTGCATCAGGCTTGCCACTCGGATGGCAGCTATTTGCGCCGGCGCGACCTGGCGAGCAAAGCAGTCTCAGAATGCATTTGTTTGAGAGCGCCTCCATGCTCCAAAGCGAAGCAGTCAGCCCCACACCAGCGCAATAGAATCCTTCACTTTCGCTAAGTTTGTCCTGTGCATGGAAGTCTAACGAGGCGAGTCACGCCTAGCGCTGGCGCTGCTGACGCAGGCCCATCGCTACGGAAGCGGCTCAGAACGCACCGTAGTTCAGCAGGTCCGTGGCCAAAAATCATCTCCCACAAGTCGAGGAAAAACTCCACAGGAATACATGCGGCCTGAAAGCAGTGTGTGATTGAACCGAGCTGGCAGTTGCTCTGGTTTTCGTCATCTACGTGCGCGCTCAATGGGTCGAAGCGAAATTTATATTAGCGAGTACTGCATCCCGGCAGAACGCAGCGTGCCAGGTGCGCAGGACTATAGACCAGAAGGGTGTCTGGTGCAGGTGAAGCGGACAAAGCAATTCATCGAAGGCAAGGACAAGCAACCTTGGCAGCTACGTGGCGGTGGGGCGCGCACATAGGGTGTTAACGGTTGCTGACTGAACGGCGGCTGCTGCCGGACTTCCCCTTGCCCTGACAACTGATAGCCCATGAAGGCACAGCTACTGGATACCATAAACCGGCCGGGAATGGAACAGACAGAGTGGTCATCCAGTCGCGTGGCCCGTCAAGCATAGCACCCCAATATTGAAAGCGACGCTTCAGGATCCCCGAATACGCAGCATCCCGCAGTGTAACCTCGTTTTTCGAGATCACAGCCATCCACAAATCGGGGGCAGGGGGGGAGGCAACTGTTATATTCCCCTTACCACATCTCACTAGGAGAAAAAACAGTTCTCTGTTTAAGAGGGTCACCCCACATGTAGGAAGCTGGTAAAAACATCGTTGATGCTTAGGAGCGAGGCTTCCGGTCCTTGAATCGTTATCTGCCAGCTTCTTTACCAAATTTAGAATCCGCCACGTCCGCCTCATGGTCTCGCGTATCTGGCACCGGCACGCCTCAATTTCAATTCATGTGGGATTCGCTGCCTCTCCACGCTCGGATTGTGTGTTTCGTCTTTGTTGCGAAGTGTACGTGCACACCAAAGTAGGACGATGACCAATAAGGTAGCCGCAAGACAGCTGGCAACGATAATGAACTTGACGCTAACACCTGGGGGCACACCACAGCATGTGGCACACTAAACAAGGCCTCGTCATAAATATAATCAAGGTCACAAATCAATCTTTTCAAACGGCTTCAGGCTCAAAGAAGGCGTAGTAATGCACGCGAGCTCCCGAATATATGAATAAAAGTCAGAGTGGGCCTGCACACCAGTGCTGCCGCGCTCAGCGACGCCTGACCGATCTACGCCAGATCGCTTCCTCTTCGTAGGCTCACACACGGGTTCAGCACTGGACTGCCGCGAAAGACAGCGACACGGCAGGGGTTGTTGATGCAGGTGAGACTTACTGTGTGGGCTGCCTCCCTCTCCTGCTGCTGCCTGCGTAGCTCCCTGGCTTGCTTTAGTTGTAGACCCTACGACATGCGGGGAAACGCATGTGTAATGTCCGAATGAATGAACAGCTTCGATAACCCTCGGTGATCTGCTTGCTCGAGAACAGGCGGAACGGACCAACTGTAGTAAGGCGAGGTCGGAAGCTGCTGCTGCGTAGCCTACTATGGGACCGGCAATCTGACAAAGGGAAAGGCCGGACTGTGTTTGATGGGGAGGTTTTACCCCGTCTTCCAAACGAGGGTCCTATAGATGCGTCTACTGATGTTCTTGCTAACTGCCCTGAAAGCAGCGTGTTTCCATCCCTCCCGCCTGAAGGCCATCGAATTTGGAAGTGAACACAGTCTGAAGATGTGCCCATTGCTCATCGCTAGTCAATGAATCGCTTTCCTATTATTCTCCCCTCTTACCAGAGGCGATCTCGTTCGTTGCTCAGCTTTCTCGGGCCCTTACCGGCTTTGGGGCTCTCTTCGTCACTGTTTTGGGCGCCATCCAAAGCACCTCCGACAGCTGATCGCATACCAGAGTGCTGCGTATAAGCCGAGGGAGGCGGATCCACACCTCCTGGTGGAGGATAAGGTATGGAGTAGCCTTGGGGAGGCATCACATGATTCGCTGCAGCCCACGGTGGTACGATGTAATTCGGCATAAACTCGGGCGTTGTTGGCTGAGCGGGGGTGTGCCTTGAGGCCTTTTGTTTTTGCTCCAGTTGTTTCGACGCATTCAGCCATCTTTCGGTTTGGCGCGACTCCCTGTTTCCGCCTTGTGCCGGCATGAGACCATCCGCTTCGCTGTTCTCCAAGTCCAGCGTCCACGGTCGCGCGGGCTTGGACAAAGCTGGTGCTATCGGCTCGTCATCGTTCCCGAGAGGAATATCTGCCTCTGTTAGCGTTTGCCCTAGAACACATTCAGAAGCGGGTGGCGCAAAACGAAGAAAACACCATGCTAGAACTGGTAGAAGTCTGGACAAACAGCATCGATGAAGGAGGCTTCACATATTCGTAGTGGTATGACGTCGCTATATAGCTGGCTGCATCTGAGCATAGGTTCATTTGTGTCCTGTATTTCAGCGGTAGCCCTTCATTTGTTGGCGTATTCTATTTTCCAGGCAGCATGCGGGTGGCAAGGCAGGAGAGGAAAATGCACAGCTACTATGAAAACGCTGAGGCACGCGAAAGCAACCTTTATTTTGACACGACACGTGGTCCCTCCAAAGTCAAGCCGTATAAATCATGTTTTGGCACGAGATGCGGGTCATTCGAGTGGAAAAGCTTACACCGCTGCCAAGCAACTCGCTTTAAGTGTCCAAAAGTGGATTTTCTATGCATGGTTTCCGGGTCTGTCCACAGGTGCCATCTGTACATGGCACGCGCATGACATCTGCGCCCGCCCAAGTGTCATAGTGTGACTATTATATACCTGTAGATCGGAACGTAACAAGCGGTATGGAGCAGTCGACAGGAAGGGTATCTCCCAGAGCATCTTGGAGAATCATCATCTCGCCGCACGCATTTCGGAGCCAGGCCCGTATAGCTCGCCAGTAGAGCCTCATGCCCCTGTACTTGGAAATGCTGAAGTGAAACGTATGAAATGAGGAGAGACAAAGAGACCGAAACAAATGCGGATTGACGGTGACAGCTTGCTCCTGCGCAACTCTTGAAGAAACGTAGGATACCACAATGGCGGCCAGCCTGCTGCGAGGACAACTACTAGAGAGGGCTCAGCGATATTCGGGCTGTGGCGACAGTGCAGGGAGACCAGTTGTGTGCGAAAAGCTCGCATCGCGGCGAGAGAGACGCTGATGTCTAATGCCGCTGCAATATCCTTGTCATTCCCGCACGAACACCTTGCGTTGCCGTTTCCGCCGATGAGTTGTTTTTTCGAACTCTTGGTTCGCACACTGCAGCATCTATTTGACACTTTGTAGAGCCCAGCGTCCCGTCGGCAAATCACGCATCCAAGTATCGCAAAACTAGCTGATTTTTTTCGAGCCTGGAAACAACGGGACTGTCTTCCAGTGAGGCCCTGCTCAGGTTTCCGGGCTTTTTTCTATATCGTGTTTCTGTCTGACGTAGCTCCCTGAGTTCCCACGGTCCTTGAATCGATATGCACATGCAAATTGTGAGGGGATGTCTGGGGTGAACGCAAATGGTGGCAGCCGGACGTACGAGAAAGAAATCACTCTGGCATCTTTGTCCTCTTCCAAAGACATGACTTGGATCTCTTCTGGTTTGAGGTTGTAACCCGTTGCTTGCAGAAGCCCCTTCAGTGCTCCAGCAATCGTCATGTTCACTTCAACGTACTGTTCCTGTCGCCGAAGTAGCAACAAATTCAGAGGCTTCAGCGAGGAATCTTTCGTAACACACGATTTCAGAGGCCGAAACTGCAAGCACGGCCGCCCGGTGCGGAGATAGCGCTGCGGTAACGCGCGTATAACAGGCCCTGGTCGAAGAAAAATGCTCAGCTTGTCAGGCTTCCCGATAGCGGTTGAAATGAAGGAGAGGTGGAAAATACAGGCATGACAAAGCTCTCGCGTCTGAGGGCTTTTCCTCAGCGTATTTTCTCCTTGTTCTATGGACCCGCGATGGGGGTACAGGCCTCCTTAAAAGCCGCAGAGGAAGTATGTTGGGACACGTAACTGGCAAGCCCAATGAATCACCCGAAAAGAGACAAAATCACTGAGTCCCCAAGCGGTTGCGCTGCTAGTCAGGAACGTCATCGGTCAAAGCACTTCTTCTTCAATATCAGGGAGCAATCTCCCATCTCATCGGCACACGCTGGCCTTACAGGCGGGTTGGGTGTTGCAGTTCTCATGCAGATGGGCAGCATTTCCGTATAATGCAGTAACTAAGAAGCGAAATGACTGTACCAGACATAGTGATACATACATGGCGGGGCATATTTGGAGTCTTCTTGGTCCGGACCCAGAGAAGATGCTCGGCATCGTTGATCCGCGTGTAGCCTGCAGAGCACGGTCAACCTTTCAGAAATACGGTCGCTCCTTCGGTTCCACTTTGTTCATGTCGACCGTCCCTTACAAATTTTTGTCACCCTTGGGTTTCCACCTTTGCGTTGTCTCTCCTCGCCCTTCTACTATCTTCTGCTATACACCAGCGCAGTACTGTCGAAAGTCTCACCTGGACGCTGCCAAATGAAATTGCCTCCGGTCGGCTTGGCCATTTCTTCCACAACGGATAGTTGCAGATCACTGGCCAGGCCTTCACACTTCACCTAGGCGCATGCAAAGAAAGTAAGAAGAGGATTCACGCAGACACCGGATCCGGAACGAGTGTGCGGATCAGTGGCGCTTTCTGGCGTTGCGATCTTTCAGGCGGGTGTGGCGTGCAGATGCATCATCCGATGGAATCAGCCGCTGAAAAAGAAGCTGGGGCGGCCTGAGAAATCCCGGAGGAACCATACGCCGCCCCCAAGATTAGGGAGAGGGTGCAGGAGAGTCCAAAACGTCGACAGGGGGGACGAAAGACATCACGAGAGTACACAAAGCTGCTTCAAGAGAAAGGTACGACCGAGCAACATGAATAACCCATTAACATTTGGAGCGAAGTCACGTAGGTTGGCACAGAACAGATGGGCGTGCACGCAAAAAGACGCAACTCGAAAAAGGGTGATCCCTGGTTATTTGGACCTGAGATTTTCTCTCGCCTTACTTGCCGACCGCCAAATCTGAGTTCAAGGCCGTCTTCACGTTTTTCAAGATATTCCTGGAACTGGCCTCTTTGGTCATGTAGGTGTTTGCCTTGGACACTTGCCAAAACAGGGGCACACAGAGTCAGAGGAACCACCAACGGTAGGCGGTTTTTTATGATGTTACGGCTCAGTGAGCTGGTCCGCCGCACAGCACGCGTGACCCGACAGGACCTATGTACATCGCTAAACCATTATTGATCTTGACGTGTATGATTCTACGGGTGGAACAAACATGTAGACCCCCTTCACCTAGAAACATCGCCTACATCTAAGTGCTATCTCTCCTGTGTGGCTCACTCGAATGTCAGAATGGTCGCGTCGTCGGGGCGCTGGTCATCCTGTCTCAATTGCAGAAGCAAGATGAAGTTGGGGGGAACCTGGAATATACCCGATAAAAGCGTGCGAATGTCCTCCAGCAGGCGCTCCGTGTAGTAGAAGTGCTGCAGACAAGCCGCTGGTGGTGTACAGTTGATGTTTGCTGCACACCAAGAGTGCCTTTCCTCGTACAGTGGAGATTGCTTTGAGGGAGGTACGGAAGCGAATACTGAGACAGAGCTGCTTTGGCATACGAAGCTCATATATATATATAAACAAATCCTCAGTGACGCGTGTAAGTGGCTATAGACGCGGGAAAAGCTTTGTGCGCACAGATGACGTCGAACGGCATCACGACACATACAGGATCTGAGTGGGGACAATATAGAGGCGACAAGCCAGGGCATCTGCGTGAAGCATCTCACTGCCGAAGAATACGCGGCAGCGATAGAAAAGTGAAGCAGTAGTCTCAGTGGAGGTCTTTCCCGTGGTGAGCCTGCTTCCCCGAAAGGATATACGGCGCATATGAAGTGGTCGAAGGCAAAGTGAGCTCTCGTGTGAGTCCACGCGGTGGATCATAGCGGACACGAGGCGAGTGGGCAGACAGGATTGCCACTGAAGGAGACGTGCCAGCAGCAACTGACAGTAACATTGAGCAGGTATTGCCACATCAAACGACCTGCGTGTAAACCCGCTTACGCTGAGAAAACGGGTCAGGGGATCTGACGACTTACGATGACCAGCTCTTGCAAGGGCACATGGGTAAATCTCAAAGCAATGGCCTTCTGTGACAAGAACACTGTGGGATGTGCTGCAGCTCTTGCACCGGGTAGAAGGGGACTTCCCCGTCCTGCCGTTGGCAGACCTCCCCACAGTGAGATGCCGCCAATCTCGTCATACGTATGACACAGTGCGAGCAGGCAGACGAGCAAGGAGGTAATTCGTCGATATTCCGCTCGCTTCCGGAAAGTTCTTCCGAAGAAACTGCAATCAGGCGCTGCTACACTCGTTGTCCTCCGTGATGCCGGAAAAGGAAAACGGGAAGCAGCGGATCCATGCGCCGCAGGTACTGACGACGACAGTGACAGTGTCCTTTGACTACGAGCTCGGGAGCAGGAGAGCGTGATCGGAAATACAGATAGAGAAGGGAACGACGCCGAGGTCAACTCGTCAAGAGATTTGCTCGGCGTGCTGTCCCAAGTGGTTCGAGTTTCTTTCCGAGACATTTTGGACATCCATAGGGCATAGTATACACTAAACTATGCCCCCGTGTACCGTGATCTATTGTCGCATGAGCGTGGGCGAGCCAAAAGCTGGAAGGCCTCGACGTGAGTCAGGACGTCTCTGATTTGGGACCTGTGCCTTGGGCCCACTTCCTCCGGGGCGGCCGCAGCAATAGAGAAGCTTGACGCAAAACAAACCTTCATCGCATTCTTCGTCCACCCGCTGAGCAAAACCCGTGAAGAGAAGGAACTCCGTTACCGACACCGCCGTGGCTTCCCTCCTAACGCAACGGCGCGCGAAAGAGCACAGAGACTGTAGATCAAAAGCGAGGCGTATCTACTGATGAGAGGTTACACCCGCTGCCAGAAGGAAGGGAGATGTGAGGAACCCTGCAGAATACATTAAAACACGATGCCTGCATGATGTAAAAAGAAACTCCGCCCTTTAAACGTGGTTAGCTCAAGGTGTGGTGTTGCGTTGTTTGAAAACACCTCAACGAGGGTCTGGGTCTGCACGGCAGTGCAGTCAACGTTTCTGCTGAGTTCGATCCTCTAGGTGGCTCACACCGTATCGACCCCCTGCTAGAAGACCACATGGGCAACAGGGACTCCACCTGCCTACTAAGACGCCGAGGCACGTCACACCGTTCGCACGTCCCTCTGAATGGCTGTTAGACAAACTATGCCCTCTCCTGGGGTGAGGACGGTGATGAAACGGCGATTCTGTAATACGGCAGCTGGTGCCGGACACTGGATTTCCGAGGTGGGAGTGCTGCACGGGATTGACAAAACAGACCGAGCAGGCGGCGTGCATAGCCGGGAAGGCATGGCAAGGGCCGAATATGGAGAGCGCAGTGTGGCAGCAACGCCGACGCGATGACGGAGATGGACCGAGGAGCGCAGCAGCAATCGTTCAGGAGACTTGAGGCGGCTAGCGTTCTCTGGTGGTGTCTTCAGATCTTGGGTATCACTGGATACCGGGCGCTCCCGTCAACCAAATGCGTTCCCCCTTTCCACAGCGGCCCGGTGTTCGCAGACGAGACGCGATAAGAAGTCAAAATGGATTCATAGGTGGACGCAACCTGGATCTTCCCCCCGCTTCTCCTTTCTCACGGCGCTGTAGTGCTCATCTGTCTGGTTCCGCCGGTACTCTCGCGCTCCGCGTGCGAGTCGTCTGCGGTCTTCTCCGAGCCCGGAGAAAGGATGAGCAATCAGTAAGGCGAAGGAGATGAAAAGGGGTCGAGGGAGGGGCCGCGCTATCCTTGTGAATTTTGTTTTGCAGTGGTGCAGGACCCGCCTCTTCTGTAGAACGGGACGCTCTGCCAGCGTTATGGTTTATCCTCGTTGTTTATGAGCCGAAGAGGGCACTTTAACATGAAGGAGAAGTCTGAGTCAACGCGCAGGAGACTGCATTTGCATGGACGCGTTTCCGAGATGTCATATTACTCCAAATTTTGAGGTAAACTGGTAGTGCCGTGGCATCAGATTGTTCGTTGTCTACAGATTCGGGGCCCGCGTGACGCGTACGAGATGTGCCAGTCTGCAAAATCCAGATTTGATGGGTTCTCATCTTTCTCGGGAGGGAAAAGTCACGGTAAGGTGCCCCGCTGCTGCCTGCCCTTTTTTTGCAATCCGCCAGCACTGCCCAGTTCTTAACCCCGTCCCGCCCCCCGTCTTCGCGCTGTCGCGATTCACTTCGGCGCGTACGACCGCGAATAGCTGCTACGCTGTCGTGTTCGCTCGCTCCTGTTTCTTTCACCCCTGCCGATGAGGCATACATGGATGACCGCCTTCTTTACAGCACGAGCCCGGGTCCGACAACCAGCTCATAGAGCGGGAATGCGGGTTTTTTTCCTTTTATTCTTCCCCCTCTATGGCAAAAAGAGTGCCGCATTTCTCTCCCGTGCCTCGCTCCCAAGAGAGACACACGCAGGCAGTAGCGTATCCCATTGGATACGTGTTACGAATGCTTACGCCAAGACCAGTCCCATCCCTATCTCTGCATATAGCCCTGGTCACCTCTGTGATTTATCACTGCAGACGTGTGAGCCAGATGCAGCAAACAGCAACGGACTCACTCTTACATATGCTCTCTGTGCCGCCTCACAAAAACTACGGATATCGACCTTACACTATTAAGGTCACGACGTGAACGTCCTTCGAACGCATTCGGTCTGTATACGGTGAGCATACGGGACAGTACACAGTTTTCTGCACATAGAGGCTTTCCCTTATGCTTCGTTCTCCATTGCGTACGTCGTGAGAGACTGCAATCTTGCACGAAATGAGGGGAAGGACATCCACGAGTATGCCCGATTTGTTTCCCGGAATACCGTGCGACGTGTGATGTTGTTATTTGTTAGTAGCGAAGACACAGATATTTGTCCCTCCGTGCTGCCCGCAGCAGTCCGCCATCCTCGAAGGGGACACGAGAGGGAGGAACCTGCGGCGGCCTGGGACTTAGATCCTCGGTGGCGGTAGCATTCGCTGCCCCACTCGAGGTTAAGACCGTCTGCAAAACAAATGCGTGCACCAAACTCCTGCACTTCATTTAAAAGCTTTTTGATTCTTCGTTCTGGAAAGCATAAGGAGAGGCAAGTATCACTGAGCGTGTAAAGTCGCGCCGAGGGTGCTGTCGCTCCGCACAAACCAATTTCTAAACACTGAGGAAAACCACGTGGCGGATCCCTTTACGTCAGAGGTTAATCCGGAGTGCTTTGTGGAGGGGGTCGCCCAAAACGATTTTCGCTCAAGAAGACCCCTCCTGGAGCGTTTCTCACAGTTATAGTTCTCTTATACAAACTGCCGTGACGGCTGTCCTGTGACAGTTCCGCGCGGATGCGAAGCAATCTACGTTGGCGGCCAGCCCCGCAATCTTCTAATTTGTTCCGCTCCCTCCTGTCAGAGTGAAAGTCAGAAGAAATGAAAGGAGCTCTTACAGGTGGTGGAGTTCCTCCAGTATCTAGATTCTCGTGCATAACTAAAGCCTTCAGTGCATTCATTTGTAAACGAAGCCAACCGGCGCGCCCCTTCCCATTCTGAAAACCTACCAACGTCAAAACGAAGTGTGAATGAATGGCAGGATTATGCCACGCATCTGCGCTCTGCTCTGTTTAGTGTACTCTGCGCTTTGGCTCGGGACGTAAGCCCCTCTCCTCCCAATAAAGAGCGTCTGTAGTCACCGGCGATTTACTAGTGTATCCCTGCCTACCAACTGCGGGGAGTCACACACAGGAGGAGCTTCAAGTCACCTATCCACATCTCCGTAGCCCCGTTACCGGGGTGATTCGCAGCTAAAGCCACACCATGGCCGCGAGTGTCGGCGTCGTGAGCGCGTGTGTCCGGATGTAGGTTCTCTATGCTCTCTACATCAGTGCCGTTAACTTTCCGCCGAGAGCGCTGATATTCCGCAAGCTGTGTTCAGTTGTAAAAGCGGTGATGTGATGAGAGGTGCGAGACACATTATCTAGAAATTACGTAAGGCAGCGCTAGCCAAGAAAGGATCAAACTGAGACGAGAAGCCCTGACATGAGATGGAACCTTGGATGCCTAGAAGTGGGAGGGCCTAGGAGGCCCCGGAAGAAGAGAGTTACAAGCGCAAAAAATTGCGCAAGCAAGAAAGCGGCCAGACGAAAGAGCGGAGGAAAACAGAAACACGCGTCGGCGGCCGCCCCTCCCAGCACATGAAAGCCGGGCATGAAAAATGAAAGAGGATTCTTTGCTTAAACGACGGACGGGAGGGACGGGCTCTCATTGGAGTCACATGTAATTCTGACATATTGCACGGGAAAAGTGCACCCCTTAGTGCGGGGTTGGAGACGGAAAACGAGGAGCAAGAATCACTCCCTGCGTGGCGACGCCGTGTCTACCTTCCTCACCCACAACGCTATCCCCACTCAGTTTCCTCACGCGCTCTCTGCCTCTCTCGCGGCAGTCTGCAGCGCCTTCCTCAGTCTTGACTCCACATCTGCCTCTCATACCGCCCTTCTCTCTGCGCATGCGCTCCTGCATCCTCTGAGGTGCGCCATTGCTCACGCTGTCGGCTCCGCTGGCCGCAGGCTCCTCCTTCCTCCGCTCCTGGGCTTGCTGCGCATCCGAGACCGGCGCAGCGACCGGCGCGAGGGACGCAGACGGCGACGACACAGAGGCTCCTGCTATCTCTTCGCCGCGTGCCGGCGAGGGGGGAGAGACGAGCGAGGGCCTTCCAGCCAGATCTGTGGAGCCTCGAACTGGCCACGAAAAAGGCGAAGCAGAGGCCCCACACGGCCGGTCGGACCACGTCGACGCTCCGAGCACGGGTTCAGACGCCGAAGACATACACGACGCGGGAGATGCCGACGCAGACGAAAGAGAAGGCGGCTGGGGGGAGCTCTCCGAGTCTTCTTTCCTCGGCGCCCGCCCCAAAAGAGCGAAGGGATTTCTCTCAAAGTCGCCGCTCACTCCCGACACCACCAACACAGGCGACTTGCGCGACGCGGAGACTGGGGAGCGCCTCCCCCCCGGAACACGAGCGCCTCCCTCTGATGCCGAAGCGAAAGCCCCGGGGTGTGAAACGCCTGGACGCGACCCGGCTCGGGAGGAAGGCGACGCGAAGGAGGCGGAGGCTGTGGAACCCAAAGAAGCCGGCAAGCCCGCCGCGGATAGACTAGAGCCCGACAGTCCGTGGGCGGAGGCGGCAGAGAGAGGAGACGCACGCGGCAAAACCTGCGTGGGAGGCGACGCCGAGGAACCCCGCCACGGCCCAGAGAACAAAGCAAAAGGATTGTTGCTATCGTCATGCACGCATGCGAGTCTCTTTCCGCCGCCCTGTCCGTGATGTGCAGCTGCCGCCTGCGGCTGGAGGGACGAGGCCGAGGCGAAAGGCGATGAAGAGGAGACCCTGAGAGACACTGGAACGCCCGTGGCCGTCAACGTCGCTCTGCCAGCATTCCAAATGTCCGACGGAGAGTGAGCGGCTTCACTCCCGCTCGGCACGTCGCCCGTGGCGTGCACAGGAGACCTCGTGGGCTGGTTGCCCCCAAGCGAGACCGAAGACGGCGCGCCCCTCCGCCCCTGAAGCGGAGACGAAGCAGCCGAGGAACGGAAGGCCTGCGCCGCCGAGGCGGAGACGGGGGAGAAGTAGGAGGCCGCGGAAGAGCAGACAGACGAAGAGAAAGCCGCATCCCGACCTGCGCTTGCCGCCTGCGGCAGCCGCAACGCTGCCTGAGCCTCTACACACCGCCCCTGAGAAGCGAGCAGCGCCGCGGGTGCGCAGGCGACGCGAGTCGATGGGCCGAGAGAGGAGGCTTGCGGGGGGAGCGGAAACGAAGAAACCAAGGAAGCCGTCGGTGGCGCGCCGGGAACCGCGACGACGGGCCTTACAAGCGCGGTGGGTGCATGTGCTCCCGCGAACACCTCAGGCCGCGGCGGCGACGACGTGGAGGGCGCCGCGCCAAAGGGCCGTCCATAGGTTGTTGCTGGCGAAGAAGAGAGGAACTGACGGGGAGCCGACGACGGAGGCAGGCCTGAAAGCCCTGGAGAGCGCCACGGGGGGAGGAGTGCTGGGACCTGACCGGGTGGAGAGACGCCGGTAGAAGGCCCCGGCGGGTACACAGGGAGCGCCAATCCGTGACTTCCAGCGGCGTGACTACAGGATGGTACAAGAAACGATCGGAAGTAAGAATGCTGCTGGGCTCCAAGTGCCTCATAGGCGGTGTTTCCGCCTCCATTTGTCGCGCTAAAATTGCAAAGACCTGTGGCGTCCACCTGCGGTTGTCGCTCAAAGGCCGCCATAGCGCCTCTCTCCGCACCGCCTGTCCCCCGGATGCCCCCCGTACTCGGCTCGACGAGGCCTCGAGAAGAAGACGTCTCAGCGCGTAACCCGTTCTGAACGCTTTCTTCTCTCCGCTTCGCGCTCTTTCTCGCTGGCCTTCCTGCGGTGGACTCAGGCTTTCGGCACGGCGCCTCCTCCTTCCTCGTCTCCTCTGCCTCGTTCTTCCATCGCAAGCCCTCGGTCAGCGATGCTCCACGAGGCCGCCGCGACGGCGACTGTCTTTCCTTCCTCTCTCCACTCTTTTTCCGCGCCGGCTTCAATGATACATCCTGTCCGTGAGCATACATCTCTTCGTGGCTCTGCCGAGCAAGGCTGGATGAGAGAGGCGACAACGGCGCATAGGAAGGCGAGGGAGATGGCGAGCGCGACCGCCTGAGGCTCTTGCGCCGCGTCCGCCCAGGGGACGAGGACGGAGACGAAGAAAGAGAGAGAATGCCCGCGTCGCCGCGATACCGAGATGGCAAGCCGTGAAAAAAGTCCTCTGCCTCATCGTCTTCTGTTCCTGCAGCCTGGAGGGGCCGCTTTGCGGCCAGCGACGAGGAGGAACCCTTCATTAGCTTCTCTCGCTTGCTCGATTGTCGTTTCTTCTTTGCAGAGAGCCCCTCAAACTTCTCGTCCTCGGCGTTCCCTCGTCGCCTCTCTCCGTCCTCCTCGGTTGCTTCCTCAGCGAGCGAACACGCTCGCGCCCGCGTCGTCGCCCCATCAAGGTACCCCAGAAGCGAAGACACCGCCCGCCTTGCTTCTGGCGAGTAAGGCTCTGATATCAGGTGAAAGAAACCGGCAGTTTCCGCCTGCCTGTCTTCCGCCCTCAGCATCGCCGCCCGAAAAGGCATCGCCGCACGGCTCGCGCCGGGCCGTCCGTCGCCACGCTCCGCCGCAGAAGGGTTGCTTGGCGGCAGACTTGGCGAGAGCAGAGAGGACGAGAAGGAAGGAAAGGGAGCCGCCAAAAGAGGCAACACATGCAGGCCGTCTTCGGTGCTCACGCGGGGGTTCGAGGCCTCGTCCATGGGCGGAGGCGGCAAGAAGGCCGCAGGTGCTGGGGAGGAAGCCGCCGAAGAGGGGAACGGAGGCGACGCAGACACCGAAGAAGATGAAGCGGGTGAGCAAGGGGAAGGCGGAAGAACCGACAAGGAGGCACCCGACGCACGAGACTGCGGAGTCTCAGGCAGACGGCAGAAAGAGGCGCCTACATCTGGCGGCGGCCCGGGCAACCCTTCTGAGAAGCACAACACCCGGTGTTGAGAAGAAGACGACGAAGGGGAGGACGGATGAAGAGCGGGAAACGAAGGAGGAAGCGATCGCCCCCTCTCCTCGTGGTGAACGCCCTCACCCCCTTGGTCTGCCCCGTGCGACGCCTCCCTTCCCAACGGAGACGCAGGCGGAGAGCCCAGCTCCTGACACGACGCCGCAGAAGAGGAAGGAGGCCGCGCCAGCTCGTCCTTTGCTCCTTGCACGCTGGTTCCTCCCTGTCTCTCCCGCTGCCGTTCGTTCTTCGCCGTCTCCGCTCCATGGCCTCGGATCTTGCCGAGTTGATGCCAGCCGGCAAGCCGACGCCTGAGACGGCCAGACGGCTTCTTCTGCGTGGACGGCGCTTCAGAGGCCCGCGGCGACACCGGCGCTGCGAGCACCGTCGCGTTTTCAAATGAACTCGCGGGGGCGGGAAACCGCGGTGGAGACGACAGCCGGCGACCCCCGCCCTCCGCCGCCTGGGCTGTCCCCTCGCCCGCAAAGGCTCCCGCGGCAGAGTGTCTCTCGCCTCCGGGGCCCTCGCGGGCGTCCTTGTGCCGCCCTGTGGTCTGGGGCTCCTCCTGCCCTCTCGGGCTCTTGTCAGTCGGCGGCTCCTTTTTGAACCGGGGGAAAAACCACGAAAGCTTGGCGGAAGAAGAAGAAGAAGAAAAAGACGAGGACGAGGCGGCCGAAGGAGACGCAGAAGGCGAGGGTCCGGAGACAGGCGGCTCACTCTGCGCTGGTGAAGAGCACGCCGGCGCCGCGGCGACCGTCACAGGAAAGGCCTGGGCAGGGGGCCCTGCCCAAGCACGCACGCCTCCCCACGCGGAGTGCATCGAAGCGCCGTGACCCGCCTCCACCGCAGCCTCGTTCCACCTCCGGTAGTCAACTAAAGCCTCGCGGTAGAAGCACTTCCTCTCTCCTTCCTCGTACAACCTCCTCAAGTCTTCGGCTGTCGCCGCAGACTCCCCTGTCGGCGTGCGAGATGCGGCTCTCGCTCCTTCGCCTTCTCCCCGCGTCGGGCACGCGTCCTCGCACCCCTGCCCCTGTACCCACCTTCCTCCGGGCGCGGGATCGCCAGGTGCCCAGTCCCCTGCGTCAGCGAATGCCGGCGGACAAGGCGACAGCGAGGCGGACGGCAAAGGCGTCGAGGGAGGGGAGAGGCGAACCTGCGGAGAAGGCCTAGGGCATGGCTGCGCGTGCTTCGCTGGCGCTGCCTCGTCCGGATGCCCAGGGAACGGGCTCGGTGCGTCGCTGGGGAAGACCGCGTTGGACTGCGGCGTGGAGTTCCCTCGGCCTCTCGACTGGAAAGAGGCGTCTGGCGTCGGTCTCGCGTGAAAGCCCCTCTGAGGCTTCCTAGGCCCCGGCGGCAGGCCGGTGAAAACATCTCTGCCGTGGAACGCAGACGCCGCGGCTTGGATTCCGTGTACGTGGCGGCGGTGCCTCTCCTCAGCGAAGGAATGGCAAGTGCCTTGAGGTGACGAAAAAGAGAGCTGGCCGTCTCGCTGGTCGGTCTGCACTCGAGAGAAGGAAGCGCCCTGCCACGCCCCGCCAGAGCTTCTCTCCTCTTCTCTCCAGCCTCCGCTCCTCCCCTCGTCGACGAAGTCGGCGTCTGGAAACGGCTCAATTTGCACCGCGGTCCCGGGGCTCGCCGAGACGCCCCTGCTGCGCCTCCCCTCGCCCTCCCCCTCCGCGAATGCCGCGGTTTGCCTTCCTCTCGCACCGAGGCTTGAGCCTCTCCTGCGGCGGCCGTCTCTGCCTGGGTCGTCTCTTCCGCCTTGATAGTCTCTCCACGCGTCGTAGCCGCCGGTCCTCTGTCCGCTGCTGTGCTCTCGCCAGCCGCCCCTGCTGCCGTCGCCCGTGCTGTCTGTCGTCGCCTCCTCGTCGTTCGCTCCCCCTCGCCACTCGAATTTGCGAAGCGACGCCGCTGCGGGCTCCAAAGGCTCCACCGGTAAAGATTTGTCCGCGGTGCTGGCGGGCTTCGCGGTGGAAGCGCCTTGAACGGCCTCCTCGCGGGTCGACGACTGTCCAAAAAAGATTTCATCGAGAGCTTTCCAGTTCCTCTCTTGAAGGAAGAAGCTGCTAGGGGTGCATCCATCCCCCGCGGGGGACACCGGTTGATCTCCAGATGTGCGTACAGCCATTCCTTCGCCCTCGCCGTCGGGTCGTTTGCTGCCTTTCCCGTCGGCAGCCTCAGCGCCTTCTCTTTTGCCAGTCCCCGCCTCTCCCTCTCGCACTCTCTCGCGCGGCGGCGGCTTTCCTTCACGCGACAGCAGCGGCGCCTCGTGACTCTCTCTCGCGGGGACTTCCTCGCTTGGCTGCGCCTCCAGCGGCATCACGGGCCCCACCTGGTCAGGCAGGCGCGACTGTTGCATCGGCGCACCCTTGTTGCTGCTTTTTTTGAAATCGCCGTTAGTCTCCCGCCCTGCCCTATCGCGCCTTCCCTCAGTTCCGTCGGTATCGCTCGGGGGGTTGGGCAGCCGAGAAGCGGTAGGCGTCTCTTCTTTGCAGAGACTGGCAACCGCGCGCGCCGCATGCGACCCGGCTCCGCCATCCTCCTCTGAAAAGGCTCTCTTGTTCCCATCTCCTCCTGCATCCACGAGGCGAGCCGCACGTGCTGCTCGCCGCTCGCTGTCTCTGCGGTCTGCGGCTTCACCGCCGGCCGGCGCCTGCGCCTCTGAGTCCGGTCCTGGAGTCTGCGGCTTCGAGTGAGGAAGAAGGCACGCGCCCGCTGGAACTGTGGCGGCCTCAGAAGAGGGGAGAGGAGAGCGCGGGTCCGCTGCATCGGCTTGACACAGCGCAATCTCCTCTTCCAAGGTTGGATGCTGTACAGCGTCGGCGACCTGGATGTCGAGCGACAGTAAGTCGAGAGGGGCGGAGGCAGGCGACCGAAGAGAAGATGAAGACGAGGAAGGCGCGGCGAGAAGGCAGGGCGTCGCGTACTTCTCGGGCGCCGCATCTCCTGTCTCCTCCCGCTCCGGGCTCTGCGCCTCGCCCTGTGAGGCCTCTCCTTTCGCTCTCCTCCTCCGGCCTTCAGACGGCAGTCCGCATGCGCCCGCAGATGGAGCCGAATCGGGGAGAAAAGAGAAAGACGCGCGAGGGGACGCCGGGCGACGCGACGGCGGCGAGCGGGTT
This sequence comes from Besnoitia besnoiti, assembly GCF_002563875.1. Taxonomy (NCBI): domain Eukaryota; phylum Apicomplexa; class Conoidasida; order Eucoccidiorida; family Sarcocystidae; genus Besnoitia; species Besnoitia besnoiti. Next base: position 2,650,175 of record NC_042361.1, on the reverse strand, counting down.
CTAAGCGGTTGTGTTCGGTGAGGGTCGCCACTGGAGGCTGGCGAGGGCGCGTCCTCTCCTCGAGAATTCTGCTGCAGAGGCAAATCTGGGGACCCTGAGCTCTCTCCAGTCATCTCTCTTTTCTCAATGCCGCTTTCTCTTCGTCGTCCTCCCGGGTCGGTTCGCCATCTCGCGTCGGTATCTCTGCCTCCGCGCAAAGCATCTGCGCCGCCGTCTCTCAGCGTTTCCGTCTCTCCCTCTCCACGCCTCTCCGGCGAGCCTCTTTCGGAGTCGGTTTCCTCGCGAGTCTCGCTAGGCGTCGCCAGCCCCTCCGGTGCTTTGATGTGAGTAGATGTCTTGAGTAGCCCTCCAGCGTCGCCGTTCTTTGACGTGGAACTTCTTCGCGAAAGGACGAAATCCACCAGAACCTGACCTGCAAATTTCGTCTTGTGTTCGAGCCCAAGCCAGCCGTGGAACGCATGCGCCGGCGCCAGAAAAAGCGAGGAAATCGAGTAGTACGTGTCGCACACGCGCTTGTCCTCGCGCTGCAGCAGTCAAGCAACGAGACAACAAAAAAACAGAGTTCGAGTTAACATAAAACGGGGCAGGAGGATGAATTTGTACCAGCGCGTCAAACGGCATACACACGCGGGCGTCACAGGAACTCTCTCTGACCCCTGGAAAGTGTATCATCGTCCATGCCGGGGTGTTTACGAATCGATCTGAAAAACATCATACTATACTTCGGTGCATCATCGCGTGCAGATGCGTCCAATCACTGGGAAACAGAAACCGAAATGAAGCCAACGCCTGCAGGCGAGCGCGCCCAACGCGTAGTAGACGAGCTCTCGTTGCCACATATTGATACGCGCATCAGCCACAGGCTCTTGCATCCGCAGAATCGAACGGTACGGCAGAGCGATGCCGCATGCCAAAAACGTCGCTGTCTTCTGATGGAACCAGGGGCCCTAGGACCACTCGTGGTTCTCAGTTTCGAAAAGAGCCGCCCTTACCCACGACCGTTTGTGCCAGACAGAAAGGCGTACGTTGCCGTCGCGCGGGACTCTGGAGAAGACAGCCGCGAAGTTGAACGCTGCTTCGTGACGGCCTGCCCAAAGCCTCACGCAAACAGAAAGGATAGACATACGTGCAACAAATTTCGAATTTCCCTACAGCGCCCCTGCCGCGCGGCATGGCCATTCCCCGCGAAAAAATCGCTTCGTACCCCCTGTTGTCTCTTCGTCTGCGTCTTCTCGCTCCTGCGGACAGCCTGCTGCCTCTTCCGCAAACGCTCTCTCGCCCACTCGCTTCACCCGCTCCGCGCATCGTCCCTTTGTTTTTCTAGCGAGGCCGCGTTCGGTGCACGCGAGCATGCGCCTCTGGCTTTGTGCATCTCCCACGTCTGCGGCTACGGTTTTCAGTTCTCTTGAAGGTCCCTGCGCGCGTCGCTCTTCGTCACGCTTAGCCGGCATGTCTCGTTTCCCTCGAGCCGGCATGTCTCGTTTCCCTCGAGCCGGCATGTCTCGTTTCCCTCGAGCCGGCATGTCTCGTAACCCTCGCCGTATGGCTGCCCTCTCGTTCTTCTCACCGTCTATCCAGCCAGTGACGCGACGCTCTCCGCCTACTTCGACCTCCAGCGCATGCAGACCCGTGTGCTTCAGGCCCTCGCACCGCATCACACTCACAGTGAGGCGGTAACGCGCCATCGCGGGCTGCGAAGTTGGCGCTGCCTGAAGAGCGTCCTGAGGCAGCGTCGTGCTCCCCGTTGGTCGCGGCCTTAGAGCTTGGGTGCCGGAGCGCGCAGGAGAACGCGCTTCATTCTGAAAATAAAAAAGCCGAATCCGCGCGCTTCGTGTCAATTTGCACTATCCAGAACACTCCACAGGCGTGCTGGCTTCCACTTGCGCCGCAACACGGCCTCACTCGCCTGACTCAATCTTCCCTTCACTATGCAGCTGCGTGAGAAACACGAACAGTCTGCCTGTGAGCGGCTGCTTTCTCGGCTTCGAAGCAAGACACGCTAGCCGTTTCGGCTGGTCTGACAGCACGTCGACTTCTGACGGAGAGTTAGAATGGCCTTGCTCGGCGCAGGCACCTGTGAGAGAATAGTCGTTCAGTTTCCCCGACGACTTTCCCCTCCGCCTGAGTCCCTCTCAGGCAGGCGAGCGGTTAACTCACACAGGTGAAGCAAGAGAATTGAAATGCACGCTCTGAGCGTTGGACGAAGAGGTATTCAATCTAGAGCGAGAAGAGAGGGCGCTGATGGCTTCGACAGCGGTGTTCAGTAGTCGGAGAAGCGGTGGTCGTAAAGCTGAGGAGATCCCCGAAGGATACGAGACCGCAGAAGCCGGTGATTGACGCCGCAAGGCAACTTACAGTGATGATTTCTTGCACGACGCATCCGCCTCTGAATCCTCCCCATTGTGTGCGCTTGAGACAGCTGCTGCGCTTGTCGCCGGATGACTTCGCCCGCCCACCTGTGTGGAGCTCTTCCGCCCTCGGCTCACCCTGTCTTGTTTTTAAAAACTGGATGCGAGCTCCCGGAGGAAATCGTATTGAAGAGCACCTGACCAAGAGAGAGTGAGAGGGCTCAAGAGAGCAAGAACGCGCAGCAGAGGAGACAGCAACGAAGAGCCTTGCTGCTGCCGCTCACTGCGTACTTAGGATCAGAACAAAAGAGTTCACTAATGGTACTAGAAAATAGGAGATCGCGTAAGTTCTTGGGAAAACGACTTCCGAACGTCCATTACCAAATGCATTATCATTAATATGAAGAGATAGTCCTAAGTGGTCCGTACAGACGGCCCGCTGCTCTTAAGTTGCCTGCATCAACACCATAACGCAAAATTTTCACAGGCAAACTGCCGCGGACGAAATGTTCGACAGGTGCTGTTGAGTCTGGAAAATGCAACGGAGCTGTCTCAGCCTATGCACGAGGCGCGGTCAAAAGGGCCGTACGGATTTCTGACCGTCAAAAAACCGGCCTTGAGGCGACCGGGAAAACTTCGCCTTGTGTAGAGGACTAGAGTGCAACACGTCTTCTCTGTTCGTTGTCAGAACGGAAAACGGAGCTGAATCTCCAGCTCTCGGGATCGGCGTGTCGCCAGTTGCACGAACAATAGATCTACGGGCGTTACTGCATCGAAAGAGGCGTGCAGGCCCCGCCCTGGGGAACGTTGATACGAGGACTGTTTCATAAGTGACACTAGTTCCTGGAGGGCTCTCAACATGGAAAAAAAGAAATTTGGCTCGCCATGAAACGCTGCAGGCCCTCCTCAGACTTGCCGTCTCACGGAAGAGGTTTCATCCGCGCTGCTTGGAGTGGTTAGCAGTTGTTGCCTGGTATTCAGTGGAGCGCTGTCAAAAAAATCGCGGCTACCGAACTAAAGTCCATTTACAGGGTGACGAGACCCACTGCATTTTGCAGTTCGTTCAGAGAGCTTTTTTCCATTGTTTTTCTGATCCGTTTTCTGTCAAAGACTTTTGTTGCAAAGGGTTCCGGCGCGTCTACCATGGCGGAAGTCTGCTCAATCGATTGCAAAGTTTCACGCAAGCTCGGCAGCGTAAGGTAGCGCCACCTGGCGGAATGTTGTGAGTCATTCGACTGCAAACGGGGGAACGACCATCCTTCAGGTGCGACGAGTGGAACCTCCGTTTTTGAGGGCCTGCCATTTTCCCAGTGAAGAGAGGCCTCGGTTGGTCAAGCACGGACCGGTGGTGGAGAGCCAGATTTGATTGGCGAGTGTGTGTCTCGCAAGGGACGTGCAGAACGGCTGCAGCAAGCTGGCAAGGTGACAGTCCGCTACCCTAGAACACACTGCGGGTTTGCCCGTGAGACACTGACATCATTCCTGGGTTGCCAGGCTTCTGTAGCGCCCCTCAAGCACTGCAGCGTTCTCGATTGTATCATAGCCTGCTAGCGTGTAGCTCAGGCGTCCAAATCGTTGGAGCCGACCGCCCGGAAGAATTCGCTCAGGCGCAGGAGAACCCGTTCGAACGAAAGGAAAGACCTTCAATTTCTCCTGAGGTTGCTGCATTCTTTGCCAAAGATGCGCGACCGATGAGTTGAGCGGAACCCCCGCTCGGAACCTCTCATCACCGCAAGCGAGTAGCCCCCGGACGTCATCTTGAGCCTCGCACATGCAGAGTTCCTCCATGGACTGTTTCAATCACACTGGCATACTCATATAAGCTGCAAATGCATATAAACACGGGCAGAATCACCGCGGTGGACGATCCAACTTCCATACTTCAGTGCTGGTGGCTGCGGCTGCTGACTCTCATGTAACGGTGTCGACACTGAAACGTTTTAGAGCTGCAATGCAGTTGTCTACGGCCCTCTGTGTTTGTTGAAGTAACAGTTTTTCCTCAGCACGCTACCATTGTGCTCACCGCTGTATACATGGTTTTCGGGTGTCCGGCAGGTGTAGCGTGGCGCGCAGCTGGCCGTCTGCTTTTGTTACTCATCGTCCACCATGAACTTGGTCCGATAAGGATTCCGCAGGAATCGTCGACACACTCGCGTGTCTTACGTCACTAGTGGCTCAATTGTCGACCTTCCAGTAGATGTGTATGAGTTCAACCCAAACGAGCGGCCGCCATTCATTGTGATTCCCACAGGGTGGACATGGCTATAGACTTCACACATACATCGGCTTCCGGTACGGGGGGTTTGGTAAGCTCGGCCTTAGCTCGGAATTCCGAAAATGCTCGCGGAAGCTGTTACTAGGACCTCAGTAGATGCAGGGCCGCGTGGCGTACCCTTCCTCGCCCAGCAAAATAATAAGTTCGTTTTAGCCCTATGTTTGGCGGGACGCCGTTCTGTAAGACTGACCGCCCCGGTGCCGACACAGTTATGTACACAGGCATGTGTTACACGGCCCCGAACACCTGTAATTGAGTGCAGTCTCAGAATGACTCATGAAGCGGATGCAAAAATTGAATAGAGCGGTCTCTCTGTCATGTTGTTGGACCATGCTTCGGCAAGGGCACCTCGGCGTTGTCTTGACGGAACTGAATTCATTCTCAAGCTCCGCAGATATGCCTTATCGAGGATCCCTCGTCGCGCGTCAGTTGGGACATTGCTTTCATTATTCGTGTTGACTACGTTGTTGGATGTGTTGTAGTTTTGCGTACTGTGAGAGGGCCTGGGAGATATGGGTTTAGGGTTTGAGGACCTTAATATCTCTCCTACAGCACAAATGGGTTATCATGCAGCTTGATTTTTCAATTGTTTATGGTCTGTTTCCACGTTCCTAATCTCACAAATGTCCCTGTATAGGTGTGATGATGGCGTGCCTTCCTCTGGTGCGTATGTTTGTTCGAATGGTGCTGCCAACAGATCGCTTTTCCATGTGACTCGTTTCAGGTTATCTGCCTTCAATTCCCGCGACACACCTCTCGGCAAAGGCGTCGAGTTTTTTTTATCTGGGCTAGAAATTCGAGTTGTGGGAGCCAATTTCAGTGAGAAACGCTAGACGGAGCAGACGCTGGAGCGAACGCTGCGTGGAGTGCTCGTGACTGCTGGGTCGACAGTCCCCTACGCACGCTTCATTTTCGTGATCTCCATGATCCGTTGTTTTTCGCTTCGAGGTTCTCCACGACTCTCCTCTAAACCTGGGAGCTCATGTCGAAAAAAGGATATTTCCTACTGGGCGCTAAGCGCCGTGACCGGCAGTAGATGCACATGTGTAGCGAAGGACTGCGCGTAGACCACACTGTCTGGCATCTGGCCTCATCGATTACGATAAGAATCCATCTTTTTCCACTCGACACCCGAGTCCCTGGTGGACAAAGACTGGCCCTGGGTTTTCGGTGAAGCGCCATGTTTTTCTGTCTTGTGTTTTCCGTTTCTCTTGGAGGGAATCTGGTACCGAGCCATCGTTCTGTCTTGTCGCATGTCACATGCGTCGTCCGTGTCTCCAGACGCCTCGCGCTGCGGAGACGTCATCACTGTTTCCTTCTCAACCGCTAAAAACCGCGTTCCTCCTCCTTCAGCATACTGTTCTCTCGAGTCTTACTCGTCAAAGGAAATCTCGTGAAGCAGCCTGGATCGTACACTTGCTTCACCTCGTTTTGTCTTGTCTCCTGCCGCCCCGTCTCCGCCGTCCCCTGCTTGTCGTCCACGCCCGTTGCTCCCCACTGCGGATTTCGAGACCGTCCAAGAGCGGCATGCGTGAATTGTTTTTACATGCAGTTGCCCTGTGTCTGCCAAAGCGGATTCCGCTGCTTCACATCACTGTGTATACTCCATCGTGTCAACCCGCCCGCCTTCTCTGTCGCCCCGCTCGCCGGGGCTATTTGTCTCTTGTCCAGACGCCTATCGAGAGCGGAAGACGCCGGCAAAAATTCTGAAAAGTGGCAGTCCGTGTTCAGCGCGTTCATACCCCGCACGCGTCCGGGGTGACCTGGGTTCGCGACCCACGAGATGGGCCGCGGAGACCCCGCAGGTGGAGCGGCGCCCAGTGAACGTCGACGCAGGGCTACAGGCGACACCAGAGGGTTTAGTCTTTATCCTGCACCCTAAACCAGTTGAGCACATCTGCTTTTTGAACACGAGGTCGCTGGCAGACGCGTGTGCGTGGCGTTCGCCAGTGTGAAGGGTCTGCTGCTCCGTCGCCCCTCGAAAAGTGTCGATTTCCCAGCCCGCCCAGGAACAAACCCAAGGGAGAAACGTCACGCACAGACACTCTGTCCCGTGATGTTTCCTGTTGTCCTCTCTGCCAGACGCTGCGGCGTGACCCCTTTCTGGCCTGCCTGCATTCGTCGTATCTAATTTCCACGCGCATCGGTGTCTCTCCCTCGCTCTGTAGACGTCGGGCGGGCGTCGCTCGTCTGTTTGCTGTGTCTTCGCGCTCTGCCCTTCTCCTGTGCTCCCGAGCTCGCATCCTCTTTTCCATTGTCAGTCTTACTCCGCGGCCTGGAATGCTGGCAACTCGCTGCACAAGGCGGTAAATATGGGGATCGTCTCCGTCCTCCTCCGCGGGTGGCCCCGAGGCTTCGCTGTCCGCTCTTCTCTGACCCTTCTCGCCCTCCTCTTCTGTCTACTTGCACCTCAGTGTCGACGTTCAGAGGCGCTCTTGTCTACGTCGCGTGCAGCCGCGGGCGCACTCAGCCTCGGCCGTGCGCTGGGCCCTTCACACGCCGCCGCGCCCTTTCGGAGCCCAACGCGGTCGCGTGCCGCGGAGCCATGTTCCCCCAGCCCTCACGCTGGGCCCCCGCGAGCGGCAAGCGTTCTTCTCGGCTTGGTTCCGCTCTTCCAGCCCCGAAGTCGGCCGCCGTCTCGAGGTGAAGAAGCGTCCTCGCAGCGCTGCTCAGGCGCCTCAACCGACGCTCTCAGTCAGCAGAAAAGAGGATTCAGGGAGACAGAAGCGGTCCAAGTCGGCGCGCCGCTCTTCGAAAGGCCCGCCGTCGTAATCCAAGAGTGCGAAAACGGAGGCGACCGCGCCCAGCGTTTGTCCGGCGGCGCGGAGCGCATCAGTGGAGACGCATGCGAACGGGCGAATGCACCCCCGGGTTTTCTTTTTTCTTCGTCCGCTGAAACGCCGTTGCCTCGAGGCGGCGAAATACGGAGGGGAAAAAGGAAGTGGTGGAAATACTTCCTTCCACTGTGGCCTCCCTGGAAGACGCGTTATTCAAGGTACGAATAGGAAGCATATGCAAATAAAACTGCGGTGTGCTGCGCCCGTCTAGGCTACATCTAGCCCTCCTCTCCTCACCCATTTGTCTCTCAGACTCGCTAGTCAGCGTTTCCATCTGTTTCTGCTGTGCCGTGACTGCCCTTCCCTTCCTTCGTTCTTCTCCCCATTCCATTCTCCTCTTTCTGTTGCGGTACCGCGCGGGTCGACTCCGTTTCCTCTCCATTCGTTTGCTTTCGGTCTCGGCCTCTTCGCACTTTCGTCTCCCCTGCCTTCCTTCTCTCTTCGGCTCTTCTGCGTGCGCCTTACCCTCCCGCTTGCTGCCCTTTCGTGCGTCTCTGCGCGTGTCTGTCTCTGTGTTGCTTCTCCGCCGTGGCATTTTGCGCCTCTGGTGCGAAGCTGGTGCTGCGGGACGCGACGGCTGTCCCGAGCGGTCGCTTTCTCTCTGCGTCTCGCAGTCTTCTCACCGCCCCTCGTGGGCTCGCGTCCACGGTCCTGTCTTCGCCTGTAGGCGGCCCCTGGCTGAAAAGCTCCTCTGTATCCCGGTGTACGTTGTGGTGAACCGCTTCGGCGCCCCTTTTCTGTCTCCGCCCTCGCCGGCGCTCATCGCGGAGCTTCAGAAGCGGAAAGAGGAGACAGGCGAGGCGTCTAGCCTCCCGCAGACCGCTCTAGCGTTCCTCGATGGTCAGGAAGCGACCGAGTACCTGCACGAACTCATCCAAAGCAACCGTAGGTCGTCCTGGCAGCAGAGGAGAGAGGCGTAGGCCGTGTTCAGGCGCACGCGCATGCACCACGTTTCCGTTTACTTCTCACTGCTTCCTTGTCTAGGGATATTCACATGAGAAGTGTCAGGGGCCGCCTGCGCCTGGCTCTGAAGCGGCGGGCCTGGCAAGCGAGAATGGCGCGCGAGTGGCGGTGTCTACGCAACAAGCGACGTCTGCGGCGCAACGTGCCTGGATGCATCCCTTGTAGAGTTGAAGTCCTTCCGACGTGCGTGCGGCTCAGATGTGCGACGAGGAAGAGGCGCGCTCACAAAGGCTTTCAGGCCTGTCTGGCGCTCGGCGTGTGCGGCATGGTAGCTAACTGGTCCGGAAGGAGAGCTGTGTCTGCAGATTTTCGGGATGCCCTTTCTGCTGTCGAGCCGCTGGAGACACTCACCTGGCCTCCGCATCTGCTGAGGCAAACGGCCAGCCTGCCGGGAGAGAGAGGAGCGAAGGAGGAGAGGATGAAGGGTTGCGAGTGTGTTGTCTTTTGCTTTCAGCTGGCGGCCCGCAGGTCGAGGCCCGTCTGTATTGTATTCCGCTCTCAACCATCTGGGATCAGATTTGCCGCGTCGTAGTCGACCCGCGCCTGGAGGCCGCTCAAGCGAGACGCGTGGAAAACGCCGCAGAACGGCGGGCGAAAGCTGCCTCCGAGGCGCAGCCTGAGAATGGCGGACTCTTCGCCTGGAGGTCTTTCCTCGGCGGCGACAGTGTAGCCGACGAAGAAGACGAGAAGGCGAGGGAGAGGGAAGAAGACGGGAGGCGCGCAGTCCAGCCACAAGTGCTTTGGCAGCTCGTGCCCTCAAAAAAACAGGTGAGGAAAAGATGGACGCGGCCGCGAAGCCCAACGCACGCGACGCCACGCAGGGGGCCTTCGTCCGCCATGGTGACGCGTGGAAACCAGCCGGCGATGTTTTGCAAAAACGTGTAAAAATGGCACGTATTCAAGTCTGCATGCGCAAACAAACGCTCCATAAGCTTGTGTGTATACAAACGAGCTGAGGGACGCTGGCGGGTGTCCAGGGTCGCAATGTGAAGTCGTCGTTGCTTTGGTACTTCAGAGGCGTGCTGCGGTGATTGCTCTCGTCCCCCTGTCCGCTCAGGTTCAAAACGCCCGTTTGCACGCGCGTTTCAGCGAGCTGAGAGAGGGGACCGGAGTGCCGATCTTCTACGCGGATTTGCTGTCCGTGGAGAGAGATGGAGAGTCCGTTGTGGCTCTATTCTTCTCGCTCGAAGATCTCCACGCAGTGTGGGAGCGCCGGCGACAAGAGGAAGCCCAACGGGAAAGGAGCTTGATGGAGCAACGACGCGCGCGAGTGTCTAAACCAGGGATGGAATACGGGAAAGAAGAGAATGAGGAGGGCAAAAGAGAGGTCAACAGGCCGCCACTGCCGCAGCAACCGCCAGTCAAGGTCTTGAACCTGCTCAAGCTGCTTCTCGCGCAGGCCGAACAGGTACGTGCGAACCGAAGAAAGCAAAGAAGCAGCGATTCGTGTGCCGGGCCTGATGCGGCTCTGAAAGACGATGTCTGAGTTCGTGTGTGTTTCTACGCTCGCATTTGGGGTTGTGGAATTCTTTTTGCCCGATTTGGGGAAGTTTACGAGTAGTGGCTTTCTCTTTCGTTCGGTATATAGGCGACGACGCCTCACCTTGTCACACCAGGCTGTGTCTGCATCTTTGCCACCTCTGGAGTTGTGCAAGCCTGCTTGATCTTTTTACGTGTCTTGTTCGCGAGATCCAGCGCGATTAACGTGATCTTCCCTTCGTGCATCTTCCTTTTCTCTCCGTGTCTGTCTGTGTATTGGCGCGCGTTTTCCGCGAGAGAGCGGTTCGCTCTCGCGCCGCAGTTTGGTCGCGTCTCATCCTCTTCCGTAATGCAGAATCTGCCTCCTCTACCTCGTTTTCTCCTTCGGCGTCTACGCGCCGCCTACACTCGGCGCGATTTGCCTGCGGCTCGTATTCCATTCGACGTGCACGCCTTCGCTCGTGTTTCGTGTGTGTTTCGTATGGCAGCCCAAAGGCGAGATGAAGGTCGCGGACGGGTGCTGGGGGTTTGTTCCCAGTTCGGCGTCACTCGCGTTCCTGGAGGAGCAGAAGCGCCGCGGCGTGGGGCCCGCGCGCCTTCTCTTCGGACCAGACGAGACGGAGGGACCGGAGTGAGAGGGACGGCGGCAAATACACCCGATCGCCGCTAGCAGAGCAGAGGTTCACCCCGTCGGGCGCGCAGCGGCCACTCAAAAACGAATGCAGTGCAGTGCGGACTCGCAAGTCGAAGACAGGACGGGGAAGGAACCGGAGAGAAAGGGACGCGAAGAAGATAAAATGCAGGTGGACGTGGAGGGACACCGGAGGGAGGCGAAAAGTCGAGTTATAAGTATCAGCAGGAACGCGCGCCGATGATGGCGTGTGCGGGAAAACTATTGCTCTCGGCACTTCACACGTCGTGGCTCTCGTGGAAGAAATGTTCGACCCAAAAATGCGCAGCTGTGGGGTCCGAGACCCGTACCACAGTGTATCATGTGTGTCGACCCCACTAGCAAAGCTACCCTCTCTTCGCTTCCTTTGTGAACCTCCTTTCTGCAGCTTGCCAACAAATTCAAAGCATCCTAGGGAAATACGCAGCCCAGCAGCGGTGAACTGGCTCACAGATCTGACACAACAAACACCTCATAGCAGTGGAGACGCGTAGTGCGCACGAGGGTCACCACTAGCGGTTGTTCACATGGTATACGTCACGACGCTGTGATGTGGAAAAAGAAATTCACCTGAAAGCTATAGTTCGTGCCGCTGTGAAGCAGAGTATCTCGCACTCTCGGCAGCAAAAACTTGCTTCGCTCCTCGATCCAAGTTCTCTTGTGCTTTCCATGACCATCATGTCAAGTGCATTAAGTATAGTGGTATCCAGCGTATATTTGAAAAACGGGGGCGGCTGGTCGGGCTCGCCCAGAAGGCAGCCAGATGCCGCGACTCATTCAAACGCGATGGCCTTGAAGAGGGAAATGACGGATGCACACAGCACGTAGCTTCCGGCTGTGAAGGATGATGCGGCCGCCGAACGCGCAATTGTGCTTCCTGTCGGCATAATCTCATCCCAGCCGTGGCGAGCGCGCCAACCGGAAATTTCGGTTGCTCTCTTCGTGCTCGAGTTCGTGAACAGCTTCTTGGGATCCGTCCCGCCGAGTACAAAGTCTGTGCTGACATCAGCCGAGAGTTTTTCCTTCGCAAATGCACCCCACTCCTGCCTCTTCTGCGCCACCATGCCCCGGACACGCAACTTGAGAGCTTCATAGGCTTCCGCCGGATCAGAGATTTGTGCAAAGTCGGCGAAGTCAATCTTCTGGCCCTTCACGCAGTCTGCGACATAGTCCCGCAACTCGGCGAGGACAGCCAGCAAATCCAGTTCCGTTTCGTCGTCCCCCGAACCCGTTTCCCCAGAGCGCCCAGAGCCGGGGGAGACCTTGAGCCAACTCGGCTCTACGAAAATACCGAAGATTTGTCCGACCGGTATCGCCCCCGAGTGCACAAATATTGCGGGTCCGTCGAGGACTGGCTTCACGCCAAGAAAGGCCTGCTTCACTGAAATTTCATCCCTTTCCTTTGCCGTCCACTCTCTCTCCATGACGCGTTCGAGAACCGGAGAGAGCTTCTCACAAAGACGCTGGAGGGCGTCCTCGGGCGCCTGAGCTCTTTCGAAAGCCACAAGGTCAATTGGGCTGTCCTTGAGTTCCCTTTCGGCGCCCACAGCGAGACGGTCAAAGAGTTCTTTGCGGTGCGTCGGCGATACGCCGTTAGGTACGCGATTCGTGAGCTGCTCCCAGGTGTAGGTATCGGTGGGCCGTATCATAAAGCAGTCTGACGTCAAGCGGGGGAAAATGTAGTCGATCCACGTGTTCCCCGTGATGAAGTGAAACTCCGAGGACTTGATTTGGGGAAGCACCTGCTTCAGCCGCGCTTTTAAGAGTCTTTCCACAACGTGCTGGGCGGCGGAAAAGGGGGAGCTGTTGAAAAAAGAAAGGTTGATGGGGCTCTTCTTGAGTAAAGGCAGAACCCGACTTTCTGCCTCCCTAAGGACTTCTTCTGTCAGCATCCCTCTCACCAATGGAAATGCCAGGAGAACCAGTAAAAGGACCAGACTGCGAAACCCAAACGCCGCCGCCGGCGATATTCGACGTCTCGACCGGCAGTTAACCGGCTGATCCACCGCTCTGCCAAGATAGCACTGCTCAGGTGCCATTTTCGCAACGCTAAAGCATACGCGACTCGGAAAACTGTACGTCAAGTAACTTCAAATCATAGATCTGGAAAAACACGACACGCCCACTCAAACGCGCGACAGGTTCCATCCGTTCAAACCAACGAAATCGTTCAGATACGTCCCGACTGACACATGCGGGTCAATGCAGACAGTTCGGAAACCGGCTCTGCAAAAGAGAGGCATTCACCCTCCACGCGTCGGCGTCTGGAGAGCCGAGATCCGGCCCGGGGCTGAATGGGGGCACCGTCCCGGTCAGCTGGCTTCTTCTCCACGCCGTCTGCCGCAACCTGACTGCAGGACAGGGTAGCGGAGGAACTGCTGAAAACGCTGCCAACGGTGGTCTGTGAATGCTGTTAGTTGCAGAGACGCAGTTGGTAAGAGTGTCACTACGTCGCAATACGTCGCCTGAGCACTCCCAATACGCTCGCCGCGTCGCAGTTCGGTTTGCGCGCTTACGCGCTCTACCGCTGCTAAGATGCACCACAGTGGAAGGCTCCTGCCGTCGTTATTGTGCATAAAGGATCGACCTGGGTTCTTGATGGCTCAAGAACCTCAGCTCCCTGGAAAACACAGTCGCTGCGCGTTCGCATCCAGGCAGATGCGGGCACTGCATGTCGTGGCTTCACGTAGTGCGAAAACACCTGATCCCAGAAGCGTGTTCTGTGCGGTCCTGGAGTGCGACCCATGTGCATGCATGAGGACAAACGTTTTCGCCGTGACTGCCAAGTTACTGCCGCCTGTGTAGATAGGAAACGTAGTTCTAACGCTTTTGAATCCGTACACACCAGCCTGCTTGACCGGTGTCCAGTGAGCAGCCACATGCCGCGTTGCGTCGGGAAGTCGCGGGTTCAGCGGCGTTCTTGAGCAATTCATACCGCATCGTGAATGAATCGGACGCGGTGGTTCACCTACGTAAGGATGTGTGCGTTCTGAGGCGAGTTCCTAAAACGCTCGCAGCCGCGAAAAGGACCTTCCACACGCGTAGCCGACAAAGCGCAGGCGGAAAGAGTCTCCAAGGATTCAGTGCAGGCAAGGAACAGATTTTCGCGTTGCACGCGTCAAGGGGTAGCCGTCGCTGCGTGCGGTGCATGCTCTATTCACTAAAGCAGCATCGGTGGTCTGTGGCTAACAGAAATGTACCTTCGGCTCCTTCTGACGTCCGGAAGTGTTGTGAACAGCCTCTTTCTGAGGGCAGCACACAGCAACGAGCCCGGCGAGCGCGCGTATCTCCCTCGGCTTCCAGTAGGATATACATTTCCCCGCCGGTCTGTTATTTCCAGTGCATTTTCCATCCCCTCTTCACGCTCTCCTCTGCGAGAATGGACGCAGAGCAAGGTCAACGCGGCACAAATCCCCACGCAGACTCCGCAACTACTCACATACGTGCACATGTGTGCGGTCACTTGCAGAGAGCGCAGGCAGCATATATATGCATGTATAAGCGTGTTCGAGGGTGCGTTCAGAGCACATGCGCGCGCATGCAAACACGTGAATATATGTCTTCGCATTCAATCCAAACGATCGTGGACTCGCGCACCCTGTGGCGAATGTGTACGCCGCGCGCAGACGCCAAACGACATGGCATTCTCCCCTCTCTGCCTGTCTCTTGAGGCCTTTCACGCGCTCATGCACGCATGTGAAGGCACGGAGACACCCCCTCGACAAACAGCGCCAGCGAGTACGACTGGTCTCTCGTGTAGAGATGTATCGAGAAGCGAGGACTGGAGGGCGGAGCCAGAGAAGCGTCTCTCTTCTGCAGTGCATCGCGCCTTTTATGTGCGCCTCCACAGGGTCCCCGTTCCACACACATCTCTGGACGATTTTGACTTATTTCTTGACATCCCGCTCCCTCCTGCTTTCCCTTTCTCCCGGACCACCACTCTCCACGAACTCTTGTCCATCTTCCCATCTCTCCATCTCTTTCTCTGCCGTGTCTCGTCGCCTCAACCGGCGACGACACACCTCTGTGTAGGCCGGCCCTCCGAATATTTAGCTTCCTCTAGTCGCGCACTTAGACACCCTTGTTGAAGTAGACTTTTTGAATGTCTCCTAGGCGTGCTTGCAGCTTTTTCTGCAGCTCCGGCTCCAAGTCCTTCACATCCATCTCGCCGTACTCAGGGAACATGCCGACGGCGAGAGGCAACCCGACGCAGAGGCACCCGAAGATGACCGAGAGCTCCATGCCGACCTGAGGGCCAAAGGAGCACAAGAATTCACACAGCCTCTATGGACCCTTCCTGCTGCCACGGGGCATGTGTTTGCGCGTTCGCAAGCGCCAAATGTCATCCTCGCCTCCACCAGAGCTTGTGGTGCGAGGGGATGAACGCTCAAGAAGAGGTATCCGAGCCTTCTGGGAATTTCTCAAAAACGAGGCGCCCGGCGGCTGCTTCTCCGCGGGACGTGTGCGCTCACTGCCGCGCGAAGTTCCATGGTCAGGACTCTGTGTTCTACATATATATATATATATATATTTATATATATGTACGCGACCAAGTATCATAGTCTGATGCACAGAGGCGAGCAGTGCTGGCAAGTCGACGGCCATCGCGAGTTCGCCTTGTGCGTGGCGCCTGCAGACACGAGGACGGCGTGCACATGCATAGCGTTTCTTGCTTCTTTCACTCTCTTCTTCCTTCTTTGCGCTTACCTTGAGGAAGGCATTCGTGCGGGTGATAGGCAGGAGCGCGTTGAACACGCTCATGATCGGGTACGGGAGGAGCAGCACGGGGAGCGGCAGCACTGAGCCAACACAGGCGAAGAGACAGAAATCCACGTGGTGAGGCGTCTTGAAGAGCCTTGCGAGGCGACAGACAAACGCACGCTTAGGACCTGGGCTTTCGGCCCCGCTAGACAAAGCGCAGGGGCTCACGACGTCCGCAGGAAAACATGCGTGCAAAACGGCAACTACGCGGCTGCCGAGAAAACCGCGGAGCTCTGTGCCCGGAAGGGCGAAGGGGAGATTCAAAAACTCGTTTTGACCAGGCAAAAAATCGGTCATCCTGAATTGGTATTCGTTCCTATCGAGCGTTCACTACGCCGCCCGACTCCCTCGACAGAAAACCCCAAAGTGCACCTACCGACGCGGGAGATGGCTGTCTGAACCACGGCCTGGAGGGCGGCGTTCTTCGAGACGCCGACTTCCATCTTGTCCGCATCGTACACAGGAATGCCCTGGGAACACCAAACACGCAACGCACGGCGCCGGAAAGCATGCATACATACATGCATATACATACATATATACATAGATTTAGGTACATATATATATGTATATGTCCATGTGTAAGTATAAGTGTACGTATATACCGGGAGAGACAGGGAGTCGTGAAATCCATCGAGGCTCACATAGACGACTAGTGGTAAAGAGTAAACAGATTCTATCAGTCAACGACCTAAGCAAGAAAACAGCCAAAATAGATGAGAACGCTTGTATTTAAAGGTGGAAAAATGCGCACGCCAACTTCCCGAAACACACACCAGCTGCCGCACTGCGCTGCCTTGCGGCTGGGGTTCGGGGCGAGCCGAGAGACAGCGAAGCCGAAGCCACAGCCCAAGATGCAAATCCCACCCATCCATATATTATGTTTGTGCATACCTACACCCACATCCATATATCTGTACCCCATGTATCTACGTATAGATACGCATGTGTGTATGCGCGTCTGGCGGCACGGACGTCGCTGTGTGCGGCGATCCTGCGCTTGGGAATCGATTTTCGGGTCAGGTCATGGAAGCACCTTCGCCTGTGGAGTGCGTTTCGTTTGGTACCTTTTTGATTTCTTGGCCGCGCATGAGGAGGGTGTTTCCAAAGTTCGCCGATGCCACTGCGGCGTAAGGCACGACCGCCTGCAGGATCTTCCGCGTAACGCCCTGGAGTCTCGAGCGCGCGAGCCAGCCGTTCAGACACACCGCAAGTCCCACGGAGACAAACACGGCCGATCTGCGGGCACAAAAAGAGAAATCAGGTAGAGCGTGCGGCGCTGAGGCCAAACGCAGGCTGCCGACCCGCGCGGGAAACCAGCAGAGAACAAGAGAAGGTGGAAGAGAAAGGAACCTAATCAGGCTGCAGGCGATGACGCCATCGACTTCCTCGCCCGTGACAGGCTAACACGACCAACCCGTCTTCAAAGGAACTAGTATATACATACATGAATACGCTTACAGAAAAAGCTGCTCAATACTTCTGTCTCAGAGATGAGCACACACAGTATGCGCATATACATAAATATTTAAGTTGTGAGAGGCATCACAGAGAATTGAACAGGCCCGCTCGCAGAGCGTCCCGTAGACCGTGCAAGTCCTTACGCGTAGCCTTTGATGATGTCGTTCCTGACGTGCTCCGAATGCGCAGTTGGTGATCTGTTGCCGTTCGCCCAGTTGAAGCCTGCGTTGTATGTCTGGTTGATCCACTGCCAAAACACGCTGTTCGCGAAAGTCGGCGCGGAGAGAATCATTCCTGGGACGCAAGAAGAAAGCGAAGACAGGACACGCTACGGCTTCAGGGGAACAGAAACAACCTACGAGACGTGTGTCTCTATGCAGCTGGTTCCACTAGTTCCCTCGATACGCCCCATATGACGGCCCACCCAGCGACCGCGGCACACGGGTCGTCTGCTTGCGAGGCTTGCGAGAGATCGGAGCTTGCAGGAGCCGCGAGGAGAGGAACTCACCTCCGCTGATGGGAATGTTGACGGGGCAAAAGGCGGCGAGGCGGAAGAAGGGATGGACGAGGGAGCCGTCGCTGGCGTTGATGGTGCTCTGGGCGATGAGCACGAATTCTTGCAGCTTTTTCTCGTCGATGCCGCGCTCCCGCAGCTCCTTCCACTTGCCCTGCTTCGCCAAACTGGCAATCCTTTCGCTCTCGCGCGCCTCCTCCTCGCCGACCAACAGGAAAAGCGGGTTGATGCGCTCTTGGAAATCAAACACCCGTCCCCAGTATGTCGACGTGTCGTGCCGCGACATGCGCATCGGCGCATTCATGTCCGCCGCCGACGCGCCCGTCGCCGCTGCGGCCGAAGCCAACGGTTGTGTGGAGGACAGGAGTGAGGAAGAGCTCGACATTTTTGCGAAAAGGCACGGGGGCAAAAAGCTAGAGAGAACGCGGCGGCAAGAAGGAGAGACGCCGAATGCAACGGGCGCAGAGCGCGGCGAAGCGGAAGCACGGGCGCAACGTGCGAAGTCGTTCTGAGAGAGAAGACGCTTGTCACGCTTAGACGAGAAAGGTGAGGGCGTTCGCGTGAATTCGAGCAGGTCTTGAACTCGCAGAAGTGCGGAAGTGCCCAACACGCTCGAGAGAGCAAGCGAAAAGGGGGACCTCAGGGTAGGCGCCCGCTGCAATGGAGTGTCGGCGAAGCCGCTGGCATCTGAACCAGGCCTCGACGAGCCTCGGTTTCACCCGGTAGGTGCACGAAAGGAACACGCTTAGATCCGCAGATCCACGCAGAGTTTGAAAAGAATCGCTGAAGCATACTACAACAAACCGATCCTGTGACCGCTCTGGGCATCGTCGGCGCGAGCGGCTAGACAGGCGCGCGGCGTTCCTGCAGCTCTGTCGTTCGGCACAAAGCGCGGACGGGCGGACGGCCAAGAGACCGCAGAGAACGACAAAGGAAATTCAGCGCTGCACACAAAGTGAAGGCAAAAGCGCTTCCAAAAAATGCGCCGCAGCGTGAGAGGTTACTGCATCCCTGCACACAGGCGCCTAGCGGCAGTGCGTGGTTTTCTGGCACGTGGTACGTTGTGAGGAAGCAACGCGGCTGTGGAACAAGTTGCTTCAGCTCGTGTCGACCCTGCCGGGTTGTGTGGTACGGAATTGTGAGGAAAAACTCGGGTTGCAATGACCTGAAGTGCGCAGGGTCTCTGGTAGGCGCGCCTCGAGTCGCCGAGACAAGCTCGTCTTTTCGCGCGACGGAGGACTACAACCGTCTGCGCGCGGCCTGCATGTGCGGCTCGCCGAGTTTACCTATCCACATCCAGTCAGGGCGAGTTTTCCTGGGTGAGGTGCGTGATGCGGAACACTAAGAAACGCCGCTGGCTGTTTCAAAGCGAATAACGACTGCCAGCCGAGGGCGCAGGCATGCGGGCCTCTGCGCAGCGACGACATACACAACTGTAAGGCACACCAGAAAAGGCCAACTTTTTTCCCCGCTGAGGCGGAAAACCCTCAGCTGCCCTGCGCAGACAAACCAGTTGAATAGCCTCAGCCACTCTAAAAAGAGCGGATCTACCTGTATTGATGGTGTCCGCCGCCGAAGGGAGGCTTCCGTCGGCCTGCACAGGGCGCCTCACCTCGGGCGAAACGGCCGAGAAGCAGACCGTGTAACCTGCTGGCCGCGGAACAGAAGCATACAGAAGTGTGGTGTCCTTTGGTGACTCCTGCGAGCTCAGTACATGGGTTATGCGCCAAAGCATGATTGTGAAAACGTGCTCCTGCGCACTAGATCATGAATGCGATCTCGAGATCGATACAGGGCGTGTCTCATGGCGGGGTTGGTTCCCTAAAAACGAACCTTTTACAAACGAGCCACATATATGACAACCAGTCGGCAGTGCAAACTGAAAACGCGTTAAAGAGTTTGATGGTAGCGAGAGTGGGTGGCGTCTCGGTTGCTGTTTTGAGGCGATTCTTGACATGTGGCCTCCAAACAGGCAGAAGTGTCAAGTTGCTCTGATCCTTTTCGAGGAGCCCGGTGCATCCTGCTCAGGACTCGATGGACTGTGTTCCTTCCAACGGACGCGAAACCGCAGCAATTTCTGGATCGGGGAGCCCATTCCCTCGATCTGTATTTCACGGAGACACCGCTCACAAGACTGTATTCCGGTCACATCTTGACCAGTCTGACACTCGGAAACAGGAAGGCGTTGGCGTTGCTAGGTGTCTGTGGCAGGCGGCTTCTCCGAACTGCGATTCCCGCCGTCGCGGGCGCGCCTCGCCACGGCTATCCCTGGACAGCCTATTGGAGAGCACGCCGCCTCTCTCTAGCCACTCGCTTCGCTTCGAAGAGCATGTGCACTTTAGTCCGGTTACTGGAGTGGACTGCTTCGGTCGGTCGAGCTCTAGCTCGCACGGACCTGAGCTGGGACCACATGTTTCAGTTGGAGTAGCTCGTCGGTTTCGCAGCACATCAGCGGTAGCCCGCCAGCTGGCGCTTTTGTCTCTGCCAAGCGTTGTGGTGAAGAGGAGAGACGATGTAGCTCACTTGCAGGAATGCGTTTTCGAGGACAATGAGGGGGGAACAGAAACGACGCAGTTTTCGCCATTGTTGCCGTTTCGGCTGCCACGTGCGCACTCCGCGAACCGAGAATCGCCCCTGTTCGCTATGCATCTGCATCCATGTCATTGTGGGCAGCTAATAAGGTGGCTTTGTGGTTACAACTTCAGCGGGCAAGTCGTGCGAAAGCCCTGCCTGCTGCTCCGGGGCGGCCTGAGCGCCTCGATGATAGGGTGCCGCTGGTCGAGACCGGCAGTCCGGCGTATCTGTCACGTGTGGCTGCCGGTGTCAGTGTGAATAAGAGGAACTGAAACCTGCTGTCGTAGCATGCTTTGGTGCCAGATTCTAATGTGGCAGGCACGCCTGCTGGCAAGCTATAGAAAGAGGTTTCCTGTCTCCAAGGTTTCCCTCGCGGCCGGAGACGGTCCCGTCCGCATGCGGACGCGCGCGGCCCGAGCAAGCTTCCAGCTGTGAACTTTCGTCTCATGGGAAAGCAGAGGGTCTCCGCCACGAGCTAGCAGCATTTTTCCTCGCAGGTAGAGTATTCCTGCCTATCTTTGCAATCCGGATGGCTATTAGGCAGCGTGGAATGCGTTGGTTGCTCGCCGGCTTCGTCCGTCACCGTGAATGCACGACGTTCCGTGAGTCCGAGAACTCATTAGCTTCCGCTGAGAAACAGGCATTGTAGCCAGCCATTCTGTTGTTTTTAATCCTCTGGAATGAACCGTTCCGTGGTCTCTTATCTGAAACCATCTTGCGTAGGCGCCGCTGGCGCGCGGGCAGTCTTGCTGGTCATGGGGCTGTATAGGCCTTTCGAGTTCGTCTCCGTGTCGCGCCTCGCTGAACTGCTTTTCCTGGACTGATGCGCCACTTGTAATAGTGGCATATTGTTCTTCCAAAGCTTCGGAAGCTGTCGTCTCTTTCTGTTTACTTCTGGAAAGGTTTGCTCATCTGGTGCGTTCGTGAGCACTGGGCCCTGCGCTCTGCAGAGCGACATTTTGACGAGGTGTCTTCTGACGCACGTGAGCAGCTCCTGTCCTCTGTTTTCTGGTAGACTTCTACTGTCCATCTCTTTCCTTGTCTATCTTTTTCCTTCCCGTTGCCTTTTTGGCGAAATGTCGCTTCCCGTCAGCGAAGACAGGCCGTACCGTCAAGCCTCCAATTCGTGCAAGCGTTTGTACGAGGAAATGATCGCGTGCTACCAGGTACGAACTTTTTTTTGCATTGGCTTTCAGCTTTTCCGCATTCTGTCTATTCCTTGGCGCTTCGTCTCCGTGCCTCTGGCTAATCCCCCTCTTTTTCAGGTGAACTCGGTCGCGCGTTAACGTTTCGTCTCGTGGGTGTTTGGACGCCCTCCCTGGGAGCTGCGCGTGCACCCGCCCTTTTTACATGCCAAATGCTCGGCGATTCGCCGTTTGTTCTTCTGTCCTTTTTGTCTTCCGCGGCTGTCTATGCTCGTTTGGTGCCAGGTTCCATGTTTCTTTTCTGTGTTTGTCCGCCCATGTGTGCCGTGCGTTTCTGCAGAAGTCTCCGTGCATGAACAGCGGCGAGTTCACCTTCGAACAGTGTCGCCACAGCGAGGACCCTCGCCACGTCACCCCGCAGTGCATCACGCTTCGGAAGGCGTACGGCCAGTGTCGAAGAAATCTTCTGAATCCGCAGCTGCGGCTGAGAGGGAATATGATCGGCTCTTGAGAGCTGCGCTGGACTCGCCAGCAAACCCTGAATGCCCCCTGTCGCGCACGAGGAACGAAGGTCTTCAGGCAACAAGGAGATGTGAGTGTCAGTACACACAGGGGATGGAAGGCTGGGCCTCTCAAAATGCCGGTGCGAGGAGTGCGCCGAGGCACGGTTCAGGACCAAGCGACTAGTGCGGATAGAAGCAGTCTCTTAACTCGAGAAAGCACGTCCTCGTGAGGACATGGTAGACGGTGAAGCTTTCAATCGTGGCTGGGAGGGTCGAGTAATAAATCCACCCCGAATTGTTTTTGTTTGTATGGGGTCAAGGCTCCGGCCCTTTGGCAAAACGATACAAGCATTGTTTCAAGATTCTTTTTAGACGACATGCCGTGCATGGTGCATGACGTCGGAGTTTCAATACGCCTTTGCGTTCCGAGCATGTAATAGACTAAGTCCCTTCTTTCCAGAGTTTTGTTTTTTCTATGTCTAACTTCGGAATATCGAACTTTTCTCAAATTTTGAAGCAACATAGAAGCTGAGTCTCGAATAACGTCGTCGGGCTCGCCCAGGTGTTTCCCGTTCCCCCAAAGTGACTAATAAAACAAGCGAACATTCGCAATTCAGTGCGTCTTGCCTTGTTTACTGACGTCTAGCGTTCTCGAAACAAGAATGGAAGTTGTTGGCGTTTGACAGGCAAGAGATCCTTCCCCGTTCGTCCTTCTCCAGGGAAAGATAAAGTAGCACACAATGCGTATAGCCGTAGAGATGCATATGCACGCGTATACATGCACGAATACGAATATATTCATATAACCCAGCCAGCAGAATGTTTTTCCAGTGAAACGGATTCTCGCTGAGCAGACAACCGCCCTCTGTCCCCCACTTGAGCTGTACATGAACCACCACTGGGAGGCTGGCAGAGCATTTTTTCCAGAGTTGTACTCCTCCACTCCGACGTGAAAAACTGTTTCTCTGGAAAAGCTACTCTGGTCGGACTAAATCTGTATTATTTTTGTGGGCGAGGCAGTTTATCCTCTCCTTTTGAGAAGCAATGTAGTTCGGGAAACAGCGGAGAACGCGGCTGCGCCCCTTCGTAGAGATTTTCGTGTGCTGGACGCGGCGCCAGGCAACACAACAGGGGATGCACAAGAGCACGGGAGAGGGACAGAAGACGAACGCAGCATTACACCCGCATTTGAGAGTATGCATGCTTCTCATGTAAAACCAGTTTCGCGGTTTGCAAAAAAGAAGGCGTTTGCGCAACGACCTCAGATCGCTAACGTTAGAGGAATTGTTGCAAGTCCGTCGCGATGTTCACCAGCATGGGATCGTCGAAGAACTTGGCGATCGACACGTCTTCGCTGAGACCCTGAGGAAGCGGGAACAAGAGAAAATCACACATGTGGTTAATTCCACGTATCAAGCCGTCTCCAGACCCCCTGCGTCGCCCCTCCCCCCGTTTTCGCCGCCTCGCTGGTACTTCCTTTGAAGCGCGGCCCTGTGTCTCTCTTGTTTTCCTTTCCGCCGCCGCGCCCGCAGTCGCACGCTTTTTCGCCTCTTTCCGCTCAGCCGCGGCTCTCTCTCCTCTCCCGCTTTTTTCTCTCCTCAAAGTAAACTGAGAAGTCAAGCAGGTACAAACCGTGCAAGGATTTCGCGGTCGTTTCCGTCCCCTCCTCACCTTTCGCCTTCGCGTCTTGAGCAGGAACTCCCTTGCCAGGTGCGGCGCTGGCGCCGGTTCCAGGGGCCGCAGCAGAATCGCCTTATCGAGGGGGTCGCCGGGCACGATCGCCCAGTGATCGAACATGGAGAGGCAGAAGGCCTGTCCGCACGTGTGGGTCCTAGAGAAATCGGAAAAAAATTCACGCGGACGAGCGACGTGACAGATCGCCTCGCAAGAATGCGCAGAACGGGAACGCATGCTGTGGAGTGCAGCTGGACACGTCCGTCTCCGGGGCCCTCGCACATCCGCCTCGCTAGACAACGACGTCCAGACTACCTCTGTATATGTGGACATACGTGGCTACGCATGCATACACAACTACGAGCAGAGTATTCATACGCAGACACTGCTAATACCTATATATATATATATATATATGGAACAGAAGGGGGATTCATCCCAAGCAGCAAGCCGAGTCCACAACCAACAGTGAATATACGTCTATACTGCCGCTTGTTTGCGTACGCATGTACACATGAAGTGCGTAACTCGGGATCGTCTGCGACTTTCTGCAGTCACTCGATTACGCAGGCAAAGGCCCTCATGCCTCTCAGTGGCCTCACCGCAGATCTGTTTCGAAACCGAACGACTCAATCGCCGGGAGGTACGCGTGGACAATGTACAGAGGCGTGCCTGGCTTCGGCATGTCGCGGCTGACGTTGCCACGGCGTCTGCTCGCAGACCAAAGCACGCAGAGGCCAAAAGAAATCAAAAAGCAGGGAAAAATCTCAAAAAAAAAACAAACGGGGCTCGTAATATTGCTCTGAGGACTCTGAAATGGGACACCAGTCTAACCCCGGGCACACGCACTTCGCAAGAGAGAAAGGTGAGGGTGGCACAGCGAGTCGGGGCCGCGAAGCGACAACGGCGCATGCATGTACCCAGGAAGAGCCACGACGCAGGCGCACAGATAGGCAGCAAGCAACGAGCTGCGCAATCCACCGCTGGAGGAAGCGCGAGGAGACGGCCACGACGGCTGCGCGTGGGCTCCAGGCGGACACAGAAATCCAGGGGGACGCATACATACATGCATGCATACATAGACATACATATTTATATACATATGCATATATAGGGTTTGAGTACTGAACCGCACTCCTGCAGACAAGACTTCTGTATATGTATCTGCGCGCTGCTTACCTGGCAAGCACAGTGTAGATAGCGGAGACGCAGTCAGCGGGGCACTGGATCTCGGTGAAGTACACGGGCTCCATAAGACGAGGCGTCGCCAGCAGCAATGCGGAGTAGGCAACGCGCCTGAGAAGGCAAGGGAACACAAAACGATTTATCGGCACCGCGGCGATATTTTACCAGTACCCCTATACTCTGATGCCTTCGCGAGCGAACCCTGAAGTGAAAAGGGACATGTCGTCACACGGCGATGCCAGCAGTCAGGCGCTTCCAGACGCCTACGGGGCTAGGTGGCACCCGAATCCTACAGCAAGTGCGATCACTGCGACGAGTCCGTAAAGTCCACAAGTCGAAATCTAGGCGGCGCGATCCTGACATGACGGCCTCTGCATGCACGGTCTGTGCCCCGTCCCGCGCCGCCGTCTGCCAAGGCGTGTTTCGTTCGTGTTGCTGCGCACCTCGTCGTGGGAATGACCTGTCCGCCGCCGCGCTGAATGGGGTCCGCGGCGATGGAGGCGTCGAGGATCTTAAACTTGACATTTCGGATATTTTCCTCGATCAACGGGCCCTCGCGGGTCGCCCACTGGAAGCCCTGCACGATGCTCTCCTTCACAGTCCCCAGCAGCGCCTTGTCGACTTCGCTTGGCAGCGTGTCATCGAGCAGCACATTAGGGCCCCGCGCGTCCGGTCCGAAGGCCCAAATCGATCGCGCCGCCAGCACATCCCAGCCGTATTTGGACGTAAAGTGCTCACCCAGCACGCTAGGAAACAAAACAGGAGCAAGTACAGAGGCGATGGGGAAGGAGAGGTCCGTGGCGGCTCCAGCGCGCGAGGGAGCAGAGGCCAGCGGAGACGCGGCGTGCGACTGTTGCGAGAGACACGGCAAGAAGGCAAGACGGACAGAGCCGCAAGGAGGGCGAGGGGCGAGTGGGGGGGAGACGAGTGCGACAAAACTAGCGAAAGGGGGGAATTCAAAGAAGCGCCAGTGCGCTCAGAGGCAAGTTACAAACGCGAGAGAAAGCATGGACATCCCAAAGCATCCCAAAGCTAGTCAGACTCGAGCGCCGGGGAGCGGGTCGCCGGTCGGCGGCGCGTCGCTCGTACCGGGTCTCCCATTTATCGGACACGAGTCCTTTTTCGATATCCTCGCCGATTTGCTTGTCGAGGGGCTCAGCGAGCATGTAGATTTTGTTTTTCTTGTTGGGCGTCTCCGCGAAGCAGCGGAGCGCCGAGGTCTCCACAACTGTCTCGCAGAACTGCACCACGGGGTCGGCGACCTTGATTTCGAGGTCGCCGTACAGCTTCCGCAAGTCATGCAGTACGCAGTCCAGGTACATCTCGCCCGTCCCCAGAATGATGTGCTCGCCGCTCTCTTCGACCCGCGTCCGCGCGATCGGATACGACTTGTCGATGCGACGGAGCCCCTTGAGAAAAACAAAGCACGAGGCCCTGCGTGAAACCCTATGTGAGGCCCTGTGGGCGAGGCTCTGCGTGAGGCTCTGTGAGCTCATCTCCCTCACCGCCCGCGAGCCCGGAAGCAACTGCGCAGCGAAAAGGTACTCTATCTGGACGCCGGCGCCTCACCTCGAGCATCTTGGGGAGCTCGGAGGGCTGCAGCGGCTCGCAGGCAACCTTCATGACAGGGACAGAGTTAAAGAGCAGAGGCGAGAAGATCTCGACTTCTTCGGCGTGATCGGCGTTAGTGATCGTCGAAGTCTTCAGGACTGAAACGTCCACGCCGCCAATGAGCACCCAGTTGCCCGCGGGCACGTGGCTGACCTCCACGCGGTACCGCCCCTCCAGCACCCAGAGATGCGAAATGTCGCGGATAACCATGTCTTCGTCGTCGTCGAGACTGAACGCCTCTCCAAGCACCTACAGGCACAGAGACACAGAGGGGGACAGACGGAGTGCGCACGCCGAATCCATCAACAAGAAGAGGGAAAACAGACAGACGTACAAGCGGCAAGTCCCCACGCACGCGAACCGAGCAGTGCCAGACTCCGGAACCCGCGACAAGGAGCATCGTCGAGAGCGAGGCGGCAAAGAGAGGAAGGACTCAAGCGAGAACAAACACAGAAGAAAGCAGAACGAGGCGCCTTGTAATCCTTTCTCCGCGGCGACTCCTGGGTCTCCCCCCTAGAGGCCTCTCTGCGGCTGCGTCTCAGAGGGCGCGCGGCAGAAAGATGGGAAAGGATGAGACGGTCTTGCGTCTCGCGCGCTCTCTTGTTCGCTGCCTTGGGCAGGCCCAACGCCCCTGCCGGCGACACATCGCGTCGAGCTATCTCTGCTGCCTCAGTCCTGAAAAAAACTCACTTTGACGCGCTGGCCTTTGTAGACCGTGCCAGACATGACGCGCCCGAGCACGTCGAACGCGTGGAAGTTGTTGGGCCTGTGGTAGTTCTTCGTCGAGTAGATCATGAGAATATCGCTCTCACTGTCCAGCTTCTTCATATCTTCCGCGACGCGTCCCTCCTGAGCAAGCAGCAGCGCCACAGATCATCAACGCGAGTGCAACGACGCAGCCGCAGGAGAAGAAACAAGCGAGGAAACTTCTGGAAAAAAAAGCTCCGCGCACCGGGCAGCAGCTAACGCCCATTTGCAACCAACGAGGAAGAAGGCAGATGACCAGCCGCCGCGCATGTATTCGAGGCGCATCTCCATCCATGAGACAAGGAAGGGGTCGGCACCCGATTGGAGCACGTCGCCAGAGAAAAGAATCCACAACACAGGCAGGCCGGGCTGGCGATGCAGAGCCCGCAGCGCCCGCAGAAGCTGAAGGCACTCGAAATCTCGTCTTCAGTCTGGTCGACGAGCTCGGTCCGCGGAAAATGTCTTCTTCGCGCCTCGCAAGAGGCTGGCGTCTATCTGTAAGGTGCAGCAAGTTCGGGCTTCACTGCCTCCGGTCCCTCCTCCCGCGACAGTCCGAAAAAGAGAAGAACCCACGACGCAAAAGAAAGAGAACTTGCCTGGTTGCCTGTGTAGAGCTGTTTGGTCTTCTTCGGCGCGTTCGTCTTCGGATCGGGCAGCGCCTCGACGACGGTATCAACCAGGGCGCTGCGCGGACATAGAAAACGAAAAAAAGGCAAAAACCAGCGGCAGCTTGGAGAAAGCCGTGAGAAATTGAGCCGGTGCGCACACGTGGACAAAGTCTGCGGTACCCGCAGAAAAAAATGGCAAAGATCCCAGCCGCGAATGAGGATTTCACACGCCCTGGAGGCGGGCTAAAGTCTCTGTCACAATCCCCGACAAAGCTTCCGCTTTCCCAGCTCCACCCTGCAAGAACTCTGCCTCCGCAAGGCGAAAGAAGAATAAGACCTTCGTCAGAGGCGCAGGACTCGACAAGGGCCGTTCCCAACCCCCCCCTCCCCCCCCCCCCCCCCCCCCGATCGAAATCGAGAGGAAAGGGGCAAGGAGTCGGCGGAGAGGGAGTTCGAGGGAAACGGAGAGGATAGCAACGCCCCTGTGGAAGACCATACCTGGCGTCTCCAAAGAACTGGGAGAGCACTTTCTTCAAAAGCGTTCGACTGTCGAGTTTGTAGTCGTCTTTCTTGAGATAGATGCCCAGCTGTATGTACACCCACAGGTTGGGAAAAGCAGAAGGATTTGTCTCCTGTGTTGAACCCGAGTTGCCGCAATCCTCGCAAATACGGAGAGTGGCGAAGGTTTCCTCTAATGCATGAAACCCGCGCCCTCTCCACCTCCCATCTATCGCCGCGGCCGCCCGCTGCAACCCGCAGGAGATCGACTGTCTCTCAGCACAAAAGTGCGGTTACTGAAAGCGGCAACTGGAGAAACGAATAGACCTATAGATATAAAAACAACGTGCAGTGCAAACGCGAAGGACTGAGAAGCAAAGCTGCGTTCAAGCGTGCGTGGGCGCATGCCAGCAGCTGCACATCCGTCTGCGTGAGTCTCTGAGATCTGAATGTCCCAAACAAAAGCTGAGGCATTCAGCTATCCACAGCTGCAGATGGATGACAGGACAGCGGGCGCATTCAAACGGCGGGCGAAGCGCCCGGCAGAAGAAAGCGCCGCGCGCGCACCTCCTCGAGGGTAGGCTGCAGCGTAGGCTGTTCCTCCGCGACGACGTGAGCCACGAGCTTGTAGAGCGGCTCCATGATGAACTCGACAAAGGTTCGCGGCGCGTCCTGCGAAGTTGCACACCGCCACACACAGCCCATGAGACCGCCCAGAGAGGTCACTGCCTTCCAGCGGCAGTGCAGACGCTTACAACTCCTACACACCCCCAGCCCCCTTCTTCCCCCCCCGTTCACCCACCCCCCTCGAAGGAGACAGCCTCCGCTCTTCTCCGCACGCAGACACACACATGTGCGTGTCTGCGTGTCCAGGTTGTGCTTGTTTCTCCACGCGCATCGGGAGGGGCGGCAGCGTCGAAGAAGGAGGCTGCGTCTGCTGTCCGCCGCGTGCTGCGTTTTCTTTTCTCATGTCTAAAGTCTGAGGGCTGTCCCTGTCGAGCGACGTCTCACCGTGAAGGGCGGTTTGTCGACGACTCTTCGGGTCTCAGGGTGGATCCAGAGGTCGCCCCAAAGGGCCTGCTCGAAGACCTCCGCAGAGGGGAAGGGCGCGCGGATCGCCTCGACGCTCTCAGGCTCGCCCGGCATGCGCGGGTCGTGGGCGTGTCGGTCGGGCGCGTAGTTCTCCACGTGGAGCCTCGCGAAGGAGCGCGTGGAGAAGACCAAGCCGAACTGCCCCATCGCGAAGAGGACGTTGTTGTTCAGCGGCGAAATCACAATCGGCTCGCGCCCGCGGACTTCGCAAACTTGCTCCAAAATCGAGTTCACCTGAAGACACAGGCACCCGGCTAAGGCGTCTGGCGCGTACGTGCAAGGAGAGCAAGAGAGGAGAGCGACGCACGCAGACACCAGACACGCAGCGAGTCAAGCACGCGACAGAAAGCAACGGGAACAACGAGAAGAGAGAGAGAGGCAGCGCGGCGGGCGGATAGCCCACGCAGAGAGCTACTGGAGACTGCGAGGGGCGAATGGGGGAAGTCCGCCGAGAAACCAGGGGGGGGGAGGGGGTCGAAAACAGGTTCCAGCCAGAGAAAAAGAGAAGAACGCAAACAGCGAAAGCAATTCGAGGTTGGCGTGCCCCTTCTCCCCTTTCGCTCCTTGAGGCACACTTCTAAACTTTTAGCCTGTCCCCACGGAGGCTTCTTTCTGACTCTACGTGCGACTCCGTCCCGGCTGTTTCTCCATCTCAGAGGCTCGGTCTGCGCGCAGCTCCACCTGTAGACTTTCTGTTTGAGCCCACAAAACACCACTCCCTGCTTGCCTGTCTTTTCACTCTCTCCCCCTCTCTCTCTCGACTCTTTGTTTCGGTCTATACGGTTCATCCGCGCGAGTTCATCTGTGTGGTCGATTCGGCGCGTCCTCTGTCTGCTGCGCATTCTCTCTGTCTCTTGCTCGGTCTCCGCCGGATGCCGTGTCTCATCAATTCGGGGTTTGGGTGTGAGCCTCCGCGTTTTTGTTGGATTTCGCGTCTGTCTCGCGCGCGTTTCTGTCTTCCTACCTCTTCGAGTGTGTGGCGGATCTTGTGGTAGGCGTCTGCGGGGGGCAGCCTGAGTTCGAGGATGAGTCTGTCGAGTTTGTTGATGACGACGACGAGTTCGAGTTGTTCTTCGACGGCGTGGCGGAGGAGGCGGTCGGTGTTGCTCATGACGCCCTCGAGGGCGTCGATGACGATGACGGCGCCGTCGCAGAGGCGCATTGCGGCGGAGCATTCGTCGTTGAAGTTCACGTGTCCCGGCGTGTCGAAGATGTTGAAGAGGTAGTTCTTGTAGCGGCTGCCCTGGAGCACGAGCGACATAGGCACGGCCTTGATGGACAGCGCGCGCTGCTGCTCGTCTTTGCGCGAGTCCGTGTAACGCTTCCCCATGATGTTCGTCGCGGGCGTTGACCGCCGGCTGTTGTGCGGGGGGCGGTGCGTCTCTTCTACAAGCATGTCGAGGAAAGTCGTCTTGCCCGAGTGCAGGTGACCCAGCAGGCACACCGAGCGAATGCTCTCCGGCTGAAACATGAGCGAGGCGAGGTAGTCGAAGGAGAAGGAGGTGACCGGGAGCTGCTTCTCCAGCAAGTCAAAGTCAGCGGTTGAGACAGGCGCGATGATGGGCTGGGTGATGGGCTGCGTGTCTTCCTCCTGCACTACTGTGTCCGCCTCCGGATACACTTCCGCGTGATCGGGGTAGTACTTTTTGTACTCGTGCGGCACGACTGCCGCGGAAGACGCCGTTGCTTCCTCCTCTTCTTCCCCGATGGAGACTAAGCCGCGAACCGCGACCCGCCGGTCTGCGTCTTCGTCCTCTGCCCCCCCCACGACGGGCAGCGGTCGGTCGATTTCCTCCTCCTCGCCGCCGCTCTCCTCATCTTCCCCTAGCTCGGGACCGATGTAGTTCCCGAACTCGTCGTACAGATTCGCGCTGTCCATTTCGAAAAAAACGGAAAAGTCACAACCTACGAAGCCGCGCAGCAGGGTCGGGTCTGCGCGTGAGGCTGGCGGCAACGCCGGGAGGAAGGCACAACCTGGGCAAAGCGAAGCGAAATGCCTGCCAGCCGAAGCAGCAGGAGACGTCGACGAGAGAGGGATGGATGCAGCGGAAGAAGAAGAATGGGAGGTGCGTTCGGAGAACACACTCGCGCGAAGGAGGCCGGACAGAAGAACGAAACGAGGCGGCGAGCGAAAATTCGGTAGATTGAGGCGTTGGCCGCGAAACAAACACAGCCAGTAAACAGCCGCAACGAGACAAAATCCGTGGGAGAACGGGAGGTCCACACAGAAAGGAATTCAGAGAAACAACAGACGTTGCAGAGGCTGCAGGAGGAAAAACACGAAGCACGCCCCCACAGAAGAAATGCGGGCAGGCCAGACAGACAGTTGAAAAGAAAACTCGGAAAGCAAGAAAGGAGGCGAAACAACTGAACGTGTGCAGCAGAGTTGCGAAAGAGATTCGGGCTCCTGAGAGAAGAACAGGGACGCGCTACGCCGGAGAAAGGCAAACCTAGGCGCACATCTTCAGCTGCAGCCGCTCCCTCCGTGCTCCGCTTCGTGACGGCCTACAACAGACCGGAGAATCTGAAGAAAAGCTGTTTAGTTCTCCTCCGTCTCTCCACACGCCCCTCGGAGCCTTTTGAAAACAATGACGCAGACGTGCCGATGCCAGAAAGGCGAAAAAAGCTAGGGCACCCAGGGCAATTTTTCACCGGCGACTACGCCTGCATGCAGCCCCTTTTCTCTGCATGTGGTTTGGAAACACTCACAGAACGCGGGTCGGCTGCTCGTAAAGGATATTACCTGAAAGTTACGCGATTCCAGCAAAGCAGTTGGCGTGAAACACCGACCTATCGCCGTTTATGGCTTTGAGTACGGGATCACTGGCGTTATGGAAGAGTTGGAGTTTCATCGAGAGCTGACAACGCAAGAAAAGGCAACGCCGTGGGCAGGATGTCTTCATCGGCGTGTGCGTAGCGCAATGCGTGTTCCTGGCACAATTATTTCCTTCATGTTGGCACATTCCGCACTCTCGTGCGCGGCAGCACTAGGCAGTAGAGAGGCGTGATTTTTAGAGGTGTATCAGGCCGGTGATGCTCACGTTAGCTTGCTGTCGCACCTGCTTCTCGCAGTGTAGAGAACTAGCCGACCGCCGCCATACTGACGAGTTCCGACGTGAAAACGTGGGAAAAGTAGAGCATCTCTGTTCCAGTCGCGTTCTGAAGTGTACTGAAAATTTTGTGCACCAATATGGCCGTGGATTGAGGCATCATGCGTGAAGGCGGTTTACAGCGGGATGCAACACAAAGCAATCGTTGGATAGAGGAGCGGGGAAGTTGCCGCAGAAAAACGAATCCCGGTGTTTGCTTCCGTCTAGCGAACTGTCTACTGTGTTCAAAAACTCCTTCTGCAAGCGCTCAGGCAACCTGCGGTTCCAGGCAATACCCTCCTCCCGTTTGTGGACTGAATCGCTTGCAGATTCGGCACACGGTGAATCTGTGGAGAGGAACCGCAATATTCCCTGTCACCACGCATGCAGCCTACAGGCTAGTGATAGGTAGCAAGAAATTACAGTATCGAAGAACTGCTCGAAACCCAGAAACAGGGAGAGGCTCGGGGTACCCGGCAATCAACGAAACGCCCATGCCCCGCCGGTTGCACAGCACGGAAGGCGGGCGCTTTATTCTAGGCACGACGGCGTCGCAATCGAGTCTTCGTTCGTCCATTTTCAGTGCGGGTACACTGAACATGAATTCTTCGAAGAAGCGAGCAATGTGCAACTAGAGGATCAACGCAACCAACTACGGTCAGGGTTGTGCCCGGCTGTATAGAATTAGGCTGTGTGGCTTGACAGTAGATTCCAGGCTCCGTCTTTCAGAGTTGCTGGTCTGCACCATCACGGCAATCTAGTTCACTGGGACTTTTTCATCTCAGACGTGGGCTCAAGAATCCTCTAAGGGGGTTGACAAAAAGCTTGTCCTCGCAGGCTGTAGCGGGGAACGCGGAATTAGAATGGTA
Organism: Besnoitia besnoiti; assembly: GCF_002563875.1. NCBI lineage: Eukaryota > Apicomplexa > Conoidasida > Eucoccidiorida > Sarcocystidae > Besnoitia > Besnoitia besnoiti. Next base: position 2,617,272 of record NC_042361.1, on the reverse strand, counting down.
ACGGCGGTAATCATCGCGTGGAAAATGATTCTGTGCTGGCATTTCATATGTTGCGATGTTTACGGACAACACTCCAGTCCCAGAAACGACGCGGGATAACAGCCATGAAAACTATCCGTTAAAGGCGGTCCCAGGGTTGCAGCGGCTGCAGTAGCTTTCCTCCCATCAGAATGGCGCAGGAGAGACTGACGTGCTTTTTCGGCTTTGCAGTTGTCGCAGTTGTGGGATGTTGAAAGTTCCTCAGCCCACCGGGGCCAGATTCGCAGGCCAGGTATTCTCGCATGTTTTCCCAGATACACGAAACGTCGCACTTAACTCCCCGGACATTTGCAAGTGCGGATATCCCTTCTGTTTCAATTTTTCAAAGAGTGAACACTTGCAACCATTTTCCCTGTTTTGCGTGTTGATTTATATCGAATATGGTATAACTCCCATCCTATATTTGTATCGTGCTTGAGTGGTACGCCTACCTTACAGCGTTAAACACAGTACATACTGACGCCCAGGCACCATTTGCCACAGTGAGGTGGCAGTGTTTAAGGTAACTGCCTACATATACATTCTGTGGCCAGTTTTCTTTGCGCCGTCGCTTCCATTCCATTAAAGATGCTGCGGACAATTCTGCTTCGCAATCAATATCGGTGGCGAACCACAAGATCTGTGAAACAGGTAGCGCGCCTCCTTGGACAGCCGAAGTCCCTGGCTCTTTTTATACCTATGGTTGATTTCCTTTCAGATACCAGATTGTTCTTTGTGTGCTGGAAAGACAGGTAATGATTCTCGAAGGGTTCGCCGTTCAAATGGCCCGTCAGCAGAGCAAAGAGGTCGCTGAATTAGTGAAGCTGTCGTGCAGCGAAGTTTTCACCGGTTTGCAGAGAGCAACATCATCCCGCAGAACAATAAACCGCTTTGTCTTTCGCAGATGAGTTTACGGAGCTTAACCCAGATTCCTTGGTAATGCCACTGTGGCGTGGGCGCTTTGACCTAGTGGCGCCGCTGGCAGGCCTTTGGGCATCAAGCTCAGCTTTTGGAGAATGCCAACTATCCAAACGTTATAGTCCGTGTTTAATTGCCTTTCGCTGTGTGTCTCCAGGCTTAGGCCAGCCGCAATCTTCGCTTGAAATCTCGCTTTAATGCCGCAGAATGTGTGCGTTCTGGTGTACGCCCTCGGCTTTCGACCCTACGTATGCCAGGTAACAGTCAGCGCGTTTAGACAAATCCTGTTGATCCACCGTTTCTCCCAACGAAGTTGATCCTTCATGCAGGAGGGAGAGCCCTTTTCTACTTCTCAGCCTATATTCTGCGAAGTGAGGACATGCGACCCTTTTCCTGCCGTCTGCCGAGTGGAAGAAATCGTCGACCGGAGACGCCGTGTCTCGATGTTGGCGCCAGCTATTTCCAAGACGCCGCATGCAGCTGGAGGAGACATCTCGACCGGCGAACTCGAGCGCTGACAGATCCAACCTGCTTTTTCTCCACCGAAGAAGAAAGCGTCGTTTTCCGTCGTCCTACACAGCGTTCCTGTTCAGGTTCCAAACTCCTGTGCGCATCTGGAGTGACGCAACCATGCCATTTCCTGGCGTCTCGTGTGCGGCGCGCCGACTCCGACGAAGACAAAGCGAGCGCCACGCAACTGCACACACCTGCGTCTGAACCTCCTTCTTGCAGAAGGCGCTCAGACCGTTGCTCTGATGCGGTGGCAGTGAATCCTACGAAGTTTACGCCACCGACTACGGTTCACAAAGAGCTGAGGTCACAGCGACGTACCTCCTGCTTGCGAGCCGATCCGCAGCAGCAGCAGCAACAGGTCCGAAAGCTATGTAAATCCACAGTAGCCTTCCCCGTGACTTCTTCCCGCAGTAGCCTTTTTAGACAGTCCTTATATCGGAGGATGTCAGAGGCAAAATATTCCGACTTCTACCCCGTAGGCATGCATTGGCATTTTTCAGCTGTTCCAAGATGTGCGAGTTCGATGGACCGCCCCCTCGACACCGGAGGGCGCCAAATGAGCGTGCGAATCTCCCCCTCCTTCCACGCCACGTAGCGGCTGTCTTCCTTCTGTTACTTCTTCATCAATCCTCTGAACGGAGGGAGAGGCATCGCCCAACAGACAGCGAACCCTACTGTGCTTGTGGGTCTGTCGCGGTCTCGGACGCGTCACCGGGCATCTTTTCTGCTGGGTTTTTGCCGCGATTTGACGCCATCTTGGATACTTCTGGGTTCCAGCTTCCGGCACTTCTATTGCCTTCTCAGGCCCTGGAGCTCTCCATGACCTCGCCTCTTGGAGAAGGGCGGCGTAGCAAACAGAAGACCGGCGGCGCTGCAGCGCATGCACTGGGAGGTAGCGCTGCTTTGCTCTCACTTCCACAATGGGGACCGCCAGCCCCGACTTTCCGTGGCTTAAGGCTCCCGGCTGAGCTTCACTTCTTCGTTCTGCAAGCCGGCGTTCCGGCCGACTTCCCCGAAGCCCGGCTCACCTTTCCAGATCGGGGTTTAGTGCCTGACGAGAGCGCCGTGGAATTCAGAACTGACGGTGAAAGGCGGGCCTTGCGCAGCGCCGCCGTCACAGCGCCGAGAGAGAAGGACCGTGCAAGTCTTTCAGCCTGGATGACAGGCAGGGGGAGCCCGTATGCGCTTGAGGTCTTCTCGTCTGTTGCAAGCGTGCGGCCTATCCCAGGCATCCTACGTCACTCCCCGACGAACGTGGATACTGCCGAGGGAGCGTGCGACGCGTCTGCGTATGGAGGAAATCTAGAAACAAACGTAGTGCGTCATAGAACGCCGCGAGACAGCCACCTCCCCGCAGTCCGCCTCGAACTCGCCGAGCGACGCGCGCCTTTCTCGGTTGCAACAGGCGAGCGCCGCGGCGAAGGGCTTTGGATGTCGCCTCATGCTGTTTTGCCGGTGGCGCATGAGCAGAGAAGGAAAAAGTATTTGAGGCGAGTACCGGACGCTCATGACGACGCCGGTATGGCGAGGAGGGCGCTGAGCGAAAGCGACGGTTTCTTCCATATTGTCCTCGGATCACGAGCGAGTGCTAGTGGCAGCAGAGTAGCAAGGCATCGCACCGAGCCTATGGCGTCGTCGTTCAACTCAGCGGGCTACCAAAGTGACAGCAGCAGGGAAATGCGCCAATATCTGTGGCGTAAGGAAGCAGGGAAGCGCCCTGCAGCTGAAAGGCATCCACAGCAGGATGCGCTTGCACGAATGCAAGCACCGAGGTCTGGTCCTGCTAGCAGTGATACAGACACAAAAACGAGAGACACGGCTCCTGAGGGTCGTCGTTCGGTGATTGCCGGTTCCCTGAATCTCTTGCGCGCCTTGTGGAACCTTGCTCGCACTACGGCGCACGCCTTTGGAGACCTATTAGCAGTAATCATCACCGAGCTGGCTCACTACACAACAGTCAACTCGGCGTTGCTGTCCGACGCCGACTACGTATCAGGATGGCCACGCCCTGAAAGTGGGCTATCCTATGTTTCCTCCACTCGACCTGGCACGATCTTAGGTCAGGCAGCAGTAAGCGAAGTGATGCTCTGGGGCGGAATGAGCTAACTCTGTGGACATGTGAAGGGGTGCTTGACCACAGATGCTCTGCTGCTGCAGAGCTGACACGAGAGTGTAGTTTGGCAATATGCGATCGAGAGAGGCTTCAATTTTTCAGTGGTGTCGCCTACGGATCGGCCGCGAGAGTTGCCACGAGGAACCGGCGGTCGGTGTGTCAATTCGTTTTGCACGTGCGTGGGACATGCGTGCGAATGAAAGACAAGAGTGTTCCCCGGGGCGCTCTTGAGCGCTGGGTGGCAGGGTGTGCGGTTCCAAGAGTTTGTCCTCTCGCATGAAGCCTCGGACTGCGTTACGTAGCGCCACAGTACGCACCGCGGTACTGTCTGCTCTGCCTCTCTTCAGCGTTTGGGCTGCCGCAAAGGCTTGGTGACGAATGCGACCGGATTCGCGGCGAATGCGTGCTTGTAGAGGCGGTTCTATATGTGGCTCGCGTGTACCGGACGTGCTTGAATGGGCTGATGATTACTACATGTCTTCTGTCGTTTGCCCCAGACGCTGCTGCAGTGGGAAATTCTCCTGCAGAGACCTGTGTGGACACACGTCAACGCACGATGGCGGGAGGTGCGTTCACGAATAGTACGTTGAGTATCTGGTGCCCCCCCTGCTGGCTTCTCATTCCTCCGTGTCAGGGAGAACGTGGCCAGGCAGTACAGATCGACGCGACTGTGGGAGACGTTGGTTCAAACGTTCCCTCTGTGTGATCAGGCGTTTCACACCCTGGAATGTATCCAGCAGATTCCCACGGTTGGACAACCGGGGTTTGCGGAGCGACCTCGGTTGCTTTGATTAGCTGTGCTAATCTCCAGTGAATCAGCCAGGAAACACGAATGATCGCGGATCAAGAAGATTAAGTAGTGTGCTTCCCTTCACAAACAATCGACTGGTCAAACACCGTATCCAAGATCACCGCAGCCTCAAGATTAGCCGCGCTCTCTTACAAAGCACCTTACTTACGTTTCCACACGGCTGCTCAACAGCACATCAGCGAAGGCTCTTGGCAGAGGGACTAAACTGGGTGAACTCAAGCTTCATTTCGCCAATTGCCTTCGCAAGACACTCGTTCGGGTGAACCGTTTCTTGCGCGTGAATGCCGAGTCGAACATCGTTCTCTGGAAGCTAATTCGTGCTGCATCTGTCGGCTAACTGGAATATACAGTGACCTGCTCACAGCGATCCAAGATGCCGCCACCTCAGTTCCTGTAGTACACGAGTCTAGTAGCCTCCGACTCTAACGGTCACTTCCATGAGTGTGGTCGTTTAGGTGCACCTTTCAACATGGGCAAGTTGTAGACGTACTGCGTGGGCTTTTCTCCCGCTATGCGAGAGCCTGTTCCCGAATCTGGCCACCCCGTTGCCTAATGTATAGCAGCTCCAAATTGAGTCTAGCATGACAACAGGATACCGGTACCCGGGGCTCGTGAATGATGCATGTCGCCGGAGGGATTCTTTCATGACGCAACCATTCACGAATGTCTGGAAAAGACACTAGCAGAGTCAACGAATTCAACGACGCCCTCAAAACAGCGAATCTGTCTGTTGCGAACGTCTTCGCGACCGGCGCGAGCATCGTCCACAAACATCCACCTCAGAGTCAAGCACAACCAGAAAGAGAAAGTCCGAGCACGCAGTCTCCATACAGGCACAAACAGCCCGCTCCCCACCACCTTCGACTCCACACTACCTTCGATGTCATGTGATGTGTGTGTTTACACATCAGTGCCGTGCCAGTTTTTCTTTCCGCTTCAAAATCCATAGGATTCTCATACAAGTCCTCCCTCACATTTAGACCCACAGATTGAGGTTCTTCGCTAGTACGAGCATAAGTCCCCTGTCTCACAGACGTCAAACATGTAGACATCAAAGGAGCTTTTCGCGTATCACACTTCCAGTTGTTGCTTGCAGTCCTATGCACCGTGGATGCGAATCTGATCGGCGCTGCAGATTGCTTCACTCTCCAGAAACTCCTTCACGGCATGGCGTTGGTCACCCTGCAACTGAATGATGCTCCCGTGTTCGGGGTCCTCGATCACTGTCCCATTACAGCTGAACTGTTTTTTCAAGGCTCGAACCATTTTCTTCAGGTCGAAGGACTTGTCCAGCCCCTGAACCGTCGTCACGCTCTTCCTCCCGTTGCGCTGCTGATTCCTGATATCTGCATGGAACAAAAACCAATCACACGCCGCAGTTCTCCACAACCTCACTAGGAATAACACAGATTGGTTGGGATGATGTTCATGTGTACTGGGACCCCATATAACACTGTGCAGGGCTCAATCCTGTACCTATCCATCTTCGTCCACCTCGCATCTTCAAAAATCATACGCCTCGCTTACGAATGAGGTGAGTCGAAGAGCCGCCGGCACCACCTGCCTGGGAGGTGTCATTGGCAAAAGGGTCAGAGACACCGAAGTTTTGAATGTCGAGTGACATCAGAAATCCTGAGCATACAAATATGACATGCACGCAGCATTCATCATCACATGCCTTACACCCTCACCCTCGAACAGGCACGTTCTCGCACAACAACAATAATTCGTCACTGACACGGAGAATGCAGCAATATTTAGGGATGCCCAGACCAGCAGACTGACAGACTGAACTACTCGCTCCATTTCCTCACAGCTGCAGATTCTGCGAAGACGTGTTGCAGACGGTGCAAGACGATTAATAACAGAAGGTCGTGACGCCTGTCAGCTGTCGGCTACCACGTGAGACGGGCGAGAACTCTCCCACAGAAAGACGAAAAAAACACTACTAAGAAATGGCCCCCGCCAATGTTGCCACGGCAGTAGATAACAGTAACCGCCACCCACATACGTTAGTGCGGGAAACGAATGCGCGACAACTAGAAACTGCTGGAGCAGCGCGCGTCTCAATTCACCAATCCAACACGGGAACTGTCTACAGTGTGAAGCCGCGTGCACAACAACTGTGCATTTTGATTCACGAAGAAAGACGCGTGTCCCGGGGTAAACGGAAAAATCATAACCTTCGAGAACCGAGAACTCACCTAGTGAGTGACTGGACTGGAATGGTCGTCTGGAAAACAGACACTACAAGACGCAGTAGTACGGAAACGCGGACGTCCTCCGAAGAACACAGAAACAAAAATGCTCAAACCAGAAACAGCAAAAAAAAACACGAGGACAGAAGAATATTTTAAGAGACTGGCGTCGGTTGAGCTACGACGCGTTGTTTTGATTAGAGGGATCAGGAGCGGGCGTACGGTGGCGCGCCGTGCAGGGATTCGCTACCGCGCCAGCAAATATTTCAATGCGGGGATGCTGTCGTGTCCCGCTCGAAGTCGGCTAATACGCAGGAAACCGCCGCGTGCACCGCCTGGTTGAACTCAGGCGGCCGCTATGTCTGGAACAGTGCGGCAATAGGCGTTAGGGGACGCCGGAGAAGCACTTCTGCTGCATAAAAAATTGCAATAGGCTGTGATGCACATTTGCTGTGTTGAGTTCTGGCTCAAATGACAGGACCCTCGTGGCATCAGTGAACGCATCCAAAAGCCCCGAAGTAGTGATCGCACTTGACAATTCTGACACGAAGACACACGCAGCCCGCATGAGAGCCCCTCACGATGCAGATGCACGAAAAAGCGCAGAAGTGGTAACATCGCCCTTAAAGCAACCCTAAACCTTCATGCGTCTTGCTGAAGCAACGGTGTAGTATCGTTAACACGTTTGAGACTGGCAGACGAATAGCGCCGATCCGACGCGTTTTGAGGGCCTATATGGAGTGATCAGGCGACAGTGCAGTAGCACCGTGCAGATCGCGCACGTACTTCGTATGCAGCCTGGAACTGTAGAGCTCACTCTATGTGCTGATTCCGGAAGCTGCTCTTTATCGACTACAACCATAGTCTCTGCTACCCACATGTGGAATGGCTCCGCCTGAAACCGGTGATCAAAGCTGTTTCGGTCCGAGACGAAATTCAAGGTCACCACAAGGGTAAGAGCAAAAGAAGGGAATCACGCGTAGCTGTCCGTCGTACATCCATCCCCACTTTTACCACCGGTCTGAAACAGTGACTACAGGCGCGACACCAACAAAGAACTCCAAAGAGTGCAGGTGACTTCACTCTGAGATCTGCCACTGATCTGCCGTGGCATCCGTCGCCACGCTCGCACTCCATCCGAGCACCACCCCTGATATGTGAAAGCGGACCAGGAATATCAGAATGATCAGACCAGAAGGGTGAGCATAGTGTCCCATAGCATTTATCTTGAGCTTGCTCATGCAACCCTCAACTTTTGTTAGCTCAAGATAATTGCTATGTGGCTCTATAGCTCTTGCGACTACGGCGCACCCTGAGCGATGGTCGTCTCCCGTGCGCAACAGAATCAGGCCTTCTTTGGCGACTCGCGAAGCACACAGTGAGCTTTGAGTCGACTACCGTAGCTAAATCATCGACCCTTGGCTCGCTAGGCAATACCGTGCTGCCTCTGCAAGCGGGCGAAAAAGACCTTCGTCGCAGAAGATCTCCACGATGTTATTCTCTCACCATTTAGCTCGTTCACCCGGCTGACAGTGAACAGATATCGCTAGACTTGGGCATTTTCTTTTGCGAGACAGTGTTCCTCGAAGGTTAGGGTACAGCTACATGTGCTGCTGCCATTTTTGGCGGAATCTCTCTGCCATTAAGTGTTCCTCCTTTCGTCTTGCTGCGGCCGCCTCGCGCCTCGCCTCCTGCATGCTTCGCTAAGCACCGCACACGGAGACCCCAAAGGAACGTAGAGGAATTCATCGAGAAAGGCATCCCGGGGCATCATCTACTCCGAGTGCGTTCAATACGTGCTACGCTAATGATCACGTCACCCGTCATCTGAACCTCTGGCGGATCATGGCAACTCCTGCGGCCGAGGCACAAGAAGGGTCGCATCCAGATGCACACGCTTATTCCCACGCCTACGGCGTGAGGCGATAGCACGTGTGTTGGGAACCCTCCACGAATAGTCACGCTGAAGGTTTTTTCGTCTTTTCGCCTCTGTACTGACTCAGACGCGAGTGTGTCGTTCTGTAACCCTAAGCCAGGGAGCGTGCGCCAAAGGGCGGAGCTGGTATCATCAGCTCTTGAGTTTCGAGTTGGCGATTCCTCCGTGGATACCAACCATATCCATGGACACTACCCACCAGACCTGTTTCGTGTATTCTGACCTGATGTTCACTTGTCTGTTGCCGAAGACTGCGCAGAAACTCGATCCGCTTTGCATCCCTGGTCGCCTCCTTCACTTCCTCCATAGCCGCGTTAGCCATACGTTGGTACCGTTCTCTTTGTCTGATACCTTCGACCAGTGCCTTGAGAAAGAGACGCACGGCACAGTACGTCCACTGAAAACCCTTGCATGGGGCCCGCTGTGTTCTGTTTTAAGTAAAATGCTATCGATCTAGCGTTCCCGCTACCTGCTCTAGCAGGTAGCGGGAACGCTAGTCATAAATGTCAAGTCCGGTCGCAACTGCGCACATTGTTCTTCATCTCGTCTTTCGCCCTCTTCTCAGCCCTGCGTTCCGCTCCAGCAAGAAGCTGCTCCTGGGCTGAGCACAACCAAAAACCATCAGTCATGTCAATGAGGTGTACTCTAAACTCTCCCACTCAGTCTCGACTGCCTGATAATGTTACGAGCAGCTCGTCGGGAAGACTAAAGAACAGGACCGCAGAGCTGCTAGCGACCAGAGATAACTTCAAAGAGCATTGCATTCGAGCATGTTCTGTTGGTCAGAGCATCCCCTTGTAAGGCTTTGAAAAACGGTCCGAGGTGATTTAAGTCGCGGTCCTCCTATTGGAGACTTGAAGATACACTTATATATGCACCAGTACCTCGCTGCTCCAAACTGAGTTTGGTAGCATGAAGAAACCCGTTTTTGATTCGCTGGTTTCTCAGTTCCTGCGGCACAGTGGACCTAGCGAAAGGCAGGAGGCGTTAGGGATTTGCCTGTGTGCTCGTAATGGGCTCGAGGGAGAAGGGAAGGCGCACATGCGAGTGCGTAATCAGAAGCAGCAGCGCCTTCTCTTGATATCGAAAAAATGCCCAGCTTGCCCAAGACTGTCTCGTCTCTGAAATGTTTACTTCTACCGTATAATGCAGTGTACCCCGGCCCTGTCCACTTGCCGTTGTTGCTACACAGCGACGCTCTCCCCGACTTTCAGACGGGGATGCCCATGTACGCTCTTAGCTTCGGCGGCTATCTCCAGCTGTTGCTGTCCCTGTGGGTCATGCTAGTTGCTCGGCTGCATGTATTTGTTTTTGTATGGCGCTACCGTGGAAAAGACTCGCTGCTGCTTTTAGCTGCAGTGGTGTGCCAGTCAGAACGACGGATCTACTTGACGTCTCTTCCGCGACGAGAAAAAGACACAGGCGCGGCCTCCTCCCTTCTCGCATGTATACCCTAAACCCTAAACTGCATCTCAAATGGCATTACGCGATGTAGCTTTTGTCTGTCGACTTTCTGTAGCTGCTTTTTCCGCAAAATCTGCACGCACGCACACATTCTCATGGACTACAAGCTTAAACGGCGTTCGAGGAACTATGGTGAGAGAGCTTTTTTGTCCCTTCTACTGGAACGACCGCGGGACGTGTACCCTTCCGTGAGAAGGGCAGATAAAGATGAGGGAGATTCGAAAGGCGTGCGAGCGGAGAAGGAACCTCTTCAGTTTGTATGCTTCCCAGTACAGACTTGACACCGCGTTGGTTCCCACGCATACAGCGTTGGCAACACTTGGAGAAATCAAACATAAATCGACGTTACTACGCTGACGGACGAACCATACGGCCCAGCAGCGCCACAGCCATTAATGTATTTGTATGTATTTGATACGCATTTAGTGTGTGTGTCAGGTGTGCTAGGTGCCGCGTCGGCGCTGATGCCCTGAAAAATACCAGTTTAGTCCACAGTGAAAGCGTCGATACCCTTTTGTTTGGTTACCCTGTCTCTCTGTTGAATGATCGACGCCTCCAGGCGCACAAGATGCTGACGGTGTTCGTCCTCTTGTGCCTTCGTTCTCTCAGCCCTTCTCTGCTCAGCTTCCCTTGCGGCCTCCTCGCGAAACCTGACAGAGGATGATACGGCGTGGATGACACCGGACACAGCAGCTTACGGACGGCTACACATCGCATACGCTGACTTGTATCGGGAGGGGGCGTGGCACACAAAGCTCAGTGTGAGGCAATGGCGGCTTTGCCAGTATCGCTTTCCGCATGGATCAGAAAAGAATCTTTGCCCTCGTTGCCCCGCCCTTCACGTTGTGGCCAGGAGGTCGCGCGGCATCGAGTTGGTCGGTGGTCTGCACTGGACGCTTCGTGGGAGAAGTCCCTGCCAGTTCATTCCTATAGCAGCAGTACTACCGCGTTGAGACATCGGTGCGGAAAGCCAGCTGTCTATCAAAGCCATCGCGCGACCCATTCGCGGCGGTGCAAGACTGGGGGTCACCTTCTTATCTCTTGGACCCTGGCATCCAGATCTGTTTCCTTCTCTCTTTTGTGTTCCAGAATGCTTTGTTTTTTCCATTGAAGGCTCTCTACGCTCTGTGCCTGCAACCGGATAGGTAATCACACTCGCAGCTCCTCCCGTTGCGGCCCTCGGAAGCAGCTAGTGGATCAGTGAACGACCCTGCAGGCGAAGGGTGATACTCAGGTCGTGACGCCACTGACTCTCGGCCGGCTAGCATGTTGAACAACACGCACACGTTCATCGTGTGGATGGCGGGGCTCCGGGGAAGACACACACGCATGCAGTACGAATGTGTGCCGTTCTCTATAACGCTGCGAAGGACAAGGGGGGGGTCATTCTACAGCAAAAGTTAGCCTAGAAAGGGCTACTACACTGAATCCTACTTTTTTCATATCAAGCCTGGCTTTCACTTCAGCGAGCGGCATGCCACACATAGTACGCAGGTTTGCGTCATTCGCTTCCGCCCAGTCATCCCTGCGATCAACTCGGGCGAGTACGCGTCTAGCTGCAACTGCTGCGCTCTCGAGCCCACGTATCTTCACAACTGAAGCTTGCCTAGACACCCTCTCGTCAGCGGCCAGCCTGCCTCACCCACACCATGCGCACCGACCAGGGGCGCAATGTGGTTCGTCGCACTGCACCGTACGGGGTGAAGAATCTACTCGTACGCAAACAGATGCCTACACCAGCAATTTGTGATAAGCTTACCCACACCACACCACAGTGTCCCGGCTATACCGGGCGCATTTACAGAAAATTCTCGTTAGTCACTCTTGCTTGTGGTGCGATAGATTGTTCGGGCGACCTACGCGTGTCACTCTGAAAGGACGTGAAGCTGGAAGCAGACGAGGTGCAACGACCAGACTATCCCAAGTACGATACCTACCCAACTTCGTCGTTGCAGCCAACAGCGTTCGCTGTGCATGCTCTTTTTCAAATCTTTCGGTCAGGAAACCAGCGCAGCTTCCTACCAAATTACTCGAATAAGAGAGTACCTTCAGTGCCTGCCCGGGTGGTTTGCGCGTGCTCGTCACACGGTGGCCAGCAATCTGACAACAGCCAGTGATCTTTTTTGTTTATGACCTTGCCCGTGTTTACTGCTTAGAAACCAATAAAATTATTAGCACTGGACGACAAAAAAGCGAGCGCTTGGGTAAAAAACATTCGCAAGTCTTAGATCGGTGTTTCGCAGTGGATCAAACCCCGTGTGCCCCCTAACCTCATGGCTCGCGCCTGCTCCTTCGTCCGTTTGAGCTTTTCCTCAGTCACTTGTTCCCGTCTTGCCTCCATTGCCTGGCTCCAAGTAAGCGAGAAACGGAACACAATCGGGCGAAACGGCAGTAAGAGGATAAAAGTCAATGGCTTCCGCGCTCACAGCGCCTGGGCCTCTTCTAGCTTTTCACCCTACGGAATTCTCGAAACGTCCTCTTCACTCACCTCACTTTCCGTGCCCCCGCTGAGCAAAACCGCTGAATACCTCTACCCGATAAAAACGGGACCGAAAGTGCTGCAGCTCAGTGCCCTACTCATGCGATTCGGCAGGCACAGTGTGCGAGTAGGCGTATGTGATATGCCAGTAAGGCATCCACCTAGCTGAGCCCGGAGCGTGACGAGACTGTCATCAAATGACAGTCCAAAAACTGTACGCTCGAAATCCTAAGCCACCCTAGTTTGCAGTGTGGGTAGCGAAGGCCGTGCCGAGGCTTTACTTGTTTTGCTGTTGCAGCTAACGAGCGCATCATTTCTCTCGCGGTACGCGCCTTTTCAGCGAGCTGTGCTTGCTCCTGAGCTTGCTGTTCCCGTCGAATCCTCTCGCAAGCTGAGGCGATTTCGCGAAGGCTTCGCACTGCCCGAGCGCGATGGAGGCCAGCCAACGCTGCGGCGTGGATACCCTGTGCTCTGAAGAAACAGTAACACGAGCCTCCGGCAGACGAGTCTTCACGGGAAACAGATTTGCAAAAGGCGACATCCTATAGTTCTTGCAACTCATTACGCCTATTTATGTGTGGATATGCATTTATCCATGCATTTCCGCGTACAAAATGTCGAACATAGTATTTTTTTTCAAGGACACGGAGTAGTCTCGCGTATGTAAGCATATACACTTTGTACATTGATTGCCACACGTGCTGCGTAAGTACGGAACGAAGGATATCAACGTTATCCACGCGCGCCCACCTCGCCGTGGGCACCAGTTCTTTGACGGTAGCGTTCCGCACCGAAGATGCACCGTCTAGCACGGCGTAGGGAGGGTGGAGATTCCCGGTACTGGACGATGCACACGGAAACAGCACCTTGCAAGTTGCGCTACGACCCGCTTTGCCGCGATATTTTTGATCCTCTGCTCCTCCTCCTTCTTTCGTTCCTTCTGTTGCCACTCGGCAAACGCCCGACCGTCTCGCTTGTCGATTTCGTATTGCTTGATCATTTTGTACTCCTCGCACTGCGAAGACCAAAGGAACACAAGGCGCGAAGGCATCACTGCACAGCTGGCCTACTGAGAAAGGCGTGCTCAACCTTCGTGGTGCTGCAGCGCCTCAGCAGGTACAACGTACAACTACACCACCACACGCTCGCCGTCGCAGAGGCCGTTTCCCAAAGCGGTCCTACAAATAAGCCTTTAAGAAAACAGCTGCCAGATACAGGATAACGCTCCTGGCGGGGCAGAGACTATCGACTGCTTAATAATATACATTCAGCCGTTGTCTGATGTCTCTCGTTCCAAGCCAGAGGCACGCGCCGTATACACGCAACTCGCCAGCAAAACCATACTCTTCCATATGAGAGTTAAACGCCCGTTTGCGGACAAACACAAAAGTGCAACGGATGACCGGTGAGTGCTCATCCACGTCGCAAGGGGTGTGTCGGTGTCTTTCTCTCCACAGATTGGTTCACAGGGATAAGGAACTCTGGCACATTCGAAGGGCATGTAGCAACTTCGAAATGGTACACAAACCTGCCTTTTTCTTAGCAAAGCTTCCGCACGCAGCACCTCCGCCGTGGTCAGCTTCACCGGAGCTTTTGTCTTATCGAAGACCGGCATCTTTCGCCTGGAGCTTGCTAGAAACACATTGCAGAAACCGTGGAGGAGGGTTTTTCTTTGACATAGATACATCGTACTCTCTTCAGGTAGGCCTATCTCTTTCTAACTGGGCACCACGCCGCCCCCGATGGCAGTTTCGAAGGCACAGCGACTGTCATATGTTCTCCACCAGTAACTAGCCCGAAGTATCTCAGGCGTCAAGCGGCGGAGAAGCCAAGTAGTAAGCCTAAGAGAGATGCACTGGAAGAATCTATCGTCTTGCCCGGCACGCCAGAGCTCAGTGCACACTGACACATGATTTTCGTGATATCTGCCGCTGTCAAGTGCCACCACGGCTCGAAATAAAGCGGAGGCGCTCCGCGTCTGCCTGTTTGTCGCAGGTTTCGTTCAGGCTAGCTGCAAGCACCTCGAACTAGGCGGGGACAAGTGGACTTACGCCTGAAAGTGCACTCTTCTTTGAATCGTGCTTCCGCTTCATCAACCAGCTCTTGGAAGGTAGACGGGCGGCTCAGGGTCCACTGCCGGAACGCTGCATAAGAAACGCACAAGAGATATGGAAAGTGACCCACCTATTTCCTGTATGCGGACAGACGTCGCAATTAAGCTTCAGCTTCGCAGATGAATGGAGAACTGCCGGATGAAGGTTGTGCCATCACGTTGATGTGTTGTGGTAGAGTTTCTCTACAGCTACACGATGCGTTGCTTGAGGCCGGGATGAGGAATCAACGAAAAAGAAAGCTAAATTCGCACAAGCGACAGAGATCGATTGATTTCCGAAAGAGGTGCTCCTCTCTGTTGTGGTGGAATCCCCCCAAGTAAGCGAGCGCAGACCCTCGTCTTGGGTACAGCCGTGAGACACATGCACACACCAACTGATTCCGGGCCATTTTGGTTTCGTATTTCCTCAGATACAGTATTCTTCCTCTCCGTGGTTCATCAGTACCCATTGCGTCTAGCCAGTACGTGCTCGCAAGTTGCAAGATAAGTTCTGTTATGTGCAGACTCTATGGTAGAGCGGAGCAGTTTTTCGAGGTCCCATTCACCTGCCTGCAGTGGTCCTTTTTTCTGTCTCTTTCGTTCTTCCTTGCGACCAAGAAATGCCTCCTCGCCGTCGACGTCCTTCGTCCAGAAGTCCTCGTCTTCGTCTTCCTCGTCGTCCTCTTTCTCATCGCCTCTCGACTTCTGTGCCGTGCCGTTCTCCGCAGCGCTGACGGCGAGTTTGCCTTGGTCGGTTTCTTGCAGCGGCTCTGAATAACTGCCCACGAGGCACTGCGGGCTCCCTGGGGAGCTTGAGCAGCCATCATCCCTCGCGGGCCCGCTGAATTGATCCGCGGGATGCCACTGGACGGTCTTTGCTCCCTGAGAGGAGCGAGAAACTGCCTCTTTCTTTGTCTTCGAAGCCCCCGTCTTCGCGGGAGCTGACTCCTCTTCGCAGTCAAGTGGTAGCGGCAAGCTTGGGGAAGGCAAACTGATTGCCACTCTTTCAGCGTGCTTCTCACCAGAGGAATCATGCGAGAAAATAAGGTCTTTCTGTTTGCCAGTCGACGGCTTGGGCTCGTGCGAAGTACGGAGAGACTGCGACGTACTCTCGGGACACGAAGTGGCCTGATGTTCTCCATTTTGATATCCAGATGCGGAATGCCTATCAATTTTCTCCGAGTAGCCGAAATCTGTCAAGATGGCTGATAGTCTCCCCCCCTCGATGAGCCTGCCAACGGAAGAAGACGAGTCTCCCTGACTGGATGGCGTGACCTTCGCGTTGGAGGCAACGACGGCAGCTCCAGCGGTACTCAGAGTCTTTAGGGACTGCACCAACCCCGCCAGAGGTCCCGCGTGTTTCTGGAGCCGCGGTATGAGACTGTGATCAACGTAGGCCGCGTCGTAGTGTTGTAGCCATTCTGGTCGCGCGAAGCTCACAAGGGATTCTTCGTCAAACACGAAATCGAGCAGGAGGTACATGGGGAGCGCAGGGCAGCTCTGCAGCACACGGCCGAGACAATCGCGCTGCCACGAGACCTCACGACACTTAGGCAGACGCTTACAGTCCGCCGCGTGACACTAGCCTCTCTTTCGAACCCCGTCACGGTGGCTAGACGGCGCAGGCACCCTGTAAGATTTATCCTCCCGCTGCATAACTCATATAACTTACCCGGACGAAGCTAGAGAACAGCGGGTAGCCGATCTCATCAATCTTGAAAACCAGGAGAAAGATGATTACCATGTAGAGCCACTGTTCTTTCTTCTGTGTCCCCGTGGTTCTTTGCCGTAGCAAGGCACTGGCGGCCGCTTTGAGGAACGGCGCGTTGACTAGTACCCCGTAGAACACTTCTTCAATGAACACAGCGTCTTCCGCCGTTTCGTTTCTGTCAGGGCATACATTGTGAGCAGAAGCAGCAGGAGTCGCGAACGATAAAGAGCTACAGATGCTAGAGTGACACAGACTGTGAGGAAACAGAAGCTGTGGTGGCGTTCCACACTAGCACATGTTCTCAACCACAGCCAAACACATCTCCATTGTATGGGTTTGCTGATCGTCACCGCCGCGCGAGCCCCTTGTTATCCTTTGAAAGATATCGGTCGATGCCTTTGCTGAAGGTGGTACATTTAGGAGAAAGAGAAACCAAACAGGACCGTGTCCACTCCTTCTGCTTGGCCAGGTAGGCTCCAGATTGTCGTTGCATACACAACAAAGCCTCATATTCTGGGAAAACACACTTCCATCGGGTGTTCGCCTAGCCTGAATAGGGCACAAGAAGGTGTCGCTGCCCTTCTTTACTGGCTGTTGACGTGTACCGCGCAGGAACCTCAGGGGCTTTAAATGAGGCGGACACTTGGCACCTCTTAGAAATGGCAGTGAACTCCTAGTTTGCAATGAACTACGTGCAAATGCACTCCTGGCTTCCTCTTCTTGAAAGAATACCGGGGAGGTGTCGCAGAACAAGCGGATAAGAACGCTCTGAAACTCGCTACAGGGCCCCGCGACGACATCGGTCCCGCTGACGGAAAGTGTGTGGAGCAGCAGTGCGGAGGGAGATATTTTCGTCCTCCCCTCTCTTCAAACCTACTTCAAGCATTCCTGTGCAAAAGTTTCAGCCGTGTGAGCGGCCGGATGAAATTTCTCTAGCAGAGTGACGGCTTTATTGAGCAGCGACGCGCAGTACATTCGCTGGCGGGTTTTGCCTGCCCTCTGCTGCTTCCCGGAAGTTCTTGAGGACTCCCCCAGACCTTTGGCGACCAAGCTTAGTTCAGCCATTTCCGTCAAAGGGATAGGATTATTCTTCGTCCTGAAACATGCGGTCGTTTGTTGGGGGTGTCGACAAGCGACAGCATAACCCAAACGTGACGAAAGGGTCGAACGGCACCAAAGCGCTGCTTGAGAATCCTTTAATCTAAACTCGGTGGTGGCGACATGCCAGCTCTTCTAAACCGTCAAACCTGATCTTTGATGGCTTACACGTCATCCATAATCAGCCAGGCAAGCGACCATCGATGGTGAGAAGACTCTGCAGCGCCAGCCTCGATTCTCTCGATGAGCAAGCGCCCGCATCATACATGAGAGAGAACATGGTGTGCGTTTCCATACTGCACTGGAGACCCTAACAACCGCCTTCGATTCGATGCTACACGACTATGGGGGCGCCACTTCAGGGTTCCTACCGACGAACGGTGTGCGCTGATTCTGTTTTCTCACGGATGGCATCAAAAAATCGATAGCCACTCGCTCTGTGGGGCATCGCACTCGCATGCGAGTGCGATTACAGAGCGTGGAACTTCCTCAATCTTACGATGCTAGAGCTCCATTGTCGCCTGATCTGTCGTTGCACCGGGTTACCCGGGAACAAGTAGCATTACACGTAATGGTGAGCGGGGACAAGTTCGGGCTATGCCGACTCGAGACACCCCAACGCGCATCCCGCGGTCCTTCTGCACAGTGGCCCTCATCCCTCTTTTCCAGCGCTGCGCTAATCTGTCGTTTCTTCGAGCATTGCGTCGCGTATGTCCTTTAGAAACCGGTCAGGTCTTGCTTTGTGACCCGGGGATCAGCCCTTGTCACAAGGTCCCTTGACCTGGCCTATGCACTGTTTTGACCGAGGATCCTCTCTTTGTAGGGGAGTATTCCAGCTACACCACAATCGCAGCTTCGAAGGGAACAACAGCCTCAGTCACACACGAAAACATGCACCGCGAACACCGACGGCAGGGCTCGCGTGGCAGGCTCAAGAGGGGTAGCGCACATGTACTCGAGCTCTGGCTCCTTTCTGTAGGTGGCCTCCCACCCTCCTGGCTACGTATCGCCGTGTCGTATAGTGGGGGTCAGAGCGGCTGCCATATTCTAGGGTCCCGAGGACAAAGGGAAGCGTTCGCTTTTTGCATTGCTGTTAGCACCCCGCAAGCAGATGGCATGAATAGTTAAAGTACTGGCCGTGGGATGGCAACGGTGAGCATGCTTCACTCAAATCAACAGTGATATTTCTCTAGACACGCCTTTCGCTTTCCAATCATGAAAAATGCCAGCCGCCGTCTGATTCCCAGGCGAATACCACGGTATGATACAGATGAGAGAAACGAGTGCAGATACAGTCTATTGTTGAGCAGGGTGAAGTGAGATTGGGGAGGAGGGCGCTTTCTACGATGTGTGTAAGTCTGATAAACGCCGAGGGTTACAAAGGCACCCGCCAGACCGCTACGACGAAGTCCTGCCTCGAAAACACAGATAGCACCACCGTTACCGGCAGGGCCGTTTTTAAAGCATGCCCTCATCTGTAATCTAACTCCCCCGATTGACTCCGACGGGAGAGTTCGCTGGGCGGCGCCATCTACGCAAGTTGACATAACTCATACCATCGCGACGTCAATGGAGCCTCTGTCTGCACGTGACCACGAATCACTTCGTGAGACCCCACGTAGAGAGTCCCATGGCTGGCTATTTTCTTCGGAGAAGCGACTGCTGAATCGACCCGCAGCAGGTTAGAACCTGCGACGACAAACGTGACGCTCGTCTGTTTCCTCATTTTCACACACACAATGGAAGAAGCTCCTAGCGGCAGCCCGTCACTCTCAAGTATGCCGCGAGCGGGGCGTGCCTCCTACAGGTGTCGGATGATGCCTTCGAGCAGCTGCCCCCCTCCCACTTCGCGCAGGCTCCGGGTCTCGAGACTCTGCTAAAACTCACCAGGTCGAGCAGCTTTCCCCATCTAAACTGTGTCATTGACCCCTTGTCTACGAATTCCGTCTGTGGAGTAACAACGAGGTCGACGCGCGCGTCCGCAAAGTCGCTGGCGTGTTGCCTTCTTCGGCGCAGTCGCGGCCGCGTTCGCTTCGCCGTTGTCCTTGACGCGACCGCCCCTCTCAGGCTCTTCAACCTTTTGCAGCCGTCCAGCACTTTGGCTGCGTTGTTGTAGTTGCGTGGACTTCTTCTGCCTCGTTTCGCTCGCCCATCTGCCGCCTGCCTTCCTCCTCGGCACGCCTCGTGTCTCGTCTTTTCTGCATGTTCGCGGCGCGGCACCACGCGCCAGGAATGTGGCCCCGTGTGCTGCAGGCGTTCCGCGGAAAGCTTGGAAAACTTCCTTCCCAACGCGCCGCATCGTTGTCTGGCTCTGCTCTCTGCCTTCCTCGCTCCTCCTTCTTTTCCCGCGCGACCCAACGCCAGCATCGGCATCGCGAGCTGCGGACTCAGCTGCCGGGTTGCTGCGTTGCATCGGGACGACACCTCGAAAATCCTCAGCGCACGCCTTTCCACACGCCTCGCTTCTCCACAACTGCCGCGATGACGAACGCCGCTCCTTCTAAAAAACCCACGCCGCTGGCGTACTTCCCAGCGAGAAGGGACGACACAGTCGTCGAGAACCACTTCGGCGAGGACATCGCCGACCCTTACAGGTTCGCAGACCAAGTCCTATGCGCACAGCGGGAACGGCGGCGCCTCCACAACGTTCCCGCTCGCCAATTTAATGGTGTCTGTGGGTCTCTGTGATTCCCTCGAAGAAACCTGACGCCGCGAACGATGACGCTTGCGAGTGCGTCTGCGCGCGAAGCAGCATCCGCCCTCAGACATCACGCTAGAGGCACTCAGGCCTCTCGGCCCTACGCTCGCGCCTGTCGATACGCCGCCACGCGACATCGTGGATGGTGCCGTGCAGCACCTATGCGATTGAGGAAGCTGAGGGCACGACGCCGCTAGGGGCAGAAGGGGGAATGCTCCGCAGTGCCGGTCTTTAGCAGGGCTGACTGCTTACTCTCAGATCGAGGCCAGCTTTCTGCGCCGCAGCGCGCCGCCAGCCTGCTTTTCCGCGGCGGGAGTGACGCGTCGGCATGCGTCCCTACTCCGTACTGTCGACGTGGCAACAGCTGAGGAACCCCGGCTGCCACGAGGAGACGCACAGCAGGGGGTTTGACTTTTGTGAATCCTCCGCTGCCTTTTTCGCTTTCCGCAGATGGCTGGAGGACCCCGACAGCGAGGAGACGAAGGCTTTCGTCGGTGCACAAAACGAACTCTCCCGGCCCTTCTACGAGACCCCGATCCGCGACGCGTTTCTGAAGAAGCTCCAACAGATCTACGACTATCCAAAGTGCGCCTCTGTCGAGTCCTGTTGTGGGCGCATCGCAGCGTGGGCGCTCGCCGGCCTTGGGTCCGACGACTGAAGCGGAAGCGCCCTCTTGAGCCTTCCTGAGTGGCGGGCGATCCCAGCGCCCCGCAGTCTGCGCGCGACGGCGCAGATACACATACATATGCATTGGCACACACACGACGCGCGCTGGACTGTCTTTTCCCGCGTTTTTTCTCAGATATGGCGTGCCTTTCCGCGAGGGCGATCGCTGGTTCCACTGGTACAACAGCGGGCTGCAGAATCAGTACGTGCTGTACGTACGGAAGTCCCTCGACGACGAGAATCCCGAAGTCTTTCTAGATCCCAACGCATGGGCTGAAGACGGCACCGCCGCTGTCGGTAGGAAACGCCCGCTCCACGCCTTTTCTCAGGCCAGCTGCCGAGCGCTGCAGGCGCCTTCCGTGGCTCGTTGCTTCGTCAGGGATGCAGACATCCCTTCTGTGGAGGGCGGCAGGGGGGGGGACGAGGACTGTTCAGAGTCTCTTTGCGGTTCGCTCCAAGCCGTGCTGCGGCGGGAGCGACTCCTCGCCTCCCTTAGGGGGGAGCGGGGGGGCAGTTTTTGCCCTCGTGTGTTCGAGGCTGGGCTCTCGAAAGGCGAGTGCAATATCGAGAATCCACGCTCTCGCGTGCGGCTCGCTCCCTGCGGCAGGCGAGAGGGCCTTCACGGATGACGGCGCCTTGATGGCCTACGCGCGCAGCGACAAAGGCAGCGACTGGCGCCGTGTCTTCTTCATGCGAGTTGAAGATCGCCACGTCTTTCCAGACGTTCTGAAGCATGTAAAGTGAGTGTGCGTCTCTGGGCTCGAGCAACTCAGAACACCCAGGCGTCGCTCTGCCGCCAGCACACCGGCGCCTCCGCCTCGGAGTCGCTTCACTCTCCCCAGTCCTACGGAGCGCGGTTGCTTAGCAACTGGCGCGGCTAGCTTCGCGGGCAGATCGTGTGTCTGCTTTGTATCCACATTCGCTCGTTGCGCCAGATGCGTGCCGCGAATTGCCAGACGTGCGCGTGTAGACCTCGGTGCGAGTCGAATACTGTGTGCGGGCTCCACTTCACAGCCGATTTCTCGCTTTCGTTTTCTGCAGCGCGCGACGCCGGCGCACGCCGCCGCGGTGCTTCCCGCGACGACAGCTCCGCCTTCTCTCCTGTAGAAGCGCCACCCCATCACTGCGCACCAGCGGAGGGTTGGCGCAGAGGAGACGGTCTAGGGGTCCTGTAGCAGCAACCTCGCCGTTCAGTGACTGGAGTGTGCCCGGAGCCGGCTGCGTGCGTTCAGGTTCTCTTGCCTGGTGTGGTCGCCTGACAGCCGAGGTGTCTTTTACAACCGATACGCCGCGAAAGACGAAGATGGCGAAGACGACGGCCGGGCGAACGCCGAGCATGAATTCCAGGAGGTAGGCGCCGCGCTGCGAGAGCGACTGGGCTGAGTCTGGGGGAACGGGGAGGCGCGCGTCGCTGCGGGGCGCCTTGCTGGAAATTCGAATTTTCTACTTTGCTTTTATTTCTGAGTGGGGCAAACCAGTTTTGAGAGAATACCGTCGATCTGCAATCAAGATGCTATGGGCTCGAGTCCCTCTATCAGAGGGGCATCGTGCGTTGCGCCGCGCGTCCCGCTGGACTGTGTGCCAGCGCGGAGGCGAACGCAAGACAGAGCTCTCGGCTGCAGGCTGCAGAGTGCGCTGTCTGCGCGTTTGGCCTTGCCATGTCTTTCACCTACCCACTCTAGGGTCACTCTAAAGGTTCCGAAGGGGCTTTCCGACCTCACCCGCCCGACTCCTCAGATCCGCATGCGGTGCGGTCTCGGGTGTCTTTGCAGCTGTACTACCACAAGCTGGGCACGAACCAGAAAGAAGATATCCGCATTCTCTCATTCCCTGAACACCCCAAGTGGCTAAGTGAAGTCAAGCTGTCTTGGGATAAGCGCTACCTCGTCTGCTCAGTCTTCGAGAGCTGCGGCCCGGTAAACCTTCGCGTCAGAGTGCTTGCACAGCACTCGGAGTCTCGAGTCCCACACGAAAACGGTAGTTTTTGTCGCCCCTGTTTGCGAGCATGGCGAGGACGGAGTGTTGACTGTTGTGTATTCCTCCGCGGTCGGACCATTGCCGGCGAAGCGGCTAGCTACGCATGCCGCAGACGTGCGGGTTTTCGTAAGCGTGTCGACGCGGGCGCGCACTGCGTGGCTGTCGTCTCCAGAAAAATCAAATCTGGATTGCGGACTTGGACGAGGCCAAAATGGCTGGCGGCGCAGATGACTACGACTTCACGAAACTGAAGTGGCAGAAGATCGTCGAAAACTTTGAGGCGGGTTACGAGTATGTCACCAACGATGACGACAAGTTCGTCTTCCTCACCAACAAAGACGCGCCGCGCTACAAGCTGATCACCGTCAACCTACGCAACCCCGGTACGGCACTCGCTCAGCCTTGTCTGAACCTGCCCGCTGCCGAGCCGGTCGCCTCCAGAAGCGAGGCCGCATTCTATCGCTCCAGCTGCGGAAGCGGCTGTCGCGGAAGAAAGGGCTGAAGCCCCGCGGCGTGACCCAGGCGCGGGCGAGCGGCTGCTTTCTTGCGCGCGCGACGCGCGGCTGCAGAGTGCTGAGCCGCCTCGGCGCGTCCTCGGTCTTGAGCGTCCGTTGTGACGAGGGGGTCACCATCTGCGCGTGATTTGCTGTGTGCATCGTCGCTTCCCCCTTCCCTCCCCTCTCAGGCGAGGCCTCGTGGCAGACGCTCGTCGAGGAGAAGCCCGACTTGCTGGAGTGGGCGGTAGTCGTGGACGGCAACAAGTTGCTTCTGCACTACATGCACGACGTCGCCTCCGCCTTGGAAGTCCGCGACCTCCACACCGCTGAGACGCTGGGCAAGATCCCGCTGCCCCTTGGCACCGTCTCGGGGGTCTCCGGCAAGCGCAAATTCCCCCATCTGCTCTTCTCCTTGACCTCCTTCACCACGCCCTCAGTCATCTACCGCGTGGACGTCGCTGCCGCGGCCAAAAGCGGAGACTGGACTCCCACCGTCTATAGAGAGACGAAGGTACGCGCGGGTCGCAGCCCTGCTTACGCCAGCCCGTTGCATGCAGCTCGTGACATGCGCGCGCTTCGCGTAGGGTTCGCCTCCGCGAGCTGCGTCTCAGGCAGGGCTCCCCGGCGCAGAGGATTCAATCGCTTGCTGCGTCCGCCATCGAGGAATCTGGGATGAGCGGGTGATGCCTGAGGCGCCGAGCCCGCCGCAGCGCGGTCGGTATCCAGAGGCAAAGAAATGTATGCAAAGAGGCGTGAGGGGCTGCTTCGCCCCTCCCGATGAAGTGGGCTCGCCCGCTGAGGGTGGAAGGCTGCGAAAAGACGCAGCTAGAGGCACGCCAAAGCGGGCCGTTTCAGGCCTGGAAACTAATTCGTTTGGTGTTAAATTCAGAGGGAAATGATTGGATTGTCGTGTGGTCTAAGCAGACTAGCATCAAGTAGGAAACCTTAACTATGCTGTGCTAATGCACTTAACATGATGGTCCTGAAAAGCACCTGTGCAGCATGCGCGATGTGTTTTACTCAGCTTGATGGCGTCGACTTGAGCGAGCTGGAGGTTAACCAAGTTTTCTTCAACGGCAAGGATGACACGAAGATTCCCATGTTCATCGTCCACAAAAAGGGCCTCCGGCGCGACGGGAACTCGCCTGCGCTGCTGTACGGATATGGCGGGTAAGCGAGGCGCTCAAATCGGGCTGTGCACGGGCGATGCGCCCCGGGTTGGCGAAGGGACTTCCATTCGGTGACGCGCGGTTCACAGTCGTGCCCTAAACCCTAAGCCGGAGCCGCGGTCGACAATCGGCTCTGACGCTAGTCTGCAGAGCGGATTGTGGCGCGGGTGAAGCGCGGCGTTTTTCTGCTCTTTGAACCGCCTTCAGGTTTAACATCTCAGTCACGCCATACTTCAGCGCCACGCGCGTTGTCGCCATGCTGACCCTCGGCATGGTCATGGCGATTGCGAATATTCGCGGGGGAGGCGAGTATGGCAAGGCGTGGTACGAGGCCGCCATCAAGACGAAAAAGCAGGTGGGGAGGAACTCCACGTTTCCGCAGGTCTTTCGGGCGGTATCCGCGTGCCTCAGACTCTGGAACTTTCCTCGTCTCGTGCCCGCCTCGGTACTTGCCTACGTAGTTCGAGCGAAATCCTTCCTCACGGAGATTCCGGATACTCAAACGACGAGAGAGCAGGGGTCTGGCTAGGAACGCCGCACCCGCGCGAGAGGGTCTGTGAAGCTCCGCGCGTAAGGCGTCTTCCACGGGGGACGCGGCGTCTGTTTTCTGTTTGGGGCCGCAGGTCAGCTACGACGATTTCCAGGCAGCCGCTGAGTACCTCATCGACAACAAATACACGTCGCCTTCCCGGTGAGAAGACGCCGGGCCTCATGCGCGGCCTCGAGAGGGCGCGGCGGGGGCGGGGGGGGGGGGGGGGGGGCGGGAGGGGGAGAGGGAAGGAGAGGGACGGGCTGCAGTCTCTAGCTGGTTGCCATCGGCACAAACGGACGGATAGGACACACAGGTGTGATTCGTAGCGCTGAGTGCTCCACACCCCCAAGCGATTTATCTTTTGTCAGCGAGCACGAGGCAGCAAACCCCTGTGTCTGCTGAGGTTCACCGCTCGTAAGGTTACCCAAACAGACAGCTTCTGCGCGCGTTGCCTTGTTGCTCTCTTGCAGGCTGGCCATCCAAGGCGGCTCGAACGGCGGGCTCCTCGTCGCCGCCTGCATGAACCAGCGCCCTGACCTCTACGGGGCTGCGCTGGTTCACGTGGGCGTTCTTGACCTTTTGCGGTTTCACAAATTCACCATCGGGCACGCCTGGTAGGTGTCTGCCGCAGCGGGTCTCCGCCGCAGCAACCCGGGGCCTGGGGGCGCGTTGAAACTAACCCACAGTTCAACTTTCTGTCTTGTCGTGTGTCTAAATCTATTGATGCTTTCTAGTTCCCTATATCTCGTTAGCTCACTGCGTACTTCGGACTAGACAGTCATCTGCCTTGGCTTGCGGTCCGCCGGGAGGCCACAGGTTTCCTGCGAGCTGTGCTTTAGCGCGCCCGCGCACTCTGTCGCCGTCAGACCTCCGGTGATGCAGAGACGCCGCAGACAGGGGAAGCCGCCGTGGCTAGCGTCGAGCAGGTCTGAGTGCCCGCTCGAGTCGGAGTCGGGAGGCGGTCTTTGTCAGACTGCGGAGGAGCCTGGTGTGCGCCGGTTGTCTTCAGGACCAGCGACTACGGCAACCCCGAGAACGAAGAGGAATACCGCGCCATTCGCGCGTAAGCCTGGTTCAGCCTCGTCCACGCGCCAGCCTCGCGCGGCGGCGCCGCTGCGCGGTAGAGCGCCGCGGGGCGGGGGAGGGGGGGGGAGTGAGTTCGAGTTTCGCAGGGCGGGGTGCTGTCCACTCGGCAGTTCGGCGCTTCTACCCGCCTCCGCGCCTCCGCGAGCAACAGCGCCGTCTCGCCTCTCGTCCGCGGGCGGTCGACGGAGCGCCGCCGCGGTATCTGACTTCGCACTGCGACGCTCTTTGCGTGTGGAGTCGGCTTGTGGACCTGTTCAGGATTTCGCCGCTGCACAACATCGGCAACGCCCGCGGCAAGGGTAAAGGCCACCAGTACCCAGCGGTGCTTCTCCTGACGGGCGACCACGACGACCGCGTGTCGCCCTTCCACTCGCTAAAGTACATCGCGGAACTCCAGGTGAGCACGCGGCGCCTGACCGGGGAGCGCGACGCTCCACGGCGAGAGACGTGATACCGTTTGCCCCCCCCCCCCCCCCCCCTTGGGGCGACTGCCATCCAAGTGCTTCAGGGCCACATCGAAAATCCCGGGCGGACGATTTGACAGCGGGTGAAGGGTTCCGTATCGGGACATGCGAGCCGAGCCCGTGGCGTATTCAGCGTGTTGTGGGTCGTGCCTGGCGTTCTCCGGTTCACCGCGGCGCGCTGTACTCGAGCAGCACGCCTGAGGGGTCGGGGTACTTTTGTTTCGTTTTATCTATTTATTTTTATCTATACTATTCCGTCCAATTTTTCGTGCTGTTTGTATGCTTTGTGACCATCAAGAAACGCTTTTGATCCCAAGGGCGCAGTGGGGTATCTGCATACAGAGGGCTTGACACACACATCGGTGCATTTGTAGACACATCAAGGACCGGATTCGCCTGGCTACACGACAGGACTGTCCTGTATGGAAGTCTGAATATGAGGCGTCTCTCCTCTCTCGACGCAACGGCGCCCACATACAGCCGGACCCGGCTCTTGCAGCTTTCCGACGCGCGTGTCTGCTCTGTGTCTGCGCTGCGTCTGCGCTGTGTCTGCTCTGTGCATCTGCTTGTTCAGCACTCTGTCGGCAAGTCGCCGAACCAAACCAACCCGCTGCTGATTCGCGTTGAGACGAAGGCAGGCCACGGGGCGGGGAAGCCCACGACGAAGGTGCGTGTTTTCCAGCGGTGGAGAAGTTCAGCCTAGCGTGAGGGGGAAGCGGCGCTGGGACGACGTCGAGCGGCGGCCTTTTGGTGTGCAGTGATATCCTTGCTGAGATCCGCTTGTGTCGCTCGGGAGGCAACCGCACTGTGCCTTTCTGGGCGAGACAGAAGGGGTCGCTTTCAGAGTCAAGCGACACACACCCGACACACACAATGCCAGCGTGCCCACACGGTACCGGTGCGCTGTCCTTGCTCATCCCTCGCGTCTGGCGACGATGTCTAAGCAGCGGGACGAGACGCTGCAGCTGCGGGTCGCTCTCGTCAGGGCAGAGGCTTGGGTCGTAAACCGGAGTCCTGCGGCTGCTGAAGCGCGTCGGTTTGCTGACGTCTGAGACTCGAACCCTAGACCTGAAGGAACGGCTGAACGCACCCGTCGTCGGCGTTGACGATTGCGTCAAATATTCTTCGTGAGCTGCTTTGCTGCATGCAGGTGCTCGCTGAGGCGGCGGACGAATACGGGTTCCTGGCGACGGTGTTGGGATTGCACTGGCGAGACCAATGAACAATGACACGACCCAAACGCCGAAGTCAAAAGAGGCCCCAGGGGCGCTGCGCGGCTTCAAGTTCTTTATTCGATTTGATTGGACAGGTGAAGGCAGCGAATCTAACGGTACGCGCGTCTCATCACCCACGACATACGAGCCGCACCAGCGCACGCGTCGTAAAAAAACTGCTGCGCGTCTTCCAGGATAGGCATTTGTATTGTACAAGGTCACTGCTGTGAAACGTGTCGGTCCTGTCAGAACGGTGCTCGGGACAGTCGTATTCAGAATGTAATCCTTGAGGAATTTACGTGTCAGGAGTGACAACGAACGCACTGTCGAGGCAGCGTGCCGCTCGGGCCTTGAAATTCGGTCTTTGAAGCGGAGGCGTCAGATTAAGAGTGACCGGCTCTACAGTCAGCGTCAGCGGAGGGCGCGGCAGCCCGCCCTTCAGCGTCTGATCCCGTTCTACTGCCTCCGGAAGGGTTCGCGAATAATTCGTCAGTCGTTTTTAGGCGCCGCTGAATCCTGTCAAACACGCAAGCCCCAGTCCGGTCACAGTCGGGATCTACAGAATAATAGAAAGCTCAGCCTGCGAAACCAGGAGAGGGGCCTGAGTACAGTTGGCATTAGCCCTCGCCGCAGCCTCGTGCCATAGTCACTTCGCGTGACGTGAGTTCCAGCAAGCGCGACAGGAGGGTGACGGCCTCTGTTGCGCTTCGATCGTTCACCACATCACTTTTAACTGACTCCCGGCTTCCTGCGGTGCTGGAAGGCGCACAAATAGAAACTGGAAACCAGACTTCTTCGGTTCACTGGCATTAACGTACGACTGGTAGTCGACACTCTGATCTAGGCAGCCCATCCCCTCTTGGTATGAGTCGAACTTAAAAAACAACACAGGCTGTTTATCAAAACACGACCGGCCCCGGTGGGCTGCTGGTGTGAAGCTTCCCGGCTCTTTGGCAAGCGATGAACTGTGTCAGATCGGTGAAGTCAATGCCGAGGTTGGTACAGCACTATACTGATGCTTCTTTGCAGCCTTCGGACTCCCTCGCTGCACCGAGCCAACTGAGATACCCTCTTCGCCGGCTGGGACGCAATCTAAGCATACTTTTCAGTGCAGCTGCTGCCTTCTGTGCAAGCAACAGTTGAGAAGGCGGAAGTCCTGGCTAAGCTTTCATGTTGAGCTGCACCAACAAAACCAGGAGGACGGCTCTGCCGGAAGCGAAAGCGCGTCTCAGTGTATTCTCCACTCCTCGAAAAACAGAAAAGATGTTGATAAAGTACACTACTACCATAATAGATAGAAGCGTAGAACTCAGTGTTTGCGTGTTGATCAAGGAGAATCCGCAGTCCAGAACTGTATAACTCAAATCTAGTGTTCATTAACGACGAGTAATGAGCCATCATGGACACGGTGATACATCCCGAGGATTCATGTCGTTTGGAGCATCAGTCACCCTCTGCTGAAAAGCAAACACTTTTTTCACCGCCTTGCTGTGCTTTAAAGGCGGACATGCACCCGCTTGGGTCGATTGTGCGTGCTCGACACAGCGTTCCCAGCTGCCAGCGGCAGTATTTGCGCCCTCATAAACAGCCGAAAAAAGGATGAATGCTAAAGAAGAAGGCGGATGCCACAGGTTTCTATCAGAATAGTAACCACAGACGGCAACAGCGTGATGAACTGCAACAAAGACCTTCTTCCGTCCCTTTTTTAAGCTTTCTGGCTCCCAAACCGGTACAAGCGTGTCATCTCTTGCATGCGCATGTCTTTGACCCGGCACCTGGATGCTTTGTAGAAAACACGGCTCCTGCGGAGCTACTTACGCCTGAGAAAACTGTGAGCGTTTGTGAATAGAGGCAGTGAAGCTAGAGATGCCGAAATCTAACGTCTGAATGCGATGTGGTTGATTTTCGATGGAACAGCGCTGCGCAACGACGCATCGCGGTCTCCAACCATTTGTGAAAAGCGGCATTGCCAAAGCTGACGTTGTCTTCCGCAGGGCTTTCCTTCCGCGGCTATTTGAACCGCCAATCTACTAGTATTCAATGTGAAACGTAGGCGCCGAGAGCACTCAGCGGACTGCGTAGTCGCACGCCTTCCTCCACTTTGTGCCTAAGGTCACTTCAACGACGCTGCTGAAGACACCCAGGCCTCCCCTCCTCTTTTTTTGAGAGGCCGTTTCCACGCGCGAGACAGCGGGCTCATCAACGAAACACCCTGCTTGCACTCGATGCGCAAGTTGGTTTTCTGGCTTCTTAGGTGGCGGCGGATGCAGGTTTCTTTTTCCGACTCCTGTAGAATCACTGCAGTCGTAAGGCAACGCGTCGCTCGCCGCGGAGGGATTCTGTGCCGCGCTCCTTCGTCGCGAAGGCCTTGCCAGTTTTCCAGGGAGGCTTGATCCATCCAGAGAGTCGTCTCAGCGCGTTTTCGCTTTAGCGCACGCCAGCGCGCTTGAGCATTGCGTTGTTGCCGTCGCCAGGCGCCTGGGCGAAGCCGGTACAAACGCCTGCGCTCTCCATGCGGCTAGAGGATGCCGAGGGACTGCGACGAGATGATTTTTTCCGCGCCTCAAGCATGCTGACTTCTAGGAGAGACGAGCGCCTGCGCAGCATCAAATGGATAGGCCAACAGGGCGAAAATGACTGCGGTTTGACCTGCGCAAAGATGGTCCTGGCGTAAGGCAACACGAACTCGACACACTCCCGCGGTATTTGCATTCCTCACTCCGCCGCTCACACCCTGTCAGCGCCCGAAAGACGATTCACTGCTCACTGTGTGGAGCGCCCAGACACTCCACGTGTGTAACACCGCGACTTCCGCCTTTCTTGCTCACGTCTCTGTCAGCCCGAAGCGTCCCTTCCGCAGGAGCGGCATCATGCGTGAGAGGGAGAGAGGGGCTGTGTCTCTCGCAGAACCCGTCCTTCTGTTTGAACCTGAGCGCAGCGTCAGATCGTCAACTAACGGGGCGGCTTCTCGGTGTGTGTGCGCCCATGCCGTTCTTGATGCGCTTTTTCAGCATGATTCGGCGCCTCAGGACGGCCTCAGGAGCCTCTCCGTCTCCGCGCGACGGCGGGCGAGGCGGGCAGCCTCCGCCGATCTCGGCGCCGCAGCCGCAGAGCGCAGCGCCGTCGCGGCAAGAAGCCGAGATTCGGCGACCGCGTCGCGCCGAAGCCGGGATCAGCTGCGTCCCGGGAGAGCGGCCTGAGGAGGCTGGACCGCCTCTGGAGCTGTCTGCAGGAGCAGAGGACACGAACAAGGATGCATGCACGTTGCCAGCTCCGACAAGCCTCGAGCCCCCCGGCGGCGGCCTGTGGGCAGATTGGCTCGCCTCGACTCAGCAGGCGTGGGTGGCGTTTTGGCGGCGCGGGGAGTCGGCGCTCAGGCGCCAGGCAGGCGAGGGCGCCCTGCCGAAAAAGAGATCGAGGGACGGGGTCAAGGCGGCAGGCGCGTCCGCCGCAGACGTCGGCGTGGTGCAGCGCCGCGAGGAGACCGTGCGACTGTGGCAGCGGCTCGCGAACGGCGCCTGGACTGTCGATCTCTTTCTCCTCTTTCTCCACCTCGGCCTGGGGCGTGCGTGCTTCCTCACGACCGTCTGCGAAGGGTTCAACGCCTCCCACCTTCAGCGGGTGAGGGCGTCGCGCCGCGGCCGCGAAAACGTTCGGTAGCGAGATATACGGAAGCAGCGAATCTACCGCAGAGCATGTGAGCCTCGCAGAAGATGTGAGTCGCTGCGGAAGAGCGTCACCGGCAATCATGAAGGCGGCGCCGCGACCGAGGCGGGCTCGCGGGCGGATCGCGAGGCCCGAAGCGCTTTTTTTTCTCCTCAGACCCGCAGCTCGACGCCGCGGAACGGCGGGCGCCTCCACATGGGGAGCGGCGCCCAGCTGCTGCTGCAGTTGGGCGCTCGCGAGGGCGCGTATAGGATTAGATCGGGTGTTCACGGGCAGCCGAGGCGACACGGGGCTCGCTAGATGCATACCTCCGGCTAGAGAGTGTGTCTCGCTTTAGGCCGACGAGAAAAGACAAGTGAAAGCTGAGAAGACACTCAGGCAGGGGCGCTGGCCTGCTGCGCTGCAGTTGAGTCGTTGTGTGTGGAGTGCTGCGCCTCGCAGCGCTTCTACGCGGAGGCCGAGGCGGACGAACCGCAGCGCGTTGAGCGCCAGTTCGCTCGCGTCAAAGCCGCTGGCGGCGTCGTCCTCAACAGGTGAGGGCAGGATTAGGGTTTAGCCGAGGTGCCGTCGTGTCGCGTGGCATGGCCTCGCGCGCGCGTGTGTTGCAGACATCGCAGGTTTCGCAGCGCGCCACGTCTCGCTCGGCTGCGCCGTCGTGCCGGCAAGCGATGTCTAGGGCTCTGCGCCAGTGGCTTTCTGAACCCCGAGGCCTCCTGCTCCGCCAAACGACTCCAGCTTTGAGCCTCTTTGAAAAGATCCTGTCGCCTTGTTAGTGCCGCAGCGGCGAGCGGCTCCTTCGAGTCCCACCTGCGGCGCCGTGGATCTTGCGCGTTGCATCTGCGAGAGGCGGGGCCTCCCTGGGGGTTTAGTCGAATGCGAGCCGTCGTCATTGTCTCCTCTCTTCTGCTCATGTCGCCGAAAAAACGTGTTGCCTTCTCCTCTGTTCGCGTCTCCTGGGCGCGCAGGCGCGTTTCGCGCGAGGAGCTGCGGGCATTCCTGCTGACCGACGGCGTGGTCATCTGCTTGCTGCACAGAGGCGTTCTCGACGCCTATCTGACCGCCGTGAGGCGGGCGGCGCCCTCGGCGTCGGGCGCCGCCCTGCGCGCGCGAGCGAGGAAGGCGGCCGCAGAGGCTGCCGCGAGCCTAGAGTACGAAGGTGAGCAGACTGGCCTTTCTGCTTGCTTGGGAAACGAACGAAAGCGAACTCGCAAACCGATCGCTCGCAGTGAAGCAAGCGTTCCCGCGACGCCTGCTGCACGCGCTCGTGAAGGAGGGCAGAGGGAGCGCGGAGATATTCTTAGGTTGCCTTCACACGCGTGCAGTGCACATGGGATTGGCTTACAGGCATGTGAACCTGAGCCTTTCTTCTCGCATTTCCGTCGGGAGCGGGCGTTCCTGTCGCCAGCGGGTCTAGAAGAGAACTCGCCTTCATCTAGACACACGAGCCGCCTGCGCGAGAGGATGTGCGCCAGCTGCCGTCCGTGACAGACGCGCTTGACCGCACCTTGGTTCCGCGATGCGCCTCGTTGGTTTTTGGCGCTCGCCTGTCTCTCAGCCTGCTGCGTTTTGTCTCGTTGAACCGCTCAGGTCACTTCGTCGTGCTTGTAGGCGCGCGGAAGGTCTCCCATGAACGCTTTTTACGCCTGGTATGCATGGATAATACTCGACTCTTCTATAGTTCAACCGCGACTGGGGGGTCCTCGCTCTCGATGCCGCTCGGATCCGAAGGCGTCCGCAGCTTCGCGCCTTCGTCCCGCGCTGCCTCTTGCGAGCCCAACGCCGCATCGGAGAGGCTGGATGCAAGCCAGAAGGCCTGCGCGGAGGCCTCACCCGCGCAGCCAGCTTTTTCAGGAAATCCCACAACGAGCGTGGCGGCGGCGGCTCGCAGGATGCAAGCTCGAGGGGAGCCGTGGGGGGCGCCGAGAGCCAAGAACGCGTGTCGGCCGCGGAAGGTGGCGAACGGGGTACTGGAGCTGGAGGCCTCTGGGCCGTCTGAGCAGGGCGAAGATGCGAATGGAGAGAAGGCAACTCGATCTTCGGCTGCGCACTTGGAGGGGGAGGGGGAGGAGGGGGCGGGCGCGGACGCCTTTCGAGGCCGCACAGGTGCTGCGAACCAAGAGGAGGGCGACGAGGTTGGAGGGAAGCGGCCGCGAGCTTCAAAGGAGCCGCGTTGCTTCTGGACGTGCCTGCTCATCGACCCTGCGGAGCCTGGAACGAAAGAAGTCGACGAGGAAGTCCTGACACTATCCAGAACGGCGCCCGGTGAGAACTAGGGAGCCCGTTTCGAAGAGAGGGACTCGGCAGCCGCCGCCACGCGGCGACGCTGCGCCTTTTTTGCGTCTGCCAATGAGAGGAGAGGTCCAGGAGAGGGAGGGGGGAGGACTCACGCCCGGCTGTCGCGTGTGGCTGCGCGATTCGCTGCAGGAACCGACGAAGACCTTCTCTTTGTCTCGACAAAAGGCTCAATCGACTTGGCAGCGTTCGCTAGCGGACCGCCTGAGCTGTGAGCCAATGGAGGCTTGGCAGCCACCCCACGAGCAAGACTCCAGAGGCCGGGGTCAAGAGAGATGAAGAGACGAACGAGGAGGCGGCGGCGACTCTCCCTCTCGCAGAAGTCCAGCAAGTCGAGGAAGCAGCAGAAGCGTCTGGCGGCCAGCGGCCCCGGTGAACGGCAGACGCGCCACGGGGGCTTTTTCATTTTTTATTTTTATTATTATTGGCGACACGCTTCTCGCGGGAACCCAGCGAAAGAGGATCCTGCAAAAGTCAAGAGGCGAGGCGAGAAACGCCTCACGAGGCGACCCGTGGCGCCTCGCTATCCGCTCTCCCCAAAGTCCGTTTCCTCTGGCTTCGAAAAAAACCGCATATTGGGTCTTCTCTCTCATGCTGGGCCACCGCAGAGTAAACTTTTCTGTGCTTGACTGACAGCCCTGCTGCACGCGACTGCTGGCGGCATGCTCCTTGCTAGCTGAGAGAGATTAGAACGGTGAAAGATGACTCTGGAACGCCAAACGTCGAAATTTTGAAGCCCCGTGCGTGCGTTGTGTGTCTCAGGTCTCTGGCACACGCCACTATGGCGACAGCGCATGGAAGGTGCAAACGTCCGCCGAGGGCAAGCTCGTCATTCGCCACAGAAGGGTACCGACTTCAGACTTTTGTTTCCCTCTCCCGTGCTGCAGTCTGCGTGTCTCTTTGTGACGTCTTCTGCAACCGGCCAGCGCACACGCTCTCGCTTGCTAGATCTCAGCGAAAACGCCATTAGTCTGCTTTCCTTTTTCCTTGCTCACGGCTTGAGGAATCCTAAGGAAGCATACTGCTAGGCTATTTCGGGTCGGGGTGTGCGTTCCTCACGCGGCCCTTTTCTGCTGCGCGACTCTATCTTGGTGAAAATCCTTTTTGGCGTTGCCGCCATGGTCTAGCACCCGACACTCTGAAACGGGCTCCTGGAGCGCCGCCGCGCGAAGGAATGAGAAGTCAGAGACTTTTTTAAATCCTAAACTAAAAAGCATTCAAACAACATATGACACTGCGTGAACTGAGCCGGGGACGCTCGCTGCAGAGGCGCGCCGCAGAGCGCACGGTTTCGGCCCCCCCCCCCCCCTCCCCCCCGCGAACGCCGCGCACACAGAGAAACTGCTTTTCAGTCACTTTGCAACCGACAAAAAAGGCCAAAAATACAGAAAACAGGTGCCGCGTCCGGCTCGCCACCAACTTGGGCAGACCCGAGAACTTCTCACGCGCCCAGAAGCTCGCTCTCCGTCTCGAAGCGCACGTAGGATCTGAACACAGGAAGCAAAACACAGGATTGATGTGCATCTCAAAAAACGCCGCTAACGTTGCGTTCCCTTCAGAAGGCTGACGCCGCGCAATACGCCACTCGAAATGCAGCTGTTTCAATGCAAAAATCATCTCTCGTTGGCCTAGCTCTATTATCTGTATCTGAAAACCTCCCCTCACTCTCTAGCACGCCACTGCGCTGCAGCGCAAGTTTCGATGACGATACCCGCACGGCGTCTGTGCATAGGGAGACAGGATGGCAGACGATGACGGCGAAGAATGTTTCTCTCGACTCCGCTAAAAACTAATCTGACTCCTGGCCAGTGCGAATCCAGAACCCCCCGCCGCCCCGCAAAGGACCGCAGAGAGTCTGCGCCTCGCTTACAGAAGGAACGTTTCTGACGGCTGGATATTCGTGACAGCCATCCGATCGTCGCTCGCGCGGTGCCGCGAGATGACTGCGCGCACATTCCAGAAAACGATAAAAGCGCCAAATTCACGCCGACTCAGCAGAGACAGCAGAGCGCCCTCACAACTCACGCGCAGCAAAGCTTCGCATCCGAGACTCATTCGATAACAACACGACGCCCACATGCCAATACCCACCAGCATCCACAGGGAGCTGAAGGATAGCGTCGAACACAGACACGCGAAAAGCTCACCAGAAACCGGACGAGGCTCACACGACTGCAAGAGCCGCCGCGTGCTTTGCTCGCGTCAGAAAGCCTTTCTCAGCCACACGAGTCATGTTGTGAAACGGCAGCTCGCGAACAGCGAGCCCTCCTTGTCTGCACGAGGCTCTAAGCAGGGTCCGCGTCGGAGCAGCTCCCGAAGAATCCTTACTTTGCGAGATCTTCGTTTGCCGTCGGTCCCAGAGTTGCAGCACCAAGCCTGAAGCAGGCCAGCGGAGCAAAAAGACGGCGAGAAAGCGAATAAAGAAAAGGAAGACGGACCGGTGAAGCGACCAAGACTCGGGGAGGGCGAAGGCGAGACAAGAGATATCGTCGAACATCGACAGGGCGCTTACGCCCCCGGCGCTCGGCGCCCTAGAGAGGCCCATGGACGAAATTCCACACAAGAGAGAGGAGCGCTGAAAGTGAAGACGAGGGACTTGAATGAAACCCAAAATAAAGTTCAAATCATTATCTCCCCGTACCTCTTTCCTGCGCGCAGTCAAATGCGGCTCCCCGAGGTTGCAGCCTGCAAACAGAAAGGCGGGACTCTTGCAGCGCCGATGAGCGTTCTGGCATCCTTTGGTGAACGCGACAAGCTTCTTTCTGCTTGTCTTTGCTTTGCGAGAAGGCCTAGAACAGTGAAGACGCTCACAAGACGTTTGGTCCCCCCGTACTCAGATCCCTCACAACAGATAGACCTCCTCGGCTCACTGCCGGCGACGAACGGCATTTATCTGTTAATCACTCGACGCGCCTCGGCGTAGACACTGGAAACCTTCACCCCACGATGTCTCCACCGCCCCCGGGCGCCTCACACTAGCGCATGTCTGGGGCCCTAAAAACCCCGCCGTCAGCTTTATCTTTACGTTCAGCCCTCTACGAAAGCCTATATATACATATATATATATACATGCAGATCCACGTAAATAGATGCATAAATATGTGTATTTAATGGCTAGAAATCGGGGCTCTGTTTCCCTCATTGCTGCGGTATTCTGTTTGTGTTGGTGTTAGGGACGCACAACGGGTTGAAGAGAAGAAGATTCGCGAGGTCGAAGAAGCATTCGGGCAGATCTGAAAGTTCCTCCTTCATCTTCTCCTCCTGGGAGAGCGTGCGCTTCAGTTGGTCTGCGAACCCGCCAGGCACACACCTGCCTCATTTGTCACGTCCCTCCCCCCCGTGCGCTCAAAAAGCCTCTTCTGTCAGCGCCTTGAACACACGACTGGGCACGATTCTTCCATGTATATTCGCCCCTCCTTGACTCCTCAGTTTGAGCAGAACTGCGGTTTGTCGGCACTAAAGTCAGCATGACTCGTAAATCTATATAGGCTGCCTGCCTTTTTTCACGGAGTGAAAAAGTATTTAGTACGGAACAGGCTCCCGGTGCGCCTCCCTCGCTTACCTGCAGTGAGAAATCGAGGCAGGTAGACGTCCGCGAGTCTGCGGCGGTACAGAACTTGCGCGCACCACGCCGGCAGAAGAAGCATCTGCCCCGTGGGGACTTCATCGAGCTCGAAGCCCTCAACGGCCTGCAAGTCGAGCGACGGCAGCGGCATCAGCAGTTGGCAAGGCACCACGCACAGCGACGACGCGCGGAACATCAGCAGCGAATCCAGCGCGCTGCCAAACGTGCCCTGACTCTTAGCCAAATACTCCGTCGACCTGCAGAGACAAAAGGAAGCGACCGCCCACAAGACACAGAGACATCAGACGCGCCTCGGCGCAGGAACCCCCCGCAGGCCGGCCTCCACGATAATAACCCAGACAGTCTGTCTCACCTGCGGAGCGGCCAGACTTCGATGTCCATGGCAGCTTGCGCGCGGCGACTGGCGAAGGCGCCGCCCTGGAGGAGTCTCTCGATGAGGCCTTTGGCGGCTTCGCGGCGGACGAGCGTCGCTCCGCGGAGTTCCTGGTGCCCGACGAAGATGGAGGGCCCGCCTTCGTCCCGCCCCCGTCCCCCGCCGCCCCGAGGCAGCACGAGGAAGCCACACCCCTCGGCGTCGCGGCTGTCGCCGTCGCTCAGGAACGGCCTCGAGGCGCCCGCGAGCGACGGCGCGACATACGAAGCGCCCTTGTACGCGCAGAGCAACAGCAGCAGGCTGCGGAGCCTGTCGAACGACGCCTGGTGGATGCCGTTCGCAACGCCCGCCGGCAGACGCTGCGACTGCTCAAGCTCCCACTGCAACACACACACACACACACACACAGCGCGCCGCGACGTCAAGAGGCCTCAGCCGCAGGCTCGCTGCATGCGCGCAAGGCGTCAAGGAAAGCCGACCTAGAGAGCGCACGCGCGCGAATAAAAAGAAGAGGACAAAATCCGCGTCGCTGGATTCCGCACACTCACTCCCAGCCGCAGCGCGGACTTCTTAGGAGAGATCGCAGACCTGATCATCTCAGAGGCCGAGTGGGGTCGCGTCTTGACGTAGATGCATGGAAGCGACGCAGTCCCGAGAGGAAAAAAACAAAGAAGAACGCCTAGTCTGACGTACCTCGAGGACGGAGTCGAGGTGGCGTTGAAGATGGTCATCCGCGAGCATGTGAAATCCCAAGTTGCAGAGATGCGCCGCGCCTCGCTGGAAAGCCAACAGACCCAAACGGACGCCCGACATGCTCGCATACGCTGACAGAAACCTATCACACGACGCCGAAAGCGACCGTTCTCGCTGCAGAGAATAAAAAGTGTAACTTCGA
The DNA here is from genome assembly GCF_002563875.1 of Besnoitia besnoiti. Taxonomy (NCBI): domain Eukaryota; phylum Apicomplexa; class Conoidasida; order Eucoccidiorida; family Sarcocystidae; genus Besnoitia; species Besnoitia besnoiti. The sequence goes on along the minus strand of NC_042361.1, from coordinate 2,578,806 downwards.
GACAGGGAGGCGAGGCCAAAATCCGGCAGTCTTTTCTTTGCTCCACAGGAGAGTCGAGGGCCGCTCTGGAAGAGGCACAGGGCAGGCGTGACGCAGGGCGATACCGGCATCCAGGTCGCAGTCGCGGCACCTATCGGCAGAACTCTCGGTTTCCTTCTACGCGCCGTCGCTTGCCAGGCACCACACGTTCGAAAGAAATGCCCTCCATGTGGCTCATCGAGCAGAGAGATCTCCCTCACACGCACTGCCCTCTTCCGCTTAAACGCACAGCGCCCCTGCCTCCGTATGATACGGGTCAGTTTTCTCTACTTGCTTCAGGCGCCGCGTAGGCGCAGCTGCTTGCGCGTTTTCGCAAAATTCCCCGTTTTTTCTTCTTCACAGATCTGCCTTCTTACCGCCGGGAGCTCGACAAGAACGGGGAAGCACTCCTCCATGGAGCGCTCCGGGGCGCGCGCCTCCTCCAGGAGGACTTCGGCGGTCGCGGCGCGAGGGGCCCGCGCCGCGCCCTCGGGGGCGACCGCGGCCCCGTCGTCCTCTACGCCCCCGCGGGGGGGGCCTCTGCCCCCCGCGGGGGCGCCGTCCTGCGGGCCCCGCGCCCGCGCCCGGTCTGTCTCCTCGCGCGCCCTACGGGGAGTGGCGGCGCTAGAAAGGAGCCCACGGGAGGAGGCGGAAGCCTGCGAGAGGCTGGCGCTGCCGCCCCCTGAGAGCGACGCACCGAGGAAGGGTGAGGCGGAGTTCCTGTTCGCGTGGCTCGCCTGGCTGCTGCCCCCCCCCGCGCTGTCTCCGTCCTCGCTCGGGCGCCGGCGCCGGCGCTGGAGCCCAAAGGACCCGCTGTGCGCCCGCGCCAGCGAGCCGGCTTGTCCAGGGCCCGGCTGAGAGAAGGAGAACCGCGAGTGATCAGATCGCCCGCCAGACACGTGGCGAGACGCCTGACTCCGATCCGTGGCCCGAGGTGTCGGCTGCGACGAGCCGAGCGGCCGCTGAGACGCGACGCTGCCGCGGCGACTGCCTGGGTGAGGAAAAAACGACGAAGAAGAGGAAGAGGAAGACGAGGAAGAAGACGAAGGCCGACTGCGCTTCTTTCGCCCTGCAAGAAACGCGAGGGGGTCGTCCCCGCTGGTGCCGCGCTTCATCGCGGGCTGCACAACAGAAACCGAAGCGAGCAGAGAAAAGAGCCTGGAGACTTATTCCTCCTGCCTCCGGCAAGAGACGGGTCGGGGCCCAGGCGAAGGGCTGGGTAGATTCAGGTGTACCGACACACCGGGTTCAGAGAGGGCATCTCCATTGCCAGAAAAAAGAAAGACTGCGGGCCGCCGCGCCCCGCCCGAGACGCGGATTCACCACTTCCTCGCGAATCTTCCGCGCAAGGAGGAAGCCTCCATTCGCCTCAGGCGATCTTAAAACCAGAATAAAGACTGAAAGCGCGCTCGCCCAGCTCATAGAATAGCTCTACTCCTAGTCCTCGACATTAAGAAACCGCGCGGACATCTCCCGTCTGCAAAAGCGTGTCGTCATCTCTAGAGTTCGAAGATTCTTTGTGGTCTTCGAAATACAGCCATCAAATAACAGGCAGGCGCTTGGCAATACAAAACACGCCGAGGAAGAGTTCAGAAACGGTACGCCGGAGAACGGCACCCGCACAGTATTCGCACTCTAGATTCTACAATCTCCGCTTCGCAGACAAAAACACGCCGTTGAGTTCAGTGTCTGGGAACAGAGACGTTCCACGGGACTAGACGAGAATCCGCGCGATCAACAGGAATAGAAAAACACAGGAGAAGCAGCCAGGCACACACATCAGCTAGGCGGCAGGCCTTCACCGAGAGCAGTGAGGTTCCAAAAAAGCACTGAAACAAAGCGCACATATGTCAAGCGCCGCTAGGCGTTGACTCTGCTTCTGCGGAAGCGAACGCCGCGTACTGCCACAGGACAGAACAGGATGACGGAGAGACTGGAGACTAGACCGCGGATTGTACGGCAAATACCAGCGCAGCCTTCTATTCCCCAAAATGTCGAGTGTGTTGACGGAAAATGGAATCCAAGTCGCAGCGGACTCGAACGGTTGAAATACGCGGAAGAACTGTAACTACACCGGGGCGGCGATATCGAAGTCGGGGGATCGAGTGAAGGGACGAGAGGGGCGAAGACACGTTGCACAGAAAAGAGTAGCGAATAATGCGGACGATGCTTCACCTGGCGGGGCGATCTTCCCGTTGCGAAAGGCGTAATAGAACGCGCGCTGAACAGACTTTCTATTACACCAGCCAGAGAGGCGAGAAGGGGGGGGTCGTCTCAATGATCTGGCGGGGACGCCGAGAGCGAGGAGGTGTCGAACAGCTGCAGGACGGTCAGAGCGCTAATCTCGAATTCTCCCGAGCTCGGAAAGAGCTGGAAGACTATTTAGCTCGGGCCAAGACGGAACACAAGAGATCAGAAAAAAGACGGTAAAGGTGCACCCATGAGTGTGACAGTAGATGTACGCGTAGGCGGGACAGGCGGTCGGCGATGGGAGGCCGCGGCTCCGCCAGCGAGAAGACAGAAAAGGAACAATGGAGGGGGAAGGGCGCTTGAACTCTGTCTCTTGAACGATGAAGAACCCTCCCTGCACTCGGATTTCCTCTGTCCTCAGAGAAGAAATTTTCGTACGCGGGACCCGGGGGGTGGTGTTCGCGAAAGGGGAGAAGCAGGGGGTTGTGTGACCCTGAATCGGCTCTGCGAAGCACAGCAAGGCAGAAATGAGCGACGGAAACCGGAGAGTTCAAGTTGCCAGACGAGCGCGCAAAATCAAGAGTCCGCGTCGTTCAGCCGACAGAAAGGCCCTGCTGTAAAACAGACGCATTTTCAGCATCTGTAGAGCGCGTTCCAACCTCGTTGCGGCGGACGTGCAAGAAGACACAGAGAGAAGACCCCCATCTGGATGACGCTTGCTGCTTCTTACCTCCTCGCTTTCTTGTCGGCTGGCGAAAACCTTGCGCATGCACGGGTGCCTGCACGCATGGGAGCCACCCAAGTTCAGAAGACACTCACAACGCATCTGTCTCGCGGCCTCAGGGAACGAATCCATAGCCAGTACGGAACCAGAAACCTTCTCACAGCGGATGCGAAAACGGGTCTGTAGCCCAGCGAAAATCTCTCGTCCATGTCTGCGGCAGAAGGGTCACAGGTGACCAGGGCTTCCTCGTGTGCCGCTCCGCACCCGGGGGCCACGGCGGAGGATGCGCGTGAGCGGGAAAAGCGAATTTAAATTAGATTTGCGTCGAAATCTTCTGGTGGACTCTTTTCTCACTGCGTATTCCGTGCCTTACTTCCTGCCCCAGCCACTCTGACTGAAGACTTCCACTTCGCTGTGCCCCCGTCCAGGTCACGGCACCTGCCGGCGAACAACCGGCCACAACACAAAGCGCCGCGGGAGCGGCCTTGCAGAAATTCACTGTGTCTCCTCCAAGACCCTCTGCGTTGCGCAGACGCAAGCGCTGTGACAAAAACGCCGCTCAAAGGGTTTAGCGTTGCACGTCATCTCGCACTCCACGGTTCTCGCATGTGCCGCTGCGGCAGTCTGGAACTGCCAACGTACTATGACCCCGGGCTTACGCCTTTGAAACTGTAGGCACACCTGGAAGAGGCAGCAACGCTGAATCAGACTGAAAAAGCTGAACCCATTGTAGCTCCAGCCTCGCCTGCGTTGCGACATCGATTATTGTGATAATCGAAGACAGCCTGTCTTTGGCGGTTCGCCCATACACCATCCCCTTTTCTCAAGCAGCCCGACCAATCTCATGTATTACCTGCGAGGAAAGGTTGTGCGCTGACCCTGAGCGCTTCATTCCACAGGCGCCTACCTCTGCAGAGCACTTCATTTCGCGTCCCGCGGTGCAGGTGTTGAGTTGTTGCTTTATTCCAACCTCAGATCCACTGTGCAACTAAGGTTCCACAACCAGTGCCCTCATCAGGACGCAGACAGGGAGTGAGTTTCGAGTCTCACACCTACTGCGCTGTCAGTTCGAGGGAACTGCGCTCGCGCGTATACAAGGCAAAACGCTAATCCAACCCCTTTGGTCAAAACTCGGGCGGATACTCTAGAAAATATATCGTGTAGATCGAAATTCGAGAAGTATGCTCACTGGCTGTCAGCACACTAGCAGAAAGCAACACGAACCGCCTGGTGGCCTGCCATGACCTTGGGATACGCGAAATTCCAGGATAGATGAGTATCTTATTGGTGTTTCGCTTCTTCCTACCGCACATTCTCCGAATTACGGGCCTAGATTTATCGTGGTACAGCACAATAATGGTGCTGCTCGTCGAGAACGCTGGTTCGAGCGTCTGAGCAGACGCTGAAGCCTGGGGAATGCGCGGAGGTTGGTGTCTTCACCAGTGTGCTTCGCTTCTCAGTAGCTGCGGACGATCAGCGGGCCTCCAGAGATGTCTTCCAGCGCAAGGTGTGTGTGATGGCGAAGTCTGAGGGAGACAATCCATATTTATTCAGTGTTCCATGGAGCCCATGTCGCTCGCTTCGCATAAACCAGAGAGACAACGCTGCTTGCATCTCACGAATGACGGATGGCGCAGAACGACGATCTATCTGTGTGTGTGTGAGGCTGCCAATTTGACTCGCTTCCCCTGCTGGAAACGCATATCCTGCCGGCATCAGTCCGGATTTGTCGTCGAACTTGGGCCCTCCAAGCCACACGGCAGGGCGGAAAATTGCTCAGATCTCGTTTCTTTTCTTTCCGCACGCGTGGTAAGAACTGGATACCGCCCAAAAAATCACTTTGTGCGAAGGCATCTTTCGAAAAGAGCGCCAGAAGATCGAGACAGATTCGCTCTGCTGCGGAAGTACAGAACGCCTTTAGACTGGGGACGACGCCGAGAATGCCGGAAGGCTCCATTCCTCCAGTCTCCCACCCAGTTTTCTTTTGCAGCTGGGCTCGGCCGCCCCCCCACCCCCCTTTGCCAAGCCTTGCGCTAAGGTCGCTCCCAAAAAGATGCGTGACCGCGGTTAGAAAGTCGCAGGCGGATCACATCTGGACGGCTGCGACAGCAGATCTCCGCGCACAGACAGGTGCAACGCAGAACGGCGGCGGCGAGGATACGCGGCGCCGGGCAGATTGTGTATTTCTGTGCTCGCTCTATGAGTTTAAGGGTTTTCGGTGCTGTTTCCGTTCTGCTTTGTCTCGTTATTCGTTTCCTCTCCGTCCGCGGTGACTGCGCAATGGCACACCGACGGAATCCAGCCTGGCGGAGGAGGGCCGTTTGCGCGGCGGTCGCCCTCGCGGGATCGGCTCTGCTGTGGCATCCGGTGGAAAGCGAGGCGCACATCTACTCGTAAGCACTTTGAGCTTGTCTTTGCCTTTCCTGAAACAGAAGCCAACGCCTTCCTTGTGAAGTCTCCAATGCGCTCTCATTATCAGGATGCGAGTGACGGTTGGGCGGCGTGAAGGCCTTACACGGCGCCGTCGCCCTCCGCAGCCGTCTCGTCTCCCCCGCCTGGCGCAGAGCACTGAGCACTCTAGCGCTTGTGCGACACACAAAAGAGGTCGTTTTTTCTGTCCAACTTCAGTTGTTAACACTCTGTCTGAGCTGCATTTAAACTCTGATAAGCAGGCTATAGAGGGACGGACTGAACGCACCTTGAGCGGCGGGGGCCCTGGAGCCAGCCACGGCCTGACAAAGCGGGCAACGCCATTCTCGTAGCACGGCGAGTGTCTCTATCAGCCTCATATATCGTTCACGGAATGACTCGAAGTTGTCGACGTCGTCCGCCGTCCCGCGTGGATGTCTGTTTGCAGGGAGGGCGTGGAACTGCATCGCCCAGATATGGACATGACTCCATATGTTGGAAATAACGCCGAGCAACGTAGGTTTCGTGCCGTTTGTTCAGATATAGCGCCGCTCGAGAATTTGCTTCCCTGCGCTTGCCGATTATTCAGGGCCCGGATAAGCGAGCGCACTATTTTCAGCGAGAAGCACTCTCCAGCTGAGGTTCATATCCTCCGTTTTTGTGGCTCCCGCTGCTCACAGAGATTTGCTATGAGCCCGACGTGGAATACGTAGACCACACAGTTCTGGCGATCGAAGGCGGGCATGTTCCCACGCCAGCACAGTGCCAAAACCTTTGCGTGCGCTACAATGAGTGCTTTCACTGGACTTGGGAGTCCGCTACCCGGAACTGCTACCTGAAGGACGCGACGGCCCTCTTCAGCAGGCAGAAAAACTACGACACGCGGAACAAAATCAGCGGACCCAAATGGTGTATGATGCCATTCCCGCCGAGGTGCTACGAAGTTGACGTCGCCTACGAGGGACACGAAGTCACCAAAAATCCGCTTCCGAATGTCGTGAGCGCTCTCGACTGCCACCGCCTTTGCATCGAGGTGGAAGGCTGCCGCTACTGGACGTGGACTGCGGATGCGCGGACGTGTGAAGTGAAGAGTGTCAATGCGCTTCAAGGCTGGCGCCGGTCGTTCGAAACCATCGGAAAAATCTCGGGGATGAAGAGCTGCGGTAAGTCCGCGACACCGGAAAATGACATCCGCTGGACGAAGTTGCACCCCTACGTGCAACTTGATTGTGCCCGTGAGCATGCGGACCCGTGGCCGTTACAGGAAGTGTCCCATGATAGACACCGCTTGTGGAAACACCGTGCTTGGGCAAAAGGCTACTCTGTTTTGCATGTAAGACCGCTGCGATGCCAATGGCGCCGGCCGAAAGCAGCACCCCCCCTCCGCATTGGAACAGCTGTGCGTCAGTGCATGGCATCGGGGGGCCCTTGGTTTTCCAGTCTTTCGAGTCAATGTGTAGAATACAGCAGAAGGGTACACATTCTGCGGGGAATTCTGCCACTATGTGCTTTCAGGCTTGTGCACGGAAATCGGGACGGACTACTACGGGCATGATATTCGCCGCGTGGAGACGAAGAACATTGTCAGCTCCGAGCACTGCCGCGACTTGTGTATCAAGGACAAAAACTGCTTCTTCTGGACGTGGGTATCCAACTGGAACAACTGCTACCTGAAAGGGCCGACAGCGCTGGAGGCGTGGCGCCGCGACGACGAAACAACGCAGTCGCTTGTTTCGGGTTCCAAGTTCTGCCCTATGGACCGAGACTTGCGACTTGCTTCTCTGTCTCGCAGTCCGTTCATGTACCCCGCGTTCTACCTACACAACCCTCCCCCCTGCTACGAGATCGGCGTGGACTACGCTGGTCACGACTTGGAAGCCGTTGATGCCGACGATTTGCTCTACGTTCAAGACTGCCAGCACCGGTGCAAGACGCGAGACGGCTGCGTCTACTTCACCTTCGATACCGAAAGCAAAGTTTGCTACTTAAAGGGTGGCGGCGCACTTCACAACTGGACCAAGGACCATACCACAAGCCACCTGATCTCTGGGCCGCAGGAGTGCCCCTGCCCCGGAGTGTAGGTTCGAAACCCACTCTAGCATTTTTCTGCGTCTATGGGCTGTAACCCAAGTCAGATCTCCAATTTGTTTTTCCTCGAAACTCTCTGTCCTTTAAGTCTCTTTCCCTCGTCTACTCGGGCTGTACCCACGCCCGCGGCGTGGTGAGGCCGCGAGAGCGAGGACGAAAACCCACAGCCCTAGCGCTCCTTACTCTAAGTAGGGACGCGGGCACCTGGAATCGCGCAAGCGTACCAGGCTGGCGGATCATAATTTAGATTCAGATGCGTTGACAGACTGGCGTCCTTCGGACGTCTCGTAGTTGCGATTCGTAAAAGCATCCCAAGACTTGTAGCACGTAGCTTTGAGTTTGCCAGAATGTTTTTCTCCAGTCGCTGTGCCCCCGTGCACTAGACGGCAATGCCAGAGCTACGTGTCAGCCGTGCCAGGTTTTACCATCTTCCCAGACAGATTCAACCCTCCATCTGGACTCTGTGTCCCCGACGTGAAGCTGACAGTACGGACAAGACCCTCAGAAATAGCTGTATGCCCATGCCGAGGATCCGCCACCGTTTGTCTATCGTTGCCCCTGTGGACTCCACTTCGAACTGAAATTTATTCAAGCGCTGCCAACCCGTACTTCAAGTCAGCAGCACACCTCCGCAGCCGTTGTCCGTCCTCCTAGCGTTGCACCCTGGTAAAGAGGCTCCGTAGTTGGCCGCGCAGTTCCGCCGACCTTTGAGAAAACTGCGGAGTCTCTCCCCGCTTTTCGGCTTTGCATGCTGCCGTGAGTCACGCCTACGACGTGGCGGCGAGTCTTCTCAGGCTGTATCGAGTGAGCCGCAGACGCTTCACCACCGCACGGCCCCGCAGATGAGATGCGCTACCGCGTCTAAAGCGATACGGATTTCGGCTCAAACTCGCCTGTGGGATGCGACGCGGACGGGCGGCGTTCACGCGCCTCGCGAAACGCGGGGATGCGGCTCGCTGAGCAAGGAAGGCCATCCTCAACGAGGCTACCTGTGCGTGCCAGGAGGATAGAGGGACGGCGTGGGCTATTCTTCGAAATGCCCACTCCCTCTCTCGTAGAAAGACAGCTGCACGCTACACTTCCACCGCAACGTACGCTCCTACACTCACCGGAAAGGGTCTCGACTCTTCATGGACCGAAAGACCAGTCGTGTGTGAGTTGTTGAGGCCGCGCACGCGCCTTCATCGAACTCTCAAGGGAGATCATCCTTCTGGCCTTCTCTGAACGCGGGCCCCGATGCGCCGCACGTGGCGGCCGCAGTCAGTTGCGAACTGCGCACTCTGTCACATGAGGCGCGACAGCGAGACGCACGAAAAGATCGTCTTCACATACGAATACGCTGCGGCGTCTACATGCTCCAAAATAGAAATAGGTCTGTCTACGTGCGCGGACAGAATCCAGCAAAGTCTGAGGCTGTGCGGTGCCGACGCGGCGCCATCAAGCACGAAAACGAGAAGCGCGGCGCCCACGAGTACAGCTGTATCAGCCATTCGCCCCCCTAAGCACGGCGGAATCCCCATTCGTACCTCCACGCAGATGCCCCTACCGAAGGACAAACACATACAAACCTATGCTTGGATGCGCACACATGGGGGGACCAGAGCACACTGAGCATTCGCAGGCGAAGCACTCGTGGAAATCTGCGAGCAATCCGCGCCAGGTACACGTAAAAAATCTGCGCCTTCCTCCTCCCGTGACGCCTCGGGACGTTGGCGGACTGCCGCAACGAACGAAACACACGCGCTTCAGCGATTTCAAACTGCTCCCGCGAGGGCGTGCCTTCGCGCTCGCGATTCTCCTGAGGCCTCTCGTGAGGCACATGGTCTGGGGCGTACGTCTGGTTTTTTCTGCTTCCAGTGCTTAGCTGTTGAGGAAGTCTTCGAGGTCGATTTCTTGCGCCGGCGTCTCGTCCCTCTCAGGCGACGCGCCGCCGCGCAGCCCGCCCTGGCTGCCGATGACGAGACGCCGCTGCGGGTGAGAAGCGCCCGCGGGTCCCGCCGCGCTCCGCCCCGCCCCGTGGAGACCGGCCGACGCAGGTGGAGCCGCGACTTGGAGGCTGGGCACCTGTGACGCCACCCCCTGCGGAGACACACGAGGCCCGCTAGCGACCGCCTGCGAGGCGTGACCACTGGGCTCTCCCTCGCTGCGCGGCGGATTCGCCAGAGCGTTTCCCGCAGGAGGCCGCGCGCTGCCTCCCCACAGATCCGCTGGCGACGCAGAAAAGACTCCCGCGGAGCCACTCAGCGCCGATTCGCTTGCCGAGGCGTGTATCACCGCGTCGGATGCATGCACTGGACGAGCGGGGGCGGCAGCTGGCGGAGAGGAGCCTTCTGAGACAGTCGAACGGGAGAAAGCTAGATTTCCTTCCGGCTCTGACATGACAGGCTGAGCTCCCGACGAGAGCGCCGGCCTGTGCGGCTCCAGAAGACGCCCCTTGAAAGAGTTTGCCGTGCTGCAGGCGCCCGCTGCGCCTAGACGCGCGCTCAGCTCGCCAGGAAGGGCACTGCTGCCGGCGCCAGCGCCCGAACCCCTCTGGCGGTCGAGAACTGGGGCTGAGAAGGGCGGGGGCGTACCCACAGGGGGACAACGAGCCCAGTCGCAGGACACAGGTGTCCCTCCGCGGCCACCTGACCTGCGGCGCCTCCTGAGTTCACAGAGGAGACGCCGAAAGGCGATTCAGGCGGCCGCTGCGGCACCGCGGACGAGTTAATCCCAGACGAAGGGGGACGAGGCGACGAGACAGCCAGCGTCGGCTCCACCAGCGCTGCCTTCTCTTGCGTCGCCTTCTCGTCATCCGAGAAATCGAAATCGTCATCAGCCACTCGCCACGCGTCCCAGGCCTGTGTGGCTGGAGAGGCTTCGCCTTGCGGGCCGTCAGCGGCCCCACAAAACGTACCTCTGGGACGCAAGGCCGCCGCTGGACGAGGCGAACCCGCTCCACGTCGGGCAGACACATCGAAGGGCGCGACCGGGGGACTCTGGGCCGCCAACGGCGGTAGAGAGGCGTGCGTGGGCTCCAAGGACCCTGTCGTACTGGAGAATGGATCTGTGACTTGCGCCTCCACACTGGGGCGCGCGTCCTCGTCGCTGCCTTCAGCAAACCAGTCTTCGTCGTCGTCCTCCCACGCCGTTTTTTGTGACTGCCGCTGTGGGGCCTGACCCTCCGTCGCCTGGAGTGCCTGCGCTCGCTCCAGCCTCGCTCTTTCGCTGCTTGCACGGCCCATTCGCGCCTTCTCTTCTCGCTCGCGCTGCGCCCTCAGGTGCGCCTGGAGCTCCGCCAGCCCGCCAGATCCCGACCGCGTCCCTCCGCCGCCTCCAAAGAATGCGCTCGTAAAGGCCGAACGCGCCAGCGAAGTGGCGACGGTAGCTGCAGCGGAGGCGACGCTGACGGCTGACAACGCGGGTCGCAGACTCTCTGCCTCGCTGGTGTGGTGCCGCAGACCGACCGGCTCTTGCGTGACCCTATCCTGCAGAGATGGGACAGCGAACGCGCGTCTCTCCGCCCCCAACTCGCCCTGGGCCCTCGACCCCCCAAAGCCCACAAGTGTCTCCTCCCGATTCGGAGACGTCCCCTGTGGTGCGGGGACGGGTGGAGACAGGGGGCCGGCGGGCGGCGCGTGCCCCTGCTCGCGCATCCGCGCAGCTTCCAACGGAGTTTCTCGCGGACAACGGCCTCCCGACCAGGCTCTGGAGGGGGCGGAATGCGCCGGAAGAGAGTCAACTCGAGCAGAGGAATGTGAGAAAAATTCCGCAGCACTTGCGCGAGATTCGCTGCAGTACGGACGTTGCGGCAACGAGGAACCGGCCCGCGGAGAGGCCGCAAGCGGCACACGGTCGGAGAAGGCGAACGGCGCGGGAGTCTCTTCCGCGTCTTGGAGAAGCCGAAACTGCATGCGCAAGTGGGTGTTTTCGCTATCTCTCTGTCGCAATTCACACTCCAACTCGACAACCCGCCGCCGAAGCTGCGCGTTCTCCTCTTCCCGCTTCAGGCCCTCGCGGGCCTCCACCTCGGCGTCCGCCCTTTCGAGTCGCGCAACGTCGTGGCGAAGCTCCTGCAGCTCTCTGCGAAGGGACGCGGAGACAGACACGCAGAGCGAGTAAGAAAAAGAGACACATCCCGCGACGGAGGAGACAAGCAACGAGTCGCAGTCCCACAAAGCGGCCAAACCGCTGAAGAGAGAGGGAGGAGACACGCCGCCTCCCAGCGGGCACAGACACATGATAAACAGAAAATTGACGGTACTGAAGAAGACAAAACACGCAAGAACATCAGTAAGCGACGGCGGAAATAGAAAAAAAGAAATGCAGGCGGGACACAACGCAACAGAGACCTGCGAGTGAAGAGACCGCGCAAACGCAGAGGCCGCTTCAAAAACGTGTCCCATAGCTCCCTGAGGAAACGACGCCCACCGGAGCGGAGATGACAGAGGGAGAAGAGAGAAAGAAAAAAACACAAGAAAGAGAGCGAGAAGAGGAGAAGACGAAGCACCTACCGTGCCAAGTCGCCGTTGACGGCGAGGAGCCTCTCGCAGTCCGCGCGGTCCTGAGCTCCCGCAGCCTGCAGACACTTAACCTCCTCCTGGGAAGAACAGAGACACTCGACGAACGTTCTGTGGCGCGCTCGCCAGCGGCGTCTGCCTACCGCCTTCCATCAAGAAGCACCTCGCTGACGCAAGAAAACGCGACTACAGTTCGCTCGCAACGCGAGCCGTAGGAATGCTCGCGAACGCAAGTGCGGTAGAGGGACAAACGGGTCCTCACAGGGCCACTGGGGAGCGGAAAAGCAGAGTCGCGAAGGACCGACGCTGAGACATAGGACTCGAGATCGAAGACGACATCTACGAGCCGCCACCGTGAGGTAGACCGCAGAGCGCATCTCAGAGAGGAATCACGAAGAGAGAGGAGAGATCGAGAACGTACCGCGAACTGCCGTTCCCGTTCTTGCTGACGCCGAAGAAGCTCTTCTTTCTCCTCGGTCCAAAGTTCCGCCATGTCTCTGTAGACAAAAGACAGCCACGCCGATTTATGTGTCCCCTTCTCTTCCCATTTTGACATTCCTTTCTTCACGTACGCCCTGCCCAAGCACCTCCTCGTCCTCTTTGCGAAGAGCTCTCCGCGTTACCGCCATTTGCCGCCTCCGGCGTACAATTTTTTTCAGCTTTTTTACAGCGCCTCCTTTTTTGCGGGCCTTTTCCCGCCCGACGTACCTGCACCGCTGGAGCTCCGCCGCGAAGAAACTCGCCTCGATCGCCTCCGGGGTGCGCGGCGGCTCTTCGTCTTCTCCCCCGCCTGCTGAGTCACCAGACACACATATCACACACACATATGCAGTTATACGTACAACTAAATGCAGCACACGCATACGCTGAAATACTTAAATGCTCAGACTTCTGTCGGAGATATCAGTACATGCAAAGCCGACCAGCCAGGCGGGGCGGGGAAGGCCCTTGCGTGAAGAGGGCGCCTTCCACCTAAATGGAGAGTCACGTGCGAGGAGAAAACAGTTCACGGAAGTGCAGACGCGCATCAGACAAACCAATTCCCGCCCCTGCCTGAAACCGAAGATACTGATTGAGTGAGATACTCGTCACTTGGCGAGAGAAGAGACTGAAGGAAACTGGCGGCCGCCTGGCGGCGCCGCGCGGAGGGTGTGAAGGCGCGCTTCGATGCGAAAATCGAGATCTTTTCGTAACAGCCTTCTCACCTTTGAGTCGCGCGTGGACGCGCAGAATTTCCTTCAGCTGCCTGGCTAGGCGCATGCGCTCCTCCCGCTCGCTCTGCAGCTCCGCTGGAAAGCCAACTCGACACACACGCGCAGAACTCTCATCCGCAAGGCAGCCCCATGAAGCGACTGGGCGATCCCATGAACACTCCACACAGTCACAAACAGGTACACATACGCAGGGAGGCATATCTATGGATAAACGTGGATAACGAGATCGCGCGGTGAACGCATCATGCCACCTTATGCCTCAGTGCCGCCGCAATTTGGGCGTTAGCTCGCGAAGAAAATGCTTCTCTCGCCTCGGCGTACCTGCTTTCTCTCTGACGCACAGAGCCACCTGGTCACCGCTGGCCCTTTTGAGCCTCTCAAGTTCTTCTCGCAGCTCAGTGAGTGTGCGCTCTTTGTTGAGGATCGCTTCTTCATCTCTTCGTCTCTCGAGTCTCCACTGTTCCTTCATCTGCGCTTCCCAGACCGCCCGCCAGCTCGCTGTGTCGGCCTCCAGGTTGGCGAGCGCGGACGCGAGGGCGCTTTGCATCGCTTCTCGATCGCGCGCGAGGACTGCGAAGAGTTCGTCACGGCTCCTGCGAAGTTCTTCTCTCCGTTCGGACGCGCGCCGCTCACGCGCGCGCTCTTCTTCTTCCCGCGTCTCCCTCTCGCTGTTCAGCGAGCTGAGGAGCCTACTCGCCTCGTCGCGTTCCCTCTCTGCTGCGAGAAGGCGATTTCGGAGACTCGAAACCTCCGCCGTGAGCTGCGCGAGCTGGGCTTGGAGTCCCGCTTTCTCCGTGTCAAACTGCTCTCTCTGAACAGACAGCTCCTGCCTCAAAGATCGCGCGTTTTGCTCTCTCAACGCGTGGATCTTCCGCTCGCAGTCGGCAGCCACACGCCTCTCGCTTTCTTCGCGCTCCCTCGCCCACGCCTCACGGAACTCCTCCTGCCGCCGCTGAAGAACAAGGATCTCCGCCTTCAGGGATTCTTCTCTCTCAAGAAAAGAACTTTCGCGCTGCTCTCGGTCTTCATCAAGTTGTCTCTGCCGCTCTCTCTCTTCCTCCTCCCGCCTCCTTCTCTCCATCTCTTCTTCCTCCTGTCGTTCTCGTTCAATCTCTTCCTCCTCCCGCCTCCTTCTCTCCATCTCTTCTTCCTCCTGTCGTTCTCGTTCCCTCTCTTCCTCCTCCCGCCTCCTTCTCTCCATCTCTTCTTCCTCCTGTCGTTCTCGTTCCCTCTCTCCCTCCTCCCGCCTCCTTCTCTCCATCTCTTCTTCCTCCTGTCGTTCTCGTTCAATCTCTTCCTCCTCCCGCCTCCTTCTCTCCATCTCTTCTTCCTCCTGTCGTTCTCGTTCCCTCTCTCCCTCCTCCCGCCTCCTTCTCTCCATCTCTTCTTCCTCCTGTCGTTCTCGTTCCCTCTCTTCCTCCTCCCGCCTCCTTCTCTCTCTCTCCTCTTCCTCGCGCCGCTGCCGCTCTCTTTCCTCATTTTCTTCGTCTTGCTTCTGTATCTCTTTCTCCTCTTCTTCCTGGCGCTGTTTTTCACGGCCTTCCTCGCGCATTTGCAGTTCACCGAGCGGGATGGTGCCCGCAGGCAGAAAGTGCGCCGTGATCGCCAGGCCGCGAGACGCGGGAGAAAGAGAGACGTCCTGAACTTCCTCAGGCGAGCGCGCAGGCAGCAGCTGCACAGGCGCTGCAGCCGCAGAAAATCCATGAGAAACCGGAGAGGCTGTCTCACCGAGGGGAGATAGAGCGCTCCCTCCACCGAAGGCAACGAGCGAGTCGTCCGCAGCAAACAACCGAGACACGTCTCTCTCTCTTTCTTTCTGCACGCTGCCGGATGATCTGAGACGCCGGCCGTCGTTTGCCTCGTAGGACGACGGCAGCGAGAGCGGAGGATCAGCCAACGAGGAGGAAGCAGAGAAGAACGAAAGGGTAGCAGATGCGGAGGACGATGCGACGCTCTCTGTTGCAGCGAGGGAAGCGTTCTGTGGAGAAGGAGACGCAGCTGCGTTCGTAGAGCCCGGCGGCTGAGAGATCCGCGTAGACGCACCTTGCCCGGCGTTCCACGGAACACTCGGGGAAACATTTTCATCGAAAAGGTTGTCAGGCACGACGCGTCGCTGAGGTTTGGTCTTTTCGCCTAAAAACGCACAGGCGTCGCGCTGGGCGCCGCCATCCTCGCCGCTGGCGGGACGCCACGCTCCCTCGCTCTCTTCCTGTCGTTCCTCTTCTCGTTCTTCTTCTTTTCTTCGTTCTTTGTCTTTTCTTTCTTCTTCCTTCTGCGCGTTTTCTTCTTCTGCCTCGCCTTCCTCTTCCTCCCGGGGACTCGACTCGTCCGGCTGGGCAAAGGGACGCTGCGGCTCGTGCCGCTCTCCTTCGAGACCCGAAACTTGCAACTCTTCCTCTCTTTCTTCCACTCCGTCCCCCTCCGGCTCTCCGCTCTGCTTACCCCACCCTGTGCGGCTCGTAGGCGAGGAGGCAGAAGCGAAGAGAATCGAGGTGCGAGGCGCCGCCGATTCGGCCTGCGCCTCCGCGGCCTCGTCCCGCGCGCCTCCTCCCTCGCCTCCCTCGAGGTCGCTGCAGCCATCGTTGGCGTACCTCTCGCCTTTTGTAGAATCGCATGCAGCCTGCTCATCCACGTTTTCTCCTCTCTTTTCGTCCGCAGAGTGATCGCTCGTCGCCGCGCCTCGCTCTCGGCCTGGCGCCGCGTGCTGCAGCTCGTCGCTCTCCTCTTCGCGTCGGGGGGAGTCCAGCTCGAATTCGTCCCCCCAGGCAGAAAGGTGGAGGTCTCCGCGCTGCGCAGCTGGCGCAGGATACAATTCTTCTCTCTCTGCGGACTCTCGCGCGTCCCCCCCCAGGTCTTCTGGCTGCGCTTCGGCGCCGGCGCTTCGGCGCCCCCCGCATTCTTCGTGCGGCGGCTCTAGGTCGAACTCAACGCCCCACGAAGGCGCGACTGCGAAGGCGTGGAGATCTTCGCCCTCTGGCGCCGCGAGGGCTTCCGCGCGTCCGTTTTCTTCGATGTCAAAGTCGTCGCTCCACGTCCCGGCGCCGCCAGCGGCCTGGCTCGGCTCGTCGGCTGCGGCCTTCTGAGCCCCTGTCTCCTTCTTGGCGTCTTCCGGCCCTCGGGAGGCTTCTTGCTCGAACCCCGCGCTGTCGCTCTCGATGTCGAAGTCATCGTTCCACGTCGCAGCACCGTCCGCGTCGCCAGAGGAGGAAAGTCCAACCTGCGGTTGCGGTGCCGCCTGCTCACCCTTCTCGTTCTCCTCGACCGCTTCGCCTCGCAGCCCCCTGAGCTCGGCCGCCGAGGAAGCGACGTCCGCGCCGCGCGCGTGTCCCTCTGGAGCCGTGTCTCGTTCGTCGGCGCGTTCGCTCGCCTGGATGTCTTCGAGATCAAAGTCGACGTCCCACGCGCCCGCAACCTCTTCCGCGGCTTTAGAAGAGGCAGACGCGCCGAGGTTTCCCCCGTCAAGTCCTCTCCCTTCTTCTCTGCAAGGTTCGCGACTCTCTTCGAGGCTTGGTCTCCCTTCGCGACCCTCGAGATCGAAGTCGTTGCCCCAAGGAAGGGGCGCCGCGTCCCTCCGCGGTGACGGAGACGGAGCGGCGCGTTCTTGAGCGACGCCTGCGTCTCGTCTGTCCCAAGCCTGATCGCCTGCGCCGGCCGCGAGCTCCTCCGCGCGCGCTTCCTCGAGGTCTACGGCGACGATCCACGCAGACGAAATTTCGAGAGGTCCTTGTCTGAAGCCAGGCGCGGCCGCAGCCCCTCCAGCGAGCTGCCCTTCTTCTGCGCCCGGCTGTCGGTCTTCTTCTCCGCGCCTCCTCCCTTCCTCCTCCCTTGTCGCGTCCTGCTGTCGCGCCTCGATCGTCGCCGGAGGCACGTCGCCCAGACAGACGCTCGCAGCCGCCTCTGCACCGCCAGGCAACGGCGCCTCCGCCTCTTTCTCAGTTTCGCTTCCAACAGGAGAGAAAGGCACTGGTTCGCCTTCGTTTCTCGCGTCTTCGTCTCCCCCTCCGCCCTGTTCGTTCTTCTCACAGAGGTCGGAATTCTCCGCGTCCTCGAAGTCGAACTCGACGTCCCAGCCGGCTGAGCCCTCTAACCCCGCACTGCGGGTGTCTTCCTCTCCCCTCCCTCCTTCTTCAACTCTCTGGTCTGCTTCCTCCTCACCATGACTCGCTCCTTCGACTCCACGCTCTCCTGGGAGCCCCTCGCCTCGGCTCGCTGCTGCCCGCTCCTCCTCAGCTGCCTCCAGCTGAACCGCCAGATCTACTACGACGCCGCCTTCTTGCCTTCTCGCTGCCTCTTCGCAAGGCGTTTTCGCCGCCGACTCTCCGCGCCAGAGAGCCGCACCTGCTTCGTCCCGCCCGAAGGCCGCAAACTGTCCCGACGGAGAAGTTCGCCGCGGAGACGCTGGCGAGCAAGAGGAAGGCAGGGGCGAGGGAAACCCTGCGAGAGACGACGTCGCCGCAGGGGAGGAAGCGGAAGGATGGATATCCACGGCAGAGAGCGACGAAGCTGGAGCAGGGTCCGCGGCGCCGGAATAAGGAAGAGACGCAGGCGAAGACGAGAAGAGCGGCGGCCCAACAGAAGTATACGCGCCCTGGGAGGCAGAGGAGAGCCCCGCCGCCAGAGAACAAGAAGCGGGCAGGGCTAGAGCTACCGAGGAGACAGCGGGCTCTCCAGGTGCGTGGGAATGCACCAGAGGAGGCGCAGCGAGATGAGCCGCGTCTGCCTCCGCTGGCAGACTGTCTCCCTCGCCGAATTCGATAAACGCATCGAAATCCGTACTCCATGCGGCGCGAGGCTCCACCTCTCCTCGTCCTAACGCGGGAGGAGAGATTCGAGCGCACAGAGGCAGCGGAGGGGAGACTCCCGCGCCTTCCGCTGCGTCTTGCCCGTTGCCACCCTCTAACGGAGGACCCTGCGCGGCTCCCGCGGCGCTGCCGCGACTCTCTTCGCGCCCCCCGACGCATGACGCCGCGTCATCTCCCTGAGCCACGGCTACCGCTGCGGAAGATAGAGGCGCCGCCGAAAATCGAGACGCGGCTGCAGGCGACGGAGACCCTGGGCCCCTCGACGGGGGCTGCGCCCCCCGACTGTCTCCTTCGTGCGTGAAGGCCGCCGCGGAAGGGGCGCGACCCGGCGAGCGCGGCTGCTGCTCCGTGCCTGCGGAGGGGCCCTGCGAGCCCCCGCGCGCCGCCGCCGTTTCAAGTTCTCTAGCTTTGGCTTCGTCGGCTTCTTCGCCTTCCTCCGGACTCTGCTCGCCGACCTCGAGGACGTCTTCCTCCCACGCCCAACCTGCGGCCGCCGACGCCGCCTTCGCGGACGGAAGCAACGCAGGTGGGGGAGAAGGTCCGCTGAAAGCAAACGCGGCATCAAGAGGACGCGCAGGAGGACTCGACAGAGCGGCCGCCTCATCGCTGCTAGAACGGCTCGCAGCGAGTGAGTTCGCAGCTGAAGGCGACTGAGGGCGAGCTGGGCCCTGCACTGCGAGGCCGCTGGGGGGAGACTCGATATCAAAGTCGTCGTCGAAGGCCCAGGCGTCTTTGCCTAGATCTTCCTTCTCCTCTCTTGCTGGCGGATTCCGCGCGGCGCCCGCGTCTGCCACGGAGGGGACTCCCCAGAGCCCAGGTCTGGAAGAGACAGAGTCGGAAGAAGCGACCACAGACGCCGAAGCGGCGCGGTAGCCAAACGGATGCGACGGCGAGACTTGCGCGCTTGAGTCGGCGCGGGGTCCCTCCATAACACCCGCAGGTGCACTTCCTTCGTGAATCACGCTCCACTCGCGCTCTTCTGTCTCTGATTTGAAGCGCGGCGACCCGCCTGCATGGGAGAAACAAGAGACTCCACTCGCCCCGCCCGCGAGGCCCGCGAACGCGCCTGCAGGGCCCGAGCCCCACGGAGCGTCCCGCGGCTGCGGGACGCTGCGCGGAGACACGTCCGTGTGCGGCCGCCCCTCGAGCCCGGGGAGGTGCAGAGGGGCAGGTCCCAACGAGGAAGCTGGAAAAGAAGCCGCAGAAGAAGGCGCGGACGCAGAGACAGCAGGAGGCGACGCGACTGGTGACGGATGAAGACGCTCCGCCTGGAGCTCTCGCAGAAGCGCCTCGTCGTCACACAAGTCTCCGCCCCACGCGGCGGAGGGCGAGGAGTCCGCCGCGGCCGGAAAGGAGACAGTCTCCGCCGGCGGGAGGCCTGTGAGGCAGTACGGGGCTGCAGAGCCCAACGCAGGAGGAGGAGCTCCCGCAGAGAAAGAAGGGCACGCCGAGGACGCGAAGTGAGACGCATCCAACGGAGTCGCAGGCACATACGCGCCAAGAGAAGAGGGCGGAGGGCGAGACGCTGCGGACGACGGAGGAAGCAGAGGACAGGGAAACGCAGCAGAGGGTTTCTGCGGGAGAGATGAGAACTCTCGAGACGAAGGCGAAAGAGCTTCCGAAGAGTACGAGGCCTCCGTGTTGTTCGTCGGCGTCGCAGTGTCGTCCCTTAGGACGTTCGCCACCACCCGCGTGAGCCACATGGCGAGCGCAGAGTCGAAGAAGGAGAGAGAAATCGCCGAATCCGAGCGAAGTAGACCGGGAGACCGCGAAAGAGAGAGGGGCGGAAGCACAAAGGAAAGACAAGGAAAACAAAGAGCGGGGAGACGTGGATAACGATGAGCAGGAGAGAGAGCAGGTAACGAAAACGAACATTCAGAAAGGAACTCACATAGGGAGAATGCGAAGGAGCCGTCTGTGTTTGCTCGGTCGGTCTTCCCCGCCTACACCGCGTCTGGCGGACTAAAGAATCTTCTTCGAAAAGAGCGAAGCCAGTTGCAGAGGATTTACGCATCGACTGCAGCTTGCGCACCGAGAGGGGGAGGAAAGCTGCAAAGATGCGTGGAGAGGTTCACTCGCGAGACGGAAGAAAACAGAGAAAGAACGATTCAGACAAGGTCACAGCAGCAGAAACTGCCACGCAGGGGGATTCAGGGAGGCAAGACGCTGCGAAAAGCCCCCTGACGCGTTTCCTGAGAGAGAACTGGACACTCCGAAAGAAAAGGACGTTGAGATGGGAGAGGCTTGAACAACACGCACGGCACAACGGTCGCGAACTGAAAACGAGAAGCCGAAGCGGCGGAAAATGCGCCTTTCCTGCGCCCGCCGCGTTTGAGAAGAAGATGCAGGGGAAGGATCGCTGAACGCATACGAGGAGGGAAGCGAAAAATGTCGCAGTTGGCTGCGAAAACTGAATGAGAGGAATAAAGAAAAGAACCATGGCCAGTCGGCTCGAGACCAAGAAAGAAGCCAGCGGCGCGCAAACGGCCTTGAGCTCCGCCTCCTCGAATCATCCGCTGCTGCCTTCTGAGAGGTCCCTTCCTGCGCTTTTTGCCTTGCCAAAAAACGCCTAAGTACACTTCGCTTCTGAAGCTTCACGAAAACCGCGGGCTCCGACCGGGATCAGTTTGCCCTTACAATCCGCTCCGGTTGTGCGTCGCCCAGACTCCTTGAAGCCCTCTTTTGAAAAAAACCGCAAAAGCATCTTCCTCGAGCGATACGCTACACACAAGACAGAATAAGGAGCGAGGGGGGCCTGCTGGGAGATGGATAACAAGTGCCAGCGGCGTTGACAGGCTTTTCTTTCTCTCCCATCTGCAACACTCCGGTGTATATACACGCAGCGTGTCTTCGCTGAATTTCGCCTGCATGCGCGCTGCGCGAAAGACGACGGCGAGACACACACACGGACTTTCCTTTTCCCGTCTTTCCAGCCTCTCCTTCGTCTATGTAGACTGATCACTTTCCGCAGAAGCGATGGAAAGCGCGGAGAAGGGAAAGAGAAGACCCGAAGGAGCGGCGCTGGCGGCCGTTGTGCGAGGACTACATGCAGCGAGACATATGCAACAGTTGCTGAGTGCAGCCGGCGGACTGAAGTGACTCTCGTTTAAACTACACCTATTTACGAGTCCCTAGGCAATAACACTCTTTTCCTCTGTGTGTCAATCCTTTTATTCACTTTAGATGCTCGGCCTGCGTAGGTTGATTTGCTCTCTGATTGCAAGCGTATCGCCTGCGACGATTCCTACACATGTGTGCGGGCGCTTTTTCGGCCTCCGACAACGTGTTCAATGCCGAAAAAGTTTGCATTTTATCGTATGTGAAGCGAGAACGAAAAGTAAACCGAAGGAGACTCTGGAGGAGATGTCAAGATGCTGGACGGTTCGAGCATGTCTTCTTCTGGGCTGTTCTCTGGCATCGGCGGCGAAATACTGTTTTTCGAGAAATGATTTTTGCAAACGCAGTCCTTCCTGTTCCATTCCAGATTCTCTTCTCACATTCGAAACGGCTCCTAAACGCCTTTGAAACTTCACGCAGACCTCCGTGAAAAGGCACTTTCCCCATACAGAAGTGCGATGAGGCTTTCGCTCCGCGCGCTCGGTGACCGCTTTCCCTTTCTTCTAACTCCGGCCTTCATTCTCCTCGCGCTCTCCGCAAACGCGGGACACATTTATCTTCGTTTTTTCCTCTCTCTCTTCTTCCGCGCCTCATTGCGAGTTTTTTTGTCTCTGCCTTTTGTGGAAAACAGCGCCTTTTTGGCTTCGATTTCCTTCTGAGTGCCCTCGCTCCCGGTTTCGCTTCGCCTAGACCCGTCCTTCTCAATCTCTTACAGCAAATTTCTTCGGTGTCCCGCCCCCATTCTTCCGTTTTTTGAGGTTCTTGCGGCTACCCACAGACGCTCGTTTGGTCCTCTGCCTCTCTGGCAGGATGACTCCACGCACCTCGCGCCTCCTCGAGTCACGGCGGCAGCTCCTCCGCTGTCGAGGCCATCGGGAAGCATCTTCACAGCTTCTTCTTTTGTCCCTTCTCTCTCCCTTCCTTTCATTTCCTCTTCTTGCTGTAGTTAAGGCGCGTTCCTCTCTCTCGGCTATTCTGTTTGCTTTCTTCGCCTTCCTCGTTCTTCAGTCCCCCGCGGCGGTGGCTTCCCGGTTGTCCCCTTGGGCTCCGTCTACCGGCCCGTCCCTTTGGGCTCCACCTGCGGGCCCGACGCCCCTTGTCGCTTCGCCCAACGGCCTCGCGGAGACAGGACCCGGCGGCTGTCTCCTGTCGGCCCACGCGCCGGCGGGAGGCAGGCGGAGACACTTCGCGCAGAGAGACACGCGATCGCACCCGCAGCAGGAATGTAAAAGAGAACTCGAAGAAGCCGAGGGCCGACGAGGAGACACTCAGTCGGAGGCTAGGGACGAGAGAGAGAAGGAGGAAGGAGACGGGCGTCGAAGTGAGGAGACTCGGCGCGGGCAAAGAAGAGGACGGTCCGGAGAGGTAGAAGGAGAGAGGCACAGAGACCGACGGATGGCGAAAGATGGGGAAGGAGAGAGAAGCGGAGAAGCCGGAGATTCGATATGGAGACATGCACGCCGCAAAGAGGTGGGAGCTTGGCATTACCGGAAAGGGCCTTCAGGTTTCAGCGCCTGCGCAGCTTCGCCGTTTGTACCGGTGCCCTGGGCAGGAGAGGAAAGACATCGCAGGGGCCGGCTGAGAAGATGTAGAACGGTTTTCTCTAAAAAAAGGCCATCGACAGCTGCGGCCTCGTCAGGCGGCTTCGCCTGCACTGAAGCCTCGACTTCTCCAGTTCCCCATGGAGGCGATCAGGGGCTCTCTCGGGGCCTGAGACAGTCCGCTGTCTCACCTGCCTCTTTCTTTCCTAGCTTGTTTGCCGCTCTCGCTCTTTTGTCTCCTTGCCTTCACCTGGCCCCCGCGCTTTCACGCCGTTCTCCCGCTGCCTCCCCCCGCGGGTTTCTTTCGTGGCGGGCTTTGATCTCTTCGCCTGATTCCCCGTCGCCAGCGCCGCTCTTGTCGTCTCTCTCCTCATCGGCTGGCTTCCGAGGAAGCCAAGCAGCCGAAGCTTCCTCGCTGGCGCGGCCGTCTTCTCCTTCCCTCCCCCGGTTGCCCTCTGTCTCCTTCGTGTGTCGCCTCTCCCGCCTGCCTCCGCCCGCGTCTTCTTCTGCGTTTATATCTTCCGCTTTTCCTTCGTTCCCGTGCGCGTCTTCGCTGCTGTGCGCGATGTTGCCAGGAGACACTCAGGCCGAACCAACTGTGTCCGCTTTTTCGTTTCTGCCATCTCTCCCCTCGTCATCCCCTTCGCGGCTGTTGTTTTCTTTTCGCTCTCCGGCGTCGCCGTTTTCTGCGCGCCCGCCTCTCGCCGCGGGGTTTCCTTTCTCGCGCGTATCTGCGGCCGCTCCTCGCGGGAGTTCTCCTCTGCCTTCCTCTCCTTCGCGCGGCGAGCTCGCGTTTCCCGAACTTGGCGCGAAGCGAGAGGCGGAAGGCGAGGCGCGAGGCACTGGCGAAGTCGACTGGAGCGCCTACCGCCTCGTGACCTGTCCCCTGTTTTACAGTAACGCGCGCATGCATCTGGGCCACGCTTACTCCTGCGTCCTCGGCGACGCGCTGGTGCGGTATGCCCGCTCGCGGCAAGGCTTCTACGACCCCCCTCGGGTCTCCTTGGAGCCCAAAACGCCGAGAGCGAACGCACAGACGACGGGGACCGGCCGCGAGGCGAGGGCGGCGAACAGTTCGTCGCGGAAGACGAGAGGCGATGCGGACTCCGCGACCCCGAAGAGGCCTGCGCGCTGCTGACGGGGGCGGATGAGCACGGCGGCAAAGTCGTCCGCGCAGCAGCAGACGCATGGCGGGTGCACGCAGAAGGAAGGGCGAGTGATGTCTCTGCAGAGGAGAGTGGGAAAAGCCTTGAAAACAGAAGCTGCATTGAGCGGTATCCCCCCTTGTTGCTTCCCTCTCCGCCTGCGTCGCCTTGTGCGTCTCACTGTACTTCTCTGCACCCTTCTTCGCCCCTGGAGCCCTCGACCGACTCATTTTCCGCTGCCGCGCCGCCTTCAGACTCCGCTCCTTCCTCTTCCACGTCTCCTCGTCCTTCGCCGGCTGCTTCGGCGTCGCTGCCCGCCTTCTCTCGGCAGGCAGTGGAAACGTTCGTCGCCTCGATTGCTGCCTACAACTGCCACATGCTGCGGCGCCTCGGCGTCCTGCGGGGCTCCCAGCGCGGCCTGATCTTCTTCCGCACCAGTGTCGCGGCGTCTCGCGCTCCCGCATCCAGCGGACACAACCCAGAGGAGGCAGGCCGAGCAGCGGAGAAGGATCGACAGCGGCGCCACGAGGGCGCTGCAGATGAAGAGACAACTCCGCGAGAAGGGACGCCGACGGCGGAAGAAGAGGAAGAAGCGTCGCGCGGAGAGAAGCCGCGAACAGACGCCCGACGCGGCGAACACGCGGAAACGCCACACACAGAGCAGACACAGAGAGGGAAAGGAGACAGAAACGTAGAGGGAGGTTGGAGGGAGGAGGCACGCGGAGGCGGCCTCGCGGGACTGAATAGCTCCCTCGGCCGAGGGAGCCTCTTAGCGAACGCCGCGAGAGACGTGCCTCGCAGTCAGCATGAAGCGGCCGTCTGGGCCGTCTGGCGAATACTTGAGGACAGGGGACTGATCTACAAGAGCTCGGGCTCGTCTCCGGCTGCGGCCTGTCCTCCGGCGGGGTTGTCTCCTTTCTCTGCGCGGCGCGGCGCCGCGCGCTTCGCCGGCGAGGAGGAAGAGGAACGGGCTTGGGGTGTGAACGCCTCCAGCCGTGCCGCCGCGCACTCGGCGGCGTCCCCTGTGCCGTCGCTCGCTGCGTCGCCTTCTCCCTGGTGGGAAATGGGCGCCCCAGAGGCCGCGCCGCGTCGCGAAGATTCTGCGGAAGGACGGAGGCGCAGCGATGAGAGGCAGGCAGCAAGCGACGACCCCGAGGGGGGCTGCAGTCCAAGCCAAGAGGAGTTCTACTACTTCCGCCTGACGCACTTCAGGGACGCACTCCTCGAGTGAGAAAGTCTTCGGCCTCATGCGAGCCCCAGACTTCGCCCGCGAGAAATTAAGCAGCTTGCGCCGGGTTTGCTGTGTTGCCTGTATATCGATGCCTCCCTCTCTGCCCTGTGCTTCGTTTCTACAAGGCATCAGCGGCTTTGCGTGTCTGCGTCTGCATCTCTCTCTCACCGTTCTGCTCAGTCACGGGGTTTTTTGTCTCCCGTTTTTGCTTTTTTCTCTCAGCCTGTACGCGTCCCGCGATGTTTTTTCGATCTCGCCGCCGAGTCGCCTAGAGGAGATCAAGGCGTTCGTCGAGGGAGGCGGCTTGCGCGACCTGGCGATTTCGCGTCCGGCCTCTGCGTACGCGGTATCTGCACTGAGTCCTTCCGCTCTGTCTCCTCGCTCGGAGTTGTTGCTGCATCAGGCTGCTTCGGTGCCTCAGGCCGCGTCTCCGCTCTCTCTGGGCTCGAGACAGGACGACGTCTGGGGCCTGCGCGTCCCGCCGCGAAGTTTCAACGCGTTTCCTTCGGCGCCTGCGTCTCCGGCCTCCGCGGTGCAGTCTTTGTCTCCGCCGCTGTCTTCTGCTTCGCGTGCTTCAGCAGTCTCGGCGCCCGCTTACGCTAGCCGCGCGGCGCAGCATGTCGTCTACGTATGGTTTGACGCGCTCGTTGCGTATCTGGCGGCCGCAGGCTTTCCCGACATGCACTCGCCTCGCTTCCAACGCCTCTGGTGAGCTCCTTTGTTCTCCGCATCGCTTGAAGTCTGATGGACCTCTCCCTCTCTTGTCGCGTCTTACGAGGCGGCGCCGGTATCTGACCACGGCTTTTGGATTCGATTTTTCGGTGTCTGCCTGTTCTCCATGCGGCTGGAGGTTACGTCCTGTCCTGCGCGCCAAGCAGAGCTCGTCGCGTTTCAGGAAAGTTTCGAAATCTCATTCCCCCTCCCCCCATTCCTTCTGTGCGAAGGGGGGGAGGTGGGACGCCTTCTCCGCGCCTTTTCGACTGAGTGGTTCGTCTTCTCGCGCGTCCTCGGCCTGCGTGCGCCCTCGAGGCTGTCGCGCGGAACCTCGCGGGACTTTTCGCGTCTCTGAAGCGGCGGTGGCGTCTTCGCCTTGTGTGAACAAGAGAGAGAGGGGAAATCCAGCGGGCGAGAGATCTTCGCTGGCTGCTGCGGCTGTGCCTGTCTGTAGGCCCCCCTCCGTGCAGGTCATTGGCAAAGACATTCTACGCTTCCACGCGGCGCTGTTCCCCGCGCTGCTCCTCGGCGCACGCCTGCCGCTGCCGCGGCGCCTCCTCGTCCACGGCTGGTGGACAGACAGAAACAACAAAAAACTTTCAAAGAGCGCCGCGGAGAGGGCTGAGGAAGTGCAGACGGCCGCCTCGCCCGGGAGCGCGAACGCGTCGAGTCGCTCGCCGAAGAATCCCGGCCGAATCCACGGACCGGAAAGCGACCCGGGAGCGAAGGGCGCGCCGGAGACAGGCAGCGAACGTGCGCGCTCCGAGGATCCTCGTGAGAAGGCAGGCCGCAACGCCCCCCGTGCCTCAGGAGAAGAGACGCCGAGACGCGGAGGAGCGGAGGCTCCACGCGGCGGCTTCTCATCGGCGGACCCCACAGAAGGAGACAGCGCGGCCGCGCCGCTGCAGGCCCCAGGGCTTCCTCTGGGCGAGAACAACCTCAGTCAGGCCTTGCGGCTCCTCCTCAACAAGTTTGGGGCGGACGCGGTAAGCGCGGGCACTTTCTGCCTTTTCCGCGGGCGTGTAAGGCCGGCGGGGTGACCCAGAAGGCAGATTGGCTCCCAAGCGCCTCTCGATCGCGCGGAAAGAAGCGGGGTCGATTGTAAAGACAGCACTTCGACCTCGAGAGCCAAATATGGCGCAGCTGCGCTCGCGCATAGAAAGTGCGAGCTGCCGAGCGGCCTCTCTCTCTCGCTTTCTCTGAAGTCCCCCGCATCGGCTTCTGTGTGGCTGTCGCGCGCGTACTTAATTTCCACTTTTTGATGTCTGAGTATTATGCGCTCACTCAGCGTCGGCGCAGCTTAGAGAGGGCGCTTTCACCCCTCTCTCGCGCGATGTCTGCAACTCCTGTAGACTTCACGGGTATCCCTGCACGCGCACAAGGCCTTTCTCGATTTCCTCTCTTCTTGTCTGCCGAGTGTGTGTGTTGCACACTCGCGGCGTGGGGCTGCTTGCAAGCGTCCGTCCCGCTTACTGACTGCGTCGCTCTCCTCTCTGTGCGCGGCATTTCCGCTTGCAGGTTCGTTTTTTTTTGTTGCATGGGAAGAGCCCCGAGAAGGACATGGAGCTCGTCTCGGCGGCGCCCGCGTCGCCCAGCGCGCCCTCCGTCCCCGCTCCGGTGCCGCGTCTTGTCTCGATCGAGGAGGTCTACGTCACGCTGCAGCGCAGCGTTGGCAACCTCCTTTTCCGCTTCGTGTCGCTCCTCTGGAAGTACGAAGACGCCCGCGGGCAGCGAGGCACGCTGCCGGCGCGCCCGCTGTGGATCGCCGCGGCGCTTCGCGAACGGCGACACAGGAGACAAGGAAGCGAGGCGCGTGAGAGAGCAGACAGCGAGACGGAAAAGGGCGCGGCTCAGGGGGACGACTGGGGCCGGCGTGAGAGAGGAAAGGCGCGAGAGAGAGGCGGCGACCGCGACTCCGAAGGCGCCGCCGGTCGAACAGGGCACAGGAGTGGCGACAGCGCGTGCAGAGAGAAGCGAGCGAGTGCGAAAGCGCAAGTGTGGGGGGCGACAGGATTAGCGACGCAAAGCGAGCTGGGGAGAGAGGGCGAGGGCGGAGGCAGCTCTGCGGCGAAGGACGTGGAGAGCTCTCCCTCTTCCGGCTCGGGAGATGGGGACTGTGGAGTCGGAGGCGTTTCTGAGGAAATCCGAGAGGCATGCGTGGCATTTCTGGGGGAGATCCTCGACTTTGAGGAACCCGCAGACCTCTGCATGCACACGCAGCAGTTCCACAGCTACACGCGTGGACTGCTGCAGCTCGCCAGGGTGGCAAACATCTTCATCGAACGCATGGTAAGGGCGGCAGGCAGCAGAGAGAACACGTGATATAAACCTGCATGCGGGCGCGCGCGTCACTGGCCCTACGCGTCTCACAGCGGCATTCGCGCGCTTACAAATTCCCCTCGTTGCGCGTGAAACTAATAGTAAAGACGCTCAGATCTAGGCTGAGAAAAACAGCCCCTCAACAGACTCCTCCCTTTGGGTCTACCGCATCAGGGGCTGAGGAAATCTACACGCTCTGAACGCATTCAACACCTATCCATATATGTATATATGTATGTATCAGTGTACGCATATATATTTGCATATGTTTATATATCTGTATACATATATATAAATATATGTAGATCTATGTCGTGCATATGCCGGACTGGCGGGCGAAGCGCAGCGACGACACGCACATCCGTTGCTAGGCAAGAACGCACGCCAGAGTCTGCGGAGGAGTGCGCTGTGGTCTTACACGCGTGAAGCCCCAATGCTAACTCGCAGGCGCTCTCGCTGCATCGAGAGGCGCGTCTAGGCGCTGGCCTGCGGTCTGCTCAACCCGCAGCACTCGCTTGTTACGTCACAGTTTTCGCGTGTCTTCCTGCGTTTCCCATTCCAGGCCCCCTGGCGTTTGCTGCCTGCTTCCGCCGCCTCCCGCGCCGCCGTGGAGGCGATTTTGTTCGTTGTCGCCGAGTTTCTGCGTCGACTCGCCCTTTTTCTGGCGCCCGTGGCGCCCGGCCTCGGTCACGAAATCTTTGAGCAGCTGCGCGTTCCCCTCTCGCTGCGCACTCTGGCGGAAAGACGCGCGAAGAAAGAAAGCAGACAAGGCGGCCAAGACGACGAAGAGGTGGCGCCGACAGAGGACGCGGAGCTACTCCTCGCGGGCGGATGGCCGGTGGCGACGCCGAAAGAGATCCTGCCGCAGCTCCGGTGAGAAGGCGTCGGCCGCGGCTGGGCGCGAGAGGCAAGAAGAGAGAGAGGGCGGGGGCGCAGCATCGAATGACAGCGAGCGCGCAGATCGGGAGAAAAAGAACGGAGGCGATCTGGAAGGAAATCTGGCTGGGAGGCGCCTGCGGCACAGCGGGAAAACACACGTGGAACGCTCCTGCGAACGCCGCCGACACAGAGTCACACTGAGGCGCACGCTGAAAAATCCGCGGGCAATCCATCCGCTCAGAACGCCGAGGTTCTCCTCGTGAAGAGAGACGAACAAGCGAAGGCTAAGGAAGGAAGACGTGGAGAAACAGAGGCAAACGGAGGGATTCCCGATGTAGTGCGGGCATCGGCCGCGAGTGAAAACGGCAGTCTCTTGTGAAAGGCGGTGCGTCGTTTTAGTCTTTTTTCGCCGCGAAACTTGTGAAAGGCGAGGGAATGCAGCACCGCGCAAACCCGAGATTCGGATGCGATGGCGTACCGGTCTTTGTGCTCAGCTCGTCGTTCCAAAGAACGAAGTCGAATTCTAAGGATTCACATCAAGAATTTAAAGATGGAAAAGAAGCAAGACGCGAGGGAGACCGGCTTTGACATGAGATACGTGAAAGGCGATGAGGCGGGCACTCTTCTTGCGATGTCTTCATCTCTTGATTATTCATTGTGACTCGCTGCAAGAGAAACTCTCTTCATTTCAATGAAAACTTTTTTTTTATCGTACTCGAACCTTGTAGCGGGCCTATAGCGCGGGGCGAGAGGCCCTCACGGGCCGAGCAACTCTTTCGTCTGCATGTGTAGAAGTCTATAAGAACGCTGTAGGCATTGACACTGCGCTCAAACGCCTTCTTTCTTCATATGCTAGTAGCTGATGGAGTGGATGCCCAAGTCGCAGTAGCGACTCCTAACATATCCATAGAACATACCGATGTCACAAAGGAGTTGCTACCGATATGTAGTTTCAGCCTCTAGAGAGCCTTCCACCTCTCGACACTCCTGAAGCGAGAAAGCCTCAAAGTTCGCAGAGCAAGACTTTCGTGTGCGTTTCTGCCGCGTGCTTCCTCGGGGCAGTCTAACTTTTTCTCTTGTGCTTCATGTTGCTTCTGCCTTAACGACCCCGAAGAGCATCGGTCGCGGAAACGAAGGCAGCATCTCTTCATGAGCAGCGTGTGAACTCAGAGAGCGTGCACAAGTCACTCTGTTCTCCAGTAGCGCCTCCGTGACGCTTGTAGTCAATATACGTACGGCTGCGCCGGCGAACTGAGAGACACCCACACTTTTGGACTCAGACTCGCTCGTGCGTGCAGTCACGCATTGCCACTTGCAAAGCTCTGTGCCCACGATAACTGAACTGCTGCGTGTCCCAGTCTTCCTGGCGAGCAGAAAAATGGCGGACTGCCGGAAAGAGAAAAAAGAAAGAGAATATCCCGCTGAATAGCGGTGTGCCCAGACACCCCTCTCGGCACTTTCCCCCGGGCTTAACCGCGGTATCACTGTTACTGAAAATTTGACATCTGGCCTCTCTTCGCGCAGTTATTTTATTCTCAGAAAGCATTCAAGGAAATAAGCTGTGGTCCCAACCGGGATCGAACCGGCGACCTTCCGGTTATTAGCCGGATGCTCTAACCAACTGAGCTATGGGACCTGACGGCCTGCTGGACAGGGCCAGTCTGTTGAGTGCCTGCGTTAGATGTCTTTTTCATCCTGTCAGAGGGCGTTTTTTCGGGCCTTCGATTTCGAAAAACAGTCTCATGCCTCACCTGAATCGCCCTCATTTTTCCCGAGTTCGGAGGACACTCGACGCCTCCCTCAGAAGAATCCTCAAACGTAGGCGAAAGCGCGGGTCTCCTAATGCCGCAGTGCGCCGCAACCCTTTTGAAGTTTCGCCTTCCCTCAGGTATTCTGCGTGAATTCGCTGCAGCAGCGCCTCTGCTGGCTTCTTTCCCCTCGCGGCACGACCCCAATAGAGGACATGGATACTTACTGTCGCCGCGGCGCCTCTCCAACCTCATGACGCCTCATTGGCCTTCGGAGAATAGGAGGCGAAAGAACGAGGGATAAATGTGTCCCCCTCTTTGACGCCATGCGCCTGTTCGTATTCCTCACCATGATTATACCCATCATAACTCCGTAACCAAGACAGAAAGTCCTCTGTGCCCCGACCTGCGAAACGTAGCACCTGATATACATTGTATACATCAATATATATTCTATATGCATATATAAAATATATATATATATATATAGTACTCCACTCAGTATGATTTACTGTGGCTGGCTGCCTACTAAAAGGTCCATCCAGGTAGACGGCTGGAGGGAGTGACTATGACCCTCTTATGGCAGCCAAATACCGCGTCTTCTAATCAGTGAGGCACATGCATTCCAGCTGAAGCTCACTGGCGACTAGAGGAATCTCTGAGGCGACGTGTACACGCCTAGAGGGAACGCGTGGCTATGACAGATACGCAGATGGTGTAGATTTCGCAAGATTCGCCTGGGGCCCGTCCGGCGTTCAGTTTCGCTCCCAGTGAGAGGCGCTTGCCGCAGTCAGTCGGGCCCTGTCCCTCCTACCCGCTGCACCTGCGCACAGGTCTCTCGTTTTTAACTGGAATGGAACTGATAAAAATAAAGCCATGAGTAAATAATTGTCTAGCAGCAGGCGTTGCCTTGAGCGCAGGCCGCGAGGCCGCACGCGGGAAAAGAAAACTAGCGACAAACTTGGTCTAAAGCGGAGAGGACAGAGCTACTTGCGGGCGGTCTCGTGGAAGCAAAAAGAACTGCGCAGCCGCGGACAGAACGAGAGCCCGAGCCGCGACGCATCGCCGTCACTGCGCGCCCAGGTCGCTCCATCCACGGCCTCAGGCCACGGCGCGTTTTCTACGCCCGCGTCAAAAAGAGAACTCCCCAACGATCGCAGAAAGCGCGCGGCAGCCGTCACTGCTGCAGATAATTCTGTAGACACAGGATCCCCTCCGCACCGATTTGAGGGCACGCTTAAATCCAGTGCACACGCCCATCTCCCATACTGTCCTCTGGCTTCTGGAGTTCTCTCTCCCCCCTCCGCGGCCCACTCACATGACGTCTATATCAGAAAAAAATTCGCTGTCGAAGGCCTCTTCTTCGCTGAAAAGGATCTGACCGAACAGGAAGGCCGCGCACAGCCCTCCAACGCAAGCAAGAATCGCAATCGAGCTCAGGCGCGCCGAGAAGCCGGCAGTCGACAGAGCGCCTTGATCCCCTCCACGGCAGCTGGTCTCCTTTCCACTGGCATGTGCTGTCTCTTCGGCTCTGAGCCCTTCTTCCGCAACTGGGGGTGGCCTCTGTGCTCCCTCCTCTCGAGCCTCGCGGGCTTCACCTCCCCTCTGGGTCGGATTCCGCTCTTTCGTAAAGTCCTCATCGCCTCGCCCCTCACCTTCAACAGCACGGAGCCGCTGGTGACCCCGCCGGGCCCTGCCTCGAAAAAGGAAGGCAAACGACTCTCGAAACGTGAAGCCCTTTGTGTGCTCGCCCGCGCGCGGACTGCCAGCTTCTTCTTCGTGCGGCTCACTCGCTCGCCCTGGCTCTCCACCGATGCCTCGCTTCTCCCAGCGGCGGCCGTAGAGACACCAGCCTCGCCGTTCGCTCGTGTCGGCCGCTTCGTCCCTCCTGCCGCTGCCTCCTTTCTCCGCGTGTCCTCCTTCGTTTTCTCTCCTCCCTCCACCGATTTCCTCCTGTCCCTTGGCCTCTGTCTGCGCACGCGCGTTCCTGTCCCCCTTGCCGGCTGCTTCTCGCCGTCGCGCGGCCTCCGCGACGTCGTCTTCCTGCGCGTCCCGCAGGACAGTGAGGAGACTGTCCACCCCTCCTTGCGACATGAGGGAGTCATACGAAGACGTCAGCAGGCGCCAGAGAAGCAAAAGGACCGTCAAAACTCCACGGCACATGCTGTGCCACGAGCGCAGAGGAGAAAATGTCACTTTTCTCTGCGTTGTCTCCGTCTCTCGCGTCTCCGGTCCCTTCTCGCTTTCACCCGGCAGCTGCTGCCGCGCGGCACCCTCCGGTGTACGTACACCTCGTGAAGCAGATGGACAGGCCAGGCATGTTGGCGAGAAAGACTGCGATCCCATTTTCTCAAACGGAAGCTGCGTCTGGTCGTCTTCCTCGCCAGCTGTCTCGCACATCTTCGCCTGTCCCTCCTCCGCGCTGTCTTTAAACATCTTCCTCCTCGACCTGTGCCCTATCATGCTGGCTGCCTGTCCCTCCTCGCCCGCGTGCACTTCGCCTCCAGTCTCTTGCAGCCGCCTTCCCTCTGCTTCTAGGCCTCGCGCTGCGCCTCCTTCGGCCCCCGTCTTCCTCTCTTCGAAGGAGCCGCAGCGTCTCGCGCGGGCCGCCGCCGTCTCGGGGCCTGCAGCGGGGGCACTTGCAGCAGGCAGGCACCCCGTGGGAGCCGCGGCATGCCTGCTTGCGAGTCTCTTCTCTGAAGAGCGCTCGGCGCCTCCTCTCTGCTTCTTCGCAGCTGCCGGCGCCGCCACACTTCCCTCTCTCAAACGCGAATATGCCGCCGCAGGCTCGCCCGCCGCAGAAGACGCGGCCTGCAGCTCGGGCTTGCCATCAAGAGGCCTTTCTCTCCTCGCGGGCGGAGGGAGAAGCGAGACAAACGCACGGCGACCCCCAGCCTTCTTGGTTTCTGAGTCTCGCGACCGCACGCGCAGGGCAGACGAGGCAGACGCGGTTATTTTCGGCGAGTGTGAGGCCGTCGGAGTGGAGAGCGAGGAGCGAGAAGCGCCAACAGAGGCCGCAACCCTTGCGGACGCCTGCTGGCGATCGAAGGAAGGCGCTCGCGCATGAAAGCCGGTCGGCGCGACTTGACTACCGCTGGACGCGATACCGGCGGTCGCTCCTCCCAAGCCCGAGAAAGACCCGCGCCGCTCCTCTTTGCGCGCTTCCCACGAAAGTTCTCTGAAGTCTTCTTCAACTGCCCAGTCGACCGGCGTCTGCCGCTGAGGGGCTGCGAGACCCCGCCCGCGACCGAAACGCGATAAACAGTCTCCTCGGGGCAGAGACGAGGCACTTGGACCGTGGTCGGCGTCCCCTCGTCCGCCGGCCTCCCTCTGGGCCTCGATGGTGGCGCCTTCGAGGCGACGCTTCGTGAGTTCTTCTCTCGACTGAAGCTTGCGAAGCAGGCTGTCGCGCTCCTTCTCGCCGTGCCTGTCGAGGTCTGCTTCGCCGCCCATTCCCTGCGCGGCCCGTTTTCTGGCGTGGCCCTCGCTTGCGGCAGCCCCTCGCGTCTCCGCTTCGCGACCGCGAGGAGACACCTGCCGGCGCTGGGCCCCAGGCCCAAGGGGGTCGGAGTCGTCGAGCAGGAGGTCCACCGGCAGCTCTCGCACGACGCGGGCGTCTCGCATGGTGAGCTCTCTGAAGAGAGGATCCTGTTCCAGCCACGAAGAAGAGACTCTCCCGGCCGTCTTGGCTTCTTGTTCTTCGCCGCGCCGCGCATGCGACGACGCCTCAGCCGACCTTCGCTCGCCCTCGTCGCAGCGTGCGGCGGCGGACTGCGCCTGTTGCCTCCCCGCTGCCGTGGGCGACGCGGCTGAGGATTCACAGCCGAACGACGGCCGGCGCAGAGACGAAGGCGAGTAGTACGCTGCGGAGAAAGCAGGATGGCGGAAACTCTCTTCTTCGTGGAAGGCCGCCGCCGCCCCGCTGAGGCGTTCACCCTCTCTCGCTGCAGCGCCCGCGGCGCGGTCGCCTCCTCTAGACGACCGTGCGCGAGGCGACGCGAAAGCTGCGCCCCGCGCCTGCGGGCTGCGCGGCGCCTCCGCAGCCCCGGCGCCGCCCTCGCCGCAGCGCCTGAGCGAAGGACATGAGGAGAACGAAGAAGGAAACGACGAGGCGGAGGAGGATCGACGACGCGAGGGCGACGTAGGCCCCAACGCCCACGGCGTCTCGAAGTCGCCTGTCTTCGCCTCGCTGCTGTGTCCTCCAGAAAGAGAAGACCTCCTCGGTCCGCTAGCGCTCAGCCGCCCCCGACTCAGAGGATGCGCTGACTCGTCGCTCTCTGCCTCCCGTCCGCGGTCGCCAGCTTCCAGCGTGCCTCCGCTACGATCGCGAGCCTCCCGAGTTCTTTCGTGCGCCGGTATCTGTAGCTGGGCTCTCTCTCTCAGCCCCCGTCGCGCGCCCTCCTCGGCGCCGCATCTTCTGTCCTGCGCGTCTCTTCGTCTTAAGGCTGCTTCCCTCTCTCTTGCCATCTCTGCGGCCTCCGCCCCTCCACGCCGAGGCGAGACCGGGCAGCGCCTCTCCGCGCCGGCTGCCCTCCCCTCTCTGGCGAACTCGCTCGGCGACAGCACGCGCACAGCCTCGCCGCGGCGCCGCGCTCCCTCCGCTTCCTCCTCGCGCTTCCGGGCGGGCGGCACGCTTGCGGACGCAGCGCCGCGAAGAGTAGGGAAAGGAGAGGCGCGCGACAATGCAGAGAAGGAGCCTGAGGCAGAGAAGCCGGCTGACGCAGATACCGTCGGCGGAGAGGACTGAGGCAGCGTCCTGTCCCCGGGGACTCCCTCCTTGTCGCTGTCGCGCGTCCGCGAGGTTGAGCCGCTACGCGTGGCGAGGCCCGCGGGGCTGTCTTCGTCTGCCGCCTCTGGAGCCCTCCGCGTCGCCCGCAGGCTCGAGGTGGCCGTCGACTTCGAACAGGCGGGCTGCGCGTCTCCTCTGCAGCCAGCGCCCGCCTTCCTCCCCGCGACATCCCGCGCGGGCGCAGAAGAAGCAGCTGAGTGAGCGGAGGAAGTGGAGGCGGACAAGACAGAGGGCTTTGAGGGCGGATGCCTTGCAGAACCTGAAGACGGGGGCCGCCGTGAAAAGGGCGAGACCGCGCCGAGCCTCGCGGCGCCCGGCGACACAGAGCGCGAAGCAGCGGACGCCCCGCTCAGCAGAGACGACCTACGCAGCTGCGAGGCAAACGACGCGTGGACAGGATGGGCGAAAGCCGCGGCAGACGAAAGCGAGGATGAAGAAGAAGACCGACCGAGCGAGGGGCTCTTCTGCGGCTTGGCGCCTCCCCCCTTCCGCGGCAGCGGGGGGGGCAGCGGAGAGCGTGTGGGCGCGGGGCCGATCTCTCGCGACCTCGCTCGCTCGCTCGAGGGCCCTTCTTCCCTGTCAGAATGCGCCAAAGAGAACGGCTCGCGGCTTCCGCTCCGGCGCCCGGCGGGCGGCAGATTTGTAGGCCTCGGGGCTTTCTCCGCGCCGCGGGCAGCAGGCGCGCAGGGCTTTTCTGCGTGGGCGCCGCCATCGCTCTCCCGCAGGAGCTCCGCAGACGCGCGGAGGCCTGGAAAGAGGCGAGCGGGCATCGCGCAGCGCAGAGGGGCAAGGGGCGAACAGGAGAGAAGACGAGCTGGCGGGAGAGCGACGATATCGTGGACTAGGAGGAAGCGCGCCGGCCGATATCTCGCGAGAGATGCATGCCCCTCGCGCTGGCAGAGCCGCGAAAAACTTCACGTAAGCTCGCGCGTGCGCCGAGGAGAGAGCGGCGCAAGCTGGAGATATCGAGGCAACACAAGACAGCAGACGTGCATGGAGAGGAGTTCCTCTGCATCGAGAGGCAAACTTGTCACGCTCCGCTAACCTCCCCAAGAGAGGACACCGCGGATGGGGCCCGAGCCGCGAGAGGCTGCGGCGACACTCCTGCAAGCTGGAGGCAGCCGGCGGCCGACGCTCGGCGGCAGTGGCGATTGAGACCTTCCTGCCCGCCACCCGACTCAGTGCAGTTCCTTGTGAGAAGCTCCCTCGAAGCAGACGACGAGAGAGGTGAGAGGCGCGCCTGAGAGCATAGTTTGGGGGCTTGGGGTGGCGTGCAGCGGAGTTCAGGTCCCCTTCCCGCTCACACGCGTAGAAAAGGGAGGGAGGACAGAGTCAGGTTGATGAGGCAGTTGTGATCAAACAGACAGCTTGGGTTTTGCGCCGCCCTCGACTGCTCGCGGCAGCGCCCCTCTCACACGGGCGAGAGAAAATGGGCAAGAAGTCTCCTTTTTCGTTCGCACAAGACGGGGAGCGCGCGAAACGGAAGACGGGAAACAAGAGGAGGGCAGGACGGTGAGGGAAAAAGAAGAATGGCAAGATGTCTGAGTTGATGGGGGGCGTTGAAAACGTCCCGAGTGTGTGTACCCGTTTCTTCAGAAGGAAAAAAAAAAAGCGGTCAAGAGGGGGGCATGGAGGGTTGAATTCGGAGCGCCCTCGAAAACGCAAAAGCGTGTCGGGTTGGTGGCGGCGCTGCGTATGTCTTGAGGAAAGAGGCCGACTTTTCTTCCTCTTTTCTCTGGTTTGTGAGCTGTACATACACCCGCGCGAGCCCCGGGCCACGGTCCCCGAGCGCTGACGTCTTTCTCAGGTGTGTGGATATCCTTATAAACTTGGCTCTCTGCTTCTTCTTTGTCTCGACGCGCAGTTTCTGCATTTCCCTCGCGAATCCCCGCCTTCGGGCCGCCGTGCTCCTGCTCTCTGACGCGCCCTCTGTCTCCGCTCCGAGTGCGCATCTCTCCTCCTCCTCTGCCGACTCTGAGCGGCCTCATCATCAGCGTCTTCCCTCGTTCCCGCGCGCGAATCGTTTCGCTGCGCCGCGCTCCCGCTCGCGCTTCTCGCGTTCTCCGCGGCTTTCAGCAAGCTGTGCTGGAGGTTCTCGTTATCCCGTTGAAGGATTATCAGCCTCTTAAAGCTCTGCCGCTGAGTCATCTTGCTAACGCGGGCGACGCGAGTGAGGGCAGCTGCGAACTTTCCGCCGGCGAGACACGCGCATGTTTGGCCTCTTTTTCCTCTCCCCCCCGTTTTCTCTTTTCTCTCCGTGTTTTCTCTCTTCTTCCGTCGGCTGAGGAGCGTATCGTGACCCGAAAAGTTCTTCAACTTTGGCATCTGCTCCATTTTTTTCATTTTGACGTATCGATTTTCGAAGAAGCTGCCGCGACCCGACGCGGCCGCTTCTTGATCGCTGCCAGCGGCACGCCCCCCGGAGAGAACAAGGAGAAAAGTTTTTCTTTCTTCTCTGACGGGCACACGCTTTCTGTTTTTGTGGGTTCTGCGGCGTCCCCCTAAGCCGTATGTCAGGCCACACGCCTTTAGAGTAAAACCTGCGCGACCTCTCCATGCTTAGGCATGTGCATCATCGCGTAGCGCGCGCGTTTCTGTAGAGCCTGCAGGACTTCGCCACAGGCGGTCATCAGTTTCCGCATTTGTTTTCCCTCTATCCCCCGTTGGTATGTATCTTTTCGTTGTTGCACCTTCGCGTGGGTACTCGCTTCCCGCCGCAGTTGTTCGGCTCGAGTTTTTTCCTCTATTTCCGCTCTTCATTGTTTCCCGCTCGTCTGCCTCTGACCCGTCGTCGGCTCTTCGCCTCTTCATTCTCTTTCGTTTCCTTTTCGCGGCATTCCTCGGTTGTTTCCTCTGCGCTTCTCCACGAGGGAGATCAGAATTCCCCCGGCAACAGCGTCACGCCTCGAAGGGGGCGGGCCTTCTGAAACTATTTTTTGAAGGGGCGCCGCGCTTCCCTTTCTCTCGCTCGTCGTTGTTTCCCTTTCTCAGCCGCTCCCACCTTTCTGCCTGCTGGCGCATCTCCTGAGAGGTAGCGGGGGGCGTCCTCCTTCTCAGTCTGTGCTCCTTGAGGCCGCGCCCTCTCCACGGCGTGACAAGAAATCCATAGAGGGACTCCGCGCCGCTTCAGTCGTCGCAGGCCTTTGAAAACCGAGTTGTTTCCTCCGTCTGTTGGTGCATGCGCCGATACTTTCTCGTTCGGGCTCGCACGTCTCTCCCGTTTGTTGTCTGTTGACTCGCATCAAATCCTGACCTTGCTCCGCCTCTTCTCACCGTTTTTTTCCGCGCCCTCGCTGCGCGTGTGCACTCCGAGAGGTTCAGCGAACGCCGCACTTCCACCCTCTCTCTGTCGCGCTCGCCTCGCCTTCCTCGCTGGTCTGTTTCTCGCTGCGGTCTGCGTGTGCGTTTTCCTCTCCCGTCCCGCGTATGGCGAATGCGGAGGGGCCTGCGAGCCCCGGGGGGGCGGCGCCTTGGGGGCGTCGGACGCGGTCGCGGCTCCAGGCCCGCTCGTGGGCCCGAACGTCTCCAAAGCCGTGAGCTCCAACATGAGTCTGCTAGATCGGCAGATTGAGCAGCTGCGGAGGTGCGAGTGCATTCCCGAACGAGAAGTGAAGGTCCTCTGCGCCAAGGCGAAGGAAATCCTCGTGGAGGAGAGCAACGTCCAGAGAGTTGACGTCCCTGTCACGGTACCCAGATCCACGCAGCTTCAGACTAAACTCTGAAACCCTCACTAGCATGAACAAACAAATATATACCTATGTGTTTAGGTTTTTCCGCATGCATGTGTCTTTATATCATGTTTTTTGCAGGGGGGGAGGGGGGGGAGGAGAGCGTGTGCAGAGTGCTGAAGAACTCGAGACAGACAGCGTGCCACTTGGCGGGTGCTTGAGGATACTCGACGCGCGTGGACAGCAGAGGGGAGGGGCCGCTGTGGCAGCGTGTCTGCTTTGCGGCGGTCTGCGTCCCTTGTGGAGTCGTTTTTGCCGAGGAAGCGCGCCCGCCGCAGATTCGTCGCAACTCGTTTGCTGCTTGTCTCAAACAGAAAAGAGACCTATGCGTGTAGCGGATTAGTTGCTCGGGGGATGGCTGCAGGCTTCACGCGGCGTCTGCTCTTCTGGGCGTCACCGTCGATTTGCAGTTTAGCAACGGCGTATGTTGGAGGCTGCACTGCTTTCTTCGCATCAACTCGGTGTTGTCGTGATTCTCATCTTCGAACGCAGCTGTGTGTCAGTCAATCCCGGGACGGAGGATGTCTTTTTTGCGGCTTTTGAAGGCGCGGATTGCTAATATCCGCAGGCGAGTGGAGAATTCGTTTTGCGTTCTATGTGCTTGGCGTGGATCCCGTGGACCCTCGAAACGCCTTTTTTTCGATTTTTTTCGATTTCTTCGCGCCCTCTTTCGGCTCGCGTGTGCGCAGATTTGCGGCGACGTCCACGGTCAGTTTTACGACTTGTTGGAGCTCTTTCGCGTGGGGAACTTCCTTCCAGAGACGAGTTACTTGTTCCTTGGAGACTTTGTCGACCGCGGCTACTTCTCCGTGGAGACCTTTCTCTTTCTCCTCGCCCTAAAAGTTCGCTACCCTGACCGCATCACGCTCATCCGCGGCAACCATGAGTCTCGCCAAATCACTCAAGTAAGCGACGCGCGAGTCTTCAACACCTGGTCTTTTGTCTGTCTCTCTCTCTTTGCGGGGCTGTGCCACGGTGGTGGGTGCATGTTCTGCCGCATTGAGATGTAGTCGGAGTGATGTAAATCTATCCCGTGTAAATACCAGGGCTCTCCATGTGTGAGCTGGGGAAAAAGTACCGGCCTCTGTCTCTCCGTTCGGTGAGCGCCTCGCGCGAGTTCAGGGTCCAGAGTTTGGGGTTCGCCTCTAGGCTTTTTTCGTTTTGCTTTAGGGTCAAGGGTCCCAGATGCGCGTGCGTCGGGCGCTGGGAGGGAGAGGTCGCGCGTTGAATGTGCGCGAGGCTGCGTAAAAGGCTCCTGTTTGCGTGTTTCGGCTGAGACTCGGGGTGCGTTCAGGTCTACGGCTTCTACGACGAGTGCCTGAGGAAGTACGGCAGCAGCACGGTGTGGAGATATTGCACAGAGGTCTTCGATTACCTCGCCCTCGCGGCCATCATCGACGATCGTCTTTTCGCGCTCCACGGCGGTCTTTCGCCAGCCATCTCGAGTGTCGACGAGGTAAACCGCCTCTGGCTGCCCGGCTTGCCACACGTGCGCGTGTCTCGGGCATCCTGCATGCGTGGCTTTCCAAACCGAAGCCGCGCAGCCTCCGAGTGCGCGCGAGTGCCGAGGCGGCCGCCGGCTGTTGTGGGCCGTCTGGTTCCGAGTTCTGCGCGTTTTTTCTCGATTTTCAGCGGTCTTTGTGAAGGCGCAGTGAAGCTAAGGCAGAGCTTAAGGCACTTTCTTTTTTCGCGCAGATCCGGTCAATCGACCGCAAGCAGGAGGTACCGCACGAAGGGCCCATGTGCGACTTGCTCTGGAGCGACCCCGAAGGTGAGACTCGACTTCGCTCTCTTCTCTCTGTCTTTTCTCTTCTTCTGGTTTTAGCGCGCACGCCTCTGGGCTCTCATGTCGAGGCATGCGTTTTCGTTTTTTCTATTTTTCAGACATGCAGGGCTGGGGGTACAGCCCCAGAGGCGCGGGCTACCTCTTTGGTGCGGACATTGTCAAGGCAGTAAGTGCAGAAAATGAAAAAAACGCGGGGCAGGGGCGAAGCAAAGTCTCTTAATCGTAGAGGAGGAACGCCGCGGATGTTCGCGATAGACAGAATGTGGGAAAAATTGAACCTTGTGTCGGGTGCCGCCGCGCGCGCGTCTCCCTCGCCATGCAGCCTTCTTTTGCGGAGTGGGTCTGAATCCACTCCGCACGGAGGCCGAAGCGAGGCATGAGAAGGAAAGGCGCGCTTTGTGCGCCCGGCTCAGAGTAAATAGGCGCGAGACACCGGCGAAGCGCCCGCGACGCGTGAGGATGCATGTGACGAGCCGTCTCACTTCTTTTTCATTCAGTTCTGCCATACAAACAACATCGAAATCATCGCCCGCGCCCATCAGCTCGTTATGGATGTAAGTCCCTCGCAAGCAGGTCTCGTCTCTCTCCCCGCCCTCCTGGTCGCCGCTTTTCCGGTGTTTTTCCGCGTGACTCGTTGCAGACGGCCTTTGCGTCTCTCCCGTGATGTGCGAGAATCCGCGTCTTCCGCACGCGTTCTCTGCGTGTCTCTCTCCGCTCCTCAGCTGTGGATGTTTTTATTTTTTTTTCGTTGTGTATCTTTTTCCAGGGATACAAATGGTGGTTTGGCAAGAAGCTCGTCACGGTCTGGTCTGCGCCGAACTACTGCTACAGGTGCGAGGGGCCGATTTACTCAGAAAAAACGTCTGCTTTCGGAATCACTCAATTCTATCTGCAAGTTGTAATGTAATATTATTCATATCTGTATTTTTTTTTTTCAAATAATGCAACAAAATTCTCTCACCGCCCTTCAGCTCCGTACCCAGCAGTGCGGGCCCCGAATCGCTCCTGTAGACTATATGCATATATATATTCATATACATGTATCTAATATATATTATTATAGATGTATGTGGGACTTTTGTACGCCAGCTGTAATTAATAGTTTTTTTACTTTTTTCCTTCAGATGCGGGAACGTGGCTACTGTGATGGAGCTCGACGAGCACCTAAATTATCAGTTCAAGACTTTCGAAGCGGCGCCGCCGGTGAGTCCCCTCGCGATCTCTTTTCTTGCTGTCTCAGGCGGCCCACAAACCTGCACATGGACTTTCAACCATGGGGCTATGCATGCACAGATACATACGCATATATATATATATATATATATATATATATATATATATATATATATATATATATACGTTATATATATATATATATATATATATATATATATATCCGCATATAATGCAGTGTATATATATATATCTGCATACACATGTATGTGCGAGTGTTTTTTGTGAGGGAGGATGTTTCCCGTCGCTTTTTTGTAGATGTGGGCCGCGCACAGGAGTGTTTCTGCTGCGTCGGTGGAAAGATCTGCGCGCGTCTGTGGGTGGGTCGAGCAGTCGGCAGAGGTCGGATTTTCTCGCGGATGTGCTTGCTCTGAGGGGAGTGCGTGGATAAAGGCGAACTGTGCTGTGGTGCTTTGTTCAGGAACGGCGCGGAATTCCGTCGAAAAAACCTCCTCCCGACTATTTCTTGTAGCGGAGCCGACAGCCGGAGAGCCGGGTGTTTTCGAGTCGAACGCGCCTCGCTCTGCATCCTCGCGCTTTGAATTCTCGCGTGTGGCTCTCTCTGATTTGTTTTCGGTGCCTTCTTCCCTCGTCGGCGCCCGCTCCCTCCGCTCTCGCCTTCTCTTTCCATCTTTTCTTCTCGCTTCTTCTCCGCGCCCTGATCATTTGCGGGCGTTTGTTTTCTGTCGAACTCAAACGCAGCGACATCGCTGGCGGTACAAAATGTAAAATTCCTAGAGTGCCTCTGCGGCCAGGGGGCTAAAAAAGAGATTCC
Organism: Besnoitia besnoiti; assembly: GCF_002563875.1. Classification (NCBI taxonomy): domain Eukaryota; phylum Apicomplexa; class Conoidasida; order Eucoccidiorida; family Sarcocystidae; genus Besnoitia; species Besnoitia besnoiti. Next base: position 2,535,857 of record NC_042361.1, on the reverse strand, counting down.
ACGAGAGTCCGCAGCTTGCGAGCGTCTCCGAACACTTTCGGAGATGGAACACTCCGCATGCATGCAACTTTTTCCACAGAAACACTCCTCAGGCACGTAGCTTTCTTCTGAACAGAGACATGCGTCCAGTTACTTTTTTGCGCGCATGCAGACGGAGATCCCACCGCGACATGTGGAGAGTTGGGAGCGAGCCGCACTCGAGAGTCAAGGACCTTCAGATCGGTTTTCTACAGACGTGCAGCAAGTCAAGTCCCTCACAGGCGCTGCGTGTGTTTAACGGTGGATGCTCAACGAGCGCCGTTAACAAAGGCATGGAAGGCCACACAGGCGCTCACCTATCCACACGCATGCGAAGACATGCGCATATCTCAACAGCTTCATATATATATATTATATATATATATATATATATTGCCGCGACGGACAGGATAGGTATCCTCTCAGAAATTAAGCGCACTCTAGGATCTACTCAGAAGAGAAAAAAAGCTCGCAGTTCAGTAGGCTTTCTCTCCGTTCTCAGGGTGTCTGCAGCGCGCCGGATCTTTGGATTTTCTTGCATGCCCACGTGGCGCGCGACTGCCGTTGCTTGACTCTCTCCCGTTCTCCCTGTCGTTCTGTCTCCACGGGGCTTGTCCCGATTTTTTGGTCTTTTATTCTTGTTCCTGGAATTCTATGCTACATGCGCGCGCGCTCCGCGTTCTGCACGAACCAGGCAACCGTGCGGCGGACGCCTGCAAACAAGAAAAAAAGGAGAGACGAAATCAGAGAAAACAGCGTCTAGCCGCACGCCCCCCGTCCGCGTGCACTCAGAAAGTTAGGCTGTACGATCGGTTCCGCCCGGAACCCTCCGGAAGTCCCGCAGAGCGCTTGGAGCGCTCATATAAATATATATATATATCACTTGTATACATATAGATGTCCGGGTTATACATATATACACGGGTTTACATAGGGTTTTCCTACTGAATATTTTTAGCATGTATTTGCATGTAAACACTGCGACAGAAAGGAAAAAGCAAGCACAGTCCACTACGTATACAGACAATGTATTCGTGTATAGAAAGGAGAAGAAGGCGCTGGAGAGGAGGGCGACAGACGGCAGCCGTGTGTAGAGTCCTGCGTTTCACTTCTTCGTTCGCGTTTTCGCTCTCGCTTTTTACCTTCCTCCAGGGAGAGGAACTGAAACTTCGGGCCGAGGAAGCGACGGAGGCGCGCGTTCGAAACCGTCTGCGAGAATCTCGCAGAGAGGAGAAAGACTCGCCGAAAACGCGAAAAAAGCACAGAAAAGAAAGCATTCCCGGAAGGAACAGCCTCCAGAAGGAAGCGACAGGCGCGAGAGGGAAGCCGAGCAGAGACAGACAAACCCCGAGGCCCGCGGAGAGTCGAAGCCGCAGAGACGCGGAAGCGACAAAGAAGGGAGGAAGGAACTACCCGACTTGACGACGAAGCGGAGAAACGAGAGTGAGAGAGAGCGAATTAGGAGACTGATCGAGCGCCGACGCACGGCCTCACCTTTCGAAAGATGCCGTCGGGCTTGGAGCGATCGAACTGCAGGCCAAACCGAGAAGCAAGACAACGAAGAGTGACAGCGCGTGCACTGCACTGCGCAGAAGGAGAGGCGGAACAAAGACCGATCGAGACAGAAAGAGCGTGTGACAACGCGCAGAGGAGGGACGCAAGTGGCGGCGTGAAGGCGAGGAATCAGAAACAAGAAAGAAATCCGCGCACGTAGACGCCGAGAGCTAATCGCCGTCGATGACAGCTCGGGCAGCAGGAAACCGCCAATCAGAGTCTCGAAAAAAGTTTTGAATTCGACCACAAGTCCGGTACACCGCAGAAACAAGCCCCACACACGCAGGGCCCTACACACAGAGAGCAGATCGCTAGTCAGCCGAACACCCCCTCCCGCAAACGCGACGAGCAGCTGCGGAGTTGACGACGGAAACCCTAAACCCTAAAAGGCACAGAGGCGTGGCCGCAGACACGCACAGCGCTCGCATGCATCCTTCCATCGTGAGTGCCAAACGGAGTCTGCCAGTCCCTTGGTATGAACCCTAAACCCCAATCGATGCATCTCACCTCGATCACGTTCTTCAGGCCGAAGTTGTCTGCGATGACCTCCGCCAAGTAGGCGATGGAGGGCTCTGCGACGGCCGCAGCGAAGAGCGAAGAAGCGATTTGCCCGAAGGAAAAAGGAAAAAACAACAGAGTGCCTCGTGCGTAGGGCCCCCAACCCCCCCCCGACGCGGAGAAGAGGCTGGAGGACCGGAGAACCGAAACAGAAGGCGACGCGCACGCGCGCAAGGTATGATCTTCTCACGACTCGCGAGAGACAGGCTTCCTTGTCCCCCCTTCTGCTCCCCCCCCCTCCTCTCTCTCGCTTCCTCGCCCTCCCCGTTCGAGTCTAGCTCGAGTTGGAAATCCGCGCAGACAAGGGAAAAACGCGCGAAAAACAAACGTCCCTCACCATTCTGGTCGGCGTCTGCCGCAAGGATCATGAAGCTTTCTTCCTCGCTGAGGGTGGGCGCTTGGAGAACGCGGAGAATCACTTCGCCTGCGTCCTCGCTGAAAACGAACTGACGCAGCGGCGCGCCGCTGCCGCCGACGACGAAAGGCGTCTTGTGTCCTGCAGACGCAAAGCGAACGCAGAGCGCCTGAGAGGCCGCCGCGGAGGCGGCTCGCGCGAGCGAGACAAACAGCTGTCGCCTCGAGAGCCGCTCCCCTGCGCGGTCCGCTGGATCGTCCCACGCGCGAGGAGGTAGCACAACAAACGCCTGCTGAATTCGGTCTCGAGGAGACGAGCGCTGGACTGCCTGCAGATTAACCCCAGGCTTCACTCATCTGCCCCGCGGCCGTTAGCACCTCGCCGAGCAGGAAGCCATGGCTACGGGCTGCTGAGGCAACGCGTCGACTGCAAGCTCTTTGAACCCACAAGGCCTGAACGCCGCAGATCCTGCGCGCTCTGCTTACGGGAGGCGAGGAAAGCCTTGTGAACAAGCGCGGGGAGCACGTGGGCGCGCTCCAGCGAAAATTGGTCGAAGGGGCCGTAGAGGTTCGTCGGACAGACGCAGCGCCAGGCGTAGCCGAAGCGCCGGCGATGGAGGCGCACAGAGACTTCCAGCATCCGCTTCGCGTAGGAGTATCCCTCGTTCGAGGGATGCGGCGCTCCTGTGCTGCTCACCCACACGCGCAGGGAAGAGAACGATGCCGAAGCTGGAGGCGACGTCCCAAGGGTTCAGGGTAGGGCGAGGACTCATTGAACGCGACGCGCAGGACACAGAGCCCTCCAGGCGCGCCTCCGCAGCAAAAATTTAGAACCAAAGTGAGGGAGACTCACGCACAAACGGCGCAGGCGCACAGGCAGCGAACGCCACGCGCCGCGCACGCAGAAGAAAATACAAGCAAGCACGAAACGACGAGCGAGGGAGAGATTTCACGCGGAGAAGAAGAAAATAAGGCGCGACAGCCTCTCGTAGAAGGCGTTCGCTGCCACCGGCGACCGCAAGAGGGCGCAGTGAGAGAGAGAGTCGCCTTCGCATCTGCCGCGACTGCTTCGGCGTTTGGGTTTCCCTTTTTTTGCCTCACTGGAGTTGCTCTTCGCGCATGACCTCGCCAGACTCCGCGCAGTGCGCCGGAAAAATGCAGGTTGACAGGCAGAAGACCGCGCGCGTCACCTGGGAAGAGAGGAAAATCACTCGCGTCTGATGAACGCGTCGCAGGCCGAGGCCAACCAGAAGCGCGTGCTTGGGCAGCGCCCTTCGCAAACTCTCCCCTGCATGCAGGTTCGGGCCCCCCATTCACTTGTCGATGCACGTCTAGATACTCGACGTGAATGGGAATCAGATCGCTCGAGTCCACGCAGAGATAGCGCAGCGAGGAGTGAGGAAACGCGAGCACGAAGTCGCGGGCGCACACGGAGTAGAGTGTCTGCAGTCGCTCAGCGCCGGAGGAAAGCGGAATCCAGAAACGAGAGAGGAAAGGTGGAACCGCGCAGCATACCCGGAAGCGGTGCGCCAGGCGAACGACGTTGTCGTTGATGTGCATGTTGTCTTCAAAAAACTCCAGCTGAAAAGGAAAAAACGCAATTCTGGACAGAAGCAGACTCCTCCACGTGCACGCGTGCACAAGCATGCAGCGGTAGATGGAAAATAGATGAAAGCGAATACAGATAGGTAGATTTCAATAAATCGACACAGAGAGAGACAGAGAGACAGATAGATATACGAATACATAGATATAACGCAAAGAATCGACGCGCTGCTCCGTGCAGATGCCGAAAGAGACAACCGAGCCGTGGAGGCACTCTCCACCAGCGGCGACAAAATGAGAGAGGAAACAAATCTTACCAGATGTCTAGTTCGAAAAGATATACCTTTCTGCAGCGCCCGGTGAGCAAGCTCAAGTCGGAAGAAGACGCTCCCTTTCGTACAGGCACATTATCAGTATTACACTCTATCTACGTGTATGTATATATATAGGTATTTATATATGTATGCATGTGCATATGTATATTAAATATATTTATGTATGTGTTTAGAGATGTATGTATGTGCATATGTACATATGTATACATATATGTATGCATTATATATACATGCATGTATAGATGTATATAGGTATGTATGCAAGTCCTTCCTTGCCGGCAAAGGCGGAGGCCAGAAAGCACCGAACAGGCCAGATGTCACTCGCGGAAACTTTTTTTGAAACAAATTTGACGGCGTACGTTGTGCGACATATTATCGAAGAGTCCGCCAACGCGCGCGGCGAGATGAATCAAAGCAACGGGTCGATACCGCAGAAAGAGAGCCTCAGTGGGCTCGAAGGACCTAAAAAGTCAAAGACACACCGCACACCAAGATCGTAAAACGCGCACAGAAGAAGCGAAAGCTGCACGTAGAGACAGGAAAAGGCCGCGACAGAAGACACGCCGAGAGAGACGCGCCGGCAGAGCGCAGGAGACGCAGAGACACAGAGTCACATTCGGGAGAGGGCACGTGCAACGTTACTAAGAAGTGCCTCGGGCTTTACAGGGAAAGCAGACACCTGAGAGGTCACAAAAGAAGCATCACAACAACTCAACCCCGGCGTTTCTAGACGTCACTGAAGTTTAGGGTTTCGACTTTTTCGAGCCTAAATTCACTCGCGCGACCCGCGTCCTCGCTCCCACAGCGCGTGACTCGAGCGAGAGGAGACTGGTCACCAGGCTCTCTCAAAAAGGGTGTCGACGCAGGGAGAGCGATCGCGTCTACGTCGAGAGCGGGCGCGGCGTGGAGTCTCTTTCTTTTTTTGCGTCGCTAGCCCTTACCTCAGATCCGCTTCGCGGGAGCCGACGAAAATGAACTCGAATCCTCTGCCGCACAGACGCACCGTCTCCACGCCTGCGTGCCTCTCAGAAGAAGAGCAAGAAGAAGAAGAGCAAGAAGAAGAAGAGCAAGAAGAAGAACACGGGGAAGAAGAAGACGGGGAAGAAGAAGGAAGCGAGGTCGTTTGTTCGCGCCGCAGAATAGACTGGAGAGCCTGCCCGACGAGCCCGGTGCCGCCTGTGACAAGGCATACCGGCAGACGGGAGGTGGAGTGCGGAGAGTTGTCCATTTCGTTGGATGGAAGACGGAGAAGCAGCCCTCCCCAGACACGCGAGACAAAAGTATGCAAATATGCACACAGAGAGAGACAGGTTGATAACGCTGGAGTTCGCTCTCACTGTAAGTCCAACCACAGGGTTCTTCTTGCGCGCGGACTGCTTGAGGGTTCTTTTTTCGCGCTCACGTCGTGCCTCGCGCCTCGAGTCTGACAGCGGAGAATGCTGAGGCACAAATCTCGGCGCAGAGTTCGCATTTCGAGGAGAGATGTAGATGGATGACAGTGTGCTGCCAACAAAAAGGGAAATTCCACATAGCCTTCCAGATATAGACAGATTTATTCAATAAAATCTAGCCATTTACAGATGGACATCTGCGCGGGTATGCATCGGCGTCACAGCTGGTTCTGGACCTCGCAGAGCGGCCAAGCGCTTTGCGAAAAAAAAGGGAATTTCTCTCTATCTCTCCTCGAGACACATCACGCCGGCAAGTCGAAACGAGAGTCGAGCCCCTTCCTATCGCTTTGTTTGTTCTGTATGCTGGGGAAAAAGCGGAGAAACGAGCTTGGTTGACTTGAGAAAAGGCAGATTCGCGAGCTCGCGGTTGTCTCTCTGTGCGTGGTTGCGCTGTCTCGCTCTTTTCTCCGCATGCATGCTGGAAAAGTACTTTCTCCCACCTCGCTGATCCTGTCCTTCTACTCGCTACTGCGAAGACAGAAACCGAGAAAAGGTGAAACGCTGGCGCACCCAGAGGGCTGTGACAAAGCAGAGAACCCTGACGTTCTTCGCTCTTCTTTCTTCGCCGCTTCGGAAAACTGGCCTCGAAGAAAAGCTGCGAAGCACGCGAGCCGGCAGCCACGCACGGTCGTGGGGTGTCTGTGCACCCGAACGAAAGAAGAGGAACGAGGCAGATGTGTGTCTCTCTGTCCGTTGCTCCGAGCTTGTTTTTTGGATTTGCTTCATTCTGCATGCTGCATAGTTCCTTTGCTCCGTCTCCTCGCATCGGCGCAACGATTAGGACGAGCCCTCGGCGCCGCGCATCTGTGCCGCTCGCTCGCGAGTGCCTTTCGCCGGCATTCTGTTCCGCATTCGACCTCGTCTGCGACTTCTCTGTTCTCTCTAGTCTCCTTTGCCAGCGGCCTCGCCTCGCCTGCTTCGTGAGGGGCGCTCTGCGAGGGCGCGCCCGCGTCTCCCGCGCGTTGTTGTTGCCTGCGCGCCGCTTCGCAGTTCGCTTTCTGCCTCTCGACTTCACATTCGTTCTCCTTCTGCCTCTCCGACCTGTCGCTCGCTCTGTTGCATCCGCGCCCTCGCGCAAGGCAGCGCGTCTTCTCCTTCTCTATCCGCAATGCCGCGGGCTCCTCTTCTTCCTCGTGTCCGCGTTTGATGCCTGTCGGCTGTGGTGGAGGCTGGCTGGTCTGCCTCGCACAGCGCCCAGAGGAGAAGGGCTGTTTGCGTGACTTTCTTCGCTTTCCAAAACGGCGCGAGCAAGATGTCTCGCGCGACTCTGGGGTAGAGCTTGTGTATGTCCGTCTCTGTCCCGCTTGCCTGAAATCGGGGGCATCTTCAGCCCTCTTTCTCTCTCCTCTCCCCCGTCCTCTCCGCCTCTCCGTCCGCGCCCAGAAGGGAGGAAGGCGCCTCGACGCGTCTCCCCACCTCTCCTCGCGGCGGACTGCTCACCGAAATGGCTCTCCGTCCGCGCGACAGCTCCGCGGCGCCCGCAGAGGGGCTGCTTCTGCCGCCTCCGCGGGCGCTTCTGCTGCAGGCAGGCGGCCACGCCGACGTCCCCCACGGAGACGACGCGTCGCCGCACACCGAGCCCGCGCGCTTCTGTCTCTCGCCGACTTGCGCGCGCGGGCGCCGAGAGAGCGCGCAGACGTCTTCGCCGTCGCTGCCGTCGCGGCGCCTCGAGAGCCTCGCGGGCGCCTGTGAGCGCGGCGCAGGCCTCCTCGCTCGTGCAGAGCGGCGCGTCGCGCGAGACGTCGACGTCTGCTTGACCGGCGCGGAGGAACAGGAGAGCCTGACGCCCTTCTCGTCGGCTCAGGTTCTGCTTGAGGCGTTTCTGGACCGCTACCTGGAGGACGAAGAGAAGGCGCGCAAAGCGCACGAAGATGAGGAGAAGGGCGATGCGACCCTCGCCTTCGGGAGCCTGCGAGACGCCGCGACGGCCTCCTCTTCTTCCTCTTCTTCCCCCTCCTCTGCCTTCGCCTTCTGCTGCCCGCCTCGCGCATACTCGCGGCCTCGCGCGCTCTTCTTCAAACGGCCGCTTCTGCCGCTGCTCCCCTTCTCGCTGAGTGTACGTACGCTGCACCGGCGCCAGCTGCCGCCCGAGCTCGTCGCGTGTCTACACCGAGACGGCGGGGTCTTTGGCGCGGGCGACTCGGCGGCCTCCCCGCTGCTGCCTTTTTCGCCTCTCCCCTGCTACCAGCTGCTCGAGCCGCTGCAGGCGCTGTGCTGCTACCGCGGCAGCGAGGCCTTCCTCGTCTCGTGCTTGGTCTCGCAGTCCCCGTGTCTCCGCGTGGGCCCACTGCAGGGCGGCGACATCCTGTCCGTGCACCTCTCGCCCGCGCCCGTCGGGCTCCTCTTCCCCTCTGTCTCTCACTTGCTCTTCTTCCTCACCCCCGCTGTCCTCCACGTCTTTGCGGTGGTCGGGGTCGCCCTGCCGTCGTTGCCTGCGGCGGCGGCCTCAGGCGCACCCTCCGAAGGAGCGCCTGCGCAGGCTGCGAGCGTCGCCAGCCTCCTCGTCTGCGGCGGAGAGGCTCGCGCCGCGGAGACTTTCCTCGCGGCCGAGACAGGCGCGCTGCCGCTCCTGCTGCCTGCGTACGCCGCCGCTACCCCCGCGCCCCCCTTCGCCTCCGCGCCGTTGTCTCCGAGCGTTCGGCTGACCCGCGGGGCCTTCCGACTCGTGAGGCTCCAGAACCTCTCGTTGGCGCTTCCCGACGAGCTGCGCGTCCGCTTTGCGGCCTTCGCGGCGGCCCTGGGGCGCCGCGCTGCCCTCGCCGCAGCCTCTGGCGGCGCGCAGAACCGCTCGCGGACGCCGGTCGCCTTCTTCGCCTCGACTCTGGATGGAGCGGTTTTTCTCTCTGCGCCCGAGGGGGAGAGCGAGGCGCGCGACGGCGCGCTTCACAGCTGCGACGAGAGACGCCGCGAGCGCACAAGCCGACAAGGCGACGTGTATCAGCTAGTTCTGCGCGCCGGCGCTCCGTCGCTGCTGCACTCCCCGGCCTCCCTGAAGTGCCTGTCGCTGTCTGCGGCACCCGCGGCGCCGCGAGGCCTCGATCAGTGTCTTCTCTGCCGAAAGAGATGCCAGCCACCGGAGGCGGGGCGCCGCGACCGCGCCGCGCTCACCGGGCCGCCGCCCCACACGCGCGGAGACGCGGGCGTGAAACTCCTCAGGAGCTTTCCCGCGGGTCTCCTCGCCGTCGTCGACGACCGCGACGGGCTCTACGTTTACCGCCTCGTCTCCCGCGAGACACGGAGGGGCTTCGGAGCCCTCGCCGCCGCGGCGCGCCCGCAGCGGGCAGTCGGCCCCGGGGGCCACGAAGCGACCCTCGCTTCAGAACGCGGAGCGTGGAGCTCCCTCTTCAGCTCTGCCGCCACCACGTTCGCCGGCGCAGAGAAGAGCGAGGAGGGAATGCAAGGAGACGCGAGCGGCAGCGAGGAAGAAGCAGAGAGGCACCGGCAGGGATGGGCTGTGGCGAGCGTTCTCGGCGCAGTCTCCCAAAAAATCAGAAAACTGTAAGGGGTCGCGTTGCGGGATCTGCGTGTCTGTCGTTCCCTTTCTCTCCTGGTCGCCGTGGGGGTGGCGACAACGCTGCAGAGGCGACTGAGCGCCAAGTCGCTCGTTAAAGGCTCTCCGCCCGTTCGCCTCCTCTTCGCCTCTTGTTCTCTCAACCCTGAAGCGTGGAGTCTCAAGAGCGGAATCAGACCGTGCATGTGCAGATGGAATGCCATATATATATATATATATATTCATATATTTTTGTATGTTGTATGTAGACGAACTGCTGTAGCTTTTCCGTGGACATATACTGGCCTCAATACGTATGCCTGTGTAGGAATTGCAATTGTTTCCGCGTGCTCTATGTTCGCTGCCTTCAGGTTGTCTCGCCCTTCTGCTGACGCGTCTGAGTCCCTTTTGTCTGCGGTGCCCAGTCTGTGGGCGACGCCCGCGGTCCTGCCGGCGAGTCGTTTGTCGGCTGCTTTAGCGGAGCGTCTAGCGTACCCCGAGGGTTTCTCTTCATCGCTCGGCGCCAATGGAGAGAGCGAACGCGAGGCTTCGCTTGGAGCCGGTCTGGCGTCGTCGCCCTCTGCGTCGCCGTGTCCCTTCTTCTCGCTCTCGCGCGAGGCCTACGAAGAGGCTGCGGCGGCGGCACCACAGGCCTCGCTGGAGCCGTGGATCCCCATGCGCACCCGTGGCGAGGTCGGCGCGTACCGCGACCGCGTCGCCTCGGCAGTCCCCCTGAAGGGCCTTGAGTGCGTCGCTTACCTGCCGGCGCGTGCCTGGCGCCGGCAGCTGCTGTGCGCGCCTCGCGCTGAGGCACCAGAGAGGCCGCGCGAGGGAGAGGGACGAGGCCTTCCTGGAAGCGAAGAAGAAGACGCGGGAAGGACGGTTTTCTTCTCTTTCTTTTCGAAAGAAAAGCTCGCGAAGGGCGGCGTCGCACGTGGAGGCCGCCGGTGTGCGGAGGGAGACGACTCTGTGTCGCAGCGAGCGTGCGAGGACGCCCTTCTCTCCATCGTGGATGTGGTTCCTTCTTTCACTGCGGGCCCCCATCCCACAGTGACGGTGGTCACTGCTCGCGGCGATCGCGTGATCCTTCGTCTGCTTCCGTCGTCGGCCTCCTGTCAGGCGTGTCGCTGCCCAGCAGCCGGCGAGCATGTCGACGCGCCTGAGGCAGGGCTGCCGCTGTGCTTGCTGAGCTCGTCTGTGTTGCCTTCACCTTTCTTCCCGGTCGTCGCTTGCCCGTCGAAAGCGCCTTCCGCATCGCGCTTTGCCTCCCCGCTTCCCCGCTCGCTGGAGGTCTCCTCGGCCGCGACGGGCGCGTGTTCCTACTACGGCAACGGTCTCAGCTTGTTCGCGGCGTCGCCCTCTTTGGTTCGTTTGGCGTCCGCCGAGGGGCCAAACGCCGCGGGAGCCGCCTCGGATGCCTCCGCAGCCTTTGTCTCGCTCCGCATCTCGCTTCCAGCTTCGTCGTCGTCGTGCTCGCCCTTCTTCCTATCCTCCTCGCTGCCGGTGCAGCTGCCTTCAGCGCCCCTCGCTGCAGGCGAAGTGCCCCTTTTTTTCGCCTCAACTGGCTCCTCGCCTTCGTTTTCGCTCCCCGCCACCGACGGCCTCGCGCCGTCGCTCGACTTGTCTCTCTTCGCCTCGCTCGGCCTCGCGCCAACCGCGGCGCCGCTGGACGAAGCTGCGCTGGTGCGCCGGCACCTGCTCATCGCCTGCGAGACGGAAGTCCTCCTCGTCTCGGTTGAGCGAACGCGCGCCTACCTCGCCTCGCCTGGCGACCTCGCCGCGCTGCCCGTCGCAGAGGCCTACTCCGCCTTCTCGCAACCCCCCACGGGCCCGCGCGCCCTCGCCGCCAGGGACGCCAGCTGGGCTCTGGAGACCTGCACGGCCGCGCGCGCGGCCGCCGCCGCCTCGCTTCGCGCCCGCGCCCACGGCGCCGCAACCGCGGTCGTCGCCGGTGCCTTGTCGGGGCCCGGTGTCCCGGCGCCCGCGTCAGGTGTCGGGCCTCTCGGGACCGAGAGGCTGGCAGTGGAGAGGAGGCTGCAGCCGCAGCTGGCGAACGCGTCGTTTCGCGACGCCGTCTTTCCGCCGGAGATGGCGCTTCCCGTGTGGACGCCGTCGCTGTGGGCGTGTCTCTTCCAGGCGGTCAGCGAGGGTGACGCGGTCGCCAGAGAGAATGGCGGCGTGGGCGCGGGTCGCGACCTTTTCTTCACGCCCCCCGGCTGCGCCGCAGAGGGCGCTTCACAGCAAATCTGTTTTGTGCGGCGACTGCATCTGGCGCTCGCGGCGCGAGCGGACGACAGGTCAGACAGGGGCGCGCCGGCGCAGAGTGCGCGCTCAGAAGGCCGCGGGGGTGGCGAGCAGCGGCCCGGCGCCCGGCGCGGAGGGCGGAGCGAAGAAGAAGAGAACCTCGGCTGGTGGGCGGAGGAGGAGGGGAGGGAGGCGGAGGGCTTCAGCAACCAAGCGCTCGCTCTCGGTTGGGACCACGAGCCCGAAGTCGAGGAAGTCGCGCCGTGGATTGACGGCCTCGCCGCGCGCGCCGCCCTCCTGCTGCGCGTCGTCGCCGACTGGCCAGTCTGCGTGGTGAACGCCTCGGTGAGAACAGCGGAGGGACAATTTCTTTCATTTTGTTTTCGAAAATCTAAGTTAGGCGGGCTCGACAGAAGGCAGTCAGTGCAGCGTGGCTTCTGCCAGAAGGGCGCCACACGGGTTCGAGGGGGGTCAGGAGAGACGAGAGACGTTCCCGGCTTCGCGTCCGCGCGCGATGTCTCGCTTCGCTGTGTAAATCCTGGTCGTCACGCATACGTGTTCATATCCGCCCCCTTCCCCCCCCCCCCCCCCCCCGGCGTCTTCCTGCTTTTTTAGCGTATTTGTGCGCTCTGTGGTGCGTGTTTTCTCCAGCTGTTGGATCCCTACGTTTCGGGGTCGCTTCTTCCGCTGGCGGCGCCGTCGCCTCTGGCCCCGTCGTCTCCCTCGTTCTCGAGTCTGCCTCCGCGTCTCTTCCCGCTCTGCGTCCGCTGGAATGCAGCTTACTTGGCTGCGTTGTACGATCACTTGAACGCGTTCCTCCACTTTCTCTATCTGCAGTGCCTGCCCACCTCGAGTCTCGCGTTCCTGGCTGCGCTGCTTGCTGCGCCACTCTCGCCTGCGGCTCTGCTGCGGGAGGCGCCCGGGCCTCACAGAGATGCCGCGGCGCGGGCGCGGGCCGCGGTCGCGGCGCTGCTGGAGCCGCGTGGAGGCGAGAAGCGCGCAGGGGGAGAAGATGCGTGCGGCGCGGTCGACGCGGAGATGCGGGGGGAGGACGCGAACGCGCGTCGGGGCGGCGTGAAGGGCAGCGAGGCGAAACAGGAGGGGGAAGCCAAGTACCGCGAGCAGCAGCTGCTTCTCTTGGGGTTGACGCTGAGTCTCCTCAGGGCTCGAGAGATCCTGTACCTGTTCCTGCTCCTTCAGGAGCTCTCGCCGGCTCGGCAGCAGCACGTCTGGTTCCTTCTGCTCTCCTCGTCTGCGGGCGACGAGGCAGCTGAGACGCGTGAGAAGGCGCCGCTGGCGCAGGCCATTTGCGCGCAAGCGAGCTCGCAGGAGGCGGAGGCGTCTTCTCGCGTCGCGCGGCTACTCCTGAGCACGCCTTTCCGCGCGCTGCTTTTCTATGAGAAGGCGGGGAGTCACGAGGGCGAAGATGGAGAGGAAGACGCCGGCGAAGAGCTGTGCGTCAGACTGATGCATGCGCTCCTCCTCCTCGACCCGAGCCCGCAGCGGCCAGGCAGCATCACGCGCCGCCTCTTCGCCGCGCTTCCATGGTGAGACAGAGAGACCTCCACTGCCGCAGCTTTCTCAGTAAAAGAGGGCCGATCTTCACGCTCCGGTGCCGAGAGTTCGGCAGGCGCGACTGCTGCGCCTCACTCGCGGCTAGCCGCGGATGAACACGCGCCCGCGCGTCGGTGCATCGAGTTCATCCTTCCGGCGATCTTCGGGCCTCTGCCTCCGCGTTCTGTCTTCTTCGATCGGTCTCGCCGCTCTCCCTCTTCGCCCTCGCTCATGGTGTCTTTTCCCCCCTGTCCCCCCCCCCCCCCCCCCCCCCCCCCCCCCCCCCTCTATGGGTATGCGCGCGGTCTTCGCCCGGCTTTTTGCTTCGCTCCTGTCTGATATTGCACAGACGGGCAAGCTGCTGCCTTCCGTGAGGCGTGGTTCTCGTGTGTTTGTGGTTTTCTTTTTTTAGGCTCGCGGCGAAGTGCAGCGTGTCGCGCCTGCTGCCGCGATGGTGGAGTGCAGAGACGGAGGCGAGCGCGAGCCTCGCCTCGCTCGCCTCATGCCGGCGCCTGTCTCGCTTCGTCAGCGACTTGTTTGCCGGCTTTCCAGGGTTCAGCCAGGTAAAGGACATCGCAGGTCCACGCCATCCTGGAGCCTCTGTGCGTGTGAAGCTGTCGCAGCATGCCCGCGTATACTCGCAACCGCGTCTTCGAGTGCATGCGTCGTTCAAGAAGATACGGAGGCGACGACGAGAATGCTTTTTTGTGTTTAGAAAATGTATGTGCACGCATGCGTCGCAGATGTCGTGTTCATCGAAGGCACGCTGATGTTGGAAGTTATGGACAACGCTCTACATATATATAAGCATATGTATATATGTAGTTGTGAACTTTGAGGTATTCGGGTTTATGTCTTGACGATGAAGCATAGGCTCATGCAGGCGAATCTCTGTGTGCTTAGAAACGAGGCGGCATCGCCGCGGTATCTCTGGGGGTTAGTATCAAGAGGCAGTTTTCTTTGAGTCGCAGACGCCTCCACGCACGGCGTGGCTCGAGTTTGAGTGCGAAAAAAGGAAAGCAGCACGGTCTTCGGTCGCCCTGATACACGTCTATGATGTTTCCATTGATTTCCGTCGCGGTCCCTCTTTATCTTGCGCAGGAAGCCTTTTTTGCGACGGCGATGGAGCACTTTGTCGTCTCGATGTGCCCGCCGCGCCCGCACGTCGCGCTCCACTTTGCGCTGCGCCTCCTGGTTCTGCGCGCTCCGTCCTCGACGTCTTCTCTGCCGGCGAACCCCGAGGCGGTTGTGAACGCTTTCGGTGAGGCCGTGGCGCGTGGGGCCGCGCGGGAGGCCGAACGAGTCTGCGCCCGCGAAGGAAAAACCGACGAGGCGACTTCCCGCCGCTGTCTCGCTGAGGCCTGGGCGCGCTTCCTCGCGGCAGTCTTCAGGTACGAGCTGCAGCCCGACGCGTTCTTCGAGGGCGACGGAGGCGAAGCGGTGGGCAGTGGAAGCGCGCAGGAAAGGGGATGCGAAGCGGGAACGGGACGGGAGAGGGAGGAAGTGCGGAGGGTGGCCCTGCAGCGGCTGCAGTGGGCGGCTCTCGACCAACTGTTCGGTGTCTATACACTGCAGCTCCCGCCGCTTCCTGGCGAGGCGAGCGCGCAGGGGGACAGAAGCCGCCGCCTCTGCGAAGCGCGTGCTTTTGGGGTCTTTGGACCTTTCCAGCCTCCAGGAAACGGCTTTGTCATCTCTGCGTTGGAGGACCTCATCCAGGCGAGTCTGGACTGCGGTGTATGTACACCTGAGGCCCCGGCCGACAAGACGCATGCAGCATCTCCTTTCTTCGGAGCGGCGCCCGTCTCATCCGCGGTGTCTTTTCCCCCCGGTGCGCAATCGCCTTCTCAACTTGCTCTCTCCTCCGAAGATATCTGCTCGCCAGCTTTTGCAAGCGCTGCGGGAGCCGCAGGCGGAAGCGACGCGGACGGCTGGACTGATAAGGGTGCGCCGCTGCGGGCGACGGCGCTGTCACCAGAGGCCCTCCGGTCGATCCAGGTGTATCTGCACCACCGTTTTTTTCAGGAAGGAAAGGCCGCCCAGGGCGACGTGTTGCTTCGCGAGTACAGACACCATGGCGCCCGCGTGGAGTCTGCAGCGGTCCTGTGTGCACTTGCTACGCGCGGAGGGCGGCCGCCTCGAGTCCAGGACGCTTCGAACTTGCCTCTCGAGGAGGGCGCCGGCGCCGAAGAAGACGCAGACATGTTGGGGGAGAAGAGCGAGGCAGCCGCGGACGCCCCGGGCACCCTCCTCCTGCCCCTCACCGTCAGGGCCGAGGCCCTGCGGTGGGCGGAGGCGACGCTGAACGAGGTGCTCGCCGAGCTTCAGAAGGAGGCTGAAGAGGGGGGGGAGACGCAGAGTGCAGACGCGCAGACGCGAGACGACGCGGCGTCTCTCGACTCGCTGCTGCGGCTCTTTGGGCAGTTCTTTCAGACAGCGGAAGAAATCGCCCTTCTGGCGAGGGCTGGGCAGGGAGAGGCGGAGAAGGAACTCGAAGACGCGAGCGAAAAAGAGCGAGTCCACGAGGAGGGAGAGCGAGGCGTCGGGGCGACGAGTCAAGGCACAAAGCGAACGATTGCGCGGCTAACTGTCGTCAAAGGCGCCGTTCGCGCGATGAGAGAGGTGTGGCTCTCGGCCAGGGTGGGGGGGGTGGGGATAAAGGAGGGGGAGGGGGTTCTTTGCGTTCCAGTGCAGTGAAACGTGGGGAGTGCAGGAAGAATAGAATCTGTTCTCGTGTTTTCTGCGCTTCTTCGCACACCTCGTCTTTCTCAGTTGCGTGATTGTCTCGCATGGGGCCTGGCCGCTGTTCGTTGCGTGTGCGTCCTGTGTGTCGGCCGTCGAGTTGCATTCGTATTTCCCTCGATGCGTTTTTTTTTTACTTTGGTGTCAGGTCACTGAAAACGTGCAGCTGCCGCTTTGGCGCCACCTGAAAGATCGGCTGGAGCGGCAGCACACGCGGGCCCTGCGCGGCCCGGCGCCGGCTCCGGCCTCTTTCTGTCTCTCGCCCGAGGCTGGGAGAGTGTCTCTCGCGTCGCCCTGCCAGGACGACAACTTCCCTGCGTTCCTGGTCCCCGCCGTCTCGCTCTCCGGTGTATGCACACTCGGGCAGCAGCTCGAGACAGTGCCGAAGCTGTTCCAAGAGGCCCAGCTGTCGCTCTGCGTGCCGCTCGCTCTCCGCGCGGTCGTCGTGGACTTCCGGCGACTCGCCTCCCGATCGCTTCTCGCCCTTCTTCCGCCTCCTGTCGCCGCCGCCGCGGGCCCCGAGGCCGCCTTAGCGCAGGCCGGGGGCGGGGAGGCGGGGGAGGAGGCGGCGGCGTGGAGCGACGAGGTTGAAGATCGCCTACTGAACTCGCCTCAAGTCCTCGGCATTCAGAGCGCAGCGGACGCCGTGCGGGAGACCGCAGAGACGCTCCTCTGTGCATTTGCTGCGCGCCTCGCCCTCGCGCCCGCCTGCTTCCGCCCGTAAGTCTGAAAAGACGCTGCTGTGGACAGCCTCTCTGTCCTCTGGCGGGGCCCAGACACTCAGATGCACAGAGCTGGACGGGCTCCCCCCGCCGCAGCGGCTGATAGAGCGTTTTGGCAGACGTGCGTGCATGCACATCTGTCTCTGTACGTGGTTGTATATACTTTGCCTGCAAAGCCGATACGCGTCGATTTGCGCGGCGTCAGAAGGGCCGTTCACGAATATTTATACACTTCCCGATGGTATTGAGAGCCGCGCGTTCTCTCTGTCCAGCCTAGCGTCTCATCCTCGTCTGCGTATGCACGCGAATTGAGTTGGAGGGACCTCGTCGGGGGTTCACTGGCGCCTTGTTTGTCTCGAATTGCGCATGTGCAGGTTGACCGCCACTTTGGATCTTCCGCGACCTGCTTCGCCTCCGCCGCTGGCTGAGGCGGCCTCCCCCCTCATCGAGAACGTCCTCGCCGTCTGTATGTACAGCTGGTCTCCTCAGTCCCTCTCTGTTTGCGCGTCCGTCGCGCGCCTGCCGCCCTTCTCCGTTGGGCAGTCGGGCAGCGTAGAGCTGCTGGCTTCCCTCGAGACGCTCCACGCCTTTTCGCGGCGCTTGTCTGCGGGGGCGCGCAGCAGCGGCCTTGGCGACCACCCTGCCCCCCCTCCAGTGAAACCGACCGCGGCGCGCCTTCTCGTCGCGCAGACGTGGCTGGGCCTGGGCGACGCCTCCAGTACCGCCTACGTCGAGGCCTTCCGCGCCTACGCCGAGCTGCTGCAGGCCCGCGACAGACTCCTTGACGCGTGTGAGCGTCTGTCGCAGCTCCTGGCGGAGGTGCGAGCGCAGGCTGAGCAACTAACGGGGGGGCGAGTGGCGGCGCACCAGGCGCTTGTCTTCGCCTTTGAGGACGTCGAGGAACACGTGGTTGCGGTGATTTTGGCACTCGTCGCACGCTGGCTCGAGCACGCGCTTCGGGCGAAGACGCAGGCGGGCGGGCGCGCTTTGAGCCCCGACGCGGAAGGGGACGCGAGCGAGCTGCGCCGAGGCGTCCTGCCTTTCCTGCACTCTGTGCTGAGGCAGAGTGAAGCCGCCGCTGAGGAAGATGCAGGAGAAAGCGCGGCGCGAGACGCGCACGCGGGCGGAGCCAGAATCACCGCGGAGGCCGCCCAGGCCGCGCGCGAGGCGCTCGCGAAGCTCGAGAGCTTCCTCGGAGTCGAGGAGCTGTAGAGTCCGACCCAGTGAAGACAGTGAAAGCGCAGGCCTAAATGGGGGTATCGGGAAGGGTCCAGGCTTCAGGAGGGCTTCGGCGTTTGACGTCGCCGGGAGAAGAAGAGACGATGAAGACAGAAGCGCGCGAGGAGAGAGTGAGACCGAGTGAAGATTTTTTGAAAAAGCTTCACGACAGGGCCCGGCGACTCCCGCGTCTGTGTGCTGATGGAGACTGGATCGCAAGCCAGTCTGCAAACCGGCACGACGACAGAAAGGATCTGTCACAGAAGTGAGGGTTTATTCATCGGTTTTGACGCGTTTTGTGCGTGGAAACGCTTGCGGCATCTCTTTCTCTGGCGGCGGTGTTTTGTGGGCAGTCGTTCTCTCCCTCTCTCGCGTGTGTCAGTTCGTCCTGTGTGTAGCGGAAACTGCACGTTTCCGCTCTTGGCTTTTTGTCTCGAAGACTAGACGCCATCAAGCTTGAATGCAGGCCCGCCGCATCAAATCCTGCTATCTGGGTGCGATAATTCAATCATACCAAAAGCCGTTTGTAAGAAAATCAAACCAATTTAGTAGGGTAGACATTTAGCAAAGTCCATTCTCTTCCTTACCAGACATAGTAGTGCTTTTATGATCCCAGGCTGGTTTAATAAGTCAAAATTCAGTCGGGACGCTAGCTTTCCCTGCACACGGCCATTCAGGCGCAGCTGCGCCGCGTCGCGGTTTCTCAATCACCCTTTTCCGTTCCTCTCTGTCGGCGTCGTGCTGCGCATTGCTGCTGCTGTAGTCTGTCGCTCGCTTTCTCTCTCGCCATCTCCGCATCTGCTCGGCGGAGGTTTTAGTCTCTCTAGTAGCGTGACACCCCCTCGCTCTGGAAACTCAGCCCTGAGATTCGTCGCCGCGTCTCACGGCGTTCCTCCTCAACTGATCGCTCACAGATATGTCTGCAGCTCTTTTTCAGCTCTGTCGTCTGTGCTGGGAGCTGCTGCGTTTTTCAAGGCACCTTCGTGGGCAGCTCCGCGAGGCGCAAGAATGCGGAAGTGGCTCGTGATGTTCCGTTTCGAACAAAATGAGTCCATCCGCACCCGGCGTGGTGCTTCAGGATCCTTTCCATTCACGTTCGTGGTGCTTGTTCGAGCTATAATCATAAGCATGGTTTAAACTGCTTTTAGTGTCACCGCTGGAGAGTCTTCGCGAACGACCAGAAACGGGTAGCGTATGGAGAGCACCGAGTAGGTGCTGCAACGCCACGTCTGCGCATTTCTGTCTCTAGGACCCTAAAATATATATATATATATATTATTCACATATATCTGCGAAAAAGCGCCTACAACTGGCTTCGCTCTTCCTCTATACGTATCACTGTGGTGTGTGCTTCAGCGATAGGGTTGGCGGCGCACACTTCTTGATCGCTGCACCGACAAAGGCATTTTCCTGTTAGCAGACACGCCGGGTGTATTTGTTTGTTGGGCGAAAATTCACGACGCGACGCGGCGGGAGGGCGAACGCAGAGTTCGCGGAACGAACAGATGGGGCATGTGTGCTGTGTCTCATGACAGCCGCTGCATCTGACTGAAACGGCCCGGCCTTCCGTAGAAACACTTCGAGTCACCTAGCCGCGAGAGGAACGCGTAGGGGGGACAGGCGCTGTGCCCGTCTCTTCAATACCGTATGCCCTTCCCGTAGACAGACGCATGCAGACGAGAGGATTTTAAAATCGTCTGCGCTGCAAGCTGCCGACAGAAACTCTTGCATCGACGTGTCGCGCATGCATGGGAAGCGCGCAAGGTGACCGGAGAACCCGGCAAACGCGCGCTGTAGTGTCGAACTAAGCGAAAGAGGGTGACTCTTTTCAGAAGCGCGGCACCCAGGAAAACGCCTATTTATTAGTGCCGTTAATTAACTCTTTTGGGCTGATCCTTAGTACGCAGGGAGCTAACTAGGTTCAAGGTACCTGACAAGCATTAATAGATTTGCTCACAGCGTGTCCTTAACAGCAACAAGTGTGAACCAAGAAACGTTACTGACATCAGCTAGAGCTGAATTGCATGATGCTTCTGCGTTCTATTTCAGAGTCAGCTCATCTACCGGAGAAAAGGCAAAGCCGTAACGCGTAGGCACTCTAAACTACTTGGCGATCCTTCTTCGGGGCCCAGTAGCGGCCTCGATTCATGAGCACGCGAGTCACATAGGAGACAATCGCCGAACTCTAGCTAACATTGGCGAATCAGTTTGTCAGGAGCTAGTGTGCGCACAACAGTGCACTGCGGCCCGTGTGATGGCATGGTGACAGCATCTGTTCACCCCTTTGCGACTTATACGCCAAATTAGCCAAATCACTAACCTCCGCAGACAGCGCGAGTCTCGACTGCTTCTCCCCACTGAAAGGCTCCCAGGGAAGTGCTCGCGCGCTGCACGTGCTGGAGTGCCACGTTTTTCGGGCGCGCAGATTCGCGAAAATATCCCCTCTGTGAGTTCGCGCTGGCGCGCTCGTGTTTTAAACGTGAACGGATTTGGAGGGGAAGGAGGGGGGGGGGGGGGGGGGAGGGGGGTCGCGCGAAGGCAATTTTTCCTGTAGTACCTGGTCCTTGGCCGTACTGACGCACAGAAAAAAAAAGAGTCCGTGAAGACAGATGCAGATGTATGTGTGGAGGCAAATATACAAATATACATGTCGGCTTATACATGTAGGGAAAAAACTTGTAGACACCGATTCATCAGGACATATATACAGGGAACACGTGAGCTTGAGACACCCGCGGGACGAGTTCCATTTTTTTTTGAGCGCAGATTTCCCGCGCTCTTTTTGTGTTTCTTTGGCAGCGCGGGCACCACAAGCATAGAGGTCTGAGAGCGAGTTGCGCACGCCACTTTTGTCCTCTGCCCGCCTTTAGAAGTTCGTGCCTGCACTCGCACAATCCCAACCTCAGCACCGTCCGGCGTACATGGATCAAATAAAAACATATGCGTACGCGCATGCATCGATGTCGTCTGTCTCTCAACGGCCACGTTTGCGAGAATGTACAGCACTATCTACAAATTTCTAGTTTCTCACCTACCGTTCGGGAGCGAAAACGGCGATTGTACGTGTCCTCTCTCCCTACACCGAGACCAAAGGCGCAGAAACACGTTCTGGTGCCAGTGTAACGCGGACTTCCCCGCCAGACGGAGTCCAAACTTGCCGCTTTCCCCCTCCCTTCCCCCCTCCCCCAGCTCTCCGGTGTATGTACAACCCGCACACGACAGATGTGGAGTGTACACGCACATCTCATACTCTCAAAATTCAGGCGTTTTTCTCGCGTGCCCCCACGTGAGATAGACGTCAAACGCACGCATGTGTACCCCGGCAGTACGCACGGAGAACGTGACGAGTCGACACAGTAGAGCGACGCACTAAACCTAATGAAAAAACGCCAAAAGCGTCGGCCCGCCCGTGGGACTGAGCGATCCAATCCCCTCGCCTCCCTCCCCCCCCCCCCCCCCCCCCCCCCCCCCCCCCCCCCCCCCCCCCCCCCCGCGCGCCAAGACACACATACCAACGTGCACGTAGGAAAATATTCTGAATACACGCATCATGGGGGCGAATGTGGCGAATCGTAGGTCTGCCCCGTAGAGTCCACACGCATCCACACATGGTGAAAAAGTCAAACTGCACAAGTCGACCGTGAGACGCATGCAAAAAGACACGCTCGACCCCTTCCGCCAGCGCGCAGCCCTGTCACCGAGTCACAGATGTGTCTAGTAGGGGGAGGAATCTGCGCACCACGAGTGTGCGGAATTCGAGAAACTCCAACGGGCGTTGCGCCCAGATGCGTCGCCTCCAACAGGAATCTCCCCTCAACGGCCGCCGCCTCCGTCTGAGCGCGCAGCCGCTACGTAGACCTCGCTGCGGCGCAAAGAAGATGCCGGCGAGCGAGTCAACCGGCCCTGCAGATCACCAGTTTTCCATGTTCCTCCTCACTGCAGTGGATGTCCTCGCTTGCCGCGGGTTAGAGAACGCTGTCCTTTTGATGGAAAACTTTCGATTTCTCGACTCTACTCCGTGCAGCCTCTCTACGATCGGCTCATCCTCACGCCGAGTTCCACGCCACGCAGCGAAACAGACGCGGACGCGGCGGGCGAGGATGCGGAATCCACCACCGCGAGCGAAGACGGCGAAAAAGGGTGCCGAAAAACGGGAAACACGAACGAAGACAAAATGGGGAAACGCACACAGAACACGGTCAGCACCGACACACAAACACTCGCACCTTCCTCTTCAGGAACCGAAGGCCGAGAATAGGAAGGACACCACACAGCCACAGAGAGGGAAAACACACAAAACCTTCACATCTTGAAACTCCGCTTGGTCCCAGACATCCTCGCGCTTCCTCCACTTCGACTCTGCAAGTCTGCTGCTCGCGCTGCATTTGCGGTGGATCCAGACGCTCGTTTCCTTCCTCCTCAACCTGCTTCTCGCCCTCACGCGCTGCCGCACTTCCACGCGACCCAGTGCACCCATTTTTTGACAGGGACTGGTACTGACCTGAACTGTACAGAAGGCTCCGAAACCCACACGGTCACGCCTCACACCTCACATCGCAGCCTGCACACGCCTCCCCGACAGACAAAACGGCCAAATCTCCCCGCTCCCTACGCAAAATCCGATACTCAAAAAAAATGTCGCTCAAAACGGCGGCGCCGGAGAGCAAACTCCGCACAGACAGATACTCGCAAACAAAGAACTTCCCCGCCCACGTCGCTTCCTTGCCCACATGTCGAGCGAACGCCCTCGAAATCCGTCCGCATGCATGCACGTGCAGCCACACGCGTGGACTGCGGCGCTGGCGGAACCTATGGACACCTATCGCCTCGAACGCTGGAAGCCGATGCCCGGGTCTACGGCCCCGGGCTCGCGTTTTCGCGCTTTCCCTGTTCGCCGGCGCCCTCCATTCCCCCGCTGTCTGAACCGGCACCCCCGCCCGCGACGCTGCCCTTCCCGCGGCTCTTCAGAAGGCTCGTCTTGGCAATCTCCATAACCAGCGACGGAATCGCCTCGAGCTCGTCGAACGCCGGCGTGTTCAGGATCTGGTCTGCATGCCGGAAGACGAAGTCCAGGCAGTACCTCTTCAGATTCCGTGCCTGGTATCTCTCCGCGCTCTTCAGCAGCGGACACACCGTGTCCGTGTCGACCAACGCAGTGAGCACATTCTCGCTGTACTGCTTCAGCATGAACAGCGTGTAGTGATCTGCCAGCCCCATCACCTGCAAAGAAATACGCGACAGCAAATGTCACACGACGCCAGCGGAGCCCTTGACACCTGCATTGCTATCTCTCCTCCTCTTCCCCCTTCTTCCACCCTTCCCTTCCCCCCCCCCCCCCCCCCTTCTAGCCTTCTCTCTGTGGACTCCGCCTTCAGCTTTCTTCAGGCCTGCTCCCTCTCTCCCTCTAGATCCTCTTCCCCTTGGGCTAGTCGGTCTCTTTCTCGTCCGACCTTCTGTCCACCTGTACGCCGCCGCGCGCCATCTCCCTTCCTCCGCTGCTACTGCCTGCCCCGGGCTCTCCTCGCCCTTGTCGTTTTGCTGGAGAGGCTGGTCGCTTTCTCACCTCGCAGACGACGTGTATGCGAGTCTCGGAGAGTTTTCCCGTGTAGAGGAACTCGATCATGGCGATGTAGGCGTCGTAGGACCATCCCGGGATGACGATGCGGCTTTGCCGGCTCTCGAGCATGCTGCCGAGGAACATTTGACGGAAGTACGCGCAGTTGGCAGCCAGGATGTTTTTGTGTGCGTGGATGTCGCGGCCCTCGACGACGAGGACAACATCGGAGAAATCGGGGCAGTTCACCAGAGACCGGAGATTCTCGACGAGCTGCCGCACAGCCGAGTCGTTCAGCGCATCCTCCTCGAAGCGGCTCGCGTCCAGCACGTGCAAGTCGTTTAGCCACTTGTTGCCGTCGAAGCCGCCGAAAACAAACAGCTTCCGGTTGCCCACCAACGCCGCGCTGTGACGCTGCCGCCCCGACGGCGGGCCGCACTTTCCGCTGTCCCCGCTGGATGACGAGGAAGACGAAGAAGACGCTGCGGAGGACGCCGAGTTCGCCGCCATCAGCCACGCGCGTGCCTTGGTGTCCAAAATGTAAATCTCATTCGTGCGACGCTTCCCGTCGTAGCCCCCAAACAAAAAGACCTTGTGCCCAATCAAATTCGCCGTGTGCCCGCGCAAACCCGGCGGCGGCGTCCCGCTGATGTCCGGCTGAACGAAAAAGAATGCACACAGACACAGCGAGGCGAGCTGAAGCACGAGAGACGAGAACAGAGAATCTGGCCGCTCATTCTGCGACTAAACACGCAGGCCCCCCCCCTACTCCCCCAAACCCCTGTGCTCCCCCAAGCCCCGCCGAGGCAGCGAGGCAGCAAACCACCCCTGCGTCTTCTCTCTCTCCCACGGGGCTCCTCTCCCCCTCCCCTCCCCGGTCCTCGCGTCTGCTCCACGTCTGCCTCCTTGGTGTCTGCCTGCATCCTCTGTGCGTGCTTACCTTTGTCCAGGTGAGGGTGGCGGTGTCGAACACATGGAGGTCGGTGAGGTGAGTGTTTCCACTGTGTCCGCCGAAGAGAACGAGTTTTCCGTCGACGACGGTCATGGTGTGTGCGTTTCGCGCTTGGGGTTTCTCGCCCGACACCGCAGGCTGGATCCAGGCCATGGTGTCGAGGTCGAGGATGTCGATGTCTTGGAAGCAGTTGGCGCCGTCGTAGCCGCCAAACATGTAGAGCTTCTCGTTGACGCGCGTGAGCGAGTGACAGGCACGCGCGCTCGGCTTCCGGCCGCTAACTTGCGGCGAAGACCAGGAGAGACCAGTGTACCGACCCATGTGGACCGGCGTGGTGTCCAAGACATGCAAGTCCGCCAGCCACTGGGAGCCGTCGTGGCCGCCGTGCACAAAGATCCTGTCCCCGACGGTCGTTGTCGTGTGGTTGTTGCGCGCATCCGGCGGCGGCGAGGCCGCGTCCGGCTCCACGCGCGTCCAGCGCAGCGCCTGCAGGTCCAAGACGTACAGGTCGTTCAGCGCGAATTTACCGTTCCAGCCGCCGAAAATGAACATCTTCGTTCCAATAACGTCGCACGAATGCGCCGCCCGCGGACCCGGAGACGACGCAGACGCTACCGGCTGCGACCAAAAGTGCGAATTCGACGACGACGACGACGGCGACGCGCACGACGCACAAAACGCCTCGCTCTCCTGCGGCGCCGAACACGCCGCCGGCGCGGAGTTGGAGGCCGGCGGCCGGGACGACGAAGAAGAAGCCGAAGAGGCTGAAGAGGCGGACGACGCCGCAGACGCCGCGAGCGAGGAAGACGACGGCGACGAGGGCGAGACGGAAGGCGCTGCGCCCCTCGCCGAAGACGCCGAGGAAGCTGTGTCCTCGGCGTCGGGAGCCATGAGCACCGCTGAGGTCTCCGAACTGCTGCTTCCGCTGCTGCTGTTGAAGCGCGCCACGGACCCTTCTTCGCCGCTCTCCGCCTCCTCCGCGGCCCCCGGCCGGGCCTCGGTGTCTTCTTCGGGCGCCATGATGGTCACAGCGATCGCGGGGGACGACGACGACGCGCCCGAAGACGGGAGAAGCGGAGGGGGACAGGCGCTCGTGAGGCGGCACGGTGCGGCAACTACAGGCCCGACGCGCACGTCCTCGCCGTCGAGAGAAGCAGTGAAGCTCGAAGGCCCTCGAAAGTCACACGCCGCAGAAGACCCGAGATCCTCCTCTGTACGCTCTCCAGCGAGCGCCAGCTCTTCACTGCAGCCTCCTCCCCCCGTCGCGGGAATGACTGCGCCTCGCGTGAAGCCGCCTCGCGGCACGGGGACGCGGCAAGAGGAAGAAGTCGAGCGTGAGGAAGGAGAGGAAGCTGAGTTGGCCGCGTAGAACTGCAACGGCCCCGCGGACGCGAAGTCTCCTCGCAGAGAGACAGCCGCGCGCGAGTCGCTGCCTCTGCGGCGCCTCTGCTGTCTCCTCTGCGTATGAAACGCAGGAGGACCCTGGCGCCCTTCGCCTGCTTTCGGCGCGTACCCTCCCGCGGGTCTGGAGCCGCCGCCCGGCTTGCGGTCCTCGCGGTGCGGCAACGCGTAGCCACGTCCCTGATCGAAGAAGGCGTGGGGGAAAGTCGAGTTCGGATGAGAGTAGGAGGGATTCGCGCGCGGGTACGCGGCGCGGGTCGTCTCGGGAGCACCCAGAGGAGGCGCGGGCGAGAAACTGGGCTCTCTCAGAGGCAGAGACGCGTTTGCAGCGGCGAACTTTGCGCGCGAGTTCGAAGAAAAGCGGCGCGGCGAGTATGTCTGGCTATATGAGGGCTGAAAGCAGTCGTCCTTCCAGGGGCCCTTCGCCTCGACGCGGCGAGAGACATCCACGTGTCTGAAAGGGTGAACAGAGGCCTCCCGAGCAGAATCGAAGGACGCAGCCGGCAGCAACGAGGCGTGCGCAACAGCCACGTCGCCTGCGCGGAAAGAGTTCAGAGCCTGCGCCACGGGCGGGAAGGACGGAGCAGCGCACGTGGCGCAGGCGCAGGACGTGCAGCAGGACGGGCACGCGCAGGGCGAGGCGGCAGGGGGTGGGCGCGAGGAGACTGTGGCGGGGGGAAGGCGAAACGCGGAGGACTGACGACGAACGGGGGTTTGTGCGTAGAAGACCGGCCGCAGAGCGTGGCTTTCTTCGCGCTCGCTCTCCTCGCACCAGCACCCGGAGTTCCTCACTGTTGGCGGCTGTTTCCCGCCTTCTCCCGAGGGCATGATGAGCTGAAGATCAGCGTGCAGGAGCAACTGCGGCAGACACGATCTCGCGCTCGCGTTCACTGCTGCGGACTTCCAGCTTCTGCCGGCCGTGCGAGGCCTTCGGCGGCGTCGCGTCGCCGACCGAGGACAGGCACAAGAGAAAAAGATGACGGAGTCGGTGCCCTAGCCCTTGTGCGATGCGCACAGACAGCCAACACACTCACCCGCAGCACGGGAAGGGTGAGAAGAGAAAGGGAAATGACAGGGAAAACTCGACGCAGTCCACCCACGGCGGGGCGCTCCATGGTTTGCTCCCGCTGAAGGTGGTCGGCCTCTCCAACAGAAAATTCGTACACCTCAGTCCGGCGCGGGGTTCCACAAAAATCCAACAAGTCCGAAGAGGTTTCAGGACTAAACACAGCGCCTTTCAGGAAAAAAAACGCACCACCGCCAGCCAAGAAACCGCGCGGACGCACCGACAAACGCGAATGCCGGCTGCGCCTCACACAAACAGTCGCCGATAGACACAGCGGACACGGAACGAACGCGCCAGCCCAGCGAAAACTTGCAGTTTTTGGCAGAAGAAACAAGAACCTAGGGAAGGATAACGCATTTTTCCTGCAAAAAAAGATCAGGTACGGTGCCGCCTGCCGGCGCGGGCGAGGAAACAGAGGACGCCACGGAAAGAGTGCGCAGCTCAAGAAATACGAAAATAATGGAGCGAGATCGCTCACGACCGCTCCGAGGAGCAAAACTACTTGCGTGTAAAATCACGCAAGAAGACAGACGAGAACCGTGCAAAAAATACAATTCTGTGGCGCGGGTTCCCTCGGTGACGTGCCGCGCGGAATTTTTCACCTTAGGAGAACTAAATCGGCGTAAAGACGCGAGAGGAAGGCGTGAAAAGCCGCAGTGCAATTTCCCGCGCGCAGCCCGCGGGGTGTGCCTGCTCGGAACACGAATGCGGGAAACCAGGATATTTGCATTTTGGAAGTGTCCACAGAAATTCGGGGGCTCTACGCGCTTACTCTCAAACTAGTCTAAAACGAAGAAAAAGAGACTCAACACAGGGATCCAAGATTTACGAGAAAGGGGGGAAAACCCGCAGCGGTCGCCTTAAAAATGATCACGCGTGGACGCTGCCGATCGGCGCGAGGGGGATCTGTTTAGCGTTCTCAACTCTCCGGCTGTAGCCATGAAGGCGCTTCCGTAGCGGGTAGCCTAGCAACTCCCTTCATGTTCCGCGGTGCATGGGGATATCGCAAGCTACGGCATGCCCACTAATTGTGTCTTGAGTGGCAATTTTCGCTCCGAAAGCGAAAACGGGACCCGCGTGTGTGCATAGCGTGGCGCGCTTCCACTGCTACTACGGGCACAGGTGATGCCAGAGCTTTCGGCTGCCACACCGGATGAACATCGGTGTCCATTGTGAACAGAGAGCCTGTAGACCGTCTTCCGCCGCCTCGCCCATACAGAGGCTGTGTATCGTTGACCACGATACAGCCGTTCAAAGGGATTCGGTGTTCGCTGTGGAGGCTGAACTGTGATAACGGAAATGAACTGCACCGCGCCTGAGAAAGAGGACGGGCACACAGAAAAAGGGAAGTGAGACTGGAAAAAATAACGGGGCAGCGGCTGCGCTGTGCTTGACTGACGGCACGAAACGCAGATACATACTTCGCTCCAGATGCGCAAGTTTCATCTTGTCGTCGTATCGTGTCGTTCTTTGACCTTTTTGCATCTCTCGCGTTCGTGGAATCCGCCTTTTCACAATATGTTGCACGCTGAAGCAAAGTGGGAAAGAGCGATCACGAAGGCCGTTCTGTGGGGTCACGGCGGCTCCTATTATAGTCGGCAGGCAAAACGCCAACGCGGCTGCCGGCGGAACTGAGGGGAACACGTTTGTGTGTCTCAGTGCCCGGGTTTGGAGGGCTCCGATATGTTCCTTGGGCGGTGGAACAAACGCAGGGAAGAAGGTCGGGACACTTTTTTTACCTGCAGAATAGGGCGAGTTCCCACCACCAAGGTTGTCTGAAGACGAAAACAGGCCAGCTGTGCGCGGTGCCACATGCAGAATGGGCAGGAATCGCTTGCTTGGGCCGTCCCGAGTAACTGACACCGGATCGACAGCGGCAAAATGAAGAGTTAGAGTTAAGCGCGCCTAAGGAAACTCGTAGGCATCCATGGAGGGTAAACTGACGAGTGTAAATTCTCTTGACGCGTGGAAGAAGGGACCTGACGCTGGATCGAAAAGGCTGACTGAGCAAAAAGCTGGGGTGGCCGCCGCGAAAGGGGATGAGCGTCTTTCTTCATTCCGTGTATTTGTCTTACGCGTCGCGCAGAAGCGAGCTGCTTCGTCCCCCTTTTTTCTAAAGGTACATCAGAGCCCCGTGCCCCGAATTTCTGATCCTTTTATTCATGCCAATGAAATTCTGGGCATCCCACCCGGCGCAGAGAACTGAGCAGTCCCACTGCGTCTCCCACGTCGATTCGATACCAAAACCCGCCCGCAGAAACCCGTCGGTGGTGTCGTTGTAAGGGGGCGTTCCATAGGGCCTTCTCGCCAATAACATCGTCGCTGGTCACGGGTCAGCATTTGAAAAACAGAGTAATCAGTCAGGCAAGCGACAACGCCATACTGGTAGCGGCCTGTCTCTCTATCGTATCTGGACTGGTAACCGTGCTCCACTCGAGTTTCCGTGTGGATTTTCTTCACTGCAGCTTTACCCGGGCAGACGGCACATCTACGTATAGTTTCCGTGGGGCTCCTGACTGATTGGGTTCTATTCTGATTCAACCTGGTATCCACCACATGAGCAAGAAGTACCTCGGAGATTCAGCCTCAGCTGCGATGTTCCCGTGGCGGTTGGATTCATCTATAAACCCCCGGTTTTCGTAGGGATTACTTTTAACACTGCATAATGTGCCAAGAAGTACCTTTCAGGTGCCTCTGAATAGCAGAAGATAACGCCGCGGGCGTGAAGTTGTTCACGAATTAATATTTGTAGGCTTTGAATATATGCTTCATAAAAGCCAATTAATTTGGCGCGGTTGTCAACAGCTAAACATGAGGGGCGTTTTTTGTTCGCCAACGACGCACACACCGTAACGAAATGTTTTTCATAGGCAAAGCAGTCCCTTCCGTTCGTCGTTTCTGCCAAAGCCCATTACTGCAGACAGTAAACTGTTGGTTTTTCAAATATACGCTGGAGATTGGACACTTTATTTCGCCCCTGACTTGTTGGCGGAACTACTGTTCAAGGTTTTGTAGCACACTAAGTCTTTTTTAGCACATTTTATCTCTAAGACATCGAAGGCGTACGTGACCACGATCGTGTCAGTGATGGCGCCAAAAACACTAATTCTCTGTTTTTTCAGACAGACACAGGGTCGATGAGCATGGGGAGTTTTTTGTGTCCGTGATTAGGCGGGCTGGACTTTCGGAATCGGGCGAAAACACAGGGAGAAAGCTTCTCACATTTGTTATTTTTCCCTGTGAAGCAGCGAAAGTACTCCCCTTCTCTTCGAAGTTTTTGTCGGGTGTTGTCCCCTTCCCTCCTGCTTATTGCAGTGCGGCTTTCGCCCTTCGGTCAATGGTATACGTAGTCTTACCGTGACTGGTTTTTTAAAAGAGGTGATCAAATTGAAGTGTGCACAGAGCCCTTGTCAATATCTACGCTCTCGCCAAACTGTACTGAAGGCGGACTTTCCTCATTGGTCTTATGTTCCCTCACGCGGCACACCTTAAAGCGGCGTCTTCTTCCGCGCACTCATTCCAGACCTGACACCAGCACGTGACCACACACGCCTTATCGTGCCTCGCTTTCCCTTCGTTTCTGGCCTCGACTTTGAGCACTCTCTGAGCATCGTCCTTGCCTTTCGTACCTGTCACTCCAACCCACCCAGTCTGCCCTGATTTTTTTCTTGGCGCTTGCATACAACTCTCCGGCATCTGCACACCGGTCCTCCCCTCCGCTGGAACCTGGCAATCTCTTTTGTCTTCCCTCTTAGACCTAGTGTCCTGTAGGATCTCACGGAGGGGCAAGATGGTGCCTTCGGGTTTTCGCCTCAGCCTCATTCTCCCCTCTTTTATCGGAGCGTGCTTATTGAGCCGGAAGTGGCTCGCGCAAGCTCAGGACGTCGTCCCTCTTATCGCTGGAAACGAAGATGTGGTCGCGGCCACAGAAGAGTGCCCTCACGGGTACGTGCTCGATAGCGGCGTCTGCAAGAAAGAGATCGCGCGCAGGCCGATGCTGCTGTGCCCTCCACGCGCTTCCTTCGAGGTACGGGCCCCTCACGCGGGGTGTATAAATGTCACATTCCTCTGGATAATACCGCAGAGGAGGGCCAGATGCTGCTGGGCTACAACGACTTAAATAGGCACGAGGAAGCACGAATACTGAATGGCCATGGTGCAGCAGGACACGACTTCGGGCTCCTTCGCGGTTGCTCGTATCGAAGTATAGCCCCAATACCAGTTACGTGAGCCGAATCCGCCCGAGACTCTTCCGTGGGCGTTTCGCAGATTTATCCAGAGGTATCTACAGGCGCATGTATGTGCGGTGCATCGGTGCCTCTACATGCGGCGAGTTACGCGACTTGGCGTTGACACAAAAACCGCTGGCCTGCGGCTTCACTTGATTGGTCCGCGGCCGCTTCTTTCCTCTGAGCTCCACATACGCTGACAGCCGCTGGTATCTTCAGAATTCCATTTGTCCGATGTGACTGGCCGCACAACGGTGGTGCGAGAAGCCACGCGTGAGCAGTTCGCTTTTTTTGGACCGTCCGGCATTCGCGATCGAGTCCAGTTGACAGACGGAATCCACTCGGGATGAGCTCGTCTCTGACGAGAGGTTTCTGCCGTCTTCTTCTTGCGTCTGCCAGGCTTACCGCCCCCGCGTTTGACAGCTGGCCGTGTCGCGTGCGGCATACGTCACTAAAGGCGCTTTTTGTGTCTTGCTCGGGTTCTTTGGCTTTCAGGGAGGCGAGTGCGTAACAGAGAAGGAAGTGAAGAGTGTGCTGATTTGCGGAGAAAACGAGCGACTGGAAGGCGATCGATGCGAACTCGAGGAGGCTATTAGAGGCTTGGCCAGCTGTCCGCGAGACTACACCTTCACAGGCACCGCTTGCATGCGTTCGCAGGAGGCGAAGGCGCAGCTGTACTGCGAAGACGGGTATAAGCTGTCGCACGGAGACCTCTGTGTGCGTGAGATGAAAGCGAAACCCGACACGTTTTGTCCGACGGGCGCTCGACAGCAAGGCGACAAGTGCTTCATCCTCGAGAGCTCCCCGCCGCATGTCGCCTGCGGACGCGGATACGAGCTCGAGAGCGGGATGTGCGTTCGCGTGGAGACTGTCCGCCCAGACCAGAAATGTCCGCATGGCTACCGCATGGATAACGGCGTCTGCCGCAACGTGGTGCGACTGCAGCCGAACGCGGTGTGCCCAGCTGGCCATGATTTCAACGGCCGCGAGTGCGTCATGTCTCAGCTCGCGGAGCCGACGCTGAAATGTGAGGAAGGCTTCCAGCTTGAAGGCCCGACGTGTGTGAAGCGCATCGAAAAAGCGGCAAAACCCGAGTGTCCGATGAAGTACGAATACAAGAACAACATATGCGTGAAGCAGACGAGCGTAAAGCCGAAGAGCGAGTGTCCCGAAGGGAGTGCAGAAGCCGCGGGACCTGGCAAGGCGTGCGAGGCAGTCCACGTGGCGGACGCGACGCTGGTGTGCCCGAGCGACTTTTCCATCTACAACGGCCAGTGCGTGCGGAAATCCACAGGCAACATGCACCAGGAGTGCCCTGCGGGGTTCAAGATGACGCGCGAAGGCGTCTGTGTCCGCGAAATCACTCAGAAGGCTGAACAGCGCTGTCCGCAAGGACTCGATCTGTCGAAGGACACAGGTCTCTGCGCGTCCCAAGACACGACGCCAGCTCACTTGGCCTGCGAGCAGGGCGAGCTGACGCCTCAGGGGACCTGCGTGCGCGTGTATACGACGGAAACGATTTTCACGTGCCCCCGCGGCTTCAAGCTGAAGGAGCCGGACTGCATCAGACAAGTGCAGAAACCTGCGGTGGTGACCTGCCCAGACAACGCCAAAATGCGCGGAGGCACCTGCATAGTTCTCGAGAGATTCCCCCCTCGGATACCTGCAACGACGGGTATGTCAGTGACGGGTACGGGAACTGCGTCAAGTACGAGGTGAAGAGTCCGAAGCGATCTTGCCCCCGGGCGTATCGGCTCTTCAACACGGTCTGCGTCAAACGGAACTTCCGCGTCTAGCCGACAGACTCCACGGCTCCGAAGGTGGGCTCAAGCAGCGCCACCACCAGGGTCAGGAAAACGACGGACACAGTGAGGCCTCTGAGCCCAGACACCCCGGGCCGGTCCAATTCTATCGGAAAGGGGAGAAACGATACGGTAGGAGGCTTGACGTGACGGTCGCAAGGAACGGAAACCGAGGCGCGAGGTTCCGGGACACGCCAGCTGCGTTTTTGCAAACTGGGGACCAAGAAATGGCCGGGTACTTTCTCTGCGGTGTACGGACACCGTCGGAAGCGTGTAAATGTCCCGAGGTGAAGGTGGTTTTCTGTCACGGGTCTTGAGGTCTTCGCAGCAAATGCCGTGTCCAGCGAAATAGAGCGTGTCCGGAAAGACCTGGCCTCGCAGAGGGGAAGGAGGACGGCCTTGAGGACGACAGGTTCCATAGCCACAGGCAAAATGTGGAATCAAGCGAAGGGGCACGCCTCACAATGTGATGTTTTTTAGTGTCACATGTCAAGTTGTATTCTTCGGTGTTTTTGTCAAACAAATGCTGATTGGTGTTCGAAGAAATACAATATCCGAATGCATGCCCACGGCTTCCAAATAAGTAGCTTTTCAGGGAAGTCTCATAGAGGCAGGTAATGCGCTTCGCGCACCCCGTCTCTCGTCCCATTTTGTTCGCAACGTCAAAAACTTCCCACTTTAAGAACTCGTCATCCTGCTGCGCTAAGAGATGCTCGAGAACTTGCTCACAGCGCACAACCCACTCACAAGTAACCGCACAGGCGTGGATTTTTCCGCAGCACGATCTTATCTGTTTCACGCCCCACCCGGGACTTAACGTCCTTCGCCTCTCTTTGTCCCTCCTTCACTGCCTACCTTCGCTGGTCAAGCTAGAGCGTCGGACTGAGAGCAAGTCGCGCGTATCTCTACTCTTAAACTCTGCCCCAGCTACCCTGAGGAATAACGGCACTGCTGCCTGGCGGCTCGCGCACAACGGAACGAGCAAAAACGTACCTTTTTGCGGTAGCCGGCTTCCTTCGCGCGTTTTCCAAGTTGTTGTGCAGGACAGCCGGAAAGTCAAGCGAGGTGCGGTTTGGCGAGGCCCGCCGAAGCTGCTGACCGCTAAAAATGAAGGAAAAACTGTTTTTTGCTTCGGTGCGGGCCTGCAGCCAACGGCGCAGCGTGTATCGCGGTGTCAGTGCGCCCACAGAGGCCAACAACGCGAGTTACCGCGGAATCGAAGGCTCTTAATATGCAAAAAATGCGATACACCGATTTTCCTGTCGCATGCGTTCGACAAAAAATTTATCTCGATGTGGAGGGTGCATGCGCCAGCGGAAAGCTCCCCTCGAACGCGGGCCCGCGCATCCGAACGACACCAAGGGAAAGATGGCACACGCCGAAGAACAGGAACACGAAACGACGACAGAAAGAAAGAGACACGAAAGGCAAGAGAGGGGCGGAGACTGCGACCCTCCGGAAAAAGACAAGCGAGCCACGCGACCGAAGAGCTTTACGCTCCCACAAACCCTTCTGTCCTCTCCGCACGCGCGTGAGACCTGCTCGACCTGACAAAACTCGGAAGAGGTGTGGATGCGCGCGCCCAAACCACAGCAGACGCGTCGTCACTCAGCGTTAGAGAGCCCACAGTCCGGGCCCTTGGGAGATCGATGAAGGCTCCGCGCTCTCGCCCTCTGTGCCGCGCACTGAAGAGGAGGCAAAAAAGGAACGCAGGAGGGGAGATCGGCAAGCAGCAGATGGGAACACGCTCAGAAGGAGACTGTGAAAAGGAGAGAGCAAGAGGCTAACAGTTGTAGAGCAGATGAACTGAAACGAAGACAGAGAGGGCGCTCGGGAGTCAAGCCTGAGGCGAAGCAGGTCGCAGACTCGCGACGAGGGCGGCGACGCGACGCTGGAGGTCGGAATTCTGCGCCAGCTCAGCGAGAGCTTCGGCCTGAGAAAGAAAGGTAAAACGCGAGAAAAGGTATCGCAGAAAGGATCCACATGCATGTGCACCCGCCTTGTCCACGGGCGTGCAAGAAATACAGACAACGGAAGACAACGTCGAAGAAAAAACGTCGTATGCATACGCAGACAAACGTGTGCGGACATATATATGCAGATATAAACATATATACATCCATACATACACAGGGGAGATTCCAAGGGTCACTCAAAGCTTGAGTGTGACTGCGTGTAATCCCACGCATGCGCATATCGAGGGGGAGAGAGGGAGAGAGAGAGAAAGAGAGAGGACATGAAAGGCGGGGGAGCAGCGGAGAAGTGGGAGCCACGCACTGCACGCGCCACAGAGTTGATGCGATGAACCGCACAGAAGGGAAGGACGCGCGCGAGTAGAGTTGGCGTTGCGCAGCTCGAAACATGATGGATGGGGCGGGACATGCAGATAAGGCAGAGCCGCGCGATCAGATGACACAACAGGAGTTTAGTGGAAACCGCCAGCTGGCGCTTCGAGAACGGCGTGGTACGAACAGACAGACACGCACCTTTTCGAGTGCCTCCAGCGCTTGCTGACGCTGCCCGAGCGACAACAGGCTTTGGCCTGAGAGAGGAAAAAGCGAGGAACGAAAAGACGCCTGAATAATACGCACGGCTAACAGCTTTTCCTCTCAATCTCAAGAGCTCCACTCGTGTTCCTCTTCTCCACATTCTGTGACTCGCGACACACGGGACTTCCCCCCCTCACTCTCTTTCCTCGTCTCTTGCGGCGATGCACGGCCAACGCGACCCTAGCTGGAAACCAGAGAGAGAGAGACGTCTGTGTATCGTTCTCGGCTCCAGCCTCGCGTTTCGTGTGCCTTCACTTCCAGCCGAAGCGCCCACCCTCCCCTCCCCTCACTCGCCTTTCGAGACGGCCTCGCTTTCTCCCCCCTTCCCTCCCCTTCCCTCCCCCCCCCCACACACACCTCTCGTTCTTCTTCGTTTCTCGAGGCTTTCTGTCTCGAATTCGCCGGTCTCTTTGTCTTCGCTTACCCAGATTGTAGAACACAATCGTGCCATAGGGCAGCAGAGACTCTGCCCTGCTTCGCGCGACGCTTCTTGCTGGACGCTGCGAAGCATCTTTCTCCGCAGCGACGGCGAGGCCTCGCAAGTCGTCTCTTGCCTCCTCGCTCGCTTCGCTGCGTTGAGGGTGAGCTGGCGCTTCGCTCTCCACCATTCCTTCTTCTCGCGGCGCTTTCTCGCCTCCGCCTTCTGCGAACCCCTGCCCCCGGTCCGCAGGCACGATTCCCGCTTGAGACTCCATCTGCCGCAGCTGCAGTCGCCTCAGCTGCTTTTTCTTCTCCTCTTCGCGCTCCACGGCGCGGCGCGCTTCCTCGTACAGCGCCCGTCTCTCGCTGTTGATGTGCTCACACAGCGCCGTCAAAAAGTAAGAGAACGTGCAGGGCGCCCGCGCGTCTGAAGAGGGCGAGGCTGCCGCCGCAACAGACCGAGAGGCAGACGCAGTAGCAGCCGGCGACGGGAGCGACGAGGCCATCGAGGCGCCAGGCAGATCTGAAGAAGAGGCGTCAGACGCGATGGCTCCCAAGGGCCCTTCTCCGAACAACTCGGCCAGCGTCGGCGATGCAACCGCGCCTGCCTCCGGAGGGCTCGACGTCCTTCCCAAGTGAGCGAATCGCTGGCCCGTGTACAGCTCGCCCAATCTGTACAGACACTCGACTGCGAAGCGCAGCGCCAGCGCGCTCTTCCGCACGTCGCCCTGCCGCAAATAGATCCCACCGAGACTGTTCATCGTGTCAAAAAACAGACTCTCGGGCTGCAGAGGGATGCGCTTGATCGTGTCCACCGCGCGCGAAGGCGCATCCGGCTGGGGGTCCCGCGCACCCTGCAGCTGCGCGAGGAGAGGCGCGAGGGGCACGCCGTTCAGTAGCGCCACTCTGAAGAGAAAACGAAAGAAAACACGCGCGGCGCATTCAAACTCGAGAGAGTTACTCACACCCTAGCCTGCAGGTAGACCTCCGCCGAGGAGTCACTCAGTTTGAGCGGATCCGCTGCCCATCCCGCAGAAACTAGAGCAAGGCACGCGCTTGCACTCTTCAGCCTTTCACTTTTGAAAGCGGGTCAGCACGCGCAGGCGCGTGTACAGAGAGACAAACAGAACCTACACCCAGAGAGGCCCACGCCGACATGCAATAGTCCCGCTCCCCCCCCCCCCCCCCCCCCCCCCCCCCCCGCCCCGCGAGGTCTATCAGTCCTCTCTTGTCTGTTGCGGCGAGACACGTCTGAGCCCGCAAGAACAACTCAGAAGGCCCCCAGCAGTCTGTCCCGGCCGCAGGGGCCCTACCTTTCCCTACGTCACGCGAATGCATGCCAACGATGTTCACTCCAGCGAAGCACAAGAAGGCCCGCGCTGGTTGCCCGGACGTGCGCAAAGCAGGCGCGCGGCCAGCCACGCCGAAGACAGACACACGCATATGCATGCACACGCACGCGAGCGCGAGAGGACGGAGACAAGAGGCACACGCCCTGCTGGCTTTCCCCCAAACGACGCACTTCCACTGCATCGACTTCTCGAGGAACCCCAGGGCCTTCTCGACGCTCCCGCGGTCTGCCTCGACGACGCCTGCGAGAACAAGCAAAGCCACACCCCGCCGCAACGCGAAGCTAGAATTGACAGAGGCAGACGCAGAGGCAGACCCGCAGAGAGATCTTGTCAGAGCCCTATCTGCACGAGAGGCAGTTGAAGCGCAGGCATGCCGTGTGCATGGCGAAGCAAAGGTAGGCGTGCATGCATTCAGTCTCCACATGGGAGCCATCTATTTAT
Organism: Besnoitia besnoiti; assembly: GCF_002563875.1. Taxonomy (NCBI): domain Eukaryota; phylum Apicomplexa; class Conoidasida; order Eucoccidiorida; family Sarcocystidae; genus Besnoitia; species Besnoitia besnoiti. The sequence continues at coordinate 2,498,309 of NC_042361.1, read as the reverse complement.
GCGCACGCGTATACAGTGTGGGTACTGGAAAAAGGGAAACGCGGATACTCTGCAAACAGCTGCCCGTCCGCGGGGCGACCGGCGCGACTTCCGCCTCTGCAGGCCGCGCAGGATGGCTGCAAACTGCTCACTAAGACAAGAGAGGCAGTTGGCGATGTCTAACGCCAGCGGCGCGGTCAGTGAAGACTCGCCGTCCTCGCCCCTGCCTGCGACCTCAGCCGGCGCCTTTTCCTCTCGCGCGGCGGCCGCGTAGAAACTCAGCGCGCGCCTGTAGGCGTCAGCTGCCTCATCGAGCTTGTTGTGCTGGTGGGCGAGCATAGCCATATCTGAGAGCAAAACGAAGACGTGATCGGGCAGAGAGTGCGGCAGCACAAGATGAGACGAAACGCGAAGCCCGCGTTAGCAGAACTGCAGGGGCCTGGAGGAGGGGAGGCGGGGGGTTGTGAGATGCTCACGAGGACTTTAGACGGGCGGGAGGCGTGCAGAAAGCAGAACAACACGAATAAGGCAGGAGGGAGAGGGAAGAGAGCCACGCGAACTGGAATTGACCGCGGCGCGGACTTCTAGCGACGGCGCGAATGGAATGCAGGCAGAGAGGAACTCTACCTTGAGTACGTTCGCGATGTTGGTTTGCCTCAGCGCGTCGCAGGCGCAGCGCTGAAAGGCGGGGGCAACGCGGTAGCGCCGGCGCAGAGGCAGCGAGCGCCTCGGAATTTTGCTTTCCACGACTTTCAAACAGGGTAGGGCTCTCAGGCTTCTTCGCCCGTTCCTTCCCGCGCATGCAGCCTCTTCTCTCTACGACCCTGCGCGGCGCGACCTCCACCTCGACCCCCTGTCTCCGCTCAGGGCCTGTCCCCCCTTCCTCCTTCTCTATTCCCCGCATTCCCCCCCCCCGCCCTCCCCTCGCCCCCACCCTCCCCCCAGCTGTGTGAGACGCCATTCCGGATCATGTGCGTGCAAAGAAAACTCGCGCGAGATGCATGCGGTGGGGCAGACATAACCGCCTCGCGGGCAGCAGGACTGTTCGAGAGCGGCACGGAAACGCACGTACCAAGGAAGTTGACGGAACTGAAAATACTACTCATTCCTACTAGAGCGAGCCCCCAATACTCCAGTCAGTGCCTGTGGATTTAACGCCATCAAGCTAGTCCCTGGCAGAGGACACTTTGCCCAACCGAGAGCACCAACAGACTCCGGGAGAGACTCTGAAGCCAAAAGCTGCAGAGCAACCCCAACCTCCGTTAGCGACCCTCGTGGACACGCACACAACGGTCCAGTTATTTACGGAGAGCGGGGCGGTGTGCCCCCCCCTCCCGGCCGCGGGCTCTAGGCATGTGTTGAGCGGCTGAAGACGCGCGGAGAGACGACCCCGTGGGAACAGTCGAGCCCTCACGCGGCGCTTAGGATGCGTTTGTCCCGTGGCGTTTGGGGTTTAGGGTTGCCAGGCGCGTCCTCTCCACTCAGTTCTTTCTCACCGAGGTAGGACTTGGCGACAGCTCTCTGCAGCTCGCGCTTCATCGGGCCTTCGCGAGGAGCTCCGTGGAGGAGAAGCAGCAGCGTGGACTGCAGCTGGTGCATGGCAGACTCAAAGTGCGAAAGCTTCTCGACGCGGAAGCTGCGAAACGCAGCACATACACAGGCAAGATGAAAAAGAACACCTCCACTGACGCAGGCTGCCCGACTGCCACGCCCACGACTCAGGGGTGACACCTGAGGCACGCGTCCGTTGCGATAACGGGGAAAAACCTCCGTAACTACGCGTAGGGGCATAGGGCCTGCAGCTCCCCCCCCCCCCCCCCCCCCCCCCCCCCCCCGGCACGCTCTACGCAGAGAGCCACACATACATCCACACTTTTCGTGCATCCGCTCTCTGCATATGCCCATAGAAATGGCTATGCGTGTCAGTGTGTGGACGCGACAAGTCCGTGCATATAGAGAGCGGCGATGAAGCTCCACAGCGAACCCTGGCGCGCGTACGCGCCCGCAACGGGGCGATGGGGAGAAGAAACTCGACGCTGCGGAGGCGCGCGGCGCGTCACGCGAAGCCGCGTACCCGACATCAATGAAGGTGGACTCAGGGCCGGCGGGTAGCGTCTCTACGCCCTTGTCAATGAGGCCGTCGCCTCCCGCAGAGCTCGCCGGACACAACCACGAAGACGAGGATACAGAGGAGGGGCAGGGCGGAGCGTGGCGGTCAGCCCCCTGGGGTTGGGCGACCGTTTCTTCCTCCGCCTCGGAGGCATCCCGCCTTTTCTTCTCTGCTTCCTCTCGCAGACGGCTCGCTGCAGCCTCCACGCGGCGGAGGAACTCCTTTTCGGCAGCCTGGTCTCCTTCGCGCCCGTGCTCTCCCCTCGCGGCCGCTGACGATGGTGCGGCCGTCGTCGAGGGGGAAGAGAAGCGATCAGAAGAAAACGAGGCGCGAGACGCATAAGAGGACCGGAAACCGAAAAGAGGCGTCAAACGCGGCGAGTTTGCGCTGCAGCGCGGGGTGGAGCGACGCGGAAGAGCCGCAGGAGACTGAGACGACAACGCAGAGAGAGAAGAAAAGGGCGTAGGAAAGGAAAGACCAGCCGATGCGGATGAGGAGACGGATGCAGAGACGGAAGAATTGAAGGACCTTGAGCGGATGGGCCTCTGCGCGTGAGCGGAGAAAGGTGCGACATAAGCCGAGGCAGAAAATCCCTGAGGAGGGGGAGAAGGGGCCGAACGAAGAGACGCAAACGGACAGATAGCGCCCGTCGCCGCGCGCCGCGCCATGGTGAGGAAACACGAAGCAAAGCAGAGACACGCGGAAAAGGACAAGAAGACGACTTTGAAAGAAGACGAGGTAGGGGAGAAACGAGAGAAGTCAGCGAAGAAAGAGCGTAGCGAGAGGTAGAAAAGAACACGAGCCGCGCTTCACAAGAAAATCCGGGCCTCCCAGAGTGGCATGTCTCCGCGACCGGGCGAAATCGCACGGAAGAGAAGTTCGGTAAGTCTGTCGAGGAGACACCTGCGCGCGCAATCACGTGTGTATTTTTCATTACTTTTCAGAAAGTGACTTATCTCAGTACACGCGTTTCTTCCGCCTTTTTCCCTTTTCTGACACATGTGACCGCGGCGGCGCCGCACCCTCTCGTCCTGCATGCTCTTGAGGCAGCTGGGCGTGTCTTCTCCTCAAGAGTCGAGAGAACCGCTAATGCAAACAAGGCTACTAGCTGTTTTCCTTTCCCGCAAAAGGCAAAATCCGAAAAAATAGGGAAGCGAACAAGCACACACAGACTGGGTCCAGCAGCACTCTTTCATCTCCTTCTCGCTCGACGCCATTGAGGTCCAGTTACACCACGAGGGTCGCAGTCAAGTGTTTGGCGTGAATTCACTTCTTAGCAGGGAATGAGAGCAGTGAAGATTGTGCTGGAAATTTGTCTGACTCTTTATGATCTCCACAGGAACCCATAACCTCGCGCGAAAAGGCTTGCAGGCTGTTTAGTCTAGTGGTATGATTCTCGCTTAGGGTGCGAGAGGTCCCGGGTTCAATTCCCGGAACAGCCCACTTTTTCCTCTCCCCCTACCTACCCCTACCCTTTGATCTCAGAATTTGCGTCGCTTGGCAGCTGCGTCTGGCGTCGGTTATTGCGAGAATTCTTGCAGGGGCGAGCCCCCTGCAGCCTCTGGGATCCACTAAGTGACCTCCACTATGTCTCCTGCAGAAGCGAGGTGACAACAGACTTGACAGCGGGCGGCTGCCAGGTGGTGCCCAGCCGACTTAGTCCCTCGCCTCTTTGGCAGTTCGAGTCTATACGTGTAAAAGCAGATGCCTAGTCTCATCGCTGTCGTCACGTAGGTACAATTCGAAGCCCGGCGGTCTGCGCGATTGCCTAGCGGATTCGTATCACGAGCTCCTGACAGCTAGATCGCCAGGGTCGCCTCGAAGGCATACACCTGAGAGCCCATGGCGGAGCTTTATCGGGGAAGCGGGGCTGCACCCCTTCAGAGAAATCCTGGGTTGCAGCAAGGAACTCGCACAAACCCCTTGACGTTCCCTTCAAGCGTAGACCAGACTTAAGACTTGACGCCGTGTGCGTGCGATCTTTACGTAGGCGCCGCGAGCATGGCGTTATACGGGTAGGCACTCCTGTAGGATGTGCGCTGGTCTGTTTAGCAAGGCTGATGTTCAAGTCAGAACGCAGGTGGGTGGACTCTGTGGCCTGATTTTCCCGCTTCAGAGAAAGCGTATTTAAAGGTAGCCAGTTGTCGCTTTCGCGCTGGAAAGGCGAGCAGCCGCCAAGCCGCGCTTTTTGAAGCCTCAACAGGCAGGCCCGCTTTCGCACACGCTGTGGCAGGGAGCAAGCGCGGAAAAAGGAGCTTGCGTAGCAAAAAAGCAGGGAAACAGAGGAATCTGGTGGGTGTGTATGTCATGTGTTCCAGCAATTCTGAACAAAGGAAATTTTTTTTCTGAGGTTCGTTCCAGTGTACGTACAGCTGGGAAAGCAAACAAACTCTTGACTCCTGCGAAACAGGACCAAGGAGCACCGAAACCTCGGCGTCACACATAGAAGTGGGCTTCCTCTGGGTGCTGCAGACGCCTTTTTTTGTTTTTTCCCCTTCTATGCTTCGTTCCTGTTTTTGGTTTCTTGAGGCGTAGCACGTCTGGTGAGTCCGCGGAAAGGGCAACATTTCTCTGCGTCGTTCACAGAGTTTCTTAGCACGGACGTACGGTGAGGGGGTCAGCAGCCCAAGGGAGCGAGAGAAGCAGGAAGACATTAAGCTTTCGGCCACGCGCTGATCACTTATCCTCTCTAAGGTTTCGCGCTTTTACGTATTCCATCTCTTGCTTCCGCTCTGATTGTCCACCCGTGTCTACTTTCAGCTAGCTCCATAGTTCAGAACGGTTCCGATCTCTTCCATCTGCGTTGTGTCAGCGTCGCACGCTGATCTATCCTTCTGCCGCCTTCGCGTCGTTTGCCAGTTGGCCCTGCACCTTCTAATTAGCCCGGAGGTCTTCCGCCCTTCCCCTCTGTAATCCTCGTAGCTGCGCTTGCCTCTCTTCGCACCTGTCTGCTCTTCCTTCCAGCGGTCTCTCTCCCTAAACTCTTTCCTCTTCGCGTACGTCCTTCTTCGTGGGTATCTGCCTGGCCTGGCGGCCTTGTTCTCTGTCCGCAGTTGCCTCTCAGCTGCTCGATTCCTTCTCTTTCCGATTTCTCAACCTCCATGTCGCGCCGTCCTCAGCCTTCCTCTCAGGCCGGCCTTCTTTGACCCCGCTGTGCGTGCCGATCTGTTTTCTCGTTTTGCTCTCGCTCTCGCGCAGCCGTGGGGGGCACGGACTAGAAGCGCAGGCCGCAGGCCTCAACATTCGACCTTCACAATGGTGCAACCAAGGAAAGTCTTTTCTTTTCTGCTCCCTTCTCGAAGTCCCGCCCCGCTTTCTTGTCATGCGTATCGTCCATCTCCCTCCTCGTCGTTTTGTAAACTGCGTCTTTGTCTCCTTCCACGTCTGCGCCTATTTTCTCCGCGGGTCTCGTCGCTCCACCTTGCCTCTTTTCCCCCGCGGAGTGGCTCTGCGCGCGTCTAGGGCGGGACTGCGCATTGAAACGACCTTCGAGCAGATTTGGTGGCGCGTCCGCCTCCCGCTGAGCGCCTTTTCCTCCGCTTTTGCTGTCGAGGCTCATGTGAGGCGGCGCGCAGCCTAGCGGTGAGAGGCTTCGCCGCGAAACTGCTTCGTTCAGCTCCACCTCTTCTCCAGATCGCTGGCTATTTCCCCGCCGCCCTCTCCCTCCCCTTCCTCCCTCCCCTCACCTCTCCGCTGTTTAAAGTTGCCCCTGGCGCCGCGACCGTGAGCGCCGATGCTTTTCGCGGAGAAGAGATGGAGACCGCAAAGCGCCGGGGCGGGGCCCTGTCTTTCTCTTCGGCGCCCTCCACGCTTTTCCCTGCGCGGTCGACCGTCGCGTCGTCCTGCGTGGACGGCTGCGGGTCGTGCTGTGCGTGGTGCGCCTTCTTCGAGAGCGAGGCCGTGCTGTACCTCGTGCAGGACAACGACCCCTCTTCGGGTTTCGACGCCTTCGGGGGCGGCACCGCCTGGCAAGTTCAAGTCTCTCTGCTGTCTGTGCCCTGCCCGCTCTCCGCCGAAAGGCGCACGGAGAAGGCGCGGGCGCGCGAGGCCACGGGGAGCCCAGACGCGCGAGCAAGCGACGCAGCCCCCCCGCCGACTGGAATCGAGGGCGGAGGGGAGGAGCGACTTGCCGGAGCCGCCGCTGGAACCGCTGCAGGCGACGTCGCCAGGCCGAGCGCAGACGCGCAGGCCGGCGCGAACGAAAATGCGACCCTCGAAGGGGGAGCTGCGGGGGAAGGGCCTTCAGATGACGCGAACCCCGCAGGCCAGGAAGGCGCTCAGACGCCTTCAGCCGTCGGGCGAGATCGGGGACGGCCCGCGTCTGAAAAGCCGGCGGCTGGTAGGCCGCGCAGTGCGGCGAGGCGGAGACACAGTCCGAGCGTCCTGGAGCACCAGTTCGTGCTGCATGTGACTGCAGGCCGCGTAGACGGCCGCCTGTCGGGCGCGGTGGGGCCTGCGTCCGGCCCCTCCAGCCCTCCAGCGAGTCCGCAGGCGGCCGCTGCGAGCGCCGACCCCTTCGCGCCGCGTGTGCCGCCCTGCCGCTGTAACTGTCTCCTCGGATGCTGCGGGCGCGGCCGGAGCCGGGGCGACCCGCGCGCGGCCAGGGACAGCGCAGACGCGCGCCCGGGGCTAGGGGCCTCGGAGCCCCGGGGACGCGGCGGGGCGGAGCCCGGCGACGCTGAGGGCGCAGAAGGTGGCAGAAAAGGCCGGCGGAAGTGCCGCTGCCACGAGCGCAGCCGCGCAAGCAGAAGGCGGAGAGAGAAGCCCGCGGAGCGTGGGGCCGGCGATCAGGGCGGGTCTGGAGGCCCGCAGGCGCCGGAAGACGGGGTGGGCGACGGTGGGGACTGTTCATGTGATGAGGGGCTGCGGAGAGACTCCTCAGGAGCAGACGAAGGCGACTGTCGGGGCTCGGAGCGCGACGCTGAGGCCCTGCCTATCCTCTCGAAGACGCGAGAAAAAAGGTGCGCCTGTGGAGGGCGGTGCGCGTCTCCCTCGACTCGCGCTGCCCGGGGCTGTGCGTGCGCAGCGGGGGCGGAGGGGGGTGAGCCCCAGGGAGAAAAAGAGGCGGAGGGCGAGCCTGCGGAACGAGTCGGCGCCACAGGCTTAGGGAGAGAAGAAGGGACGCCCGATCCTCCGCAGTCTCTCGAAGGAGCGGCCCCCCCGGCAGGGTCGTTGGGAGACCCGGGCCAGCGGAAAGGTGAAGCGCGAGGGAGCGCCGAAGGTCGCGAGGCGTCTTCTTCCTCCTTGTCGTTTCTGTTCCCCGGAGTGGACGGCCGACTGGCGTCGCCTTTTGCTCTACCTGAGGGCGACAGCCGCCTTGCGGTCGCGGCGGCCTTTCCGCCTGCGGGCAGTTCGCCCACTGCGCCGGCTGTCCAGCTGCCGCTCTCCTCGTTGTCGTCCTTCTCTTCCTCTGCGTCGTCGTTTGTTTGCTCCTCTTCTTCTGCTTCTTCTCTCGCTGCGCCAGCCTCCTCGCTCGCGACGTCGGCGTCGTCGCCCTGCTGCTGCGAGTGCGCCTGCGGAGGGGACGCGAGCGACGCGTGTTCGCGCCGGCGCGGAAGGAGCTCAGGCGCCCTCTTGAGTCGATCTTCTGCAGCCACGTGGAAAAGCAGGGCGGACGCCGACGCGTCCGTGCCGTCTGCGCTGGCGTTCCCCTGCCCCGAGCTGTACGTACACTGGGGAGTCTGCGTCGAGCGCCTCGAAGAGTGGAAGACGCCGCCCGCCGGCCTCGTCCCCGCGGGCTCGCGAGTCGACCTCGGGTCTCACGCAGCCCAGACGCGTTTCCAGTGCTACTCGTCGTCTTGTTCTTCTGGTGCGGCCGCCGCGGCGGAGGGCCGCTGCCTCTGCCCTGTGGATGCGCGGCCTCACGGGGCGGGGACCGGAGCTCGCGAACGGGAATGGGCCGCCGCCAGAGGCGAAACTCGAGGCGAGGAACGGGACATCGAAGCGAGGGCGAGCGACGCGGAGGCCGCTACGGCGGGCGAGCCCGCAGAGACGCGCGGCGAACCACGCGGCCGCGCGAGCGACTCTGGAGGGCGGTGTGGGAAAAGGGCGAAGGCAAGGGTGCCGCTCCCCGCCTGTCCGTGCCGGTGCTGCGACACGCGGGGGGCTCGCGGCCGCGGCTGCATGTCGGGCTCACGCGCGCGGCTCGGGGACGTCGAGACCGACGGCGCGTCAGATCGCGGCAGCGAAGCGTCGGCGCTCTCAGACGACGAGGCAGTTGCAGCAGCGTTTTCCGCCTCTTCTGCGCGCTTCGCGTTCTGCCCCATTTGCGCAGAGGGCCCCCCGAGCCACCTCGCGGCGCCTGCGCTGTCTCCCCACGCGGGGGGGACGACCTACTGTGTCCAGCTGCCGCTCGGTCCGACGACGGGACCGCGGGCCGCGCTGCCGTTGGGCGTGCAGTTTGTGCTCTTTGCGCCGCCGTTTCGGTGGATAAAGCCGAGTGCCTATTCGAATTTCTTTTTCAACATCCATCAGGCAGCTGCGCGCCTCCAGCTGCGCATCGCAGCTGCCTTCCTGCGCCGCACACTTCTCGCCTCGCTCGCCTCCAGCTCCGCCGCCCTCGCGCCGACCGACGCCACCTGCGGGCAGGCGCCGCAGCGGAAACAGGAGCCGAGAGAGCCGGATTTCGAGAGCGAGCCCCCGCGGAGCTGTGCGTCTGCGACTGAGGGAAAGCGCGCAAAGGTCGCTGGGGACAGAAGCAGAGCGAACGGGGCGGGTGCGGCGCGACCAGAGGATCGCGGTGCCTCGCCGTCTGCAGGTGCCCGAGCTCCGCGAGGCGCCTCCACCCTTCCCGCCGCGTCGTCACCTGTTGCGTCGTCGCCCGCCGCGTCCTCGCCCGCCGCATCGGGCTCGCTGGGCGTGTGGCCTCTGCGTCCGACGATGGCAGTTCATTTGCCGCCGCGCTCGCCGCCTCGCGCGCATGCTTCCGCGCCTCTCACGTGGGCGGCGTCTCGTGGGGAGGGCGCAGTGTGGAGCCTCGAGCAGGCTGAGCTGCGCGACTTCGCCGTCGGCATGCCTCCGGAGTGGCAGCTAGTCGTCACTGCTTCTCTCACGTCCCGCCGCAGCTTCGCGGCGTCGCCTCCGGCTCCCGCCCCCCCGCCGCCGCCTCTCCGCTCTCCCTGGCTCCCGCAGGCGGCGCGCCGACCTCCGTCGTCTCCGTCGTCGCCCTCGACCACGGAGCGCAGTGACGTTTTGGCCGTGCAGGCAGTCCTCTGCGAGGCGGGACCTGCGCCGCGGGGCGCGGCGCGGGCCCTCTGGGTGACTGGGCGCGGCGCCCAGCACGCGAGGCGTCTGCCTTCACTGAAGGCGCTCGAGGCGCCGCGCTCGCACGACGGCGGCTGGCGGCCCAGACCCGGTGAAGCGCCGGAGGGGCGTGCGGCGGCGGGCGACTGCGGCAGATGGGGTGAGGAAGACCTCGGGGGCGACCGCGCGGGGCGGGCACGGGCGCGCGAGGCCGGCGCTCACGCTGCCGCGCCGAACGGGCGCTGTGGAGCGGGGGAGACTTCTGGTCCCGGAGGAGGAGACAGGAACGACGGAAACGACAGAGAAGACAGGAGCGCAGAAAGCGAGGCTCGCGAGGAGGACACGCCGCAGGAGGAGGAGGAGCTTGCTTGGGGGCCGACGCTGCGGGAGCTCTGCAGCGGCGCAGCGCCACCCCGCTGTCTGTTTGCGGCCGCGAGTCAGCAGGCGCGCGGGGGAGAGGAAAGCGGCGACGCGCCCGCTGAGTCGCGTTCCCCCTTCGACTCTCTCTTTTGCTGCCGCACCTGCTGGGAGAGTCGTCGCTGTCGGTGTCAATCGCTCTCGCTGGACGCACCTCTCGAATTTCTCTTCTCGTCTTCTCGGTTTTTCCTTCGGTCGCCTCACGGTGCAGCCCCTGCCCTCCCCCCAGGGAGGCTCCCGCCTCCAGGGGCTGGGTCTGTCTCATCGCGTCCGAGAGGAGGAAAGGAAAGCCGGCTCGCCTGCGGGCACGATCCGCGCGCCCACGACGCCTCGTCGTCACCGTGCACGTCTCCGCCTTTTCCTCTGCTTCAGTTTGAGTTGCAGCGAGGCTCTCGCGGCAGGCCGGAGGCCGGTCGACCGAGCGAGCGGGGCGGCGACGAGGATACGCCCACGGCTCTCCTTCTCTCTGCGTTTTCTCCTCCGTTCTCCGCGGACGCCGCGGAGGCGCCAGGCTCCTTCGCTCTCTCCCTCGAGGCGGCCTCTGCGCCGACGGCGGCCGACGCTCTCCGCAGGGCCCGCCAGGGCGCTCACGGCGCTCTTCTGCGGCTCCAGATGCGCCGGCAGAGAGAGTCCGCGGAGCCGCAGGGGGGGCAGACGCCTGACGCGCTGCGCGACCGGGTTCTTTGCGCATCGGCTCAAGCGCCGTGCGACGAGGCCGAGCCGCTTCCCGCAGGCACCTGTCTCGGGGTGTTCTTTCCTTTGCCGCCGGCGCAGGAGCCGCCCGCGATGCATCCAGAGGACGCGCAGCGAGCCGAAGAGGAGGCGAGGGGGGACTCCCGGCTTCCCTTGCCGGCCGCGGCGGTCCCCGCACTCATCGACCGGTGGCGGCGGCGCAGCAGCGGCGCCAGTAGCAGAGAGGCCAGCGATCCGGGTGACGAGGCAGCCGCCGCGAGGAGGGCAGAGGTGCTTGCGTTCGTCTGTGGGGCGTCTTCCTTTGGGGAGGACGACGACTCTGGAGTTTTGTCGCCGCTCGTCTCCTCTCGGGCGTTCCTTCGCTCGCCGCGGCGGTCTCCTCTCCTGTCCTCTTCGAGCCGCTTCGCGTCTCGGCGCCGGTCATCGCACGCCGACCGCGACCGCGCGGGCGAAGGCGGGGACCGGCCTCTGCGGTCGGCGCAGATGCTGTCGGCGCCAAGGCTCCGCGGCGAGCACGGTGCGCCCTTTGCGCACGATCTGCCTTACGAGTTCGCGGAAAGCGGGCGGAGGAGGCGGTGCAGCGTCTTCCGCCGAAGGAGCCCCGAGCGCCGGCGCGCCGAGGAAAGGCGCTGGAGCGACGGCGTCCGCCACGCGGGCGGACGCCACAGGCAGCTCCACGACGAGCTGGGGGAAGGCGCAGGAGCGACCGCTCTTTGGGCGCGGCCGCCTCATCACGAGGCGCGGCGAGACCGCGGAGAAGGCAACGACGAGAGGGGGCTTAGCGAAACCCGGCGGCTGCTGGCCTTGCAGGGGAAAGACGCCATGCGCCTCGGGGCGAGCAGGCGAAGGCAAATCAAACCGACAAAAATGTCAGCCAAGTACCTCGACCGGCTCTTGAGCAAACTCCTGAAACAACCCGTGCGGAACCCACACCACCTGCCTCTCCTCTCTTACGCAGACCAGCGCCTCCTAGCATTCAAGTAAGGCGTCAGCAGGGGCCCGACGCGCCGCCTCTTCTCGCTTTTCTCCCGCAAACTGCCCAACCTTTCGTCTCGCTCCTAGGTGGCGGGGCTGCACTTCCCGTTGAACTGTTTGCAGAAAAGCGGCGCGAATGTGCTTGTCCACATCGAGAGCGCTGCCGGCATATGTTGGATTTGCATACTTACATGCATATATTATAGTATATCATATTTTGTGTTGTACATTACACTATATTATTTATATTGTATTATATGGAATATAAAATAATGTCCTATTTATTATATTATATCAAATAGTATAGCAGAGGTAGGATAGTATATATGTTTGCGCGTATGATGCCCTCCGTATCATTATCGAGTTTGGTCTTCCTTCGCGTCTGGGGGTCAGCTGTCTTCGTTCTGTCGGTGCTTTGTTGGTTTCTTGGGGTGTGTCCCAGCGCGCGTCTGTGCGGTGCAGTGCTGCGTCTTCGTCTCGCGTTTCTGCGTGTCGCTGCCTCTCTGCTTTCACGTTCTCGTCTCGCGAGCTGTAGCGCGGCTGAGGTGGCGGCTCGCGCGTCGGTTTGTGCGGCGGATGCGCTGGGCTTTGACGCTGATAACGAGCGCCGCCCCTGGCTGTGCGTCTTGAAGTTTGTCGGCGCCGGTGGGCGGACCTCGCTCCGCATGCATGGGTCGTTTTCTGCGAGGCGTCTTGTGTGTGCCTTTAGGCGCTTCGAGCTGAAGGGCGAAGGCGAAGGAGAGAACGGCGAAGTCGAGGCCGCGCTGCTGGTGGACAGCGCGCCGAACTGCGGCGAGACGTCCTGCTTCCGTCTGCGACTTTCGGCGCTGCTGTGGGAAGAGAACAACTCGCTGCTCCACACGGCCAGCTACGGGTCGTGTGCGAATCACCTCCCGTCGGCGTCTCGCGCGCCCGCCCCCGCGCAAGCGTCCCCCCCTTCGACGGTCGAGACGTCTGTCCCTTCAGCTCCCGTCCACGACGTGGCGCCTCCGCTCGCGTCTTCGGCCGCGTCATGGCCTTCTTGTTCTTCTCCGGGATCGTCGTCAGTGGTGTCTTCTTCCCCGGGGTCCTCTCCGCCGAGCTCGCCGTCGTCGCGCGCTTCAACCCCGTCGGCAGCGCCCTGCGCGGCGCCGGCGTCGCCGTGCTTGTGGGTTCACTGGGGCCTGAAGCTCGGCGCGCCGGTCTCCGCCTCGCGTCAGGCGCGGGGCCTCGTCCGCAACGCGACCGCGAGCATCGCCGCCTGTCTCCTGCCTCCGTCGCTGGCGCTCGGTCTGCCCCCGGCGGCGGCGTCCGCCTCGTCGTTCGCTTCGTCCGCCTCGGTCGCCTCTGCGTCCTCCTCGGCGTCCTCAGCTGTCTCCTTCCGCGCGGCGGCTCCCCACGGGTCTTCGGGCGCCTTTGGCCTGGGCTTCGAGACCCCCGAGGGGCGCGGCGCGGCCCCCGACTTCCGCGTCCTCGTCCTCCAGCAGCTCGTCGCCTGGGTGGAGAGGAAGCTCGGCGACGAAGAGACCGACGAGAAAGCCCGCGCCGCAGAAGGCGCGGCGGTCGGCGAGGGGCAAGACGCAGACGCGCAGCAGCCGAAAATTGACCTGAACTCCTGGGTGCAGCCGCCCGAGCGCTGGAGGCCAGCGGGCAGCTACGCAACCGACAGCTACAGCGTGGACTCGCCGACAGTCGAGCTGTTTGTCAGCGAACGCCGGACGCGAAGAGGAGGAGGAAAGAGGAGGGAGGACGCGACCACCGCCCCGACCGGCCTCAAACTCCACGCAGTCGATCTGCGCATCCCCAAGACACTCTACGGATACCGCGGTGAGTTCTGCCCACGCGCCCGCCCCAGCGGCTGGGGCTCGTCTCAGCCGAAATGATCAATTCACGGCCGCGCGGAGCGCTGCGTGACAAGGGTGCGCTCGTGGAGTAACGCGTCTCTTTATGCCGCGCGGGGGCCGGGGGAGGAGCTTTCTTTCTTGTTCCTCAGGCGGCGCCGCCACGACCAGGGCTGGTCAGCTCGCGCGGGTTCGATTGCCTTCTCTCTGTGCCGCGCTGCAGAGGCTTCCTGCTCGCTCTGCGGTTTTTGGTGTCGTCGGTCGTCTCGCCTCTCCTCCATCTCGCCTCTCCTCCGTCTCGCCTCTCCTCCGTCTCGCCCCTCTTCCATCTCGCCTCTCCTCCATCTCGCCTCTCCTCCATCTCGCCTCTGTCGCATCTGCCGCGTGTCCGTCTGACTTTGCCGGTTGCTCGGTGTCTGCTGTCTCTGCGCGGCGGGCGACTCGCGCCTGCGCTCGGTTTCGGGGTCGGCGACGCGCTCGCCGTGTGCCTGCGGACTCGTCGCTCCGTCGCGCATGCATGTGAGTCTGTGTTTTTTATGTTGTCTTTAGTCCTCGGCGTCTACTTTGTTTTCCACTCCGACCGCCCGCCTCTCGCCTGCCGCTGGTTTCACCAGCGCTACGTGGAGCTCCCCCAGGACTTGTTTGTCTCCATCGACCGCTCGCCGGCGATCGAGACGCAGCCGCAGAAGTTGTTTTCGGTGCCGGCGCTGGCGCAGCAGCTGCACGGGCTGCAGCAGAAGCTCGTGCGGCTTCTGGCGCCGTCTTCCTCTCTCTTCTCGCCCTCCTTCAGGTCGCTGAAGCAGCGGAACGCAGCGGTGTCGGACGACCAGCGCCGCGCCGTCCACGGCGGAGAGGACGCGGAGAGCCGCGACGTGTGTCACCCGCTCTTCACACTGACTGCGAAGCTCCTAGACCAGCCTTGCGCGCCGCTGCTTTTCCAGCAGCAAAAGCTCATCGAACTGCTCGTCTCCGAGTCCGCCTTCATCTCGCCGACACTCGACGCAGCACGCAGGCGCAGGGCGGCCTGCCCGAAGTCCTCCCGCGGGAAGCGCTCAGCCGCTGGGAAGGCGGAGACTGCGGAAGCCGCGGAGAAAGAGGATTCACTCGGCTCGGAAGCGGAGAAAGACGCCCTCGCGGCGAAGCGGTTGACTGAAGACTCGCAGACACAGGAGGGCGAAGAGGACGCCGCAAGCTCGCCCGCCTCCTTCGCCTCGTTCGCCTCCGTCCAGTTCTCACCCCAGGCTCCTGCCGCCGGCCTCCGCACGCCGCCCCTCTCGCGATCGGCGTCGCCAGCCTCCGCGCCGCTTTGCTCAGCTTTCGTCTCGGCTTGGTCGTCTCCGCTCTCCTCGTCGCGTAGCTGCGCGCCCTCTGCGCTCGACTCGGCTGCGAGTCACGCGCGCGACTTCCCCGCCGTCTCCTGTCCGCTACTGCGCTGCGCGACCGTCCTGCTGCGGGCGCTGGAGGGTGTGAGCAGTAGCGAGTCAGGAAAGAAAGAGGAGACGGCACACTGGGACCAGCACGACTCAACCTTCTGGTCATGGCTGTATGCATACGCGTCCCTTGAGCGCCTACAGTGGACGCACGAAGCGACGCTGCAGCAGCGGAGGCGGATGAAGGAGGAGATGAACGAGCTCCATCACGAGAGGCAGCGACAGAGGCCGGATGCGGGAGCCACGGAGACAGCTGAAGACGCTAAAGCCGCAGACGAGACCGATGAGACGCCCTGCTGTCCGCGGGCTGGGGAGCCGCCGCGTTCTGCGTCGCCTCCTCCTGTCTTTGCGCCGTCACCGAGGGGATTCGGGTCAACTCTCGCGTCTGAAGACGCGAAAAAAACTCGTTTTCCTCTGCACTCCCATTGTATCGCCAGCGGCGGTACCTGTCGTGGAGAGGCTGCTGCTTCTTCTCGCAGAGTGCTGGCAGAAGTCGCGTAAAAACCGGCCGCTCATTCGACTCCTCATCGCCGTCTTCGCCGCCCCGCTGCTTGCGGGACGCGCCCTGCAGGTAAGCGCGTCATTGCGTTGTCAATCTGCTGGACTGAGGGCGCAGCTCCTTCTCTCGTCTTAAACAGCCAAGCGGCACCGTTTTGTTAGTCAGACAGGCCGTAGGTCTGCGGATTAAATGCGGAGCGGGGCAGCAGGACTCAGTCCTCGCAAGTGCAGCTACGTCTGTGTTTTCATGCACGTTCATATATATGTATATATATATATATATATGTATACGCATACCTGTATATGTATATATGTGTATGCGTGGGTGCGTGCAGAGTGCAGCCGGATCTGCACTCCGCAGCACGTCAGGTTTGTTGTTATCCGTGAGTCAACGCTTGTCTTCCGTTTTTTCTGCTGCATCTCCTCAGGCGCTTCTCGACGTCCTCCGGGGATGCGGACTGACGGACCGCCAGGCCTTCTTCCGGCAGTGGGCCGCACACGTGGAGACTGCGCCTTCGCCTCTCGTGGACGTTTTTGCGTCGCCGCTCGCATCTTCTGCACGCGTCGCCGACTCTCTCTCGCGGCACGCGGCCTCCCCGCTGGCTGCTTCTTTCGGGTCGCTGTCGCCCTTTCCTTCGACCACACCCCCGCCTTCCTCGCGCCTGGGCTCTCTACCCCGAGAGCCGGAAGGCTCGCGCAGCGCGCGAGATGCAGAAGAGGCTTCTCCTCCGCAACGCGGCGGAGTCGACGCCGCACACGTGGCCGGAGAGACTGGGCACGTGAGGGCGGAGCAGATGCTGCGGAGTGTTCGCCGGTGCTTCGCGGCGTCCGACGCTGCGGTGATGCGAGCGGCGCTGTGGTACCTGGAGAGCGGCGGCGCGGGCGAGGCCTTCTGGGCGGGACTGGGCGTTTCGCAGGCGGAGTTCACGCGGCTCCTACGCGAGACTGAGGCGCGCCGGCGAGGTGGAGACAGCGGAGAGAAGAAGCGGCGGCCGCGGAGGGCCCCCGTCGCATCGTCGGTCGCCTCGCAGACGTCCTCGTCGCGCTCGTCGTCGCCCTCCTTCACGGGGCCGCTGTGTCTGTCGGGCTTCTCCCCTGCGCTGCCGGTCGACTCGGCAATTCGCGCCTCCCACTTCGTCCCCAGTCCGCAGCCCGCGTCCGTCGTCTCGCCGGCGTCCTCCGCCTCCTCCTCGGCGGCGTCGGCCTTCTGCTCGCGCAGCATCTCGCTCTCGCTCTTTGAGCGGTCTCGGTGGATGAGCTGCCCGCGCCGCGCGAAGCTCCTCTGCGAGAAGGCGGCGCGAGCGAAACCGCGTGCGAGCGAAGGGGAGGCCGCCTCCAAAGACACACACGCGGGAACTGGCGGTCACAGCGCTGCGCACAGCGGCGCCCCCCCCGTGGAGGATCGCCCGTGCGGGGCGAGCGAGGCACCAGAAGACGCGCCGCGCCTCGCGGACGGCGCTGGCGAAGGGCGCATGCGGAAGGACTCTGCTGCAAACGCCGACGAGGCGGAAGCGGCGGAGGCCCTCCAGCACTGTCTCCTTTCGCTCGCGCTCCTCGCGCGGCAGCCTCGCGCCCATCTTCCTTCTTCCTTTTGGAATGAGCGACAGGGGAGCTCCGAAACCGACGCGCCTCGCGCGAAGGACCGCAGTGCGCCGGGCGGCGCGCGCGCCTCCAGCCCGCAGGCCGCGGAAGACTCCTCGTGTCGAGGAGAGCGCGAGGCACCAGCGACGCCTGAGAGCGACGCGGAGGAAAGGTGGGAGGAAGAAGAAGCGACGCGCTGCGCGCTGGCGCTTTCGGGTCTCGCTGGAGTCCCTGTCAACGTCGTGCTCACCTCGTTCCGCGCGGAAGTTGCGCGCCTGTCCGCGGAGTTCGCCGAGCTCCTCGAAGCCATCTGCGCCCACCCCTGCCTCGAGCGCTGCGCCTGTCGCCTGGCCGCAGAGCCCGCCCGCGAGGCCGCGGAGGCGCCCGCAGACGCACAGGCCGACCCAGAGAGCGGCGCCACAGCGGCTCGCAGGCGCGCGGCGGAGGGGCGGGGAAGCGGAGAAGAACGAGAAGGGGCCGGAGAGGGCAGACAAGGGGGTGAAGAGGGCCAGCAGGAATCCGTCCGAGGACAGGAGCGCCCCGAGTGGGAGCAGGCGTGTGGGTCGCCTTTCCTCCCCCTTGAGGCCATCGAGCGTTTTCAAGAAGTCTCGTGCAGGCGAACAGACCCCTGGCGCCTGCGCTGCGGCTACCGGCCGGTGAACCTCCTCGCGTGGTGTCAGCGCGCTTCCCTTCCTCCTCTTTCCGCTCCCTCGCCGTCTTCCGCCTTCGCGGCTGCGCCTTCGGCGGGGGGTAGCAAGGCGAGCGCAGGCGACGCAGGCGAGCCGCCGTGTGCCTGCTGTCCGCGCGGCGTGGGAGGCCGGCAGCCGGGGGCCTGCTGCTGCGTGTCGCTCTTCAGCCTCGTTGGCAACGCGCGCGCGCGCAGCCTGCCGCTTCTGCTGCGATGCGCGGATAACGAGACGCGCTTCGCGCTCCTGGTGCTTGATCTTGCGCTCGATGAACTCCACCAAACACTCGTCAGCCGCCTCTTCGGCGTGTACCGACGCGAGCTCGACGCGGCGGGCGCGGGCCTCCCGCTGGGGCCATCCCCCCCGACCCGCGACGGGGATGCTGGCGCCCGAGACGCGCGGGAGGCTGCGGCCGCACCGCCAGAGGAGGCGAAGGCAGAGCGAGGAGCGAGTGTATTGGAGACCGGTGAAGTGAGACGCGAGCGACAGCGGCCGCGCAGGCCCAGACGAGAAGGAGAGGCCCGCAGCAAGCCGACGTGCTCGTCGGGCTCCAGTCTGTGCCCCGTTGTCGACAGAGTGAATCGAGAGAGACTGCGGGGGTTGCGTGAGATCTGGCCTGCCTGCGTCTGCTCGCTGGTGCCGTTACTCGATTCTCTGCTCCCCGGCCTCGTGATTCTTCATCCATGGTACGAACGCACTGCGCCAGCACGCGACGAGGCGCCCTGGCTTCCTCTGCAGAGAGGGAATGGACGCAGAGACGACTGCTAGAACACTGGCTCCGCTGCGATGTCATCGGGGGCCGGAGGCCTGCAAGGCCTCTTCGCGCCGCTGTGTAGTGAGGCTTTGGTTGGCGTTTTTTCACAATAAACGTGCCCGCGTATAGCCTAGCCCCGGTAGAAAACTGTCCTGACCTGCCTTCTGTATACGGGTTGTGAGACCATAAAGCGCGGAAAAAGAGACCGCCAGCCAGAGGAGATTTCGAGCTGGAGGGCACGCGGCGTGAAGGAAAGTTTTCTCTTAAACTCGCGGCTCTCGTCTACATGGGCGTTGTGTTGAGGTTTTTTCATTGGGAAAAAAATTTTGCTTGGTTTCAAGCTCCACTCGAAAGTGAAAATGTCTCATATTTGTTTAGAATGTTCGTGTCTCTTTCGCAGAGAAAGTAGGCTTTCGTTTGAGAAGGAAGAGACGAATTCGTTTCGCGTGTGCCGCCGTCGACATAGTCCGGCGCGGTGGCTGCTTCGCGTCTCCGCCGGGTGTGTGTCTTCTCTCCGGTGCGCAGTGCTTCGTCTGAAGCGATTTTTTTTTTCTTTTTTCGACGTTGGGAACTCTGCAGGTACGAAGAAGTGGACGCGCTGTATAGCGACTGGAGGTTCACGATGAAGTTCCTGCAGAGCGAGCTGTCGGGCGAGCGTCTGTGCCGCCAGTCGTCTTCGGTTTCGGCGGGCTCCTCTTCATCGTGGTCAGCTTTCTGCGAAGGGGGCAGAGCGTCGCATGCGGCCTCTACCGCCTCGTTCTCCTCTGTGGGGTCTTCTTCTTTCGCATCGTCTGCCACCTCGCGCGCGCCTTTGTCTCCGTCCGCGTCTTCCTCTCTCCTTGCGCCGCCTCCGCCCTCGGCGCGAGGAGGCGACGGTAGCGAGGGCAGCAAGGTCGCTGAGACAAGAGCAAGCAGCGGCGACCGCGAGCTGCCGCCCTCTCTTCACTTTCTTGTCTCCGTGACACGTCGGCTCGAGCGCTGCGTTATGCGGCTAGTCGGCCTCTGCGAAGAATACGTCGACGGGAAGTTCTCCTTCTTCGTTCAGGTCAGCTTCTCTCCCCCCGATGTCAACGAGACTGCGCTTCTCTCCTTTCGAGGGCCTCTCTACGTCCACGCCGCGCCGCCTGTAGATGTGGAGACGTCTGTGTGCGCTCTCAGACCACGCTGACGTCTGAAGAGGCAGGCGCGGTTGTGTAGTGATCAACGCGGAAGTGCACGACAGTCCGTAGGGCTGCTTGTTCCGCCTGCGAGGTCGATGCTGGCAGATTGAGCGAAAGCCATTGTGGGCTTCCGGCACTCACAGGGACTGGTACAGGTTCTCGCGACTACACCAGGAGCGCTCGCGCTGACCCTCGCGCGCCCCTGCGGGGGGCGGGGCGTGTCTTGCATATGGGGCATCGTTTTCGTATCCTCTCGCGGCGGCGCTCGCCCTCTGTCTGTCTCCTTTTTTGCCGCTTTCGTGTTTCGTCGCGTCGTCCGTGCGGTGCGGGGGCTTCGGCGGCGGTCCCACACGCGAGCGTGTGGGGTTGAGCGAACAGTGTGGACTCGGCGAGCGCATCGCGCCTCTCTCAGTTATTCTGCGGCTCTTGGGGGGTCTGAGCGTTTGTACGTGGGAAAAAAAGCGAGGCAAAGACGTGTAGATGCACTTCGGCACACGCAGACACTCCTGTGGGCGGATTTGTCTGTTTTCAGGCTCGCAACGGCCCCTCTGCGCTCTCCTGCCTCTTGGTCGAGCAATGCATCCAGAAGTCTGTGCTGAGCGCGATCGCCGTGGTGAGGGAACGCCTTCAGCCGGCAGAGGGCCTCTTCTCCGCGGTTGTAGTTTGTAGCGAGCGAGGCAGACCAGATCATCGAAAAGCTAGTAGGGAGAGTGAGAGCGAGAAAAAAACGGGTTCAGTTGCCGTTTGAGGCCGCCCTGTGTGCTTGGTGTGTTGTCGTGGGGCGTGCAGATTCTGCAGCACCTCTCGCTGTCGCTGTCTTTCTACTACCCGGCGGTGGCGTCGGCGGTGTCGGTTTTGCCGACGGGCGGCTCGGCGGCCTCTGGAGTTTTGGCCTTTCTTCCCTCTCTGTCGAGCGCCAAGTTCATTCCGCCGTCGCCCTCTCCGCTGCTTCTGGCTGCCTCGCACTTCGACGAGAACGCAGTCCTCCCGCCCTACGTGCGGGCAGTCCTCGTCTGTCCAGCGGCGAGGCCCTACCTCGAGCGCGTGAAGGGCCCGGTGCTGCTGCGGCAGCTCACGCGCCTCAGCGAGCTCCTCAGGTGGCGGCGCGCCGCCGCCGGCGCCGCCAGAAGAAGCGACGTGGACTCCGAGGGCGGGGCGCCCGCGAGGCTGGGCGGGCCGCGGCGCGCGAAGGAGGCGGCGGAGGATGGCGAGGGCAACGGGCCCGCGTCAAGGCCCGTCGAAGCCAAGGCCAGGGGCGAAGGCGAGAGCGGCGACGGCGAGAGCAGAGATACCGAAACGAGGCAGTGGGGCTCCGCGTCCGTGGCCAGTCTGCCGCAGGAGTCGTCCTCCTCGTCCTCCTCGTCCTCCTCGTCCTCCTCGTCCTCCTCGTCCTCCTCGTCCTATCTGCCCCCCTACGCGGCTGTCTTCGGCTTGCCGTTTGCGGCGGAGCGCGGTGCGCGCCTCAAGGACGACTTTGTGAGTCTCCACGTCCTCGGCGACCTCTCGTGGACGCTGGAGGAGCTGCAGGTCGCGGCGGCCGCGGCCCTCGCGACTTCGGAGTCGCTCGCCGCCGCGCCGCAGTCCTCGTTCGGCTCTTTCCTCTCTGCGGACGTGGCGTCTGTCCACGCGCCCGACGCGTCGCCCGCTGCCGCCGCCGCAGCCGGGCTACCGCTGTCTCCGCTTCACTTCTACGCGCCGTGTCTAACTAGCAGGCTGGCGCTGCGCGCCCGCGCGCAGAACTGCATGCTGGCCGTCAGCTCGAGTCCAGTCTTCTTCCTCAATCTCCTCGTAGAGCTGATTCGCCAGCGCAAGAGTCAGCAGCGGCTCCTCCGCGCCTCGGCCGCGGGAGAGAAGTGGAGGCGCTCCGAGCGGAAGAGGCGCCTGCCCTTCTCCTCCTTCTCAGGCCGCACGCGGAAAAACAGTCTCTTGCCCGGCCCCCGCGGCGTCGCGGGCTTCTTCTCACGCAGCTCGCCAGTCGTCGGGCGGAAGGGCGACTTCTCCCGCGACGACGGAAACGCCGGCGAGGCAAGGGGCGCCGCCGAGAGGGAGAGAGAGGCGGAGACCGAAGACGCGACGACGAAAAAGGCCGCGCATGCCGCGAGTGCGGACGACGGGCGCGGTGCGTGGCTGGACTTGCAGCGCAGAGAAGGCGAAGAAGAAAGTGCGACGGCCGCGCGTGCGCTCAACGCGCACCTGCTGAGCGAGAGGCGCCGGAGTGTCGCCGAAGTCCTTCAGACGCTCGAGAAAAGCAAAGGGAGGCTGCAGAAAGTCTTGGGCGGAAGGCGTTCACGAGCCTCCCATGCGTCGACGTCTTCTCTCGCCAGCTCGCGAGGTTCTTCGAGGCCCTGGGGGCGGCAGGGGCTATCGGGCTGGCTCTCGCGGAAGGCGCGGCCGCCAGGTCGGTTTTTAGTTCCGTCGCATGCGTCGCTCGCCGCGGAGCCCCCCCGGTCGTCCCTCACGTCGCTGCATCTGCGAGAGCTGGCGGCGTCTCTGGCGTCCTCGTCGTCCTCCTTCCTCGCGTCCTCAGGCGCCGTGTTGATCCAGCGAGACGTGGAGATCTACAGCTACCTGCACGGACACGCGCTGCGCTTCCGCACCGCGCCGCCCTCGCTGCCGAACCGCACGCCCGAGCTGCTTCAGCACCTGCCTCTCCTTCTGATGCTTTCGCATCCGCAGCTCGCGCCGCTCCTCTCTGTGTTTTTGCAGCAGCGAAGGAGCTGCCCTTCCGCGCAAAGTGCCGAACGCCTGCGCACAGACTCCGCGCAAGGCGCGCTCGAACTGCAGGCCCTCACCGACGCCGCCGTCGCGGCCGCGACCGCCGGCGAAGAGCCGGATGGGCTGCTGGGTGAAGAGGAAGAGCGCGAGCGAGAGGACGCAGAGGAAGACGAAGAGGAAGACGAAGAGGAGGGAGAAGAAGACTACGAGACGGATGCGGCGTACTGCGAGAGTCGACGCGGGAGCTTCTTCCTCGGCGCGGCCGGCGACGCCGTGCGACGCACGGGGCGAAGGCGAGGAGGAAGGACGAGCGAGGAAGAGGCAGACGTGGAAGGAGCGAAGGGGGAGGAAGAGACAGCGGACGGGGAAAAGGCCTTCGACGGAGTTCTCGCCAAAGACGAGGGCGCGAGAGACTTGGAGTTCTCAGTAAGCTTCGAGCAGAGAGAACTTTCTCGAGACGCGGAGAAGGGAGAAAACCGCGGCGCAGAGGAAACTACGCGTCGCCCGTGGGTCTGCGATCCCGCAGACGGCGGCGTGGAGAGGAACGGCCCAGTCGAGCTGCCGCAAGACGAGGAGGAAGGAGGAGGCGGCAAAGGACGCAGCGGAGACCTCGACCAGGCAGCGGAAGAGACGCCAGTGCTGCGGCCTGCGCCAATTTCCGCAGAAGGCGGCGAGGTGGGGCGGAGGCAGTCGCGAGAGAGCGTGGCGTCTTCCTCGTCGATTCGCTGCCTCGCTCGACGTCCCACGCGTTTGGTGAGGAATGAGAGGAACCAGTCACTTTTGAACGTCATGGAGGCGCTCTTCTTTCCCTCTGCTCCCTTCAGTCAGCGCACGTTGGCCTGGCCCTTTTACGGGGTGTCTCCGGCGGCAGGCTCCTCGAGCGCCTGTTCGCCGCTGCTGAGGCCCTCCTCCTCTGGACATTTTTCATCTTTTCGCTCGCCGGGTCCGCTGCCGTCGGCTTCTTCCCGCTCCTCTGTCTCTAGGTTCTTCTCGTCCCCGATGCCACCGCCTCAAACGGCCCTCTCGCGCTTCGCGTCCACTGCGCCGTCTTGGCCGTCATCAAGTCGCCTGGTGGAGCTGGCGTCCTGGGGCGACCCCTTCCGTTTGCCGATGCGGAATGCGCCGATCTTTCCGCCGATTTTCGAGGCGCTTTCCGGCGACGGCCGCGAGGAAGAAGCCGACGGGGGCGACGAGGAAGAAGCTTTCGTTCAGGCCAGCGCCACCGCGGCCGCGGTCGCGGCGTGCGTCGCCCTCAACGCGCCGCCGGAGGCCACGGTGAAGGCGATTGCCGAGGCGCGAGCCCGCAGCAGCCGGCGCCTCCTCCGCCGCATTCGGAGTCGCCAGCGCAGCGCCAGTTCCCACGGCTTGCCGCTGGCCTCCAGTCGGGCTCCAGGCGTCTCCGCCGCGCCTGCAGGCCTCGCCGACCTGGCGGGGAGACTCCCGCTCCGCTTTTTGTCGCCGACAGCGGAGAAGGGAAGCGCGACGGAGAGTGGGCGGAAAGGAGGAGACGACGCGGAGGCAGAGAAGAGAGAAGGCCGAGGCGAAGAGGCGGAGGCGCCGCGGGCACAAGCGGACGACGAATCACGGGCTCACCGGGTCTCAAGGGGCAGCGGCCCCGCGACGGAGCGTAAGGACGAGGGGACGTCGGAGGGAGTGGAGGCGGAGAAGACTGGAGATGGGCGACATGGGGACGGCTCTGAGACGACCTCGGCGCAGGCCACGACGCCTTTGCCTGTCGCCGCGCTCATTAAAAAGCCGTTCATTCCGGCGCTGCCTCTGTCTTCCTCCCGCACATCCGCCGGGGCGGCCCCTGGGTCGTCTCTGCCGTCTTCTTCAGCTGGCGCGGGGAAGCTGTCCTTCTTGTCTTCGCTGGAGAGGCGCGGCGACGGCCCAGAGTCGTCTCGCTTCAGCGCAGGTTTCTTCTCGTCGCGGCAGCTCTCGGCGCTGTCGTCGACGTCCACGTCCCCGCCGGCTCGCTGGCTGTTGGGCGTCGAGGCCTTCCAGCCCCACATGGTGGGCCCGAAGGGCCTCTCGATCGCGCTGCTGCAGCAGTCCCCGATTCGCCCTTTCCTCTCTGCGACCGCGGCGGTCCCCTTCGACGCCTTTGAGCGGACTCTGCGGCATCCGGTGAACCGGGAGACGCGCAAAAAGCTTCAGCAGATCATTTCCGCGCTGGACATCTCTGGCGAGATGGAAAAGCTGCGTCAAACAAAGAACGCGGCCAAGGCTGCGGCGGCGGCGGCCCGCGCGGGGGCCGCAGTGGCTCGCGCCATGGGGCAGCAAGCCCCTGACGGGGCCTTTGCGGCGTGCGCGGTCGTGGGCGGGGAGACGGTGCTGCTACACACGGTGGTGCAGCTCGAAAAACTTCTGCAGAAGGCGCGGCAGCTCGTGCATGCGCTGCATCTCCCGCCCGACGCCTTCCGCGACCTCCACCTCTTCTGCTGCAACTCGCCAGCCGACGGGCGCCGGCGACCCGGCCGCGGCGAAGACGAGGCGAGAGGAAGGCCCGCCAGCGCAGCGGGCAGCGGCAGGAGAGGCAGCGGCAGGCGAGGCAGCGGCAGGCGAGGCAGCAGCGGAGGCTCGAGGGACAGGAGAGGCGCCGAAGACGCCCGAGGCCCCTCGGGTGGGGCCGACAGGGAGGCGCATGAGGGAGAAAACAGGAAGAACAGAGCGCCGGAGGGCGGCAACGCCGACGGTCGAGACGCGGGAGCGGAAGGTCTCGATAGCAGCAGAAGTGGAACGGACGAGCGAGAGGCGCGAGGAAGACGAGAGTTGAGGTCGCCGTTCGCGCGGCGGGGGGCTAGCCGGCGAGCAGAGTCGAGGGAAGGAGACGGCCGCGGGAGATACGACTCGCGCGAGGAGAGGGAAAGACGAAGCGAGGCATTCGATGTCTACGGGGACCACCGAGAGGAGGAGAGACGCATCTTAAGGAGAGAGAAACAGCTGAAAGCGATTCTGCAGCAAAATCCTGAGCAATTGTGGAACTGCGTCAAAAACGTCTGGTGCACGCTCTTCTCTCCAAGCGTCGTTCTCGCCGTTCAGCGGGCCCAGCTGCGCTTCTCTCAGGTGAGGCACAACAAATTTTCTTAAATCCAAACGCGGCAGTCGCGGGGGGCAGAAGGCGAAAGGCTTGCTGATGAGGCCTGCGCGTTTGTGTGGGTGTATGCGTGCGTGTCGCCGCGTCGCCATGACAAGAGTGAAAAAAGCGGAGACATGCACAGATCTCGAGGTTGAGCTTCACTCTGTTCTCTGTCAGACGTTTTCGCTCGACTGTGCTTCCGTCTTCCTCGTCTGCACGAATCGGTTCGGGAATCTCTTGTTGCGGTGACTGTGGGGTCTAATCGATAACGTCGACTGCCATCGGTCTGTCGGCTCCCTCTCTCCGCGGTATGTGCTGTGGATCTCAGTCTGCAGCGAGTCTGTCTCTCTGTCTCTCGTTTTGTGTTTCTGTCCCTTTGTCTGGGGTTTGAAGGCCAGGGGGAAGTATCTTATGTGTTTACGTCGTGTGTGTTCTGGTGGCGTCCTCAGATTCGCATCGCGGTGCTGTTGCAGCTCGTGGAAGGCATCTGCGAGGCTTCGTTCCTCTGCCGCACGGACATGGGCAGCTTGTGTCACCGCGCGGCACCGCCGCTCTTCGCCGAGACGCCTTCTTCGCTCCACGCGCGGGAGGGCCGCGAAGGCGGAGAGCGCGACGCCGAGATGGCAAAAGAAGAGGACGCGAGGGAGGCAGAGAGAGCCGAGGATGACGCCGCTCTCACCCTTCCTCTCAAAGAGAAAGGTCAGGGCCGCGACGACGTCAGCGCGTCGCCGACGTCCTTCCCTCCGGCTTCCCGCTGGTTGCGCCTTACGTCTCCTTCGCGGCGTTCTTCGCCGTCGCTGTCGGGCGGCGTGCGCAGGTTGTCCCCCCCTGCAGGCGCGAGCGCTGCGTCTTACGCGCGTCAGCTTTCTTCTGCATCGCGCAAAGGCCGCGAAAGGAGAGAAGAGTTGACTCCGCTGTCGTCCTCGTCGTCGTATTACGCGTACACGGCTGCGAGTCCACCCGAGGACGCGAGACACGTGAAGGAGCTGTACGGAGAAGTCGTCCTCGGCATGAGTCTGGCGCCTCGCGAGCTCCTCGAGGGCGCCGTGATCAGCCCTGGAGACCCCCTGCTCTTCCGCGCGCGTTACTCGTCGCCTGCGCAGCAGCCGGCCTCTCTGTGGGGCGTCGAGGAAGGCGAAGAAGAGGCCACAGACGGCGAGCGAGAAGAGGGCCGCGGGCCGGAGGCGAGAGACGAGCTCAGCGCTTTCGAGGCGCGCCGGGCGCCAGAGGCAGGGAATGGCCAGGAGGAGCAAAGTCGCGAGAAGAGAGGAGAAGAAAAGGCAGAGTGGAGTGAGGAAGACGGCGAAACGACGGGCGATGTCGAGGAGACTGGGCCGCCAGGAGGCGACGAGCGCGAAGGGAGGCTGCAGCAGGAAGGCGAGGGAAGAACTCGCGACGCAGAAGCAGGCGCAGGGTGCGAGGGCTTAATCGCCTTGGTGGGGCGGGACGGCCGGGGGCCACAGGAGCCCGCGAGCGCGCCCTGCACACGTCGATCGACTTCGCAGCCTCACGCGCGAGGCGTGTACTTCCCAGTTTTGCCGCGTCCTCAAGAGCCGGCGCGCAGTCCGTCTGCGTCTCTGCCTTCCCCTTCTTTCTCTCAGGGGTCGCAGCGGGAGGCGTCTCCGGGGCGCCACGGTTTTGTGGTGGTTCCCCGTGGCTCGTCCTCCTCTCTCTCGCGGACGTTCGCGGGGATTTCGCAGCCGCCGCTCGCGCGCGCT
Source organism: Besnoitia besnoiti (assembly GCF_002563875.1). Lineage (NCBI taxonomy): Eukaryota > Apicomplexa > Conoidasida > Eucoccidiorida > Sarcocystidae > Besnoitia > Besnoitia besnoiti. Next base: position 2,471,452 of record NC_042361.1, on the reverse strand, counting down.
GCCTCGCAGGCCAGCGTCTGTCCCCTGTGCGGCGAGCGCTGCGGGAGCGCAGCATGCAGGTGCATCACCACGCAGACGGGTGCGCGGGTCTCCCCGCCGCGGCTCTACGGCTTCTCGTCAGCCAGCACGCTTCTGCGGTGTTCCTCTGCATGTGTGCTCGTCTCCGCCGACCTCAATGTGGAAGGGCTCGAGGCGATGATGGCTGTCGACGGCGTCATCGCCTGTGTGCAGGAGCAGACCGTCGATCACCTGCACCAGCGCCCGTCGCGAGCGCCTTCCCACTCGCCGCCACCCGTGCTGACGTCCCCAGGGCGCCCCCTATTCCCCGACGCCTCCGGGCCCTCGTGGCCCCAGAACCGCGGCGGCGGGCCCCGCCGGCCCGCGTCCCACGCCTCGAGTGTGGGGCGCGTCCCCTCGCCGGCCCCCGTCGTGGCGGGGACAGCGCGGGGTCGAGGAGACGGCGCCCCCGTAGGGCTGCAGGCCCAGGACTCGAGAGCCGGCGTGCACCAGATCCCCGGAGGAGGGACGGGGCGCGGGAAGACCCTCGGGGGGCGGCGGTTCTCGGCGCGGCGGCAGGGGGAGGCACCGTGCCGCGAAGAGTGAGAGCGGAGTATCACCGCGAGAAATGGGTGACGGACAAAGGCTGGAGAGAGGCACACTTGCTGCAGGCCGCCGCGGTCGCTGTAGAAGCGGAGAAGGCACTTGGCTTCCCGCAGATCGTCCACGGGATGTGGGTTCGAGGCGACACAGACGACGACGAGGCGCGGGGCCGCGCACACAGGGAGCCGGGCGGGGCCAGACGCAGGGCGCGAAGAAGAAAGCAGGGCGAAGGCGGCGGGGCTCCTCCCGACACCCTCATCCTCCTCAGCTCGAGGTCTGTGCCCGCTGTCGAGCGCGAAGACACCACGGAAGAGTTGCGGATGCTGTGAAGAACAAGGCGGGGCGGGAAATGGCACCTCGTTCTTCACAGAAAGGGGCGTCTGACAAGGGAGAAGGATGCGGGCAAAAGGAAGGGAGGCGCGCGGGCAGAACGAGGAGTGCGCGTGGACGTATCTTTTATAGCGCAGTGCCGTGCCTGAGGAGGGACGCGCAGAGCCAAGAAGGAAAGGAACGGTCAAGAGAGGGAAACAGAAGAGAGAGAAAAATCGCGGGAAAGAATGAAGGCGCTCATGCAGTGTCGTTGCCTGGCAAGAAGGCAGGAATGTGAGAGTGGGGCGGCTCGCGTGCTCTTCTTATTGTCCCTGCTTCGCGTGATCGCAGCGAAGGGTGTGTTTGGTCTCCACGTGCGGAGCTCGGTCTTGAGAGAGATTCTGAAAGGGCCTCTTCGCGAGAAAATCGCCAAACGGCACGCCGCAACCCAATCAGATTCGCTCACGCAGGCAGTGGACCGAGTGAAGCTTGGGAGATAAAACTCGCGGACACGACGCGCCGCACTCGGTGTTGTCTCTTCACTTTCCGCCGCTGTCCCTCTCACCGTCAGCGCCCTGCTGGCGACAGACGACCTGCGGGCTGATCCTTTCATTTCTCGCGAACCGCCAAGGCGCACTGAGGAAACGACGCTCCAGCCATTGGCCGCAGGGCTTGTCGAGGCGCCGCTCAGTTGCTCTCGCGTTGCCCTCGCTTGTGACAGCCTCGTCTCCCCCCCCCCCGCCCCCTCATCGCTAGGATTGAATCGAGGCACGGGAGCTTGAAATAGGCAAGTGGAACGCAAGTCGCGATTTTCGCGGGCACAAGGATCCACGTAGGCACACGCAGAGAGGCCCACTGGATCGCATGCGTACACGTGCACATGCATTCACACATACATACGTACAGACGTACATACAGAATGTATATTCATGCACACATTCATATACATAAATATATGTATATATATAAGTAGGTTGTACGGATGTACAAGCGCATCTTGGTCCTCCCCGTGCAGGAAGAAACGGTAGTGGCAGGTGGCGATGCGACTGCCGGAAAGGAAAACAGCTTGTCGCCACGAGAGTGAGCCAGGTGCACTCCTTCGCCGCACACCACCGCCCCAACAGTGTGTACAGTTGCGTACGTCTGAGAGGCGCAAAAACGCAGCCGAGCCGGGTAGTTTTCTGTCGTCGCTTTCTCGTCGTCGGTTGCGACAGCTGGCGGGTCGCAAGCGCACAGCGGAGAGAAGCGGCCGAGCTTACGGCGCGGAGACAGCAGAGTGCAGGGCGGGGACGGTCTGGCAAGAAGCTGAGCCTACAGCCGGAGGCCGCCGGGCTGGTCGATGGCAAAAGTTTGCGAAGGAGCCGGATGCGGCAACCAGAGGCCTCCTCTCGCGAGCCCTACATCGAGAAAACTTTCTCCTACGCGGGTGAAGAAGGGGAAGCGCGCGGCAGCGCTTCCTGCGCACCGGCAGCCCGCAGGCTCCCCGCTTTGCTGTATACGAACCCGTGTCAGCTGAGTTGCACTTCAGTTGCGCAGTTTTCTGTCTTCCTGTCCGCGACGGAGTATTTGAAATCCATTTCATCCCTTTGCAGCGGCACGGCGGCATCACGACAAACGGATCGCCGTCAAATTGCAGCAGTACCTGAGCGCCTGTATACATGTACATAGATATATCTATATATGTCTATATACATGCTATATATATCTGTTAGTAGATGTGTCTGGCGGTAATCAGCGTGAATACTCAAAGTGTGAAGCACTATTTTGCTTCTTCTCGTTCATGTCGCCCCAGCTATACAGACGGGCTCCGCTTCCGGTGAAGCCTTCAGCGTCAACAGGCAACTCGATAACGCTGTTTGGGACGTTAGAGTCAAGTGACAGGAGTGTCTCCTAAGACCTCCGACAAAGAAGTGAAGTCGCCGACCGACGAAGCATGGGAAGTATTCTTCTCCCCCTTCCTTCGGGGTCGCTGCGCCGGCGCATGCAGCTGCGCAAAAGCTCAAAAATCCTTCCACTCAAACTCGTCTATATATCTCCCTGTGGGCGTTACTCTTTTCCCTCTCCATGTGCACATCTGTGTCCGTCAGTGGCTTTTGTCTCTTTCAGTGTCTTTGTATGTCCCTGTGTCTCCTCTCCAGGCTAGTCATGCGCCCCGTTAGAACTGCGGACGTGTCCTGAGAGAAGTATCAGTGCAGTCGTTCTACTTTTCTCCTCAGTTTCTCCGCATCTCTTTGGCTGTCTTCTTATCTCCGTGGATTGTGAGTTTCACTCTGCAATGGAGCGGCGCTGGGTCGCTGTCTGCATGTGCCCTATATTCTGTTGGTATCGCTGTGTAATTGGTTCATCACCCTCACTTTTCCCGTCGCCTGTTCCTTCCTCCTCGGCTCTCGCTTGTGACGTCGAGTCAATTTTAATTTTCTCCTCGGTGTTTCCATCTGCCTCTCTCCGGCGGGGCTTGCGCCACGGCGTCATCACAGCCGTCATTCCGCGCCTTTGTCCCTGAACCAGAAGAACGGCATCATCTCTCCAGCGCTTCACAGAGAGAAAGAGACTGAAAGAAGTGGAAAACATGCGGAACTATGCTGGGGCGTAGAATATACGAACAGGAACTCAAGAGCCACGAAAAAAAGTACTGCGGGAAATATCTTCAGCTTGCATGCATGCGGATTGGCGCAGTGTCTGTTCCCGTTCTTGCAGCGTGTGATGTTCAGTCGCCGCGTCGAGTCTTCTTGATGACGAGGGAACTGACCCTTCTCCCTGTTTCACTCCTCTCTTGCGCTCAGGACGACAGCAGACTAAAGAGGGAGAGAAAACGACCGCTCGCGTGCGTCGTCCTTGCCTGTTTTCTCGTTCGCGCATGGGCATCTTCTGCATCGCTTAAAGAGGAGGCGGGCGCGCGGCGCTAGCTGTCTCTACCTCCAGCCCCACAAGAAAGCCAGTCTTGCCAGCGTTCTCAAGGCGGTATCCGTGTTGGCCTGCCTCGTCCCTCTCCGCCAAAGATAGCTGCACTCCCTGCTTCGTCTGTCGTGTGCCTCCTACGCCCTGATCGCCTTTCAGCGGTGTTGCTTTGACGCGAGGCGCGCCCACGGACTCTCCGCAGCGTCCTATTACCGTGGAGGTTCCTTCAGCCCTGCGCAGCGTATTTCCTCTGCTTGTCTTCTGGTTTGCAGGCTTGCGCACGCTCTCCCCGTCTTGTCTGCCCGCGTTGATCTGCCCTCGTCGGATGCCTCCACCTCTGCCGTCGTCCGCTTCTTGTTTGTCGTCTTTACAACGTCCACAGCTGGCGCTTCGTTCACGTCCCTTGTTCTCTTTCCTCTGTTTTTTCGAGTCGCCCTCTTCCCGCTCCTCTGCGAGCATCAGTTATATTCCGTCCTCCCTGCCCCTGTTCTTCTTTGCCCGCGTTTGTTTTTGTATCTTTGAGGTCGCGTGCCTTCTCCTCTTTCTCACTTCTTGCCTCCTCTGCGCGTCTCTCAGTCGCCACTCCCCACGATGCGCGCCTCGGGGCTTCGCCTCCCTCCGCCGTGTTGTTACGGCGGGGCGGCGTCGGCAGCTGCGTCTCCCGCCCCAGTCCCCCGTCTGAGCGTCTCTTCTCGCGTTTCGTCTGCGCGCCTTCCAGCTTCTCGATCTTCTCCCTCTCCGATATATCTCTCGTCTCTCGCTTCCTCCGCCTCTTCTGTCGCCTCTGTGCTACCCGCGTCGGCGCTGTCCTCTCGTCTCCCCTTCCCTGTGGCGGCGGCCTCTGCGGCGTCGTCTCACTCGGTGGGCGTCCCTCGAGCTCGTTCTCTCGCGTCAGCCTCCTCTCCGCCGCCTCGCTCTTCGTCTGCCTTGCCGTTAGCGCCGCAGTCGAGTAAAGTCGACGCACTCTCCGAGGTCTCTGAGCGCTTTGAAGAGGCCTTCGAAGAAACGGGTCTCGGGCAAGACGAGTATGGCGCACTCTCGGATTCGCCGGCGGCCTTCGTCTTCCGCGTTAAACCTGGGACTGCAGACAAGCGAGCAAGTCTCGCAAAACAGAGCAAAATCAGGTAGGCCTCTACCACCGCACTCGGCGGTCGTGCTGCGCGCCTGGACTCGCGTCGTGTCCATCTTGACCCTCCGTCCTCTCTCTCGCTCCTCTTCTCTGTCGTGCGCCTTTTCATTCGGTTTTTTGTCATGTTCACAATTGAGCCTTATTTTTGGTTTTTTGCGTTTCTCTCTGTCTCGCGTCAACCCCCCCCCGCCCCCCGCCCGCTCCGAGATTTTGCGTGTGCACCTTCCCTGCGAGCTGGGTATCGCCTTCTCTGGATCAGATGTGCCTCTTGTCTTCTCGCTCGTTTCCTCTTTTCTCGTCTGCTTGTCTCCTCCACGACCGGTTCTCTGTGTCTCGTTTTCGGCTCCCGCAGGCGCGCGGCAAGCTACTTCCTTCCAGCGGAGTCGGCGGACGCCGCTTCAGTCCCTGCGTTTTCGGCGCGGAAGAAGCGCGCCTCACGCTTCTCACTCGAGGGGCTTAAGGTGGACGAGGGCCCGTACCAGAAGTCGCTGTGGGAGGAACTCAAGGAGGAGGAAAAACGCAGCCAGCAGAACCGCGAGATCCGCGAGGCGCGGCGCACGGTGCGCATTCTCGGCGTGACTGCGTCGGCGGCTTTGATGCGCGACAGCGACCTCGGGGGAGACGCACAGAATGCGGCCGCGAGTGCATTTCTGCGAGATGACCGCGCGGAAATCGAGGACGAAGAGGTGGCGGTCGAGGGAGACGGCGGGACGCGCGCTGTGCCCCCCCGCCGCGCCTGGCAGGGCCTCGACGGCGACGCAGCCGCGCTGCTGCAGAAGGAAGAAGACTGGGTCCGACGCAGGAGGGAGAAAGACGAGCGGAGACAGAGCTACAGAGGCGTGAGGGAGGAAGAGGTCGCCGACGCGCAGGCGGCGCGTGCGTTTCTGCGCGGGAAGAAGCCCCGCAGCCTCGGCGGCGGCGCGCTGCTGGAGGGCGAAGAGCCGAGGCTTATGGCCGGAAGGCCGAGCGGGGAGGTGGACGACGCTTACCCCACGGTGACGGCCTCACGGGGACGGTCCTCGATCGAGAAGACGCAGAGAAGGCGCGAGGAAGAAGAAGAGCGGCGGCTGGCGGAAGCCATGAAAGAAGACGAGAAGTCTGCGACGGCCGCGAGCCTGGGGAGTCCCGCAGAGCAGATGCGCTGGCTAGCCGACCTGGAAGAGCGCGAAGGCATCAAGGGCGGCATCCAAGTCCTGCAGCGGGTCCGCACCAGAGAAGAGGAAGAAGAGGCGCGGAGAAGCGAAGAGGAAGAGGAAGAGGAGGATGCGCGCGACCCATTCGAGGCTCCGGAGGAAGTGCATCACGGCGAGCGGAGGCGGGTCACGCGCGGGCGCCGTCGTCGCGGGAGCGAGAAGGCAGAGGCCAGCGGACACGAAGAGAGCGCGGATGCGGAAGACGTGGCGCCGGGGGGACAGGACAGGCGCCGAAGCGTCGAGACGCTGCTCGGCGAACCAACTCGGGGATACCGACGCGCTCGGGAGGGGGGGAAGGGGGAATCCGGCGCTGTCGCTGCGCGCGAGTTTCCATCTTCTCTCTCGCCGTCTTCGTCTTCCACTCGGCCTTCGCCCCGCGAATGCGGACTGCGGGAGCGCAGGAGGGGAGAAGAAATCGACGCGTTCAGTCCGGAGAAGTTGGTGGAGGAGATGACGAAAGTGAAGCGAGAGATCTGGACCGAGCTTTCTCCGCAGCAGCTTCAAATCCAACTGAAGATCGTCAGGGCCAAGTCCGTCGGTCAGGTTCTTGCGGCGATCGAAAGCGCGTCACAGCAAGCTCCTGAGCCTCCTCCTCCTCCGCGCTCTTCATCCGGAGACCTTCCTTTAATCGACGACTTGCCTTTGATCAACGACTTGTCTTCGGCTACCTCCTCTGTGCCTGTCAAGTCGGGTTCCGCGTCTTCCGGCGCCCTTCCGGACTCACTCCTCTCCTCCGCACCCGCGCTGCCCCTCTCCTTCTCCGCGTCTCTCGCGCCGTCGCCCCTGTCGGCCCCGCTGGCGTCCACGCTGCATCACATGAGCATGGTGACGGCCTGTCACAAGCTGGGGCGTTTGGCGAGTCCGGCGCAGGCTCTGTCTGTGAAGAAGGACGAGCGGTTTCTCGCGCTCTGCGATGCGGCGGAGGCGGCGCTTCCGCGGATCTCCGTCGGCGGCCAGTGTCTTCTTCTGTGGGGCCTCGTGCGGCTCGAGTATGCGCCGCGCTGGCTGCCTGAGCTCCTGCGCCGTTGCACCGCTGGCGTGCCTCACATGAGCGTCAAGCAGCTCGCCTGCGCGCTGTTCTGCGTCAGCAAACTCGCGTTCCCCGTGCGAGACGGCGTAGCGCTCCAGGCGGCGCTGCTCGACGCGCTCAAGCACGGGCCCCACCTTGCTGCCGCTGTCCCTCCGGCTGCGGCTCCAGCGTGCCTTCCTGCGGCGACGGCGCTCGTCCCTCGGGAGGCCGACGCACACGACGCGGAAGACGCAGAAGCCGAAGGAGGAGCTCAAGGGGCGCGAGGCGACGAAGAGGGCTTTTCGGCGCGTGAGGCGTGTCCAGGGACCCTCGCGTGCATCTGCGGCTCCCTCGCGCGCCTGCGCGTGAAGGACCAAGCTCTGTTCCTTCAGCTCGCGACCGCAGTGCGGCACGCGGTGCCGGCGATGTCTGGTGGCGAACTCGCGCTCGTTGGCTGGGCCTACGGCACGGTGGGCTTCGTTGACCGAGGCCTCTTCCAAGACCTCAAACGCGAGCTGGAGACGCGCATCGACGGCTGTGCGGCGCGAGAAATCGTCACACTCGCGTGGGCGTTCGCCAGAGCGGGGGAAGCCGACCAGGACTTCTTTCGACTGACGATCGCGCCGGCGATCCGCGCCTTCATCGGCGACCTCCGCGCCAAGGAGCTCGGCCTCCTCGCCTGGGCGTACGGAGAAGTCGGTGAGGCAGCGCCAAACAGCGGAGACACCGCCGTGCGGAGACGGACGTGGGGCCCGCGAAGGCGAGAGGCAGACGCGCAGACGCCTGAAAGGGGCACTGGGTTTCGGTTCTGGGTTCGTCTGCTGCCTCCTCTCCATTGTCCCGCCTGCGGCTCACTCGGCAGCCGTATCGTGTGGATTTCGATTGTTTGGTGCGGGTGTCTGTCGCAGGTCTGAGGCGCTTTGCTCCGTGGCGTGTTTCCTGTGTGTTTTTTCAGGAGTAGTGGATCAGGATTTCTTTGCAGACTTGAACTACGCGATGCTGCCCAAGGTGAAGCACTTCACGCCGCACGACATCATGCTGATAGTGCCGACGTTCGCGCAGCTGGGCTTCGGCAGCCGCGAGCTGCTTCGCGCCCTGCAGAAGCAGACGCTCAAGGTGCTCCCGGCGTTTTCTCCGCTTCAGCTGTCGCGGACGATTTACGGCTTTGGCCTCGCGGCGACGCTCGTCCCCGATGCGCGGTTTTTCGCAGAGTGCGCAGACTTGGTGCAGAAGCGGCTTCACACGTTCTATCCGCAGAATATCGTCCACATTCTCGTGGGGCTGTCTGAGGCGGAGTACCTCTCGCACCCGGCTGTGCCGCTGCTTCTCGACAAGTGCGCAAAGATCACGCCTGAGTTCTTCGCGGAGGACTGCGTGCAGCTGCTTTACATCTTGGCGAAGCTCCCCCCGGAGCGCCGCGGGCCCGCTGCGCTCGTTCCCCTGCTGCTGCAGCAGCTGCAGAACAAAGTCCGCCTTTTTTGGTCGCTCGACAGCCCCGCCGTCTGCGATCTGCTGGAAGCCGTCCACACACTCGGCGTCGCCGACGAACAGCTTCTGCACATGACCATGCGGCGGCTGGGTCACCTCATCGACGCCTCTTCCCTCCGGGACTTTTTGCGCACGCTCGGCTGCCTCGCCTCCCTCTCCTCGGTCAACCGCCTGCTGCTGCGCACGCACATCCACAGGAGGCAAAAAGTGCAAAAGGCGCTGAGCAACAAACTCGCGATCCTCGCCAACGCATGCGACTCTGGAGACGGCCGCGGCGCCGAGGCAGGGCGAGCGGACGCGCAGGGAGAGAAGGAAACGCGGAAGAGACGAAGAGACATCCAGTCCAGGATTGTCATTCTGCACGCATGCGCGAAACTTGGCTTCCACGACGAAAACGTTGCGCGGTGAGAAGACACAAACGCATGCGGTAGCAGACGCAGTCGAGGCGCCCGCGCACTCCAGTCACTAAGGAGTGTAGGGCACGCGTAGACTCACCATGTGGAAAATTCTCCGCAGGTCCCGTAGTATTGGTTCCCCTGTGTCTAGAGAATATCTGCGCATGCGGGAACCGGGCTGGGCCGGTTTGGGGGGCAACTGGAGTGTAGAACAGCCTCTGAGATCCCCAGAAGAGGACAGATATCAGCCGAGTGTTCCTTTTGGGTGCCCTCTGCACACTCGCTTTTCGCCTCTGTTCTAGTCTCCGAGTGAGGGATCCACTCACCGCGAGCCGTATCGGGAGAAAGGCCGCACGGAGCGTAAGGGGTTTAGTTCGTTCCATTCTCTCTGCACTCTGACACGTTTCGGCTGCGCCGTTCGCTTTTTCAGAATCCTGGACGACGTCCAGCAGGCCGTCGAGGTCGAGGGGCAGCTCCTGTCCCTTCCGGCGTTCTGCTACCTCGTCTGGGCCTTGGCTGAGGTGAGGAGTTTACGACGTCGGCGTCTAAGCTGCTTGCTCAGCTGAGGACGCGCAGCGCTCCGATAGACTCATCGACGCAGCGCACCGGCGGATTTCTGTGTGCGAATCTCTCTCATTGTGCGTTGACCTCTGTGCAGATCAGTTGTGGACGTCAGTACTCTGCAGGACGGCCCCGGGTGTGTGGTGGCTTGCCCGAGTCTCCGCGGATTTCTGCGAGCACACGACTCGGCGACACCTGGAGTTCCATGTTCATGCATATACTCCTGCATGTGCAAGGCAGTTTCCGTGTAAGCTGAGAACCCGTGCCTGACAAAAGTAGGAATAGGCGAGCACATTCGAAGATTCAAGTACGCTTCTGTTTGTCGGCGAATCCCGCAGACGAACGCGAAAATCGGCTGGACGCGCTCCCTCCTGCGGTACGCCCTCCACCGGCGGTACAGCGGCGCGTCGGCGCCGCCGCTCCTTCAGCTGGTTCAGGACCGCGAAGCCTACGCCCGCATGCACGACCTGGCTAGCTACGCAGGCGGCGAGCTGTTCCTTTCGTCGTATTCGCCGGGCGAGGTCGGCGGTCGCGAAGGCGAGAGGCCGGCAGAAAGCGGCGGGAAGGAGGAGAGGAACGAGCCAGGAGGGCACGAGGAAGTACTCGCAAGAAGAGAAGAGGAAGCGAGCCGAGACAAGGAAGTCGGTCAAGCGCTGCTGAAGCTCGCTTTTGCAGCCGTCGTGTTGGGCGAGGAGGAGTTCCTCATTCCTCTTCTCGAGGAAGCCGTCGAGTAAGAACTCAGCGTGAGGGTGGCGTTGCGTTCGGTGCCAAGTCTGCAAACATTTGAATAGACTTCATATTTCCGCTGCGCTGGCCTCGATACTCGGTAGCAGCGTTCTGACGCACCATGTATGCGTCTGCGCTCCCTTCTCGTCTGGGTTGCATGCGCGTCACGTCTTCGCCCCCTTTCGTCGGCCCTGAGGTTCATTCGCTCTATGCCCTCCCTGCTCTCTCTGCCCTCTCCGCCTCCTGGCCGTGTTCACCTGGTTGTCCGTTGGGTCTGCCTTCTGCTGCGCAGGCGGCTTCGCGGCGCGCTTCCCGTGGAGATTTTGAACGCGCAACAAGTTTGTCTCCACGTGCGGGATCTGGCCGCTCCGCCTCCGCGGCTGTCGCCCGCCCTCGCTGAATGGATTGAGACGGTACTTTCGACCCCGCGCTACGACGTCTTCTTTGAGTCGCCGCAGAAGTTCCGCCTGCTAGACCGCCGGCTCAGAGTGCGCGACTTCAATTACGATAAATGGATCACGGACCCCCTCATCGAAGTAAGCGACAGCAGAGACGACACAGCTCTGACAGCTCTTCGGAGCTCTGACGAAGTGCCCTCCAAGCCCGCGACCTTTCATCGGCGTCTCAGAGTTCGCGACTGCGGCCCAGAGACAAGTCGTGTACCACACGGTTTAAGGATTTCTGTCCGGTCTTCTCACTCCATGTGACGTTTCGTAGGTGCACGTGTGCCCTCGTTGTGGCCGTTTCTGTGTCTGCTTTTAATGTTTTTTTCTGAATTCCCCCTCTGGTTTGCTTTTTTTTGATATACCGGGATGTCTTGGTGTACGCGTTGCAGATGCGCGTGCCTCACAAAAGCACGTTCGTTGTGTCGAATATCTACCGCGTCAGCGCGGCGTTCCCCCTAGAGAAGCATCTTATTGACGTCTTAACGTTCCAGGTTCGTCATCGGCTGGGCCTCGGCTCCCGCTGCGCTGGCATTTTTCCTCTAGAGAGGGCAGTGCTACAGGCACAACATGTTGGGTCTATCCAGGCAGCACCTGTCACACTTGGGGTTTGCTGTGTAAAGTGCCTGCTATTTGTGTGGTCCAATTCATCTCCAGAGCGAGATAAGCGAAAGAGGACCCGTGTATAGCTTTGACTGGTGGCGAGCGAGGAAGACACCTCTGCCAACAGAGCTCCCTGTCGATCGCGAAGACATTTGCGTTACTGTGCTCGCCGCCACGTGGGGCCAAAGGTGCACCATCTGTCGCCCTGTGAGGACGAGTTCAGGGAGCAAATACCGAGAATAAACGCAGAGAGCACCGCTCATGAGCGACGGGGTTGCACATCCGCCTCAATGCGTAGAGGCATCTATGAACGCGCCAACGCGCACGCATGCCTCTGTGTCTTGCGTCGATCGCAGGATCTCCTCTGTCCGTCGAATTGCCCGTCCGGGACCGCGGAGTTGCGGCAGCGCCAGCTTTCCCTCCTGGGTAAGAGCCGCGGAAGCTGAGCTTAAATGAAAGCATGCAACTTGATAGGAAAGCGTCGTCTGCGGGAGCTTTACCTCACATCTGGCCTCAACTACTCCGGCATAGGGCCTGGCCATCTCGCCCACTCTCTGCTAGGTAGCGTTTTCCCGCGCGTCTTTGGTTCGTTTGAGCGTGCGCTATGCGGGGTAGCGGGGAGTGGGTATTCCCAGTGCGGTGATTGCAGCGTCTCCATGCAGGTCTTCTGTTTTTGTGTCGAATTAATGCGGTTGTTTGTCGCGGTTGTGCGTTGCGTGCTGTGAGAAGTGACCTTTCGCGTGCGTGTGTTCTTTCTGTCGACTCCACTTCGATTTCCCTGTTCGCAATTTCTCGTGTGTGGGCCCCAGGGTGGACGGTTCACTCAGTTCACCTGCGTTCTCTGTACAACGCCCTGGCGCACCACAACCTTCGCTACTTGGTGTCGAGTATCGCGGCGAGCTTCAGTGAAGAGGCGAGGCAGTGGGTGACCTTCCGCGCCGGTCCCGCGCTGGAGGGCGAACGGGAAGGAGAGAAGGGGAGCGTGGACCTATGCGCAAGAGACGGGGTCGCCTCAAAGCAGCAGCGCGGCGCGTCGGGCGATGCAGCGGAACAAAACGGCCTCACGTCTCAGGTAAGGGAACGAAAAAGAAGGGAAGAAGGGAGAGGCCGTGCAGGGCGCGGCGGGGGGGAAGTAGTGTGCGGAGAGAAGGGAGGGGCGGCAGGAGAAGGCAACAGGGTTGTGCGATCTTCGTATCCTTCGCCGGGAAGGCCTGAGAGAGCGTCTAGATCGGCCCCTGTCGCTTTGTCGGCGGCTCGCGGGGCAGGTTGTGTGTGGCGTGGGACGCCGTGTTGTTGCCTGTGGTCCTATTGAGTAGCCACTGGATGTGTGTATCGAAAGCCTCCAGGGCGCGGCCTGTTTCCAGTATGTTTATCGAAATACCGCGGCATGTGCATATGCATGACCGAGTATGCGTCTGCCACCGAATGCGGCCCTCACGCGTACCGCGCTTTCTCGGTTGTTGGGCCTTCAGCCAGATATTTTCGAGCTGGTTGACGACGAAGCGTGCAATGGCTCCCGCAGTGGACTCCGGGATCCCTGGGGAGGAGTAAAGTCCCTCAGTGGGGGTCAGCGCATCGTTCGCAGGTCGACGGCGAGACCTGAAGCGATTCAGGAACTAAGGATGGTGGACGCCGACCGCGAGCTTCAAGGCCAAGTTTCTACGAGTGTGTCAGGAGAGAGTGGCGAAAATGACGCACTAGAAGAGGCCTACCGACGTGTCATATCCAAGTCTTGAAGTCGAGTCAAGCCAAATCGAGCTCGATTCCTCTCTCTGAGGTTCAACTGTTTTGTATTTTGTTGACGACGAACTCATGCGTGCAAGTGTGTGGACCGCTTTCTGCCCTCACCTTTGGAACGATCCTCACACACGGACGGCGAAAAATTGAGTCGTTCTGAAGTGGTTGAAGAGGGAAGTTTTTCACTACGAGCCAACACATCCTGGCGAACTTCACACAACCGAGTACGAATGCCCCAGAGCTTCGAAAGGTGCGGTATCTCACTTGTGCGCAAGAGGAATCCGGCTGCGAATGCGGCAGAATGGCTGAACCCGAGGAGCGTGTAGCTGGCAGGTCGCGCTCGCGCTTGCCGCCAGACAGCTTCAGCTCCCGTCGCCCCCCGTGGTCGGGGCCGCGACGAAGGCAGCAAAAACCGGGACGGGGGCAACGAGGCGTAACGGACACCATGAGGGGGGAGGCACAGGTCGCGTGTAGGGGATACACTAGCTATCTGATGGTTTGTAAGCACTACCGCTCGTTCGTGCGGCTGCTCTACCATGGGGTCCCACATAGGGTGGCACAGTTAGTGCCCACGCATATGTCGCTACAAGCTAAAATAACCGCACATGCACGGCACAGCGCCTCAGCCGTGGCCGCGTAACGGCGATCCCGTTATCTCCAAGTGAAGTCGCTGCTCGTTCCGTGTGCGCGTGACCGGAAGTGTGTGCCAGCAGCTGCCTGCGCGAGCCAGCGCCTCAGCGACAACGAGGCGCATGGAGTCTATATCAGCAATCAAAATTCCTGGTCGCGCTGCGCGAATTCGCTCCGCTCGAGCGTCGTCTTGTCGCGTGTTAACAGAAAAGGCGTGCCCCGCGGGCTGAATCGCTTCGTAAGCCTCTTAGTGTCGTCGTCCGTGTGGCGGACCGTACAGTGTCGCGTCTCAATGCTTCCGCCGCGCGTGGCGTCCCTGCGATGGCAGGGCGGCGGTGGGGCGGATCCCGTTTGTCTTCCGCTTGTTGCCGCTGTAAATGTCGCTCTTCAGATGCGCTTGCGGCGTCTCTGGCGCGGGGACGCATTATGTGGCAGGAAGGCTTTTGATCGAAGGATCATTTTGATATTAACGCGCCGAAGAGACAGCAGGTCGCTCACAGATGTCCGTCGCGCCGTCGGTCGCCCTCACCCACGCGTCTCCCAGTGTGGAACCGAACAGTGGAACAACAACGGTCGGCGGCAGTCGGGTGATGGGTTGGGTTTTCGCGCGATTGGGGGATTGTGTTTATACCGGCTCAAAGAGCGCCTTTTGCGGGGTGGCGCGCGCTAGTAGTCGGAGTGTGGGCTGGTGAATTTCGAGTGGTTTCGTTTTGTGGCGGCAGCTCTTTATTCGGTTCGGTATTTGATGTAGTTGAAAGGGATCGGCGCCGAAAGTGCGCGGTGGCGGCTTTCGAAGCACCACCATGGGGGGTTCCACGTAGACATTGTCCCCCAGAGGCGTATCCGATTCGCTCTCTGTGTCTCTGCCTCTCTCGGCGAACCGCGCACAGGGCCATCACTACGGAGAAAAACAGCGCGCGGTAGTGTCCCCCAACCCCTCCCCTCACCCGTGGCAGGGCCAGTCTTCGTTTTCTGCGGTGATCAGTCGCGCAGCAAGGTGGATGCAGGTACCAGCAAAAGTCTGGTTGAGCGAGCACTTTTTTCTCGTGGGGTTTCTCTCCCAACGCAAAACTCCGTGCGCGGTCGCGTCACATCTTGTCGGACACTTGCATTCTCTTTTTCGTTTTCAGTAGGAAACGCGTTTTTCCTCGCTGTCCTGTGTTCCCCACCGCAGTCAAAAGTCCCCCCGGTTTGTCTCCACTTTCCGTGGTACGTTTGTCCCCGCAACAAAACCCGATTTTCGCATTCTCCGTTTTTTCAAAATGGGAAAGGAAAAGACCCACATCAACTTGGTCGTCATCGGCCACGTCGACTCCGGAAAGTCGACCACCACGGGACACCTGATCTACAAGTTGGGTGGTATTGACAAGCGTACCATCGAGAAGTTCGAGAAGGAGTCCTCCGAAATGGGCAAGGGCTCCTTCAAGTACGCGTGGGTGCTCGACAAGCTGAAGGCTGAGCGTGAACGTGGTATCACCATCGATATTGCCCTGTGGCAGTTCGAGACCCCCAAGTACCACTACACTGTCATCGATGCCCCGGGACACAGAGACTTCATCAAGAACATGATTACCGGTACCTCCCAGGCCGATGTCGCCCTCCTAGTCGTCCCCGCCGAGGCCGGTGGTTTCGAGGGTGCCTTCTCCAAGGAAGGTAAGGGAACCGAAGTGGCAATGGAGCAGTCCCGCTGGTCGCTCGGCGTGCCGGAGAAAATCAAATGCCAGACAAGGTGGCTTTTGTGAGTGCCCCGCACGCCGGAGGGGGAAGCCACAGGCCCCCCATGAACGTCTTGGGGGTTAAGCCTCAACCCTTGAAATCCATGGGGTATTTGTCAGTGGCGTTTTTGATGCCGGAAGACATTTCCTCGAGGCGGACGGCTGACTTTTTTTTTTTGTCTACAGGTCAGACCCGTGAGCACGCGCTTCTTGCTTTCACCCTCGGTGTGAAGCAGATGATTGTTGGCATCAACAAGATGGACTCGTGCAACTACTCCGAGGACCGCTTCAATGAGATTCAGAAGGAAGTTGCGATGTACCTGAAGAAGGTCGGCTACAACCCCGAGAAGGTTCCGTTCGTTGCCATCTCCGGTTTCGTTGGTGACAACATGGTTGACAAGTCCACCAACATGCCGTGGTACAAGGGCAAGACCCTCGTCGAGGCCCTCGACACCATGGAGGCCCCCAAGCGCCCCAGCGACAAGCCCCTGCGCTTGCCCCTGCAGGACGTCTACAAGATCGGCGGTATCGGTACCGTCCCGGTCGGACGTGTTGAGACCGGTATCCTGAAGGCCGGTATGGTCCTGACCTTCGCCCCGGTTGGCCTCACGACTGAGTGCAAGTCCGTTGAAATGCACCACGAAGTCCTCGAGCAGGCCGTGCCTGGTGACAACGTTGGTTTTAACGTGAAGAACGTTTCCGTCAAGGAGCTGAAGCGCGGCTACGTCGCCTCCGACTCCAAGAACGACCCCGCGAAGGGCTGCGCCACCTTCCTTGCCCAGGTTATCGTCCTCAACCACCCAGGTGAGATCAAGAACGGATACTCGCCCGTTATCGATTGCCACACTGCCCACATTGCCTGCAAGTTTGCTGAGATCAAGACCAAGATGGACAAGCGTTCTGGTAAGACCCTTGAGGAGGCACCCAAGTGCATTAAGTCCGGTGACGCCGCCATGGTCAACATGGAGCCCTCCAAGCCCATGGTTGTTGAGGCCTTCACTGACTACCCCCCTCTTGGCCGTTTCGCCGTCCGTGACATGAAGCAGACCGTCGCTGTCGGTGTCATCAAGTCCGTCGAGAAGAAGGAGCCTGGTGCTGGCAGCAAGGTCACCAAGTCCGCCGTCAAGGCCGCCAAGAAATAAACGCTCGGTTCCGAATGAAACGTGAAAATCTTGTTTCGTGACCCCGCCCTGTCCGTCTTCAGGCTCACACCCGTTGTTCGCCTTGCGTCACGTATGTCATGGGAGGCGTGTAGATGATGTGTGCGCCTTCCACAGAGATCCCACGTACAGTACGCATGCAGGCGCAGCTATACAGATGCACGTGTGCTCTGCTGAGGCTGTGCCAGCCGAGGTAGAAAGTCACCAGGAAACATGGAAAACTGTAGTGGAAAGAATGGAGCATTCCTGCGCAAACGATTGTGCCTCGCACATTCAACCTGTTGCGGAGGCGCAAGATTTGACGAATCCCATGTGGCACCGATGAACGCCGGCTATGCACTTTTTTGCCGAGCCTCAGAACGAGAATTGACGTGAGAAGCTCTTTTTTTAGCGTCCTGCTCCGGACTTGAAGCACTACGAAGGTTCCGGAGTAGCTGACCTTTCAGGTGCGGCGAAACGCGTAGCATGCAAAGTGTTCTGTAGTGAAGTATTAGTCCCCTCATGTTAGGTGGGAAGGTCACAATGTGGTCGGTGATTGGATTCAACATTTCCACTCGAGGACGGCAACAGTCTCGATATAGTGCCGTGTCCGCATGGGCGATTCTCGTAGTCTGAAGTGTCGGAGAACAGGGAGCAGATCACTCATTGTACGCGCAAGTTCACGCGCTTGCATAAGTTGCATGACTAGTTTACTTTTGGAGGTCCGATGCGATCCCATCGCCTTGAGCACTTTAGCACCATGTATGACGTAATACCCCACCACTTCCACTCATGCCGCCGCAACGCATTACCGTAACAACGAGGTATTCGAAGCACGCAAGATTTTGCAGTTGTGACTGGGATCTATGCTTCCACCTCGTGCGATCGCGCATCGTGTCGGCCGTGAATGCAGATCCTCTACATAGAAACCTATCCGCCTATATCGCCACGTTTGCCACCTGTAATATAAATACACATCTAATGCCCCAGCGTTGTGCCATTCTGTAATGTGTGCACGATGATTTCTGAAAAGGAGGGTGAACGACACGAGTTCAAAATGTCTTCCGGAAGCATTCACGCCCTCTCTCTTCTTAGGGGCGCTTTGAACGAGCACGGCTTGTAAAGAAGATGCATGACATTGTCGCTGTTCGTCAGTTCACTACCAGCGGACGGGCCTTTCGAGTCGTTGCGTTCCCTGTTTCGTGATACAAGTGATGCATTTGTGCCTGGCGCGGCATTTGCTGCTCTGGCGTGTTGGTCTCGCAGTCTGGCAAGAGGGTCTTCGCAGTATACGGACATGCGGTCGACGCCATCCAAAAGACTGGTAAAATCTGCAAAAAAAAGCAATGGTAGGAGGAACGACAGCCTCGCTCACTCAGATGGGCACAGCGGAAATGAATTACAGTTGTTTACGGACAGCAACGTACCTGGAGCCATCCGTACTCTAAGATGCATATAAATGTACAAGTCTGTGTATTGAACTACAGATGATTACCTACGCAGTTGTCACGGGAGGGCACGCAGAGCACCGAACGGGGACCAACGGGTTGCTGTTTGACGTGACAACTCGGAAGCCAAAGGTGTACGGATGAGCGCCTATCGTGCTCGGCCTTACCTGAAAGACCCCCTGTGAATGACAAGCTTCCTCCGTCCGGCCCCAAGGGTCCCACGATGTCGACCTCGCCCCTGGCACGTCGTTCGCTCTCTGTCTCGAAGACTGTTTCGTGTGCAGCAGCAGAGGAACCGCACGAGCATGTGTACGAAGACGTAAAGCCCAGACAAGACGCGTTTTTCGCATGGCTGGACGCGGGGGCCCTGCTTCGAGAGGAAGGCGGCGCCTTCTGCGTTGCGCAACGAAGGCATTTGCGGGAGACAATATCATGATCTACGTACGAGTGGTGACATCGGCACTTGATGTCCTGGGAACCATGTACAGGGATAAAGTCAAACAGAGGACACTTGCAATTATTCATCCGGCATTTCACTTGCTTTGTGTCCCGCGCCAACCAGTCATGGTCGCGAAGCCGATGTCCACACAAGCAGGAAGAAGATGGGCCTAAGCATCTGCAGTCCAGCCCGTTTATCGTATTCCTCCAAAAAACACGTAGAGGGTCTTTGCTCGCCTCCGCTGCACGCTCGCGCAAAGCGTCGTACTCCTGCCAAGAGAGCAACATAACAGAAAACACGCTAAAACCGGGGCAACACACATACCACGCGGCGGGCACTAGACAAACCTATAAACGTATATATGGCAATGTAGAGTTAGACAGACATGTGCCGTTACCGAAGCAGACTGGCCGCGCGCTACACTTGGTGCTAATTTTTCTTTTGGACCCAAATAAACTGCGACTCGAAGACGTCTACAACGTGAAACTATGGGTCCGAATTGCTCAGGGGCTCAGCTGACTGGACTAAATAAAATTATGGCCGCGAACACCTGGTCCCTGCCTTTGGCTCTATCGTTGAATAGCTCCCCGTACCGGGATTCTGGCGGAACAGCAATGAATATTTGTGCCGCCACCAGCTGGTATTCATATTGTCGCACAAAAAATAGACGGGGTGCACCTTCCCCACTACATGCACAACATTCTTCCTTGCTCTCTATGTGCTCTCCCGTGCATAGCATCGCAAGGGTAGCTGAAGCGAGGAAAATTAGCTTCTGCAATCCTCTGACAGACCGCGAGCCTATGCAGTGCATATATACGTATAGTTATGCACGCACAGCCATTCTCTGTATATACGATCCTGACTTCTTACGTTTTCCAGTCTTGCCCCTTCTTACTTGCTGACTCAGCAGGGTGCTGTTGTCCGTGTCTCCGACGATGTTCCGGTACTCGAAGTACGCGTCGACTTGGGGGAGATTCTGTTCAGAAAGTCTCATGCTACTCATTTTGCCTTTTTATGCATTTCACTCAAGGTGCTACTAGTGTGTCAACACGCACGCCACATCAATCACCACGCACGGTGTCTCATGACTTCCACACGCATGTTAGTTAATGCATATGAATACTGAAAGAGCCGTATTCTCGCTGCTTCTGACTCAGGCCATGAATTGCTTATGAGGGAAAAAGAGACACATATATGTAGTCGTATATCGAATGCCTTTGGATGTATTAGGGGCATCAGCGCGCAACCAAATGATGTCTATCTGCAGGCTTGCTGCAGATAAAACTCAGTCTTTGGCGCCCATTAGCGCCCACTTTTCCTCAAAGGACGAGAAGACAAGGCAAAAAGACATGTACTGTCTGTTCGTCGGTAGGTGTGCACGACATGCAAACGAGAGAAATGAGCTGGAGATGGCGGACGACACTCCGGAATGGGTAAGCATGAATGGCTCGGTGCCTGTAACCCGTTCTACCGTTAGAGCTTTTGCGGTCTGCATCCGTAAAAGTGAGATAGTGGAAAGCATCTTTTTCCTCAGATCCAAAACAGCTCGTCTGCTCGATTTTGGACGGCGTCTGGGGACTGCAACTGAACGGGAATGCCCTGAGAGTCTCTGGTACACTCTAGTGTTCGTACCCGCCCCGGCGAACATCTCAGTCTTTGCAGTTTTCGCAGATGCATGCACGCAGGGAAAAAGCTACACGTGGAGGTATTGCTTTTTTGTTCCTTGGCCGCATTCGGGGAAATGACTCCACAGTAACATTCGCTGTACCTTTCCTGTACATCGGGGAAACGCTTCCCTTTCTGTCTGCCTCTTTTGCTATCGGAAGGTTTTGACCTTCCTCCAGTTTCAACTGCTCTCAGAGACTGCTCAGCGTTTACATGCGAGAATCAAACTCCCACTTCTCTTGGCTTTTTCTCGCTTTGTCGTGCCGAAAAAAGTTCTCTGTTCTTCACATTGCTTCGTTTGTGTCTCTTTCAGTCCCACGGTGGCCCCAAGGCTGCGTACTGATGAATCTGCTTGAGGTGTGAGCGAGCAACGGTGGCGTCTTCCCATCCGAGTCTCGAACTTTAGCCTGTCCTGTCTCGCCTTTTGTTGAGATAAGCTCATGCTGAGGCATCTGTTTTGTTCATTCGTGCATCGCATTGTCCGTCAATCCTCTTCCGGTGCCTGGGTTTGCGCCTGTAGACGGACATAGAGCTGGATTCTTGAGCATGTAGGGCTCTTCTCTGTTCTCTTCGGTCTTCCGGAGCCTCCCGCTCAGAGGCTCGCAGAAAGTAGACCGATTCTCCGCGTGTCGTCTACATGCATGTGGATATTATGCTGAGTCTTCACGTGGAATCCGTCCGACCTTTCTTCGGCAGCGACGCTCGTGTGGATAGTTCCGTAAACGGGGGCAGGCCGCGCGTCATCGCAGAGTCCCTTCCTCTTCTGTAACCTATTTCTCTGGAAGATTCGCCGCCGTGTTAAGACCCTTTCGAGAACCCGTAGAGTTCTTCCGGCTGTCCTCCTTCTCCTCTTCTTGTCCTCCTCCAAAACGAGCTGACACTGGTCTTGCTAACATACAAACGTATTTTCTTGGTTTACTAAAGAGAGCTGCCACCAAAAACAGCGGGGGTATAGATTTCACCTCAAATAAGAGTTGTTCGGAAGCTCTGATCTTTGTGGATCTTTCAACGCGGGACATTCGGTTTACCACTTGTCACATTACCAGAAACTTACATCTGTCGACTTACGTCTCCGCCGAGCAGCGGCCCTACATCGAGTTCATCCGCACTTTTATTCTTCTCAACTGCAAGACCTGGATCGTGGGACTCGTTGAAAGCTTCCTCGGAAAGTGGGTTGAAGGCGAGCTGGGTGTCCCATGGACAGCGGGTACTTCTTCCCGCATGTCTGTATATGTAAGCTTTCGGGATAAGATTGTGACAGAGAGGGAGTCGGCGGCCTGAGGACAGCGGGAGTGCAGACGAAAGAGGAAACCTTTAGGATACGTTTCTTCTTCGATAAAACCAGCAATCAGCATGGCGGAGCTCGAGGACTCCATTGAAGATCTTCAGGTGAGACTTGGCGCTGCAGCTAGGTCAAGCTGTCCGTTTCGTCCTGATTCGGAGACGCACTAGAGTGCGTTGTAGGCGCAGCCAGCTTTCAACTACTGCGTTTCGATGCGCGTACGCATCGAGAGGTTTAGACGTGGATGCAAAGAGATGCGTGTGTAAATGTGTGCTTCTGCGGATAGATGTAGAAGGGGTGCAGCCAGGTCACCGTGGCGATTCTCCTCTGCAAACCACATGAGCATGTAACTGAGTTGTCTCCGTGTTCTGCATGCGTTTTTCTCATTTGTTTCATATCGTGGTTTTCCCTTGCAGGCGAAGCTCCAACAATATGAAGAGCAAGTGGAGCAAGTCAACGAGGCGCTAAAGCTGCAGCCCGAAGAGGCGGCTCTGCTGAAGCTCAAGAATGATCTGGAAGAAGTTATATCGCTCACGCGCGATTTGATTTCCTTCCAGACGCAGGAACAAGCAGAAGCGGCAAAGGCAGGTAAGAGACCTGCAAAATGGGGGGCTGTGAACCAAGGCTCCTCAGCGGAGGGTCTCGAGAGGAGACGGGGGCCGAGACGCGCGGCTGCATCTGTTGGCAGATCAACACCGCAGGGAGGCGACCAGCTTCGCCCTGGGTAAGATTTCTCTCCTCAGCGCCGGCGCTCAGTACTATGAAGCCGGTAGGCCTAGACTACGTCTCGCACACTGCTTCTGAGTTCAGGCTTCCCGTTGTTTATGATTGCACTGCACCACCACCTCACTGGACAGCTTAAGACAGCTAAATGGATTTCCGTACTACGGTAATCATGTTCCACTCTGAGAGAACGCGGCTGTGACGCAACTCTGTGCTTGCTGCAGAGGCGGCGGAGGCTGGAGAGGCAGGCCGAGAAGTTGAAGACGTGAAGGAGCCGCATGAGGACGCTGAAACACGTGAACGAGACGTCTCGACAACTGGAGCGGGGGTGAAACGTCCTCTCGAGAGCGCAGACGCGTCTGAGAGCTCCACGAGATTAAC
This sequence comes from Besnoitia besnoiti, assembly GCF_002563875.1. Classification (NCBI taxonomy): domain Eukaryota; phylum Apicomplexa; class Conoidasida; order Eucoccidiorida; family Sarcocystidae; genus Besnoitia; species Besnoitia besnoiti. Next base: position 2,448,939 of record NC_042361.1, on the reverse strand, counting down.
TCATCTTTCTGGCGGGTCATCCGTCGTGGGACGGACCTGCCTGGCCGAATACGAGGGAAAGAAATTCTACGCCGAAATCTTGGATCTGAAAAAAAGCAAAGTGCGCTGGGCACATTTGAACACAGTTTGAAGATCCGCGCAACATTCAAGCAACGCACCTCGCCTGCGCGTCCACTCTATTTACATATATATTTATAAATATTTAAATATACGTATATGTATTTCTAGGTTTGCACGCGCGTATGCGCGCATATTGACCAGCGCGTGTATCTGCGCCTTTTGTGAGTGGACTAGTCGTCGGCTGGTTCGGCTTCATTCAGCGTAGCTTGGAGTTTGCCTGTCTCGGCCCGGCTTGGCGGTCTTCGCCTCTTTCGCAGTTCGCTTTTCACGCGTGTCATTTCTCGCGTTCTGCCTACGGCGGGGAAGCTTGGCGGTGAGGAGCCGAGTCGAGTCTGCATGCGGGTTTGGCTCTGTGGCTGCGTGTTTGTGGCGGCGTCATGCAGCAAGGCGAGCGCGTCCTCGTCGAGTTCATCGGCTGGAAAAACCAGCAAGAGTACCCCGTTCATCAAGTTCAGCTTCTCAGTCCAGTCGCGCCGTCCGCGGTCCCTCCGGGCACCGCTGCCCAGGCGATCTTCTCCGAAGACGGGTAAGCCAGGGGGGCATGTGAAAGATCTGTCAGCCTGCGGACTCCCGTCGAGCGCAAAAGATCGGGGAGTTGATCCGTTGTAGGGCGCCGCTGGCACGCCGGCGCCTGTGCGAGGCCTCTAGAGGCCAGCAGGGCCTCAGGAAACACGACAACCCGATGTGTCGAGTCTGGGGGGGCGCTGCTGTGTATGTATGTTTGAAGCGCTGCGGCGGCCGTCTGCGTAGATCCACATGCCCGAGGCCGGCGCGTCTGTGTGTCTGCGGGTGCAGGAAGTGGTATGACTGCGTCGTCGATGAACACACGACTAGCGGATACAAAGTCACGTATACGGAGTACGGGAACTCGGAGGAGGTGAAGTTTGACCAGGTTCGGCTGAAGAAGCCCAAGAAGGACGCTCCCAAGAGACGAGTAAAGGAGATCATCACCCCAGGCGGATACAAAATTCCGCAGTACCTCGCAATCAAACCGACAGGCAAGCGTGGTGCAGAGAGTCCCTTCAGGTCTTGACAGCACACGCGTTTTGCATGTGCCTCGCCCCTCTGGCGCGCCGCCTTATATATATATATATATATATATATATATATATATATATATATATATATATATATATATATATATATATATATATATATATATATATATTTGTCACTATGCCTGCACGTAAGATAAATAGGCTATGTGTGTAGCTTAACTGCATGTGAAAGAACTTTCTGATGCAGGCGCATACGCGTGGACGCACTCGTGAACTGTGCCTCCTCGATCAGCAGACAGCCAGAAGGGTTTTTTCCCTGGAATTTCGTTGGCGAAGTCTGTGTGCAGCTTTATTCGCAAATTGTGCAAATGCAAACGGGTCCGCACGGAGCGTTTCGGCCGGTCTCAGCTCTTCCTGCTTTGGCTTACACGTTTGTGGATTCAGACACAGAGGCGCAGAAAAACTCGAAGAAGCGGCGGGTGAAAGCCATCAAAGCTCAGCAGCAGCTCGAGATGGCGGAGAAAGACGCCGAGGATCGCGCGAAATCCTGGCAGAAGTTCAACAAGCGAGTAAGCAGCGCAGCTTCGTGCAGTTCGGGTTTCTCTGCGTTTGTTGGTAGCAGGCAGGCAGCGACTCTCAGTCCAGGCACTGCTTCCCTTTTCGAAGCCATTGCGTGGAGAGGCTTAGTGCAGCTTGGCGACTGTAGGCAGTGCCGAGAGGCCGAATGTGTAGAAGGCAACAGATGCTTGGGTGGCTCATGCAGCGAACCAGTGCTGGGTTTCCCTTCTGCGTAGGCAATAAACCGGCGAATGGCTGGGTACATGTCCGGGCGCGGGCATGAGTCGATGTTTTCTGGCCACGAGATTAAGACCACTGTCAGTATCAGCGTTTTGAGCTCGCAGCCAACAACAGTGAACTCTTTTGTGCCTCGGCGGAAGCACGACGTCGACGAAGACTTGATCGCTGACGACTAGAACAGCAGTGCTTATCCATCCGCTTCCAGTTTGATGCTCCGCAGCTGCCAAAGTCCGGCGGTGTGTTCCCGCGTGGTAGCGAGTCCAGTGTCGCGTCTTTTTCTTCCCCTAAGGCCAGTGGTGTGGCAAATTATACTGTGGGGCGTTTCTATCAGACGCTACCAACGACTCCCAAGTTCGCGTACACACTCACAATCCGATGTGTCTGAACAACTCCTGTTACCAAACTGATGCTCCAAGAATCTCCGGTCTTATCTTCTTCGAAAGGGCGCTGCTTAAGCGCGACAGATACGTTTTGCTTGCCTTACCTTCGGGCAATAGAACACACGTGTGTGCGGTCATGCTAATACAATGTTCATGCTGTAGCAATTAGTTGTTCACACGTCTATAAAAACTTTCCGCGGCACACTCAACATGTGTGTATGCACAAGGCAGTTTTCACGTGTCCGACACAGATAATGGCCGAATAAACAAGGGAGGTGTTTCACCTCCAGTTCCCCCGTCCAAACACATGCGAGAAGTCAGTCGTTGCGCTTTCCTCCCCTCCTTTCGTCTACGTATTCACATCATATGAGGCCTTCACCGCGAGCACGACGAATCATGTTACCACGCCGGGTGGCCTTTCAAAAAGAACAGGGCCACGTTTATGCTGTACTTGGGAGGGCGACACTTCTTTTACAAAGGATAGTTTCCTTCAGCGACGCTGACCACCACACAACTCTCTTCAACGAACAGTTTTACCAGGCTGGAGGGCTTCAACTGTACGCGGAGAATGCTGGAGACAAGTAAAGTCCTCGGAGAGGTTTCTCTGTCGTCCCTCACGCGCTAGTCGCCAGCGCTGCTTTCTTCACCATACATTGCGTCGCACAGTCAGCTGCGAAAGCGGAATAAAGACACGTGGGATCTGTCAACTATTCCTCTTCGAGGTCATCGTCCTCCGATTGTTCTTGCTGCTTCCTCAGGACGGCTTTTCTCCCAGCCGCAGTTTTCCGTCCGCGCCGGAACAAATAGGTTAAACCAAGCATGGCCAATATAACTCCTACAGCGACTGCTCCCGATTTCACCTTGTTAGCTTTGATGGCTTGGGCGCCCGATTGAAGAAACTGCACTGCCCGGGCGAGTTGTGGTCCCCCGCCGGGATGAGCACTTGGTTCCGGTTGCACAGCTTGCACAGGCTCTGTGCACTCTACCGTCTCAGTAATACCAACGAGCACAAGGCCTACCACATTCACGACCACGATGGCCGCTGCTGCGAGTCTACGGCACGCCATCTCGGTATTCCAAAGGGGCAAGACACAGAAGCATCAAAGCAAGTCAGAAAAGCATACACAAACAACTACTACAAACACCTGCACAGCCGTCAGAGCAATCACGAATGCTTTAATGTGACAGAGGTGAGGTATATCGGTGGCGAGCAGCTGCGGGCCAAGCCTATGATGCCAGGCACAGCAGCCCACGTCGCATAACCTGATTCTTCATGGGGTCAGTCCTCACGCGTCTCTTCGCCCCCACTCTCTGCGGCTTTCGCAGACGTCGCGCGCCGCCGGGCTGGGCCGGTATCCACCGGGTGTTTGTGGCATGCATATCGGATCCGACGCCACCACTTGTCGTCACCTTGAGGAAAATCCAAGGTTCACCCAACAAAAGCCGTCTCATACATTGTGCAGACGGTGGCTGAGCGGGCCGAAGCCTGCCAGTAGGGAAGAAGCGACACGCAAGCATTCAGACTCCCAAACGCCTGAACAATCATCGTTTTCGTGGGAAACTGCCACCTTTACCACCAACTCTTGTTGCTAGCAACCGCTGAATAGTGAAGGGGGGGGGGGGGGGCACGTCGATGTCGGATGCAGTCCGTAGTGCGTAAGCCGCTTTGCGGACTACGGAACGTTTCGAGCAAACATTCGAGTAGCATTACGCCCAGGAAAATTGAAGGAAAGTAAACTACCAGCACCATGTCGTCATATCGAAACTCGCTGCTCTTAATTCAGGCGTTTCGCAGTTGTGATGGTGCCAGCAAACACAGGAGTTGCCACGCACCTGACGCTGACGCAAGATACGGTGTTCGCTCAAGCTGTGGACCCCGAAGTTCCGTGAAACCACAGCATCGCACGCAGCCCAAGTCTGAAGCACAAGAAGTCCTCGTGGCGCTCTGCATCTTCAGTGGACTGGCCCGCGCCCGGAGCCTACAAGGTTCTGCTGAACGAACTCTCCATGCATGTGGTCATTTAGGATTGATGTGTCGATTCGCGTGGATTGCTTTCGACCCCCTACCCACCCACGCATAGACATGGGCGATGCGTAAATTACATAGCCGAGGCTGACGTCTTGGAGTGTTGTTTCTTCGGAAAGCAGAAAACAGTATCTTCAACATAGGAAGTCATTTAGAAGACCGGCATGAGCAGCGACAATGTGGGCTATTGGATGTCCGCGAAAGCTATCGCTCCGCTGTAGTTTTCGTCCAGGGAAAGTGTTCCACATATGGAGCTCAAGCGACCTCTTACGCATGTCCCTCTGCATGAGATATGCTTCACATTGTGGAAGCGAGGAGTGTATTCCGATGACAACACATACCTGAGCTCCGAGATCGGCGACCGGTCGCCATGTTTTAGACTATGGCCGGTGTTGCGTTTCTCTACGGTGACGTAAAAACGGTGCCGCAGGGGAGGCAACAGCGCGATAGCCCTAAAGTATGCCGCGCTTGTTGGCTGTCTCGCGGCCGTGACGCCCGAGTTAAGCAGTGGCCCGCAACCAAAACACTCCAATACGGATTCCCACTGCATAAACCCCGGTTTAGCGGCACGCGCCGGAACTCGAGTATTCTCGTCGAAAGCAGAAAGCAGCTTCCGCACTTCGCCTTGGTCTGCCCATCCATTACTTTTTTTAAGGTACACCAAACGATGGCTCGCCTTTCCAGAAGTAAAAGGTAACCAGTCACCGAATGGAAACATAGGCAATGTTGTGCTGTCAAACCTCGACAGCGCGTCATCATGGGTATGGTGACTGTCGGTGTCTTCAGCGGCATGTATGTACGCTTCCGTATAACCCGAGGCGCCATGTGCAACCTCCGGACAGAAAGAAACGAGCAACGCGCAGCGAAAGAACTGCAAGCCACATTAGAACTGGACTATTCTGTAGTTCCGAAATAAGCAATGGCAAAACCTCTTCAGACACAGAGCCGTGCAAGTTCCCCCGCGGACGGCCTTGCTCTGCAGCGCGCTATGCAGGAGGCCTCATCCATGTGGAGAAGCCTGAAGGCAATACTCGAGTTAGAGGTGCTTCTCCACGAAGCCGAAAAGGTACTAGAGGAAAGCCGATTAGAAGAGAGCATGCGGATGCGGCTTGCATCGCGTGTGTCACGTGAGCTTAGATCCTGATTTTACAAGTTCGCCACCCGAGACACCCGTTCATTCCTGTGTAGAAGCGAGCACGCTTGCCGATGAAGTGGAAGACATCGAGAAAAGAAAAAAAGACGTATTTTTTGAAGTTGCACGAATAGAACAGAACGCCCTTGAAAAGGAACAACAGCTTGAAGGAACTTTATTGCAGTGGAACTTGAGTTTAATACAGTAATAATACGCGACAGACGCCACTTGTAAACTCCGTTGTATCGTACGCCTCAGGAAGGCTCGACCACACGGAAGGCAACGACTGGTATAGCACTGCTGTCTGTGCCCGCTACGGCTTGTGGTGACATTCATTTTAGTTTGCATATGCAGGCTACAGGTAGCAAACAAGTGTGGGGAGTTGAACCCCATACGAAGGCAATAGATAGTCGCAGAAACGTAAGATAATACTTCAGCTGCCATTTGCACAACGCCGGAGGCAGAACAAATTCAGATGTTGCATGCTCCATTAGCCAAGAAGACGCCCTTTTCCGCCAGCTGCCGGCGCATCCCGCCGCTGTCGCTGTGGCCACGACGCAGATCAAAGCTTTATCGGGGTCTCTCCGCCCCGCCCCCCCATGCCGCGAGTCCCTTCGAAAATAAAGAAGCATGTGAAGATGCTTGAGTTTTGACGTAAGGCAGCCATGATTTGGCACGACTACTTGAGGAAGTTTCCTCTGCTTGTTCCCTATCATTCTAGTCCTGTCCAATGACTTTCTCGCACGCACAGGCTCTGTACGGAGACTTCGCTAATTTTTTTTCACCTGAATACACTGGTAGGCGGAAGCGGTTCCCCGAAGAACTAACGCTCCTTGTCACGCCTGCGCCATTCTAAAAGCGAAACACGCTCGACGTCATCCCTGGCTGCGCAAAACGCGATTGGCTCTGCAACATGCTAGATACCTAAACTACACGCCTGGTGCGTCGTATCACTTGGTCGAGGTGGTCTTTTCCCCTCCACCCCCCCCTTCCCCCCCCCCACCACCCGCCCCCCCCTCGCGGCAGTGATACCAGACTGGCGGGAGGCAAGGCCAGTCACTCGATCTCTTTGCCGACGAAAAGCTACCATGGCCAGTCTTTCCGTACGGTGCCGAGAAACGAAGAACCGCAAGTGACTCACGTACTCTGTGGATTCTCCGCTGGCGTGAGAGTTTACAGACTGCCGCCAGCCCTCGAAATGTCTTGCGCCAAACACAGTCACCGCCATTCGGCTTCCCGACTCTCGAAAACAATTGTTCACTGCCCACCGGCATCAACAATACAACCTTTGCTTGCTCCGGGAGCATGACAGAAGAACGAATTGAAAAATAGTCAAAGGCAGAAGAACAGATCATTGCCCCCAGGTGCCACATGGGAAACGCGCACAGCACAAACCATTGTGTATTCACAAGCGGAATCACACTGATACACACCTAGAGGACATACACATATCCGATCAGACCCTGCCCGATCCTCCGTCGCTCAAAAATTGTCGAAGAACGCCTGCTGCTCCGCTGCACCTATTGGCGGGGAAGAGGACTCGGTTGATTCGGCGTATTTATCGAACATACTACTGTCCTGCGGCCCCCTGGTATTCGGTAAATACGGGGCACGAATGCTTTTGTTGTAACACTGAACCCAATCAATGCCCTTGAAAAACTTGTGATTTTTCACGTCCTCTGCCCCATCTTTCAAGCATCCGTATCTCTTAAGCGGATCGTGGGTAAGCAGCCGTTTAACAAGAGACTTGGCTGCGTAGTCGAAAGATCGAGGAAATTCAATTTTACCTGCAATGATCTTTCGGTAGATGCCAAGGGGATTCTCGTCGACAAACGGCGGATGACCGGCAAGCATCTCGAACAGCAAAATCCCAAGAGCCCACCAATCAACGGGTAGGCCGTGGCCCCGGCGAGTGATTGATTCTGGCGCGAGATATTCATGAGTTCCACACAACGTCCAAGTGCGATCTTTTACAACTTTCGCGAAACCGAAATCAGTGATTTTGATGTGACCCTGGGAGTCTATGAGGAGGTTCTCCGGTTTGAGATCCCTGTAGACGATGTGCCGCTGGTGCAAGTACTGAAACGCCAGTGTGATCTCGGCCGCGTAGAGACGAGCCTGATCTGTCGGGATACAATTGCGCCGCCGCAAGTGGCTGAAGAGTTCCCCGCCGTTAACATACTCCATCAAAATGAATAATCGCTTTTCATCTTGAAAGGCAGCCTGCGTTGACAACAACAACAAAATGCTGACCGCCGGTGTGTGCTGTACTGGAAAGGGCCATGCAAACCACGAAGCCCATATACACCGCCGCAGAACTGGAGATCTGCTCGCCACTTACCAGGAGGTTAACAATAAATGGATGCTCTATCGACGACAAAATTCTCTTCTCGTCCTTCACATGCTCGACCTGCTTCATCTTCACTATTTTGTGTTTGCTCAGAATCTTTAATGCCATCGGGGGATACCACCCGGCCGCGCCACGCAGATCAACTATACACACTCGCCCGAATGAGCCAGTGCCAACAGTCTCGTGAAACAAGAAGTCGTCTATCGATAGATTTCTCGCCAGGAGATCCTGACGAACTTGGGAAAGAATTCGACTCTCACGATCGGCAACTTTAGGGGCCGGCTGCGTCGCTCGCGGACTGCATTCGACTGTAACCGACGTTCGACTGCTCGTAGACAGCAAACTATCCCCTCGACTGGTCGCCATCGTGCTCATGCTACTGATCTTCCCCCACATCCTTCCCAGTGGGCCAGACACAGCAGAGACTGACCCCATCGCACCCGCGTGGTGAGCGGTGGCACTGCCACCGGAGCACAGTGCCTTCTCCGCGACCGGGGAATCTCCACTAGACCGCTGCGGCGGCTGAGTATATGCCTGCGAACGCGGTGCCATGTGAGCAACCGTCCTACTGGAATGAGACGGCGAATGGGACACACCAAACAGACTTCGTTTCGTCAACATCTGAAAACCCGAAGGCTCCCGCGAAGGGAGAACCCCTGCCGTCCCAACCGATGCACCGTCAGAAGAACCGCTACCCAAAAAGAAGAAGTTACCGCGGCCGAAGAAAGGTCTTCTCTGAGGAGGCTGCACCGGATACTGCCCGGACGTCACCGACATTGTACACAACGGCATACTAGAACATGTAAGTGACGGTGCACAAGTCCTTGCATAACGATCCGGTCATAGAAAATCTAATGGATACGCCCTCTTGTCTCCTTCCCTCTTCCAAGCCCTGACGGAAAAAATGTCACGGCTGCAGGACGTGCAATGCAAAAACCTGTGTGATCAGGGTCCTCGAAATCGTTGACGCTTCACCCTCCACGGAACTAACTAGCGTAGGCGCTGATGGCTTGCTCCTGTTAAAAACCAAGCACTGGCAATTGCCATATAAGAACTCTGTGCCCCTTGAGCACAGTCAAGAAAGGACGCAGAAAATAGAACGGAACCTCGGAAGGCACACAAACTCCCTTCTGCATCCCGAAGCGTGAATCTGCACGGATGCAGAGAAAAAATCGCGACGGGCGCGAGTTTCCCAGAACTTCTTCCGTCAGAAGATGAAGAAGCGTTCCGTGAAACTTTTCCCCCGCGAGCACTGTTCTGTACAAAAACCGGCAGTGCGAAACAATCGTGTACAACTGTTTCCTGCGGGATGAGCAGGCACGAGCTCTTCTGCTCCCAAAGCACCTAATCATACATACAGCTTTCTCGATAACTCAGACAAGCACTCTGCTTTCCCATGGCGCGTAGAAACACTTTTCCAAGCCGAAGTCCCAGAATCGACTGGATGTCCCCGTCACTTCGGAAGAAAAGCGCCCTACCCCATAGACTCTGTACACTGAAGCGAGCGCTCGGCCCGACCACAAATCAATTGGCATCCGTGAGAATGGCCCACAGTGCACGCCGGGAAAATGACGTTTATTTGACTTGGTGACGGACCCACGCCTTTCAAACGCCCACGTCACCCTGGGATGTTAGAGACGAGCACCTGTTCTGTGTTGAAATGGAATAACAGCACTTCCAAAAGCCGCCCGCTGCCCTTGGTAGTCCGGCCCGATCTGCCTGAAGGGATTTCCAAAACAAGACAGAACAGGAAGCTAAAAAGGAACGAAAAAGGGCCTCGATGTGGCTAAAACGGCCCACGGCCACACGCCGCTTTGACAGGCAACGTTGAAGCGCTCGTCGGACCGCACAGGTGTTGCAAGTGGATCGTCGTGAGAGGAAGATCATGAAAGAACAAGCTAAAAATCAGAAACCTTGGGCGAGAAAAAGCGGAGATTTCACTTGGAATAGCCGATCCAGAAAAAAAGTCGTACAAGCGGCTCTTCCCCCGGGTGGCGCCATCAAAAAGTGGTTACCTCTCCCGGCTGTAATCACGAACCTCTGGTACCGCCTCCTTCCCACGGTTTTCACCGTATTTGGAGCACCAGCAACGATGTCTAGTACGTGACAGAAGGCCACAGACAAAGACGGACAACACGAAGTTGCCTTGAAAGCGATCCACCAATGATCCCGGCTGCGTCCCCCGAATCTGGCTTGCGAGTAGTAAGAGACGAGGACATCACCACCATCGTTCCCGCAACCGAACTGCTGCAGAAAGGTAAAGTGTGGCCGCCCGTTCAACGCGAATAGATGGCCTGCGCAATATAGACCCCCGACGCGCTTTCCTGAGGGCGCAGAAAACACTGAGTTACGCCGAGAAAGCGCAACTTTACTGCAGAAAGGGCTCTCACCCGCATGCAAAGGTGGGCCATCAGAGAACCGGAAAAAGAACACGCTACTCTCCACAGTAATCAGGCCGTTCTCCCTCCGCAACACCCCAGCGGAAGTCGGACGGCGCCACCCGACTGACCACAGAAGCCTGTTCACACGCGAGCAAGCGTCGCATGGCCTGGTGCGGCGACTTCTCAGGGGACGTCACCCGCGAGCTGCCCCCGACGATGAAGCGCAGAGAACTGGATCAACTTTGCAAGAATTGGCAGTCTACAGGTTGCGCTTTAATTTCATGAGCGGCAAGAGCACAAACCCTACGAAATATGCAGCGCGAATGGGAAAGGGCACCACCACCACCCTCAACGCGGCTACACCGTAGCGTGCCTGGCGCTGTCGCAGTCCACTATAAGCAGCAACACGCGGACGTGGTCCCAGCTGTGCACAGCCGCAGTGGGATCAATAGTCACGCTCCTATACGGGGTTTCAAAGTACATCATTGCCACCGAAGAGAACACAACTTGTAATGCATGCAGACAAACAGTGAGATAGCGGAAAATTCGGAATTGACCCGTTTCAATTGTACGTTGGACATTGCAACTGCCGGGGCAGACAGAGGTTATACCACAGGTTCTTTTGCGGCCATCCACCTAAACCAGAGGATAGAACACGGCTTGCATTTTATTCAGACACCCCGAATGACGAATACTTGTTTTGATACCGAGAGGGCGGCGGGGACGCAACTGCGACTTCAGAATTCTCGGGAGTGTCGAAACCGAGCGAAGCATGGAGCGAAGCGATGCTTTTCTCTGCCGTGAGCTGGGGACGCCAGGGAAGCAAACTAGAGAAAGCGCTGGTTCGGCATGCGAAGTCGACTCGCTATTCTCTGTGCCCGCACCGGTTGATGCATACGTTAGGAAAACTAACTTTTGTACGAGAGCTACACGATTGCCGTGGCATTCACTTCGGCAGTTGCCATCTAGATTGCCGGCGGAACAATACGCACGAATCGGAACTGTGTTGGCGTAGGAAGGGTGATCTCCGCGCAGTACGCTAGGAAGTACATTGGAGGACGATGTGGACCAGACGTACAAGCGGTGTGGTTGGTATGGTGTTACTCGGGTCCGTACACCAGTATTAGGTGGCTCCAGGGCGAGAGCTGCGTTACGAGTGGCCTGCCGAGCCCACCGACCGATTTCATTGTCACCGTCGGTAACGGGACAATATGTAAGCGCACAAGCGGCTCTTGGATGACACCCAGAAAACAGTGTGCGGCCCCGTGCAATCTCGTCCGACCAACGGCAACGTAAGCCCCCTTCGTGCATCGTGGCCTCTGCCTCATGGAGAGCAGTTTCTTTTCGTGACAGCTGCCACAGTCGAATGATCCTCTCTCAGAACTTGTTCCGTCCTGCCAAGCGATTCATGAAACGTCTCAGTCGCCGAGGTGTATCTGAGTCTGCTTGAGCCAACTGTCTTTGAGGGCCGAGCAGTGTAGAGAAAGATGTGTGCTCTTTTAAGGCTTGCCGGTATGTATGTGCAAAAATATGAGCATGGAAACCCGAAAGCTTGAAGGCTTTCTCACGACCGAAACTACTACTCCATGCTTGCACTGCCCTGCAGAGATCGTAGAGAGTATAGCAAAAACGCTCGCCAACACAGGAAATGACAACGTATGTGCCTCTTACAACATAGGTCACGCCCTGAGGATATGACTTGCCTCAGTGCCAATCTACATCCAGACGAGGGCGCCAAACCACTTTCCCGCTACAGAAACGACACAGCAAGTCCTCTGAGTGTCTGCGAATGCAGTTGCAGTCAGGGGAAAGGGCCGGACAACTGGCTCACCCACTACGGTACACTCTGGGCGCCTCAATCTTGGATGGGGGCGGGGGGGGGACCGCCAGCCTTCGGGAGAGCGGTACCTCCATAGCCTGGGGGGTGTGCTCAAAAGGTATGCAGGCATGCGAAGACCGGTATTCGCGCTTGGTGCGCCGCACGACACACCAAGACGCGCATTTGAGAACACGCAGGCCATAGTTTGAGCTTGACACTACACCAGAACACAAGAAGGGCGAAGTCCAACACATCATTCCCAACATGACGGCATAGCAACGGAGCTGTTGAAGATATCAAAGATTTTTGAACTTTTCGAGGGAGTGCTTGTGAGAAAGCATCACGATTCCAAAGGAGGTAAGGGAAGAGAGGAGGAACACTCGATCGAAATGAAGATGGAAAACTCGAAAGTCGAGGGAAGGGGCAATTACCTCTGTCACCGCATCCCTATATGACTGCGGTAAATACATACGCGTAAGTAGAACACATGCTGAGAAGTAGAAACCCATGATTTCAGACATGACCAGAGCGAATACATTGCTCGATACAGATGTAGAAACGTAGCGAAACACAGCAAGCAATTTTTCAATGAATCCCCGAATTGTCAGCGCGATGATCCACCCCAGCAACAGGAGGGAGAGGTACGGCGAAACCACCGCGACATTTAAGGGAATATTCAGATAATACAAGGCGACCTCTAAAGTCCTCGTTGCTGGGTCCGTGGTGTTCACGCGGCCAAGCAGCACGTTGGTGGCAGCCGTAATAATCCGGTAGACACACACCACAGTCATGCACCACCCCAACAAATTTTTTAGCCTACCTAAGAGAGTTCTGCTAAAAATCGCCTGGGCGCGCGACTGAACGAGATCGTCCAAGCCAACGAACAGCTCTCTAGACAAATCCTCCAAAGCGGCAATCTCGCTCTGAAGCTGTTGGCACTCCTTCTCTGCCGCCCGGCCCTTCACAGCTGCCACTATCCTTTCACAGAGCCACCTGACCCGTGCCCACACCGCCCGCAAGCACGCCCACATTCCAAACGACGTTCCATTCTCGCTGTCGCTTTCTGGGTGGAAACTTCCCGTACTGGCGAGGCCGGCACCTCTGCAGTCTCCAGGCCTGACTGGTCCTTCCTTCACTTTGAGCCTTTGCGGCCCAGTGTCCTCGCTCCTCTCCCAGGGACATCGGTTTCGCGAAGATTGCCGGTGCGTCTTCACCTCGCTGTACACCAGAGGCAAGCCAGGCCGTTCCCTCACAGGTGGCGACCCCTGACGAAGCTTCGGAGTCTGCTGAACCGCGCAAGCAGCCGACGCGAAGTCTGGTTCCTCCACACTCGGCGCGGCGCAGTGCGCCCCCACGCCACTCACCGTTGAACTGCCGCCTATCGTACATCCTCGGCCTGCGTGCGCACAGCCGCCAAAGGGATACTGTTCTGTCCCCGGGTGCGCCGCCCCGCCGCGTTCTGCGTCACTGCCCGAACTCGCATGTCGGTAGCTTGCGTCGGAAGAGGCGGAGCCGCCGTGCACGAAGACGCTGACTCCTTCCTCTGTCTCGACGCGTCCGCGGCTCGCTTGCACACCCTCCCGCACCCCTGCGGCGCCCCGGCAACTGCCTGGCGGCCCTGCGGGATGCAGTCCCGTCGTCGGCGTTGGCCAGTGGGACGAGCGCCCTGGCCTGGTCAGCGACTGCTGCAGTTGCTTGCGTTTCTTCTTCTTCTCTGCGATCAAAGAGAGCGTCTGCAGCAGGCGTTGTTCCACCTCTGCCACTTGCTCCTGGGAGACCGGCGACAGAAAGGCCGTGATATTCCTGTACGGGTAATTGACGGACCCGAAGCCCGCCAGCGCCGACACCACGGTGACGCCACACACGCCGACGTACGCGAGGAGACACTCCGTGTAGGACAGGGAAGAGAGAATCGCGGGATCGAGGTGGAGGAACCGCCCCGACTGGTAGAAACACGACCAGAGAAGAGGGAGGAGAATGACGCATCCGAAGGCCACCAGAAACCACCGGCGCCAGGGGATAGGATACCGAGGAAGAAGGGCAGCGAGTTTACCGCGCGAACGCTCTGTCAACGGTGACGGGAAAGTCAAGGATGCAGGAAGAGGAAGGGAGGCCGGAAGACTTAGATGGCCAATCGAAAAGGCCGGAATGTTGAGACTTTGTAGTGATGGAAAGGCAGACACGAGGTCGGGAATTTTGAAGAGATCTTGGTCGGGCACAAGTAGGTTGTACACAATAAATACAGGCAGGATAAGGTAGAGAAGTAGTAAGACGCAAATGAGGTCGACGTTCCAAACCAACTTCCTTAAGGTTGGGTTCAGAATATGGAGAAGCTCAAGCAACAGAAGCTGAAGCATAGATACACATACTGTAAATGTAGCAGCGAATAGGTTCTGGACCGACAGGCGCTTGATTTCGTAGTCGCGATACAAGTGCTTCGCAAAGAACCAGTATGCACCCATGTAAAGGCATGCATGAAAGCCTACAACTGTAATGATGCCGAGCAACAACCCTGTCAGCGTGTTGCTAAGAGGAGATGCGGCTGAAAGAGGAGGGATCGTCATGTTCGGTAAGCAACAGGGTTTCACAGTGAGAAAGAGAAATGCAGCTCAGTCAGCCGCGCTCATGCACCGTTCTTCCAAGTTCCTGACACATTACGCAACGAGGCAAAACAGAACACCGCTCACAAGTTCCCTGTACCGCCTGACCCCGTCCGCTGAGTTCTCTGCGCCGCTCAGGAACAGAGGAGCTGTCATTCATTTCTGCACCATCATTTTTTAGCATGGGCAATCTCTCGATGATCGTCCAAAGTCCGCCGAATGGCAGCCCGTGCGGGGATCACACGGCAGAGACGGTTGGGTCGAGAAGTCGGATGCGACGATGATGCCTTTGCAGCAACCATTTCCCCAACCTAATTGTCCACAGAGGCAACGGGGGACGTAAGGCGAGGCCGCAGAGAAGAGCCGATGTGTGCTTATATGTACACATGGAACATTTGTTCCAGCAAGACGGGCAGTGCGCTCAACGGGATTCCGGACGCCTCAAACGATAGGCTGGCTCCCCTGGGGCGGGAGCGCACGCATACAATGAACACAGGTGATTAAGAGGAGTAGAAAATACAGCGGCACCACTGTTTCTCAACGTGTCGACCAAACACTGAGGGAAGAGCTGTTTCCCGTTCAGTTCACACAACCTGAGTCTACAAACGCATGAGCATCACGTGCGCGTCCGAGTCAGGACCTGCCGTTCTTTCTCGACGACAACAAGTGAAGTAAACACGAACAGAGTGACTAAGCTGCTCCTTCGTGCCAGGCGAACCGCAGTTTGACGAACCTTGTCGTACACATTTCTCTCCGTTTTATGGGGCCATGCAACGCAACACTCGACGAAACGAACCTCCCTAGAGAAACATCTACAGTCACATGGTGCCGTTCGGGCCGTTAAAGGAGAGACTCAGCTCCCCGGCTTCTTCCGCCACGAATATCCGGCAGAAAGACAACGAGGAAATCGTGTTACGGCTGAGGGAAACTACAGGGAGAGGTGTTTTTTTCCGAGCCGTGCGCGGACATCAGCGCGCTGGCAGCTTTTCTCTCCCCCTTGCTCTCTGCGCCCTTTCACAGCTGCTCAGCGTGCCGATTCCAGTGACGGCACTTGGTCACTCTACGAAACTGCCAACCATGCGCGCTTTTTCATGCAGAGACATATTTGTGTGTGATATTTTCTAGCGGCAGTCGTGACGGGAACCGTCCAGGAGACGTGCTCCACGGTTTTTGAAGAGCGTGTGAGCAACAACTTCGCCTCCGTTGCCCCGGGCTCTGCATGTCTAGCCTGTTTCTCACTACCCCCTCGTACGGACGCTCAGTGCGCGAGCACGAGGGGTATACATTCGTAGAGCTGCACCAGATAAATATCGAGGACTGCCAGTCGAGAGCTCAAAACAAACTTTTCCAATCGTGACATACTGCTGCTTGCACTGAGAGAACTACGTCGGACCGCCTGTACTAGAGGACTTGGGAGTGGTAGCCGTCGTTTGTTTTTCCGTAAAACGGCGCTCTCCGGTATGCATGGGAGGGGCGGTGCGGGGGCGACCACGGAAGGGCAGTTACGTCCATTTTGACAGTAAGAACATTGGTCTCATCGGAGGAAACTTATGGAATTGAAGGCGCTTTGGCCTACAAAATGCCATCTTCGCCACTAGAGACCGGGAAACTAACCATCTCGATTCACCGGATTTCACGTGTCTCCTTCGCCTGACAAACTATCATTCACGGCAAATAGAACACACAGGCCTCCGACCGCAATGCAAAGTCAGAAACGCACTCAGGACTTTCAACCGGGAGATACATGAGACAGCACAAGTGCCTGGGTTCTAGATAGGGGCCTGTACTGAATCGGGATCTGCGTCGTCCCCCTTCTCTGATTCACGCGTGGCCTCAGAGCCTAAATGGAAGAGAGCTAGATCGGCTTCTTCAATTACAAGGAATTCATTCTCACTATCCGGAGCGGAAAAGACGCAAAACATCTCCTTGAGTTCAGCGCCAACGTCCTCGTCTTTCTTCTGTGCCACGAGATGCGCAGCGATGGACTCCAAGGACGGCTCCGCGTCCTGAGACTCGCCGCCCACCCAAGACGCTCTCCGACCGGGTGTGGCTGCGTGTATATCAGGCGTCTGCATGAGCTTCCGGAGTTCATCATACTCGCGAGGATGTTGCTCTGCAAGCGAAACGAGCCGCCTGTACGTGCGGGCTTTTTCGAGATCCTGAATCCTCCACTCGTTGACAGAGGTGATTAGAAAGGCACTGGCAATAAAGAAGCTACCTATGCCGCCCACGCCCCCACCTCCGCCGCTCAGCCAGTCTGCCGCCGCGGCCGCTGGCAACGACAAGAGGGAACACAACGCTACGAGGATTGGAGATGGTAACAGCAAGAGAGACACCTGGAGTAAAAGAGTATGTAGGCAACTGCATACGCATACGAAGATGAGAAGGATGATGAGAAGTGGCGGGGGTAGCGATTCAGGAAATACTTCGAGACGCAGCACATGTAAAATGGCAAGTGGTATCCAAAAAATAAACAGACTTAGCACTCCTATAATGCCGACGATCAAAAAAATGAACGCTAAAGGGAGGTTTGACCTCCCGTTCAGGATATAATTTTTGAAGACAACCTCGAAGAGCCCGTAGGAAGCTGCGCAAAATACCGACAACAAAACACCTGAGGTTGACGTTGGTTCACCCTCATTATGGTAGGCTATCAACGCGACTCCGACTGTAGCAAGGATGAGCGCTACTATTTGCACGCAATCATCTGCCCCTTCTTTATACAAACACACAGTGAAAAGGAAAACAAAGACCGGATTGATATTATATATTGCTGTCACGGTTCCCACACTCATACCGTCCTTGCCCACCGCAGATGTCCATGTCCACGACTGAAGCAGGTAAAGAGCTCCAATCCACGCGCATGCCCAAACGAGTTCATCGAAACTGGCGTATTGCACATCCGTTTCCACGAAATCCTTGAGAAGCTCGTACGTTTCGCTTAGGTATGGAGTATAGATGTGCCTTCTGAAAGGATGTGCAACAGACTCTGACAAATAATATTTAATTTTGCTGCTCCACAGATGTTTTCGAAGGTTCTCTCCACAATATTTAAAACAATTCCTTATCGCTCTCAAAAACAGGAAAAAATTTCCCTGCGAAGAATATCCAGGATTGTGCGAATCGGCTGTAGCCTTTCTCTGTGGAGCCTGTAGTTGCAGACCGGAATCCGAGTCGGCGCGCGCGCAGGAATCAGTTTCTAGTTGTCCTTTAGTTGCATAGCGCCTTTCCCCGTCACGGGATTCTGAAGGTCGCTCCTCATTTGAGCCAAAAATGAGTAAACCTTCGACACCATCTATCCACCACTCGCTTCCCGAGTCGTCTGCGGTCGACTCCTGGCCCACTATGCCATTTGCTTCATCTGTATTTATCGGTGAGCCTTCCGGAGCACCTTCGTCAGCAGGTATCAAAGGCTGCTGAAGCTCTGCTTTCAGCAAGCCAGACCGGAAGCGACTGGCACAGGGGCTTGAAGCGCCACCTTCTCTCATGCAACGCACCGACGGGGGCCACGGTAGTTGCTGCTTGCTTTCCAGCTTCTTACTTTGAGCCGCAACATCAGTCGGGGACACACGCACAAGCTCAGACGACTTACTTGATATTTCGTCAGAAACATTCCCCGTTTCAGCGCCGCCCGACTCCGCGGCCAGCGGCCAGTACCGCCTTCCCTGGTGAGACTCCCGTGGATGGGGATGGACCGACGCCTCCTGGTTCACCTCACTCAAAGGGCAGGAGCAACTCCCACCGTCGCCGCCGCTCTGGTTCCTATCCCCAGAAGAGACACCGTGCTGATCGCCTTCTACGGACGAGAACCGGACGCGCGCACTGTCACCAAGGTCCGGGGCTGTCCCGCGGGGGGATTTGGCGCGCACCAGTTCAGTTTCACACACACTTGCGCATCGGCGTCGTTTCCGTCGCTTGATCGCCGCAATTGCAAAAAAGAAGAAACACACCTGCAGAGACTGGGAAAACCACGACATGAAATAGGGGATATTCAGGACGACGACCCTGGTCTTGACATCAGAGTCACCAGACACAGTTGTGCATGGTTCGCCGCTTTGTCGGCCGCGATTAAGATTA
This sequence comes from Besnoitia besnoiti, assembly GCF_002563875.1. NCBI lineage: Eukaryota > Apicomplexa > Conoidasida > Eucoccidiorida > Sarcocystidae > Besnoitia > Besnoitia besnoiti. The sequence continues at coordinate 2,430,258 of NC_042361.1, read as the reverse complement.
GATGGCGATCCTGGAGACTTGACACCATCGTGGTCTCCACCTCCCCCCTCGCGACACACGTAGTGAAGTGCGTCATGCCGCTCCAGCTGCCGTTCTTGTTGAAGCAAACGCGAAATCTCACCACTGATCAAGTATAGAGCAATGTTAAGCAAACAGCATAAGAGGCCAAACAACAGGGATGACAGAGACGAGTCCTTGTACGAGTGAAGCGTCGGAGGGCTGTTGGTGAGCGGTGGAAAGAATCCGGGAGACTCTCGCCGCAGCTCCGCTCCTTCAGTGACACCTTGGGCAACAGCGTTGCGATCGGGCGGCGACAGACGCCGGCGGCCAGTCTTTGGATGCGGCCGCATTCTAAGGCATAATGCACTGTGAGATGAAAGAGACAAGGTGCCTTTTTCGTGGGTGCATTCACTGCGTGCCCTGTCAATCAACCTGACATGCATTTGCGCCTTCATTTCTCAATATGTCCGGCTGCGCCCACTATCCCTACTATATCTCCCGATTGCAAGCCCGCCGCCTCAAATCCGTTCCAGGAAAGACAAGGCGCTTACGCCCCATGTGACAGGCGGTGCAGGCCGTCTGCGACACTATAGACGCGCGAGAATTTCGAGAGGGGCCTCGTCCAGCTCCATCCACGGTGCCCTCCAGTGCCGAAATAAAGCTTGCATATGCTGTCAGCAAAAAACGCAGTCCCGGGCGAGATATTCACCCTGAGTCCTACACCCGTGACATGGACAGTGACACTCTCTGCTGGCATGCCTCCATCAGGGACATTCGAGAGCCTCAGGAGCACTGCAGCGACGGAGGCCTAAACAAGGCATCTACAAGCAACCACCAAACGCTCCAACAGAGTAGCCTCTCTTGCAGACATACTGGTAGTGTGCGTATCCTGGAGATCTACTTGGAGCGGCGCACAAGAAGCGGTTTGTCTGCTATGACTCGGGATCGCGGGACTTCAGCAAACATAAACTCAAACCGGCAGACAACACACGAGCCATATACCAGGTGAAGAAGTCGAAGAAGGGTCCTCATAAAGAGTCTTAGCTCAGCGACAGTATCCGAGTGGGCCAGCTTGTCCCGGAACGAACAATTTTCATGCAAACACCACCTCACGTTCTCCACATCCCGATTCGCGGGTAGCTGTCTCACTCCGCTCCTTGATCGCTAAATTTACCGCAGAAGAACCGACGTCACAGCGCCAGAGATCTGATGAGTAACCGCTGAGCCAGCGAAGGCTATGGAAAAAACTGTAAGACACTATATCTGTTTTCCCTTTTTCAAAGAGTTCCGCGAGCAGGGCCCCCTCGCAAGACATCAGCTACGGCACAGCTAGCCCTCGCCAGATGAGCCAGCGCGCCAAGTCTGCCGCTCCTGCGCGGTTAATTGTCCAGTATATTCTTTTTCGCCTTGATGAAACGCTTTTCATCTCGTATGGGAAAACGTCAGACGTGTGCAGACGCACTGGGAGGATGCGAGGTTCGGTCAGTAAGCGTCACAACGAGTTGTCACCTTTAAAGGACAGCGAGCCGCAACAGCTTCGATATTTTCTACGCGTCTGCATGCACAGCGGACGACGAACGCGCTTGCACAAGCTACCTGCAGGTCTGTCTCGCAAGCCTCTCAGAGGGAACCAATGTTTTCTGATTGATTTACTTTCCTTCTTTCGTGCCGCTATATCTATCTGTGCCTTCGTCAAACAACACTTTTTCCCTCTTTGAACATGACGGGTTGCCCTCCGTAGGTGATCCTGTGTATGCGCAAGACGTAGCCTTTACGTTTCGTCGCGATCGCCTCTTTGCGAGCTTTGCATCAACAGCTAGCCTGAAAGTCGTGAATCGCGTACGTGGAATTCGAAGGCCAGTGAATCCTGGTGGAGTGTCAGCCATTGGACTTTGTTCGTACGCTGATATGCAGTATGACAGCATTATGCGCACCCCAGCACGGACCGACACCCAACAAAACAGAGCCCCGGTGGCTTGACGAACCGTCCCTCTAAGCTCCACGAAAGCTGTCGTCAGCCGTTTATGGATAACTGGAAACATCGGTTCTCACACCGTAGTCTGGGAGGAAGCAGCGGAACGTTACGTGGTCAGGTCTCCCTCTATCTCCGGCATCCTACTGTCCGTGCAGCCTCGGCAGTCAATGGCCGAAGACCGCTTTCTGCAGATTAAATGTTCGCTGATAAACACCCGTAAGGCGGGTGTGCTGAGTCCTGCGGCCTGTCTACGGGCACTTCAAGCGCCAAAACCCGTTCACGAGCCCTCGGAGAAATTCCATGCGCACGCGCGGAAGATGATGCCCTGCCGTGAGTCCCGTGTGGAGGGGTATTATTTTCCATACGTTCTTTGCGAGGGATCTGCAGGGGTGTCGTTTCCTTCTTGGCTTTAGTTGTATTCTTCCTGGGACATTGATCGGGGGTGTGCCTCTCTTGCACGACCCTAGTTCACAATGGAGCGTTTAGGGATGCTTCTCCACACCGCCGCTGTAAAGGTTCGAGAAACATTTTCAGCGGCGGGGACTTCGAGCAGGTCCGAATCTTCCGGGACGGAAGGGGGGCGGAGCAGTTTGGGCCTTTTGCCTCATCAGCTCCTTAGTGTTTCAGACTTGCTGGTCGCGGCCACCAATCTGTTTGCTCTCCGAATAACTGCGGGGACGTTGACGGATCGAATCAATCTGCAACTGCAGAGAGAGGCAGCAAGCCGTACCAGTCAAAATAGCGAGCTGGCCTCACACTGGCAGGCGGCGGATCCCGGATCCACGGCACTCCCAACTGAATCTCAAGATGCAGACCAGAGTGTCTATCGCCGGGCGGTTGCTCTAGGAGACACCGGGGGTCTGGAAATTTTCGTTGTTTGCATCTGGACTCTCATTTTACTTGTCGCGCTCAAGGGTACGATTGTAGCGTACGTCTGGAGCCAGTATACAGGACGCGCGGAGGCTAATTTGAGAGGGTCAGTGGGGGATGATTGCGATGACATCAACAAGAAGAAACGCCGGGGCACTTTCGCTCGTGTGCATAACCGTGTTTCTGAGCTCTTCCACGTGTCCTGTCTTCCACTATCTTCCTCTTACAGATGCTGCCCAGGAACGATTGCCTACGTGTACGTGCTTTGGCTAGCAACATGTTCCCTTTTACCGGTGGTGCTGGGAGCGCCACTGTCTCACTATGCTGCATGCCTATTTTTCGCGTCATATATGGCGTCGGTTGGCCTCATCTCTCCGGTTGCAGCTGCGATCGTAGAAGAGTTGAGAAACCTACGTGCGCAAAGGGAGGAAAACAGTGCGTGTTGCTCTTTGTTTCAAACAAGCTCTAAAAGTCGTAAGAGCCCTCCTGCGGAAGCGGGCACCCGTTCAAAAGAAGGTGCGACATTTCCACGCGAGGGACGCGCAGCGGGACTCCTTCAGGCCGTGTATTCGTATCTACCCGGTGATCTAGGCAAGCGTCTGCCGTTGGTTCTCTCACCTTTGCAGCTAGGGCACGCGTTCGCTATCATCGCATTCTTACCCTTTATTTCATGTAGCGTCAGCGCGCTGTTGTCATGCTATTTTCTTCCCCTAGACTGGCAAACCATTTTCATACATTTTCCCTACCCTGTGATCTTTGGCGCAGCGATCGGCCATTTCGTGGGTGCTACTGTGTCTGTGGTGCTAGCTGGTTTCGTCCTCGCATGCTTGAGCAGCACCAGTAGATCCCCCGGAGGGTGCGTCTTGGCGGCTCCAGTTTTGCAGGACATGCTGCTAACGCGGCATCAGGAGAACGATGATAGTGACTGGGAAGATTATGAGATCGAAGAAAGCGTGGGCGTTGCCTCTCCTGTGCCAGTAATGCGGGGTGTCAACAAAGCTGGAAGCGGTGTTTCTGAAGACGGAAGGGATCCTGGAACAAGCATACGCAGAAGGGGTAAGAAGGGAGCGGACGGGTCCGACGGTCTCTAATGGGCGGCGCAAAATATAGATTCCGGTTCATCCGGTCGAATCGGGCGGCGGCGACAAGCCGTGCTCAAACGCCGGCGGCGCTTCTGTCTCGCTTAAATGCCCCAAGGAAAATGTTTCTCTACGATAGTGTGGTGTTGCGTTCCCGTCGAGCACTTCTGCCGATCGTCTCGTACGCGCTTCACCAGCATGCGATCAATAGAAGGTGCCGTGAAAACTGACGTGTTATTTGTAGACATGCTGGGACTCGAAGACATCAGCCTGTGCGTTTCATCTACAAACTAACGTCGCGCAGTACACATGCCAATGTGATTCATGTGCAAGCGCGCACGGGTGCTGCAAATGGCAGTCCCGTTCGTTCCATAGCATTATTGGGTGTCTAAATCCAGCAATACTTCCTCGGGGAGTCTGACGTGGTGAAATTTTCTCTTGCGTGGCTCAGGGATGGATTGGCACGGCGGTCCATGAGCAACAAATCCTTTAGTCCCAGAGGCGTTCGGGTTTCACTGTGCATTTGCAACCCGCAGCCACCACGCCAAACAGTTCGAGTGTACCCAATTTTATCTGTCATGAAGTCGTGGACAGCTCAGAGCGCGCCGGGTAGGGGTACGCACAGGCGCCTCAGACTGGGAAGCTTAGGGGAGGCACCAGGGGTATGCTTTTGGTATGTCCGTTGCCGAGAAAAGCTGGACAGAATAAACTCTGGCGGAAACATAAATTTCACCGTGCTACGCTTTCCTCGCCTTTCATTGGTCGTTCGGTTACGTGGTGGTGGAAAACGGTATTCACGCCTTGTCGGAGACTCGGCATGCGTTCATTTGTGTAACAGTTCCAAAAATGTTACCTTGTGTCTCCCCAGCAGAGAATGCCTTTACATGGAAACGCTGGTACAGTGAACAAAGCTTGCCACCGAAACTCGAGTTTTGTGCTACATAGAGTCATTATGTGCTGCATCGAAAACTCTAGCGCTCATCCAGTCCGAGGAGAAGTATCCAGCACTCGCGCGTCGAGAGCACTGGCAGCTGAAAGCTTCCGAGGGCTTAACCGAGCAACCGTTTGGTGATCGATAAAAAGCTGCGATTCAGCGAGCAAGTCGATATGGAGCGCGGCTTCGTCAACGCGTGACACCTCCAGTGGCGGTCTTCGTGTGGACTAATCCCCGGCGGCAGCTGTGAAACACGGTGGAGAGTAGGGAAGCTTGACGTGAGATACTGGGTGATCCACAAGCCTCATTAGAGAGCGAAATTCACTTTTCCGGAGCACGCCTGTTAGCTCGCGGGGAATGGACCAATTGGCATGACGGCAGCGTAAAAGATAGAGAGGAGACGTGCTTTCCAACCGGCACAGCCCTGCCAGGCGTCGCAGCTGCCAAGCCCGTAGCCGGAGCGTTTGCTGCGCAGAATCAGGCTGTATACCAGCAGAAAAATGGAGGCTTTGTGATGTGCTTTCAGGTTCCCCCTGGTACGTAAGCGTCGTTCGGTCTTCAACCGGCAATTAAGGAAATACATTTCTATGCGTCACACGTCACACTGTCACTAAGTTAAGCCTCGAGTGCACAGGGGCACACAGTCCCTGAATTACCCAGATCATGGAGGTCAATGTTCTGCGTGATCCTTGGCCCTGGTGTGCTGGTCAGGTACCCACGTGTGGCGAGGCGTCGGCTACCCACCGTGCCTCGCCACCATCAGCAAAGGCATAGACATGTGCCAAGGCATACCGTAAACTGTCGTGTGTGCATCCGTGAACGCTAGCGCGAGGTGAGGATGATAAAGAAGCGTCACGCCATACATGCGTAGCGCTCGCCTTGGTCTAGAAGATGCGAGATGAATGCGCGATAGCGCAAGACAGCTTACATTCGCCGCATATGATTGTGTCTATGCATGCAATCAAGACAAAGGATTGGCTTTCAAAGTCTCCTGACTCACTGCAAGCGCGCTGCATGCTAGCGGGACCTATCCTTCCTTTAGAACGGACTCCCCGCTGAAACCAGGGGAATTCCGCGCTCTAGCCGTAGTATTCTTCACTGTCTTCGATCGCTTTGAGTGGGCGTCGGATGATGGTTTTCCGCAGGAAACGTGCACGCAACGGCGTGAGCTGACCACGCTCGTCCGTTTCCATAACCGGACTGCCCAGGATTCTTGTTCGTCGCCTCCCGCCTCGCCTGCGGCAGTAAATTATTAGCCGTTCTAGTGATACACGAATTTCCCCCAGGTACAAATCGTCGTTGCTGCCCAATGCGGAGTTTTTCTCTTTTGACGTGACGGGCATCGCGTGCCATGCTCCTGCAGAGACGCTCGGGCCTGCTCGTTTGTCGTGTGGCCTCTTCCGTCTCACGGTGCATATCCCTTCGTTGTGGAAAACCGTTTATGATTGCACCGCTGCGAAGTTGTTAGAGATTTCAGACTTTGTAATGCGAGCGGCCGTGCGATGTGTCACTTCCACGTTGTGTCTTGCGTCGGCGTGGCGAGAAACTAGATCCGAGCCGTCATATTGGTTTAGCATCCACCTTTCACACGACGAGATGACCGGCTGCATTACTTAGAGGGAGAGAATGTGTCACGCCGTCTTTTCCTTATGATTTCAGGCAGCGGTCTCGTGGCGCTGACTTCGCGTTGCTCCCGCGGGCCTGCGGGTGCGCCGCGATGTTCAGCCGGGAGGCAGATCGACTTGCTCCGTCGCGAAGCTGCTGTTTCTCGCAGGGGGTTCATTCCTTTATAAAATACCTACTTATGGTTTGATGTTCCACGTGTAGAAAGACAGTTTTATTTGTCTGCTGGATCTGTTCGGCGAGCAAATCCGGACGAGTTGAGGTTTCAACGCCACCTGCGATTACATGGGTCTCATTGCAGCATCTGTAGTTCGTGTTCCGTTTGCCCTGCTTCTCTTCGAAGGAGGCCGCTCTACCAGCACGGCCGCAGTCGGTGTTCCGTACGCCTCACCTCATTCTCGACCTGTGGCTGCGGACAGCATTACGGTGATAAACTCTTCAAGCATGGCGACAACTTAGATTGACAGCTGTTGCATGCCATGTCGTTCGGAAACCTTTCGTGCCCCGATGCGGTGATCGTCGTTTTCCTTCATGTAAAATACTCCAATGACTAAACCAGGATTTATCGAAGCGTCGATGTCCGCGGTGGCTTCACGGGCAATTCCAACTCAGCCGCCGGGGGCGGGGTGTCATTTTCGTTAATGCCGCTGATTGCCGACTCCGGAGGATGTCCATAGACGATTGCGGAAGCCGTAGAGGCTCAGAAATGTCTCCTGGGTTGGTTGCGTATGTGAGCGCGAGAGAGTTTTTATATACGTAAATAGGGTGCACATCGTGAGCGTCGCGTCAACGTTGTGAGCTGCTAAAGGGTTTTGCCACGGCCTTCAGTGGCCATCCTGGGAAGGCGGCAATGATCACACAGATTTTTTGACCTTGTTATTTTGGAGTTTCATCTGTATCCTCGCCTTCTCATCTAGTAGTGAGAGACGGCCCGCACGCGGGCGAGGCTCGACAGTCACATGGCGGTGGTACACCGTCACGTCATACACAGTGGCGTCTGCCTCACACGAGTCTCTTTCAAGGTCCTGGGCAAGCGCACAAGCTGAACCAACACGCTAAATTTTGTTGCCTCAGGAGGAGATTTATTCCGTCTTTTCCGTTAACCAAGGTCTTTACCAGCATTCATCCGCGAATCGATGAAATATCTAAGTCCGCCGGCTGGCCTGTGGGCTGGCGGGTTTCAGGAAGACCGTTCGATTCCATCAACGGGGGATGAAGCCGCTCTGGGGCGGGGTTGTCTTCAGTTGCGAAAGCCATTTACATTGGTGCAAGACGTCGCAGATCGTTGTGCATTGGCTACGCAGTGCTCAGGCGGGTGTGGGCATGCTGACTCTATGGACGTTTCTTCTGGACGGGTAGCGACGCATGAGCAAGGCGGCACAGCGAAACGCCTGTCAGTGACGCAGGGCGCTGCTTGCACAGACGCACTGCTCGAAGGCTCCCATCCGGTTGTTTACCTCGAGGACTTCCTTGGGCACGAAGTGCCTTCACTGTCGACGGTATGCAATCCGAACGATCCAAAGTGGTCGGCTGGCTCTGGCGCTCTTCCTGCGTTTCAGCCGTTCTGGGCCGCGCTGGCCGCAGTAACGGGGGAAGACCTATCCCTCTCCACTCCGAGTTCTACCACAAGAGAATATATGTCTGCGTCTTCCTTTGATGCTTCGTCTCCGCGAACTCAAAGGGAACATATGAATCGTCTCAATGACCGCGGCTGCCGAACTCCAGGCCCCCGCCAGTTGTCTGAAACGGGGTCTTCCAACCACGCGCGATGCTTGCCTTCAGCACGACCTCGAGTAGGCTGCTTGCTAGCACGCGGTGTTTCGAGCTTGGGTAACGGAGTCGATGGTACACAGAAATCTCCATTGGGAGGTGTAGGGGGGGGGGGGTGTTCTACCACTGACAGGGCATTGCCACCAGAGGAAGCAATCCATATGTGGTAAAGTCGGGCTGTGGTAGCTTTCGCCCTGGTAAGACAGGCGGCGCCTCTCACTGGCGGCAAAGACATTCGTGGCAAAACGCTGTTCAGGTGAGCTCCGGTGTTCCGGAGCTGCAGCCAAGGTCTGGCAGCGATCCGTAAAGAGGTTCGCGGCGCAACTGGATAGTGGAAATCCTAATGGGATCTTGGATGCGGACTGGACCTGCAGCGCCGCGACAAGCCAAGGCCAAGGCGAAGGGCGAAGTTCGCTGAGGAGAAAATGAGGCAGTTTACAATTCCAGAGTACACGAATGCTGGTAGCCGAGGGCGGGAAGAAGTAAGGGTTCATATGCAAAGCGAGCCACGTCCGATATCGGATATGCTTACATTTGGGGGTTTGGCGTGAGGCGCTAACAATTGGAAAGGGAAAGCGTTGTTGTCGAGCAAGCGTGACTGTTTGGCTCACTAGTATGAACTGGTATAGGCATAGGACTCGCACCGGTGAATCTGCTGCAGTTGCGGGCCCATTTCGATTGATTCACATGCGCACTACGGGACGTAGAAGAGGGTAACAAGAGTTCACGTTTTCAGACTGATTAGTATTTAGAGTGCGGAGGTTTGCCGGCCCTCGTAGGTGCCGCTTCAGCAGCTGCTGTAGTGATGGCCAGGCGCGTGCGGATCGGTGCTCAAATAGTACTACCAACTCGACGCACCTTGGCACCGTGTTCCCGCCTCTGTCTTTCGCGTAATGCTGTCGCTCCTTTGTCTCATCAAAAGCAAGCGCACTCAGTGAGAGAGATGTCTTGGTAGTGCCTGCCATTATACGCGCACATTCTTGGAAACTAGTCGGCAAGGTGGTTCCAGTCCCCGGGCCAAACAGGGCTCTGCCAGACACCACCACAGTCAAGTAGATACAGGAGCGGGCCCCTAGTAGATTTGCCAGCGACTATGAAAGAGGAGGGGAAGGCAAACAAGGCAAACGTGGGGGAAAGGCCTCAGTTGCCCACCTTTCCTCCGGCAGCCAGTGTCTACCTTCATTTTCCGCGAACGAACCGTCGCCTGCCGGTTTCTTGGCTTTCGTGCGATGCGGCTCAGGAGAGCAAAAAGGGAGATAAGCTTGCCCTGGTTCGTTGCCCTTGTTCCCCATTCTGTATGCGAGTCTTGTGTAGGTGCCTCTGCACAGCACAGTCACTCTCAGCCGCGTTGATCTTTCTTCGACCAATTAGTCTAGCACCGCGTTCCACAGTACAGATGGAATCAGTGAATATTCGAGTGCGGCATTTATTGGCTGCCATTTTAGAACGCTGGCGGAGCAGGCGCACTCGATGCATACCCCTGCAAGAGGGCAAATCCATCATGAAGTTAATTAGTTTTCCACGTGGACACAGTAACATCGTTAAATGACCTCATTAGTGAGTTGCCTATTCAAAATTGTCGTTCCCCGAGTGTGGTACGACCCTTAAACGGGTCGCGACGAAGGGTGGAATGTGCTGCTGGCACATTGCATCGTGTTCTCGTTCAGTTTATTGTTCCAGGCGTCTATAGGAGGGGAGAGGCCCATGCTTGCCATGCGTATAGTCAACCAATGGGGAACCGGATCGTTCAAGAGGGGGGGTCATCACGTACTTCGCTTCACTATCACAGACCTGATGTGGCGGTTAACAGTATCAGAAGAGCCTTATCATGCGTGGTATGTGTAACGGGTTTACTCTTGTCCGCGAAAATGTCTTGATGGAAGCAGGGCCTTGGCACAGAGGGCATCTCATTGGAGGGTGCTGAGACAGGGAGATACAACACGACGGTAGATGGGCAATGCGCACGTTTCAGTATGCAGCAAGAGGGATAACGGCAGAAGGTTGCCCAGTTCTGACAGACATGCTCAGTTGCAAGACATGCCAGTAGGATGCTTCAGGAAGGTGGTGGTGTCTTGCTAAGTTTTACGACCGCTTGCAAGAGTATATCGATGGTGCCTGCGGTTTTTACAGCAAAACATGACACTCGTTGTAGATATTTTGTAGCTAACGATGGGATACACTTCGGACAAGATAGTTGACCTTGATGCCGTATGAAAAGATGGCAGTTCTGGTTGCGAACGTCTTCTGTCGCGAAAGCAAAAGCTTATGATGTTTTCTGTGCATGGACGATTTGTGAGATGTTTTGAAACCTCTCCTCTTGACGTGGAATTCGCTGTAAATTGCGACGCAGCCGCCTGCCCCTACGGAAAAAGACGCAGGAAGGGAACGCATGTTTTTTTGTTCGTTGCAGCTGGTCTAGACGATAGTGGTTCGCCAGACGTATCCTTACGGGAGTTTCAGCCTTTGCTTCCCACGAGCTGCATAGACTGGCGATGGCGAGAGGGACAGCCATGTTCAATGTCTGCGATTGCCGTCAGGCTTTTGTAACGAGCGTAATGTGCCGCAGAAGGTACGTGCTTCTCCCGGGATGTAAAACATTTTACAAGCTACCCGCCTGAGTAGGCAACCAACGGCGATGAGAAGACGCACTCTACTGATGACAGGCCTCCATGGAAGAAGCCGGTCACGGTCAGAAAATCCTCGAGAGGTCATTCGAAACTGCGCGTTTGTGGCCTTCGCTGAATTCTGGAGGTGACTGGTCAGTGTTCACCGATTATATACCATGAGTTGACTACTGACTTCTGGCTAATGGTACTTGCCTGCTATGGAAATCTGTAGTCCAGAGTATGATATCTACAAACGTTACACTGGTGAGGTAAGCCACCGTCCCAATGTCGAATATTCCCGGCGACGCTTCGTGTACCCTCGTCTCATTTGTATCATTTCATTGACGCACCCTGTGCCCGCACCCTCTCGTGAGCCCAAATCCACCTGTCGACAAACAGTGCTTCAGCTGGCCACGAAGAAATCTACGATACTAGAAAGAAACATTATGGACCCAAGGAACGCGGAAACCGCGCAGCCACCCCTCGGGTGCTCTGATGACTGCAGAGACAGGCCTTACTTCTATAGAACTCAACGAAGCAGCAGTGTGTGAACGGCGATATGTTGCTCCATGACCTGACCATTCACGGCCCTTGTTGGCTACTCTCTCGCGGCACGAGCCGCGATCCACGTAAACAGGGGAACAATCTAGGTGCTCTCAGAACTACCGCAGACGTGTTCATTCCTCGCACGTCAGTCGAATGCTGCTGAAGTCTAAGGTGCACCCTGGGGCGTAGCGCCTTCATCTCTACGGGCACAGAACTGTAAGCAGTAGCGCGTGATTCAGAAACGGGACTCTGCTCGGCTTCGGATGCTCAGTAGATAAGTCTGTAGGCGCGCACCACTACATGCCGCATTTCCAGCTCACTTGGCTTCGGAAACACACATCTCTCTCAGCGTGTGACTTGGCCGCGTCGATGGAGTAGTCTTCCTCCACAAGCCCTCCCTTCCGTGACGTCGCCCGTTGCAGGGTCGAGTTCACGGGATGAAGACAGACCGATTGGCACAGATAAATCTGTGATGACCATTTCGCATGACGGTAGAGCCCCAAGGCTCAAACATTGGCGAGGTGTAACGCGTGACAAACTTCACAAGCCAGCACGCATGTGAGTCTCTGCCACAGCGGAGAGCTCCAACATCACAAAGGGAGCCGGTCGACAGAATGACATCCCTACTGTGCACCACGGTATTGGGGAGGGATCCAGTCGTCTGGGCTAATGTCTGCGTCTCTCCACTTCTTCGCGCGTCTCGCCTCCAGGTACTGGCCATAAGCATGGTGATCCAGATGTCCGCCCCAGTAATTCCACCTGTGAGAAACAATGCACAATCACAAGGTGCACAGCCACCCTGACGTCAGAGAAGAGTTCTGCAGGTGCTTCCGTCTTCAGTTACACCAAATGAGGACAAACAATGAAGGACAGTGCTGCACCAGAGGTAATACGTGCAGGGTCATTCTATTTCACTCCTAATTCAAATAGCAAGTGACGTTTCCTACATAACCAGAGAACTTGTGTTTCCTGTTTCTATGCTCCTAGCATCGGAAGCCTCCGTCTAAATATTCCACTTTTCCGGACGAACTCAACGTCAGCACCGTAGAATGCACCGTACGAATTTTGCGTTTCAGCTTGTGGAGATATGGATTTTTCTCAGCGGTGGCTGTCTTGGCGCAGCTACGCACGCGACGGAAGCACGAACTGATGCACACATGGTAGGAATGCACAGTGTGAGGACTATGGCAGAGTACACTCCTGGACATGTCTCCTTCATACCTGAAATTCTTGAAGTACTCGTCCCGCGGAATGCGCTGCTCAATCGGTTCAAAGCGTTGCTCGTAAAAGACAAAAGCAAGGAAAGGGCACGCCACAATCACGATGCTGAGTACGATCATGCCAAGCCAGTTCAGCATGGGAAGCATCATCTGGCCAATCTGCTTCCACGTGTACTTCTGCAGCATGTTCTCCACGTCGAAGAACGAAGCAATTTCGGCGTGCGTGCACGCGTGCACCGACGGCAGTTTTCCAATGTCATACTGGTAACCTGAGCCAAGGAAGTAAGCATTACGACAGAACACCACCGGTTCACTGTGCATACCGTTTCCGTACGCTTACATGCCATGGAATCAGTTTTAAGGGATCACCTCCGTAGCCGCGAGAAAGCGTGCACCCGGAAGGACGGAGTGCCAAGATGTCTTCCACCTTCTACTCCTTTACCATCAGTGGGGGATTCCATCTGTCCGCCGGCGCACGGCACCGCTACTATATTCGCCTAAGAACTGCTAGCAGGGCATTCCATGTGAATCCCGTCTGTACTTAACAGCTTCTGACTTTGCCTGTTTCCGCAGTGGAGTGGGGCACCGAGCAGGGAGCCTCGCCTCCACGCGCGGTTCCACTTAGCCGTTGCCTCCCTCTATTCCACGTAAATGAGGTCCGAGGAAAATACTGAAGCGTGATGCTAACGTTCGGCGTGCGGTAGGAATATCACTTTATGAGGTGGTGCAGGGGCGATCGTACCCTTTCCATGACGTGGATGGGCCTTACCGGATCTCTGAGGAACTCTTGTAGTGAAAGGGCTAATCCATTTGTGCTCGTGGATCTTGCGCATGTCCAACCCCTGATACGGACGCGGAGCCCGAGCTTCGAGGCCTTCGGGATGAAACTGCTTATTCGTCACAGAGAAGGACTGCAGTGGTGCAGCAGCGAACAGCAATCGGCGGTGGCTCAAAGTGAAGAACGCCGGGGCCGCTCGGCACCCGAGACGCAGAACGTCAGCCCGAGGAGAGGCCGCCATCTCCCTGCAGCGGAGTAGGAAACTGTGCCTTCAGGCACGGAGAAGGACTAAAGTGAAGAATCGGACACAGTACGAAAACGAAGTAAAGGGCAGAGAAACTGCGTCGCCAGTTCTTGTACTTAGACGCACCAGCGTGCATGCGACAAAAAACTCATTGAAGCCCTTTTCTGATACAATGGAAAACAAGATAATCTTGGTTTGACCGACGTGTAACGATAATCGCCCGTTTTTTTCACGCCATAGGAGGAACCGCGGCTACTGTCCCTGGGATTGCACAGGGCGCCATGCAAACTGTCACACAGGGTGCGCGATGGGAATTCCAAGTATGTCCTCCTCTTTTGGTTGCCCCGAGCGTCGGACGCGCATGCACATTTGAACCCCCCGAACTTCGCGTGCCAATTCGGATCGCGGAATCAGTCTACGGATTCCACGTGCGTTGCTGTTGCTGCATTGAAGCCGGGTGTAGAAGTGACAACTCGGCGTATTACAAATCAAGAACTGCGTCCTCCTTCTGCACCCGCTGAATCGCCCGCCGTTGTGACGTTGTGATGGCGCCTTGTCTGCTCCGCAAACTCGTGCACGTTGTTGCAAGACCACTTCTGAAATAGGCAGTAGAGGGCGGCAAAGAGATCAAGATACTCCTCTGCGTATCTGGACGAGGCGAGGAACAGCTCGGCTCGCGGTACCATGAACTGGTAAGCCTTTGTTGCCAGCGGGAATGCCAGATTAGCTCCCGTCCATGGCGTTGTGGTAGTGTCTTTGCGGTGCGTCATCGAGAGGGTCGCACTTTGATGGGGAGGCAACGCAGGTCGTGACAAAGACTCTGTGGACGAGGCGAAACTCTCGTCGACGTATACGTCCCGGCCGGCCACGGCACTGCTTGGCGTTCCGTAGAACTGGGTAAGCATGTCATGCTGGCCATGAATATCTCGGCCTTCATCCCCCTGCGAGTGTGATTCACCGGGAGGAGCCGGGTAAGACTGGCCATGTCCACCGTCTGCACCCGCTCCGTACACCAGGCTAGCAGCTGGCTCAGTGAATGCGAAGCCTGCGTAATTGGTGGACGGCGATGGCTGGAGCCGTACGGTGCCCCCCGTGTTCTTCATGAACTCGATTGCTTCGTGAAGTTTCCCACGAGTCGCAGAGAAGAGCCAGGATTGCCGCAGTGGTGGTGCTAGAGGGACCGTTGACTTCGCACGTTCTTGGCCCGCCTCCCGGGGAGATAGGACAGATGGGTTGTCGCCGGCTTTCACGTCTGAACCAGGGTGTCGCACCTCAGGGCGAAACCGATGGTGGCTGTGCTCTGTCTCGGGAGAGGTATACCAGCTAGCTGTGCTGAAAGGGGGAGGAGCACGCGGTGAGAGGCTCGCGCCGGGGCTGTTGATTTGCACGCGCACATGATTTTGCTCGGGTTCATGTCTCGGTTTGTTGCCAACATGTTGTTCCCCTTCGCGAGTGATCCCCAATGCGGTTCGCGTCGCCTGTACCGGATGAGCGTCTGGCACTGCTGAGGCAATGCCATTGAATGAAGACTCGGGCACCAAGTCGGGTTGTACTGCTGTAGGCAGGGTACCACTCACCAAGCCCCCGTGCTCAGGAAGCACAGAAACCGCCGCGTACACATGAGGCGTCAAAGTGATAGACGGAGTCGGCTCATCGCTAGTGAGGACTGCATCGAACTCTAGTGGTTGCCGGCGACTCGCTACTGTGCTAGCGTGACCTAGGCTCGCGCCAGCAATGGCGATACATGACACAAACGTGACCACAAAGCCGAACATGGAAATCGCTTTGCTACTAAGAACTACACACACAATTATTATTTTTCACTGCGATACATTTATGCCGACGTTTGTTTCGGCTTTTGCAGGCATCTGCGGATGACGGCTGACCCACGGCTCAGCCAGACCTCACGCGTGCTCGACGGTGGCTGGAAGTACATCTTGCCAAGCCGCTGTTGCACCCGCACGCTGTTTCTTCTGCGAGCATCTTGACAAAACTGCCACCGCGATTGGGCTGCACTCTTCACAGTAAGCGCAGTGCTGTCCCCGCATAAGTTGCACCATATTGTGCCACCTTCAGAATAGAAACGGCTCTCCAATTAAACATCGGGACAGCGCCGCCGTTTACGTTTTACTGCACTGGCCAGGGACCGGGGATAATAAGTCAGATAATATTGGGAGTTCTAATCCTCGTCAAACTATGGAGAAGCACCGGCATTTACATGGAATAGATTTACGGTATCTCCGAACATATCTCTGCTATAGAAGATAAAGCCACATATAGTAGCTAGTACTGCACCAAGAGATAGCTCACGTATTACATCTGACGGTGAACTAGCGTTCCTAACTGAATCTTGTTCAATGACAAGGGAGGTCCAGTGGGGTGGTGGTGTACTGCATATCATAAAGAACTTGGTTGTCTGTATCTCATAACCGGAGTCGTACACGGAACCGTTAAGCTCAATTAGCTGTTTTCATCCACAACAAATTTACAAACAGTTGAAAAACGTACTCCAGGGGCAACGCCAGGAAGGAAACACTTGGTCCACAAAGCATAAATGTCGTAAGGTATGGCTTTGCGTTCCACTGCGCACAATCATTAGCTCAGTGAAAGTTGTTTTGAACAGCTTCTGAAAGTGCAGCGTCTGCACCTGATGCTATGGCTCCCGCTTTCACCTGGAGCATCTTAATAACACTCGCTCCCACAGGTGTCCCGCCGAGACGAAGCACGTGCCACTTGTTCTTCATGAAAACCATCGATAACCAAGTGCCGAGGTTTTCTTCCTCTCGACTTGGGTCCACCACCCACCACTGTGACATCACGTTGGAGAATGTGACGCTTATTGGCCTGCTAGACAAAAAGAGCTTTCGCGCGCCGAACGTAACGAGACTGCCTGATGTTTCTGTAATAGTGGCGGATGACGTGTTTCCTTCAGGCGGCAGTTGCTTCCACCACTTCGCTGTTCTGTCCCAACATACACCTGGTAACACGGTATTCTCGAGTGCCGCCACTGCAGCGAGCAAAGCGAAATCCAACGGATTGCCGTCGTACTCAAGACAGACAATATGCACGTTTAAATGCCATGCAAATTCCCGCCCCAACTGCGCTTCTGTGTGTTCGTTCTCTGACGAGGAATGAGCGCCATTTTCTTCGTCTGTAATACCATCATCATCTCTGGAGCCTCGTTCCCTAGTGTCAGCACCTCTCAGACGTAACTGAGAGCTGTCGAAGACAAAGGACGAGTTCAGCACATCCGTTATAGCACCTGAAATAAGCAGCGGTGCGTTGACAGCCGGCCCACCTGCATCGGTAAATTCTGCTCCGCAGATCTTCGGGAACTCTACAGTCGCGACGATTCTGCCAGTCGGCGCAACATTGCAACGCTCACCCGATTCCAGAGAATCATTCCCAAGTTCCCCCGATATGAATGATTTCAATGAGTGCCTAATACCGCCGCTGCACTCCCTCGCAGCTGCCCTCCCCACTTCGCACCGAACTCCCGCAAGATAGTAGTTGTTGCCCGCCCGGACAGAGGCCGATCCACAGCAGTTGGCGAGTGTATTCGAACAAATGCGTGGCTGTCTGTATGTAAGAAAAGAACGGCCGTCAGCTCGGACACGTTTGATAAGAAAACGCCGCTGAAATTCAGCCGGTAGAACAGCTCGGAAAGCCTCACAGTCCATGGTGCGCCATGCCCTGTTCGCGGTGCGCTAGTGTATACCGAGTGACACGGGTACCAGTGACGGAAGCGCTCCGATCAGAAAATGGCAGCTCTTCACTCACACGTACTGCGGTTCGCAAACGAGATTTCACCATTGTCCTGAGCGCACAAACGAATACAAGACGGAAACCCGCTTCAGAGAGTTAGCAGTTCAACGGTTCACCAGAGCGCCACAGATGGCTACCCAGGTTCGCACTGTCAGCCGCGGACACGAAGTCACCCCTCGCCACGACGCAGCACCAGCTCCCAAGTGGGGGTGTGCTGCAACATAGTCGGGACTGTTAGTCTTCACTTTTGAGTATGCTATTTTGCAGGGAAGAGAGATGCTCGACGCTGCACGCCATCTCCGTCCGCATGCATGCATCTGCTCCCGTGATCGACCACGTTCTTGTCGACCTGGGCGGGTGAGAACCAGACATTCGCCCGCAGTGGCAACGAAACATGGTAGTGGCTAATACCGCAAGAACATTTCCTATTTCCTGGGGTACGCTTATCTGCAAGACAAACCACCATACTGAGAGCAATATGGCGGGTATACCTGGTCTTTTCCGGCCAGGTACGCCTACACAGTGGGCTCGATTAGCCCACGGCGACTCTGCAGTTGCCCCCGGCATATCCAGGGACAGGATATGCTGAAGAGAAGAGAACGGAGCATCTGCCATGGCATCGCCTCTGACCAACAAATCACGAGAAAAGAGGGAACAGTGACATATACGGAAGAGTGCGCAACCGCAACGCTGAGCAGGGGCGGTTGCCGTGCCGATACGGGAGCGACTTTTGTACTGGCAGATTAATCGAGGGAGGGATGCTCGCCTAAAACTTGGAATTGTCTAACAGTGTTTCTAACAACAATTAACCACACACACGGTTAAGCCCTGATGAGGGGGGGGACACACCTAGGACGAAGAAGTTTCGACGAATCATACACTTCCGTTGACGTGGGCAACGCGAGATATGGCTAAGCCTGAGAACAGAGAATCTCTACGATACGTAGCTGGAGCAACTGTTCGCCGTGATATCTCAAGTGTAATTCTTCTACCGCCCAGAGTCCTCGGCTCCGACGTAGCTGAAAATGTTGGGAGCTCGCAATCAGTGAGATAACCGTTTCCCAGCCTTATGCCTGACAGCAGTGGTAAACGCAGGTCACTCTGGGACGTACCACGACCAATGCATAATCCATTTGTTGACAAGCAGCAAGTGCTCACCGTACCTTCACTAGAACCCTGCTGACCCGGGTTATGACCACCTGTGACCTCTGTGGCTGCCGAAAATATGTCTATTGCTATTTTCTGGCAATAGCCACACTGCCGCGATAGCTGTAGAGGGCAAATATTGGTTTGTTACTAAATGCCGTAAAAACGACGCGAGAGAAACTGGGCACGCGGCGAGACGCCACTAGTTCTCTATTACGCGAACGACGCGTTTCTGTGGGCGGACTGCGTCTTTCAAGGATGCCAGTGATTAGCCTTGACTGCGGCACGTGCCTCCCTGTAATCTGCCCCGCAAGGAGGCGATGAGTTCGTCCGTCCAGCCAAATGGACCACGTGAAGTTTTGAGCGCTACAGTCGCCGAGCAATGCCCAAGTGAGATCCTTCCCGTAAATCCGAGGTGTACGCACCCACCCGGAGCCAGGCGCTGTTTGCGCGGTGGCGTGATTAACATGACGGTGCGTGCTGCCGGACGCAAGTGCAGATGACTCGACCCACAAGCCTTCATCATACGCACGTTCACGCGCATACAAACACATACGATTTCCAAGGAAAGATGGGTATTTACGAGGTTGCGTCTACAAACGGGTTGGCTATCTCCTCCGTACCAGCCACTGGAGAAATTAAAACCACTGCAGTACCTCGGGCAACGATCAAGCCTAGAGACCGGGTCTGGTCGAGGAGTCTGTACGGGTCCTCCGGATCTGCAGACACAGAGAAGCACCGTCGTCTGCATGAAGAGCTTTACACATCGCTTGATTAGCGCTAATTCGATGGTGTCTGTTCCTCTTCTTCACATACGCGAATTCGCATCACCGCCTACCCTACCGCGGCCCTGGTATCAGGGGATTGCACACTACCACATCTGGCATAACAATGAGAATTTGATCCGACGACTGCCCGGATCACTACATGTCACGCATTCTCTCTGTGGCTTCAAAAAAAGCGGACGTTCTCTGCGGACACGCACGCAACGCACGTACGAAAGTTGCCAGACCACAAGGTCGCAGTAAGCACGCAAACTGCAAAGGATACACCAGTAAGAGTGGTACAAAAGTCTGCCAGCGTAATACTGCGAACGCGTCGACATTGTACATTCATTGGGCTACGCGCAATCAAGAGATCGACTTCTATTGCTTACCTCTAAGAAATTCTTCCGTTTCGTCGAGGACGAGATTTGAGACCGCGTCGTGGCCCTTCAGGACGCCAGTAACTGAACATAACATGAACAACCGACCCACACGCTTACGAATCTCCAGCATCGCGATGGCACTGTGAAGTGAAGCCCCTAGATGTCACTCCGCCACAGCACTGAGCCATCGCGGTTGTCTGCGATCAGGGTTGACAACAGGCGTGCTGCTACCCTCACATAAAAAACCTTGTTCGCTCAGTCATGATTCAGATCTTCAACTTCAGGAAGTTTCACGCTGCTCAACCAGAGCCCTAAAAGACGGCAAAAGAGCAGCGGCGCCTTGTAGACAGACTTTATACTCCAGCCAGCTCCTCTCAACGCAGTTTAGCGACGCATCTGTGGCTCCGGATGATCCTCGTATCACTCCAAAACCCGCCAAACTTGTAGCGATCCAACGGTAAAAACGGTGGCCCACGTTCACTCACTCTCTCGCCCGCCACTGAACTTGACCCGAACACGTTGGTTGAGAAACTTGTTTAGGTCGATGACCGACCGCACTTCTTTGCTTGTCATTATGCCGAACTTCTTGTGCGGGTGACGAAGAGAGCCGAGAAGGTAACACTGATGCAGACTGTTGGCCTCACAGCCAATCGATTGATAGAGCACCGCCCGTAGTGAGGAGCGACAAAGTTGAGTTAACTAGTAACGGTGGTACGATGGGAGACAAAATGACGAGCGCGCACCGCTGTCTGTGACTTCGTCCGAAGCTCTGGCAGCAACACTGCAACGCCTGACACAGATAGCAAATGCTACTGCAGAGTGTGCACGATCTTCCGATGTGGACTGCCTACATCGATTTTATGCTGGCAAACAGCACAGTGCCCCGCTCACGCCAGCGCTCTGTCGAGGTGCCATATAACAGCCTGCAGTTTCCCGAGTAAAGACACTCAGGACACCACATGCCGACGGCTTTGCACTGGGTTGAAGTGAACAGCTGGTGATGTAAACCCGTGAAAATGGAAATCTGGTTTCCTCTGCGCGCAAGAGAAACTGTTCATGAGCGACCATGGAACGATTACTAACGAAAGAAGTCGAGCCAGTTCTTGTGTTTTTGCAACACCATAAAGTCCCCTGCAACATGAAATGCCATTTCAGTGTCATGGTATGTAGCAACACGGGAAGAGGTGATAAGGAAGGGCGATACTGACCCACAGTCTGCTTGCATGTTCCGTAGCGCATTTGCATGCATGACACCATCACCTCATAATGCATCACTGATACAGCATACTTGTTTCCTGTTGTAGTTTGACGCATTTATCAGACTCACTCGTCGATTTTCTTTCCTCAAAGGGTGGGCAGAGTTTCTTGGAAGCGTCTATACTCGGCATCGTGCCCGGCGAGTGACAGGGGAATTGGCCCGTGGGCGGCTGCGGTCTTTCACAGGGACTGGAGTGCCTTTGCTAGGCCGGTGAGCGAATTAACAAGACTGAGGTATTCGACATCATAAAGAAAGGGCGCAACCCAGTTGCAAGGCCTGGAGGCATCTCGCCTGTCTCCGCTGGTACGGGTCTGGCGTCCGCCGGATTCGTGAGTGGCTTCGGCCAATAGCGTCCCAAACGTGCGTCTTCGAACTGCGAAGTCGTGCCTGGCGCTGCACCTTCGTCTCATTCCTCTGCAGTATTGGAGGAGCTGAGCGGCTCCCAATCGAAGACAGACAAGCCTGCTCCAATGGTTACTTCGGGTTCTCAAAGGTTCGCCACTGCATGTGCAGGGTCTAGTGAGCTAGCTAGGAAACCGTTACGCGTACACCCGTGTTGGCTCGTCGACTGGATTTTCATGATTCGGCGATGAAAGTATCCCCCACATCAAAGGACAGGAATCCGAATTTTTTAGAATAGTCCTGGTCTGGGGTGGGCCGTCCACTCCCCGTCGTTGCAAGTGCTGCCTGTCACCTTCGGCAGCAACACCGGGCGCGGTGGGGGGTGCAGAATATCAGCTTCTCACGCCCGCCACAGCATCTTAGCAGGACCCCACGCAGATGAAGCGCGCCAGACTCAGGGCTCCCGCCACGCATTCGAGTGGACAATCTGTGCCACGAAAAACAGGAATGGTGCCGCCTCCACTGCGCCTGAGCTGAATCATGATTGGCGACTGCCGAAGTGAGGACTCTTCAGTATACCCCCAAGAGGTGTGCGTGCCAGACCGCAAATAGAGAATGCAACATAGGCAAAGCTGGGCACGCAAACTTGAACTTCGCCGTGCCCCTGCGGCGCACCTCGATCGCTATGATGCAGGGTTGTAAAGGTGTCAGGAGGGTGTCTCCGCCGCGCAAAAAGGCTTGAAGACCGGATTACATGCCTTACAGCGTCACATTGCCGCCGGGGCCCCATCGATTCGCAGGGAGGCCCAGTCTCATCCATAGATACCATGAGTGGCATCCTGCTTCAGGAGTTGTAAAACTTCAGTCCGTTTAAAGTTGAACACGTCTAGGATTAGACATGAAAGGGCAGGGTTCCGAGCACACGTGGAGGACTCCTTTTCTGGCTATCAGGGATTGTTGGAGGGCCTCACCACCTGAGTTTGCGGTACCAAGTTCACAAGGGGTCCACTCTTCCCGCTGCGAGCTTTTCCACTATCTTGACCTTCCATATGCGGTTGGGCAATCGAATGTAGACAAGCGCACGCTGCCGCAATTAGTCTTGTCACCGCATCAGCGACATTGGCGAAGGTGCTTACTCCAGATCACCCGAAAATGGGACTCGTGTTCGGCGGCAAAGGTACCACTCGATCAAGGGCGATGCTGCGGACGACAAACGGTGACGCGGATGTGTTACCTGCAGAGCTGCGAGCCGCTTTAGCACAGGAAGTAATGCAGCTACTGGTTCAGAAGTAAGTTATGATCCTTTTCATTGGGGAATCGGTCGGCTGACGGCTTCCGAACCACAAATATATGTGGTATGAAGTAGTTACCTTATCCTCTATCAGGCAGACATCAAATACAGAAAGGCGTGAGGGAGGCGGGCGTAACGTGACGCTACACCACTGTTGCTCGGCGATCTTCGGGGACTGCAGTGTGGTTATCACATCTCCTGCCATCACAGATGCGTTGCTGTCTAGGCATATGCTTGTGTGCTCGCTGCGTTCATTGTCCGCAAGCAATCTTCATTTGAGCACTCGGAGCGAAGGGTTCAGGCGACTAGGGATGATTAAAGCCTTAGCTAGATCGATGTTAAGACAGCCTTCGTTTTGTATGGTGCGGGTGTGGCCGAGTTTTGGTGACGAATTTGCATTTTCACTTGGAAGAAGCCTCAAAAACAATTTCCACTCGCCAATATTGCCTGAGGCCGATGTATGGAATAGGGTGCTGGCTAAGGCCCATCGTCAGAAGCAGGAAAGGAGAGCGGTCTTGCAAGCACTTTGTCTTCACTTTCGCAGAACTACTCCGATGTTGACCTACGTTTCCACGTTAAGACGCTTGCGAAAGTCTGCACCTTGCTGAAGGATTTCTTTCTCTGGCAGCCGTGTACGACGACAGCGCGCTCGGCTGCCTCCGTCTGTTCAGCAGTTACACACTTCTACCATTTCTACCCAGGGTGCAACCAGTGAGGGTCTGTGCTGAGGCAGCGCCCTGATGTGGATAGCTGTGTTATAGCAGACATGCTTCCGCCCGGAGTGGAGCACTCAACCTCATAACAAACGGGCACCGTCGCAGTACAGACCCACTGATCAAGTCACAAATGCCTGCGTATGAGATTAGTGGGGAAGCCAGTTTCTGGCGTTGCTGCTGGGTTCGTGATGTGACCTTCGGGGCTCTTGAGGGGGAAACAACCGCGGAATGACCCCAGGAAGGACTGCCACTGGAGAATCGACGTACGAAGTACCCTACACTGTGAGGTAGCCGCTGCGCTAGACGGTCTCGATTGGGTGCCGTCGTTGAAATTGGCTGGCCCCGAGGCCCCCGCTCCAGAAAACGACGAATTCTGAGGCGATGGAATGCAACACATCTCTGTGTTTTTAATCTCCACGTTTCTCCGTGTGCTTCGTCCGTGCCGCGGTGCATCGCGGTTGGTACTGCTGTCAACTCTGGGTCCAGAACTCTTGAAAGCGCAGGGGGAAGCGCGACGCTGTCCCAGCTCCCCGTCCGTCGTTTGTGGTCGCTGCACAGAGGGGGCGCTGACCGGTCAACAGCTGTGGTGCGACGAGCAAGAAGCTGCGGACTGCATTTCTCCTCCAAATGCTGCACAAATTCGGCACCCTGCCTGCGTGGTTTCGCTTCCTGGTGCAGCTGTGATATTTTACCTCTCTTTTCTGTGACTGCACACCTGCATTCGTGACACACCGCCTCTGTGGCAAGGAACAGCTTGGACGTTGTGAGCATTTCGAAGTGTGTCGCATCCCCGTACGCTCAACCCCTCAAAACACCGCCTATTGAGGTCGGATATGAATCTGTCCCGCCGTTTTCGAGACTATCTTGAGCTCAACAGCAGACTGTTGACTTTGTGTGGTGCTTTGTGAACACCAGGTCTTTGAGCTCGGGGAAGCTGACTGCTTGGTCGCCGGACGCGAACCAATCCCTCATACCTGCCGACTTCCACTTGTTTCGCGGCATTCCACGGGTGTTTTTGCCAAAATGGCACCTCCGGCTACAGTGGCGACGGAGTCGTCCAATACGTCATCGCCAGCGACCTCAACTCCCCCACAGGCAATCGTCTGCAATTCGGAGACCAAACTGGAAGAGTGGCCTTACCCCAAACTACCCCCTTTGACTATCGATTACGTCGAGCTGCGGTACCCTCAAATTGCCATTTTCCACAATGTGAGAAATCAACCCATCGTGCGGTACACGTGGCGATCAACTGCGGGACCTGCGCGTGGCGCCGTTGTTCTGCTTCACGATCAAGGAACCCATACTGTATTTGAATGGCTCAGGCACCTGCCCCCTCTCTCAAAAGAAGAGCGCCGTCAGATGGAAGAAGATCCGGAGGCATCGGAGTTTGAAAAAAAAGAGTTTCTCCGCCTGCGTAACGCGTCACACTACGACGGTTCCTGGGTGGAAAAATTCAATGAAGCGAGTCTAGATGTGCACGCCATAGATTTGCAGGGTCACGGCCTCTCTAAGGTTGTGGAAGGCAAACACTACCAGTTGCCTCCCAGCTTTGACGAATTCGCGGAAGACGTCTGTTGGCTCCTTGAGGAGGTCTGTCGCCATTCGACCCTTCCCATCTTCCTCATTGGACAGGGTTTGGGGGCAACGATTGCAACGCGCGCGACTGAGCTGCTGGCGCGCCAGGGTAAACTGGGGAAACCCCACGTCAGCCGATCTACGTCATCGGATGCACAAGACGCTGGAGAGAATTCGGCTACACCGGAGACATCGGCAAAGGACCGCGACGACGCCCCGGGCCTGCAATACGCCACTGACCCACAGTATTGCCGCCACAAGGGCAAGGGAAAGAAAGATGTTCCCACGCAGCACATCACCGTACAAGCACGGCCCATTCCTATCGCTGGACTTGTGCTGCTGTCCCCACTGCTCACGCTGAAAGAACTTTCCCCTGAGGAAATGCATAAGAACAAAGGTGCACAAGACGAGGGCATCATGTCGAAGATAGCGCGCTGTTTCGGATCGAGCGGCCACGGACCGGGCCCGTTGGCTGGCGTCTTAGGCTGCCGCATGCATCAGAAAAACCCGTTGATGCCAGACTATAACGTGTGGTACCAGCGAGACACTATGACGCTCAAGGGCCTGACCTCGTACACCTTATACCAACAGATTCAGCAAGGGATTGACTCAACCGTGCGGGATGCCCGATGGCTTCTGACACCTGTCGAGCGCGACTCTGCACATACGTTTTCTTTGAAAGACTGGCAGGAAAAGCATCGAAAATGGATGGAAATGATGCGTGCACAACAGTCTAACCTTTTAGCCGCGCTGGTTGCAAGAAAGCGGCAAGGCGAGCCCGAGGTCCCTGACCTTGCTCCATGGCTCAAAGACGAGGACGCGGACAAGAAGCCATGGCGACTACAGCCGCAGGCAGCAGCTGCACAGGGTGACGAGGAAAGCATCGGAGATGAGCCTGATAAGAAGTGTCAGAGAGAGCGCGCCAAGCTCGCGTTTTATCTGAACGTACTGTTGGTTCAGAGCCTTGAAGACTCAACCGCTCTTCCACGCGGCACTGCTTACTTCTTCAAAAGGATTGGCGGCCGCATACAGGCTTCGAGAGAGGTTCTCTCTCGTCTCGGCGAACTTCCCGAGGAGAGCAATCGACTTGGTGCATGCTTCTCTTGCGGGCAGCAGGATCTTCGCCTTGGAAGCGGGGGTGAAATCGCAGATCTAACAGCCCTTGATGGTGATGACGAAGGGTGGGTTGAGGTCGTTTCAGATCGTTCATTCCGGGAAGCCACGGCTGCTCGGTCTTTCCAGGTTCCCTCCTCCAAAGGTGCCTCTACGACTTCTTTGTCACAGGTCAGCGGTCGATCTCCTGCTGGGACGCCAGGCGCCCAACCACAGCCAGCTCAAACAGACACTGAAACACGCTCGGCCACTGTTTGTGGCAAGGAGTCTACACAGCAGCAGGAAGAGCCCAAGCCGCAAGTCTCCACAGAAGGAACTGAAACGGACTCAGGAGCACCCGCCACTTTGCTTAAAAGAGAAGACGCGAAAAGTGAGGCAGAAACACATGCGGTTGTCGAAGCCAAGCCACCAGCGGGAGACGACGAAGGTGTCCAGGAGCGCGTGCAAAAACTCGTGGAGGCGAATAAGCGCCTCGATCAGGATCTTCAGCTGACAACTAAAGAAAACTTCGAAGATGACTTGGTGCGTTTCGGTACGACTGTTCGACCCGCGTATATGGTGCGGGCTGACTCGCTGGCAGACCAAGAGGAGAAAGGTGATTTCGTTAGCGTGGAAGAAGTCAAGTGGGTAAAAGAGGTTCCTGCGAGAGGTACTGGGCTTTTGGCTTGCTGTGGAGTGTCTAGCACCCGAGTAAAACGCGTCGATGTAGTTGAGGCGAAGGTGAGGCTGGTAGACAAGATAGTCATGATGGAAGCGACGGATGCAGTGAAGGCCATGATTGACGAGATCGAGGAGCGTGAGTGTGCCGAAAAAGAAAAGGCAAGACAGAAGACTGAGCAGCGCAACTGGCTTCTGAACTGCATCGCGGGTGGGGAGCCGATTGAAAAACCTGCCACAGAGCCGATACTCTACACTCAGAAGAAGCGCTGGAGACGGGCGCAAGGCGTAATTGTGGACGAAGATGGTCAAAAGGTACCAGTGGAGGAAGTGGAACGCCTGCGCAAGCAAAAGCCTGAAGATTACATGCGCCTGTTTTTCCGTTACGGAGCGGCAACCAGCGGCGACAACAACGCGCGCACGGCGCTTTGGTTGGTTCAGGACATGTATCATTCCCTTTGCCAGGAGGACAAAAAGTGCCACCTTGTATCGAAGCTCCTCGATCAGTGGATTTTGCCGATCTTGCAAGATTTGGAGGAAAGTGAGGTGATTTGGCGAGAAGCGGCACACGCAGAGACCCCGGGTGACCAATAAGGGTCCATCCTAGGCTTTGATGTACATGCAACGCACGTTCATCGTTTTAGTTTTGAGGCCGCATTGCGGTACTCATTGCCGGGGAGAAGGGACGACAGACAATTGGGTAGATGGCCAGAGGGCCACGAGTGAACCACTGACCTCGAATAGTGATTACGCAGAACAGCCAAAGCGTGCCCGCCTTCGGTGTGTGCGGACGTACCGAGGAAGTCGCGATTGATAGACGCCGCGCTTCATCCGAGGGAGGCGCTATTGAAGAGCTGAGAGATACCAGTTTGTAGACGTCAGGGGCATGTCCCGGTGTTGTACTTAGTATCGCAGTACAAAATGCATACCTGCCTCACGGCTTAGGGCGGGTGAACAACTTGCTTTTGTGTATGTTTGGTGTCGCTACATTCTTTGTAGCACTCCAGATTGTGTGAACCCTTTGTAGACTGCCGTCGCGCTGGCGTGCGTTAGAAGGCGTTCTCTGGCCAGAGTGACCATGGACACTGTGACACACACCGTCTTTCAGACCCGCAGGCAGAGAGTCCCTTTGTGTTCGTTCTCCGCCGTTCCGGCACTGGGTGTCATATTTATTCCTCGTCCCAAAGTTGTGTACTTCAACAGGTACCTATTCTGTTGCGTGTATTCTGTTGTTCGAAAACCGTGCGGCAGATACGTATGTTGTGGCTTAATGACTGTTACACACCGTCTAATATGAAACATGGCAGATGCGAATAAGTTTATGTCGACGCAAGAAATGCGGATCACTGCGAAGGGCGACAACAGAAGCCCCTCAAAACCGCGCACAAGCACCGTAGCCAACACTACCTGCTGACGTCCGATTTCGATGGCCCCACGACGGGCATGAGCGTAAGATTTGAGCTGCTGCCCGTACTGAGTCTTTTTCTCTCATTTGCCGTGCTAGAGAGGGCAGCCTCGCACCAGTACTACAGACCCGGCTATGATTTTGGAAGCAGCCAATGGCGTAAAAACATGTAAACACAAGCGGGGCTCCGGGGTGTGTGTGGCTCACACTCAGGACGCGCTCGTCCACGTGTGGGACATTCGCTGTGTTGTGTGAGAAGGGCAAAAGTGCTGACAGGATACCCGGCCTGAGAGGTGAGTGCGACGGCCTTGGCCCGTCGCATTTATTTTCATTTGATTTCCGAAGAGTAGATGGTTGCGACCAAATCGCGATGCAACACATCGAGTAGAAAAATATCCCTAGTGAAACCGCTGGACACCATCGGCGCCTTCAGGCGTATCTATAACGATTGGCTCTAGCAATTATTACAAACACACTGTAGCAAACGCGAGTGTACCTACTCCACAACATGCACGAGACCGAAAAGAAACGTGCGCCGTACTCCCATGCTGATCGACAGTTGACATACGTGCGGTGCGGTTGGCACGATACCTAGAGAATGCTACACACGGTATTCGCACCTCCCCCTCTTCCAGTTAAAGGAGTCCACATTCGGCTGCTTGGCCCCTGTACACAGGCTGTCGCGGATGACTGAGCGATCAGGCAGTAGGCTCCAACTCTGTAAGACCACGTTGTTTATGAACCCATCTGCACTGAGCGCGCCCCCTTAATTTCTCACCCTAAGGGTATAACTTCTTCCTTCCGTGGTGGCCGACTCGATCTGCGTTCCAGCCACGAGGCATCCGCCTCAATGCTGTGGGTCCCTTTTGAAGGGATACTCCGGAACTGATTTTTTTTCAAACGGTCCTTTGTAGTATTCCTGCTGGAGTCTTTCCATTGCTTTGTCTTGCGCTTCCTGCCGCTGGCGCTCCCTCTCGTAGTGTTGAAGCTGCGCCTGGTAATAGCGCTCCTCGTCAGCAAGTTGCTGACGTTCGACTTCGATGGCCGCACGACGGGCATTATCGTAAGATTTGAGCTGCTGACTGTACTCGTGAATCTTTGTTTCTCGCTGGCGCTGGTGGAAGTCGGAAGGGTTCTCGAAGTCAACGCACGGGGGGGGCAAACGGTGGTTCTGATCCTCTTCAAGCTGTGTGCTGTCCATGGATACATGTTCGCGCTTTCTGTGAGCTTCATGCACAGGCGGATGGTCGGGGCGCAGGTCTGACGCAACAGAGTGCAGTTGGCGTGCCACAGTGTACCGCGACGGAAGGGGACGCTTTGGAGATGAGACGTGCTGCAGAATTGTGCCAGTGGGCCGCTGAGCCCAAAAAAGCGCCACGTGGCGCTTACTCTCTCCAAGATGTCTCCGCGTCGAGGCGTTTTCGTCGGGAGCAAGCCAACTCTGCGGGGCAGACATAAGCGAGTGAGACACTTTCCGCATCATCGCAGCCGCCCCACCACATAGTTCACAGTCAGCACGGCAGTATATCCGTTCCCCTGACAACGCAACTCACTCCCTAGACGACATCTATGCCAGCTCTCACACTGATCTGCGCGGTTAACGTCGCCAAAACTTGTATACTGG
Source organism: Besnoitia besnoiti (assembly GCF_002563875.1). Taxonomy (NCBI): domain Eukaryota; phylum Apicomplexa; class Conoidasida; order Eucoccidiorida; family Sarcocystidae; genus Besnoitia; species Besnoitia besnoiti. Next base: position 2,400,574 of record NC_042361.1, on the reverse strand, counting down.
TTGACAGGTGGGGGCGGCCTTGACAGTTTTCTCCAAAACAGGCGTCAGGAGAACCAAACGAGAAAAAAAGCGACTTACATCCTTGCAATGAAGCTGGCTTCTGTTCATGCAGGCACCTGCGGATGGGCGTGCGGTCTTCTCAGAAGATTCCGCTCCCGGACGCGGCATCAACCCCTGGTAGCAGAAAACGCATGAGCACAGGACAGGGCACGACGTTCTGAGGTAACCGACAATTCCCTTTAAAAGCATCTATGGCATGCCGAAAACGCTGCAAAGGGAGACTGGAACAATATACGTACCAGAGGGCTGTTCTCAATGCTGCTTATTTGCTTGAGGGCGCTCGAGAGCTTGGGAGTCCTCATGCTATATGCATCGAAGGCACTGAGATTGACCACCGCGTTCGCCGAGCCAGGTCGCCTGGCTGTCATGATATCTGTCCGTCCGGACGCTTTATCAACCACCTGGAACTTTGTGCAGAATGCTTTGTTTAGCTCCTCTGGGCCGTAGTACGGTTTCAGGTTGCGAGTCCTCGGCTTGTACTGCTCCTGTAACTGAGCTGCGACGCGCGGGTCTTGAAACTCAGCTGCAGCTCCAATCGTTTGCCCCTGATGCCCAAGAGCATCGGCGACAAAAATTGATTCATTTCTTCTATATGCTGCATGCCGTCTTCCGCGCCCTTCCCCCGTCCGTGTGAGGGGGCTTTTAATTCATTTATTCCATCGCTTCGCATGCCAGCATAGTCGTCCACGCGTCCACGCTCCAGCACGGCAGCAACAGGATCGGCCGGCTCCCCAGGGAAAGGGTTTCGTAAAACGGTCCCGACATTGTCACGCGCACCCGCAATGGCTCCAGTGTACTGATACGCAGTTCGCGCGACATGGGCTTCGTCGACTGGAGGCTGAGAACCGATCAGACGTTGAGAAAGCCTTTTACTGGAGACTCCTGCCGCTCGCAACACTACACAGTTGGAAGAGGATGTGTCACGATCGGCATCCGCCGGCGAACCGAGGGCAGGGCTAGATGCTCTCGGGCGACACTTCCCTCCTGAAGGAGTGAAGATAGGCGAAGCAAAATCTAGGGTCGCCATAGCCTGAACCTTCAGATAGTTGAAGACGGCTGGTGCACTTCGGCGACGAATGGCCCCAGAGAGCGGTCGCGGTTGCTGACAGGCCCAAGCCAAACTGGATTGTATCGCTGGCAACCACGGAAGTCGCCACGGGCTAGATTCGTGCGAGACAAGAAAATGCCATCGAACCGTTCACGTAAGTGGGAAGGGCTCAAGCGTATCAAATCTGACAGTCTGTTGATTTAAAGATGACATCAAAGACGGCACTCCAAGACATGCAAAATAAATTTTAAATGGGTAAAATAACTTTACGCAGGGATCGGAGTACCACCTGGCGTTGCGCGGTGTCCCGGCGAATGCCTGATGTGCTTCGGGGGCGACTCAAGTAGGCGAGTTTCGATGCTTCCTCTGTGGGCCTGCAAAAAGCAAAACAATACGCGGACCCGGACAAACTACCGTAGCATTGCGGTTCTGCAACAATAATACTGCGATCCAGGAGATGCCGACCTATAAGGCGTCAAAGCATTTAGAAACTGTGGCGAAACCCCCTCCGATAACGCCTTACCACTACCGACTGTAGCGGACGGTAGTACACAAACGCCACGATCCACGAGGATTCCAGCACAAGGCGGGCTAATGCCATTGGATCGAACGCAATTTGTCTCACCGAGTGCTACGGGCGCGTTTCGGAGTTGTGCACGAGTCGTGTGACTTCTATTCGGCGAAGGCGTGCCGGAGCGTCTACTAGCTAGACAACAATCGGGTCGAGCGTAGTACGTGGCCAGCCAACGAGAGAGCCTCAAGACGCAACCAGAGCGTCCCTCACGAGTAGCTTACAGAAATACCTACCCCTAATGTCTCAGAAAGAACGCAACTGGACTTGCAAACATACGAGAATCGACGAAAAACCGACCGACACTGTGTCAGAGCTTGCTGTTTTCGGATCCTTGTCTGCGCCTTGCAAAGGCGGCGACGCTCGTTTGCGAGTGCCCTTTCTACTCGTCCCAGCTGATCTCGAAGGGAGGGTTGCTAATTACTGCTTACCACTGTTTGAAGAAGAGACACAAAAATCGATGGGGTGGCCTTGACACTATCCAACAGGAAAATCAATACAGCAACGCAGGACCCATTCCAGTATCAGATGGGCGCTGCAGGCAGCGGCGGCTAGCCCCGAGGAGCTGTGGTAGCACTGTGTCGTGCGCGCTGCACAGTACCGTGACCTTGCCCAGCTGGACTAGCTACGCCGGTCGAGACACGGTCCCCCTGATACTCTGGTCCCGCACGTCGAGCACTAGCTCGTGCAGAGAAGAAGGCAAACAGCGATTCGGAACCTTCCTCCAGAGCGCCTACGACCAGGAATTGGCCACGGTTGCACGGCCCGTCGAACGATGCCGCGCTCACTCAAGGCGGTCCTTCGCTGTCACGTATCACTTTCTACGAGGCTCTCTGCTTCCGCTTCCACTTTTGTTGAAGTCATTTTGCCGTGGCTCAGTGCCATCGCTGACGCCTCTGATTGAAACGACTTGCCCAGCTGAGTCGAAATTGGTGGATGGTCCCCTGCCACACTGCTTAGAATCCTTATCAGCTGATCACGTTCTTCGGGAAGTGCGGTTGCCAGATAAATCGTCCAGCGCGGGAACGAGGTGCCCAGAACTTGAGAAAACTCGCTCTTGTGCAACATACATTTTGTGGTGGTTCAACCCTGCGAAACTGTTGGCGGCATCACCCCCATTTCGAGACACGCCGACTACAGCGTAGAAATTAAACTTGGCTTCCTGCAGTCAATGTAGACTGTGCGGTCTCCATCCCCACGTTGAGTCGATGCTGTTCGCAGCTCACGCAATCTTTCATTGCTGAGGATTGTTTTCGACAAGACATGCTTCTGTGCCTCTCTCTTGGCCGAGGCTTATTGTGAAACGCTGTATCCCTTCTTTTCCGACGGAGTAGACTTCTCAGCGCACCTGGGGAAAATGACAACATCTGTGGATCGAACACACGCGATGTCTGTCCCGGACAGGGGGCCTCGCTACTGCTGCGATCTTACCGACTACGCAGGAAAGCCTTCGTCCCCGGTGAGACCCAACATTAATGGAGAACTCATCGACGATGCGTGCGACGGGATTTTCCCGGAACATCGACGACCAAGGGGCGTGCATATGGACTACGCCGGCTGCTCTGGGATGGCTGGAGTCGAAGCAGGCCGCATGACTGAGATTCAACAGCATACCCGCAAAAGGATCGATCCTGCGAAGGGTTCGAGCGACGGAGTCAAACAACTTCTTTCGTACACGGGAGCACAGTATAATGAGCGATATCCTACATGCTTCGAAGGCGAAAGGACTGAGGCAGGGATGCCAACGTATCCCGCCGTTCGGCGGAGCAAGAGATCCCATTTGCGGGTGTGCGGAGGAGATCTCGATGAGCAGAGGAGACACTTTCAAACACGCTGGCAAGCAATCGACGGCAAAATGGAATTCTGTACCTGCCGAAAAGGCGGTAGCGCAAGCGTCGAGATCAACTACAAGCAGCTCGACCGAGACGCGACGTACCATACCTGGAAACGTATGCTTGGCGCGTATGACCGTACCGCCAGAAGCCACTTACAAGTGAGCATGCGGAAAATGTCTGGGAATCACGGCAATATCTGGGCAACGAACAGAGGGCGTGGTGCGTTCTTCAACAGTTCATGTCTTCGAAGGAGCAGATGAAGCCCAACCGTCTTCTACATAACCTGTTCCAGCATGCCCTGTGTGTGTATGCCACTCGATGCTGCAGTGCGACCGTTTCCTCACGGTGGAAACCGATGCAAAAAGAAGCGACCGACTGCCAGACGTGAAGAATCGGGAGCCGCCGTTCGCAAACCCCGATGGCCCTTTTGAGAAACGTGACACGACACGCCCCGCAGTGGAAGCCAGCAGTCTTGACAGAACACTGTGCCCTCGCAAGGGAGAAAAGACAGCCGATGATAAGGTGTCTGGCAAGGCCTCGCTCCCCGCTTCAATCTATCTCCGGAGCAGCCACTTGGCTACCTCATCTCTTGCAGTAAGTCCCGCAAAGGGCATTGTTGCATAGGCGTGCCTTGAGAGATTTAGTTGTTCTACCGCAGCGGCACACACGACGTGCCCCCTCAAACCGTTAGATAGGGCTGTGGTTGTGGCTGGTTTTTGGATGTCGCGTGCATTGCTGCCAGCATTGCCTGTTCAGCGCACTGAGTGAGTGAGCAGAGGCTTCGCACTGGTCTGACGACGTGCAGCACATCCCTCGCTTATTGCAAAGCCTTGCCGTTGTGGTGCACGTTCACAGCCTCAATTAGGTGCTAAGCCGCGGCAGCACTACCGAACTGCCGAATATAGCAATATGAAAATCGAGGACTCGGTCTCTGACATCCTTCGAGGAACGAGCGTGGAAAGAAAAGAGAGACGTCCACCACAACAGTTCTCGACTGAATCACCGGAACAGTCACCGCTCCAGCGTGAAGACATTCACTCCCCGTCATTCCATTCTGATCAAATGGATCCGCGCGACGAGCATCGGGCTAATTTCGCGTCAAACAACCACAAAGCGGTAGCCGAGGAGTCCCTCGTGGCTTGAATATCAGCGCACGACTGATTCCCTTCGTCTCGAAAACGGAGTTTCAGCTTTGTGTCTTACCAGCGTCTTGCGCACGGAGACTTCACAGATTTCGGATGGAATCGGGAACGCCGTGGTTACCGGCAACGAGACACAACCGCGTCGCGTCAACACTTCAAGAATCGCTGCAGCAGACAGAAGATCACGGACGTCTGCGGGAATCCGCTGCAACACACGTGGGGTGTGTACCACTATTCTGAATAAGGGTGCGGAGGAGACAGGAAGCATGAATTTGTTTCTTGTTCCTCTGACTAGAGGAGCGCAGATTTTGGATTGCTGCTTCCGTGCAGCATCGGGAACGGCGCTTTTCGTCGCCGACTAGTTTTTTTTGCGTACTTTTAAAATTTCGACCACTCGGCGCTCATGTTTTCGCTGTGGTCGAAATGAAGGGAACAGCATCAGCCGCGTGGCAACGGTGTTCTGACGCACCTTCGTGTTTCGCACAGACACCGTCCTACGGGCGCATGTTTTTTGTATGATGTCGTTCTCACGTATGCCCGTTCTTCCTCTGCGCCTGATAACCCCGGCATGTTTAACAGAAGCATTTGTTTTCCAATCTATCAGTCCACACTGCCCTGGCAAGCGTTGAGTCTGTCTCCACCCCCGATCCTCCAAGCACGCCCAGATGAACTCTTACAACACAGGAATGCCACACACGGTGCGACCAGGAACGTGCGCTCTCAGAGTACCATACACTCGAGAGGCGCTCCTGACATCCTCAAAGTTAAAACGAAAACGTATTCGCACGTAGAGATCCGACAAACACGTCAAGCAGTCTCTGCCCGCCACGCGCACGAAACCGGTATACCCGACTTTATCCTCAGGCATATCACAGCGTCCCGATGCTTTGCCATAAGGCCAGAGTGAGGCACGCTTTCGCGGCCGCGATACGACCGCGAAGAGCGATGAGTAATGCCCACATGAAGTCCATTGGCTTGCAATGACAGCGCGTTTTGCACTCTCGTCGCTGCCGCACACGCCCGCGCCTCGCGGGTCTGTAGGCTACCACTCGGCCTTCGTGAAACCAGGGAGCATGACATTTCTAACCATATCTAGCACGTGATGGCGGCACAGCCCGAAAAACCGGAAGTACCCCCGTGCTCTGCCGCACAGTCTACATCGATTTCTGTATCTCGTCGGAGACGAGTCTCGAGGCAGGCGTTGAAGCCGGCAGTGCCAGTCGAGTCGTTCGTCCATTGAAGTCGCGTGCGCTACCTTGTGTTTGTAGTACTGTCGCAGAGGCTTGTAGTCCATTATCATCTGCTTCCGACGGAGATTTCTCTGGACTTGAGCGTCTCGAAGCCCGACTAGCAGATTGTCAGTCGCAACTGAAAACAAGTCACATACAGAGAAACAACTGAAGGAGACTGGCCTACTGCTGCAGCGCCCAAGCCACGCCCAGTCCGCCAACGCAGAGGCCCAAGGCGGATAGAGCATCGCGCACGTTCTTACCGGGAGAGGAGCACTCTGGATTCAGGGAAGTTCCAGGTCAAACAAACCAACCCTCAAGCGTGAAAGAATCGGCTGCGGGCAGCCGGCTCATCCACGCGAGCACCTCATTTCCCCTAGCTCCGGCTGTCGCGTTGTCAATGCGCAGCAAAGCCCGGGTCGAACCCACGACCTACTTCCCGTCCCTGGTGCATGGTCACGGCGGCATCCTTGGTGGACGCTATACTCCGTCCACTACCTCAACCACGCGATGTCAACACTTACGTTGGTATTTCCTCTGCTTCACCATTGACAGCGCTGTCAGTGCTGCGCGTTCCCTCAGCATGTGCCCATAGAGAAATGGGGGCGTCACAGCACGCGCACGTAGGTCGTCTGTCGCCTCGGCAGCTTGCCTCGCAGATGCTGGGTTGCGGGAGAGGTTTTCAAGCCGGCAGTTCGTCGCGTAGGCGTTCCCGTTGCCGCGCCGAGTGAACGAGGCATCGCACCGAAGCAGGAAAAGCAAGGGAAGCGGCGCGGCGGCCTTGAACTCAGGACGACGCCATGAACAAGGTTCTCCCGGTGCGGAAGACAGTGAATGGAAGACAAAGCGATGACGGTTTATGGATGCAGGAACTGGGGGGCAACCCGGCGTTGGAGGAAGGACGTACGGAGAGACTTCAATGCCACCTCCACTTTCAAGAACAAAAATGGGCCCGAGCCGCGCCAGCGTTGAGGAAGGGATCAGAGTCCGCCTTGCGTTGGAATACGACAGGGGCAGAAAGAAAGACGCTCGCAGCAGCACAGAGAAAACGACGGCGAGCGACGGTGCTTGAAGAAGTCGAAAACGCCCCATATTTCCGCACCCAGCACGCGCAATTCCTCCTGTTGTAAGAGGACGCGTTCCTGCTTGTGCGTTGATTCAGACAAGAGAAGACCTTATTTCCACCTCCATAGCGCCTCTGGCCGCACAGCCGACCCAACCAACCACCCTTGCCTAGACTTCTCCCATCCGAGCGCTTGTGGCGAGTGACATCACCGACCAGTAAGTCATCTCTGTTCAACGAGGCTGACTGAAGCCGGTCGGGTTCCCAGACATGACTGCGGTCTGCTAAGCCGGCAGTCGAGGCGCGCGACGGGGAAGGGGTAGAAGCAGCAGCGAATGCAGACGTTAGTTACAAAAGAAAGTCCTTGCTCGTTGAGAGTAGGCGTCCATCCAAAAGCACCACTACGGGTGACAGACGGCCCCAGAAACTCCTTCGAAACCTGCCGCGGTCAGACATGCCGCAGCTCCTGGACGAAAAACAGGGTCATCTTCGTGGATGAAGTTCTGCTCTTCCGTGTAGCCTCCATTCACCGCGAACTCGAGCGACAGTATCCCTCCCAAGTTGAATGCATGCCGAGTTTACTTGGTCCTCGCGGGCCGCGTACCTAGAGCGTACCGCAGAAGGCCATGAAGATCCGTACGCCGACAAGCAAGAGCTAATGTGCGAACCAAGCACGAATCCTTCTGTTTTTTCAGTGGCGCGCGGGTACGGCGATGACTTAGCCTGGATAACACGAGCACACCGAGGTAAAACAGGCGACGGGCAACTTTGCACAGGTGTGCATCGACGCCGTCTAGACGAGTGACTGGCCCCGTGTGTGTGCATGCTGTATCGCTATCCCGCGAGCGCTTTGTACAAACTTCCCAGACAGTCTCGTTAACTGCGACCGAAGATTTTCTTTTGCAGTCTATTCGGAACGAAGACAACGGTTGGTATCGAAGGACAGACCGCGTCACGTCCTGCTGGTGTTGCTGTGTGGCAAGCCGGCGCTGACACTGGTGTCTGCCATCGAAATTCTCGGCTGCAACCCAGTTGCACGGTTCCAGCTCCCGGACTTGCCGTCCATTCTCATTGGTACGGCCATGGTCTCCCTTGCTTGTTTCAGCGGTCTGGATGAGACCTCGTAGTTGTTAACTCCGTTGCGCAGACCCGCTGCCCAGGGTGTCTTAGGCCAGCGCTCCTGCTGTGCATGCCCTCGAGGCGGTTGCCTCGTTGAGATGCCTGTATCATCGTCCACGCGTCAGTGTCGCGTATGAATGCTGTTCGTGATCGTATCAGCTCTCACCATGCAGCGAAGACGGAGGGGGGCGGTGCAGGCTTGGAGCAGCTTCTTTCTTGACTGGATGCACCACCCTTCCTATTGGCCGTCCGTGAAACAGTGCGAGGAGAGAGTTGCCTGTCGCCTCCATGCGTCCTTCTCGGCCCTACTCTAGCTCGTCAGCCCCTTTTACCCTGGATTTGCTGTAGGCGCGTTTGCGCTCGTGATGCTGCCTCGAGAAGCGAGATGTGTACGCGTCCCAGTATCGCGTTTCCTAATGGGCACCTTAGTAGGTTGTCGCGCCGTCCTCCATCTCCTCTGCCTCCTCGTCTTGTCTGCCTCTGCTTTACTTGTCTTTCTTCCTGTAAACGTCTGTCTACCTGCCAGTGGGCGACTGCTTCGCCAACACAGTGCTGCTTTCACTCCTATCCACCTTGACTACAGCTGCTTCCCGACGTCTAGCCTCTCTTTTGCTTCCCGTGGGATTCCGGAGGACGCCGCGGGGTCAAGAGTGGGGGTGTCGAGCCACCCTGAGACCACTTTTGCATCCGGAGTCTCTCACTCTGCGCCGGATATCGACTTCGACTCTCTTGCGTGGCAGCGTTCACGTGCGGCTCCGGTACCCGTTCGTTCGCTTCCCCCCCAGTTCTCGTTTCCGCTGTCTTCTCGCTCGTCCATTTTGCGAGCTGTCTGTCTTCGAGGACGCTCTTCTACAGGGTACAGGCCTTCTGAGGCGTGCGCGTTCCTCTTCCCTCGCGTCCGCTGGGGTGGACATCGGGTTCGATCCCTGCCTGCTTCCTTGTCGCCGCGCGGGCTCTCTTTGGTAGCCAGCCCCCCCAGCCGGCCGGCGGCTGCTGCAGAGGATGTGCCAAGATGTCCGCGATGGGTTTCCCTGTCCAGAAGGCACGCGGCGGAGAAGGCAGGAGCGGGAGAAGAGGCGGATGAGGCGTCCGGGGCGCGTGGAGGCTCCGATGGCTGGGCAGCCAGTGAGAGCTTTGCGTGCGCGACCAACGCAGGGAAAAGCCCTTTCCAGGAGCGGAGCGGCGAAGTTCCTCCCGAGTCAGAGAGTCACCCAAATGCGGCACGATTGCTCACTACTGCCCAGGAAAGTAGAAGAAGCGACTCGGGCGCGTCCAGCTCATCCGACGCCAACGCGGAGGCGGCCGCATCCCCGGAAGGACCCGCATCTCAAAACTCGTCTTCGTCTTCTACTCTGCCGCCTCGGATCTATTCGTCCATTCCAGAGATCGTCGCGCCTCCTGGCCGCGCGTTCCCGTTTCCTCTGCCCCAGTTGTCTTCGAAACTCACAGGAGTCCCAGATGCAGCAAAGCCGACCAAGGGCGGGCAGACTGAAGACGGCACTCCATGTGCCACCGCGCCCTCAACTTCTGCGCTGCCTCGACCCTCTTTCCTCCGCCTGCTCCCTTACTACCCTCGCCAGGATGCCCCTCCCGTCGACGACGGTCTTCTTGAGGAGATTATTTCGGCAAAGTCTCGAGAGGACCTCCATGCGTCTCTGGAGAAGCTGCAGGACTCTAAGTACGTTGAATGGCTGCTCACGCCGCAAGCATTCCGCGATACTGAGGGGTTTTTGGCTGACACGGATTCAGCCGACCTTCGTGCTCGCTTTTCGGACGTGTACGAACAGCAGAAGGAACAACTGCATCGGTGGCTGGAGGAGCTGCGCCGCCAGCCTGGCAGGCGCGTCCGCATGCCCGCGGTGACCGATGAAGAGAAAGAAAAGCTCCTCACCCTGAAGGTCCCGAAGCGCTTCGTCACGCGGCGCGACGAAATGGTGGAGAAGCAAGAAGTCGCTCTAAAGTGGAAAGAAGGCCCCCTGGCTGCGGACCGCGAACTTATTGACGCTGGCGGCCTCGGAGGTTTCGTGCGAGACCTCGAGATCGACGCGTGGGCAGCTCTGTTCCCCGTGGGCGACTCGCGATTCGGCCCCACGTCGGGAGCCGAGGCGGCGAGGAAGAGACTCGAACTTGCCACGCGGCTTCAGATCCGGCAGTGGCGCGAGGAAGAAAGGCGAGCCGCGGACGCTGCAGGCTTGCGTGAACAGCATCCTGGAGAGGAGGAGGGGGCTCGACGAACCCCCCGGGACGGAGGTGAACACCCTGTGCCCACGAAGGGAGTAACGGAAGATCGAACCAAGGCGAAGGACTCTCAAAGAGCTGAGACTTCGGCGAGCGGCGACCGCGGACAGCTGATGACCGCGCGAGTCCGGGAGGCCGCAGAAGCTCTGGCAAAACAGCAGATGCTGGCGAGCATGGGGCTGCCGCATTCCGTCCAAGCCCTGGCGGCCCGTTACGGGCACGTCACTCCCGACAGTCCAGTCATGGCCGCCCCAGATGCAAGGAACGCGCTCCAGGTACGTATGAAGCTGTTGCCGGCGCGGCAACAGCCCGGCAAGCAATCGTGCAGATTAGGGTTCTCGCGTACGTGGTGCACTGTGGGAATACGTTTGTCGAGGGAGGCAGGAGTCTCCTGTCAGCGTTCGAGTCGCGGAGTTTGAGGAGGGCAGGTCTGCAACAGAATTGTTGGCTGCTAGACAGAAGTCCGCCCCCAGCGGGAACGAGACATCTCGTGCGATACGGCTGACGAAGCAGCAGTGGATTGAGACAGGATTTTTTGTCAACTTTTCTTGGGAGCGTATATATAACGACTGGACCACCGGTTTCCATCTGAAGGGCTTTGTTTACTGGATCCAAGTTCTCTTGTCCTTTCATGACCATCATGTTAAACTCCTTGGCAGAGCACAGCAAGCTCAAGGTTTATGTACTTGTCGAGGTAGCGCGTGAGCGCATGCGAGAGCGAATCCGTGAGCCATCTGACTTGGCTTTCTCACGCTGAACGACCTGGCAGCTTTGAGTGGGATGCAAGGGTGGCCTCACACGCCGGGCTGCCGCGGCGTACGGGGCTCAGATGTCTCTACCGGTCACCCGTTGCTCGCGTAGTTTCAGGATGGAGGCCTGTGCGGATCCCCGGTGCCCGCTGCATCTCTCCTCTCTCGTGTTATCGTCTGGTGCGTTGTGTCGCCTGTCTTTTCTTTCCTCCCCAGCTGCTACAGCGTGCCGTCATGGACTCCGAGAGCTTTCTGCTGGGTCATATTCATCGCGGCCTGCAGTCCGACCCAGACATCGAGGTTGTTCGAACAATTGTTCAGGCTCACCGCGAGAGGCAGGCGGCTCAGGGCCGCCCTCCCCCACGGACAGGGCACCCCGTGGAGTTCACGCCTGCAATGTTCGAGGACTGGGAGGAGAGCGAGACACAGAAAGATATAATGGCGGTTGCCGCTGAAGCAACCGTGAGGCGGCTTGAAGCAGCCCGGCGAATAGTCGAGGGTCGCGACCCCGCGGCGGGTGCCGCTGCCACAGAGCCTGTCTCCCACAGGAAGGGAGAGAAGCCCGACGGGCGGCACGAAGTCAAAGACAGGAGGGCGGACCCTGAAGAAGCGGAAGACGGCGGCCGCAGACGTGAGGCCGACAGCCCTAGAAAAAATCGCCTGGCGGAGAAAGTCGCAGAACGGGAAGGAGGACGGCAGGAAGAGCTGCCAGTTCCCGCTCGGCTTCTTCAGGGCGCTGCAGCAGCTGCGAGAGGTGGCATTGGCGCAAGGGCCCTCGAAGCGGTTCGGTGGGTTCTTGCTGACGAAATCAAAAAGGAATATCGCAGACAGGACAACGAGGAGTATCACTCGATGGTCAGGACTATGGAGACCAATGTCGTTCGAGCGAAGGAGGAAAGACGACAGGAGCTAGAAAGACTCAAAGAGGAAATGCGCCTGCAGAGGCTGAGAGATGATGCCGCGGCGGCGGCAGAGCAGTCAGGAGGCGAAAGCACGAGGAGAGGAGCAGGCGAGAAAACACAGCAAGGTGGGTCGCAGTCCGCGGCAGAACGGGGACAAGCGGCAGGGGGGGCGGCCTCGGACCGGAAGACATTTGTGCCCACTCACGAGGAGGAGGTGGTAGCGAGGCTGAGGGCACTCTCGAAAGACCTAGGGGAAGCGTCTGGCCTCTTTCAGTTCGAGAACGATGAGGCAGACGTCCTATCCGGTCAGAGCCTTGAGGCATCCAAGGGCTCGGACGTCGCCGCGTTGGAGCCAAGGAAAAAAGATGTCGTTCTGCAGGCACAGGAGAACGGGGTTCCCGCGACAGATGGAACAGGTAGGGGCAAGTCATGCCAGTCTTTTCCACCGGAACTGGCTTCGTCGGTGCGGAGGATATGATAATTCCTTGGTGGTGCGGAAGTCGTTTTCGCACGAGCTCACGCGATCTCCTGTTCCCGAGTACGGTGGCCGTCGCCGGGAGCTCTCAGCTTATACACGAACCATGGAAGGAGTGACACCACGCAGTGTCACAGCGGCGTAGACCCGAGCACAGGCGAGACGACAGAGCTTGCAGCCACGCGGCACCGAAGCAGCAAGGGTAAATAGATGCACATCAGAAGAAGGGGACAAGTGTTCCAGCTTCCGTGTACTGCTGATTTTTTCCGGCTTTCCGCGCCACGGGTGTCCCGCGTGCGTGAGATAGGTTGGGCGGGCGGAGGCGTCGGCGGCTCATTTCAAATGCGAGTGCGTGAACCCCTTCGCGTGGCGTCGCGATATGGCGAGCTCGCACACATGCGTGGCTTGAAGCTGCAGAGCGCTACGTCGCTCTATATCGTTTTTGCTCTCCTCTCTTGGCTTCTTCTCATTCTCTCTATTCTGCAGGGGAGGCCTCGGCGAGTGAAGCGCCCCGGGGCCTCTTGCGCAGACGGGCCCTACGGCGTCACTTCCGGTGTCTGACATTTTTGCCGAGATGGAGGAGGCGATGCGAGTAGAATGGAGACGCCACCTGGGGCATCCGTGTCTCAGAGTCTTTCCTGGACAGCTCGTCAAGGGCCGAATCGTCAAGGTGACACCTTCCTTTGCCTACGTTCATGTCGGTTACGTATGCGAGGGAGAGCTGAGACTCGATGAGGTCCTCTTGGAGGACGAGGAGGCCCCAAAGAAGGGCCTCAAAGCCTTCTTTTCGGTTGGGGACGAGGTCTTCTGCGAGGTTGTGAAAGTCAGCCACGGGGAGCTGATTCTTTCTCTGCAAACGCTTCGTCGTATCGCTGCTTGGGAGCAGCTCCTGGCGCTACAAAGGGAGGATCGGCCTCTGAAAGCAACTGTCCTCCATGCGCACAGAGGTCAGCTCAACTCCGGCGGGCTCAAGCATGTGTCAAAAAGAATACTCTCGTGGTGCGATTCTGCTTGTGAATCTTGCGTACTGTAACTGGGTCCCGATCGCGTCAAGCGACGCTGACTGCCGTGTGTTTAGAAGCTTCTAGTCTCTCGTCTGTATGTGCGCGTCGTGCCAGGGTCATCCCAACAGCGCAGCAGTGTGACTGATAGCAAAACCTATACCAAGCATGCTGTGATAACGATGCTCTTCTGGAGTATTGACTTTGTGGAGACGGGCCGAGTCCTCCAGGCCGCAGGTGGCCTGAAGGACTCGGCTCGCTATCAGCTTTTAACCGCGCGCGCCGTCGCATTGATACTCGTGCTCGGTCTGCTACCTGTGAATAGAGAGTGACGTCTGCCCTACATATATATGTATATAGGGAAGGACGGCTGTAGGCAGTAGGCGTTCAACATAGTGCAGTTTGCCTTACTTTGGTAAGGCTTTTTCAACGTGACTCGTGCGGTGTCTTGGTCTCAGGCGGGTTGGTCGTCCGCGTGCTCGGACTCCGGGGCTTCCTGCCCACATCGCAGCTGCCCAGTGCTGTGAAGTCCGGCCCGCACCTTGTGGGGGCCCAGCTCCCTGTCGCACTGCTTCAGGCAGATGTAGAGAGACAGCGACTGCTGGTCAGTAGTCGCCTCGTCCACATTCGCGAGCAGATGAAACGTATCAAGCCTGATCAAGTCGTTGAAGGAGAAGTCGTGGCGATCCACCCTTTCGGCGTCCTGGTCCAGGTGAGCGAAACGCCTCCTGTCTGCGTCGAGCGCGACACATTGCCACGGTCAGCCGGCGCATGGGTGATTGCGTCTGCGCCCGGAGAGTCGACGCGAGTTGAATGGGAAGAAGCTAAATGTGGGAGAAGCGATGTCCAAAGCCGATGTGCTCGGTTGGCCACGTGCCCCAGTGCACAAGTAGCTCTCTCACTGTAGAGCCGCGTGGGTGGGAATGAAGCGTCCCTCGACGGCTCAGGAGCCGCGGGAGAGGCGAATTGAATGAGCTGCAGCTATCGCATGACATATTCGGCCCCGTTACCTGACGCCTGTTTCGCAGTTCGGCGAATGCCGCGGTCTGCTTCACCTCAGCGAGATCTCAGCAGCGCGCGTAGAAAGATTGGAGGAAATTCTGCCTCTTGGCTCTCCAGTCCGAGCTCTCGTCCTTCATTACGACAAGGTACCGACTAGCGACAGACGGATTCGGTTGTGAGACCTGGGTGATCTGCGGGAGGCGTGCACGGCTGCTTTTTTTCTCTGCCGACCCGTGACAGATCGATCAGCGCGGCTTCCAGTTGCACTTACCTACCTGCCCCTGTCTATCTTTTTTGAACATTGGCATGGAAGGGCACCCTTTTCGCTATGGAGGTGGGTGCCCATACTGTAGCGTCGGAAAGCACCAATAGGGCCGTGCACATTGTGCTGTCTTGATCAAGCGCCAGGTGCGCACAGCATTCGCTTTTTCTTCGGTGAATTATGTTTGCTTAATCATCTGAAAAATCATTGAGGAGCTGTTGTCGATAGTTGTTTTTGGTTCGAGTTCGCTTCTATATGGTATCCGCGTCTTGTGGACCCCACCGTTTGCTGGATGGTTACATTTTCAGCCGACGGGCAAGATAGCTTTGACAACGAAGCTCTTGGAGCGTTACCCAGGCGAGATGGTGAGAGACCCGCAAGCTGTCTTCGCGGCCGCCGTGCAGACGGCCGAAACGTATGCACTGCGGAAACGCGAAGAAAAGACCGCGCGGCGCAACGCAGCTCAGCAGCTCATCGCTGCCCTAGGTCTCGACCCCGCCTCGGCTCTCGGGGCTGGCGCGGAGGGGCCAACCGGCCCGGACGCGGGCGACGAGGACACGGAGGAGATTGACACGAGCTATGCGGTGAGCCTTGTTTGTCAGTCGCCGGAGGACCGCCCGACCTGCCAAGAGGGGAAAAGCCGCATCCTGTAGCCACATCCACTTTGGGCGGGTGCACGCTGCAAAGCCCAACATGCCCGGGTGAATCTAGGTCCCTGTGCAGCGGAAAATGGTTTTGAGTTGCGAGTATACGAGTGAAGTCTGTGGTACCCAAGCGAGACAACCTAAGCATCTCTGCTGGAAGCAGGCCTGAGCACAATGCATTGCGTGCACAGACGACTTTTGTGGTGCACGCATGTCTGAGTTTTCTGCAGCGAAGCTACGCTTCGGATGAAGCAGGCAGTCAACGTTCTCTGTGGCGAGGGATGAGAGGCGACGATAGCAAGGTGATGGCTCTGCTCTCCAGGAAGCTATTAGAGAAAGCTGCGACTAGACGTCGGAAACTCGGCGGCGACGGGGGCAAGACCAAGTTTGCGTTCGACGAGGAAGAGGACGGCCCTCCGGGAATCGATCTCTTCCGTGCAGAGAGGGAAAAAGTCTTGGAGGCTGTGAAGGCGTCAGGCATTGAGCTAAAGGGAGCCTGGAACGTACCGTCTGTGTTTGAGGCAGACTGGGAAACCGAACAGTGGCTATTCGAGTGAGAAATGGGGGTGAAGACTGCAATTACACTCCAGAGTCCCAAGATTACCTCGTGGGATCGTACTACATGTTCAGCCAGCAAAAGCCAGGTAGGGCCTCTCGCGGTCCTCTTAGGGTTTTGGGACGCCCTGAAGTGGGTAAACCAGGAGCCGGTATTCTGCGCGTTGACCGTCAATGATGTGGAATAACCTCATCCAAGTTGGATTTTGAAACCAAATGATTTGAGCTTTCAGAAGCAATCTGCGGTGGGGACGGTGCACGGCATACACGTAGAGCGTGGTGCCCACCTCTCTGCTGGGTGGAAGCCGCGCAGCAGGCACCCACAATCCAATTTGCAATTCTCCTTTTTCCTCGACGCACATGAAGCCAGGTCGTTCCGCGGACTGTAACCGAGGAGCGAGTCGAACCCAGGTGCGGACAACGGTAGACACGAATCACGGGAGTTGCTTTACGAGCAAACAGCAAAACATAGAACACTAGCTTGTCTAACCCTGGCTCCACGTGGTTTCGCGCTGCTATAGCAGAGGCGCGGCCAACGAGAGGCGTCTCAAGCGGAGCGGTGGCATGCTCATGCCAACTGCGGAGCCGAATGCAGTGCGAGACCCCCGTTTCGAACGAACATGCAGCTTGACCAAGCATTGCTTTTCTGATACTGACCACGATCCCGCAGACGTGCATACGTTCAAGAGAGCCTCGCAAGCTTGGGCAGTCCACACTCAGCACGTGTCGAGGTCTCGGGGGGTTGTCTGACTGCGCAACGAGTCCGCCATGACGGTCAATTTACCGTGTGACGCTCGGCATGGACTAGCATCTCGATGTTTTCCTGTCCGCAGGAAGCGGTAATTCGCAGGCAGGGAGAATCCACAGCAAAATTCTACTGTAAAGTGCCACGTTTACATCAGCGTTCGAGGTGAAGCAGCTGCTCCTGATTCGCTCGTCGAGAAGGCCGAGACCTCGCTAGCCACGGCAGCGGGTTCACGAGTGCCCACACGATGCGCTGCCTGGCATTATCTCTACACTACTCATGCGTCCAAACTGAGCCACAAACCTTGGCAAATGCATCACAGGAATGGGTGTCAGTTCCACTGATTGTGGGAGCCGTGCACGCGCGGGGCAACAGCCCGATAACCACGCAAGATGTTCGTTTACTGTTTACTCTAGTGACGGTAGAACGTTCTTTTATAATCTCATGACACATGAGAATATGGCGCCGCTTCCCAGTTAGTAGGAAACACGCCTTACAGGAGTTCGTTGGAATTAAAAGTTGAAAGTGCGAACACGACCGTGAGTGCGGTTATGTCTACTTAGGTCGTGGGTGGACTTCACACACAGCACAAGCACGCCCAGGCTGTAATATACCGGCTGCGTTTTCTCCATTACCCGGAGCATAGGCACCCATCGAAAAGTGCATACAGCATTCTGGGATATCTACAATGAATATGAATCATTTACGGCGAGGCTGAATCCTCTTTCAAAGTTGTTGAATGCGGTCCGTGCGGTGCCAAGTCAAAGCCTCACACAAAGGACAGTAAAAATGTGAGACCTCCCTACACTGATGCACTGTTCCCGCTCGCATGTCCAGTTGCTGCAGCATCAGGGCAGCAATACATAAGACAAAAAGCTCTGGTGGTATTTTGTGGCCCCAAGAGCTTGCAGCATCGACTCATCCGCTGAGGTATGATCTAGAAGGCCGCGAGTTACGTCTTATATTCCCATCAACCAAGCACTGGCTAGAACTGCTTTATTCGCTCGATCAGGTGCTTGCATACGTCGACACTACGACAAACAGCAGACTTGTGCCGAGTGCCCCTGTGCCTATCAGCGAAGCGGCTCCAGATCGTCCCTTGACCTCCACACGAACGTCACAGTCATAGAATTCTGCGGAAGTCTCCCTTGCCGCGTCTGACCGGGATACAGACGTGTGACAGCCGATCGTGAAATTTGAATGAGATTGGGGAAAACCGTGAACTGGGACGATAAGGGTCATACTGTGAGGGTTCTCAGGATCGATTACTTGCCATGTCGCGTTGTACGCCGGAAAGATATTTGTCAGCATGGCTTGCTTCGTCGGCTCTTCACAATCGGAAATGGTGCCTGACCTACAGTAGGCGCCAGGAGTTGACGGGACAATTGCCGATTTGATTGTATAATCTCCTTCTGGGGCGTTCGCCGGGCAAATTAGGGTGATATGGTTGGCCGCCTCTTCCGGTGACAAGGTCAGATCGAGCTGCGCACTGCCACCCGCTGGACACTTCGCCGTCTGCCCTGACACGGTGCCATCGCGCGTCTGCAATAGACTTTTGTTTTGCTGTTTGGAGCCCACACGCATCCCGTTTGCAGTGTGCGCAACCAAGAGGAAGCCTGCGAGCGAAATGAGCACCACAGGTGAGCAGGAGCACCTGCGCGCAGTCGAACGGCTCGAAATGTTCTGCTCCATTGTGGAGCGAGGGCAGTAACTGCTTGTTAAGAAAACCGATGCCGCTTTGGAGCTAGACGCTAGCATTTCAACCTATGCTTGCAAGCTGTTGAACAACTAGCTTCCCTGGTGGACACAACAAGCAGAATCAGGTGGGTGGGGGGGGGGGGTTAATAAGAAGGAAGGGCAAGAAACTGAAGCTGAAATGCAGTGGCAACGTCAGGTGCGAAACACGATCAGCAGGAGGAACTAGCCGGAATCATGAACGTGTTGCACGGCAAGTTGTCATGAACGGCTGACAGACTGGACCTGACCAATAGCGGCGGTCGCAACGACATGATTCGAACTGGACCCAGCCGCTACTAGCTACCTCCCGGCAGTGGGACGCTGATGCGTGTCGCATCGACGGTGACTGCGAATCGGCGTGGGAGTTTACTCACACCGACGGTGGAAGAATCCTGCACCTCTGCTGGCACGTCGAAGGTTGGAAACTCAAGTTTGGTATATGGTCTGCATACTCGTGCTTCTCTGTAGTCTACAAACAGCACAGACGCTGCAGCACTCCAGGCCAACCTCGCTCCGCTCCGTTGTGAACGCGCACCGTCGGCGAAACAGGTAATACGGGAATAGGATTCTGAGTGGCGAGGCGCCGACTGGAGGCAAACAGTACTCTAGTGTTGCTTTGCTTGTGAAAAACCCACAACAGATCCAGCCGTTTCCTTTTCGACCAGAGGTGGTTCAGCTGCTTCGGCGTTCCGCAGGAGGGTCAGCGACAACTGAAGTTTGATCCCTGGACTATAGATGCACACCGCGTGACTATGCGTTTCGTTACTTCTCAGTCATAGTCAATTCTGGTATATGGATCACTGTGCCGAAACAAACACCTTGCGAACGCGGCTGCGGTTGTCCATTGGCATCGGGCTTTGCGCCCTGTCATTAACAGCCTCACGTCCTGCTGACGGAATCGGCAATTAAGTAGGTGGTGTACGTGCAGGGACGGCCACTGATATGGCGTGTGCGAGAGTGCTCACACTCCAGTGCCGCGAGGGGTTTCACGCAAGTAATCTAGCACACTCTGGGCACTAGAGGCAACAAACGGGTCGTCGTCGGCGTTATCAGTCATACTGGGCTCCACCATCAGCTTCTCTATAGTGCCATCCTGCACCACCATTGCATATCTCCAGGACCGTGGCCCGAACCCAAGATTACTTTTATCTACCAGCATGCCCATTTTCGACGTGAAGCATGCATTGCCATCCGGGATCATCTTCACATTTCTAACACTCAGGCTGCTGGCCCAGGCATCCATTACGAAAGCGTCATTGACAGACAAGCAATAAACCTCGTCGATGCCGAGAGCGCGAATGGAGTCGTACAGCCTTTCAAAGTCCGGTAAATGCCTCGACGAGCACGTCGGCGTGAATGCGCCTGGAAGACTGAAGACAACAACTCTTTTGCCCGTGAACGCAGCTTTGGAGTCGAGCTCTCCCCACGTCTTTCCTCCGTCCGCTGCCGCGACGCGGATCCTCCATACGCATGCTGGTGCCGGGTCTCCTTGGCTGAGTGGCCTCGTCTTGGCGAACGCCAGGGATCCAGCTCCAAAGGAAGACGCCGCTCTCAGAGCAGAAGAGAAAACCACTGAAGCAGATGGCGCGGACGACGAACACGTGCTGCTGGCAGACGATGCTGAAGCAAGTGTGACGCCGGATCCCACTGCGTTCGCGCCAGGGGGAAGCGAGAAGGAGTTCATCGGCGAGGCTCCCAGCGCGGCAAGGGCAATTGTGACCAGGGGAGCCACCATTGCTAAACGACTGTGCAGCATCCTCGCCATACTTATTGTCGTCAGCGCTCTCATTTTCAGCACTTGTTCATGGGCCGTGAGACACCAGCAACGATGTACTCGCTTGCTTCCCGGTGGATAGTGAGCGGCGGTGAGACGGCAAGACTGTGTGCAGAGACGAGTGTGGGCGCACACTCCTGAGCTGCGGTGATGAAGTACCAGTTTACGGCTGCCAGCAGAACAGCTGTAAACCCCACTGTTGAGAGCAAAATCGACAACGAATGCTAGCACGCCAGGGCACGAAGAGATTGACGGTGGATTACGAGGTCAGCCCGGGTATGTGTGCACGGCGAAAACACCCGCCTTCCCTTAACCTTCCCGGTTTGCCACAGCGTGAGGCCTGAAACGACGGACAAGAGGGAGCAGAAGATGCTTCACTTTTCGCCTTTGGTAAAAAATACTGGTAATAGTGGGAACGGAAACTTCCGACGGTGCACATTCAGCTGCGCGCGCGATCACAGCGACTTTGCCCGGATTGACGCGTGACGTCGCCGGGGTGATCCACAGTTGCCACGTCCCGCTTGCCGGCAGTTACAGTGATGCCGTGCAGTCACTAGGAAAGCAGACCTGTCGTCGCATTCAACTTAATGTGCTCTGTGCAAACCCAAAGATACCAACTTGCCCCTCTTTACAGACGGCTGCGTCAAACTAAGCTTGTGAAACGTTTGAACCGGCCGTTCTTAACCAGTGAACGGCGGTAACACATCGAGCATCGAGCCTTCCACAGAAACGGCGTTCATCAATCTCTTCTGCCGCTCCGGCATGGCATACAGGCCAAGTCTCAAAGTAGCTACCTTCTCGGGACGACGATTTTCAAAGACTCCCGCTTACGGACCACAGAAGTAGCCACGGGCAGCAGCCACCCGCCTTCCATATATCTCACGAAAAGGCATATCGCCCTACTGGGTCACCATTTGGCGAAGCGCGTTGATACGCGCAAGTAACAGGCAGCGCAAGCGGTCAGCATCCCACACACACATAGACAAGCTTACTCTCAGTTTAGGCCCAGAAAACGCGGCGTGACACTCCAGTTTCGAAGCATCGTCGAAAGCGCAGCGGAATCTCCACTGATGCGGAAGTCTGTCTGCCAGCATGCGAACGCGTGGCACGCATGCGAATGCAGGTTAGTGTTCCAGTTTGCAGCAAGGGGGCTATGGAAGGCGGGATACTCCTTCCTTATTATCTCATACTCACATATACTGCGCTTCTTTTACTCGTTCATCTTGTGTCGTTGATGCTGTACGTCGAATACACAAAGTCGCATTCCCTGCGTGCTGGCAAGTCCGGCGCTCGCAACAAATGGCGGCACCGTTCACGGCGACACCTTTTTTTATCTGAAATTCCTTACCAAATTAATTTCTAGAACTGTACCGCTGCCTTTAACGTGCTCGTTGCTGTGCGCGTGGCCTCCTGGTGACCTCAGCTGTCACCGGCGTCACTCCGTGAGGCGGTAGTTTGGGCGCCTTACAGCAGACATATTGCGCGTCCGCGCCCACCTCCTGCAGGCCATATGACGGGGGAATGAAGATTTGTCTTCACCAGCGGCATGCACACACTCGTTTCGGATTACGCGACGACATCGATACATCGGTGACATCCATGCTCACAGAATTCCACAGGTCTCTACTGATCACGGTGCCGGCATCGGAGCGTGGCCCCAGCCCCCATGCTGCGTCTCACGCGTAGCATGCGGAACGTGATTGCTGTTCTTTCTTCGTTTGCATCTCTCATGGGACAGCCTGACGGCGTACAGCTGTTTCTAAAAACATGTGGCGGTTTTCCCAACCGCACCAGTGGGCGGCGTCCCCGCTCGGAGGTAGTTACCCAGTGCGCACAGAGATGGGCCAACTCTTACATTTATCTTACAGAATTATACAGCATGATGGCAATCTACGCAGACTCGGAGGACACCTTAGTCCCGTGCCTCTGGAGGATGGATCACGCCAAACAAGAGCTTCACTCCACCGCATCTGTCGAGGATGCATGAACGCCCCGGGCGTGCCTTCCGCCAATTCCTTCAGCCGACGTGCTGAGGCTTACGTCTCAAGCCATGGGGCCGTGCATCGCCCTTGCGGAGAAGGGCCCGGACGAGAAGCCGAGCAGACCGTTGGTTTTACTCGTCTTACGCGAGGCGGTGTGCGTGGAGTTTCGAGGGCACTCGCCTCACTGCCGCCCTGCGCACCGCCGCTGCCCTGGAGGGTGGATAATCTACGGACATCCTCGTTCGGGCCACTCCCACGAAAATTTTCAATCATGAGTAGATACAAAAAGGTGAGTGGTCCGAAACGGGTAGAGAAAAGGTTTTCATCTGGTTTCTTCCAGCCGCTTCAGCCGACAAGCTTCATCGTGGCGTGCTCGCAGCGGGGCACGAGGAGGCGCCGGGGGGGGAGGCCACGTGTGGGTGTCCCTGCTGTATGAACAGCGGACCGCTCCCTTCTGTTTATATTTCATGTTTTTTCGTTCGTGTGTCTTGCTTCTGATCTTCCAACAGGTTCGGCCAGTTGCGCCTGCGGGGGATCTTGCGGCTGCTGACAATGAGGCAGCACCAAGTCGGTCCGAGCAATCACCAGAATGCTCCGGTGAGAGCAGTTTGTCAAAGCGAAACACACCGGCTGGGCATGATGTTTTCAAGTCACTACAACAGAGACATTTAGTTGTCAGCCGGGTTTCGGGGGAGTGTCATCTGCGACAGCCGCGCTCCGCTGCAAACAGCCTTTGCGACTGCTGATTCGTATCTCAACCATGTGGTCTCTTTCCTCGACTATTGCCGCAGAGAGCATGAGCGCCCAACGCGCTGACCGCGAACGCCATCGCTTGAATCCCGTCTACGGTCCTGGTAGTATAACCAGGGGAGCAGTGCCGCTTGAGGTGCGTCCACGTGCATCATCTTCCTCGAAAGAGAGTTGCTATTCAGTCGTTGCGCATCTCTTCGACTGGATAAACTGCGCGAGCCGCTCTGTTTTATGGTGGGCACTCTGGAGAGCTGTTGCAATCGGGCGAGAAGAGCTGCCGGTCCCGTAGCAATCGCTTGCTCCAGTGTTGCCCCTTGAGCGAATGGGCTTGCCTCCAGGCGTGTGCATCCATGTGGTCTGTGGTCCGATTGACTATCGCGTGGTGCCGCAGAGGAGCAGACCTGATGACTTGAGGTGCGCGCTGTAAGGTGCCTCGCTATTTGAGCCATGGGCGTGGACAGTCACTGTCTACTCCGCATGCATTCCATTCACTTCTTTAGGAAGTACGCATGGCGACGCCGGAAATGGCTGCTGCCTCTTACCGCTGGCCACGACGCATGTTCGGTTGCTCCCCGTGGCTCGGTGTTACGCCCAGTGGTCACTGCTGTGACCGCCGGGCGCGAATACGCGCTGGGGGACGGCCCAACTGGTCACCTGCGAGTGTGTTTGTTTGCTCTGGAGCTCAGGCGCAGTTCAGCAGCTGGGAGCCTCCCGAGCAGCCCGACGGCGGTCGTGCGAGGTCGCTCCGCGTTGCTCTCATCGGCCCTCCAAACGCAGGTAGGGTCTGAGCCCGAGCTCGTGCGCCCGATGGCCTTTGGCCAGTGAGCGGAATAAGGCCGCCACTCCTTTTCTCATAGAGGGAACGATAGTGTACCTCTGGGCAGCTCTAGCATCGGTGCAGTACACGGGAGCAATGCATGCCAGCCTCGAGCTGTGCAGCATTAGATTATGCGTTAACGATTCCATTATGGGGAGCTTTCCTCGGGGGGTGCGAGCGCACATACCTCACCAAAGGATTCCCACGCGCGTCTGGCCGCGTGTTAGTTGTGCACCAACTCCACATTATGATGCGGACTAGTAAACGCACCTGCGGGCGATGCTGTCGCCGACGGAGTAGGCTACCGCGTAACTGTCAAGCCCGGACGCACTCGTCTAGAGTGACCACCGAGGAAGCACCAACGTATTCAAGCAACCGGTGACTTTGACTGAAGGCTCGTAGCGCATACGGCACGGTGCAAGCCTTCCTGGCAAAAAGGTTAAAGTGTAGCGCCCTCTTTGGCGGATACTGCCTGCTTCGTTCAGGAAAAAGCTCCCTACTGAACGCCATATTAGGCCAGAAGTTGAGCGCGGTATCGCCGAAGGTGAACACCACTAGGTACGTGTGTGGTCTCAGTTTTTTTTCGCGTTAAGCGTTTGCAATTCCGGTGCTCATCGGGAGGTCGGAGCCCGGCTACCCAGGCGTGACAGCGGGAGTCTTCTCAACTGCTGGCCGAATCACTTGCTGCAAATGCCATGAATAAAGTCTGTTCAAGCGTCATTCGGCAAGGAGAACTGGAGGGCACGCTACGCCAGGCTTCCTGTTTTATTCATAATGTAATAAATGGCATGGAATGATATTCATGAACAATTGCTGTCGCGTGCGGTCTTTCACCTCGTATCTCGGATGCGCTCCCGAGGGCCGTGAGGCCGCACGCTGTACTAGTCGTTGCCGGTTTCTATGTCCAGACCTGATACGACATGTTTCATTTTCCACGACGCCTCTCTGCCGCCTGAAGCCGTTCCGAGTGTGACTAATTCTGCACAGCACTAGGGGGAGTCAAACACCAGAGCGGTTTACTCGTCAGGTGAAGAGTGGTACTGACTCCATCATGACGCTTGTTGCGAATAATGCTGTCTCTCTTTGCAGGGGCGAGATCCGAGGTATCGTAACGCGGGGCGATGCGCAGCTGGTCTTCCTCGATGCTCCAGGTACGCGCCCACTGAACAGCCAAACCTGGCTGCAGTTCCCGATACGAACCTAGAACAGAGCGTACTCTGCTCTCCGCAAGACATTGCGCCGCCGCAGTTGAGATCTTCAAACTGCCGGAAGGAACGAGAGACGCGTTGGCACCGGCTGTACAGTTGTGCCATCTTGCAGTGCTGGGTAGGTGCTAATGGCGGCGTAACTCGCATTCACTCAGAGTGCAAAGCTGGTGTCTAACTTCGACGAATTCTTTCATGTCTGCCTGCTGGAAAAGAAAGGGGAGAAAAAAGGAAACGGATGTACCACTCTGGTCTTCAAGAATACTGTTCATTCGTCACTCATTTACGCTTGTCCTTAAGGAAGCTCTGAATCTCAAGGGCGTTTCTTTTTCTCGTTCACTAACCTTCTGCATCTCAGTTGGAGAGAACATGAGCCTTCAGGGTGTAGAGTGCCCTTCAACTTCGTAGCAAGACTCTTGGTGTCTAGAAGTGTGATGCGTTATGGGGATGGAGAGACGTTTAAAAATGCCACTCCAGTAGCCGTCGATTTGCTGTCTTCGATTGGGATTGCAGGCATCGTCGAATCTCACCGCAACAAGATGTTTTGCCGCGAGCTCGTCAGC
The DNA here is from genome assembly GCF_002563875.1 of Besnoitia besnoiti. Lineage (NCBI taxonomy): Eukaryota > Apicomplexa > Conoidasida > Eucoccidiorida > Sarcocystidae > Besnoitia > Besnoitia besnoiti. The sequence goes on along the minus strand of NC_042361.1, from coordinate 2,375,106 downwards.
GCTGCGTGGAGAGGCTACGTGAGTCGGGAGTCCCTCTATCTGAGAAGTATGACATTCGTGAGCGGGGAGTTTTGCTTGTCCATCGCAAGCAGCTGTCGGCAACGTATTATCAGTCACGCGCTTGCTACATATAAGCTAGAGCATTTTTCAGTATTGATACCCTCTCAGGTCTTGCATTCTAAGCAGTCCTTGGGCATGTAGATTGATATTCAGCCGTAAAGGCACACGAACGAGAGGGGCGAGCACGAGTGAGGCTGGCAACGCAGTCCTTGTCTACTGTTTTACAGGAGGATGCAGATATAGCACTGCTGGTCATTGATACGGTTAAAAGGCCTACTCAAGATGTGTTCAATGTCGTCTCAACGATTGCCCCGATACCTTCACTCGTCGAACGGGCGTTTGGTGAGCTTTTCTGTGCACTTCTGAAGTGTGTCAGACCGCCTTCCTTTTCCGTATTCGCCGACAGCGAGGACAACATAAATTGAACACGCACGGTATATTTAGGTCTGCGAGCTAGATAGGCACCGTGATCCCTCGCTGTAGCTGCTGGCCATCTTTTCATATGTTCCACTTGTTCTTTCGTACCTTCACAGCCCTCTACGGAGCTTAGTCCCTTCCACAAGGGGATCCAGGCAGCAGCTGCGATTCCACGGTGTGCTGTCTCCTACTGCCGCTTTCTGCTGATTACGCGGGTGGTCCAGGCAACCTCGAGACGCAAGGAGACTCGTATTCTCACGATCGGGAGGCCAGCGTTGCGACAAGCCCTTCAGCGGGAGGGCGTGCAGAAACGCGGGCTGCAGAAGGCCTTTTGCAGCACCGCACTGAAGGTGAAGGGACAGACAATGCATCCACGGATGCTAAGGGGATACCAGTACTTCTGTGTCTAAACAAGGTACGGCAAGCCTCGTCGGCACGCGGCCTACTCGTCTGTCATATCGGGCCATGCGTTCCCCATCGGGAGCCACTTTTCGTTGCTTTGCGCGTAGAGAAGCCTGCGAGCACTCGGCGACCACATCATTGCTGTCGCATCGGATGCTTCATCTTTTCCGTGATGCTGCAGGTGGATTTAGCGTCTCACCCAAAGTGGGTGTACGCGCGAGCAAAGGAGTTCCAGTGAGTCTCAACATAGTGCTCCCACATGGTGTACCAGGGGTCAGCTTGCTCTTTGCGCCTGTTGATGCGGTGGCAATAAACATAAAATGTGTCGTCTGCGCAGAGTCGGCACGACGGCCTTAGTGATGGCGCCGGGGCACGAGCTGGAGTGAGAGTGTGCCGGTGTCAGTCTTTCTTTTTCAGGTCCCATGGGCGTTTCGACAAGATTTTCCATCTGTCAGCGAAAAACTCCCGCGGCCTTCAGCCGTTATTGGACTACCTGTTTTCCCGAGCCAGGCCAGGCGTATGGGTTTATCCGCCAGAAATGGTACGTGACTCGTTTTATCACTGTAGTGTTGCAAGTTTCTGGCGATCGATCTGTCGTTCGCGGGACATTCAGGGTGCCCGAGCAACCGCTACGGGTGTCAGCATCGTGTTCAGTTTCTTATCAGGGCAGTGCGTTCTTCCTTTGTATGTGTGTGCTGGGTTGCCTATTAGAAAACAACGCTGCCGAGAGTACAACAGGTAGCAGAGCTTATCAAGTGAGTGCAGCAGACACAACTGACACAGGGCATTTTTCATGAGCTGGCGGCGACAGCTTCTGTTTGCGCTAGCAGCAGCTCACAGGTTCCATGGTAGATACACGTAGAGCCGAGCAATGAACCCGCGTAATGCCTGATGTCTCTTTGTGTGAAGGACGTATATCTTCTGCTGGTTCAATAAAGACGTCCCGTACCGAATCCAGCAGCAGACAATTGGGTGGACACATCGTTTGGATGGAACCCTGATTATCGAACAAGTAAGGCGCTGCCGGCTCCGTCAGCCCTTGGTAGAGGCTTTCAGAAGCGTACAGTAAATGAATTCGGAATTTGCGTAATGTGCGCTGAAATACGTGTTCGTAGGAACTTCTTGTCAAGGATGAGAAAGTGGCGAAGATGGTGTGCGGCGTTCGCAACCGATTGTTGTTCCAGCTGCGGCGAAATGTTTCTCACAACCTAGAGCAGAACTGGGGGCACAAGGTACTTCTGTATATCAACGTTAAAGCCTTGAGGCAACGAGCGCCCTCGAATTAGATTGGCACCACGGTGTCACGTGTGCCTTCATGCGTCATGCAACGCACGAAACACCACCGGGAAAGTTCGCTCTGCAGAGAAGTGGAGTTTGGCCCTCCTAATGTTCCGTATGAGCCCGGTGTTCCGGTATGCGCATTGTCCACGGCGAACCCTTCGAGTGCAACACGAAAACAAACACACCGCGTAGCCGCGTGCTGTGAACAAGAGCGGGCATATGCGCACCCCCGAAGCACGTGTGGCAGTACCACATGGGCGGCAGCGGGGGTGAGTAGTGGAAGGGGAGCACGGTAGAGATTCTCTGTGTCGGTCGCCGCCCGCTGTGAGTGTCAGGCGCATGCCGAGCATGCTGCCTGTCAAACAATGATTCCATGAGTTCCATTTCTGCGCACCCGAGACCTGGCGACACTTGTCGGCGAAAAACTGCTCGTACGTATTCAAAAGTAAGACTTGACTGCTCTAAATATCGTGCCGCGAGAGGGCATTTCTGCTAACCCGTATTTCAAGCCTTCCAAGTCGGTTGAGCATTTTTCGTGCGGGGGAAACTACCTGTCGATCGACCATTGCGGACAACTTGTCGACACCAATATCGAATATCGGCAGACAAATGCATCGCTCGCCGTATGATGACGAGGCGTAAAGCAGACTATATATTCTCAGAGTGGAATAAAAAATCGTATGTAGATTATGGTTTGTTGGTGTTTATGTTATCAACATTGCAATACAGTATCATCTATAGTACTATTTTATATTTGTGACGTGAGCAGACGACCACATAAGGATAACCGAGACAAGGCCCGTTCAACAAGGGTAAAAAGAGTCACTGTTCTCGCTTACGATTGAGTGCGGCGTATAACCTGCGGACGCCAAGGCAGAAAAGGCCATTCTGTCCCATGTGACGCGCCATCCTTGGCTCTGCTGAGAGAATCACCCCTTCTATTCTCCGTTCTCTCCGACGTCAGCAAACTCAGCTGTTGCGCTCTGCGTGGCGATTGCGTATGGATGTGTGCACCCTCTCTGGCACATCCTCATTCAGTCGACGTTACTATTTGATGAAATGCATGCCAGCATAATGGGTGTCAGAACGGAGGATGCCGTGTACCACGAGGTAAGTGTTTGTACACTGGAACCAAGCAGGTGAGTCGTCGTGATGCAAAGTGAATGTTGCCCTTTGCATAATTTGGATCCGGACTGCGTAGATATCCTATGCTAGCAAAAATGTGGAAAGTATTCGCGTTCACTATGTACCTCGGGTTAACATTTGACTGTGGTGCCAGGTCTGTGATAACAAGCGGCTTCAAGCAAATGGGAGCGCCATTCCACTTTCAGAAGCCGACAGTTGGTTTCGAGCGCAGGCCAGAGGAGAACGAAGTTGTTTGGTGGCCGGCGAAAGGAAGACCTCCGAAGCTACGGAGGGCCGTTCATCAGTCAGTCAAAACAAATGCCTTCTATAACGGGACCATAAGAATTTTTGTCCTTACTCTAGGTCCAGGGGGCTGCCGGTGGAGGGTTTTGTCCACACTGAAGTGTCATTCCCTAATCCTTTCACAGACCCAGGGAAATGTACTGCGTTCGCGAAGTCAGTCGATGGCATGCAATTCCATCTGTCTTTCGCGTGATCGTAGGAATACAGCGTATCGCACACCTGGCTATGCGACCCCGACAAGTTGCTGACCCCCGAAGAGCAAGCTCAGCTAGAGGCGGAGCTCATGAGACTTCGTGATACTACCGAGAATCCGTGCGGTGGCGAAAAACCTCGTTTCTACCAGGTCAGGAGTGCTAGCCACGACCGCGGTTGCGGCGGTCCGCGTGATCTGCACTGTAGGCAGCAGTCGCGGTGGCCGCGGACATCGTCGTGCCGCAGAATGAAACGCCACAGGAAGCGACGGACCGCTTTGCGCAGACCCTCTTGAGGCACGTGTTCACACAACAAGACTACGAAAGCATGTTGCATGTGTGTAGTTTTCCCAGGAGATGGGGAGTGGGCAACAAGGAATGCCACGACGGAATTCTTCTATTGTATGTGCGGGGCCTTGGCACGGCATCACTAGCCACTCGGGGTACGTCATGCTGATTAGGTCTTACTTGGCGCCAAGCATTACCACTTGTAGAGGATGTGGATAAACACGTCGCTAGCGATGATTTCAAACTTCAGATTCGCCATCAGGTTCAGTCGACGTACCTGGTGACGGGATCAGTGGGCGAAGCCCTCAAATCTGCCATCGGCCTTTTAACCGCTAAGCTGCCCACTCCTAGGCCAGGTAATTTTGGATGCAAATAAATGCAACCAAACAAAGAACATAGTTATGGGGCTTCAGGAATTGGACTGATTGGACGGATCCTGATATTGCTCCTCGTCATATACGGCCTCTCGGTAGTAGCTGTGTACTTCATTCTCACCAATTTGTTGACAAAGCGACTGGCGCAAGATGAATAGTGCTGGCCAACGTGGGTGTTCCCAGTAAAATCAACGGCCCTGTTCCAATGTTTTTTTATCAACGCCTTAGCATAATGAAGATATTAGCGTCCGAGCCAGAAAAAACTAGCGTTACCACCATGTCCGTTTGTCTCGCCACCCGGCGCAGCGGATGTCCTCCGTCAGAACTCTCCACCGCTAAGCGCGCAAAACGAAGGTCTCTGTTCTGCTTGCAGCCACAACAATCGGGTGTGGTCTGCTGCTCGAGGCGGTCGAGGGTAGCCCTTGGCTTACGTAGACTGTGGCCTTCAAATAGAAGCGGCATGCAGCATAGATGAGCAGACGGCGCATGCGCCATCAGCTGCCAGCACCGCGCTTGGCTGTTGGGCAGCAGTTACCGCTTGCAGCATACGGCCATGAAGGCGTTCAAATACAATTTGACCAGGTCTCGTATCTGCGCATGTTAGGGCTCAATAGGCGTTCAAAGTAGACCTTCGGTTTGCGCTTGTCGCCCTCATAGTTGTCGCTGAGTAACGCGGTTGCAGTTCTTCAAGAACTGCCACGCTGTCTCGCTACGTGCTTCTGCGTTCCTTTTCTGTTTTCCAAAGTGCCTGTTGTGCGATTCTACACATCTTTTAGTTTTGAAATGGCGGCCCGTTCAGACAGTTCACTGGCACGATGGCCACCGGCAGTGTCAGTCCCTCGCACGCACCTGTTGGCGAGGTGTGTAAGTCCCGCCGTTCCTACGAACGAGCCGCCCGCCCCGGGAGCAGCTGGTGTGAATATGAACGAAATTTACGCGAAATTCCTCATCACCGGAGGTATCCGAACAGTAGGTGCAATGGTACTGTCGGTTGTACCGGCATTGCTCTTTTTCCGGAGATCGGGCCTGCGAATGTTTTGCGTTGGAGCAACTGGAGGATTAGTTGGCGGATGGCATCTCCACTCAGCAGAAGTTGTCCTGAAAAACCCTGTACAAAACAGGGATCTCATTCCAAAGGCAGCAACGGTTTCTGAGTGTGTAGAAGAACTACAGCGCGAATATTACGAGCTTCTGGGGAGAGGATTCTCCTTTGGCAATTTCTCCAATGGGGCTACGTGGTTGAAAGATCGCCTCCAAGGTGTATGGAAAACTAGCAATTCGCCGTCATCTGCGGCGCCTGAGAGGAAAGAATGATGACAGAGAATTATGAAACTCTACAGGCATCGCATACGATTCTTACGAGAGTACTCTCTGAGGAAATGCGGCACTACGGTATACAGCGGCGCTGTTGTCCTCTTCTGCCACGTGCCGTTTCTGCGTCTAGTTGTTCGGACCCGCTGCCTGGTTGCAGTTGACTCTCTCCTAGTGGGCAGAAACAGTGTACTTGGCGGTTGTTGGGCGGGTGGTGCGTTGATTCGCTAGCGGGTTCATCGTTGTCTGGGTTCCAGCCGCATGCCTGTGTTTACGCAGCCCTTCTGCAGTCCATTGGGACTACCTATTTTTCACGCATTTGGGGCGAAACGCTTGGCTCACGCTTCGTAGGTGATCCGTTTTCACTTTTTCGTGCTGTGGAATGTGCCTAGGATGGCAACCTCTGTGCTGTGAACGCATTATTTCACCATGAGTCGTGTCGGATTGCTTTACAGCAATGTCTGGTCGACATCTACAGCGTAGTGCGGCTGCTGCCACACACACTCCCACGCCCTAGCGTTGCCCTCAAAGTAATTTATATGCGGTTTCCTGATGCATGCCATTTCTTCAACTGCTGCAGGGGAGCGGCCAGAGGAATGGTCATGAATCTTCTGAAATCCAAAGAAGCGTGATGACTACAAACACGTTGTTGCAGTTCTCATTTGGGACGCACCGTGTTATTGAAAGCTGTTCGAGTCTCTCATATGTGGCTAGAACAACAACATTACTTTCCCGTTGGCGGACCCTGGGCTTCGGCACGCACTGGCCATGCTGCGCATCTGACGCTCAAAGCGGCCATCAGACGCTGCCACCACACGCCAGCCGGCGCGTACGGATTACGGCAAGGGGGGTCGCCATGTTTTTGAACTCGAGCACAGTGATTAACACAGATCCATCATTATGGGGCAAGTGGAAGCTCCAGTTTAATCAGAAAGGTTTCGAGCTTATGAGGAACGTTGTGCATCTCTTAGGAGCGCTCAAAGCAAGTAGCCGCTGCAGCACTGGAGCAGGGGAGACACGCAACGTTCGTCGCCGTACAATGCGCTTTTCTGCGACTCTATGCCTGGTTACTCTGCACGTTTCTTCTGTCTTCTTTGGATTTTAACGAACGTCCTTTGGAGAGGGAAAAGAATCGAGAGAGCCGTGAGGGCTGTTTTTCTTGGAGAGGCTTTGCTGATGTAGGACAGCTCTCCTTGTCTTCGTTCCCTGGCTCAACTACAACGCTCACAGGCAGTAAAGAACTGAGAGCGACCAAATAGGGTGGCTATTCGAAGCCTGGCTTCGAATCCTCCTGCACGAAGGTACTCCCACACGGCAGATTACATGCGTGGCTGTGATGTGTGCATCCATGCATGGCGAAGTATTTCCCTAGGTGGCACCTTACCTGGTCGGCACGCCGGTTCTTGCGTTGCTGTTTGCGACTCTAAGTTCGGAACATCCGCAACGGCGCACAGGTCTGCTTGTCTCTGCTGAGGGGGGAACTGCGGTACAGTATCTAAAGATGCATCCTGAGGCAACTCTTCCTCATGCAGCTGTGCCGAGTGCGGAGGCAGCCCCTCAGACACTTTCGGTAGGTGACCGCCGTTCGACGAAGCCAGACTCGGGACTCTCGATACGGGCTGGACAAATGCAGCGGCCGGGGCAGGCGCCGCTGTGGACTGTGGAGTTTGAGGCCCAAAAGCACGTCCTTGTGGTAGTGAATCAATGTAAGCAGAGTACACTTTTGCCTGGGGCCTGTTTTGGCCGGCAAGAGATGATGAGAGGTCTCTAATGGAAGTAACAGGAGGCACACGGGTGGCTGGCGGGAGTTTGCGAGGGTGCAGGGGCGGCGTCATCCGTGTGTACTGCGATGGTGCAACCGTTTTTGTAGGGCACGTCGCAGGTGGCGGGGATTTCAACAGACCATTAACGATACTGCATCCGTCGAGGGCTGTTTGGAGGAGAGCCGTATCATCAGGTGACAGGCGAGTATCCTCCGGTATATGTCTCTGTAGCATCTTTATGGCTTCAAGTTGGCGGGCGTTTTGAGTCACGTAGGCTCGCAGGCGAGCTTGACTGAAGCGTAATTCGGTTTGTGACTCCACTAGGCGCCTCTGGAGTAACCCAGGGCTCAACGCCTCCATCGACTGCGGTTTGTTCTGGACATGAGCTGCCCGAGAGCCGAACCGAAGCGTGCTCAGGGTCTCTCGGATGTTAAACGAGTGCGGAGAGCAGCACAGGAGGATGACAGTAAAGGAATTGCCTCCAAGGGATTGTTGTAGCAAGCGAGTCAGCTTCGACTCTCTGTACGGCACATGTTTCGGTGACCCCGCTGTAGGGGGTAAGGCATTTATCACATTTCCTAGGGCCAGCAACGAGCGATTGATATTTTGGGCTTCTCGCAACCGCTCCCCAGTCGTATTTGCTTTAGAGACTCTTTCACTACCGGCGAGATCGACGAGCAGCAGTTGAGAAGACTTCGTAGTGCATTCCGCGATACTGTCTTGCCGTAGGGTAATCTGAAAGATTGCATGGCTTCGTGAGCTTTTCTCATTGGACAGTGTTGTACCAAGCGCTCGGTTCGCGAAGCCGGTCTGGATTACATCTAACACATCTGCAACGCTTGAGAGCGGCACTTCTACTGCGTCAGTTATCACTGTGCCTGGGTGACTTGATTCTCGGATTTGAAGGCTATTCCTTCCAGGCGTAAGAAGATCCCGGACAGACTCATTGTAAATTTCAATCAGCGATCCTCGGATGGAGAACACGGTTCCACTGTTCTGTCGCGATAGGGTCTCCGTTCGCCTCAGCAGGGACTCAATGATACGGGGAATCATGCCGCGAGTTGCTGCGTCTTTCAGTCCTCTATGAAAGTCTTCCATGCAGCGGTCACCAACCATGGTGTAGCTTTTCCCCGCCCCGGTTTGTCCGTAAGCAATGACTGACGCAGAATACCCAGCCAGCAGCTTGTCCACGAGAGGCAAACATGAAGAGCAAAAGACGCTCTCCTGAGTTGCATCCTGCCCAAACACCATATCGTATTGAAAACTGTACTGTTTATCCCTGATCCCAGTCACGATTACCGTCCCATTTTCGTTGCTATGGTGTTGCGCAGAAACACAAATGCTTCCGCCGCTGCTGATCTCCTGTAGTGATTCTGGACGCACTCGTACGCATACTGTGCACCCCTTGGTCAAGGGGGCGTCCTTTCCTGAGAATACCAAAGATGGACAGAGGAGAAAGACGTGCTATCACTCTCAACCCCCGTTCGTATGCTCGGCCTTCATCGCCGCGACCGTGATTGGAGATGAGTTCCCCGCATGAGAATAATACGTGACGTAACTCTCTACGAAGCGTACAATACATAGAGTTCCCCAGACAGTCGTTCGGAACTCTTGGGTGCTTAGACGGCCATACACGCCGAGGGGTGCGGTGTGCGAGCGAGAGAGTCCGAAATACATTCTAGAAATCTACAGCGGCAGAGCTATGGCGTAATAGGCTGGCAGAGGAAACTGGCACAGACAGTGTTGGCAGCCGCGGCTGGGTGACATGTAACCAAGCATACTGCCCACGACTAAACCAATAGTGCGGCGCTGCCCGCAGCCGCCACGGGAACGCACCGTTTTCTGGGCTTTCAGGAGGGCTGACCAGATCCATGTCACCCGCCTTTGCTTGGAAACCCTGTAGTGTGCATCCAGTGAAGACTTCTTCATTTGTGGAGCCACACACAGGCGAATCACTATATCCCAATACCGCAGCATCTTGAGTAGCCCCTCCATGTGACCTCGTGGCTGGCTTTCCTCGGCTGCCGATTCGGTCGAGAAAATTCTGTGAGTCCTCGGGCCCTTGTGTGTGACAGTATCCCACTTGAACGTGGGACGTGTATTCTTTTTCAGCACCTCCCTTTTCTGAGTTCACTGCCACTGCACGCCGAGTCCCTTGTGCAGTCGCAGGGATACGCCATGACTGCTTGGGGCTCGAACCCGCCCCAGGTGTCTTCTCGCGTTGCTCCGGTTGCGCTCGTCGGCCCTGGCTTTTCTTCCACAGTGGTGCGACTTGCCCATGAGCCTCGCTCTCTTGATCGTGCGGTCCAAGGTGCTGTGGCAGGCGAGTGCTCTCAACATTTTGTTTCCGCTCAAGCCTTTCATCTCGCGCGGCTTTATCTGTACCCTCTTTATGTATCGCCGAATCCACCGGAAGAGTATTCGCGATGGCCGATTGAGAAGAAGTGTCAGTCCAAGCTGCTTTATTGGCGGGCGATTTCCTTGAATGCAGTGCATCCGCCCTTCCCATCGCAGGCAACTTCGCCGTAGCTTAACGGAACACCCAAGAGAGGAGTACGAACATCTGTTGCCACCTTCCGTGAGCCTCGATGGGCACCTGGGCCTTGCGCAGCTGCGAGGCAACCACACTGACACGAGAGACATAACGCTACCATCTCGAAGTATCGGATACCCGTCATTCGGGAAGCCGCAGAAGAGAAAGGAATGGCGTGACTTGTCACAGCAGCCACAGCCCTGCGAAAGCAGGGCTGTACGAGAGGCAGCCCCGTAGATGCGTCGTCGCTAGTCCGGCTTCTGCAACGACGCGTAACCCAGACGCAGAAGCAACTTTCTCGTTCGTGAGTGGGAGACTCCCTATAACTTTCAGGAAATGCTTAAAAATCTCTGAAATGCACGTTCGCTCTTGAAGTATCTCACAGCCTATCTTTTTAACCGCGGCACAGCAGGAGGTCGTGGGCAGTGCCGGTTTGTTGACAATGATTATATGCGGGGAAAAATTTTTCCGGGAGGCAACTCCAACGCAAAGCTCGTTGCACAAGGGCGAAGGGGCACCGTCGCCAAGATCACTGTGGCAGCGTGGCTCTTCGTTTTGAGTGACACAAACCGAAATATACGCCGGCCACACCTGCTCCATCACATGCTTACAGTTGCAGCCCGCCTTAACTGACCACCCGCGCTAGAGGTTGTCAACATTTGTGGCCACAGATACAGTTTTGTTTATGCTCCTGTTGGTAGGCTACTACCGTTTGTTCTTCAGGCTAAAAGTTTAACGCTGCCTGCGTACGACCGTTGAGCTTTACGACGAGGCTTAGGTTGACCACGCGACTGTTCTTGTGATGCGCCTCACCCCGCGCGGAAAGACAGTAGCGCCTGCTGCTGTCGCAGTTTCGACTTCCCCATTTACTTGTGTAGTTCCACAGTTCTCCCACGATAACGGAGGGGGAGAAATATCATAAGCTTTTCACGTATTTGCTCAGCGAATACTGGCGCAACCAGTTACCGAACATGGCTACGTGGCGCCACGAAGGCAGTGACGGATTTGGTGAGAGATCACTGCATAACAGCGATGTGCTGGGCTGGGCCCAGAAAAAAAGCGGTCTCACGTGACGACACCAGCGGTGAGGTTCTCTCCGGGTATCCCGATGAGGGACGTCACCGGGCGGCGGTGGACCCGACAGGCTGGCGTGCCGCCGTTCCGTCGGCTGAGCTGCTTGTCTGAATAGCATCGCTCCAATAATAAACACGTTTATCTATTAAAGAATGACCTTCATAATTACCATATCTATTTAGCTACTGGTAAGCCCTTGTCACTCTTTAGGCTCTACAGAATGTCTATTTCGGCATCTGCATCTACTCATCGTAGTCGGGCGCACTGCCGTGTCTCGTGATGACGCCGAAGTATCGGAGACAGTCGTCGCATGCGTGCGGCAGCAGGATGCCGAAATTCACACGCTGTAGTCGAATTCTCACACTGTCGGTATGACACTGCCAAGTTTTTAGGTGAGCACGAACTGCTACCTGTTCATATATCGTTCTTAGTCACCACTCTTGCTAGGCGCTTCTATCTGCCACCAGAAGTTATGCGCGATCCGTGATCGTTGCCGCTGTAGGTCTCGTTGGAGCCATCCTTATGGTCCTGTAGCGGCGCGACATCGTGGTGCGACTGCTGCAAGAAGAGCATGCACGTTTTGGGGCGGTATGTGCTACATGGGAACCAAAAAAACGGGCTTGAGTGCTATGGATGCTTGTACACCGCCACCACGAGATATGCGCTCCCCAGCGGTCGTCACGAGACTTCGATGTATTACAATATAGCGGAACAAACGTCATTGTTCCAAGATAAAAGGGACAAGAGTTATCCGAAGGATGCACGTTTAAGAGGCCTCGTTCCAGAAGAGTTTGGGGACTCAGGTCCGGCTGGCCACCTCAACACAGCTCACCACACGTACTGCAAGGCGTTGTTCTGTAGCCCGTATGGATGCCCTGATGCATCTGCGCCGTACCATGCGGACTCAATTGCCTAGTCCATGCGCTCTGGCGAGATATCAGTTGCACCAGCGTTGCTCTACACCTAGAATGGCGCCACCACATTGAGCTCCACTGGATCTGCCTGCTGTGGTCGATAAAAAACACGTTACGGTGTATGCTCAAGTGAAAGCCATTTTGGCATGTTGCTTTGTTGTTCGTCGCTCAGCATGAATTCCCCGCTAACGCATGTAATTGAAGCCCTCCTATTTTATTATGGTCGGGTCTGTGTCAGGGCTACTGCACTCGCTGACATGCCTTATCGAAAACCCTAGGTTGTATTAGAGGAACCGCAGCGCCGCAGCACCTATACTTGCACGAGTGTTGCCTTGGCACAGAGGCCCCGCTCACCCTCATCTCTGCAGTCCGTGCGACGCGACACCGGTTAGCTGGCTAGTCTCACCAGACTACCCACGTGACCCGGCCTCATCGGTGTGCTCACCCCTGTGTCGGCGTTGAGTTCCGAGCTTCCAACTAACCGCAGGAGCGGAAGAGTTTTCTTGCGCAGAGCGCTTAGTGACCGCATGAGAGCGCTGAGGACTGTACCGCTTCAAAGTCGTTCGCTTTAGTGGCAGTACCTCGGAGATATTTTGAAAGGAATACGATGAGTCTGTCCATTACAGCTATGCCTGGATGGAGAACCAGCGCCGGAGGCCTTGCGAAATAATACGCAAGCTTTCGGAGGGGCACTCTCATCATGGTGAGGCCGCATTCTCGACCGCATTCGCACTTCCTGCTGCCTAAGAAGTCCTGCTGAAATTTGTACGCTATAAGTAGGAAGCTCAGGAGTTATGCTTCGCTCATGATTCACGTGATGGCGTGGGAACATATTAGGCTGTACTCGTGTACATCTATGGCGCGCTACACCTTGCCGATCGGTTAGGTTGGAGCAACGTTCTTACATCCTTCCAGATTGAGAAGAGATTCAGGAGCCGTGAAGTCACGTCTCATGTAGAGCTGCCAGTTTCTATGCAAAGCAGGGGCGAAACGCGATGGTGTTTTCCCGCACCTAAGTCTCCTCGTTGATTCCTTTGTTCTGTGGCGTTGATGCAGATTGCCTAACTCCCAGCTCGCCGAAATCACAGGGTGGCCGCATGTTATCGGATGCGAGCTACTGCAGACGCAAATCGATGACTGATTGGGTGTGCAGTTATTGGTTCCCACAGTTGCTTTCACTAAAGCGAGTCGGAGCGGTTCGGCGGGGATGCGGGTGGAAAACCGAGGTCAGTAGCTCATTCTGAAAACTGCTGAGGCGGTGCTCAAACGCCGCATGAAGTACTACCATAGCGGTCAAGAAACTCTAAGCCCGGGTAAGAGAACAATACTTTTTTTTAATTCATCAACGGAGTTTCAAGTGCCGTTCTTACCCGGCGTATAAATGTTTTCGTCAGCTTCTTGGATTCTGCCCCACGGATGACCCAAAAATGGGCCCCATGGAATGCGCGCAACAGCACCATCGTTTACGGTATAAGTATGGTAGAGGGTGCAGCCGTCTTGTTGGAGGCAGCGATATTGCAAATCCCTCAAACTGGGCGGGACGGCGTCAACGACGACAGAGCCGGGGGCCCTCAATGCTTACAAATAGGCTCTGATTCATTCGTCATGGGATATGCTTGTGCTTGCTCACAACACACAGGAACAAACAGAGTCGATCCAGCCTCTTAGAGGCAAGCGAGCCGCTTAGAATGACCCAGGCGTGCCCTCGGTGGCACCTAAACCCATAGTCCGTCAGACTTCGGAGACTTCACGGGCATGGCGGGAAGTCCAGTCGCTCATAGGAGCGCCTGGTTTGAATCACCACCGACACCTGCCCCTGACGTTGATCGACCCACGGCCGCAACCGCTTCAACGATAACCCTGAAGTCCGGAGAGACACACCTGGGTGCGCCGTCGAAGGTGGAAGCCCCCGCGTCTTCTCTTGATATTCGCCCAAGTGCTCGAGGACTGGTCGAGGTCTTGCCTGTCGTATCTGTTAGGGAGGCCGTGCGAAGGGGACTTTTCGGGCTTATGCCAGGCAAAAACCCGTCCTCTCCCAGTCTGCCATCTTCAATGCAGATAAGCATCACACCGCATGTAGTGCGCGGAACCGACGAGAATTTGTCTTTCACTTGCGGGACGACAGCAGGTGCTGGTGCTACAAAGACATTCCAAGACACAGCGCGGCAATCTGGAGAGTCTGTTGCCAGACGGCACTCAGTAGACTACCACCTGCCGACCGTGCCCCTGTCTCAAGCTGTTGCGGATTCATGGCCGCACACTACGCCTGCAACGCCCTTTCAATCATGGGCAGGTTTCGGTTCGGGGCGACTGCCGACTTCTTCCGGGGACACAGGAACGGCAGTTCCCATTCGTCGACGAGGCACGTATGAACAGCCCTCAAGCGGCAACACTCTAACTCTTCAGCGCCGCGCTTCCTTACCTGTCTCCATTGCTGAGCAGCCGGGAGGCAGCGGCGCGTTTCAGGGTGTCGGCTTGCCACTGCACAACGACGGTGTCTTCAAGGCAGTGACAGAAAAACACGTTCGATATGCCAAGACCTCGGACAGCCAACGGGAGGGAGGTATGGCACGCTCTCTTTCAGGAACTGCTCTGCAGGCCCCTGTGGAGTCTGCGCCGCGACATGCAGCGAAGCTGCCCGGGGGGAGAGACATTCGCGCTTTTGCTGGTACGCGCGACGCGCCATTTGGAAGTGTTCATCAACACGACGTGCCCAGTCAGGCGGAAACAGTGGAAGGCGGTCCTCATAACGAAGGACCCGGAGCGGCAGACGACCCCACACTCTCGCCTGAAGCGGCAGAGAAACCGATGCCTCACCTTGAGGCAGCAGGCGAACGGAAGTTCCCCCTAAGCTCGTTGACCCCACCAGATTCCACCATGGGGCAAAGTGGGGAAGGGCGGGGGAGAATAGACAAGGCAGCTGCCGATGCGTCTTTAGTCAAAGGTAATTCACTTTACCCCTGTGTCTTCGTGGCGTATGATGAACAACCTCGGGTGTGCGTCAACATATCCCCAACTTTTCAACCGCAAGTACGGGTGAGGAGAAGCTCAGCGCCTTCGGTGCAGATTTTTACGGACCTGCCGATGGCAATCTGCCAATGCTTTCAGAAGCCCGTGGACACAGTCACCAAGCCAGCGCGCCTGGTTCCGGCTTGGCTTCGAGGAGGAGCTGGGCGGGCCGATGTAGACGCAGGGAGCATTGAAGGCGCAGAGCGTGTAGAGCATGCACAGGGGCCGCAAGTGCTCAAGCCCTTGGAGAGTCGTGGCCCGTCTGGATACATAGCCGGCGAGCAAGAGTGGTTGTGGCATGTGGCGCAGCCCACTATTCTGATACAGCCGGCAACAAGTCAGGGCAGTAACCGTGCCACAGGTTATAACGCTGGAGGGCAGCGCGGTCGCGGGCATCAGCCGTTTGTAGTCGTTGACGTGACAACCGCTTGGTGGCCGACAGTGCAGTTGCAGTACGTGGATGACGAGCAACAAGATGAGACTGCGGACACTTCTATCGAGGCTGGGAGTACCGATGTCCAAAAAAAAGAACCTGTAGTGGGCCCCGGAATCTGCGTATGGAGTCAAGAGAACCCAGGTTGCGTCGATCAGCGATTGACAACGCGAGCGTAGGATGCTTACGTCTGCGGCCCCGTGCGGACGAACTGAGCTCCGCTAGACCGCAGCGATGATGAAGCGTCGGTGGTGTCATGCTACGTGGCGGCTGATGGTCAAGAGGAATCTCTTAACATAGAAATATGGTCGTGGCGAGGTGGTCTGGTCCCGAAACGGGCAAATGAGTTCCATAAAACTCCATATCCGTTTAGATGCGCAGGGGGATAAGGTGCATAGCATGTTTTGCATTCGGATGCACAAAAGGTAATGTCACTGTGTTTACCGCGTGCTGGACCCTGCGCCAGTGCTCTGTGATGGTGTCTAAGGTGTGTTGTCTTCATTGTGGTCAAGACCTACCTGCCTGATGAAGCATCCCGCGTGACGCTGCGCCCCTTGTCGGGGCTCTTGGTGCGACGACAGAGAACGAAGGCGTCGGCAATCGTGCGCTCCGTGTGATGCAACTTCTTGCGAAATCCGTTGCCCAGAGCGATCCCCGATCCCGTCTATCTAGACGCAGTGCCCCGTGGCCTGTTTATGGAAACACGGTTGTACAAATGCAGAGAGTCCGCCCAAGGAGAGCTACACGTCAAAGCAGGGCAGCAGCATGCAATTGCGTCAAAGCATAGCTCGTGGATGACTCACGCGGGTGTAGCGCCTCAATCGTTACCGTGCAGACGTACTCGGCAGAGGCAGGGACGTAAGGAGTGTACGGAGAGACATTGCCCCTGCCGGCAATGCTGCCTTCAGTCGTACTTGCAGGTATCGTGTCTCAAAACGCACTCAGTCGCCGCCCATAAATCACTCAGCAGGTACAGTGGGTTGCAGGGATGAGCTGCTTGTCTTCCATAGAACTTCAGCGGAGCGTTAGACTACAAACGAGCTTACCTCGCTGTTAGGAGTAGGTGACTAACTCGCACTAACTACTGTTCGTTGGAGGCACGCTAACGTGACACGGCTGCTAGAAAGAAACCCTGCTGTTGGAGACCCGTATGGGCAGTTCTCAGTGGACGATACTCGCCTCTTCGGTGTCGGCCCTCGTCGGTGCTGCGACTGCGCGCGAAAACTGTGTGAATCTTGGCATCCGACTTCAGTCAAACCTGCATAGATCACGGCTACCACGGATGATACGTGCCACCCGTTTTCTGAGCTGAGGGTTCTTCTGTGAAATTTGGCAGACACCCCGTCTCAGCTGATGCCTTGCCGTAACGGTGCTGCCAGCGATTCTTCGCTGGCTTAACCCACGTGAAGCAGAAGCTTCATTAACAGGCATTTACGTTTACATCGAGCAATCGGGCTAACAGTCGTCAAGGGCGACAGAGCAGCCACATGAATCAGTCACTGTGGTGCACTCATAATATACACTGGATCGAGCAAAGCCACCCGTCCTATCATGGCGGCGCTAAGCGACGGGGGAACGTGAAGAGGCCAGTCCGCTGCCATATTTCCATAGACGGCAGCTATTCTGTGCCTGTGTATCACAGAAAATCGAGCCCCCATTCTCGTGTAGTGCTCCAAGCACTTTACAGTGTGAGAGATAACAGCACCGCATCAAGATCTCACCCTCCTCCCGATGGATCGTATTTTTCACACCACCAACACAGACAGTACTGGCGCATTCCTACGCGACAAGGAACGGAAGATGGCTTTCTTTCACGGCCCACGACAACGGAGTAACATTCACCAATTTGCGCGTGTGAACAAATAATGGGCAATAATAGTGGCGCTGGTTCCCCCTTTGCAGACGTCCCTCCACACGAACCGACACAGGCCGAACTTTGTGCACGTATGGGATAGACGTGAAGATTAGCCGCTACATTTTTCTGCCCCAGAAACGATCACTCTCCGGCACTAAGGATTTGTCGAGCTCCCAACCAACCCGCGACGCAAGTCTCAGAGGAGAACCCAGCGGCTTTCGCAGTCTGCCGCGTTGTCGTGTTGCGCTACGCCCTCGCACCTGTATATCTTGGCCGCATGTCGTTACCTCTCTCAGCAGTGAAGAGCAAGAAAGTTCGAAAGTCACCACCTTCGCAGTGAACAGTTGAGGGCAACAATATTTGCTGTGTGACATGTTGCGTCTTGTATGGTTTCCTTCCTCCGCGGCAGCTGGCAGCCGCGACCTGGCTCTGGCTGCGGGACAGGAATAACTGTGACATAGTCCAATACACACTGTGCGGATTACAACGCGACTTTACGCGGCACCAGTCCCTTGCCCCCCCGCGGTTGTGGATGCCGTCCACGACCCGCCTCCTGGCGCAGGCCCCCCCCGTGCTCCCGAAATGCTGCCGTCCCTACCACTGCTAGATGAGGAAAACCTGCTGCGAGCATGCTCCTCGTGGTCTAGTGCCGCCATAACCTGACTCAGTTCGACACTAAACAGCTCCGCTGTTGCCCCCGGAGCTTGGAGTTCCGACAAAGCGGGAAGATAGATCTCTCGAGTGATGGTGTCCCAATCGTACGTTTCGTTCGGGCGTAGGGATGCAACGACATTTGCATTGATTGTATCCGCTCTGACTGAAGCTTGTGACTCGCCCCTGTCGCCGGCAGGAAAGACGTCGGGGCCCCCAGACGAAAAAAGCCGATTCTGCAGCTCTTGAACCTCCACGCTTTTTATCATGAGTTTAGAGTAGAGAACGAGGATATCGGTTTCGAGGGACAAGGCGCAGACATCATTACCATCTGCCCAGTCAAGCTCGGCGCATGTGCGCGGCCCAATCCAGTCCAACGCATAGAGGCTAAGATCCCCAAAGCGAAGATCAGAATCACCCCGAGGTTTCTCACCCAAGGCGGCATAATACGCTGCCATTGTGTGCTTTTTCCTTCGCTGTTCGAGCTTGTGCCGATCCAATCGCTGAGCCTTCAGCTGCGCCCGGGTACTTTGGAGCTGGACCTGCTTCCCCAACAGTGCCAACCAGAATTCTGCGTCTTCCATGGTGTCAATCGTCCGCGCAACCATGACAAGGTACGATGGATCTGACCACCTCTGCAGGAGAACTCTGGCCCAGGGACTGTCTTTCGCAAACCCCTCTTCTATCGCCGCCCGGCGCACAGCCGCTTCTGCCACCAAGCCAGGGCTGGTCGTCACCATGTGCATGACGGCGGGGGCAATTACAACAAAAAGGGGGATTCTCCATGAGGAAGGTGAAGACCCTTGACGAGGACAGCCGTAATAAAGAGAGTTACACTGAGCGGACGGGCTCTTCTGGCAAGACGAGGGACATCCCGACCCCCGGGGGCCGCGGTGGGGGACACCCGGTGGAGGTATGTCATTAAATGCCCTCATTCTTGCTGCTGCATGTTCCACTTCGCTGAACCGTAAAAACAAGGTAGGAAAAAAGATTGTTAGCTGGGTTCGACAAACAAACAGTTCATACACTGCGCACACAACGCAGGCGCTCTAAATATCCGGACTTCCGCGGGCACACCGCCGGCCTTCCGATGAATCCGGAATCTGAAGCGGCAGGCAGCCGCTGCACGGAAGAATAAGAAAACAATTCCGACAATCCTCTAGGAGGAAGCTGTTTTTTCCCTCTCATGCCGAACCAGATCCCACACACGACGAGCGCCACCCTGGTAGCGGTTTTCGCATAGCGATGGTTTGAGGCGGCGCGAACGCCGGACCTGAGAGAACGGCTAACTTGGGACACCCGAGAGGGCATGAATTACTACGCAAAGCAAGATTTTGAGCTTGCTGCAATGCTTAGTTGAAGATACTCGCACGGGACGTATTAGAGGCCGGTCGAGTTTTCAGGACAACCGACGTATGTACGCGGCAGCGAAGAGCATGCTGCGTTTGGTATTCCGGCACTGGCAGCTCAGCGGTGCCGCCCCTAACGCGGCATTACGACACTGAACACGACTGCCATCACACCACCGTATATATTAATACCATAATGCAAGGAATCATGGCTCTGGTCGAAGAACACGGGTCGTGCACGCACCTCTTAGCACGATGCAGTGCCCCCAGTCTTGCGCTCACTGCGGCTCTCCGTCTGCCTTACCGGTAGCGAAAGGCCTCGCAGGGCTCGATGGTCGCATGCATTGCAAGCAGCTCATGGGAAACATGCACGAAAACAACGATGTCTGCAAGCGACTGGAAATAGTAACTTCCGTTCAGCGGGCCCTTCTCGTTTCTGCCAGAGTTAAACTCTCTGAGGAGGCACACGACTCAAACAAATCCATGTGTATTGATGCTGGTGGCAGTCTCTGCCTGCAATCCTGTTGTGTCGGCCGAGCCGAGGACACAAGTGAATGCGCGCGCGGAACCTCCGGCGTGCTGTGCGAG
Source organism: Besnoitia besnoiti (assembly GCF_002563875.1). Taxonomy (NCBI): domain Eukaryota; phylum Apicomplexa; class Conoidasida; order Eucoccidiorida; family Sarcocystidae; genus Besnoitia; species Besnoitia besnoiti. The sequence continues at coordinate 2,355,185 of NC_042361.1, read as the reverse complement.
TCACGTATTGCAAGCGTGCACCACACACGTTTTATTTTCGGTTAGCATCCACGAAAACGAGCTTGTATGTTGCATGAGGAGCGTGCCGACGTTGATCCCCTGGAAGTTCTTCACGAGAAGTTTTGAATTTCTGGCGGTCTACACGTCCGCGCCGACCTTAAGCGCTGCTCAAACTCGAATTTCTCCTGATCCCACCTGGGAGCTTCACTGTCAACTGCTTTTTTCGGTGTCATTAACATCGATGCATCGGTCGCCGCTCTCTTATGTACCATTATCGAGAGCAAGGGAGGCGTTCCAAGTAGACAGTGCTGGCGCTTGCCGTTGCAAGAGAACGCGCGCCTCACAACTCCGCTGCCCTTGCGTGGAAATGCTTACCGTATTTGAGTTGCTCTGCGAGTTGGCGCATCTAGTTAGGCGGGATCTGGGCATTTTGCGGCACGGGAGCATGTGGGGGCGATGCTGAGACAGAATCGGCATCGGTCGTAGTGCTGCGTGCGGCATCGTGGCGCCCGTCCGCTAGCTCCGTTGAAGTGGCTGTTCCAGTTGTTGCTGCTTCCCGATAAGCGGCAAGCGAGATCCGAGCATACATTTGTTTTTGTCACGGACGCGGCGAATACGAGCGCTTTTTCGCCGGGCGTCAGAGAAACCCCCGTTTGAACTGTAAGCGGGCGCAGCAGGTGTGAGCGCCGTACGCGACGTCACCTCTTAATCCTCAGCAGTTGAGGCAGACGGGATTCTCTCCAGGAATCAGGCAGTCACGCTTTGCCATTTCAGGGACCCTGCGCTGGCGCGGCGGCACGATGCCGAAGGCGGAGTTTGGTACAACGAAATGGATGAGCAACAAGATCAAGGCTTCGGGGCTGCAGAAGCTGCGGTGGTATTGCCAGATGTGCGAAAAACAATGTCGGGATGAAAATGGATTCAAGGTAGGACGGGGTCGCCTCCAACTCGAGGTGCTCGCCACCCTGCGTGGGTGGTCCCAACGCCAGGGAGTTGTGACCTGTCTCAAGCCCCCCGTTTGCCGTCGTCCTCCATGTGCGCTCCAGCTTCCGCGTCATCACATGTGTTTCATCGAAGATTCGCCGACGACTTTCGGCGTCGCTAGGGGACGGTTCCGTGAATCTGCACGCAGGGAAGCAGAGGAGCGGCGTCAAGTCCTGTCTCATTTTTGTTCGCTTGCCGACAAGCACGCCAGTGTCTGCAGAGGATTTGCATTTGTTTGCATCTCCACGTGTGCTGTGTGAAGTCACCGCGTTTGTGAGCACGTGTTTGGCGACAGGAATCAGGCCAGCTCGTCTGCTTCAGAGTGACGCCACTCCCCTGGCGTTCCTCGTGCTACCACTTAGGCGCTGGTTCGAGACGACAAAAGTCCACTTTTGCTAACGAATGTCTGACTCTTCACATGCTGTTTTTCTAAAACTTTCAAAGATGGAGTTGGTAAGCGTTGTGTCGGCTCGCTCCTCGGCTCTGGTGTGTGCGTCAGTGTCATCGGATGTCGGAAGGGCATCAGCGTATGATGCAGATTTTTATCCAGAATCCGACCAAGTTCATGGACGACTTCTCCCAGGAATTCGAACGTGAATTCATGCGGCTCATGCAGACGAGGTACGCCGGCGTGCGCGCCCTTCACTCGACTGGACCGTGGGGACAGATGAGTTCTTGGGGTGTTGCCGTTTCTTTGCGCTCATGTTAACGGCGAGAAGGCCGCTTTACCGTGTCCGGCAAAGAGTGCGGTGGGGGCCGCCTTCGCGGCGTTCGACCTACGGGTTCAGCATGCTCGCGCCAACCTGCAAGAAACGGCAACAGAGAGGTTTTTCGGTTTTTCCTTGTGCATGCACCGGACGCAGCCGTTCCAGTCCGGGCACACTCCCTTGAGTGTCTCTCCGCGCTGCTCCGCCTGATTCCTCCAGATACTGCAGAACGCGCGTGCTGGCGAACTCGGTCTACAACAACATTGTCGCGGACCGCCAGCACATTCACATGAATTCCACCATTTGGGTCACGCTCTCGGAATTCGTCCAGGTCAGCCGCCCGCGCTCATGGCCTCAGCGGGCCGCCGCTGAGCGGAGGGAGGACCGGGGGAGGGGGGGGGGCGGAAGGGGGGGGGCTTCGAGCTCCGGGTCTTTCGCCCGGCACATGGACAGGGGCCGCCCGCGGCTGGAGGAACGAGCGGCTGTCTCTGTCGTCTGCAGGCGAGATGGCCTTCCCAGCGGCGCGTGCCGCGACGCCGCCCGCCTTGGGGATGGCCGAGGGCGCCCACCCCGCGCGGCGCAGCTCTGCGGGGGGACAGCGGAGGGCGCGCTGACTGCGGAGTTGAGACAGGCTGCAGATAGCGGCGTACCGTGTGGCTTCTCCGAGGTAGATTTGCCGATCCGGGTTGTGCTCATCGCTTGCCTTTTTGCAGTACCTGGGCTCGACGAATAAGTGCAAGATCGAGTTGACACCCAAGGGGTGGTACGTGGAGTACATCGACCACGACGAACGCCGCCGGCTGGTAGGTTGGTCCGACTGTCGGCTTTCCGGCGATGAGGGAGTGGTGCTGTGTGGAGCGCGACTTCAGATTCTGTAGCCCAAGGGGGCTGCGCGATAGGCCTCTAGGCTGGCCGCTTCGTTAGGAGCTGCGCTTCGCTCAGAGCGCATGCTTCCCTGTCTCTGTCCTTTCATTTCGAAGCCAACAATTGGACCGCGGGACAGCTGCCGGAGACGCAACCGGCCTAGGAACTTTGTAGAGGGGTCTACATTCGCGGATGACCGTCAGGTGCACACGTGCCGTGCAGAGGCTCTGAGAGTGTGGCGCCACTTGTTTTTGCGCTGTGCGATGGACGGTCTTCGCCACAGACCCAGTGCGCGTGTCTTGTTCGCCTCTGTCTCAGGAGGAGCAGGAGAAACGCCGCAAAGTCGAGTTGTCTCAGGAGGAGGCGAAGGCTCGGCGGCTCGACGAGCTGGTTGAAGAAGCGAAACGCCGTGGAGGATATCAGCAACCTGTAAGTCTGCCAGCTGTCTGGGCTGGTATCTGTGCGCGTCACTCTCGAGAATGCCAGAGGGGAGACAGGCTGGAAGTTTGTCTTCATTTGTCCAGCTGAGTCCCGGTCGCTCTGCCGCATGTGGGCGCCACATTGGCCTGTCTGCGCGGGCGCTTCCCGCGCGCGAAAAAGCGTGAGAGGCGGCTTTGTCTTTTCGGTCTCTCCAGGAATACACACCGCTGTTGAGGAAAGAAGGCGACAACAAAATCGTGTTGCGAGGCTTGGCTGTTTCGGCTGAGAAGGCTGGGGGAAAGGAAGACGGATCAGGCGGAGGGCGCCCCGCCAACGCTCTGAAACTTCTCGAAGCCGAGCTCAAGAGGAAACGGCGCGCTGGCGACGTGCCGCACAAAGAAACTTCGGCAGGGAGGGACGAGGCTCGAGACCGCAAAGGCGGCGCCGCGACGAAGCTGCCGTTGGAAGCGGAAGGCGCCCCGAGTTCGAAGAAAATGCGAGTACGCATACGAAGAAGCATACAAGGCCAGCGACATGCGGCCGCAGTTTCGTGCTTCAGTTCGCGGGACACCTTGCATCGGGACTCCGCGGAGACGAGCGGCGTGTTTCTGTTGCGTAAGGCGTTACTCAGCACCCCCACGTTGCCTTCGGCGACGAGTGAGGCGGCGGCTCTTTGGATTCCCGCGCCGGCCAGAGTGTCGGAACCAGGGTGCCGTCGACAAGGCGGGTCGTGTCTGCTGCTTTCTTTCACTGTTTGGCAGTATCCCCTTCAAGAGGCTGAGTGGCTTCGCCTGGAGATCGAGCGAGACCACGCGGAGCCCCGCTGTGCCGCCCCTGAGGAGAGAGAGAGAGCGAGCGTGGAGGACGAGTGGGGGGCCTACAGGCGAGATGCGAAGAACGGCTTTGACGGCCTCTGCCGGCGCTTAGCGGACGCGCGTAGAGCGAGAAGCAGCGTTCGCGAAGGGAGCTGCTCACGCGGAGATAGCCCTGACCACGCACACCCAGGCGAGAGACTCCGCCGACGGCCATCAGAGTCGCCCGAGAGCGAGTGCGGACGAGACCAAGGCAGAACAGACCAGGTCGAGGATCTGGAGCCTCCCCCTCATAAGCACCGTGACAAAGACTGGTAAGCCTACGACGCACTGTCGCCAGTGCTCTGCCCTGAACAACGCAGAGTCGAAGAGAGTGCTTCTCTCGCGCTGGGACTGCCGTCAGGTCGTCCCTTCTCGGTTCGGGGAAATGTGCGCTGTGTGTGCGGCTGATGCCGACGAGGGAGGACTCCCCCCGCGGGTCTGAGCACGTCGAGTCGGGGGCTGAAGACCGGCTGTGGTTTCCGCGCCTATGTTTGGATGGTCTTCCGACAGGTGGCTGCGGGAAGGCTGCGTTGTCAAAGTGATGCACGAGGAGCTCGGTGATGGACGCTTTTACAAACAGAAAGGGAAAGTTCTCAAGGTCGAGGACAGGTGAGCTTCGGCAAGCTTTTGGACGTGGAGCTGCGCCGTACATACGCAGAGTTAAACGGCGGCCGCATGGCGACCGTGCGTCTCGAGGTTTCCTTTCCTACGCCCAGCTCTCGAGCGTCTGGGAGGAGTGGACTGTGTTGTGGCGCGTTGCATCAACGAGCTGCTGCGACCGCGCGGGCATTTTGTCTAGAAAACTGGTGACGGAGTCTGAGTCTGAGGGACAGGCCCTCTACTGGCAGTTTTTGATCGGTTGTGAGGAACAAGCGAGTGGGTGTTCCCGTCTTTCCCTCTTCCACTTCCGGACAGATATGCGGCGTACGTCAAGATGCTTGAGAGCGGAGACCTGATTCGACTCGATCAGACCATGCTCGAGACAGTGATTCCCGTAAGCTGCGCACTTCCACGTGCTTTCCTGTTGCCAAGAAGTGGAGCTCTGTTGCCGCACTAACAGGGTAGGACCGTGAAGAGCGAGGGAATCCGCGTGACGAAGATGCGTGGATACCTCCTCTGCAGAGGAGTATGCCCTTACGGTCAGGTGTCGCGAGGGATTCGCCACGCAGAGAGTACTGCGGGGATGGCTTTCAAGTCGGCGTCTCTCTCAGCGGGAGAGCCGCGGGTTGTCTTCTGTGGCCGATGTGTCCCGCTGCCCTCAGAATATCGGCGGGAGTGTGCGGATAGTGCTCGGCGAGTGGAGAGATCATGAAGGCAAGATGGACGGCCTAGACACGGATAACTTTTGCGTCCACGTGGTCATCCACGCGGGGCCCATCTTCAAGGCGCGGCCGGGTCTCGGTAAGCGAGTCGTGAGTTCGGCGCTGCTTCAGCATGCGCCGCGCTCAGGCTAGCCGCGAAGCAGAGTTTTGACGGAAGCCAACGGTAGTGGCTGTGGTAGAAAGAGGGCGCTGGACTGTTGGCCTCGCGCTCCAGAGTGCAGCCAGTCGAGGTGTAAACTTGGGCCCTTCCTCCTTTTTTTAGTCACCCGTGCGCGCAAGAATACGGCCCTTCCATGTTCGCGTCAGATGTCCACGAACTGCTGCAAGTACCTGTGCGTTCGCTTCGCGTCAGCCGCAGCTGGGTGTGTTGGTCAAGAGAAGATACGGTGTTACGGGGGTCCAGGCCTCTCGGCAGCCGTGTCGAACTCGATGCTCGTCTCAGCGTGATATTCTGCAAATCCATCTACGCGGGTAGTCGCTATTCATCTGCGACCTGCCCCTCTCCGGCTCCACCATTTCGTGGTTTGTATCGTCAGCTCCTTGTTTTACCTTTCCCCTGATGATGCGTTTATGCTCAGCTCCCTTCGTCGTGAAGGGTCTGCCGTACGAGCACGTTTGCAAGGTCGGTTGAGCGCCTACGGTTAAGGATTTGGCGTCCGCGGCAAATCCAGTCTTTGCCCTGTCTTTCTATAGCCTAGAGTCGGATTCAAAAGGCCATACACGGCGCTGTCTTCTCCGCGAGGGCTGGCAGTGTCGGGGGACCTGAACGCTTTCGCGTCTGAACGCCGTTGGCGAGAGAGGAATGAGGCGGCCGAAGCGAGCGCCACGTCTTCCACGGCGCTTACTTCCGCTGTTTGTTCGAGGAACGGAGGGGGTCGTCTCGGTTTCATAAAAGTCTGGTGTTTTGTTCGTTACAGCACGCAGACAGGCCCCGACCTCTCAGCTGATTCCTCCGTGCAGTTCTGCCTCTTTTCTACACAAAGTTTTTTTCGCGTGCTGCTGCGGAAGAGCTACGCTAGTTTTCCGCGGTGAAAAGAGTAATACATTCTCCTGTCTGTTGGTCTTCAAAGGAAAGCGGGACATGGATAAACCATACTGGACGTCTGGTTCAGTGTTCATGCTGTCTATCCCTATCTTTAGTCTTCTTGTCTGGGAAGGGGCGGCATGTGAGGGACGTGCCCCGGCACAGACTGGCTCTTGGAGAAACTGCGATGTCTCCGGAGCAGGACATACTTTACTATTCCGTTCCTATTTCCTCTTTCGATGGAACAGTGTCGCCCAACTGGCGATCAAGTTGCTTTTGGCAGGGCCAAGAAGAACGCTGACGGAACCTACATAGCGTCAGCGTTGCAATTGTGACAGTATGGTACACACGAAATGCTTGAGCGCTTGTACTCGGCATGGAAGACAACACAGAGAGCTCGTCTCTCAAGTATCGCAGGAGAGCGTAGCGAGTAGCGTGTCTCTGGGTGACCTCGAGTTTCCCTTCTGATTCGCTACATATTCGCCGAAAGCATCCTAGGTCAAGCTAAAGCTTGCGAGCTCCGCAGCTAGAGGAAATGTTTCACGCATCCAGACGTTGCCTCTAGCGTTTTCAGGCTCTAGGTGTGTCACGGCCAGCGAGCCCCTCAGAGGTCCAGCGGACGTAGGAAATTGGCGCATGACAGTTTGTCTGTTTCTGCTAGAGCTGTCGCCAGAGTGTATGGCGGTACTTCTCATGGATCTTAGCGTTCGTCTGAGGATTGCCTGGGGCCGGCGAACTCGAGCAAGTCGTGTAGCTGGGTGTGTTGCGTATTATTGACATGAAGCCCGCCTGAGGGGGACGTGTTGCACCGGCTTCCCTGCGTGCACCAGGTTGGCCATGAATAACGTGTCTGGAAACGGGTTTTTGCCTTGGAAACGCTGCAGGATACTATCATGTTCTACGCGGAGGCGAGTATTCGGCGTTCGGTCTTGCCTTTTCCGTCGAAATCGCCCCGTAGACTGCAGCCTGAGCGAGCGTCAGAGCAGGCACGGCCGAGCTGAGGCAATCGACGTGTCCGCGGCTTGATACATGCCCTAGATTACGCGGGAGGCCCCTCCTGTTTTTCTCTGAGTGGATTCTCTTCTCCAAAGCTGGATGTCGCGATGATAGTGCACGGAAATATTTTTGGGAGGAAACGAAGCGGCACATGCGGCAAGTGACGCTCTCCCCTTCTTTCCGCCTGCGCCAGCGCCGTCGAAAAATTATTGGGTCGCTGTGTGCACCTCGCGTGGAGTTCTGCATGCGCGCAACATTCACGGCCGACTCTTTCCGTTGTTGGAGCCAGCTGTGGTCCCCGTTGTCTAGACGGCCCAAGGACGCGGGCTTTGATTGACTATGAACCGCTCTTTCGTTTGCGCAAGACGTCAGACGGTCGAGCCTGTCTACTTGTTGTTGACGTGATCGGTAAAGGGGCTTTATGCAGTTCCCTGCTTTGTGAGCAGGGTTTCTGGGGTTGAAGCTGTTTCCCTTCATCTTCAACTCCACGGTTTTCTTTGCCTTCCATCTCCAGTGCCGTTGTTTAAGAATCTACTCGATTCAAGTACGGGAACTCTGTCGTCGCCCCCCCCACCCACAGTGGCGGCGTTTTTCACTCTGTGAACCCGAGGGCAAACGTTTCAGCAAATCGTAATCTTTTCGGCATGCTCTTGGAGAGCTTCGTCAAGCTTTTTTTCGTTACGGAGCCCGTCGCCGGTATTCGAGCGTTTCCAAAGTCGTTTCAGTACTCGTCGTCGTGTTTAATCTGTTGGGCGGCGCAGGCGGGTCGTCGGCCGTGCAGTTTTTTCCCTGTGTCCCAATTGTCACGCCGGCATCCTCGCACCCGTCCTTGCTACTCCAAGGAAGTGTTTGGCGTCGACGGGGCCGTAGGCTGGCGTCTGTGAAAAGGACTGCGGGAATCATCGTGAATCACGAGTAGCGAGCCCTTTTCTGTCCTCTGTCCCACTGCGTAGTCGCCTCGCTCCATTCTCCGAACAGCTCCTGGAGAGCGTGTGCGCGTAGTTCCTCTTCGTCGGTTACCGACCGATCTTGTTAGCGCAGCAGTAGCAGCTGTCTGGGGGAGGTTGCGGAAGACCTCGGTTTCGAACGTTTGGCATCTTACAGCGACTCCAGGCGGCCAAGATGGGGCGCAAGAAGCGCAGAGGAGCGACTTTGAAGCCGTTCTGCTACTACTGCGATCGAGAATTCGACGACGAGAAAGTCTTGATCCAACACCAGAAAGCCAAGCATTTCAAGTGCACACAATGTGCAAGGAAACTGGACACAGCGACGGGTCTGGCCGTGCATCTGCTTCAGGTTCACAAGGAGCAGATCGACGCCGTCCCCAATGCGCTGGCGGGGCGAGACATGGTTGAGCTCATTGTCCACGGAATGGAGGGCGTTCCGCAGGAGGTCATCGAGGAGCGCCTCAGCAAGCAGACCAAGCGAAACGAAGGCAAGGAAAGCCAGAAAAGACAACGCGTGAACTGGGCGCAGGTAGGTCGTGTCTTGCACGCACGCGGCCTCGTGCGTGACCGCCGATGAGCCCTTTCGCCGCAGTATCGTCCGAGGCGGCGACGTCTTGGCGTTTGGTTTCTGTAAATGAGTTATATCTGGTGGTCAGAACTGGGCGCTTAACTGCTCGCATCTACTCGCTGCGCGTAACGGCACGACCCATTCTTGACCGCGGCGAGGATGTTTTCGTGCGTACCTCGACTTCGAGTTCGCTGCGACAAGAAGGCGTGTGTGTCGGCGTATATAGCAACGGCGTGTTGTCTGCCCTCGAAGAAAGCGCGAGTGTGCAGTTGTGGAGGGGCGTGCGGGCTTCGCTTGGTTTCGACGGAGATGACAGGGGAAGCAGCCGACGGGGCGGAGTGGGTGCCTCTTCCGTTTACGGCAACGCGCCCCTCGTTTGGAAGTTTTTCGTTGAGCTCTGAGCGCTCCGAAGCAGGCACTGACTGATTCTCTGGAGTTTGGCGCGGACAGAAGGTGTGGCACTCTCTGTGATACATTTGCCTACGTGCCTGGGACCGCTGCCGAGCGTCGAAGGAACAGAGGTCAGCGAGAGACGACAGGCATCGCTTTTGTTCGGTGTCCTGTCTTCCTTTACAGGTGACGATGGCGCCGACCTCGATGGAGCAATTCGCACTCCAGGCGCAGCAAGGCATTCTGCCGACCTTCGTTGGTCTGCCCAGTCTTGTGCCTGGCGGTCTCGGAGGTAGGCATACCGGCTCGATGGGTGTCTGTGCTCCGAATAAGTTTCCCAGACCCCGAAGTGGAGACTCAGCTCCCAGGAACGTCGCGGTCGAGACAGGCGACACCGCGCCGTACGTCCTCAAGAGATCTGCGTCTGTTTGTCTCGGTTGTTCCTTCGCTCCTTTCCGCTTCCGGGCTCTCTCCAAGTCGCGCAACCCCACGGCTGTGCTGTCAGGCGCGTTGCGGCGTTGTAGGTGCATGCAGTGCATTGTCTGCTCTCATAGTCGCGCATGGCGGAACGGAGGTCTTACTCATCACGTGCCAAGAGAAACTGCTTTGTGGTGCTGCTGCCGACGGTCATCGGGAATTCGGAGTTGCGATATATATATATATATATATATATATATATATATATATATATATATATATGCGTGTGTGTGTGTGTGTGTCAGCTGCAGCTGGCGGGTTGCCTGGTCTGCCGTTCCCTCCCGCTGTCGGCTCTGCAGGGTTAGCGCCTGCGCTGCCCACTCCGCCAAGCATACAGGGCCTCTTGGGGCAGACTGCGGGACAGGTTAGATCTCGAACCGGAGGTTGCGAGGGCGCCGTAGCGGCTGGCGCGGATGAAATAGTCTGTCGAGTGTGCTATGCCGTGGGGCGTCGTGGCCTGCCGATGCCGTCTTGTAAAGCTTGATGGACGCACGCTGTGGAAAAGCGGAAGTGCCGCCTCTTTAGGGTTGGGAGCTCGCGGGCAAGACAGGTAGTCGTGAAGGCCGGAATAAAGGACCTGTGAACGAATCGAGGGTACAGGCGTCGGAGGGAGGGGTGTGGTGACTGTGGGGACTGAGGCTGAGGGCGTTCTGGCGGTGGAAGGAAATTGCACGCTCGCGTATTGCCGCCATTCCATGTTGTCACACAATATGTTGAAAAACAACCGTCGGCTCTCAGTCTGGATATCCGTCTGGACTGGTCTGGCGACGCAAGAGTGTGCGTACCGAGTTTGCTCGGGATCTCTCAAGGAGGAGTGGCCGCATGAAGAGCCATGTCTGCTCTGTGCAGGCAGATGACGGGGATACTCATGTCAATCGCAGCACACGCTTGCGAAACCAAAGGCCTTATGTGTTGGTTTTTTTTTTGCAGTTGGCGCCTGGACTTTCCGCCGTCGCACCTGGAGGTATTCCAGGTGGCTTGGGCGGTCCACCCGGTTTGGACGGAGCTCTCGGCATGTGCTCTTCCATGCCTGGAGGGGCGGTGCAAGGCTCGGTGGCAGCTCCCCCGCCTGGAAGGCCGCCTGTCAACTTCGCTGCACCGCCGCTACCAGCAAATGTTGCGCTGTTGTACAACGATGATATGGTGAGCTCCCGAGAAACTGGTTGTGCCAACGCCGAATAGATTGCTTATGTGCGGGGCGTGGGCTTGTTTTACCTAATCAGTCACCAGCGCTATCGGATAAGAAGGTGCCTTAGAGAAAAGGAGGACGCTTGCGACTCAGAAACACATGGGCGTACTCTTTCCGAAGCAGTGGCATCGCCATGTGGGCGACTTGCGCGTATCAGTAGGCGAAAAAAGGAGGACAATATGTGATGCCGCACGTGAGCAGCCGCATTGTACACTGAAGGATAAATTTGCGAGTCAACTGTCTCCCGGCGGGTTGTCTAGTTCTGGACGCATGCTGAAGCAAATTTGAAGTGTGCGTACACGTCCAGTGCTTTGGTGTTGCTGGGTTGTTCTAGATTTCCTTCCTCACGCGCTTCCTGGCGGGTGCCGTAGTGCAAATCGATATAGCCTCGCTTCGGCTTCTGTGTGGAGCGAAATCTCGCGTGTCGGTGTGTGTTGCGTGCCTTCTTGCCCTGCTGCTTTTGCAGATTTCAATGGAAGAACGGCGAGCTCATGAGCAATTCGGCTACAGAGAAATTACTGCATGAGTCTTTTTCGTAGATGTGATGTGACAAAAAGCTGTTTTTCACTTTAGTCAGGAAAGCAAAGACCTCGGTGTGCATCGTGCGAGACCCCATGGCCTCACATCCTACATCCTGTATTTCATCTCCATCGTTTCCATGTCGCCGAGAAGAAATGCCGCTCGTCTGTCTCGATTCCTTCTCAATACCGTAGTCAGGTTATTATTTTCACCACATTCAGGTACTTGGTGGCGCATGGTGGCATCAAGAAGCTTCAACCGTGACTTCAGCGGCCTGCTGACGACACCTTCGGATAATAAATAGTCTGTCATAGGCACGGCGCACTGGCAGGCACCCTCTCATATTGCTATTTTACTTAGTTTGAAATAGTTCACAGAACGCAACCTGCACAATAGACCACATGCCGGGAAGCAAAAAAGGGCCATGCCTTGCTCAAGTAGTTACCTGTACTACTTCAGTAGTGTATAGGGTGCTACGACCGAACGAGTGTTCCGGCATCTGGAATAGGATACTTCTGCTGCGCTTCCAATCGAACGGCGGCTGCGCGAAGAAAGGGTTTCGGCCCTCGTGCGGAGTCTGGGTATCCAGGAAGGCACGCCAGTTTACGCTTCGTGTTGCTCGTGTGAAGTACACTGTTGGGCGGCAACAACATACAGAAACCCTCTATATTGCAGATGTTGGTATGGAATATAGGCCCGCTTGCTACGTGCGTGCATATCTGGGTAGCAGTCCGCAATGGTTCAGCAGCTGCAGCCGGAACCACGCCACGCCGTTGGTGTTCGAGGGAAAGGGCACGACCGGCGTGACAGTGCGTGGTTCGCGCTGTGGGGAAGTACGGGTAGTTCGCATGCATTAGAGTGCTGTATTAGGCATTCTGCCGAGCTCCACGTGGAACAATTACACGGTCAAATCGATCAGAGAGTACAGGCATAGGGTTTAGGCACCATGCAGCGCTCAGAATATATGTCTACAGCGCCGTATTGCGAGAAGACGTATCGACTATTAGTGGATGGGAGCGCACAAGTCTCAACCTAACTGTACGGGTGCAGGGAACGTGGTGCGCCGTCCGATTGCCGCATTCGGGGTACAGTCGCTCGGGCCAAAAATCCAGGAAAGGAGACGCATGGAACGAGGCACAGCAAGAGGCAAAATACCCGCAAAGAGGATTCCAAGGGCAAAGCACAGACGGCATTCGCCGCCACCGCAGGGAAGCCGTGCGGTAAACAAGCATAAGAAGGGCAGTTGGCAGAAATGCACAGTCTGAGAGTGTTTACAAACGTTTGTGGGAAACGGGTATTGATGCTGACACACACATTCATCTATGCGTAGCGAAATGTGCGTGGGGACGCGATGGAAACAACAGTTATATCGTACATGTCGGCGGTGGGACAGCGACGACACTGTATATTGGCGAAACGGAATATCCACTGTCAGTTGCAGGTGGTTTAAGCCGACTGACCGTTGAACGCAATGCACAAGAAAAAGAGACCATCTGGGTGCCAGTTCCGCAAAATTAGCGCGCAGCAGACTGCGCTGCAGCATAGATATTTGACTGGAATCGCCCCTTGATCATACACCTCGCCTGCACGCCGCATGTCGTTCGCCGGGCATTTGCAGGCTAGGTGGGGAATGAAGAAAGAGATGGCCAGAAGGCTGCCTCGTCAAACCACTGGACTTCCCCTACTCGATATTGATGTTCCGAATTGCAGGTGGCTTTGTTGGGACCTCCTTGGGAACGTGCACTTGCAACACTCCGTTGACGAGCGAAGCCTTGATTTCGTCCTCTTTCACCTTCTCGGGAAGGATGAATGTGCGGGAGAAAGACGCCTGCCTACGCTCCTGGAGATAGAATCCTTCGTCCTGTTTCTTGTGTTCCTCCCGCTGGTCGCCGCTGATTCTCAGAACGCCGTCATGCACATCCACCCGTAAGTTCTCGCGATCCATGCCCGGGACATCCGCCTGAACAACGAACTCTGCTCCTGTGTCCCTCATATCAACTTTTGGCATCGAACTCGCCCACGGCGCGCATCGAGTTCCCCAACCAAAAGGCATTAGGCCCCACGGGCCACCAGCTGACAAATCCTTTCCGCCAGTCATCGGAACCATCTGCCCTTCCCCGGCAGCGACGGGTGCGGAACTCTCCGCACCGCCGCCTTCAAGTGCCATGGGCAGGTAGGGAGCAGTTCTAGGCTGGAACCAAGACGACGGCCGCCACCACGGTCGACTCACATACGTCGGTTGCTGCTGGTGGGGAGGGTAATTACCCTGCGTCAACGGCGCGAACGAGCCAAAGTGTTGGTTGTAAAATCGATCCATTTCATGATGGATTCGGCTCATATCCTCCATCATCTCGGCGTAGATGCGGTCCATTGTGCTTAACTGAGGCATCATCGTCGGCATCAGCAAAGGATTCTGGCACCCGGTATTTTCCGCCCCTGACATAGTTTGGTCAGCGCCTTCGTGCCCTTGCATCTGGCTCTCCTGAGCCGTGCTAGAGTTCGCCGAAGCATCTGAGGAGCTCGACATGCTGCAGACCAACTCAGCGCGAGTCACAAATCCTTCGAAGAGTATGACGAGGCACAGAGCGCTTCCTTGACGGGAACGAATGGTCCAGTGGGTCGCTGCAGAGTATACTCCTGCCAGCACAGTCGGGTCGCAGGCGACGCTAGTGCGTGGTTCACAGTCGTGAATCAGACTCAGCTATCCAGTCAGCCTCCTTTTCCGGCGTCAATTACAGCGGGAGCGGACTTTCTCTGTCCAAAAATAAAACAAAAACTTCTCAGCCTCTATATTCTTTCTCTCCAAGAAGAGATATAATGGGCGTCCGGGCCTGCCAGTCAGGACCCGGACCAAGCTGCCAGTGACGAGACGAAATAGCGATTGTCAGGTGTTCAGTACCACAAGGGCAAGCGCCGGGGCCAAAAAATATCGCAACCCCCTGTCTGACTCCCGCTGTCCTCCTGGCTGGATCAGGAAAGAGTGAGAGCGATTTAACAAGATGCCGTGAGTGTTTGCACCGTTGCTAGATGAGTGACGGCAATATCCGGCTGCAGCGCCAGACGACGGGAGACAGTATGCATGGAGCGAAAAGGAAGTACCACCGTTCTTACGAAAATGCCTTCTTTGGAGGCAAAACCGCGTCAATGAGCTGAACGAATTTAGCTTGTCTGCCAATCCCAAGCGCTGCTGCCGTGCCGACTAGTGCACGTGTCCTGTTTTACTGCCTGCAGTTGGTAGAAGCACACCAAGCGCACGCAGTCCTGCATGCCGTTCACTGCGTACGCCGCTTTGCCATTGATCTGGCATGGCTTCCGCCGATGTCATGACAGAAGACCGCCGTCTATAGAAAATAGTATTTGCGGATTAACGTGGGCAGCTCGAACAGTGTCTAACGAATATACGCGAACACACCGGTGTCGTAGTGCGACGCATCCAAGGATGGAGTGGCCTTTAATGCCGGAGCCGTATCGTCAACAACTACGGACTTGCAGGCAGAAACTTTCGCAGCGCTCACGCATTCTCTTTCTCAAACAGTACTGGTGAGACATGCATGAGGCTACGTGATGCAGATTTAAACGTCCTCAAGTTGGTATCTACCGCATACACAGACGAGCAGGTGCTGTGTCGTGAGGCTACACCGTTTTTGAGTTTTCTTCAAAGCGGAAAGGGGACTGTCCAGAAGTGTAACAAAGAACAACAGCAGGCATAAAATCACCCAGGATGGATAGGCCAACTGGGAAAGTGTCCCATTTGTCATGCGATTTCGCGCGCCAGGTGTGGTGTGGCGTGTAGCCCGTGGAATAAAGTACCTCCTGCGTTAGGGGCGAGTGAATCTGCAACCGTGGCAGATATAATTTGAGTTCTCTTCATCTTTTGGTTTGCGTCTAGATCTTATTTTGCTCCTCAGCGACGGGGAAGATGTGCGGGCGCCTCCGTGGGTCGACGATGTATCTGGCGAACGAGTATGGCAATGGTTGTCTCTTTTCGCTCTATCCATGTCTGGAACACCAGTGCTTTTCATGGCTATCATGCTACGTGCAATGAGTATAGTGGTATCCAGCGTATATATGAACCAACAACATATCTAAACAAGCTGTACGAGTAGCATGACTCTCACTCTGGGGGGAGGGGGGGTGGGGGTGGCACGTACGTTTTCGGAGGCTTCATCAGTAGGTAGTCTGTCCGTCTGTAAGTATCCGAGGCCGTCCCTCTTAGATATTTGTGACAAGTCTCATTTCGAGAGGAGTGCTGCAGCGGGAAGGTTGTCCGACGTGGTTGCCCCGTGTGCAATCTGAAGGTTCCTCTTCGTTTGCTCGCTCTTACTGATGTAGTCAAGCATAGCTGTCCGGAAGCGCCACACGTTGAAGACTCTACGTAAAACAAGTTCTCGATCTAGACGTTTCTTTCAGCTTGCCACGCGCTACCACTGGAGCCCACTATGACGTACAGGAGTCGTCCCCGG
The DNA here is from genome assembly GCF_002563875.1 of Besnoitia besnoiti. Taxonomy (NCBI): domain Eukaryota; phylum Apicomplexa; class Conoidasida; order Eucoccidiorida; family Sarcocystidae; genus Besnoitia; species Besnoitia besnoiti. The sequence continues at coordinate 2,339,461 of NC_042361.1, read as the reverse complement.
CTAACTTCACGGGGCTGGGCTTTCGCATCGCGCCGGGACCAATGTTGAGCGCTCAGACTTTATTCTTGGTCGAGATAAGCTGAAGAAAGGTGGAGGGCAAGGAAAACCATAAGCAGCTGGACTAGCCTCCCTTCTCAATCTACGTTAGACCCGTCGCTTAGCTAAAGACGTTACGAAAAAGCGGCAGCCATTTTTCTTCGATAGGGTCATCGTAGGTGACTACACCTGAATGGTACTTCTTAGCATGTTATGCGGTGCAGGTGCTCATGGCTACTGCCGTCGCCAATTTGTGCGTGTAACAGCACTCCAAGGAGCCACCAGTGAGATGCTGCCCCTGCCCCCCTGCTCGGAGGATTAACTTCAGTATTCTACGACCATAGTGTCTTTGTGTGTTCGATTTGAATCGTGCTCTAAAAAAGCACATGGTTTTCGTCATGCGGTGCTAGGTATCGCCGTCTCCGGTAGTAAACGGTTCCTGCTGAGGGCATCCGTCTTCCAAATAATTCATCTCGTGTCTTCTGTCCGTGCGTGCTGTGTCACCACTATCTACAGGTTGAGATCTGTTCAAACAGCCGGTGGGGGGTCATAGTACCGGGCACGCGTGACGTCGTGCCGGTCTGCAACGCTATAGACTCCTGCGTGGCAGAGGGAGCTGTCTTTCATTGAAAGAAAAGTTTTCTTCACAACGCAATGTCATAACGTGGCCGCTGCTCAGTGTGTGGTAGTTCCGCTATTCGTATGCTTTGTCTACCTTGTCCTGCTCTAGCTCGCACAAGGCAGCCTTCCGGGGCGCGAGTTTCCGCATGCATTCGCCGTCTGCGGCGATACCGGTGACGATCAACTGGCAGTTTCAGTGCAGCTCAGACTGAAATTAAACGACGCAATGGTGAAGAACGAGAGTTGCTCCGGTTCTTGTAAGTGTTTGTCTTTTGGGCAACATAGACGCGAAGCCCGTGTCGCAAGAGATACCGACAGAAGTATATGCATGCAATCTCGGTGAACACAGATCGTATACTGCTGCTCGGCGTTTCTCAGCAGCAGCTGAGTGGCCGTAGACAGCTCTGCTGTAGCCTTTGAAGCTCACGGAATACGGTGGAATTACTTGCCGGAGATTTGGCCTTTTGCGGAGGGGAGAGTTTGTTCGGAGCTCTCCCGTGAACCCACGAGCATCCTCTTGGAGTGCTGCCACGCGCGCGTGGCTCACCAGTTCTCCGAAGCCCCGGCCCATAAACACTATTTGTATCGTGTTCGGGCGTGTTTCCCGGTTCAGTCGACTCGTCCTCGTTCGGTTTGCACGTCCCAGTGGCGCCGTCAGGTCCTCCAGGTCGTCGGGCGGCACCTGTGTCCGTGTGACGATTCCGAAACGTCTATCGGTCCTGTGACGTCACTGCTACGGCTTTGGCTGTGTTGCATGCGGCCAGTGCACGTCGCTTGAATATGGATGCCTAGTGTGTCTTTGCGAGGATATAGCTGCGTACTGTTTCTCCCCTCCATGAGGCGGCAGCGAAACCAGCCCCGAGGAGGGGGCGGGATGCCCGCAGGGTTCCCCTTTGCAATGCCTCCCGGCTTTCCAGGGGGCTTGGGGGATGCTGCGGCTCTCGGCGGAATGCCTGCGGGCCTTCCTGATGGAGTGTCGCCAGAGCTTCTCGCTCAAATGTTTGGCTGCGGGGCCCCGGGCGGAGGCGGCGCCGCAGGTTTCGGCATGGGCCCTGAAGGAGGCGGAGCGGGGGTGGTGCAGAACGACGGTGTAGACCGAAGCCGGTGGCAGATCGTCTACCCAGCTTATATCAACAAAAAGCGGACAGCAGCAATGGGCAGGCGGGTGCAGTTGACCGTCGCTGTCGAGGATCCCAAGGTGGACGAAATGAAGATGATATGCGATCACCTCAACATTCCGTCGGCGATAGAATATGTAGGTGTGGTGTACTGACGGAGTCAGGATGCCCGAGCAGGGACCTGATGCTAGGGATGCGTTGTCATTTTCGCCAGTCGCTCAGAGGATGCGCTGCGATGTGAAAGGCAGACAGCCGTGAGAGGCACGGCTGAAAGTAGGTTCGTCTGCGATTATGTGCGTGCCACACACAACTCACATCATGTCCCCGCAGAAAAGTGTATTTGCGGATACACCCTTATATGGACTGCAGGCAGTCACAATGTCGCAGACCTCACGGACTCAGCTGCCGCGGTCATGAGACGAAGACAGTTCACGCTTTATGAGGTCGGAGTCCACGGGGGCAGTCGATCCGGGATCTTTTGAACTTTCGAAAACTTGCTCGCATACCACGCATAGGATATGCAAGGTGCTTCGTTGGAGTGCTGGTCATGGATTCGGCCGCTGAATGCACGTTGGGCTACAACGTCATGAAACTGATGTATTACTTAGGGCGTCCGTGTTAGTCTCGAACGAAGTGAAGGCAGCTGCCATGTTTTTCTTTGTGACGCGCCTACAGCTGAAGAAATATCCGCGGGATTGGCTTCTTTCATACGGTCGGCTTCGGTTTCAGCTGCGGGACGAAAATAACAATCTGTTCAATCCTGAGATTCCTCACAGTAAGTTGCGAGTTGCAGCGTGTAGAACTGCCTGCGTAGCTCAGCTACGGACCGGGTGGACGCCGCGAATGTTCACGGGGTCGCGAGACACTTCCTGTACACCGCGCGCGTGCTGAGGAATTTGACTGGCGAAGTCTCTGGCTCCGTGGAAATGCCTCGCACATGGAGTTAGTAATTTGCACGCACAGAGTACTCACGTCGCTCTCGTGGCCGCTTCAGAAGTGAACTATCTGTGATGTGAGAATTAGAATATACGCTGGTAGATCAAACCACATGTTTCAAGGGAACCAAGCAGACGTGGAACCGCCTAGCATCTGCACTGGTCTTGCTTCTGTGGAGCACGTGTTGAGAATGAGAAGTGCGCCACGAATCTTGCGGCGGTCCTGCGGAGATCGCTCATACCAGCAGATTGTGACATGTGATTCGCAACTTTTTTAGAGAAGGCCCTGTTGCAGCGCATGTGCGAGCTGATCCCTCAGCTGAAGAGCCGCAGCGCCGCATCTGCTCCTGCGCCGTCGCCCTCCTCCTCGACCAAAAAGAAAAAGAAGAAATGAAGCTGTGCTCTGTTGAAGTTCATTAGCGTGCACGAAAACGCCGTGTGGGGTAGGTGGGCGACGCGGTCGGGCGGCGCCATTCTCTTCTTGATCGCAGATTCTTTCGCCCCTGCAGTTCCGACGCCATGTGAATCCCGGTTTGCGCATGACCAGCTGTCCTCAGATCTTTGTCGAACGCATTCTCGCCGAAACGTTGACCGCAGGGCCGCGGCGTCAGCTTAGGGAGAACTGAGCGGAGTCGCGGGCTTGCTTAGAGGTGTACGCTCTGCTAGGGAATTGCGTGTACGCGTCCGTCTAGCGTCAGACGGTCAGCACGGCGCCGGATCTTCCGCGTTTAGCCTCCGAGCGTGCTCATGTTTGCGGCGCCAGTAGACCCACTGTATCGCTCGAGCGCATGACGAGGCGTGAAAAGTTGGCTAATGTTTGTCTGGTGACTCAATCCAAGGACTTGCTTTGTGGACACGAGACAAAGAAAACTACACGTCATCAGAAGCATCGGCTTCCTCAAGCTTCTGTGACATTGCCATCCGTGATCTGTGGCGGGAGTTCGTGGACACGAAGCTTGTGTGAGTGCTTGAAAAGCCGTTCTTGCGGATAAGCTGTACTGGAGATACTATTTCAGAACCACTTTCTCAACTCGTGCTGGGAACACGTCCCCGGGACACAAAGAGGGGGGAGGGGGCTGCCAGAGCTTTGGGTAATGGCTATGGAGAGCAATGTAGATGCGCTTGATTGCGTTGCGAACGGAGATTTGTCAGAATAAATCCATCCGCGGAGAGGACCTCGAGACAGTGCGGAAGAGTAGAGATTTCGTACCCAGGCTTGTAGTAGTGGATGCTCAAACCCCACCAGTGCTACAGAAAACCACGTCGAATTACAGGCGACGGGTGTTTGCGGTTATCGCGGTTTCTACGCATTTCATGAAACTTGCCTCCTCACCTCTTCCTCCGTCCCCCACCTCACGCCGCCGGGCTTTGCAGTGCCGCGGTGGTGTGCTCGCCCAGTGGCACTGTGTAACTACTAGGCTAATATTATAAAATCCTGCGGATGTGGCGCAAATAGAAGACGCGTTAGATTTAGGGTTGTAGATGGGCCAATGCCACAAACTAAACAAGCGGATTTATCGCAACTGTTGTTCAATGTGACACTGTTACGTCGCATGCGGAAAAACAGGATCTGTGGCATTCTCCGTCAGTCTTCGAGCGTTCCCCATTGCTCACCAACTTCACCCTTGCGGAGTATTGACGCGCCCACTCTGGAGCCTCTGTCACATTGCAAACCACCATCACTCGGAAACGGAAAGACGGTAGAGGTCGCTAGCGAACTTCCTGTGCTCTTGCGAGTGTCTAAGGGAATAACACAAGCGGGGTCGGTTCGAAAAGTCGGTGTACTGGATTCCTGCATTGGGTAGTCAGACGTCACTGGCAGAGCGACGGGTCTCCAATTCCAAAGATACCGTTCCGAGGTCGCGAATGCCAGAAGACTTGAAAAGGGGCCAGGTGTGCGGGGGAGACACTTCTAACATTCATGACGCACTCTACTTCTACATATGAGGCAAGCTGACACAACCCCACGTGTTTCCGATCCAACTGTACGATGCAAGCATTGGACGGAGACCCGCTTCAGCAGCACGCCTTGTTCCTCGGCAATCGTAGCGACATAGCGTCCTCATCGACGCTGGTTATGAGTCGCCATAGAGGAGGTACTGTTTTGATATATGGAGCCCCAGTACAAATCGCAGACGGGCTACTCGCATCCTGAGTAGCTTCACGCGACTCGGCTTTGACTAGAGCAACTCACGGTAGCTACGGGAGGTGGCGATCTCTGTTGTCAGCTTCGACTCTCGGTTGATCAAAGCCCATTCCACATACGGATCGGACTCAGGCGAAACAAAGGAATCTCACTGAGAGCCAGAAAAGAAACCGGGACCACTAACCATCAGGGGTCAGCTGCCAACGGGCTTCTAATGAGGGACAGGGCCAAGAAAAAGGTTTTTGTATCACATGTGCCATAATTGAGAGAAGACCCGGTGACTCGACTCTGAAGAAAGTCAGTGCCCCTGAGGACGCTGCCATGGAAGACGCCTGTGTAGGAATCTAGTTTCATACTAGGTTCTCTAGAATACCCGGCGACGCTGGATCTCTGGACAGCCCCCTCATTCTGCGCAGGACGAGTGAGCCACCGCGGCGTTTTCACCTTCGCGCATCTGTGCTAGGGATTTAGCGCATGAATTGGATACATTGCTTTGCAGATTTGTATTTTTTTGATCACTGCATCATTCACGCTTCCACTGGATCAGAGGCCCTGCGGTTCTTTCCTCTGCATGATCTCGTGACACTTTACGTCACTCTACAAAAAAACTTTGCGGTATCCTTAGATTGCAACCCAACATGAATGAATCGTTCTTTGTTGCTGTAAGATCCGAAATGGCGGTGGTACAGCATGTTCGCCTGACGCAAAGCTTTCAGCAATCATATCGGTGATACCCGTGTCACCGTACAGGCGGCTCCTGCCTTTACGAAGCGTTATTTTTCACCAACAGGACCTTGCACCAGAGACCGGACCAAACACCATTGACAGAAATGCCGCAGTGATGACGATACACGACTTGCGGCGTTCCATTAACCCTCAGACTTTTTCCCGATAAAAATTTCGCACTTTCCGGTTGCTAGGGGTTTCGAAACCTACAACATTTTGAAATCACTGACTGTACACAAGGGAACAAGCATTATAGAGAACACGATCAGTAGCGTGGTGACATTCGATCCGCGTTGCTATCATGAAAACCGGCTCCAACCGCTGCGGCCACTCTCAGTCCCCCGTGACAAAACCCTACCGGATTCCCCAATACGTATATATACATATTTCATATACCACCGAAGTTTTATGGCGTGTTATGCATACAGCGCTCGGAACTCCTTTACAGCAGCGAAGATAACCCAGACACGCGGAAAACGTGACAGACGAAAACAACGGACGCCCCGGACTCGTGTCACCCGAAACCATCCTCCCTTGGTTCAGAGGCCCGATGGCGCCTTTTCGATGTACTGCGTCTTACTTGGCGCCCGCCGTCAACTCCCACCACTCCGTCACGTCCACTTGCTCTCTTGTACCGCATAGAGTACCCTAAAGTTCCGCAAAAAAAGTAGCTTAACACAGGGCCTTGCGAGCGAATAACCACCGTGTGGAGCTCACCGAGCATGCACAACGTACACTCATTTGCGGCAGTCCATTGTAGCGTTGCAACTAGGAGCATCCTTTTACTGCCACATGGAGTTTCGGGGAGCGTTCGCATACAACTGGCTAGGTCCACCGGGCCCAGGAGGCCCAAAGCCTCCTGGAGGGGCCATCGGGTCGACTCCATAGGGCTCCATCGCATTCTGCTGGTCATCGCCGTTGGACTTTAGGAAATACGCTGTGCCGACACCAAGCAGCAACAGACCTCCGATGCCCATTACGGCCAGACTTGTGGAAGAAGATTCTTCTTCCGTCTTTGTATTCGACGGGACTGTCGGTTCTGGGGCAAGAAGCTCAGGCACCTTGCATGTTTCTCTACCATCCTCATTCGTTGACCGCTCGTACGGTTGGACGCATGTGCATGTGTAGGCGCTTGGCCCTGGCGTGCAGACACCGATAGAGGAGTTGGCGCCGCAGGGGGAGCCAGTGCACTCACCAGCTTCAGCACATGTTTGTGTGCCATCCTCTCGAAAGCGGAGATCATAGCCCTCTTTGCAAACACAGGAGTAGCTTCCATCCTTCTCTGCAGTGCATTGCTGCGTCGCTGATGAGGAACCGCATGGCTTGTTGAGACACACGTCCCCTTTCACGCATTGCTTTTTGTTACCCGTTCCAGATGCAACGTAGCCTTGCTTGCACTGACATTTCAGACCACCGCCAAACCGACGATCACACTGCTTGACACCTTCAAGAGGACCACACGCTGCTTCGCAGTCCTGTCGACTCACGCAGACCTGTTGCCCATCATCGTTTAGCCCCTTGATTGCCGTTGCCGAACACTCACAGACATATTTCGATGAGTCGGTAGAGCAGCTGTCTACTAGCTCCTCAGCTCCGCATGCATTTAGCTCACAGGGGTCGCCTTCCACACACTGTTTTTTGCCTTGCTTTTCCAAGGATACATGTCCCGGCTTGCAATTACACCTGTATGTACTGCCCTCGTTGATGCAGGAATCTACCACCGCTGCAGAGCCGCAGGGTTCGGTGGCGCACGGATCGGTTGGAGTGCACGACTGGGCGCCTGTATCGGGGTCAACATGCAAGACACCGGTCGTCGTGCACAGGCACGTGTATGTCGCTGGACTCGTTTGATCGGGCTGGCGCGGAGCACAGGACTGGACGAGATGCGATGGACCGCACGGATTGCCATAACACGAATTCTTTTCACACTTTTGCTTCCCGGGGGGATCTTCTACGAGATCGTAACCTTCGCGGCACTCGCACGAATATTCTTCACCATCTGCTGTGCATCGTATCACTCCCTCAGGATCACCGCACGGATTCTCCGCACACGCTTCGAAGCGCTCACATATCTTTCCGTTGAATACGTAGGAATCCTGGCAAATACATTCGTATGTGCCATCGTCAAAGCCCACGCAGTCGGCGGTTGCTTCCTTGGGGCCACAGGGTTCCCCGAGACAATAGTTCTTCTTGATTTCGCAGCGCTCCCCCGCTTCAGTTTGAGCGACAACGTAAGTTTCCGGACAGGAACAGGTGTATGTCTTGCCATTTCGCCTGCAGCTCCCGGGATTGCACGGGTCGACAGAGCAGGGATCGAACTCACAGGTCTTCCCGTCTCCTATGTAACCCTTTTTGCAGACGCAGAAGGAGCCCCCCCTTTCGGAGAGAACGTCCTTACACACAGCATTCGGAGAGCACCGCTCTCCATATCTTTGGCAATTGCACTTATCGTCTGCATAGTCATTATTTTTGATCAGACACAGTACACTCGACCACCACTCGCATATTCCAACCGAGCAGCCGCCCACGCCACACTTCGACATGCTGCAGCACTGCCCCTTTGGACAAAAGCGCCACTGCCCCAGGAGAGAGTCGCCTGAGTTTCCTGCGCACACGCCACCGAAAACGGATACACGACAAACCCACGCCGCGTCTGAGGAAGGCTGTAGAACTGAGTCAGGGTTGTCCATGCTCATACTGGTTTGGTGGAGGGCAGTACCGACCTCAACCAATGCACCGCTCGCCACTTGTCCCTCCTCTGGTACTGCTTGGAGAGACCCACTTGCTGGCGAACCGGTGACGGAGGTGTAGGAGGGAAACAAGCAGAGAACCTGGCACCAAACCAGGAATATCGAGACGAGAAATGGGAAGCAACTGTGCAAGCGTTTGGCTGCACCGCCACTCTGGGAAGGTCGGACCATCATTCTGCGCTCTCCTCCCCCGAGCGAAGAAGAAACTATAGTGGAACACCGCATGATGCCAAAGGACTTGCAGGACCCTTAGGCGTGCGCCGTTGTAAAGCGACTGCAATAACAATTTTCGTACGCTCACAATGCCGGAAACCCTTTCCTCTTCGAACCTCAGTCGTCAGATTTCGACGCGTGCGATGCCACGCGAGCGGCAGTACACAGAAAGCAGACATACAGAAACCGAAGCTTATCAGCCCGGTGCGTTGGCGAATTCTCGTAGCGCTTTAACTCAGTAGTGAGCCGTTATACAGGACCTGGTGAAGGGGAAGGAGACTCAAATCCTGGAACCCTTGCAAATCAACAGTACGGACGGAGGAGTGACTAACATAGATGTCGCTCTCTCGTGGACGAGTTTGAGGGCGTGTCGGAGCAAACCGCTGCGGCAACTGACTTGGATCTCGTGAGACCCCAGCAACAAAGTAAATTACTCGGTTCTGACGGAAAAATGTGGATGGCATGGCCATTACCAATACAATTAGGCTAAGCTTGTACAAGCAAGCGGACTGCATCCGCAGAAAGCGTTCTTGCCACCCATCCACGACGACGGCTCCCGGAGCACTTCTGTCTTCCAAGCACGCCACAAAGTTCGCACACAGGCCGCCAAGGGCACTCCTCGTAGCTCATCAGATCATGTGAAGAACAATAAGAAGAAGGCTGCGTTTGCTCACGGATCAATGCAGCTCCTCACGCCCGTGCCGGTCTGCTTCTGCGCCGACCTCTTCGCCACGGCTCGGAGGCACGAGGGCATTTCGCGGCCTGGCACTGACACATCCGAAGGGAGGAGTTTGCCCGTACACCACGTTTCGAGTAGAATGTATACAATTCCGGAGGAGAAGATGCAGTACGGCGCCCTAGCTGAAACTCGGCGTGTGTGAGCCACCCTCGCGCCCTGAAGGCACGCTGCGCGGCGTTCACATGCCACTGCCCCGAAGGGACACTGCTGAGAAGAGGCAGCGAACGACAAAGAAGTCACTTCGCTCCGCAAACGAGACACCTTTTGCCGGAATGAAGGGGGGTTAGACTGGAAAAGTGTAGACGCCACTTATGCGCGACAGTCACTACAGCTCTTGCTAGTCCCCTTTCTTGTAGCGTGAACAGCCGAGTGTCTCGCAGTCAGCTGGGAGCAGTTCGTCGTAAGACACCCCCCTGCTTGCCCGCAGGTCACATAGCCAGGGACCTGCGCGCATCCATGGAGGGGATTGTCTGTGAACTCAACTGCGTCTACGTGGTCGAGTCCGAATAATTCGCCAGGTGTGTACCTCTCGTTTTGTATTGACCGACAACATTCTGCATAAAGCCGTGAATCCGCAGTAGTCACTGACAGGGGGGCAGTCCCTGTACTTTTTAACGAATACTCTCCTGAGTATCGTACATACTTCGATCGAAGGAACGGAGCAACGTGCCTGGCGGTGAATTCCGTGGCTCTTTCGTAAAACCCTGGCTGTTTTCCCGCGCCTCCTCTTTGTGGAGGACCTCAGCGTTGTCTCATGCACAAAGCTTGGGACCGAATCCGTTTCGCCAAAATAGAGGGCCCGTTTTTTTTCGTGCCAGGCCCTCCGACCTGTAGTACAGGAGGCGATGCTACTACATCCCGAAATATCCCGCGGTGAGGGGCCAGGAACACCTAATCGTCTCACAGACTTCTGTCGGTTGGTGAAGCGACAGCGACCGCGTCTCGAGCAATACTGTTAGCCGTTTCACTACCGCCTCAAAAAGGGTCGCATACGGACAGAAGCGGCCTTCACAGTCACTTGCCCGCTAACGGGGCCGAAGAAGTCCGCCTCAAAAAGGGTCGCATACGACAGAAGCGGCCTTCACAGTCACTTGCCCGCTAACGGGGCCGAAGAAGTCCGCCTCAAAAAGGGTCGCATACGACAGAAGCGGCCTTCACAGTCACTTGCCCGCTAACGGGGCCGAAGAAGTCCGCCTCAAAAAGGGTCGCATACGACAGAAGCGGCCTTCACAGTCATTTGCCCGCTCACGGGGCCGAAGAAGTCGACGGCGTTAGTCACGTGCCTTCGTAGGCGCCACGCGGCCCGAACTTTGCAGTCACCAGGCAGAGATCCCACGAACTCCCACGAGACCTGTGTGCTGCGAGATAGTCACAATCGCTGCGGTAGGAAAACCCGCCAGCTGGCAGCAGTCCGAGTCCGTCGCATGCAGCCGCGGTTCACGTGCCTACTTCCGACCGTCCGGCGACAGTACTGCGGGCTACCGCCATGTGCATCCCGCGGCATCGTGGTTGGTGACTGAAGTAATTTTTTGCATCCGGTGAAGGCAACGCGTGGACGGCAGGCGCCACGCCGCATTCGCGTGTGTCTCGACGGCGGAAATAACTGAAACGAGAGGAGTTCGCTTCAAGACGTTGCGTGTGATACGGAAGACACAGCCTGATAAGGTTTCAAAATTCCATCAACGCAACTACACGCGCCTTTCCTTGTGCATCAAGCGAAACCCGATGCGCATGATCCAACACACAGCTTCGGGGACAGCCGTTCATGCCCCTAACCCACACTGAAGCTTTCCGCACGCAAATAAGGGCTTGAAATGAATTGCAGGCCTCTCGAGCAACAACGATTTCGGTTGAACGAACACGTCCGCGGAATTCCACGCTGAGCGGGCGACTCCGCCGACACAGTGCTGGACGCAGCCTCCTGGCAACCCACTGCGCTCTCAGCTCTGATTCTCTGGCGCGCTTCCGTTTGAAACTCAAAGCACCTGCCCGTGCCTCCAGTTGGGTGTTTGAACAGCGTGGATGCAGATGTCTTTTCACATACCTCATCACTATGGAAACAACATGCCCAACAACTCGCTGTACTTCAGCGAGTTCTATTCAAGCTTCTTCTATACGACACAAAACACCGAAAAAGCGCAGGCGTCAGACCCGCGGACAATCTGGAGGGAGACACGTTATTGCGACAGGTCTGGCGTGACTGTGAGGGCTGGGAAAACAACCACATCATGCGACTCACCACTGACAGTCTGCTGCGTATGTAAACCGGAGGCTTCGTCGATTTCACTCACGCGAGCGTCGACACATGCTTCTCGTCAAAATTGCCACATTCGTCCAAGTCGATTCGAACTTCCTAAAACTCCGCGGGCAGCACCTTGCGCCTCTTTGCCTCCTCCACCAGCTGGGGAAATCGCTGATCCATGTCAGGGATGTCGAGTTTGATCTGCGAAAAACCAACAGCAGCGCGCAGGATGAAGTCGTAAAAAAACCGGCGGCTTGCGCAGCGTTGCCGACTGCTCTCTACCGGGGCCCGACGCTGAAAACCTCCGCAGAACTCTAGCACAGAGCGCGCATGCTCCCTCAGGAATAAAGACAACACCGCCAGATGCATCCGCGACAAACCGCGCTCGAGCGCGATCCGGATCGCTCAGGAGCCAGCACATCGTAGCAAAGCCGGCAGGGTCACATCCTTGTTCTCAGATCGCTGTAGCGTGCAGTTAGAAGCTTCCAAAAAAACAACCGTCGGCGACACACGCCTTCGAACAGACACCCAAGGATCCTGCCGAAGCATGCCTGTCCAGGCTCTTGTTGATGCTGGCAGCGGATTTGGGTTTTTGCCACAGAGCTGAGCGGTCGACAGTTTCTCTCCGGCCTACCCCCCCACTAGCCGCCGCGTTCTTTCCGCCAAATCGGGATCCTCCCTGTACAGCAACCCTGACAGGAAAGAGATGTCTGCGCGACATTAAGTGCCCATGCCCCCCATGGCGGCCTACCTCCTCCGTCAACTGCAGGGCCTGCTCAAATCCCTTTTGAATCATTTCCTCGTCGATATCTGTCCGCTCCAGCAAGTGAGTGAGCAACGAAAACACGCTGTCCGTGGTGGACTCGCCCGCCGCAGCCTTTTCCATTCCAGCCACGAGAAGCTTCCTCACCATCTCCGCCACCTGAACATACAGAACAGACAGCCACTCCAAAACAAGTCCCGGTGCACAAACGAACTGGAGGCACAGAACGACTCAGACGCGACGCGCGCGCCTGCAAAATAGAAGACGCGCGGAAGCAAGCACACGCACGTTACGTAACACGTGCTCATATACATACGTACATACAAAAGGTGTGCATACAGAAGTGCTGACACGATTCCACTGCGTCATTCGAGACCGGAAGCCACTTCACCCCGCAGGCCATGATCTCTCGACGCTGTATGCGAGGCCGCCGCACAAAACTGCGGTAGGGGGCCGCGAAACGAAGCGCCGCCTAGACAGCAGACTTCTTGCACGACCACGTGGCCCCGAAACGGATACTCTCCACGCACGCGAGCCGTCGCTGGCTTCTTGGACACACGTACTCTCGCAGCTACATTCACGCCTCCGCACGCGACTAAATTCGCAAATTTACACGCAGACTGGCACCACGGATGCCGCCTGAGTGACCGCTGGACTTCGTGCCGACCGCAGACCGACCTGGTCGGGCGACAGCTCGAGCTCGCGGAGGATTCGCGCAGCTTCTTGTTGGTCGTTGCTGTCAAAGTACTCATAGATGCACTCCCGCACGCTCGCCTTGAACTCGCAAACCTCCTTCTTGTCGGGGTCAGTGCCGGTCCAGACCTGTACACGCAACGGCGCGCACGACGCAGACTGCAGACCTTCGGAACAGAAAAAACGCCACGTCGCGCGAACGCAGCATGCGACGACTTGCCCTGGGGGCCTGTTTCTGGCGGCCTCCCACCTACGCCCCGGGTTCACAGAAAACCATGCGACCTGCTTCGCAGCAGCCAGACGCACACGCGTTGCCGACCCACAGTTGGGCAAAGAGGACTCTGCGTTCCTTAAGAGGGAAGAGCCGACGCCTCACGCCGCGCCCCGGTACAACTGCACGAAAGTATATGCCTCCACAGCCCACGCTTGCATGCACGTCTGCACGAGTCGGCCTCTCACGACTAGCTCCGCTCGCGCACTTGGCGAATCGACCGCGTCCTGAGTCCAGATTCGCCTGCGGTGTCTCTGCGCGACAAAAGCGGAGTGGTCACCTACTCGTTCGCCCCAATCAAAGTGGTTCAGTGTGTTCACATAGGCAAGACGCTCAGACCGAAGGCGCGACGATGTGAAGTGCAACGCCCTTCTGCGCCAGACAGGGGGACCCTACACGTACCTTGCGCAGCCGCGAACTCACGGCCTTGCCATTTTGCTCGGCGAGCCACTTCTGGACTTTCTTGAGGACCTGCATGCCGCCGAAGCCCCCGTAGTGCAGGCGGTAGCGATCCACGAGGAAGGACGGAGGCAGAATCTCGTCGGCGATCGCCCGAGCCTGCAGAAAAAAACGCCTTGCACGAAAGCACCTGGCTGTCCGCAGGGCCGCACGGCGTCGGCGCGGTCTCCCCCCCGCAGAGGCACGCGAGACACGTCAAGCATGAACAGCAGGAGAACCGCGTCGTGTCTCCCACGATTGCCGCAGCTTCAGGGAGTCTCTGAAGGAAGCGCTACCTACACACTCGCCCGCCAGACGCACGCGTGGACGCCGGGCTTGCGCACACGCGCACATGCTACTTGAACAAAAAGACACGCAGAGGTGTCGAATCGCTTCCGCTTTATGGGAAGACGGGGCGGAGTCAGCGGACGCGGCGGGTTGGGTGCTCATGAAGCCCTCTCCCGTCGCTTCGCCGGCGCCTGCGGCGTGGCGTGTCCTACCAAGAATTTTGACAAAAGGTCGTACGCGTCGGGATGGTCGAGAGCGATGTCGTCGACAGCCCCCACGAGGCGCGCAAATGCGAACTGGATGTCGTCGGGCTTGAGCGCTTTGCCATACAGCCGGTCGAGGGAGTTGCTGACCATCTCGCGGTGCCTGTGCGCCAAGGCATAGGGACGGCGCCGCGACAAAACGCGTCTGAGGCTCTCCTGTCGCAGCTGCGAGATCCGGCCCCGACCCGTCTCACCCTCAACCGTGCATCCGCGACGCGACGGACGCCTGTCGCCGCATGCGTCTGTAAAACGCGATGCGCTTGGGGTAGTCATCACACACACGCCGCACCTGAGCGTCTACACTCCGAGGAAAACTGGGGAAACCCTTTCGCGCTGAAGCCCCCGCCGCCGCGCGTGCACAGATGTAGCAGCATCTACGATTCCGCTGTCATCCGCCTGCTTGCCTTACGGGCGCGGAAACCGGCGAAGGGAGAGGCTAGTAGACGGGGATATAGTGGATACAACAGACGCCGGGAGCTGGTCAGGTGGCCTCTGCGTTACACGGCTTTCTCCTGCGATGTGTTCGCCTCGAGCGCTTACTCGTTTTCTTTCGCAAACGAGGACTCCACCGCCATCTTGACAAACTCGTGCTGCAGAAGCGGCTGCCGCTGTTCGTCTAGGAAGATGTGGAGTTCATCGATGCTGCCGGAGTTGAAGAAGTCGGGCAGGAAGTCCCGGACAGCCACCTTAAACTTCTTCAGGCTGAGGACAGGAAGGCCGCATGTGAAGCGCACGCCAGATGCCGCACTCGCGTCTACCTTTCACGCCGGAGGAAACCGACGAAAAAGCCAGAGCGTCTCTGCCACGGCGCGCGCCTCCACCTCGCCTCGGGGGCACACTCTAGGCCCGCACTTGATCAAATGAACGCTGTTCGGCCTTCAAGGAACCGCTGTGCGCCAGTTGCCGGTTGAGAGCTCCTCAAGTCGACGCACCAGGCGACGGCCTCGCCCGCTCGGGCAGACTGTCTTCAGCAAGAAGACGCTGCTCGAGGGACGTTAGGGCACGCTCTGCTGGCTGAACATGGCTATCTGGAACTCCGAGGCCACGGCTCGCTCTCCTGGAGGGCATGGAAAAGGCCTTCTGGTGGACAAGGAAACACGACTTACTCCTCAAGCGTGACACTCAGGTGCGGATTCGCCTCCATAATCGCAGGCGACAGCGACGCGAGGAACTTCTCCGGCAGGCGTTTAGCGTAGCTTTCGTCCAGGCAGCCGTCAAGCGCCGCGCAGTCCAAAAACAAGTAGACGCGATCTGGGTTGTCTGGGCTTTCCTAAGAAAAGGCCAGCAACGCCCAAGAAACACATTCCCATTCGCGTGAAGGCATGCACCTGCTGGACGCGATGCAACGCACGCAGCCTACGCTCGACAAGGGTCAGCGAGTGCCTCTGAGATCCCTCACCGATGCTCCACTCATGCGAACTCGCGCCTTAGCGCCATCCACGCAGCAAACCGTCGCCTCGGCTGGCGCACACATCAGCCGCACAGGCGAAGACAGACTGACGACGGAGATACTCAGCGCGCATTCCCTGAACGTGAGGATGCGATTCTCCAGCAGCACGGGTGTTGGTGGCTGTGCGGGCTTGCGTCTGCGGGGAGGGGGGGACGCGCGCCCGCGTTGGTGGAGAGCTCGCTGTCTCCCGTACCAGGTTCAGGTCCTCGACAGACTGGACGAGTTTCTCGAAGGCGCGAACCATCTGCTGTTTGCTGATGATTTGTTTGTCAGCCAGCAGTGTGAGAGAGGCAGAGAGGCACTTTTGCTCTTCCGTGACCCGGTCGAGCGCGGAGCGGACAGCCAGCACCACGAAGGAGTCAAGGTACTGACTGCAGTTCAGCTCCTGGAGCGACCGCGCGAGTTCGAGCGGCTCGTGCGAGGCGTAGTACTCTGAAAACACACTCGAGACAACCTCGCCTCGGAGTCTGAAGCGCACGCCGACACGCAGGCTTGCGACAAAGCAGCGACGCGTGCGTTCTGAGCAACCAGAGACTCAGTTCGTAGCTTCGCCGCGGGAGGCACGAGATTCCAGCTGTCTGGCTCCGCGCCAGAAAGACGAGCAAGCGAAGAAGCCCTCCCTCGCTCGATCAACATGTCTGCTCCTTCTGGCCGCAGCGCCTTGACGCCACCTCGCGCATACACGACGTGCCAGCAGCTCAGCCAATGCGTACGAGACTGAGAAAACGGCGACAAGACGCGGCTGCCCCCTTCTCAGACGCTCAAGAAGCCCAGGGAACTACCCGAGGGAGAAAGGATTCTTGTAGTTGCAGCGCGACACCGAAGCCAAACAAACACTCGGGTCACTTGAACATATTCACGAACAGATGGATCGGAATATGCATACGCACTTGTACGTACACAGACATGCGTCCCTTCGTGGCTGACTGGCGGGAAAACGGCATGGCAAACAGTCATCGCCCTGCGGTCAACACGGTGACGCGGGAAAGCCCGGTGTAACTTGGTCGTCTTGTTCTGAAGGAAATGTGTATCGTGAAGCAGCGAGTTTCCGCCGCCGCAGCTTTTTCTCGTGCGTACCGTCGAGAGCATCCTTGGCGAACTTTGTAAATTCCTCGAGGGTCAAATGCGACTTTTTCGGAGGCGCGGCACCAGAGAAGCAGCTGGTTTTGTTCAGCGCCTGGCGATACTCGTTCGCGGCGACGTCGATGACTGTGTACAAGCAGTCTTCGTCCTGCCAGGAAAAGGAGGAAATTCAGCGCCACAGTTTGAGCTGACACACCCACGTCCACTCGCCTCAGAGAGCCTGCGCCGCCACGGAGCTCTGTTACGAGACGACGTACGAAAAAACCCTCCAACCGAAGAGCAGTGTGCCCGTGAGCTGGCGCACTGTGTGCATCCTTGTGGAATTCTAGACACTAGACGTGCATTGGCCAAGTTTACACGCTAGCCAACTGGAACGTGCCACCAGTGCATGGCATGAAAAACGCGGGACGGGAAAATCACCGGAGAAAGTGTATTGAGTTGGGCGTACAGATCAGCACGCGAGTCCACGCGTTCTGATGACACACACGCCCCATGGATTCGGTTCAACGCAAACCCGCGCACCCGCGGGCAAGTGAATCGTGCGAGATGTGTCGCTTGTGCAAATGCATCGAAATGCCAGGGAAAGATACATCGTGAATTTGCTTGTGCCATAGAACGCTCCTTGCCCACGGAAAAGCGCTAGCGACCCGCGGATCGCCACCCCGGTGCCAGTTTCCATGCCCAGTGTGCAAGAGTGTCAGCCGCCTGTTTGGCAGTTCATACACACCCATATTTTTTTTGAATGCTTGAATCCTCATGAACCATTGACAACGTGGTGCCGAAGAATTGTGCGTTACCTCAGATTCAGAGTCGTAGATAGGATCATTTTCGTCCATAACCGGTACGGGCCCCCTCAGTTGCTCGTCCACGACGGACATTTTCTTCCCCAGTGTTTTGTTCGAAGCCATTTTCTGACGACAGAGGGCTTCCAAACGCTGGCTACACCTTTATCTCCGAATGATGTTCCCTGGGTCCTCTGTCGTGTTGCCCAGGGCGAAAATGTACTCCCCGCGAAGGTTCCTCCAGCGCGGGTTGGGTTCGTTGAGACAACTGAACCTTCGCCGGTGTTTCTTCCGAGAGCGTATCGACGAAAAACCCCAGTCCGAATCGAGTTCGAAACTGAGACAGAACTTGTGACCTTCAGGTCATTCAGCTCGCCAGAAAATTGGAAGATAGGTAGACGCAACTGTCAACTCGCAGAAGCATAACAAACCCTGCCCGCGAAGCCACCGAGACGGCGTAGGGGACGCCCCCTCGGGCAGTTTTGATTAGGCGGGTCCGCGCCGGGATGGAAGCAAGTTGCTTTCCACGAAACCGAAGCTGTAGCCTAAACCCTAAATAAGCGAGAGGCCTTACTGCAACAGCCGACAGAGATTCGCAGCCGCCGGTTTTGCAACACAGATGTGTAATATGAGCCGTCACAAAGATGCTGTAATCGCAGCCAAGAAAAGAGCCAAAAAAGCACAGAACTGGCGAGTGTTGCAGCGCCGACCTGCCACACGACGAGCGCAACCGCTTCGCGCGGAGGAGGCTTATGAGAGACGCACAGCTGATTCTCAGTGTTTGCAGAAACACACAAGTTTCTACAGATTTCCCTGCGGGTGCCGGGATGTGTTTGAAAACGTGTAGGCGGCAAAATGGGCAAGCGAAGAAAGAAATATGTCTCTTCCCTCGCGCGCAGAGTTGTCGACCAGGGAGCCTTAAAAAACACGCGAAAAATTGAGCCAAAAGCGAGGGGGAAAGCAAGCGCGCGAATCTGCCCGTCCGCGACAGGCTCGTTCTCGCTGGCGCACGCCACAAGTCACACTGCGGTGGGGGGCTACGCGCCAACCCGAGAGCGTGAATTCCCGACTGAGGAAGGTTTCGCGTGCCCGCCAAGCGTGCGGTATCGCGCGCTTTGTAACGAAAGGCGGCGGCGGCGCGGCCCTCTCGAGAATCACACGACTGTTCGGTGCGAGCGATGATATATAGGCCGGTTTTTCCTGCAGACGTTCTCTCGTCAGTTACGCCAACCTGTGTTGCGCGCGGACCAACAGCCGCGCTATCGGGCAATTTCCAGACTGCACAGACCACGAGGAAGACAGCTGCCGATCACTTCGTCAGTGCATGCACACATGTTCCACGGTGACTGCTGTTCTTCGTAAAATCCAGTACGCAGACGCAGAAACGGCGTACCTACCTCACGGATACGTTTCTTGCATATCCAATCCGTCCGTGTTTGACCGTTTCCGGGAGGAGAGTGCTCCGACCCTCCCCCCCTTACGCGTTGCCGTCCTGCTGTTGCAGCTCACGAGACACCTCACGGAGAAAGGGGGGCACCCGTGAAAAGCTGTTCTGCACATTGCCCGTCCGCCTGTCGTGCTCGTTGGTTCAGTTGGCTCTTTGCACTTGAGAAGTGCCGGCTTTCCCCTCACGGACGGCTCCATAAACGCTGAAGCAGGCGCCTGCAGATTTGAGGCGAAGAAGTCCTTCCCTACCATGCTGAACTGCTGTGGTCTTCCGGAGCGCTGCCGGCAGACACGCATACCCGCTCTTCTATGCTCGCGTCTTCCGATGCGCACGTCCTAGTGAGACAAAACTCTGCATAACATCCCGGAGAGGATCTTCTGTTCAACCGGGGGTGCCCGAATGTGAGTGTGGCTGCAGGCTTTCGCATCAGCACGTTTCCATGTGCGCGAAGCGCATACGTGGCTTACTTCCCAGACGTGTGAGCCAAGCTTCGACTTCTGTTGGAGAGCACTACCAGACTGGATCATGTTTTTTCGAGCCGATACGCTGTACCCGACTCATTTCCAAGTGTGTTGACAAGTTGTTTCTTGGGGACCCTTCGGCGCAACAGCAACCGTTCGAGACGCTAGGAAAAACGCTATCGCGCTTCACCATCGAAAAGTGGCGGTCTAAAGAGGACGGTTTCCAAAGGAAAGCTTGGGCACTGAGATTGCTTCAAGACGCCTCTCTCCGTCAGTACGCTTCTGCGCGCTTGAGGATCCTTGCTCCGACGTTTCTGCGCGGAGGAAAAAACCGGGGCTGGAGTTCTGCCCTGGCGTGCACAAGACAAACGCCAGCATGTCTCTTGTCGCTGCTGTGTCCGCTCCAGCGGCATCGTCCGCAAAGGCCTTCTCGCATTTCTCGCCTCTGCGATGCCGCGGGCCCCTGGGGGTTGGCTCTCTGGACAGATTCGCTCTGAAGGACTCGCTGCCGGTCTCCGCCGGGGGTTGTGGTGGTGCGCCAGCGCGTGCTGAGGGACCCTCACTGCCAGTTTGCGGCACGGCTTATGACGAAAATGATGCCTTCTTCAACGCGTCGCTTGTGCGGCCCTTCTTTCCAGCGCAGCTCTTCCCTCGCTCTTCGAAAAGACGCCACGCGTGCACCACGGGTTCATGGCAGGACGCAAAGAAGTCTGCAACAGACTCGCCCGCGCCTCCGCTCAAAAAGGCGCGGAGCGGAGCCGCCGTGTCGGCGTCCCCTGGTCGTGTCGCGGCGACAAGCAGGCCTCCGTCTGCCAAGGCGCTGCCAGCGACCGTATCCGATACTCTCCGCGCTGGCAGGCAGTGCCTGGGCGACAGGGCCTCCAATGCAAAAATTCACGCGGAAAACCTGGTCGCCCCTCGGAGTGAGGAGGCGCAGTCCGCGGCGTCGGAGAACAAGATGAAGGCGTGGGTTCTGGGTGTCGCAGCTGCTGTGTGGGAAGTCCGCGGCAGCCGGATGGCGGAGGCGTACGAGCGCGAACTCATGGCAGTCCACGACCAGCCTGTGTCTCGGCCGACAACCAGCCAGCCAGAGGAGCCGCGGACGAGGAATGACGGCGAGTTCGCGGCTCTCCAAGGAGAGATTCGCCGTCTTGAAAAGAGACTCGAGGAGGTGGCTCAGATGCAACGCGAGTCTCTTACAGAAGTGCAGCAAGCACATGTGCGAAACCTGCAGCGCCTGCGATCGTCGCTTCTCGGCCGGCAGCAGGAAATGCGAGACATTTTGCAGCAGCTCTCTCAGCAGCAGTGCCAGAGGAGGATGCTGGGCGAGAAAGGCAGACATGCCTGCCCGGACCTCATGGAGCGGTTGCGACATCTGATGGATGAACAGGAGCGCCGCGTCACGCTGCTCTACGTCCAGCAGGTCAACAACCTTCAGGACGCGCTTCGCAAGTCGCTGACGAGAACTAGCGCCCACGCAAAAGACTTCTCGCCTTGCTCCGAAAAAGGGTCTCCAGTGTCTCCTGGAGGCGACGACGCGGCTGCCGCCAGACGGGAGCACGCCGACGCTCACCGCTGGCGGGCGCTCTGCTGCGCGGACTCGGTCATGTCTGAGAAGCGCGTCAAGAAGAAGCCGCCTCCGTTCTCAAACTCCAACAGCAGCCTCAAGCGCCGCAGTGTCTGCATGCTTCGTGGACTGGCGTCGGCAGCTCGAAGCGAGACCATTCCAAAGAAAGCGGAGGCCTCGAGAAAGAAGCCTGGCCATCTGCCCCTCTATCGCGCGAAGCAGAAAATTTGAGACAAACCAGTGCCTCAACAAGCACGGGCACCATCCCGACTCCGCTTTTCGAGTTTCAACCTGTCGCTAGTCGGGCGGTCGCTCGCCCCGCCGATTGGCATGACTATGCAGTGCGTTTCCTGCCTTTTCCAGACTTCCCGTCTTCGACCCCCAGTGTGCGGAAAAAGGACTTCTCCTATTTTGTATAGTTTCCGTGGCCTGCGGAGGAAACTCGATGTGGTCTCGACTGAGCGGTCTCTTCTGAGATCTGAAATGCTGCCCCGTTTCGTAATGATCTGAAAAGATATCTCACACATTTCCGCTGTCCACAGATTTCTGCTTGGCGACCGCTTTCGGGTTTGGCGTGTACATGCACAAACTGCATAGACACGAAATCGATCTGACGCTGCTCAAAGGCGTATGTCTGTGAAGCCTTGCCGGCCGACAGCGTACGAAAAAACACAAAGGACACAACCTAGCTGCCCACGTGCATAGACAAAACACAGAGAAGGGCTCAGTTGCTGCGGGACATCGTCAAAGCCCACTTGCCGCCTCTGCAGTTATCCATATAACACCGGCTCACGGCGGGGCGTGCGTAAGCGCCGAACAACGCTTGTCGATGTGAGCGGATGAGACATGGGCGTCTGTCGGTGCCCTGTTTGTTGAACGCGAATCGCGTCGATCTACATGCGAGCTGAACCGGCGCCAGACCTATCTCGACACAAGTCTAGTGCTATTTACTGAGGCCGTGAGCCCGTCCTCTTCAGCTTCACTGATACGCTGGTTTTGTGCCCAACGACGTAGCGCTTTATGCATGACGGTAGCTGCGCAGTGTGACATACATGGCGCAGGCACTCGCAACCGTGTTCGAGTGAGCTCCTGCGGGCAGTTGAAAGCTTGGCACTGTCCCGCGTTCACTACTTCACTTTTCTCCCGTCAAAATATGGCTGCCGCGAAAGGGGAACTCTCTCAAGCTGGTGCCATGATTCCCAGTGCGAGCGAGACGCCAAACCTCTTAACAGGCGTTTCCTGCATCATACAAACTGGCATGCGGCGAGACAGCCCGCGGAAGCTAGCAGCCGCGATAGGTTGTTGCTCATGGATGAGCAAGCATCGAATGCGCTGAAGAGCCTCCTGTGCGTGGAGCTGTACGACTGAGCAGAGTGCGTCTCTGTGGTACGGTCAAATGCGGGTAGGGGGCAATCCATGGTATCCGAACGGCGTTTGCCTTACTAGGGCGTGTCGTGTAGGAAGAAAAGCGAAGGGGAGATGAGTTTTCTGGAGGCACAATGAGGCATTGATAAAACATCTCCTGCTTCCAACTTTTTTTGGCCGCTGAGTGGGCACCCAGAAAAGGGACTCATCGCCAAAGAGTTCGACGGCACTTCACGGAAAATAACCATAGCACTTGACCTTTCGCACGGTAGCACTCGGGCGCAGCATGTGGCTGGTGCGGCGGACCACAGCCGAAATGTTCGCGTCCTGCGTGTTTTGTTCCCTGCCACTTGGAGCAACCCCCTTCTTCCACTCGCGTGAAGAGTTGATACAAGCTTGACAAAGTCAGCAGGAGCCACTTTGAGTGCTCTGCAAACATAGTTAGCATGCGGTACGCGCCGAATATGCACCGAAGGTGGCAGGCCGCGGAATACAACGCAGTGGAGCTAAGGTTGACTCGGCGGCAGCGACGTGGAGAGAGACAGTTGAGATGGTAACTGTGAAGAGACGACGCGTTCTCAGCCCCGGCGGCCTTCCATGCGGAGACTTGCGTCTGCGTTCTTGTCGATGAAACAGCAAATCAACGATAGGAGAGCAGTCAACAGGGAGACGGATCCTGTAATGATACCAATACCTCCGCAGTAGCCTAGGTTGCCGAAAAGAGCCTGGACGAAGTTCCAGACGAAGAAGACTGCGAAGTTCTTGCAGTTAAATACGATAGGGTAAATATTGAAATGACACATAATGGAGATGATCCCCATGACGAACGGGGTCCAGATGTCGATGAAGACTTCCGGGACGAACGAAAACAGGGCAAATCTCCAATTGGCCTTATTGACATCGCTAAGAAAGCCGTCTACTGTAAGGTGAACATTTGTGGCAGGCAGAAGGAAACACCACTGAACTAATGTCAATGCTCCAGAGATCAAGCCCAGCCACCGAGTCGTGACCAGCAGGCCATCAGCTCCTTTAGGCGACATCGTGGCAGGCACAAATTGTCACCAAAGGACAAAACGTTTAATCTGGCCCTGCGTGTGGGCAGGTACCTTTAGAAAGGTGTGGGGAAGGGGAATAGACGAATTGTGCGCAGGAAGTTGCGTGTGGTCCTCGTTCCGCTGTAAAGTCGGAGAGAACAGATCCCTGAGACTCTCCGAACAGGGCTGCGTAAGTTGAAATGCAACAAGCTATATCTCCGAGAGCACAAAAGTTCCGCCAAAGATCGACAGCCCGCGAGAACCAACGTGGTGACATGCACCGCAGGTCGGCGCAGCTTCTTCCAGATAAGGCTGATCTTACGCCGTTAATGTACGAAACACCATATGGCGTTTAGAAAGGGCAAGGCGCGCTGCCATGGTCGACCGAGATAGCCAGAGGTTTCGAGCCGCAGCGGACACGCACTTTCGCTAGGGCGCTGTCGCTCGCCGTCGCTAGCCCGCGCACAAGACCAGGGAAGCGCAAGACGTTCCAGCTTAGAGAGAACCATCGTTCCGATGCGCCCAGAGCTGATAGCCAGCTATGCGTACGGGATATTTGCTTACTTTATACTTGGGACTAAAAATCGTGTGCAGCTGAAGCCAACGAAAGGACCCCGTGTGGTAACAGCGGCTCCTGGGTTGCCGATACGCACCACAGTGGCCAAGCCACCACAGAAGGCAGCCGAGGAAGTTGATGAGAAGACGACACCGCCAGACGAGACGGTGACAAAAAAGCGTAGACGGCAGTATTTGTAAAACCAGCAGCGAGGAAGATGGTTGTTGTGTACTACACGAGCCGGCGACCCACTCGGCGGCCCGTCACGCGATGCGGGTCGATTGCAACTATCGATTCGCCAGTGCCGCTCCTGAGGAAGTCCTGTGACTAGCGGGGATGGAATCTATGGTCATGCCGCCCAAAGTAACATCAGCGGAAAGGCACGCGCCCGTTGAACTTTGGTAGCACTGCTGAAGGTGAAAATGCTCCGACGAGTCTGCTTGCCTCGTGCCGTTGTGCACTCTCACGCAGCTCCCCCGGCTGGGCTCCCAGCACTTCCCACGGGCCCACCGCGGGCGCGATCTCGGGGTCTCTTCCGTTCCTTACGCGAGGCGCCCAGTGTCTTGACGGAAATATAACGCTTTGCACCGCTGACGCAAAAAACCATCTGTCTCCCTACAGGGGTAATATTATCGGAGATTCCGAAGCCCAGCTGACAGTGCCAAAAACCGGACGCCGCGCGGAGGTAGCCGGGGACATAAAAGTCACAACGTATTAATTAGCCTTACCGACCCCGCAACTGTGTAAACAGCAAATGCGTCGATGCCTCCGGCTCCATGCTCCCTTTACGTTTCAAGTGCAGCCGAATACTCCGCACAGCTGCGCGAATCTGCCGGTGCCGGACAGTTCGCTGTACTTCGTGACACTCTGGGCCAGCAGAGCTAGCTTGCCGAGATCGGCGTTCCATTCTCACATCTGCGCATTC
Source organism: Besnoitia besnoiti (assembly GCF_002563875.1). Taxonomy (NCBI): domain Eukaryota; phylum Apicomplexa; class Conoidasida; order Eucoccidiorida; family Sarcocystidae; genus Besnoitia; species Besnoitia besnoiti. Next base: position 2,314,549 of record NC_042361.1, on the reverse strand, counting down.
CAGAACAAGCAGGAGTCTTATTTCTATATTGCTTTGCATCCCTGTCACGCACGCACGCGTACGGTGATGCAGTCATTGCACACATCCGAAACATAAGACCACCCCCTTTTTCCTAGTTCGGTCGAAGCAGGCAATCGCATCCATAGTGACGGCTCCATGTAATGCTCTGCAATAAGAACAGACCCCCGATCGAAGGCCGCTTTTATGTATGGGACGCTGGCTGGTCGGTGCTGACGGCCGCCGATGGTGCGTCCTTCCCTGGTTTCCCTGAGGCGATGGCCAAAGGGCAGCCGAATTTATCAAGAAGCCAGCACACAGACACCTCCAGTCGTGTGGACATTGAAGATGCCAGCACTCCCATCTCGCCTTGCAAGTGCACACTAAAGACGCGGTACACGTACCCGCGGAAGCGGGATTCCTGTCAGGTACCATGTGTATCGACCCTGTAGAAAAGATGGTAGCTCTCAACAGACTGTGCAAGCCGAATAAGTCTTCTTAGGTCTTATCATCATCTCGGCAACGAGATAATGATGCAGCGGTACGGCGACGCATGCGACCAGAGGGAGGGTGCGCCCGGAGAGCCGATGCTACAGGCCATCCTGCTAAACCGCCAACCTGACGGCGAGTGGCATGCGATCATTCACCGTGTTCACAACTGCAACGATTTGCATGATGCCTCCTCCGGAAGTGCGATTGAGGTTGAATTTTGGGAATTCTGTACTATTCTCATACACATAACGTTGGCTCCTTTGTTGAACGAAGGTTGCGTGCGTTGCCTCCTACTGCTGGCGTCTGCATGGCACAATCAACAGTTGCCATGATGCACGAGGTTTGTAAACTTCTCTCTGAAGCCGTAGTGAGCTCAACGCCAAGCGGACATGTGACTTGAAACGGCATCTTGGATTGTAACTACGGACGGATTGCCATTCCGGTAAATGTACTGGTCGCTAAGTTGATGGTAGTATGCATTCCGGCTTCGACGCCCCAGAAGTGCCTGTGTACACAATGGCCGTAATAATGGGGCATAGCTTTTTTATTCACAGATCTCTCGGAAATCCTAGCCGTTCCGCCTGCACCAACCGAGAGCCTTGCGCTGGGCTCTGGTCAGTGTTCGCAGGAACTGGCTGTTGACTCTCTATCGCTCAAGGGGAACTCCGGCGCGATGGTGATCCCCGCTACGACAAGCAGACCGTCACGATCGTGCGGTTATTGGTTGTTCAACTGAAAGCTCTTGAGCAGATGCACTCAAGTTTCGTAAGATTATCTCACGAAAGGTCGGTCCCCCCGAGTTAGTCTCCACGCTGCTGCGGTTACCTGCAGTCTTGCACCGGCGACATCAGATAGAAGACCAGGACTGGTGGGGAACCACAGGCAACGCGCCTGTGGTTCCCTGGTTCCGTCGTAAGGATGCGAATTCTAGCGTAACGAAAGAGGCTGAACAAACACTTAGGTTAGCATTCTTCACCGTTTTTGGCGCCACGCGTGCTGACATGACCGTGATCCGGCAAACTTTACGAAGCATCTCCAAAAACTGAACTGAATCCGGTTCTGCCTGCCCTCCAAAAGCGCTGGCATAGATGAGAGTGCATAGGCGAAGACTTTTTTTCCGTCGACCGTGCTGATCGTCAGCGGGCGTTAGCTATCATCTCGCTCGTGGTACGCCCAACAGGTCTCCCTGTAGATACGCAAAAGAGTCGCCTTCCCTAGATCGCATTAGGAGGCATAAAATTGATCTCTGTCCCTGATCATGTTCTTTTTTTCCCTGGAAAACGAAGTTGCCGTCTGGGAATGCGGCCTCTTGAAGAACTAGTACTTCAAGGCAAGACGAGGCTCCATGCGTGTCTTTGTGTGTCCAGTTCTTCGACAGCTGGGCATGGAGGTCTCATAGAAACTCAGTCAGAGGCGTCTCGACGATGTTTACGTTGTTGTAAGAGTGTGTTGATAGCAGTCGCCTCCAAATCTGAAGGCGGATTCGCTTAATGAATACTCATACAAACTTCTTTTCTGTACACGACATATGATTCGTACATGTGTGTATAAGTTGCCTGAGGCAACGATGCATTTTTTCAAGTGTCTTATATAACGTTTTTTTACACTGACTGTGACCACAACATCAAATCTGCAGGTTGCTTTCTCGAACTACGAAACGCCTCATCTGAGCGTTGTTTTCCTCAACCCCGTGCCGTAGCGCGTGGCAGCGAGTACCAGGTCATCGCCTTCATGCGAACAACACGCCGTGAGCGTAGGCAAAAGCTGATCAGTTTGGCCGAGTTGTACGGAAGGCGAGCAGGTATACACGGATTCGGCCAAAACTATGGTGGGTTTCCTCGGGCAGAGAACTACGACGACAGATGCGCTTGAGGAAACCACGCTTTCTTCGTCAGTGACGGCAGCGCAGAGGAGCTTTTCCTCCCTATCGTGTTGGTGCTAGACCTTCCAGTTCAGCCTTCAACCCAAAAGAAATGAACAAGCTTCGTCCGCTTCATTCGGGCTTTCTCCCTGCAGGAAGACCCATGAGTCTTACCGGCGGCGGTCAGCAGTGGAGGACAGTCTGCCTGCTTGTTGGCTGCCTGGTTACCCTTTGCTCCTCGGTCGATGCAGTGTTTTCGATACAGACGGAAGATGGAGTTACGGCAAGCGCGAGCGAGGTGGCCAAGGCGGTGCCTCGCCGTCTCGCCCCTCCTCCAGTGGTGGACTGTACTATGCTTATTTACACGGAGTCTGACCGAGAACCCACAGTGATGAAGGACAACACGAGTTGCCCGAACGCGGGGGGTCCACGTGCATTTATGCTCGATTCGGCGACAACAACACGATACACTCCGAAACTCTTGGAAGTTGCACCACTGAGGAGTCATCGGTTCTCCTGCCGGCCGGGCAAAAGTTGCAGCATCGTCGTGGCAGGCTACGGCCTTAAAGAAAGTGACCACATTGTAGTTCTACCTGCTAACGAAACATGCCCGCCAGAGGATCTCCGAAATACTATTCACAAGCAGTCTCTCAGTTCAAAACGCCAGATTCGTACCTCGAGCAAAACTACATACGACTATTCCGTGAGGCCGCAAAGCGAGCAGACAATTATGACGGTATTCGACTTGAAGCCGTTGGAGGAGGGCAAGTACACTGTCTGCTACGCAACAAGTCGCTCCACGCGTGGAGAGGACCCAGTTGCTCGAGACTTCCATTACAAGGCAGGCGAGATTGGTGAGCAAAACGTAAAAGAAGAAACCGAGCGATCTACAAGCGTCAGCTGGTTTGGCACCTGACCTGGAAGGTTGTCCGCATCCATTCAGTTGGCTCAGTCAGTCCGCGACACGTTCGCGGGGGCGGGGGCTTTTTGACTCTGACAGATCTCCGTAGCTAGGCGAAGACGCTCCGCCATGCCGGAGTCTGCCTCGTGCATACGTGAGTTATCCACTTGTGACGGTTCGAGCTGCTGCTTTCTTCTGTTCTCTTCAGATGTAGGATCAGGGCTCATTTCCTGCGACTTCGAGGAAGATATGTGCGATATGATGATTTATCGGGATCATGAAGACATGGACTTGTATTGGGTGCGACATTCGGGAACGACAGAGACGCCAGGAACCGGTCCTTCTTTTGATCACACGTATGGCACGCAGCAAGATGGAACCTACATCTACATGGATTCTCCAGGGTACTTGGCGGGAGCCAGCGCGACGCTGTTGGGCCCACCCACAATCTTTCCTCAGGGTCTGTTCTGCGCACGCCTTTGGTATCACATGTGGGGGGATGATGTAAACTCACTCCGCCTGTACATGCGTGAACTGGAAGGCGACAAGGATGTGACGGGTAACTGGGGAAAACCGAGACTCCTGCGTGTGGGCGACCACGGTGACGAATGGTTGGAGGGAGGCTTTGAGTTCCACTCTGACGGAACGACAGCCCAACAGTTGGTTATTGAAGCTCTTGCTGGGTTCAGCGAGAAAGGAGATATAGCCTTGGACGACCTACGCATTGTTCCAGGTCGGTGCCCGGAAGAAATCAAACGAGACTCGTACAACGCAGACTACATTTGTGGAGAGGTGCGACTCGTAACGGGCAGCTGGTCGCAGGAAAAGTCTTGGTTCGTCGAAGGCGCTGTGTCTTGCGCCGGCCGAGGTTACAGCTACGATAACCTTAAGGGCAGCTGGGTGCCGTGCTGCGTTCCTCGTTATGGCCAGTACACTCTTGTCCTGCATGATGGGTACGGCGATGGATGGTCGGGGTCTAAGCTTGAGTTCCGCTTCTTCGACCAGGTTCAGGAATTCGGATCAGATTTCATTGGCATTGAGGAAGGCGTTGAGAAGAAGTACACTCTGAATATTGGTCTCCTCCAAATCACTAAAATCGAGGGAAGCCAAGACCGTATCGGTCTCGAAATTCAAGTCGCCCAGCCCAACTCGTACGTATGGTGCGGCGCTGCCCTATCGGGATCGCCCGCTCCAACTGTCGAGGTGCTAAAGAAATATGGCATCCGGTCTCAAGAGCAGACAAAGAAAGCTGGAGACAAGCTGCGTATGGAGATTGCAAACAAACCGAATGACAGACGTATTCTGCAGCCATCAACGGACTACAACATCTACTGCTATGCGGAGCCCGCGGCTTACGCCGTCGACCAGAATCAGATGATGACCATGGACGATGCGCAAGTGGCTGCGTCTCGCGTGATGGTCACGACAGACAGCAAGCCTCCTGAGATCACCGTCGTAGGCGTAGATGAAGACCACACGGAAGCAAGCATAAGAATCAGGAGTGATGAAATCGCGACTGTATGGTGCGCCGCTGAAGAAGCAAGCAAGATACCGGCGGACGACGTGGGTCAGGCTCTGGCCCCGGGTTTGATCAAAAAGGCAGGAAACAAGATCCAAATTGTGAAGGGAATGGTGAACACGCCACAGCTGCTGAAACTCAAGAATCTGATGCCGGATACGACATATCGAGTCTACTGTTACGCCGAAGATCGGGCGTTGCCGAAACCTAACTTCACCGGCCCAGAGCAGGTTCACGCAATGGCCTTCGACCTCGTGACTCCCAGCAAGGTGCCAGAACTGAAAATTGAATCGTATAAAGCGTTCGTAAGAGGGTTCAAGCTATCTGTGAAAACTGACACACCTGCAAAGGTCTGGTGCGGAGCGGCAATGGCCGGATCCGCCTTCCCCAAGAAAGAGGATGTCAAACGTGTTGGAGCTACTGCGGAGGTAACGGATATCACAAAACCAGCAGATCTCGAAATTCGTGGGGTTCCCCCAAACACACGATATTCCATTTATTGCTTGGCGTCCTCTCGGTCAGGAGCGTCCGAAATGACAGATCAACAAATGTGGGATGGAGCTCTCGAGGTCACGTCTTTCGGCAAATTTTGCGACATGCCTATTGAACCCGCCGTCCTTTCTGAGGGACCTGCCACACCGTTCGATCCTCTCACGCCGCCGGAGGAGTTCATGGTCCGCGATTTTATGAACACTCAGAAACAGTTGAAACTAGAAGGTATCTACCGAATCAACCTCTTCCTGGACAAAGACGCCATCTTGAATCACTTTGAAAAAGGAGCCGAATTCCCAAAACGATACGCTCGTGTCCGGGCAGGGACCTGCGATAACGGGAAGGGCGCGTATCGACAGTTCAAAGTGGGTCCCCTGGACACTGAAGATGCGAAGAACCTGAAGCTAGAAGAGATTGGCGAACCAGTGGAGACAGACTGCGGAGGCTATAATCCACAGGGCGTGTTTGGCCGCCGTCTGCTTGACAAGGACCAGGAAAATGAACTGGATGCATTCCTTCATCGCGTGTTTGGTTTCCACTTTGGAGTAAAGGCATGCCACTACGGAGAAGTTAACAACTGCCTTAACTTCGGGCCGCTCATCTATAAGCAGAAAGACGAGGAGCTTGAAGAAGTTTGGATTGGTCTTAAGGCCCCGCCTAAAGAAGAAGGAGGATTCGAGCAGCACCTTCCATTCTACATTGTCGCTGAACCACCCACCGCCGAGACAGAAGTCGATGTTGTAAACCCAGAGAGCCGCGACCGCATCGCCCTTCTCCTGGAACACGTAAAAGGGTATTTTCTCAACGGAATCATCTTTGACTCGCTCGAGGACATGTTTGAGGCTGTTGACACAGAAGCCGATCCCCAGCTCACTGTGGAAACGCTGCGCGATGCAATGGATCAAGTGAGGACACGGCAGGAACAGCAGAGAGCGAATGCCGTACGTCGGCTTGCTCCATATAACATCGGACCAAACCCGAAAGGCCGCGAGGGTCTGGAGTACCGTGTGGGTCCTGAGCACATTGAGCCTCAAGGCAAGAGATACACAATCAAGCACAACCCAGATTCAACTTCGTACACCATCGACTACGCAGGATGGACGATGACTGTGACAAACGACCGTGATACGTCGCTGAAAATCTGGAACCTCCGGTTCAAGGACCAGCGATACGCCTTCGAGTTTGGAGTCAACGAGGCTCTTGCTCACTATAGTGTCGCCGAACGCCACTGGTACTTTATGGATTCGTGGTACGGTGGACTGGGTGCTGCGGCGCGTCGCGTCCACCCTGGAATTGAATGCGCAAAGACTGGCACAGTCCTCTTTTGGGATAAGTCGCTCTGCGTGTTCGAGGAAGACAAGGCAAGACCCCTCAGGTCTCACTGGAAGTCTGGCGTGCTCCGCGATGCAGCGCCTCACTACGTTCTTGTCCTCAGACAGATCATTACGGTTAGTAACTACGACTATATCACGGATTACGTATTCCACCAAAGCGGGTTCTTTGAGGCCACGATGGCTTTCACTGGCGAGCTGTACGCGGGCGTGGAAGTTCCTTGGTATTCTGCGCGCCAAGCCAACCACGGGACACAGGTCACAGGATCTATGCGCATGGGTGCCTTGCATGCACATTTGGCCTCGTGGAAGCTCGATTTCGACCTCGACGACTACAAATCGAACTCCATTGCGTGGCACGAAATCAAACACGACACCGCTCGGCCTGGAGCCCTCAAGATCGACACGTGGTTTGCAGAAACCGAAGAACAAGCCTATTTCAGATTCAACGATACGCGCCCTCTGCACTACCAAGTTGTCAACGAAGAGCACAACGTTTACGGAAACGTCGGAGGATTCACTGTCGTCCCTCTTCCCACCGTCGCAGTGAGTGAATCGAAGAAAAAAGACCTCTCCGTCATGACCCCCTCCTGCAGAAACCAGTGTCCTAAGACCATCACACACTGTAGACTTAGCGGTCTGAGCCTGAAGACACACGTCGCCTCCGCGACCTCTCTAGATTGCCGTAGCACTCTTCTACACCATTCCACCTCGGGGTCGTTTCTCTTTTTGTTCCTTGATGCAGATCCCCAACCCCGAATTCGAACTCTACACTGGTCCTGCTGCCTGGGCCAAGTACCGCATTGTGACGACCCTGCGAAAAGAAGAAGAGTTCCACGGATCTCTCCCTCGTGACAATAAATACGCCCTGCGCCCAGCCGTCAGCATCGATCGCTACATCCGCGTAAGTTGTCACCTGAGCCTGCGCCCACCAGCGTGACAGTTTGCAGCTCTAACAGCACCTCTACTGTTTCCTTCAGCAACAGGTGAGCGCGTGAGTCGCAGTCTCGCGCCATGCGGCGGACCCAAGGTGAGACCGTGAAATCCGAACCCAGTCTCGCGAGGTTCTTCATCCGCCCCTCTTACCTTTGTCCCATGTTGCAGGATAACGAGCCGATTCGCAAAAAAGACGTGGTTACTTGGATCGCCTCCTCCGTCTGGCACATCCCCGTCATTGAAGACATGCCGCAGACCCTCTCGCTCGGGAACACTCTCGGTTTCCTCGTGAAGCCTCACAACTTCTACACCGAAGATCCCTCTATGGACCTGCACAACGCCCTCGGGGGCGCTGTACAGGACCCTGGCACGTGCGCAATCATTCGCCAGGAAACAGAGAAATACATGCAGGAGTAAAACAGTGCTCCTGGTGTGTCTGATGGGCTTGTAGCGCCTCGCAGGCGCTGCATTTCGGCCGAGGAAGTTTTTGAAGACTTTTGGTTTCGCTTGAGAATCACAGGTTGGGAACGCTCTACGCGTGTCGAATCAGACATGCCGTTGAAAAGGTCTTTCCGCTTTGTTATCTGGGAAGGAGCACGGTCTCAAGTCGGTGTGCCGTATGCCATTGTGGACAGGCGTCGAGCTCCAACTAACTTCAGGTTCTTGTTTGTGTCGCTGGCTTCTCGGACCAGCAGTTACCGGCACATGCGACATCTTCGCAGAAGACTGCTTGCTTGCCAGTAACCCTTCAGACTTGCTTTTTTTCTACCAGGACGTACAGAAACAATTGAAGCGTATTCGACTCTGCGGACACGTCGCCAGGCCAATGCAGCATATCACGCTTTCTGATGGCACGTCTGAAAACGCCGACACTCAGCCATAAGCTCTTCCCAGAGCGTTAGCGTGATGCACATACACCCGCAAACTCTACTTGCTTTTTCTTCCTTGCGAGACAGCCTGCATGCATCTTCTCACACACGCTGCGCCCGTGCCCCTAAACTCGGGAGGAGCCCCTAAGGCCCAGCCACACTTGGAAAACGCAGAACTTTTCTGCGATGCAGCTTTGCTTGGCGGATCGCGAAACGTATTCCCCACTTCTCGTTGCTGCCCTGTGAAGAGGTGAAAAAGGATTTGAACGCGCTCGCCGCACTTTTGTAAGGCGGCGCTTTGCCCAAGGCAGACCGCGAGATACTGCTGTTCCACACTTTGCAGAAAAGACTGCAGGAATAACAGCTGAAAGGCAGTGAGACCCTGGCTGTCATGTCAGTGACCGTGGTTGAGCGGCGGCGCTGATGCAGTAAGTGCCGCACAAACGCAGCGCACGTGAGACGTATAGAGCGAGACGTGAAAAAGATCGCGCCTCCAGAAGGCCGATCGCGACGCCTGTGACGGCTTCGGCGTGCATGCGGTTTCGTGTCAAATCTGCGGGTACGTTTCGTGATGCTGTTTAGCCAGCGACACATCCCCTTCGCGCAGGCCGCACTTAAGCGTGGCTGTTGGTTTCTCTGGCGCTTGCCAGCGCGGGATGACACTCTTTCGTTTAAAGCAGCTGTGTTTGGTGTGTGTGTATGCGCCTGTCGCCATCAGCAAGGCCCCAGGGGCCTCTGCCCCGGTTCGAGCTCGCCGCAAACGGAGGCCCCGGGTGCGTTCAGCACGCAAGAGAGTAAACCGATGGGCGGCCGCGAAGATAACTCCGCAGCACGGCAGCGCCCACCCTCCGCGGCCATAGATCCCCTCCACGAGAACAAGAAGCATGCGACGCGCGCAGCAAGCAAAGAAAGGCAAGGCGTCTTCTTCGCCTCGGCTAGAAACACTTGAGACATGGCCGTTACCGCTCCACAGCGAACAAATCCCGGTCCCTCGCAACCACACGCGGCACCCGTAGACACGCATGCGCATCTGCACATGCGAGTCCCTGCCTTGTTGCCACAAATCCCTACACCTATATACAGAAACATGTACGCGCAGCCGCGCGAGTTATATCTTCTTTTCTGCGGCCTTCTCCTTGCCGTCCTCGTCCCCATCCGCTCGTTCTTCCTTTCCGGTCTCCACGGCACCCGCATCTTCGTCTTCGGCTGACCGGCCGCCGTCCTCAGTTTTCGCTGACTCTGGTCGTCGGCCTTCTTCTTCTTTGCTCGCCGGCGCGGCTCCCTCGCCCTCCGCCACGCCCCCCTGGGGCCGATACGTGTAGTCTGTTTCTTGAATATGCTCAATCTTCGTCTGCAGAGAAAGAGAAGAGACACCCACGCCGCCTGACGCAGAGTCTTGGACTCTCCAGCAGCTCACACACCACCGCCACTGCGCCGAAGGCAAAAAGGCACCCCACCAGAAAAAAGGGGAAAAACGACATTCGCCGCGGGCCGCGCTCAGCCCCTCCTCCGTGTAGTGTGACCTCTTTGTGTAATATAAAAAAGATGTTGACATGAAGAATCTAGACTACGAATCTATACTTGTTACGTTACGAGCGGTGTGTTAATTCATGCGCTCATTTTAAGTGCCCACCCACCCGGGGGACGGCACCTGCGCGCAGTCACAACCGCTGCCGCATACCCGAGTGCAGGCCAGGAAGATGCAAAGAAACCCGGGGGTAGCGGTTGGGACGAAGGGCGCCGTGCCTCGCCGAAACGCCTGTCGGGGCTGACGTGTGACCCTAAACCCTAAACTCGAGAAGCCCTCTGAGTTCAAATTCGCCCGGTGTACATACACTGCACCCGAGTGTACATACATATACCATGCAGTGGAGCTCACCCTGATCCACAACTTGGTCTGTTCTTGCAGTCGCCGCGTCGTATCATCCCATTTCGCGGGAAGCCAGAAAAGCGTCGGTTGCGCTCTACAGACACAAAAAGACGAAAACGCGTTTCTGCCATAGGCACTGAGAAGTGCTCGTCTACGCACGGGGTAAAACGAGCGAGGCGCGCGGGCCCCGGAAGCGGCCTTCGCGCCGACAAGCCTCCAGGGTCGCGTTTCACATCCAGCACAGGACACGCTCGCGTACGCCACCCAAACAGCCGAGCCAAAGAACCCACGCAGGCGACCAAACTCTGGAACCCGAGAAAGAAAAAGCTGAGAAACAGCGACGCCATGCCCCTGAGAGACTTTTGAGGGCTCGGGTTCGCGGGCGAGAACCACATCTCCTACCCTCTCGCACTCCCCACAGAAACAGAACTCGCTTTCAAACTGAATCTTGTTTCAGCGGCACTAGCGGCGGAAGCCTGCAGCGAGACAGAGGCCTAGCGCCGACTTACTCAGTTCCGATGAAAACTTCCATGTTCCGGTAGTGCTTCACCAAGTGGAGGCGCTGCGAAGAAATACGCAACCCGACCACGAAAGAAGTAAGACCCGAGCTAACAGGGCTGCGGACGCGCGACGCGACTCCTCTCCATGCGACGGAAACGCGGGGTGTAGAGCTTCAACAGATACACCACAAGCGTATAAAGTACCTATACCTATTTATCCATCTTGTGTCTATCCATCTGTTTACACCAGAAGAGGGCACTAAGACGGAGATGCAAGAGATGAGAATGGGAAGAAAAGCGGGACCAATAGCCAAGCGAGAGAGGGAAGTTTACGAGAGGACGCGAAACGCTCTGCCTGTCTCGCCATGCTGCCGAGGAGCCTAGTGGAAAGACGGGAGAGGAGACTTTCCATAGCCCAACGTCCACCACGAGCGCGAAAGGCCTCCCCTACCATGAGTTCGTTTTCTTTGTTCGCCAGCTCATTCGAGACTTCCTCCAGACGCAGTTGCTCTTGCTGCCGTCGCTTCTAAACACCCCAAACGCACCGCCGAACACAGAGTTCAATCTAGCACAAGAAAACACACCTCTGAATTCTTAACTGCAGATACGTGGGAAACATACATGCGACAGACGTCACGAGGCGGCGCAGCACACACCTCCCTCGCAAAACAGGAAAGCTGTCATACCAAGGAAATAGGTGTTCAGAAGCGTTTGTGACAAAGCGATCTCGGCGCATCGCATACTCGCGGGCTTGATCTCTCGACGCTTCTCCGGAGGCCTCTTTCTTTCTTTATCATGACCATTTCCCCACAATTGATGTTTGAATTCTCTAGCTATAACTATACATAAAGATAGAAGTGCGAGAGAAACTGGAAAAATTGACGAGCGTCCTTTGGCGACCGGATTCAACACTTCTAGTATTACTTTTGACCTCGAAAAACGACGCTGAAGTGAAATAGCGGTTTTCTTTTTTTGTGGCGCGTCTTGGCTCCACGTTATGAGCCTGCAGCTCACCTCCCACTCGAGCCGCGCGATCTTGGCGATGTTTTTTTGACTCATCGCGAGTTTCTGAGCGACGCGCTCCTCCTGCTGTTTCTGCTTATGTGCCTGCATGCACGCGAAACAGTTTAACAACCGTGCGTCACGATCTTAACCCTGAATTCCACGAAAAAAACCAGATATTCTTTCCCTTCAGTGCATGTGTCACCGGCAGACTGCATAGAATACCTCCATTGTCGAGGAAATAAACTGCTGCGCAGCCCAGGAACCCCAGCCTAGAATCGCAGTTACGAGTACCTCTCCCGCCGCGTATCTACACATCTTTCTCTCTATATGCACATATTGATATATAGTCGAATATACGAGTGTATGAATGAAAATATATACATATACATATAGAGATAGAGCATCTCACCGCGAGATTCGGACTCGCATCGAATACGTGTGTGCACATATCGACATGCATGCGGCGTGCGTCTACCGCTGCGAGCGAGAATTTTTTGTCTCTAAACACCTACGAGGTCGGTAGTTTGCTCCTGCAGCAGCTGTCGCTGCGCGCGCCGCAAGTGCCCGGCGAGCGCCCCGAACATGCGCCGGTTGCGCGTGGCGGTCTTCTCGTCTGGCGCCGCGAGCTTGGGCTGTATGCACCGCAGACTCAACGCGCCTCTCGATAGGCTCAAACGCGTCTATATTCCCATATAGACTCAGAGACTTCCCATACATATGCATGCATCCATGCAGCATACACGCAGAAGCATATACATATACATGTATATATATACGAATATGAATATATATATATATGTATGTGTGCATGCGAGTGCATGTGTCTCGCGCGTGCGAAGTTTGGGAGGGAGGCGGGCGGGCACGCGGAGTGTCGGCTGGGACTTTGCAGTCGCTCCCTCTCCTCGGAGGCTGGTCGCGTCGCAAGCTCTAGAACGACACTGACGAGAGTCAACATCTGAACGCGGATGCAGGCTACTCGTTGCAGATTCAGCCGCCTCCGGACGTGAACGTCGCGGAACGGGCCCCCCGGCTGTCCCCAGGTTCGCACACGTCCATGTATGCACAGACGAATGCATACACATGCGAAATTCCAGAGATGCGCGGGAAAAAAACAGAAACCATTTGCCTTGCACGCGATGACTCTCTCTAGCCGTCCCGCGCCGCGCGCACACTGAGCACGACCTTGTCCGCACAAAACACGGAAAGGGGCTTGTACACATATCACCTGAACTGGCGCTCCTGAGCGCCTCCACGGATATGTAGTTATGTAAATTTAAGTATACTCGTATATATTTATATATATCCATGTGAGAGCTCGTTCAGCGGCCTCTCGCGCTGGACCGAGCTCTCGCGCGACCCACGGCGGCTGCAGATTCCCCTCGAAACTTAAAACGCCATGGGCATGACGTACGCGCTTTTCGACTTGGAAGTCTTCGCCGTCGAACGAGTAGGTCGGTCGCTCCCCTGCCGCCTGAACAGAAACGAAGACAGGGCGAATCGCAAGCCCCGCCGTCAGGAGCTGCCTCGTGCCTCGCGCGGCGCAGACTCTTTTCTAAACTCAAAGAAACTGCGTCCCTCAACACACACCCCCCCGGCGCCTACATATAAACCTATCTCTGTACATATATACCTGTATAGAAATATATGTTTATATGTATGGCTATATCAATATCTATATATCTATGCAAATGAGCCTGGGTATAGATGTATATGTGGGTGTGGGCGCGGCTAGGGATAGGGGGAAAACGCAGAGTCCGACGCACCAGCGGCCGCTTGCCGAGACCAGACTGAGACTCTCCTGCGAGCGTCGATGGGCTCGTGGCATCCGGCGCGCTCTGCTGTGAGGGCGCCGCTGCAGCAGGCGCTTCGGCGACGCCGTTTTCTTCGGGTTTCTTCTCATCAGAGAAAGAAAAGAGCTCCCCGCGCGGGCGCCGCTGCTGCTGCAGACGCCGGTTGAGCTGCCGCTGCTCCGTGACGAGCCGGCGAATCTCCTGACGCAGACGCGATTCGTTCATTTTGAGAACCAGGCGCAAGACACGGAGATAGGAACGGCGCAGAAGGACGCAGTCCAGAGAAAGACGACACGAAACCAGAAAGGAGGGGCGAGAAAGAGACTCGGAGAGACCGTGTCGAGGCGAAAGTCCACAGGAGAAGTGCTGAACAGAGGCAGAGGAAACCGGGGGCGAAGAGATATGCGCAAGTCAAGGCTACAAGCGATGCGTCGTCGCAGCGGGTTTAGGCGATACGAAAGACCAGACAAAGAGAAAGCAGGTAAATCGTGACCTTGCGCAACAAACGAGAGAAGCAAGCACTCCGAGAGAGGAAACAAACGGTCTCTTGCGGAGCGCGACGAAGACTTGAGACAAGACACCGCTGAAAGAAAGGACTCGAAGCCGCGACGGCGAGGAGAGGAGACAAGAGTCGAAAACGTCTGACAGGAGACAAAAAAGAGACGACGTGGATGTCTGACTGCCGCTGCGGCAGAGCTCTCCGGAGAGAAGGAAATCCTAGACACGTCTCGACCGCCGCAGAGACATCTGCGCCAGCTTGCAATGCAGGAAGCTCCCAGAAAACACACGCATGCCTTGGAAGGTCTCGCGCGGCACCGAGACAAGCGCGAGGCAACAAGAAAACTGTCGCAAAGAAAGAGGGGGCGCCCTGGGGTGAACGGAAAGAGAAATGGAGCGAGGGCGCGTGCACACCACGACACCGGGCGCCCGACTCGGGAAGATTGAGCGAAGCGTGCGACGCCAGGCTGGGGCCTTCACTCTGTCACGCCACGACGCGTGGCGAAAGTTCGTGGTCACACAGCTGTTTGGCACGGCGAAAATCGGGCTCGCAGACCAGAAAAGAGTCAGCGGAAGCAACGAAAATTCACTCCCTTTTGAAGCACGCCACGCGGAACTGACTCAGCGAAAAGAGGGAGAAAGAGGCCACATGCAAAGACCTCGAGAGAGGCGGGAACTAGGCGACGCACAGTTTGCGAAACAAAGGAGCTAGCAATACGGTGGCAGTCACTTTTATGACAATCCTGCGCCTCTACCTGCCCACGGATCAAGAAACTCCGGCGCGAAGCGACAGTTTTTCTTCGTCTGCCCTCCACCACGGAGCGCACAGATTGGTGAAAAATCGGTGAGCCGCTGCGCGACGGCAAAACCAGCTTCTCTACTCTAAACTCCAAAGGAAGAAACAGCATCCCTTCCAGCCGACTGGCATTTTTCGTCGTCTCGATCAAAGAGTGGAGCGGTTGACACCAACTCGTCCTCAGTCCACCAGTGACTCATTTCCTTTATTCTGTGCATTTGCATGCGGCGTGTGCGGCGTACATTCACCTGGCGAACCGGCAGACAACAAGCCATCCGACGCAGAATCAGCAACTTTCGCTTCGCCTTCTGCTCTAGAACTTAAACACAGTAGATCTCGGCAGTCTTGAGCCTCTCGAAGTCGCTGGCAAGCGCCTCGAGCCGCGGTGAGTTTCGGAGGTCAAGCGATCCTGCCTTCTTTGCGAACGGCTCGGCACGCGGCCCTGCACCCTGCTTGCAGGCCACTTTTGGGTTTCCGTCTTCACTGTACTTTGCCAAAACCTCACAACAGGCACACGTGACATCGAGTGCACGCGGTTCGCTATCTGTCGCATCAACCGTACTACTTATCGTCTAACACGCACCACTCGAGCGATAGATGGCTGAGGCCGTAAGTTTCCGTAGTCTCGTTTTTCCGTCCTCTTCGTGCTGCCAGCTTCAGCAACGGCACTTCCTCGAGACCCTTGCCTAGTTTAGAGTGACTCACGCAGGAATATCTCTATCCTCACTCGTATAGCATCCGTAGACGGCAAGTGGCAGGAAAGCGGAGAGTCACTTGCACAGAAGCGTCGCTCTCCCACCCAACCAACGTCTACGTGGAAAGAGTGCGAGATACAATTTTCCTCGGAGGGTTGTTCACGCGTCACTGAGCTGCAGCCAGCCGGAACGAAAAGAGGAAAAAGAGCTCTAGATCTCACGACAGCGCGCTTGGTAAACGTGTGGCGCACTCACGAAGGAACACGTAATACATATAAATATATATATATATATATATGAAAATGAATCGAGTTACGGCTACATTCTGGTTCTGCCATCCGGTTCGCGGTCTGCGTGCATGTGATGGGACCACAGAGCCTGTGACCCGGGAGTGACGCATTACGTGCAAATTCTTTTCTGCTGGGAGCAAGGCAAAGCCTCAGAGAGCAGGCACCAAAACCTTGGAAATCTACTTCGCGGGATACTCGAGAGTCGGCTCGCTCGCTTACGTCCGAGAGACCTTGTTCTACGGCGTTGCGCTGAGACTGGCTGCCAGAGTAAGTAACGGGCTTTCCTAAAGGGCGTGTGAAGCCGCGCTCTCTAAATTGCTCTAAGCCGCAAACGGGGACGCGTGCCGCCGTGCTCCCTCCGGCTCTCATGAGGTGGGCTCGCTCGGCTTGTTCCCCACGTCGGGGCGGCCGCAGCCGTCCTGACGCGCGTCTTCGTCCCCCCGAAGACTCTCCGCAGACACAGAGAGGAACCGAGAAAAAGACGCGGCAGCAGCCAGCCGCCGAGCTTCGCGTAGCGATCCTACCTCTCTATCCCCCAGCGTCTTCTTGAACAGACGCCTCCTTCGCTTGCCACTCCACCGAGGCGAAGACAGCATGCCACACGGTTTCTAAAGTCCACACTCGCACATCGCACACCGAGGCCCTCCGCAGCTGACACTCGATCCCCAGCCGCGCACAACTCCCCTATCGACTCCTCGGTCGGCGTATCCACCGTCATACGGGACGCCGCCCTCGAGCCACAGACACAGTGAATCGCCTCTTCTCGAGTGAGCGGCGCCAGGCCCTCGCCCCCACGCGTCCCTTCTCTCTGCTGCGGCTCGCCGTGCGCGCCCGCGCTTGGCAGACTCGCAGCGGCCGATGAACCGCGACACTGCGCACTCTGCCTTCACTCCACTGTGAGAGGGAGCAGAGGCACCTCCGTGACGTTCGCCGCTGGCCAGCGGGTCCAGAGGAGCCGCGCGATCTCGAAGGCGTCGGGCTGCGCGTGGCGGAAATCCACGTCCTGCAGCTCGACAAGGTAGCGGCGCACGGAGGGCCCTGCAGACACACGCAAACCCAAACCCTCAGCGTGTCGAGGGGAAGGAGACGGCACGCGCGAGGAAGAAAATGGAGACTGCCTCTCGAAACCCAGCGCGAGCACGGCGGAAGAGACGGCGCTGGAGTCACCCGGAAGACGACCAGCGTCACGTCCCGGCGAACCGAAACGGAAAAAGAAAAAAGGGACTCACGCCCTCCCAGCTGCGTCTCTGAAACGATGCGTAGATGACACAAGAGACGCCAAAAGGAGAGAGACGCGAAAAAGAACGAATGCAGCCAAAAACGAGACAGCCGCCGAGACATGCGAGGGGGAGAGAGACAGAGACAAAAGTTTCAGCTCGCCGACCGCTCAGCTTACCTGGAGGCCGCTGACCGTCGTAAAAATACACCGCAAAGCGCCGCGGCGCCTCCACACCGAGTTCGCCTGCACGCCGACACCACACACCAGACTCTCCACAGGATTCAAGGCAAAATGAATCGAATTCGAAGCGAGCGAATGCGTAGAGCAGCGCGGATGAGATGCATGCCGAGATATCCCGGATGCAGCTGCGCCTGCGCTTAACCGCGTCACACTAGAAAAATGCACACGCGCATAGCCGTGCGAGGGCGAGGAGCAGCGAGCATGACGGGACTTCGGCGAGAAAGGATACTAAAGCCGGCTCGCCATTCATACCGGCAGCGCGACAATGCACCGGCACGAGGGACGTCGAGGCAGAGGGCGCCTAGTGCGCCTCCGAGTACGAAAAAGTGGAATTTGAGCGCGAGATGTTGAATGCGTAAGTGGGCACGCGCGAGAGAACGCAGTGCGCCGCCTGACCTGCTCCAGCTCCACCCTCTTGAAAAGAGGAATTGCCTTCCTTTAAAAAGAAGGATTTCTTCCTGCCTCACCTCTGGCCGCCTTCACGTCCGAGACGAGCTGCGTGTACCACGCGAGGAACTCAGTCCAGAGCACCACACCGTCGGCTGCACCCATAGCGCCGCGCGCCTCGGCCTCCATGTGCGCCTGCCCTGAAAAAAAAATGTCACAAAGAGCGCCTCAAATCTATGCAGCTTGCGCGAGACATAGGAGAACGTACACGGGAAGAGACGAAAGCCTTCGCCTACCGAGGAGATTGAGAAGAGGCCGCAGCTGCTGCGAGAGGATATACATATTGTTTTCTTGGTCGATCGCTTTGAATGCGGCCTGAGCTTCCTGAACCGCATGCACACACGAGCGCGGAGAGCCTCGAATCGCCTTTCTTCAAAAGAAAACGTTTCCTCTCAGCCACGGCACAGACCGACGTTCCAGCAAGCACAGAGGCCTCGCGCGAATCTGCCCTCGAGTCAAACGGCCGAAGCGCGCGTCCCTCGCCCTCGATTCGCCTTTGCTGCGGCGCGCAGATCTCTGCGAGTTTTTTTCTTTGGGAAGAATTCATACCATCTCGGCCTGACACGTAGCTGAGAGCGCCGCGGCGAGGATGTCGCGGCAGAAGAGCGTCGTGTAGTGGTTACCGCTGCCCAGCACCCACAGCGGATAGTGCGGATGCTTGTAGCGCGTTCCAACTTCGCAGTACCTGCACACACGCAGACGCCCCGGGCCCAAGCCGCGCCTTCAGCAACTTCAGACTGCCCCCGCTAACTCCCCCCCGTCCCCCTCCCAAGGTTCTGCGCGGCTCAGGCGAGCGCGAATCGCTTTTCCCCTCTCGTGAGGCCGCCTAGTACTGATCTGGGTGAAGACTTGCATCAGCATCTCATCGACGCCTACTGCGCGCCGCCGCTCTTCACGCGCGAAGAAGAAAAGAAGACAACTCAGAAACGCTGGGGCGGCAAAAATGAGGAACCGGGAAAGGCATGTTCTTCACTGTCTGCGGCCCTCAAGACAGTCACGAGCCTGCCTCACGCTCTGCGCGACTTCTGTGTGTGCGCGTGCGTCTGCATGTTCCGCGACCTCGACAGTGCAGAGTCGCGCTTGTCCGCATGGTTGTTTCGTCGGAAGTTTGCTGACCTTAGGGCCTCCATCTCTGTGAGGAATCCAACGAGAGGTCGCTTCCGCACGCCGCCGAGAACTGTCTCCGCGCCCGTGTCGCCGTCGGCGCCAAGGTTCTTGTCGCCGTCCCAGACGTTGCTTGTGCCCGCGCCCAGGAGAAGGAGATTCACCAACTCTTGGTTGCAGTGCCCGTACAGCCCCAGCAGCGGATGATCCGGCGTGTCGGCGTCGGCCTGAACCTGCGGAAGCGAAAGAAGAGAAAATGGGGGAAAAAATCGGAACAAAAGCTTCGCTGCTTCTGCGCTCGCTGCATCCTCGCCGTGCCGCCCTCTTTCTTCCCCCCCCCCCCCCACCGGTTCCGCAGAGGCCTCGCGCGTAGATTTTTTTCCCTCTTGGTTTCGTCTGCCTACTTTTTGTATGCCGCGCGTGAGGACGACAGAGAGGAGGAAGGAGAGGACGGCGGCGGGGGCGTGGATGAGTAGTTTGTAGAACTTCCAGTAGAACTCCATGACTTGCTGGATGTTGTCGAATTCCTTGACAAAGACCTCGACGCAGGAGGTGAGGATCTCGTCCGGGTCTTCCCGGCGGCGGCCGCGCTCGCCGCCCAAGTCCTCCAGCCCCGCGCGCGCCGCGCCCACGAGGGGACTCGCCGCCTCGACATCCTGCAGGCCCGCGAGCGCCACCACGTAGTGCGACTTCTCAGCGGCCTGAAACAAGATCGCCGCGAGCGCCTCCACCAGCGCGTGGCCCCGCGCCAACGCCGAGGGGAACAAGTTGGCGCACTCCGCATTCAAGCGCGCGCCCCGACCCCCGCCCGACGCCGCAGACGCCGTTGAGCTCAGCAGGCCGCTGTAGCGCGTCGCGCGCGAAGGCGCAAACAGCAGGGCACGCAGGACGAAGCACTGCACGGAGGCCAGGAGACCGCAGGGACCTCCATGCAGCTGCACGAGGCCCCACGGACACACCACGTCGCGGCCCTCCGGCGGGGGGGCGGCCGGAGAGGGGGACACGAGCGGCGAGGAGGAGCCTGGCGCCGCCTCGGCCGCGAAGACAAACGGATGGCTGAACCTGAGCGACCCAACACGAGGGACAGAAAACAGCGATGTGACGAAAAACAGCGATGCGCCGCGGGGCTGCAGGCGTGCGCGGACTCGCCTCGCGCGCAAGCCGCCACACGGACACAGGCACGCATCGCGACATGGAGGACACTCGCGAAGGCCTCCACAGACACAGCCAAAATGGGCGAAGCCGCCACGCTGGGGCAAAAGGCAGGAGACAAACTGGAAGCATCTAAACGGCAACAAGGAGCCTGCAGAATGGTGCCACAGCCTGCGCTCTTGGCTACAGATTTCGTCTGCCCTGTCTCCGCGTCCTCCGCGCGAAAAACTGCCCCTAAACCCTGCGTGATTCTCTTTCCCTTTCTTCGCGCCGCCCCTAGCGTCCGACGTCTCGCGCGCATCTGGGCTCCACAGTGCGACCGTGTCTCTTGCTCCTTACCAGCGCGCAATATCTTCCGCGCCGATTGCCCGGTTGGGCCCGAGGCCGAAGACGCGCTTGACAAGCCGCTCGACCTCGGCGCGCTCCAGGGGCTCCAGCGAGCTGAGGAGTTGCTGACGGAGTTCAGGCGTGTCTGGAGCGCCTTTCGCGTCTTCGTTGAAGTTTCTCGGCAGCAGCCTGCGGACTGCGCTGCGCACGCAGGCCTGGTGGTGGCAGGTGGCGCACAGACGAACGTTTGGAATCGACAAATCCCGCCTGCGTCCGCGGCCCTCGCCCCTCTCTGCTCCCCAGTGCTCATCGTTGTCGGTGCTGGCCTCGCTGAAGGGCGACCCAGATCGCGCCGCCCCCTGCGGCTCGCCCGACGCGAGCCGCGCCGGCGACACCGGGGACGCGGGCCTGCCCCGGTCGCCCTCTCGCCCCGCTTCGCGGCCCTGGCCCCGGCCACGCTGCGGCCTTTCGGGCGCGTTGGGTTCCAACGGAGATACCAGAGACACCCCGCACCGGAGACACCAGCCGGCGCGCCCTGAGGAGGCGGAGGCGGCCGAGGCCGCGGAGGAGGAGGAAGAGGAGGCAGGGGGAAGTGGGGGGTAACCGAAAAGAAGACTCTCCGGCAGAAGTTGCGAGCGAAACGAGGAAACTTCTTCCTCCTCTTCTCTTTGCCACGAGGCCGGCGGGCGGCAGCGGTCCCCCGGTTTCTTCTGACTTAAGGCCGCGCGCGGCAGGAGGAGGTCGGAGATGTCGTCGTCCGGGGCCAGCGAGGCGCCAAACGGAAGCGCCGCGCCCGTCGCAGTCGCGGCACAGGACGGCGAGTGCTGGCCGTACCACGACAAGTCGTGAAGCGTGCCTTGGCTAGCTGCGCTAGCCGTGTCTAGCGAAGGCAGCACTGGGCGAGACGACGAAGACGACCCGCCTGCCCCGGGAGAGCGCGCGGCCGCTGCAGCTGAGAAGAGACGCAGAATATCGAAAAACGCGGCCAAAACGAAACAGAAAGACATCGCCTTCTTGCCTCGAACTCTGTGCCACCACACACGCGCCTCTTCCGCCTATGCGTCTGCGCCTTCTAGCTCCTTCTCTCTTTTCCTTCTGTCTTCCCCTCGCGGCGTACCTCGCTCGCCGCGCGTCCATACTAATGGACAGACCTACCCCTGCACGCTTCTCACATTCCCATCCTACTGCTACCTCTCTAACTAGACGTTTAACTCTAGCAAATTCACAAGATGCTTCCGAAGTATGTGGGAACGCCCCACCCATGCGCGGCTGTGCGACGAGAGACTCACCAGTCAGCAGCGACTCTTGAATGGCTCGCTGGAGCTCGTCGTCTTCGCCGAGTTCGAGCGCAGCCTCAGGCGCCGGCGGCGGAGGCAGCGCATGCAGACTCGCGCCGGGCGGCGGCGCGTCCCGCCGCGCGCTCTCGAACTCGCGCATGGAGAGCCGCAGCACCTCCTGAAGCTCCGCGTCCTCCTCCGCGGCCGCGCCCGGCCCTTCGTCCGCGACGAACGGCGGCATAATCGAGCGAGAAGAAAAAAACGTGCCCCGGAGCAGGGCGCGAGAGCGAGGCGTGCGGGCGCAGAGGTAGGGGCGCTGACCCCTGACGCGAGCAGAAACAGAAACGCCTTCCAGCGAAGAAGCCGGCGCCAAAAAGGGAAGAAGGATGAAAACAACTCCCAAAGAGGCGCCAGGAAGATGAAGATGTTCCGGTAAGGACTCACCCGCGCAGCGAAAAGACAGAAAGCAGAGGCCGCCGTTGAGAGGGAAACTGCGCTCTTCGGCGAGACCGCGAGAGAGCGGAGACGACGGCGGACTAGCGACTGCACAGGCCTTCGTTCGAAACGGAGAATTCAGAGAGCTGTGTATACGGTTGTCAGCAGAGAAAGGGACGACGCAGCCTGCAGAGCGACCCGAAGGCCAGCAAGGATGGGCGCCAAGGAGACCGCGTCTGAGGCGTCAACCGGAGCCTGCGCTGCGGCGCCGTCGGCAATGTTGGCGGCTTCAGAAAGGAGCCGTAGCCGGAGGAAGGGCTGGAAAGAAGACAAGGGCAAGACTGAGCAGAAATAGATGGATTAGCCGCCGAGGGCGCAGAGCCGAGGGCGCGCTAGCAGGGTGAAACTCAAAAAGGGCAGCAGAGAGCGCCCGGAAGCGGGTCGCAGACGCTTAGACGGGAGTGCCTCAGGGACGCGGCCTTGAAGAGAATCCTTTAAATTCCATGTAGCTGGCAAAAAGGCGCGCAGACCAAGCGTACGCTTCCAGTAGGAGTCGCGGCGCGTCGTGGAACGAGCGAGCTGGAATTCCGCGCTCCAGAGGACGGGCCTCTGACGTAGCTAAAGCCGCGAAAACCTCTTTGCTGACCCTGAACATTTGAAAAATCGCATCGGACCTTGAAAGCAATGTCCAAGAGGTCCACTTTTGTCGGTCAAAAAGCTGCATCTCTGAAACACGCACGCACGTGGAGGCGGGGTTCAGCTTTGCGCAAGAGTTGCATGCGCCTGACAGGAGCCCAGCCGAGCTTTCTTTCGCGTTTATCCGTGACCAAAGTGCGATTTCGGGATAGCTACACGAGGAAGTGCTTATAGATTTCCTCTGGACATCACCTTGCACACTAGTGTGCATTGCAGGCCCCAGCTTTTGTCGGGACGCTCTCCGGTGGGCTGTGCGTGTCTGACACAGCTCTAAATCCTCGTCCAGCGGGTGACTCTGGCGTCGGCACTCCATCGCTGAGTTTCGCCAGAAGTCCACTGCGCCAATGGTTTTCCCCCTCTCGCGCGCCTTCCATGCTTTGTCTTTTCTTTCTGCGCCCAGCGCAGTTTCTTTCAATCAGAGGCTCGCTACAGTCTGGTGTATAAGCGGGTCAGTGCAAGGGCCTATTTCGCTTCGCCTGATTGAGCGACGAAGATACGGAAACTCTACGCGAGGCAGCGATATACCGCACAGACAAGTTGCCTTCACTCGTAGCAACGCGCGTTTGTTTCGTCGCAGCACGCACATCGGAGCTGAATTTTAGAAAAATTGCCCTGCGTTCCCGTGTCTGGGGGGGATCGGGACACACACCACGACGAAATGCAGCTCGATTTTTGCACAGCCTGCCCTGTCGATGACGTAGCCACGGCTCCACTCCGCACCTTTGTGTGGCATCCCCAGCTGAAAGCTCTCCACTTTGCTCAAAGCACCACGGCAACAGACAGGCCATTATCACGGGCGCATGCTGAGGATCACGCACGGGGCTACCGATCGAAGCATGCTGCCGAATCCTGGCAGCAGTCGCTATCCACCGCTTTCTTTCGCAGAGATAGGGGTAATTCCGTGTCTGTCCAGGTCGTGGTTTTGTGGCCAGCACACCAGCACGACAACCCGAGCGGAGCTCAGAGAGGCGTGGCAAAGTCGATCGAAAGTTGCGAAAACAGGCATCGAACAACTGCGACGTGGAGCCTTACAAAGAAACGATGCATGCTGCACTGAGAGGAGCACTACAGCCTCAGTTCGAGACTGCACAGCACCCGAGACCCACCTCCTCGAGAAGCCAGGCGCCGGGCGCTGCTTCTCATGCCATTTGTGCGCCGCTGCGGCCGAGGGTGACGCAGAGCCGTGATGTTTCCCTTCCTGGTTTCGTTCTGCTCTAGCTGCGGAGGCACTCCCGCAGCATGTTTTTCACTTGATGCCCTTCTGAAATGGTGTCCGCATGGTGGCTCAGCGGCTGCTGCTTCTGTCGGACTGTGCGATGTTCTAGAAAGCCGCGCATGCATGTGGTCTGATTCGTTCCGAAGCGATGAGCATCTGCCGGCAGCAACCGGTATCTTGAATTCCGCGCTGAGCCTAGCCATCTCCACGAGGAGTCACTGCGCAACGTGCTGGGCGCTCTTTCGTGAGGCTGAATGAAAGGGGGTGCCTCGACGAGAAGATCTCCGTTGTCACTTCAGAGCGAGGTGTCTCTAAAAGACGCGGTGTAGAGTTCAGACTACTCGTATCGTGAAAATGTGCACTCGGGATCGGCGTTCCGTATCGGTTTGTGCGACATCGGCGGCAGCCACCGCAGCACGATCTCGCGTAAGTCACTCAAACCAAGGCGCAAGGTGCTAGGCGTGAGCCTAGAAGGCGGCGCCTCTCCAGCTGACTCAGAGATGACCACGAAACGAGTCCGAACAACGGCCAATGAGGGAGGCACGAAGACGCCGAGCGATGCGGGTCACGACGTCCCAGGGGAAACGACATGCATCGCTCCTCTTTACTCTTTACACCGATCTGACATGCACTCAGGGATGTGCAAAATCACCCACACGACCAGAATGAGGCAAGGGCGGCGCGCTCTTTCTCTGACTACAGCTACACCGAGCTGAACGCATGCCAGAGAATTGGAGAGTTGTCGACACGCGCAGAAGTTACAGTCGTCCCCACCCGGGTTCGGAGAGCTACTCGAGATCAGGATGTGGGCCTTTTCGGTAATGGATGCAGAAAAAGGCGATGTTTGGTATTCGCCTGCCTTGAGCGGCAGTCTTGGTTGACTTAGTCATCCACGCACCGTCCGTGGCTCATGCGTGTCAGGGCATTAAGAAATTGATATCATAAAACTCAACTCCATGGAAGAGACTGAGCGCCTGCCTGCCTCTCTCCCGACAATCGCGTTCGTGGAGGACTTCCAGTTGTGTGTGTGTGTGTGTGTATTCGTTGAACATCTAACGACTGCACACTTGGCACAGCCGATCCTCGGCCTGTCAGTGTCTAGACACCTGAAGAAAAAGACTTGAGGTACTCAGCTCTTTTTCATTCCAGATGCTTCGCCTTCTTTGACTTGGGACGCTGGACGTGCGTTTCCGCTGCTTTCGCCAGCTTCGGAACCCCGGGCATGCCGACTGCGCGCCGTTTCGCGAGGTCGACTTTTCTTAAGTAGCGCACGCGTCCTGCGTGCCTTCACTGCAATGCTGTCAGCACTCGTGCATGCAGACATTTTCAGTTGAAACTCAACTTTGGTTAGACTCCTTCTCGCCCCACAAAAGAAAAAAATCTGCAGAAGGCGCGCTGTTTCGTGCTCTTTCTTCCTCAGTGGAACTCTGCAGTGGAGGCAGAGGCGGAAACGCGCACGGCTTCTCTCTTTCTTGTCTCGCTGGGCGCTGTCTTCGCAACTTGAACGGGTTCTCCACTTCTCGCCCCGCCGGCGCTGCGTTATTTGCTAGAGGCTAGCATGAGCCTTCTCGTCTTCGTTTATAATTAAGCACTGCATTCTACATAAATGCCTGCGGCCGCTAAAGGTGCGCTTCTTTTTTCTGCTGCCCAGGCTCGAGAGGCACCTGTGTTTTGAGCCCTGCCTCACACATCCTGCACGTGCTGCCGCACATGACACACTACAGAAATGGCAGCAGGAGCCGTTCTGTAGGTGGTTCCTTTTGTTAATAAAATAACTCCCTTGAAGGGCTAAACGTCCCCGGCTGGAGCGTAGGCCCTTGGTTCGGCGGCCGGTTTCCAGTTCCTTGACAGAAAACGTGCAGCAATTTTAGGATTCCGGGAAGACCGAGCGAAAGCAAAGCGTCGGCAACCTTTAGCGGCAGCTCAGTGCCAACTGCGTGACTGCGCAGCCCAAATATCCCTATCTTCCCTCTCGTGTCGATCATTCAGAAGGCACTTTCGGCTGCAGATCTAGTCAGCCTGGAGCCTTGGGCGATCCGTGGCGCAGGAAGGCGATGCGGCATCAACTTGGTGTGTCGATCTCCGCCAGCTTCGCCATTTCGGTTGATTTTTAACTCGTTGGATTGCTGAATCTGTGCAGGGAGTTCTCTGATCCGTCAAGCGGTTTTTTCGCATGACAGCGCCGGAAAAATTGGCTCGCTGCTCCCCTCGAGGCTCCGCCGAAGGGTCGCCGCGCGGACGCGTGGCTGTCGAGGCTGCGCTGTGACCATGCGGCTGCAGACCTGAGGAGGCGCGAGAAAAGAGAAGGCGACGCGCCTGGAGCGCCCGAGTGAAGGCGAGGGTTTTGGCGATTTCGCTTCTTAAGAGGCTCCGTGGTCTCTGCCTCGATTTGCCCATGGCGGCGAGCGGCGCGAAGGGGCGCGCGAAGCCCGGTCGCAGGTCCTCCAGAGTGGCGCAGGCGACGCGGGCGCTGAGAGGCGCCTCGCTAGGGGGCCTCGCGCAGCCTTCTCTGGAGGACTGCGGGGGCCGGAAGCGGATGCGGCGCGAGGTCGCGGGCGAGGGAAGGGCTAAGGGCGGCGCCCGGGCGACGCCGCAGCCCAGCGAGCCGGCGGGCGAGGAGGGGGACGGGGACTTGGATCCCGAGAGGCTCGACGCCCCCTCGGAGGAAAGCGGAGAAGCAGACGAGGCGCAGGAGGGAGGGGGCGGCGAGAGGGGGACGCGGCGCGGCGCGGCGAGCAGAGAGGCCTCCGCCGGCGAGGCTACAGACACCCCCGAGGAGGAGGGCGCAATCGAAGAGCCGGAAGGAGACCGGCAAGAAGCGGGGAAGGATGAGAGATCTGCAGAGAGTAGACTCGCCTCTGCAGAGTCCAAAACTGCACAGGAGTGGGTCGCGCTGCGGCTCCGCTCCGGCGCCGAGGCGGAGGGCAAGGGCGGCCGGGAGATGGCGTCGTGGGACGAAGAGGAAGAAGAGACGTACGGCCCCGAAATCCGAAAGAGATTCAAGCTGGAGCCTTCGACTCGCGTCCTGCGGAGCCGCGAGGCGGAGCGGCCGCCGACTGCCTTGCGGGGAGAAAAGGACAAACCCGCCAAGCCTCTCGCTGCGCACCGGGCGAAACCGCTGCCGCTGAAGTGGGACAAGCGCTCCACGCGTGCCGCGGGCGCCGTCGAGCACACTCACTCCGCGCCCGCGTCGGGCCTCGAAGACAGTCTGCGCTTTCTCCCGCGGGCGCGGGGCTCCACGCGAGCCGGGCGCCGCCTGCGCTCCTGTCGAGCCTCGCGCGGCGGGGCGGGCGCGGCGATGGGGGCGGCGTCGGAGGACGAAGAGAGTTGCGAAGAGGTAAGCGTCCGCCGCGCGCAGTCCGCAAGAGCAGGAGGCGGACGGCGAGGTGGAGACGCGCCGTGCGGGGAGGCGCGGGGCTCCGCGGCCTGCGCGTGCGCCCTCGCGAACGCTCCGCCGCGCCTCGGCCGCAAGACTGGCGCTGCGGAGGGCGAGGGGCCCGATGCGCAGTGTACGTACTCCGGGGCCTGGGTCGAGTACCGGCGAGAGGGAGAGTGCGCAGAATGGCTGCCGCACGCTTGTTCTTCGTGCAGCTGCTACTGCGTCTGTCACTGGTGCGGCTCGGCGAGCCGCATCGGGACTCTCCGCGGCCCTGACTGTGTCGGAGACGCGACGGAAGACGATGGCGGTGCCGCGCACGCGCCCCTCCAGCCCTTCTTTGAGCAGCTCGGCGGCCGCACGCTCCGCTCGGCCGCGCGTGGAGACGGGCGCCGTGGGGGGGGGGCGCAGGTGTGCGGCGGAGAGAGGCGCGTGGGCCTCGAGGCCCGTCTGGGCTCCTCGCTCCGCGCGGCGTCTCCTGCGTCCGCGGCGGGTGTCTCCTTCGCGTCCGCCCTCTTGCCGCCTCCGCGCGGCGGGGTCCCCGGCGCGTGTGAGGCCGCGGACGCGGCCGCCGTGGAGCGCTGGCGCTGGGGTCCGTTCAGCGGCGAGCCGAGCGCGTGGGACGGCGACGGAGAGACTGGAGGTGGAGGAGGCCTCAAAATCATCGGCGTCGACGCCGGTGACTTCGGCGCCTCGGGCGTCATCACCGTCCTCGACGAGACGGAACTCCAGCGGCGCCTTGCGGCCGTGCTCCTGCGGCGGCAGCTCTCCGCGATTGCGGGCGACGGGTGCGCAGGCGCCACAGCAAGCTTTCAGGCTCGCCGCGGGGTGTGCGACCGCGGGTGGGGAGACGCGCCGGTCAGGCCCCCGCGGGGGGGTGTGCACGAGGCATCCGCGACTGCGCAGACGGCCACAGAGCGCGGAGGCGTGACCCCACAGCGAAACGACGTGTCGGCTCCCGCATCCGCTTTCTTTGCTCGTCCTTCATTTTCCTCTGATTTCGCGAGCTCGGCCTCCACCGCCGGGTCTTTGTCGTGCGTCTCGGGCGCGCCGTCTGTGGCCCTCTCCTTGGAGGCGTCGCCCGTCGCGTCTTTTTCTTCCTACGCGACACTCCCGCCTGCGGCAAAGGACGACAGACTCCATCCGCCGCCGCTCCGCCTCGAGACCTCCGCTGCCAACCTCTCGCCGTCGCTTGCCTCGCGCCGCCGCGCCGGCCTTCCGCGCGCCGGCCTTCCGCGCGCCGTCTCCGCTGCGCCGGCGGGCTCTGCCGGCGGCTGCGGGCCTGCGGAGGCGACGCCGGCGCCGGGCCAGGTGGGGCTTCGCGGAGACACCTGCGAGCCCGCGGCACGCGAGATGGGCGCCCGCGACGCAGGAAGGACAACGCTAGAGGCGTCTGCTCTGAGTCGTCCTCGCGCCGGCGGACACGCCGACAGACTGGAGGCAGGCGAGAAGACTCTCGGCATCGAACGCGAGCGTGAGAGCCACACCGACGGGCGAACCCGTGCCGCCCGCTCGTCGGGCGTCGAGGCCCGGGGCTCCGCGGCCCTTCCGCACCCGGCGTCTCCCACGCCCCCGACTTCCTCAGACCCCCGCGCTTCGTCTGCCGCCCCTCCGCGCCTCTCGGGGCCTCAGCGCACGCTCTCAGAGTTCCTCCTGCGCGTCGCGTCTCGACGGGCACGACTGGAACGCGTAGGCCGCCTCCTCGCCGCGATCCCGCTGCCCGCAGTCTCCGTGGAGGCCGTCGAGGCGGCGGAGGGCCTCTTGGCCCGCGAAGAGGAGGCCGAACGTAGGAGCCGGGCGCGAGAAGAACGAGCGCTTGCGTTCCAGCGCGCAGAAAGCGAGCCGCGACGGGGCTGCGGCTCGGTCTCCACTCGGTGCGTCGCGTCGCCCTCGCTGGATTATGCCGCGCCCTCGGCCGCGTCGCCCCCGGGCACGCCGTTGCCTGCGGCGCGTAGCGACGACGGCAAACAGGCGAAAGAGGCACTGGGCGCCTCCACTCCGCCCGGCTCGGTGCCTGCATCGTCTGAGTGCGCCGGAGGCTCCACGGCGGTCGACTCTGAGAGCTATATCGAGCGCCTCCCCACATCGACGTCGCTCGCATCGCCCTCGTGCCCGTCTCCTCCGCAGAAACCCGGCGCGGGCGCCGAGGCCCGTGCGGCGCTGGCGTCCTCGCCGGCGCCGGCTTCGCTCGCGTCGGCCGCGGCGCCTTTCTCGTCCTCCGGCGCGTGCTCGCCGCTACCGTCGCCTGAGTCTCCGCAGACGGCGGCCTCGCCTGCGGTGTGCGGGCCGCGGCGAGGAGGCGCCGAAGGGATGAGTAAAGGGGGTGCGGGTCCGACGCCGGGCTCCAGCAGAGGCCGGTGGCGGCAGTCCGTGAGCCGCCTGGAGGACTTCCTCAGGAGCTTCGAGCGCCAGCAGCGCGCGGCAGAACTTGCCAGGTGGAGGGATGTCGAGGAGTCGTTCGCGTGGCTGCGATCGGAATGAAGACCGCGCACCTCTGCACTTTTCCGCCTTTTTTCCCTTTTTCTGGTTCTTCGCGGGTGGCTGGGCGCGGCTGGCGGAGGCGGCAACGCACCCGCCGGGGCTCGGCGTCGCTTCAGCGGGCCTTCAGGTGCTGCCTTTGTCACGTTTCTCGTTCCGCGTTCGCTAGCGCGACCCCATCTCCCAGAGAGGGACCAGGCAGGATGCGGCGAGCGCAGGCCGACGAGGATGCGCGTGAGTAAAGTGCAGAGAGAGAGCCGCGCAACGCGGAAGCAGAGCATGGAAACCCGCTGATGAAGGCGTCATAAGAGGAGGCAAGGGAACAATCCAGCAGGAAAACGCAGACAGGTCCTGCGAAGACGCCCGTTCGCACTCTCTCGTGAGCAGCTTGCGCAGCCGCGGAGGACATGCGACGAAGTCCGCTGAAGAAACCTCCCTGGGACAGAAGGGCTTCCGACGCCAAGAGAGGGAGAGGACGCTGCGCAGAGGGAATGTCGAGAAAAGTGTGTGTCGCGTTGCTCAGCTACGCACACAGGGTGGTGTCTTTTCCCTTGTCTAGGCAGCGCGTGACGCCCCGCAGCCGGTCTTTTTCGCTTGCGCGGGCTTGCTTTGTAGAGGGGTCATGCCGTCTCTCTGCGCTTCTCTCCGGGATGAGATTTCGCACTTTTTCAAGATGTTTTTCACTCTCCCCAGGAAATTTAATGCGTTTCTTTGAATCGAAACCAGGCGGACTCGCTGGCGGCGGTCCTGATAAGTAACGCAGTCTCGAGAAAGCGTCGATCTGCGAGGCTTCCTCCGATTCTGTGCACCCCCGCTCTGCAGCGCCTCATGGTTCTCAATCTGCGTGCCGATGACCTCATAGCATTGGTTCAAACTATGTATCTACCGACCTATCGAATTCAGGCTCTCGCGTGCGTCTACTGTGTCTCTTGCTCTGTCTCTTGCTTGGGGATCTTTAGCCTATCTAGTGTCTATTCATGTCTCTCTTAGCCATCAATCAGTATCTGTATGCCTACAGCCCAGCACCCACGGAATAGCTGTTCGGAGCACACACAGCCGTTTGCGACTGTTTCGCTGAGGCGCATACCGGTCATGCCTTCGCACTGCAGCACTCGAGCGCTGCATGCGCGAGGCTGACGTTACTTCAGAGTGCCAGGAGGCACTTCGACAAATCGTCTTCTGTAGCTCGTTCATGAGGACGTCTATAGGGACGGCACGGAGCGCAGTGATCAAACTCCAAAAGTTCATCTAGCGTAGCGCTCCTGCTCGAGGGCTTGTGTCGCGCCCTCGAACCAGACCGGACCGGCGAATGCGCGAACGCCTTTTCTGCAAACTTGCTCAAGATATTACTACTTTTGTACTGTTTTCCTAGGGTTTTTTAAGTTTTACTGATGTTATTCTTGCATTATTACTCATTCATAGGAATATGGTTTCAAACAAAGCTTCTTCCTAGTTATATAAACGGAACTGCTCTGGCGAGAGCGACGCTCGCTGACGCACGGTCCTGTTGGAGGAAAGAGTAAGGTGTAAAGGCGATTGCCTTTACACCTTACTCTTTCCTCCAAAACACGGCGGGCACAGCCATCGCAGGTCGCAGCACATTCAGTCAAATCAAAGGGCGTTTGATAGAATAGAGTTCCTAGTGCCAGCACTGGAACCCACTGGATTTCTCGGGAACGGACACAACCCGAACGTTGGGGCCCGCTGTTGAATCAGGGCGCGGGCTCAGCGCGAAAGCACAGTGTAGATCTCCGCTTTTTTTCAATCCCGTTCTCGAGCTGCAGCGTGGGGTGCAGAGATCTGTGATCTATCTACAAGAATGAGGAATGCATCGCATGCAGAACGTACGCAGACCTCAAGCCGCGGCACACGCGGGCCGTCATCTTGCCTCTTCGCGCTCGTTGTGAACCGGGATACGCACAGAGGACTGTCGCAGGAAGACGGGCTACTCGCTAGACACGCTGCTTGTCCTGTGTTTTTCAGGGGTCGCCAAACAGCGCTGGATCTAAGAGAAGCCACAAGAACTGAAAAACGGGTTTAAATACATCTGGGCAGGATTGCCTCAGCCCCGTACATCAGCTGCCGAATCTCTGAGTCAGAGAAGACGAACTGACAGCGAACATTCGCCTCAATACCACGTCCCTCTTGACCCGAAAACCGCCTCACGCACACACTCACAAATATATGTATATTTATTTACATTTCCGTGTAGGTGGTGCCTCCGTCTACTCAGCATCGCCATCTACCTGCGTATCTTCGCCCTGTCTATGAATACGTGTTCGCGCATCCTCCCGATATCTCTGCAGAGGGGAAGACGTATAAGCGCATCCTTTCTTTCTCGAAAACTAGTTGCATCTATTCACTGCGTTCGCGTGAGTCTGTCGACTCCAGGGTCGTATCCAGTCCTCTTGAGAAGGCCGCTGCGTGGGTGCGAGGCACTGATATAGTCTGGAAAACCCTTTTTCGCTGCGCGGCCGAATGCGGCGCCAGCATCAAGAGAGGAGAACGCGCGCATGAGTAAAGAGAAAACTACAGCTGCTTCCGCCTGCAACAGCGGCAGGCGTGACCGTCTGGGCTCGGGATCGCATCCGCGGAGCGCAGACTTGCCGCAGATGCCGAGGAGCCGCGGAGGACAAAAAAAGGAGTCCACGCTGGGAGCCTCGTCACCAGCGCAGACCTCGAAATCGAAACGCGTGAAAGAGCCCTCGAGTGCATGTAAGCAAGGCAAAAAGGGATACGTGCAAGGAAGGCCATCGGAGGGAAGAAAGAAGACAAACTGGGGCCAAGACAGGATCATCGGACACTAAGGAAGAGAAGTGGCGTAGAGGACGCGAATATCCGAGAGGACAGAGAGTGTCGCTGAGATCCTTGTGAAAAGAGAGGCTGCGCCGCCTTCATAGTACCCTCGACGCGCGCGGCTGGTCGCTCGTTCTGCGAAATGACAGGCGCGGCCAGACCAGAACGCCCAAAGAAAAGAGGATCCTTCTCTATTTCCGTAACTTCCCTTCTTCGAAAATAGACTTAAGGCAACGCTGTGAGCGCCGCCTCCTTCGTCTTGACAAGCTCTGCCGCCAGGTCACGGTGCTCGTTGAGGAGCTGAGCGAACTTGGTTTCCTGTCGCGACAAAAAAAGTTAAACAGGGGGATGAAGAGAACTTTCCCAAGTTCGGTAGTTTCTGGGGCGGGCGTCCCCTCCGGTTGGTCGACTGCGTCGTGCAGACTCGGTGGAGTGTAAATCTTTTACACTCCACCGAGTCTGGGGCCACAATTCCTATCCAGTACGAACTGGCCGTAAAGTCTAATTCTGGTCATTAATGTATGATTTGCTTTTGAATATTCATCTGTTTCGTTTGGCTAGTATGAATTAGATTTCGTTCGCATTATTTAATGTGAAGCGGCCAGGCCTAAACTTCAATATGAATTGAATTGATTTGATTCACCTTACTCAAACTAAATCCAGACTATTTAAACTGAAGTTTAACTAAGATTCTGCTGGCTTGTTTAACCGATGTCTCAGACGCGATGAGCGCTCCGGCCGATGGCAGCTTCGGCGCTGTGTCGGTTGGAACTTGCATGCCGCTGGAGTCCCCGCGACGCACGCCCCCCCCCCCCCCTCACCATGGCGGCTTTGCTTTGGGCGATTCGCGTCTGCAGCACCTGCATGCGCTTCATTTTCAGCTCGAGTTTTTCCAGTTGGAGCTTCACGACGTCAGCCATGAGCTTCCCAATCTCCTTCTCCTCCAGCTTGGCGAGCTGTCGCGCCTCCGAGGCCCCGGCGGCGAGCGCCGTCGCGCAGGCCACCTGCAGCTCGCAGTCCGCGATGAGGCCGCGGTTCTCCTCGCGCTGCGCCCAGGGCTTCAGCGCAGCAGCCTTCTTCGCCTCTTCGCCGGCGGCTACGGCCTCGGAGTCGTCACCTTCCGCAGCCGCCGCAGCGTCCTCCGAGCCACTCTCCTTCGCGCGCGCCTCGCTGTCTCCCGCGAGCGCTACCGCCTTGCGCACCGCCGCCCGCGCGGCTGCAGCGGTGATCGAGGGGTGGACTGTCGACGCCATGAACGCCAAAAGCGACGACAGCGGATTTTCGAAGTGGCGGAAAGGGCCAGCGTCGCGCTCGCCAGACCTGCAGCACGGGGCGAAACACAACACAAATACCAAGTACACATGCCTCTTCAGGGCGCCTTCCTGCTGCCCTAACCCTCAAACACGCCGTTGCTGTAACCGGTGACAGCGAAGAGTCAGTGCCGCACGCTCGCCGGCATGCACACAACCCAATACGGATGCATTTACATATATATATATATATATATATATATATATATATATATATATGAATGCATATGTCTCATAACACGCATACACGCGCATGCAGGCTCCGCACATGGATCCAAGTCGAAACAACCACTCACGCAGATATACATGGATGCACGCGTGTGTACATATGCATATCGTGATACGGACAACACTGCGTCTTATTCGCCTTTGCAGTTCCTACACTTTCGTCGGTTCTTCGTTTGCATCATTATTTTCGTTTGCAATTCCAGATTTGAAGGAGCTTACCCACAGGAAGCCAGGGGCTCCTGAATTGGAAGCTGGATAAAGCGCTCGACGCACATTTGCGCGGTGCGGCCGCCACCGACATGCGCCGCCACTTCGTTCCAGTCATGCAGATACTTTTCAATTCCCTCTGAAGCGAAGAGCAAGCGAAAAACCGGATCGATACTCGAGGACATGTTTCCGCACCCGCACAACAGCCACGTGCATCAGTACTGTGGTTTCTTGACGTCACGCAGAACAAACTGGACACGTATACACACGTTAAAAAAGTGTGACTCTATACATAGAAAGGATGCGAATGAGTTTATAGGTAGAAATAGCTTCTACGCGCACGCACAACTGTACGGCGCGTTTCTGTCATTCTCGAAACTCAGACGCCGTGCGAGGCTCCGTCTGCGAGTCTACGCGATACTGAAACCAGCTCCTTTTCTTTCAAGTTACTGTGAAGGTGCGCAGTCTCACCGATCAAACGCTCAGTCTCTTCCAGCGTCCACTTCCCGTCCTTGCCTTCGCCGCCCAGAAGCGGCAACCCAACCTGAAAGCGAAAAACGACATAAATTAGAACCCGGAAAAATGCAGGGAAAATGGTGCAAAAAAAAACGTAGAGAAGCGTCTCAAAGGAGAAAAACAGGAAGGAAATGGAACGCGAAAGGCGACCGAACCGCGGACGGAAAAGGACGGTCGCCTGAATCCATCCGACGGGCAAGGGAGGCAGGCAGGAGGGGAAGCACGACGCCGCGGAGCGGAAAGCGAAGACGAGAAGAAAAACAGAGATAAGACGCGACGCACACGTCTCCTGTTGAGCCACGGAGAACTCGAACTGCCTCACGCTTTGATCAAACACGTCTCCGCCGCGGCACCTTAGCGACCCGCAGCCCCCGCCCGAAGCAGCGAGAACAAGAACCCTAAATCCCTGAAACGACTAGAAAACGACACGAGAAGAGAGAGGAACGTCCTCGAAAACTCCTGTCTCACCTTGAGAAAGTGACGCTCGGTGAGAGCGGACGGATAGCGCCCGTCAGAGAAGCACCGCAGACACCACACACAGTTATCGAGGACGCCCAGGGAGATTCCTGCGAAGGAAAAAATTTTAAAATTGAAAAAAAGGGAGGATGGACGCAGAGGGGCCACCTCAACGCTCTGCCGCACACGGTCATCCTCAGGTTACCGACGAGAGGCGGAAATAAAAAGGCATTCAGGACTCCAAACAAGGCCGAAATCCCACGGCGAAGGCTGACACGAGCAAATCGACAGACCCGCGAAAGAACTCGAAAAAGTCTCAGCGCCTCCTTGCGAGTTCTCCCTCACTGCCGTCGCGACCTGGACACGCCAGCCGCGTCGACACCGGCAACAGGAGAAGAAAAGTGATTTTCGCTTACCCGCAGTTCCGGCCGGCCTGAGCACGTAGTAGGAATACAAGCAGATCTTGCCGCAAGACACGCAGCGCCACGGGCCTTCGCCCGCCTTCGGATGCGAGTCGGGCACACGCGCAGAGGAAAGCGACGACAGCAGCGAAGCCTTTCGGCAAGCCGAACTCTCCTCGCTTGGAAGAGCACGATCCCGGCGCCGCTGGAGCGTCTGAAACGGCACGTTGAAAAAAATGCACGAAAATGAATCAAACACTCCGCGGACCTCATGCTAAGTGCGCAACACAAATATATATATACACAGAAATATTGGAATGCGGATATGAAGAGCTGTCTCCGTGAGCAACCGATGTATATGTAGCTACCTGTGTGGCTCTATATTATATATACACAGATATGTGTGACTTGAGTTGCTCTGTGTCGTTTCTCGTCTACCTAGGGATGTCATAAAAAACGCGATATACAGTTGGAGCTTCAGACAACGGCTTCTCTCGATCCTAACCCTTCGGCAGCAGCCCCAAGAAGTTCAACACCGCGGGCGCCAGCGCGCCGGCACGTGCTGATGAAATGCACACTTATGTACATGTATGTATATATTTATATTATTTATATACGGATGCATGGGACATATGCTCGTGAAACGCTTGGAAGAGGTCCTGAGATCCCAAGTCAAGAAGACGGCAGACACGTTTCAGACGCAGCGAGCTTCGTGTACCTCGACGTCTTTGAGCAGCAAGTCTCTGCGGCGCGCGACGGCGCTCGGAATCGTGGCAGGATCTGCCTGGAAGTTGATAATCCCCCAGTAGTCGAGGAAGCTGTGCGTGCGCAGCAGAAGCGCTCCATCCGCCGCTGG
The DNA here is from genome assembly GCF_002563875.1 of Besnoitia besnoiti. Taxonomy (NCBI): domain Eukaryota; phylum Apicomplexa; class Conoidasida; order Eucoccidiorida; family Sarcocystidae; genus Besnoitia; species Besnoitia besnoiti. The sequence continues at coordinate 2,277,970 of NC_042361.1, read as the reverse complement.
AAACAACGAAAACAGAAACTCGCGCGCGTGCCTTTCGAAAAGCCAACATCAGCGCTGGAAGACATCGGAAGATTAGAGATACGAAGATGGGCGACGGCGCCTTCAGCGAAAATGAAGAAAAGCCTCTGGAAATTGCGACCGCGGCTTTTCAAGCGTTCCGCGGCAACACTCTACACAGGAGGCTCCTGAGACACTCGCAGACTCGCGAGGCGCGTATACAGAGTTGACGCGCCCGCGACTCTTCCCACAGCTCGCGGATTTAACGCGGACGCGTGACCCAGCCGCCGAACTCACCGACAACTTTGCGGCAGTCTGAGAAGGAGAGATACTTGGTGGGATCCGCGCGATACAGGTTCACAATGCCCTGACGCAGCTGCAGGTACCGCTCGTCGCGCTCCGGCCCCGTCAGCGAAGTTCCTGCAAAAAATGAAAAAAGGCGCTTGAAGGAAGTCGCCTGCCCACCCGTGCGCAGCCTCGCGCGCGACACACCCGCGAGAAAACCATGCAGATGTGCCCGCACCGAAGCACCCCAATGCGCTCGACTGCCTTCCTCAACTTTTGGATCGACGGGTGGGCTGGTCTGGCAAAAACAGGCTGAAGTGCGACAACAATATCGAAAAACAAAACTCGCATACGCTTATGAGTCCACGTCAATCGTAGACATGTAGAAGTCCTTCTATGTAAAACGAGACCAGAAAAAGGAGGCGCGAAAGCGCGCAGCACACTTGAGACACTGCGGCAAACCTCTTTTAAAAAAGAGAAAAAAATTGAGGGGTTCAACTGGGACCACGTGGGGACGAAGGACTTGGAAGACGAGGCGTGGCCTCAGTTTCCCCGAAACTTTTCCCGTCTTACCGGCAAAGAGCGTCGGCAAGAGATCGCGCTCGACAGCCCCGATTTTCGTCTCGTCAAACCAGCTGCTGCACGTCGGGAGCTTGTAGGGCTCACGGCCCTCCTTCTCCTGCGCCAAACGCCAAGCTTCCTAAGAGAAAAAGAGAAAGAAAGGCTAACAGCGAGTCCTGAGAGAGAAGCGCCTTGATCGCAGAGGCGACGTGAAGCGAATGGAACACGAAAAAAACTGAACCCGGGCACGGCACACACGGCGCTTGCAGCGGAATGACTCCCCAGATGAGGGCAGCCGGGACCCGCCCCGATATATCGAAAATGCGAACACGGACTCAGGAACCCGAAGCGCACGCCTTCGCCGCAAAAAAGCATCGCTCGACGCTCGAGTCTGAAAGATGCACACAGCCTGGATCTCTCACGACGCACCTCCTCCCTTTTTCGCAGCGCTTCCTCGTCGAGGGGGACCGGCGGCCGATCGGCGGGAGTGCCCAGAGGGAGATTTGCGAGCTCCTTCTCTGGCGAGCTCTTCTCCTTCTCCTCCGTCGTCGCCGACCCTTCGCTCTCCTCTCGCTTCGTCGCGGCCTCTCCAGTCTTGCCGCCTGCGTGGGCGGACGCCGCAGAGATGCCGTTTTCGAGCTGCTGGCGGAAACTCTCCGAAGGGAGACTTATCGTTTCAAACGTGGCTGTGGAAACCAAAATCGAAGACGTGACGTTTTTGTCGTAGGGAGGGAGCCTGCAGCAGACGCACAACAAGAGCAACGGGATTTACGTACGTGCCAAAGTCCAGATGCAAAACCGTCAAACACAGAGCCGAATCAGAATCCAAAAAAGGTATGCATTCTTTTCCCTGCGGAGGCAGAGCAGCTCACACGGAAAAACCGCACTCGCTGGAAGTATCCTGCCACAACCTTCTGCACTGGACGGCGTGTGTGCCACACATGCGCGCCCTTCGATAAGCAGGATTTGTTACTTCTGCTAGTGAAGAACGGCATCCAGCGCAGACTGCATAAGCTGCCGAAGATCCTCTTATTTGTGGAATCTCTCCTCTATTCCTCTCACGGAAGCCGCGAAACGACCCCAGCCGTTCTGTCTCCCCTTCCCTCCTTCCCCTGAGATGATTCCACTCCGGTCTCGCCGCTTCTCTTCTGCGCCACTCCCTCCCGTCCATATTCCCGCTGCTCGAACGTATTCTTTCTATTCGCTCTGGCGTGCAGAATCGTGCTTGCTCCCTTCAGCTTTTGGTTCGATTGAAGTATCGCACCCAGATGCATAGCATATGCTGCACTCCCTCATTGGTACTGCCTACGCAGGGGATTACAGGTCAGATAATATTTGGCTCTACTCCTCTAAAGCACCAAAAACCTGTCTCCTCTCCTCACCGTGTGACGTTGGGGGCAATTTCGACCGGTTTGTTCTCTCCCTTTCTGGCCAGATTCGCGCCGGGCGCGCCATTGAGAGTCTGTGCGCCTGCAGTTCCGGCAGCCCCAGGAGACGCTCGGCTGGCGCCGTCTGCCTTGTCGCCTTCGTCGTCCTCTCCGCCGCGCGCGAACTCGCCGTGAGGCGCTGAGATGCCCTCGGGCAGCGCGCTAGGCAAAGCGAAGGCCGACGCGTCCGGAGGCGAGTGCACGACGCCATGACCAGAGGCGGCTGAGACGCGCGAGTGGTCTGAGAAGGAGGGCGGGGCGAGAGGGCGGAGGGCCTGCGCAGGGAGGGGAAACGCGTCTTCCGGAACCCCCTGCGCATGCAAGTCGTCGGTCGGCGCGGACAGCTGCAAGCCGTCGAGTCGCATCCGCTTGGCGTTTTCTGAGCCGTCAGACTCGGGAGGCGGCGAACCCGAGGCGGAAGGCGTAGGGGGTAACGAGCGCTTCTTGTCGCTCAGGCCGTCGTGCGGCACAGCCGGTGGCACAGCCTCGCCCTCGCCCCTCTCGGAGGATGTCCGCGACAGAGAGGACCCCGGAGCTGTCGCGCCCGCGGAGAGCAAAGCATCCTGAGAAAAAACACTCTGTGGAGGCGTCTGAAAGAGCGCACCACCTCCTGAGGTATCGCCCGACATGCTGATACCTCCCAGGTGCAGCCGCGGGGACCAGGAACGCCTAGAGGCAAACGGAGACACGCAAAAACAAACAGAGCGGCCGCAACAGCACCAAAATCTGGAGAGCTCCTCTGTCCAAGGGCGATAGGGGAGTTCAAGTCAGGGGCGACACGACCCAAGGGACGCTGGTCAGGAGGCAGGCAAGACGAGGCCCGACACGCTGAGAACCGAACTGCGCGCCGTCTCGGAGCTTCAGAAACGTGTCAAAACGACAAGAAAGAGACGGAGTATCCTGGCCAGGAAAAGAGAATTGCCAAGCGTCGGCAGACACAACGACGGAAACAGGTTGCGCAGGCCGCGGCCGCTTGGGCGTCTACGGGTCGGTCAGCTTGGCATCCGAACAATGGTGAGGTGGCCCTGAGGCAGAACTCAGTGACTCGACTGCGAACGTAACGAGTAAAAACGAAGAATAATGATGAGGCAAGAGAAAACGGAGATCACAACAAACGATTGGGTCACAAGGACGGAGAAGTGAATGGCAACACAGGCGAGGAATCCGCGGCACGACACGGAGGCCGACGGTGTATGTACATTCGAAGACAACTTGTGAAAACCGCTTGATCCTGTTCATTGGAGAGTGTAGGGGGGACAATGCGGAAATCCTGTTGCCTGCAGTGAGAATTCAGGCAATTCTGCGCTGCCGACTCTGCAGCAGAAGCCTTCTTACTGGCGCTGCCCTCGCATGCACAGAAAAACCTGCGGTCACTTAAACACGCGCGTCTCTTCGGTCCATCCCCCTTAGTCGATGGCAGGGAGGCGCCACAAGGCCCCTCGACAGAGCAGCATCGCTCCTCTTGGTCAGACTGCAGCTTTCCAGGTGGTGAAGAGCATTTTTGCTCGGTTGAAAAGGAATGAGCGAGCGTACGAGCGAGGGTTCCTTATTTTCAGGGGCAGTAGGCGTACACGCTTCCGGGGGGAGCTTGCGGAATGATGTCGCCGACTGTGTGAGTACACGAATCGGCGAGACGCTATGACTGGCACGGGGCCCTACACAGCATGCGGCTTGAGAGAAGTGGCGCTGACACCCGCCGCAGCTCGCTTGGTGTCGGAGTTTGCAAGACGCAATGGAGTGCGCCCGCCTTTTCCGCTGTATCGTAGAGAGATCGGGCGCTTTGAAACCGTACCTCACCCTGCAAGGTCTTCCACGCTCCAGAGCTAGCAAAAACCCGCGGGGGTGGGCACAAATTCGGGTCTGGCAGCACCCATCCTGCGTCAGTCCTCAGCTCGCCCCCGAGTGGCTTTCTTCAGGGAGACGCATTTCATAGCCGATCACCTCCGATCCGCTCTCATCTTTCCCAAAGTGGCTTTGCAGTGCATGGCCTGAAGCCGGAAAGACTTCAGTGGACAGAGACTCGGTGTCTGGAAGCAAGAATTACAGCATGCCGCTCGCATCTAACCACGTGCAGCTGCATACGCATATATATATATATATATATATATATATATATATATATGCTTTTGGGTGTGCTGAAGTTTTCCCAGATTCTATAGTCCGTAAGGAATGGAAGATCAGGGCTCGACGTCCCTGGGCTGCCTTTTTGAAGTGCAAGCTGGGGTGTGATTCGACTACGGACGATCCTGCCTCCAGTTTCACGTCTTTGGAGGCTTCGCTCATGGAACTTCCACAGTCGGTGATTCCCCGTCTTTTCGCTAGACTAAGCGTGTTCTGGGGCTGTCAAGCTGAAGAGGTTGCCGCGTCTCCGTTCAACCTGAATGGCGGCGAAGACAATACTTCATATCTTGCTCTGATTAGGTCTCCCGCGCGTTTCATCACCCCCCTCGTTCGCTGCGTTTCTGGAAAACCAACGCCACGAAGCGTTCGCGTCCAGACCTTGCGCCCCAGTTTTTCGCCTGCATTGTTCGCGATTCTTGCGCACACGCACGCGGCTTCTCAGTTTCGCTCACTCCAGCGGCGTCGGCTACTGCCCTTCTCTGTCGCGGAAAAACTGCATGCCTGTGAATAGCTGCGCCAGGGTTCTCCACCCCGTACACAGATTCTTCGCCACCCTCCTTTTAGGCGCTAGATTACCTCGGTAAAGCATGAAGGGTGTGTCAACTCAGTGCCACGGAGCCTCCTTTTCAAATATCCAGTTAGATCGGCGAGACTTCTGACAGCTGACATGCAGGCGCCCGTTTATTCCATATCCTGAAACGGTCAGTGCACAATAGCGGGAGACACGCGGGCCGACTCCGTTGTGGCGGGCAAGTTTCAGTTTGCAGCTGGACGGGAACAGAACTGCAACAAGGTCTGGCCTCTCCTGCAAACTGCTGGGGCGTGCCTCGATGTACATGCGTATGTATCAACATATGCCTGTGTTTGGCACCGCATACTTCTGCTGGAGGCCGGATCTCCCTGCCGACTTCCCTTATCTACCTTATTCTGTCGACCAGAGGCTGCTAACCTTGGAGACCAGATGCGGTTATTGGTACGACCAGGGGTGTAAACAACAACTTTCCCTCCTCTTTTCAAGGGCAGCCAAGAGCGCACTGGACACCTTGGAAACCGACGAGCTCTACCAGCCAGCTAACCCTATCTCCAGCTAAACTGATTCCAGGGTAGATAAAAGCAAGGCTGTTGAAAAGCAAAGACAACGCTTCCCGGAGCACGTGCCTGCGATCACACATGCGCAGAGGCGCTTCATGGCCAGCGTTGCAAGACCTCAGACGAAGTACCCATGTCGTAGTTTGCCGCATATTTGTGGACTCAAACGTGGAGAAATCTAGGTCTGCACTCCAACGGGTCATTCACACAACGCGGTGATCCGTGAAGACTATGATTTTCGTCCCGAGCTCAACTGTCAGCTCGCGGCTCGCCAGCCGCCCTGCGCACCTCACCTGTCGTCTTCCTTTTCGAAAAGTCACGGGCGTGCTTTCGAAACGATCGACCTTTCCTCTGAGGCGTTTTCCTTCCGCTCTTCTGTCTGTCGGCAATGAAATACTGAGAAAACGCAGACTGAATGAGAAGGGAGAGGCTTGTCACCTCTTTCGCACATACTCGCACACTGTCGAACCGCAAGTAAGCCAGGGCCCTGTGGGTATCGATCGGTCAAGACAACGGGGAGAGCTCTTTCGCGAGACATCATCCGATCGCTGGAGAGAAAGCTGTTCGTTTTTTTCGATTGCTCGAATTTTTCCTTTTCATGGGACTTGAAGCAGAGCATGGCGAATGACTCGCACGATTGTCGCGAAAAGGCGAGAAAGTTACACGCACTAGTTGTCTTCCGCGGAAGGCGACGATGGACATGACGTGATGACTTTCCTTCGATTTAGAATTGAAACAGTTTGTCTGACGAAAGGCAGAGATCTCCTATGCCGACTCTGCTTCAGACTCCGAGTGCTGTTCCCCATGCTTATGCTGACTCTGCTTCAAATTCTGAGTGCTGTTCCCCATGCTTTTTTCTTTTGTCTCCTCTCGCCCTCTTGGGTGTCTCCTGTGTCTCTATCTCCTCATCCGTCGCTCGTGCGCATCGGTTTCTTTTCACTCGTTTTTCGTTGTCGCTCGCGTTGGGTTCTGGGCTTTCGAGCATGTGACTCAGGAGTCGAGGAGTTTGCCTGGCGTTCAATGACGTAATCTTCTCTCTCAAGCAGCCCCTCAGAGGCCTTGTGTCTTGTGGCCAGGGAAACCGCGTGTCAAATTCACGTCGTTGAAGACGTTTGCCAGTCGTATCTAAGCACAAAACTGGCGCCCTGCAAACACACGCATTTCGTGCATATATGTGTATATATACTCCCAGTTCCACGTGATCTCAGGCTGCGCTGTTTTATTGTCGGTGCGTTTCGTCTCTGCGTTCATTTCTGATACAGCTGCGCTGCTACCAGTGTCAACACTCTCTGCTTTTCGCCCGTCTCCGTCCCTCCTCCGGGCTTCCTTTTAAGTGAACCGAATTTGCCACTTTCTGGCGGATCTGAGGAAGCTGCATGCCCCTCCTTCGTTACGCATATCTCTCTTCCGTTTTTTTTCCCTGTTTTCCTCTCCCTTCTCGCTGCGTATCGTCATGGACATCGACGCCAGCGACACCTCGCAACGTCCACACCCCGAAGTCGAGCCGGAAGGCACGATGCGAATAGCAGAAACAGAGTTCTCAGGGGCCTCCGAGAGTCAAATGGACAGGGAGAGAGACCAGCGACAGACAGAACTGACGTCGCGGCTCTACGTGGGCGCGCGAGCGCCTCCAGATGCGCCGGTGAGTCTGGAATGGAAAAAAATGTGCATATTTGCGTCAGCAAACTTAACCGAAAACGTCTGCAGACAGATACGGCATTCAAGCTCTCTACACGACGCACGACCTCGTCAGAGAGCCAGAGTCTGCAAGCGTTAGCAGTGCCCCGCCGAAAGCCCTTTGGGAGATTTGATGGATTTTAGCGAGTCGTACATTACAGAATTTGTAGGCAAGTAAGTGACTAAAGAACCTGTGGAACGGCGTCAAGAAGAATAATTAAAAAGCTAACTTTGCTCTCCCACTGCATTTAGTAAGTTAACATTGACTGTGTAGCGTATTAGGCGGTGTTAAGGTAATCCCATTTAAGTCGCCCTAGACAAGAGGAACTTGACAAGCAAGAACATATCTATATAAGTGACAAGGACGTGAGTCTGCTGGAATTTATAATACAAAGTCGCACTCAAGGCTTGCTTAATGACCTTGTAGAACACGTACCAGTAAGCTACAAAGTGTGTGGATCGCATGTGTCTTTGAAAGCGCGCCCTCGTACAATCTAAAGTGAAGTCGGGTATAGAAATAGCTTCATCAGATACACGAACTGAACTAGCTTTTTGGTTTGTAGTGTACCATATAGAACCAAGGAAGACGTGCTGCGGAGCACATGGTTTTTTTTCGTCTTTAAAGTTCCCGAGACAACTATGGATCTTCGAGAAGCGTCGCGGCGCCGGGGAGTCACGGTTCTCTGCAGCTTTCCCGTTAGACGGCTGCGACAGCCGTTTTGCTGCGGTGAAATTCGTCTAAGAGTAATTGATTTTCAACGGATAGGAAAAGGCATCCAGAATTCGTTCGCAATTCGTTCGATTCACCCTCCGCCCTGCTGCCGCTGCGCGCCGCTCATATCAACGGAATAAAAGCTCGAACTCTTACCAGACCACATGCTACATCAAGCTATAGAGTATCGACGAGGGACCAGAGAGACTCTCTTCTGTAGCGCCGTTCCTGGTTCCCGCGAAAATAGCTAGGCGGCGGATATTTCAAGATTCTTACCTGTAGAGGCGATGTAGATAATTTCATATTTCGAAGGGAGGCGTCCTGCAAAGGGCACGGGGACGGATGATGAGAAAAGTAATCTCGTTCGACCCGCGCGAGTATAGGGAGCTTTCATCGCTCTAGACTGGTTCTGCGCCTCCTAGCAAGCGGGGGCGCTGGATCTTCTCTGAGATTTTCAGCACATTTAGAGGCACTGCGCCCTGAGTACTTTCAAAGCCGTACTCTCTTCGCCACGCTCTGCGCGACGCCTCAATCCAAAAACTTGCAAACAAACCCTAGGAAAGAGAGACATCATCTGGTGTTTCTTTTGAAGCCGTAGAACGAGGAGGTCAAAATGAGACTTGACGGCTGCACGAAAGAGACGCAGGCGCACCTCAGAAACGAAACCAAAATAGAGTATAGGTAGCATGAGGGGCAAGGCGAACAGGAGGCCCGGAGCCAGAAACTATAGAATATGGACTTGAGAAGCAATGCCGAGCAAGACCGGAGACGCGGGAAGTGCGACTCCCTCCGCGACACCTCGAAATGTTATTCATCCGTAGAGCATCTGAACGCTGGAAAACAAGACTTTTTGTCTACATCCTGAAAATTATGGACACCATGAGTCGCTCTCCTCTCTCAGCTCACCTGCACGCGCAGAGGCCTGCATGGACTCTGCGTACACGTGTACTGGTGTGTAAATTTTTTGTAATCAAACTTTGGATTCCGTGTTTTCTTTATCGAGCACAAAGACCGCTTCATCATCACATAGATATATATAAGCATATATGTAGGGTTCACCCTAAACCCTACGTATACGCATATATATATCTATGTGATGATGAAGCGGTCTTTGTGCTCGATGAAGACAACAGACGGCTGGTGGTGGACTGCTGTGCAGCGAAAGCAAGATGCTTGTTAAAAGCTTAACTAAAGCGGGATTGAGGACAGGGATTCAGCCTCTACAGCGAGCGCCTGCGCGCAGGAGCGCGGTGGCGAAGACCAAGTCAATTCCTCGACTTGAACACGCAGAATGGAAGTCGGTCACGCCTCTACTTGACTGTCTCTGTCTTTGTGGGCCCTGGGTTCGTTGTCACTCGCTCCGCCTAACCTACTCTCTGTAGTGCGCCTGTCCTCCTTCAGGCCTCCGCGAGCTCGTCGCCCGCGCGCGTCTCGGCGCTCCCGCCCGGACGCCTCACGCAGCTCGGCGGCCCAGCAGTTTTTTCGGCGCGGGGCTGCCTCGTCGATTCATCAAGTTTGCTTCTGCGGGAGAGACAGCGCGCGCGCGAGCTTGAGAGAGCTGAGGCGCGGTTTCTCGCAGCTACGCCGAATGCCGAGCGGCGCCGCGTCGCCGCGCCGGGACCTGGGGGCGCGCCCTCCTGTCTCTTCGCCACCGCCTCGCCCTGGCCGTCTCCGGCGGGGCCCGCGCACGAGGCGCAGACAGAGCCCTGCGGGCCCGTGTCCCTCGTCGTTCCGCACACAAACGTCTTACCGCTGAACGTGATCGCCCAGGAGACTGAACGCACTGGCTCAGGAAGCGAACGAGCGCGGCTCCGGCGAGTCGAGAACCGTGAGGTACGCGCCAGCGCGTGCAGCTGGGAGAAGTCGGCACAGGCGGGCGACGGCGACAGGAGGCGAGACAGCAGATTAGTGGAGACAGCGCACGTAAGAGATGCCAAGAAAGCGCCGCTGGCGCGCCTTCACCCCGCGCCCGCGCAGACATACGCAACGCAAGGACCCCCTTCACGTGACGACGGCGCGTGACGCAGCGGAACTCTGAAAAAACCCAACTGGAGTATTCCATTTGCACCAATATTCAATTAGCGAAATGGCAGCTGCATCTGCGGGCCTCTCGACGCGTTCGACGCTTAGCGGCATGCACACAAGATAGGAATACTCGGTTTGGAGGGGGGGACGATGCAGCTTTCTCGGCGAGCACAGAAGCCCTAAAGGCCCGTTTTTTCGCTTTTCCGTTTGTGGCGTGAACGACTTCCGCAGGGCGCCTCCACGGCAGCGAAGGACGAGCGAGAAGAGAGACGCAACGGCGCTACGGTGGGACGCGGCGCAGACGAGGAAGCGCTCTTGACATGCACAACAGACGAAGGCAGGCGCATCCAGCCGAAGGAGTTCGTCCAGTTCATCCTCCGCCACAAATCGCTGAAAGACGAATTCTGCTACATGAATCGGTGAGCGGAAGGCACTCGAAACGCAGCGCATCATCGCATCGAGGACAGTCTCGAGCGGCCGAGCGACGAGATTCTGAGAGCGACAGCGAAACACGCACACACATATCCAGGCATATCTCTGAGGCTAGGATGCATGAAAGCGCACCTCTGGCTCTCCACATCACCACATGTGTGGTTGAGCGAGTACATATATACATCGACGAATACATGCGGCAACATGTAGGGATGAATTCCTCCCGGCCCGTGAGTGTACGAGATTCTCTGAAAAATACACAGCTTGACTCCGCATTCATCCACGTGTCTGGCTGTGAACATACATATGCGCCTCAGTTTTAGAAATTCAGTGCCTTTCTTTGCAAACACATGTGCAGATACGATTGTGCGAGTTGCGGGTGAGCAGTCCGCGTCGGTGTGCCCGAGTGCCTCTTCTAAGTTGTCGTTTTCTTGCGTTTGCCGCAGCACGGGGCCGTACAGCTACCAGATAGTCCCGTTCTCACAGAAAAACCCTAGCGACTTCTTGACGCTCTCCTGTCGAGGCGTCACGCACTACCGCGAGGGAGGCGACACGGAGTTCATCTCGCTGGAGACCTGGGAGAGCGATCAAGAGAAATTCCGCAGAATCATCTCGATCCCCTTCTTCGCCGACTACCAGAAGTGGAAAACTCTCTCCATCTGGAAAACTGTCATGCGCGAAGTCCGCTTCAAGTACGGCAGGGAGCGGGCACAGGGAGGAGATTAAAGGAAACTAGACAAAATACGTTCAACAAGGGCGAAACTGGTGCACCGCCAGGCTAGCTGATACCTGGAAACGCGAAAATTACGTCGCAAAAATACTACTTGTAGACACTGTTTTTCGTCAAGTCAGCGAGCAGTTTCCCTACTCAGAATGTTCGATGCAGATACCTGCAGAACGGCTGCATTCTTTTCGCAATCCGTACACGGGGTTGGCGCACTGCCTGGAGCTCGCAGGATGAATGTGGTTCAGTTTAAGGCAGAGCTAGTGATACTTGCCCGGATACTCCGTGAAATTGCTCCAGGTCCGCAGTTGCGTCAACTCCATAAGATCTCATGTCTTCAACCCGCCTCATATATATATATATATATATATGCATACGAGATCTGGTTGACGACACGCCAGGGACACTGTCAATGCCACACTTCTACTTATCCACCTACATACATATATGTATACAAATGTATGTATATATGTGCATGTAAGTCTACGTATATACATAGAGACCGATGCACGTGCTCACGCGCCTCACACCTCCATGTCCTCGTGGTTCCTCCATGGCCAAGCCGCGCCGTCCCGGTCTGAGGCCCGTCTTTGAGGGGAGCGGCGTTTTCTTTGCCTGCTTTGCCTCTCAGGACCTGCGCCTCAATTCTGCAGAAGAACCTGTTCATTCTCGACGGCGTGCTGCGGAAGGCGCTGTTCATGATTCGCAGCTACGGCCTGAAACTTGTCAGCTGGAATATCCTTCTCGTGCATCAGGAGGCCGTCTACACGCTTGATCACTTTCTCCAGGTCCAAGCCGCGCGCCGCCAGCAGCTCGCGACGGACCTACGCAAAGTCTGGCTAGCAGTCGTCACTGAGGTAAAAGCCGATGCCAATCAGGCACAGAACGCTTGAAGCGACGCCGCACGTGGCGCGGCTGAAAGTGAAAGCAGAACTCGTATTCCACTGCGACGAAGGCAGAGGACAGAGGCGGCGCAATCGCGTGCCGTGAATTGCGTCACGCTGTCACCGAGTGCATCACTAGCTCGCCTAAACCCTAAACCGTACGAAAAACTACATATATCTAACGATACACACGCATGCGCGGCTGCTCTAGTACTCATTATTGTATCCGTGCTGCATGTTGAGTGGCTCTGCCATTTCGGTTCTTCTCAAACTCCGCTCGCCAGGGCTGTCAACGCACAAAGGGGACTTGAGGTTGGTCTGCTTGTGTATCTTCATTTAAACATGTGTGTTCTTGGATTGACGCCCAGCTGTGTTCGCGCGAATACGGACATGGCTAAGCCCGCGTCTTCTAGCGGGCTCGGGTGTGCGTGAAGACATATATGATGTTTTTATACACAACTATATAACAATCATGAATACATGCGCGAAAAAGTGAATAAACACTACATGTACCTGCAGAAGCGCTCAGCTGTCTAAATGTTGCCCGCCTGGATCGTTTCTTCGCTTTCGCTCTTGCTCCTCGGCGCTGCGCGCCCGTTTTGCGCAGCTCTCGCGGGCGTGCTCAGAGTCCCTCCAGGCGTTTCTGGGGGCGAACGGCTTCGTGAGCGGCGTCACGCGCGAAGGCCCCTGCGGCCTCGCTAGCATGTCCTGCGCCTCGCGGCTCAGCGGCAGCCCACGGACTGCGCGTCTCGACGATGGTGCGCTTGCGCCAATGCAGACAACTCGAAAATCAGAAACGGAACGCCGCTCGCACGCTGGATCGACCGTCTCTGTCTCACATCCGATCTCCAGTGTCTCACGGGCGAGGCGCGTTTAATTCCGCCAGCGAGCCTAGAAGCCTCGTCTGCTGCCTGGCTGCTGTGAAGCGGAAGGCGCAGAGAGTTATCATGTGTGTCAACGTTTAGGTACTCGATGACGCGCACATTCAGTTTCGTGGAGCTTCTCCCGTCCCCTGATTCCATTCGAATATTTACATATCTATGATCTGTCGCTATCTATGGATGTATATATCTATCTATCTGTTGGCGTAAAGGTCTCCCGATACGTTGAAGTGCGACTGATGAAACTGCTGCGCCTCGGTTCCAAGGCACACGGGGTTCGCCTGCCCCCCGCTCGCCTCCCCCCTGTCCCCTCGTTTTTCCGCGACGTTTCCTGCGTTTGCGCGTTTTTTCTCGCTCCGCAGAGACCGAGAGTGGCGCGCTGCGCACGGACTCGGGGGTGAACTCGCCGATGTCACGCGAGTCGCGGACTGCAGAGGCTGTCTCCTACACAGAGAGGGCGACGACGAGGCTCCAGTGCCGGAAGCTCGCCAAATTTGTCAAAGTGACCGAGTACCTTTTTCTCGAGGCGCTGATGAACTTTGCGCGCGGCTCCACCGCCCGCTTCGTCCAGGGCCTGGTGAGCGACCTTAAAGACACGACAACGCGCCAGCACGGCCGTCCTCCACCGGCGCAGTGACCTCACGCTGCGCGTGTTTGAGGACGCGGATTCCTCCGCCGCCTCCCATGCCTCTCGCTGCCTTCAGGAGAACTTCACAAAGCAGCCCGAAGGCCCGGGGGCTTCCAGTGCGGCGCGGGGGCCCGTGTCTACTCCGGAAAGCGCCGCGGCTCCGCTGGTGCCGCTTGCGGCCGGCGTCGACCGGCGGGGCAAGGGGCCGCTGCCCGGAGCTCCGGAGCCCAAGGGCGGCCAAGGCCTCGCCGGCGCAGGCTTGATGATTTCTGGCGAAAAACCCATCTTCCTCGTTCACCTGGAACTTGATCGCAACGGGATAGGCATTGCTCCGACAAAGTGAGCAAACTCTCTCGGGGAGCGCGGGCGACAAGCCACCAGGCGTATACATACATGTATATACTTTTTCACATATGATGACGTACTTGAAAGTAGTTGCATCTAAATATTTGGATACGTTTGCATTCCGAAACCTACATACATATATGCATTCATATCGTTTTGTTTCTTAAACGTAGATACATATGTAGAAAACTATATATACACAGACGCGCGTAAACGTAGATATATACGTATATATATGTATACGTATGGGCAGAGAGGAACACCGCTCTGTTTTTGCGGGTTTCCACCATGTTGAATCGTAGGGCAGCGCCTTCACGCGACGCGCCTACGCACCAAGCACCAGTGCAAATGTATATACTCCCGCTCGACGAGGCAGCGGCGGAGCTGCGCTAAAAGGAAATAGGCGACAGTTGTTGTTGCCCTTCTGCTTGTCCGCAAGTGCAGTGCTGTGGGCGACCTCCATCAGCGCGCAGGCTTCACCTGGCCTCCGCGTGACTCCCATCTTTTCACATGTCTGTACGCGCTCGGCAAAAAGCCGTTACCATTTTTCAATTATCTAATCAATGCAGAGCGATGTTCCGCGCCGCACTCGAGAGCGCGTTGCTTGAGGGCTTCAAGGCGGTCGCGCTGACGCCTGCACTCACTCAGGCCAAGGAGCTCTCAGCATTCACCTCTTCGGGCCTTCTCTCCGGTCAGAATCAAAAAGTCGCGGCTCGGTTCGTGGGTCCATACACTCAGAAAAGGCACATGTTTTCACATATGTCCGTACACATCAACTTGAATATGTTTATATTTCTACGTGTTCAATAGGTCCACACATGTGAACTTGCTGACATTTATATGTTTGTATTTCTGTGGAGGTCTCCTGGACTGCGGAAACGCCGACGCCCGTCCCTCGCCAGGTCTCCGCGGCCGTGGGGAGACACTCGGGCAGGGAAGAGACCACAGTAATCACGCGTCGTAACCCTAGATCCTTGCATGTTAACTACTTTTGAATCTTTCTACACGCTGTATGGGTGCACATATCTGTGTTTAACTGTAAACTGAACGGTGTGTGCTCATTCGATAGAACCTGTTGACTTGATTGGTTTATCGGATATCTAGATATGCACACGAAAACAAGGTTCTAGCCCCCGCGTACCGAGTGCCCGCCCTCGTCTCTCTCGACCAATATGCAGGCGTCCAGGGGGTGATCCCGAGCCCTAAAATCCTTACCCTTGAAACGCGCGGGGACATATTTGCCGAGTCCACGCATTGCTGACCTGCAAGGCCTCGTGAAAGACAGCTGAGGCTCGCGTGTCTGTGTTTTCCAGACTCTGCCGAAGAGAGTAGACCTCTTTTCGCGTCGATTCTACCGTTGGAGGAGACAGGCTTCCTCGAGCTCGTGAAGCGCGTGGGAAGAACGTTTGATAAACTCTTTGATCAAGTCGCACACGCCGCAGAGGAGTTGGCGGTAAGCCTTGACGGGAACAGCCGGCCGCAGGCCCTCAGCCGAACGCAGAGGCGAAGAGTGCGAGCCTCGCGCGACCGAAGCGTGGCGGGGGCTGCAACCGCAGAGACTGTCGCCTCGGAGGCAGCATTCTCAGACGCGAGAGTGCGTAGAGACAGTGACTGTGAAGAATCTCCCTGCGCCGCCTTTTTCTTCAAATCGCGGAAAGCTACCTCCTCGACGTATAAAGAAAACGGACTGCGGGGATCACGCGGACTTCGTTCCTCCATGCGCGGATTCGCCAGCACATCATTCGGTTGTAAACGAGCGACCGCTGAATCATTTTTGCTCTCTCAGACGAAATATGCGCTGCTGGGGTTTTACAGGTCTGTCTCCTCTTCACGCCAGCAGCTCGACTCCTGCTTATCTATACCGTATATTGACATATGGTGTTCCACTCGTTCTTTATCCACAATAGATATCATCTTAACTATCCTCTTTCTGCTTCAGGATCTGGTCACTCTGTACAACAAATGCCAAGACGCGGATTTGGCCTCCTTCAAGGAAAACGACCTGGAGGCTTTCGAGTGAGAAAACTAGTTTTTAGATAAGGGGGAGGACTCAGATGCAGCTCCGCATGCTCCACCGTTCTGTTCAAAGACAGCATCTGGCGTGTGCTTCGCGTCGGCTCCTAACGCCACACGCTGGTTCACAGTGCGAGGGAGCCGGCCTCTACTTACTCATAGCTGTGCTAGGCCACAAACGCCATACTTCTGTTTCTCGTTCAAGGCGGCTGTAGCTCGGTTGGGGTCTTAGAAGACGCGTACGCAAAGGCTTTACAGTCCGCCAGTTCCTCCCGCGGGTCTGCTTCAGTCTAATCGTGGTCACATTTGTTATATATGTACGAGTCGGCGGGCATCCCGCTCAGTGACATCTCTGTGCATATATACATATATATATGTCTAGCAATATATGTATTGCTCGATCTTTTCATCTACTCCCTATCTATTAATCAGTCTACATATCTTCGTATCCGAATATATATACTCATCTCTATATATATAATGTGTACAAGTGTTCGAGTTTCATGCCTTTACACGGTCTGTCTAGCAAGAGATTAGATAGCCTGAAGCGCGAAAGACCGTCTTATCTTTTCGGGTTGGCTCAAGAGCTTTCCTTCACCGTCTTCTCTGCATTTCGTGTGTATGGCCAGCGACGCGCTGTCAAACTGCCAAGATAAAATTGAAGAGATTTCCGCGATGCCTGCTCGGATGAAGATTGGAGCCTTCTACCTCGACACGAGCAACGCCCAGAAGCTGTTGCTGCCCTCCCTCAAAAAGGCTTCCTCTCTGATTCAGGAGCACCTTCCAACGGTGAGGTCTCTCGCATGCGCGTGGATGCAAAGCTCATGCCGCCGATTTGCTTATCGCCTCCCGCATGATTGATCGAGTGCCTACGTGAAGTCTAACCGACGCATGCATGGGAATGTATATTCATATTCATATATATATGTATTATTCTTTGCATTCAGAAGACTGCACTTGTTTTCGCCAACATGCCTGCTGGAGTGATATAACAGGAACACAGGCGGCGAGGTCTGCGCATGCTTTGTACTCATACAATCTCGCCTGCAGGCGCACACAAATACGTACCTATACTGCTACCCATATATATCTATAGGGGCACTAATATATATATATATATATATATATATATATGAGGCAGAAGCGAGCGCTTGTGGCTGCCTTGTGCCCAGCTTGCAGCGCGAGCGATGGCGACGCTTCTGCAGCAGATCAAAGCCGCAAACGCGAGGCTAGCCGAGGTGCCTACCGACATTGATACAGTAAGCGAATTTCGATTTTCTGGAAGATGCGTGCGGCCTGGCTCTTGTTTCCAACAAACGCGATAGCCTTTCGTGCTCACGACTCGATGAGAGTCCTCTTTTTCTTTTCCTTTCTCTGCTCTCACGCCGCCTCTGCATGCTCAGCGGAGGTGTGGGCACCCTCATCCTTTTCTTCCGCCTCCGGCTGTGTTCTCAGTACGTGCAGTTCAACGCGTACCTTCAAGAGATGCGGGCTACCTCTTTTAGCGCCTACGAAGCGCGGTGTGCATTTGTGAGTGAGGTCTTTGACCTTATTAAGAAATACGCGCTCAAGACGGAAGGCTCGCTCAAATCTCAGTTCGTGGAGCTCTCGCAGGCTCTCAACACGCTTCGGTACGCACTGCGGCAGCTGCCGGCGCTGCCGGTTCAGGCTACTTCAGTCTTACATCTTTTAGACGCAGGGCGCCCTCGCCTCGAAGACGAGTCCCGGGTGCCTGTCTGCGTCTGCTGGGCTTAGCGACTGCTGACTTTGCTCAAAATGCTTCTTGCTGGAGCAGACCTCTAGTGCGAGTGAAGGCGCCGAATCGTTCGCTGGGAGGCGTGTCCCTCAGGCGTTGCTTCTGTGTTCGGGCTGAAGCCGCTTTTCTTTCTAACAGAGACGCCGTGTCGTGTAATGAGGCGTAACTGGCCCGCCCGCTGTGCGCCTGGCGGCGAGTCCCTTTTGGTATGTATAAATATGTATTTATCGTTTGTTTTTCTTTTTGGGCAGGACTCAGATCCAGTTTGCGGTGTACGCCTCGGAGACCAACACGCAGCGGTTCTTCGAAGAGCTCGAAGGCGCGATTCCGTTGGTCGAGGCGAAGATCGCCGACTCGCTGCTGCAGCTGGAGAACGCAATCTTCTCCACAGACACCTCAGACGTCAGTGCCGTGCTCGCTGTTCTTGACCGCATGGAGTGCGACATCCAGGCCATCACCGAGGAGGTGGAGCGCTGCCGCAGGTGAGGTGGCATTCAGACATGGTCGAAGGGCTAAGGTTTGGGGTTGGGAGACGCGCGCAGAAGAGGCCCGGACTCGGAGACAGGCTTGTAGAGTCTGTGAGGCGGAGAACAACGTCCCCGCAGGCAGATGCTTGCCTTGGCCGTCTCTGTGGAGACGTGCTCAATCCTTTTAGAGTTTCGGCTTTCATTGTCGCCTCTCAGGTGCCAAGACGTGTTGCGGACCGAGGCCTCCCCGTTCGAGAACTTCGACGGCCTCGTCCGGCACTTCGGTGCGCTTAAGTGTCTCTTCACTTCCAAGCAGGCCTGGGCGGAGCTCTGCGACAGCTGGGGCCGACAGGCCTTCGCGACGCTCGACGTCCGCGCCCTTCAGGAAGAAGTGCAGGCAAGGCAGCAAACCAGTCCAGAGCCAGAATGATGTCGACACATGTATATGTATATGTGTGTATACATTTGTAAAAGCACATATAAGCCCATGTATACATAGGTACATATATATATGAACATGTATTACTTAGCTTTGTGTGCACGATTTCTGGAAGCAAAGACCATATGTCTGTATACTTGCTGAGGTGGCCGTAGCGGCTCTCTCGTGCCCGCCGGCGAAGCGAGTCCGCGTGAGGCAAGTACCGAAAGCATGCGATTTCTGTCCCGGTATTCGTGCGTGGCCCCTTCCGCCTTTCAGGCGTGAACTCTACACAAAGAGAATATACATAAGCTGCCCATGCTACAGAACGGGCGCCGATTCCGTGGGCCTACTGCGCGTGTGTCGCCTCCAGGCCTACGTTAAACTGACGACGCAGCTCCAGCGTCTCCTCTGGGCGAATGAGGCGTTTTTGAGTCTGAAGTCCGCCGTCAACAACTTCAGGGCCTTCCTGCCCGTCGCCCTCGCGCTCCACAACCCTGCGCTGCAGGCGAGGCACTGGTCGCTCATCTGCGAGTTCTTCGGCAGCTCCGTAGACCTTCGAAGCCCTTCGCTGCTCCTGAAGGACTTGCTGGCCGTCGACGTCTCGCCCTTCATAGGGGACATTCTGGTAGGCGCCTCCGGTTTCAGGGCTCCATCCTGCCGCGACCGCCTCCGCCCCGGGGGCTGCGCCGAGGCGCAGGTGCGGTTTGCCTCGCGCGTGGCGACTTTGCATCTCCTTGGAGCCCTGGGCGACAGAGCCGCGCGCGCAGGTTCTGTCTCCTCTCTTGCGTTCGCAGCAAATTGCCGCCGGCGCGACGGCGGAGCGCAACCTGGAGGAGATGCTCGCGGGCGTCAAGGCCACGTGGTCCAGTCTGCAACTGCCGACGACCGTCTATAGGGCGACGAGGGACAAAGTCCCCATTCTTGGGTCCCTCGATGAAGTCACCACCGCACTCGACGACTCCCTTGTCACACTCTCCTCGATTTCAGGTGTGCCCCTGCCCCCCGCCCCCCCCCTCTGCCCCGCCAAGCGACGCAGCGATACGGCCCTACACCTGCAAGCTAGCCTGCGGAATACATGCACATACCTACGCATGTATTTACTTAGTGGCGTGTAGGCCTGCAGTGAAGGCCAGATACAGAGTCCAGGACAGAGCTCTAGCGGGGGTGCCTCGGGCGTCGGCGTGTGTGTCGTGGTTCGGTGCGATCCTCCGGCCTTCGAATCATGAGCGCTGCGAGACGATGTAGAAGCCGACACACGGACTCGCTGCTGAGCACACGAACAGAGCTGATAGCTGGGGCTGCAGCTGCCGTGAACGTCGAATTCCGTGACTCACAGAGCATGTAGACAGGGGGGGCTGCAGCGAACCGTCCAAACGTCGCGGCGGTAGAATGCAGTGGAGAGGGTGCTGCGGTCCGAGAGTGTCCCAACCCGCCAAAGTTGAGTCGAGGCGAGGAGATACGCGCGCTCGCCGCGCAAGTCGCGCGCGCGCTTCACCCCCCCTCCCCCGCCCGCGCCCGCGCCCGTGCCCTGGTAAGCTGGGACTTTGCTTCCTCTCCCTTCGCCCTTCGGTTTCTGCCTCAGGGTCGCGCGCGGCTGCGCCGATTCAGGCGGACGTCGACGCGCTGCATGCCCAGCTGCTGACGCTCCAAGAGACGCTGGAGGAGTGGGAGGCCTTGCAGCGCAGTTGGCTGTACCTGGAGGCGATTTTCGCCTCGCCCGACATTCGAAAGCAGCTGCCGTCGGAGGCCACTAAGTTCGCAGCCGTTGACCAGGACTGGCACGCGCTCATGAAGGAGACGCAGGAGTACGCGATCGCCTTCTCCGCCGGCACGAAGGAAGGCCGCCTCGGCGCCCTCCGTGGCCTGAACCGGATACTCGAAGACATCCGCAAGGGGCTCGAAGACTACCTGCAGGTGAGGAGCCGCTGGAGAGGAAAACCGCGGAGCCATTCTAGGAACAAGAAGGGACTCGGAAGGCCTGAGCCGTGAGCCACATACGCGCGAGAGCGGCGAATGAAAACGACACCCTTCTCAAGCACGCCTGTGGGAGCTAGATAGAGGCCTACCTGCTTTGAGAGGTTGTACAGAGGCATCGTTTGGCAGATGCGCGACGCGTTTCGATGCGCCTGCTTCAAGCGCCTGTCTTCCTCGGTCCGCCGACTTCCTCTATCACGCTCGGCAGTCTGCGAAATCGTCTAGCGGGCGTGTCTGCTCCTTACATCCGTCACTGCGAAGATTCTGGGTTTTTTCGTGTTTTATATCAGCACAAGCGCGAGGCCTTCCCGCGGTTCTTCTTCCTGTCCAACGACGAGCTCGTCGAACTGCTGAGTCAGGCGAGGTCGCTCGCGGCGATTCAGCCTCTCTTTCGCAAGTGCTTTGCGAACCTCTACGAACTCCTTGCGCAAGAAGACACGAAGCTTGCCGAAATCATGGGTACTGTGCATTGACTGGCCTCAGCGGCAAGCTGCTCAGGCGGCCCCCTGCGTCGCCCGCGCGGCCCCAGAAGCTTCTATGCGTTTCTCCCTGTCTGCCTCTGCATGCTTCTTTCGAGTCGAATCTTTCCATCCGGTCCCAAGGAGGGTCTTAGTCGCGTGGCGATCTCGCTGCGTTCACTCTGTAGGTCGCCAGGCCGGACGTTTGCGCTGCGGCTTCCTTCGTGCAAGAGGCGCGCCCCCCCCCTTTTTCGCTGCTTCCCGTCCTTTGTTTGCCGATTGTCTCTGCACCGAGGCTTCTGCGCGTGTGCGTGTGGATGCAGGGATGCAGAGCGCCGAAGGCGAAGAAGTCTTTTTTCAGAGGCCCCTGAAGGCGCGCGGCCCCGTGGAGAAGTGGCTGCCAGAAGTCGAGGAGGCGATGACGAAGACGCTCAAGCGGCTCTTGAGTGCGCAGCGAGCCGACGCGACTCCCCTCAGGCGCGAGTGGCTCGCTGCGAATGCCAGCCAAGTCACTGCCTGCGTGTCGCAGATCCTCTGGGTCGCCAAGACCGAAGACGCCCTCGCCAGTAAGGGCAGCCTGGGCTGAGCCGAGAAACCTCACACCCTGAGAAAAATCTGCGCCAAAAAGCATGAGCGGAGAAGCTACACGGGCCCTCTCCGGGCGCGCGGGAAGCCGCGCGTAGCTGCAGAGAATTTACGAGTTTTTTCCGGCGAAATATGAAGAACACTATCCATCTCGGCTCGACCAAACTCACTCTCTAGACTCAGCTACACATTTACTTGTATATATACCGACATATGAGTATTCATGGAACCACGCGCGCGTATGTCTGTATACAACTTCACTTGTCAACTTATGTATAACTGGGGAGGGGGGTTCAGCGCCGCGGCTTCAATGTACTCGTCTCCGTCTCTTTGCGCCAGGCCAAGATCCTCGATCGAGTTTGACAGAACATTACCATCGGCAGCTGGACAGGCTCCAGACGCTGACAGGCTTCGTGCGAGAGAACCTGACGCCGCTCACGCGCCGCGCCGTAACTGCGCTCGCCATCCAAGACCTCCACAACCGCGACGTCGTCGCCGACCTCCTCGAGGCCGGCGCAGAGTCTCCCAGCAGGTCGGCGACCGCGCTGTCGCCGCGCCCGCGTGCTCATGCATCTTCAGCGACACTCGCATACTCCTTTTTACCTGCGCCGGAAGAGCGACTGTGATAGTGCACACATCTGCATGGAGATATGCATAAAGATACTGGGGTGGATGGCGGGTGAAAAAACGTGCAGCGTTATGTCCATAGCGATATCTAAACCAATATTTTAAAATCTGCACACTGTTATACCTCTACATATTTAGATTTATATTACTATATGCATGCATTTGTAGGCGAGACCCGTGGTCTCAGTACCTCACGGCAGGCCTGTGGCGGCCGGCATTCGATCTGCAGAGTCTGCGGCGGCTTGCTCTGCATAGGTTGCAAGCGCAACGGCATCTGCTACACCCTAAGCACCTTAATCTCTTACTCTGTGTGTCATTTCTCTTTTTCAGCTTCACGTGGCTTCAGCAACTTCGGCACTACTGGCACGTGGAGAACGACGAGTGCGTCGTAGTGCAGATGGATGCCTTTTTCGTCTACGGCAACGAGTACTTGGGCGCGCCCAATCGGCTCGTCGTCACGCCGCTCACCGACCGCTGCTGGCTCACCATCACGAGTGAGGGAACTCAAACACGGGACTGCATGCGGCTCTCTAGCGGTGTGCCTGCAGAACACAAGCCCTCCGGTCAAAGGCGATGACACTCTCGAGACGGTTTTGCCATGCATGCGAGAGGATGATTCCCGCATGGGATATGAGACGAAATGCTGGGACGCGCCCTCACGCATTCTTGTGTCGCATTTTTCTCTCGGACCCGTGTCTGTGTCATACGTACACTTCTGGGCGGCAGCCTCTCCCATGCTGAGTGTTGCATCTCCTGCTGGCGCTACGTCGCCCCTGAGCTCTTCGAGAGACAAGCCTCACGGACGAGGTGTAGCGCCTTCACGCAGCCTGCGTACCTTCGTTTTATATCCTACCGGTATTCAAATGTGAGTGCGTTCAACTCCTTCACTACGTATCTTTCTTGCACGCGTTCAGTGAGCAGTTCCCGTCTGTCCATCGCTGTTCCAGCACACATGCAATGGGTGGTCTCGCCTGTGACTTTTGTGTTCTTTTGGAGCGCCGCAGTTGTGCCAAAGTGGCTGCGTCGCTCTTTTTGCTTTTCCCTTCAGCTTGTTTGAAGCTGCTGAAGCTCAGCGGCAGCGTCGCGGGGCCTGCTGGCGCCGGCAAGACCGAGACGGTGAAGGAGCTCTCTCGCATGCTCGGGTACTTTTGTCTCGTGTTCAATTGCTCGGAGTCTGTGGAGCTCCACGTCCTAGAAAAAGTCTTTGCAGGTAAACACCGCAGAGTCTCACGCGCGCTGTCGCGCCTTGCCGCCTGCAGGGCGCATGCAGCTGTGCGCGACCCGTCAGCCTCAGCTTCACTAGGCCCGCTTCACGTCGCGGGTGCCACGCAGGAGTTGCGAGTCCAGGGCTTCGGGGCGGGGAGTCTCTCAAAACTCTCTGCGACGAGGGGCGGCTCTGGTCCGCTAAACCAGAATACCGACAAGCGCCCACCCTCAGTTTCCTCGAGGCGGGGGGGGACGGCCGCGCGGGGAGGCGCCGCGCAGGCGGGTGCCCTCTGAAGCCGTTAACGCGCTTGCGCGTGGTTGTGTTCTGAGAAGCTAAGCGAGGCTACCTGTGTGGGACGCGGCTTGCAAAGAGGGCGTTCAATCGACGCCTCGTGGTGGAGTCTCTTGGAATTTGCACGCGGACGCCGAGCGCGCTCCCGGTCTGCTCAGGACGCCGCCCAGGCGTCTGCTGGCGGCTCCTGCGGTGGCGACGCCTCAGAGGCTCTTGCCGCGCGTTGCATGCGTTGGCGCGTTTGTTCTTCCGCTGGCTTTCGGTGCGCTCCAGGCGTCGTGGCGAGCGGCAGCTGGGCGTGCCTGGATGAGTTCAATCGCCTGGATGTCGAGGTTCTCTCAGTCGTCGCGCAGCATCTCTCGACGATTCGTCACGCGCTCCTCAAGGTGGGCACCGGCGGGAAGAGCGCGTTCGCCGGCGCCGCAGGACGCGGCTTTGGCCGCACAGAGAGAGACTCGTTTCTCTCTGCCTCGCGTCTCGCGCATGTCAAGCCCTCCGCAGGGATTTTCATCACGATGAACCCCGGCTACGCAGGGCGCGCGGAGCTCCCCGACAACCTCAAGACGCTCTTCAGGCCGATCTCCATGGTCGTCCCGGACTACGCGGCCATCGCCGAAATTCTGCTCTTCTCAGAAGGATTCACCGAGGCCAAGACTCTCGCAGAAACATTCATCAAATTCTACAGAATCTGCTCCGAGCAGGTACCCCACGACTCACGCGCGGGTCACAAACAACAAACATGCGAATATAAAAGTATTTTTTAGATGGGAGAAGAAACGTGGGAGTCCTGACACAGTACAAAGCTCTCTGGTCACAGTTGCTGTAGTTCGAAGCTGCATCTTGCTTCGCACACACGCGCACTGAGCTACGCCATGATATACGTGGGTCGGTGGATGGCGACAGATTGCTATGCAAGCACGCACGGGTGTCGCGAGGCGGAAGGGGCTGCGCGCGGACGTGAGTCCGTCATGCGTCATGGACCGCGTGTGTTCGCGCGGTGAGGCGGAAAAGCCTTTTTCACTCTGAAGGAGATCTTTTTTCCAGCTCCTCCACAGAATCCTGTGCAAGGTTCAGCCTGCTCAAGCTCTGCAGTTCTTTTGGCCCGCTTCTCTGGAATTTGTTCAGCTGTCTCAGCAGCAGCACTACGACTTTGGCCTCAGATCGGTGAAGGCGGTCCTCGTCCTGGCGGGCGAACTGCGGCGACAAGACCCCACAGCGAGCGAAGAGCGACTGCTTCTTCAAGCCATCTGGTCAGCTTCTAGAAGAGTGTCGCTTGTCACGGGTGGGCCGCCCTCGCGCCATTTCGCAATTAGTCTTCCCGAACGGTTGTCGCGTTTCGTGTTCCACGGCATCACTCTCAACGACGAGAGTAGTGAGAGCCCAGGTCGATACGCAGGCACGGTCGTAACAACCTCACTACGTCAACTGTCTCGCCTGGCATTCGTGCAGCTTCAAGCCGCCTGTTTCTTCCCCTCGGTTTGCTCTCTCCAGCCTAAAAGCATCTCCTCGCTCACGCATATATACATGTGTGTACTTATGCATATAGACACCTGCCTAGATGTGTGTACCTACATGTAGGTAGATATGGATATACCTGTGCGCAGCGTCATTTGCATGCCGCCGCGAAAGGCGTCGTGGAGGACGCGTACCCGCGGGCAGTTCGTTTCTCTGTACGGGTAACACGATGTGCGTTTCTGCGTTCCCGTCTCCACCGAGACGCTGCCTCGCGTGCACCAATGTCTGAAACTATGTAGGGCTTACGTGTGCATACAGTCTCAGGGCCTGGAGGACGAGTTCGTGGAAAGGTGCTTTTTCACTCCTTTACTACTCGCTGGGTCGTGGGTCAGTTTGCGCATCTTCGCTTTGCCGCGGCGTTTGTGCGAGCCGTGCAGCGATGCCAATGAGCCGAAGTTCGTGGAGCAAGACCTGCCGCTTTTCTACTCGACGCTGGAGGATTTCTTCCCTTCTTACCGCCGGGAAGACGGCCGCGACGAAGCTTTTCAGCAGGCCTACTACGCGGCGATGGAGGAACGCGGGTGCGGACGCGAAAGCCAAATAGAGGCTGCGGAGGCCTTTCACTGTCGTCACGCGTCAGGCAGGAGGAGAAGCCCGCGACCCGCACGCACTACACACACACCTGCGGTGGCGCCTCACATCTTTGTCCATAACCGTGTCCACGGAGACATGTGTGTCTCTTTGTGCTGCTTCGTGGGAAGAGTCTGCGACGCGCGAGAGGAGTCGCGGTCTGCCCGCCGACCTGCGCCGCGTGTTTCGCCTGTGCCTCTCTTCAGGCTTCAGCCCTCGGCTGCGGGTCTGGACGCGGCGTTGCGTCTCCACAAGTTGCTTGCGTCGCGCGTCGGGACCGTTCTGCTTGGCGCGCCGCTGAGCGGGAAAAGCACAGCCATCACGGTCTTGGCGGACGTTCTCGCTCGCCTATCGCGCCTCCCCGTCCACCGCGCAAGAGCCTCGGCGCGCGCGACTGCCGGCACCACCCGCACGCAGCGCGAGCGCACTGCAGAGGAGCCCGGGGACAGCGAGACCCCCGAACTCGACGGCGGCGCCCGTCCGGGCGATGCAGCCGGACAGAACGCGGGGACTTCCGCGTCCGCGTTCGCTCGCCACGACGAGCTGGAGGCGGGGAGTGAAGACGAGGGAGACGAGGAAGAAGGCTCAGAAGAGGAGGAGAGTGAGGTTGGCGAGACCGACCCCGACGGCGCTCAGGAGCCCCTGGTCGTGAGTTACCGCGTCCTGAATCCGAAGGCGCTTCCGCTGGCTGCGCTCTTTGGCGAGTTCAACTCCCTCACGCAGGCCTGGACAGACGGCGTCGCCTCGAAAATCACCCGCGAGTTCGCGAGCGCCTCAGACGCCTCGCCCAAGTGGATTGTCTTCGACGGGCCCATTGACTCGCTGTGGATAGAAAGCATGAACACCGTCCTCGACGACAACCGAGTGCTCTGCCTCCCCAACGGTGAGAGTCGCTCGAGGCTTCTCGCTGCCCGAGTGAGCCTAGCCTGTATACATACGGCGCAGATCAGCCTGCATTCGCGCCGCAAGCTTCTCACCCTTTGTTCCCCAACGCCCCCGTGAAAGCGTCACGCGCTCGGGGTCTCTGCCTCTCAGCGCGGGTTTCGGGCTAGGGGGGAGCTTGTGTTTCTGTGACGGTGTCGAGAGGTCGCTGTATATGCGTCACGTGCATCTTTGTCAAACGCATCTGCCCTTCATATTCGCTTCAGGGGAGCGCATTAAGCTTCGCCCCGAGATGCGGCTCCTGTTCGAGGCGACTGACCTGCGCTGCGCCTCGCCCGCGACCGTCAGCCGCTGTGGGATGCTCTACTTTGCGAGCCACGCTGTCTCTTGGGAGGGCCTGGTGGAGAGCTGGCTGAAGCGGTGAGTCCGTCTCGTGACCAGGCCCAAGCCGAAGTAGCCCACCCGAGGCGGCTGCCCTAAATCCCACAAGGCGCAAAAGGGCGCAGTCGGGGCGCGCCTCTCGTTAGAGCCCTCCGGGGATGAGCGCGGCGTTCGCGGGAAACTAGATGCACACATGCTCCTGGCAAACGAGCCGAGGATGCCGGCGCTCGTCTGCAGCTCGATTTCATGTCGTTATAAAGCTAACTTGATGTGTACACCGGCCCACGTAGATCTGAGCGTGTGGATCGCGGGCTGAAACGCGGAGAGAGGATGCGTTGGAGGCATCCGCGGATGGAGGATATGGGCGCGCGGCTGGACACGCTTGACGCGAGTGAAGCGCAGGCGCAGGGCGCTCGTTTCCGTTTCTGCCCGTGGCCTTCGTGCGCCCCGCTGTCTGACGCCTCCGTCTGTGCGTGTTAAGTGTCTCTTTGTTACGCGCAGGCTGCCCGCGTATCCGTTCACGAAGGAGCTCCGCAAGCAGCTGTTCGGCTACTTCGAGCAAGCAGTGCCCTCAACGCTGGCGCTGCTTGAGTCCAAGACGCTGGAGCTCGAAATCTCATTGCCGCCTCTCGCACTCGTGGCCTCGCTGTGTAAGATCCTCCAGGGCGTGCTTCGCATCCCTCTAGACTGCGCCGCGGAGCAGCGAGCCGAGGCGGCTGGCGCCAAGGAAGATCAGGAGCTCAAAACAGGTAAGCCCCAGTCGGGATCATCGACCGGCAGAAGTCCCTGCCGTCAGAGATCCGCCGCACGAAAATATATTCTGCACATATATGTGTAAACACGATGGCTCGAGTCTTGTCTCGTTGAGGCTAAGGCACGAGGCGCCTGAAGCTACCGAATCGGCGAGTGTCCACTTCTAGGCTTCTTGAGGTAAAGGCACACGTGCGTGCATGTACAGGCAGCAATCTCTATGTTGTCGTGTATGTATCTGGCTATACTGGCGGTGCATATCTAGCTTAGAGCGAGGCCCATGTGACACGGTAGTAACAGATACGAAGGGCGGCAGCGGATCTCCCGTTGTTGTCGCTGGGAGCGTGTTTTTCTGGTGGCTCAGCGCCTACAGAATTGACCACGGTATGAATTCGTCTTTTGTCGTCTTTTCCTTCTCTCCCCCTCCTACCACTTTGCTTGGGTTTTCTGTCGCTATTTTCCTTCACTTTTGTTGTGGTTCTCGGCAGGGCGGCGGCGCACGACGATGACGATGCCCTTTTCAGTCTTGGCGGAGGAGCGGCTTCCGGATTCCGCGGCAGTCCTGGCCGCGACGGCACTGCCGCCGGAGCTTTTGAAGATTCTGTTGCTGCCCGCCTTCGTTTTTTCGTTCATCTGGGCCTTCGGCGGGGGCCTGAACACTCGCTCGGCGCGCGCGTTCGCCAAGCGCGTCGAGGAGCTCTTCCAGGAACAGCTCACCTTCCCGCGCGGCGACGTGTTTGACTTCGTGCCCAACTTCGCGGCCTTCCTAGGGGCGGGCTACCTCGGCTTCCCTCCCTCCAGGCGCGCGCCGGCAGACGGCGAGGCCAGAGTGAGACCCGACGACGAGGCATCTGTCCCCGAGCCCGAAGGCGGTCGCGACGACGCCGAGGGGCGGGCGAGGACACAGGCGAACACGCTTGAGGCCCGCGTCGCCCAGCGCGGCACCTTCGCTCCCAGCGAGCTTGAGAAGGCGCGCAAGCTTGCCTACACGTTTCTGCTGTGGGAGAAGCAGCTCGCGCCGTTCGCCTGGAGCGCGCATGTCCCGTACGCCTCGCTTGTCGTCCCCACCAAGGAGAGTGCTCGCGCGTCCTTCCTCCTCGACATCCTCATTCAAGCGCGAAAATCCGTCTTCCTCACAGGTAGAACCTCAAAGCCAGCCGGAGGCGAGACTCGAGCCGCCGCCAGGCGCCGAGCGAGCCCCTTCGCGGACGCATAGCTAATCGTGCGTCTGGCTTCTAGAATATATGCATATCTCTATATGTAGATGTATATATATTTCGAAAGAACTATTTTTTTCAGGAGTATATAGATGGATATGTCTCCACCCGCAGGCATCCGAGGCCAGCCCTGAAAAGTACTGTGTCCGTCGCCTGCAGGTGATCTCGGGCAAATGTGGGTGCCTATCTATTCTTGTATGCCGAATAACTTTCATGCATGCATACGTATGCATGTATATAAATACCTATATTCATGTGTATGTGCATGTTAACTGAGTGCCGTCGTATGTATCAAGTTCCCACTCGTCCATGGGCGAGCGCCAGTAAGCTCTTGCTTCCCGTACTTCCGTGCCTACGTCGGTTTGTAGGGGTGGAACAGGTACCAACAGAGTGTTGGAGACCGAATCCGCTCTGGCGCGGAAGCACTGCAAATGCGCGTAGCAAGCGTTCGTGCTTGCGAATCGCCTGTGCTTCGGTTCAGGAGCCACGGGCGTCGGGAAGACGGCGCTCGTTACGCGCCTGCTGGACGATAAGCGCGCAACAGGTCACACGCACACGGTTTTTCTCAGCTTCTCCGCGCACACCCAGTCCGAGGACGTCCGTAACGCAATTGAGACGAAAATGGAGAAGAAGCGAAACAACCAAGTTAGTCGCTCATCGATGCTCTGTTACGGCCAGCCCGGGCAAGAGAGATGCGCAGTGAAACCTGCGTATGTGCTGTGTAGCTAAGGCTCGCTTTTTGACGTACACACACGTGTGGATTTGCCTGTTGAGTGCAGGTCGAGGCGCACCACGAACCGGTTCCCGATATGCAGAAGCCTCTGATGATATTTATCGTGTACCTAACTGGAGAGCGCGGAAACGTGCTGCTCCATGAAGCTGCCCGTCTTTACTGTTGTGAAATTCAGCAACCGGTGCAGGGTTTCCCTCAAAACATGTATATCTATGTATAGGTACATATATACATATATATGGCACGCCTCGCCTGCAAATCCGAGCCTTTTGTGTACGCCCTTGGCGTTAGGATTATGTTGAGACAGGCACGCACGCTGCGGTCGGTTTTCTCGTATGCCGATATTCGTTGCTCGATTGTGTTTTTGTTTTTCGTTTTTTAGCTAGGCCCACCCTCAGGGAAAGAGTGTGTTTTGTTTATCGATGACGTCAATTTGCCTTTGGCTGAGCGAGCAACAGGGACGCAGCCGGCGATCGAGCTCCTGAGGCAGCTCCAAGAGTTCAAGGTGCGCACCTCACGCGTTAAAGCATGCCAGCGCTGCTGACGGGATTTCCGCATGCCTGCTTTTAATCTCCGTTTATCCGTCAGCTGTGCACGTGAGAAACGTGGAAGCGCCACGCGCAAAATAAGCCTCTCTCAACTGTGTGTAAATCCGTCTGTCCCAAAGCCTCATACGGCCCTACATCTAGCCGAAGGCGGAAAATTGATTTCGCGGAAGTTTTTCTGATTCCCAACGAGCTGCAGCGAGCTATCCCGACGCTGGCTCCATCGCGGTCGACTTTTCAGGCCAATCTGAGGAACCGAACCGAAAGCAATAACCACCTAACCTGCAGCCCATGCTGCCGTGGCTGTGTCGTGTAGGGCGACTCCTTGTGCAAGGCGCTTCGCGTGGTCCTTCGGCTCCTTTGATTCCCTCGTCATTGGCAAAGCCGCGCGCTGCTTGCGCCTCGGGAGGGCCGCCGCAGGCTAGCGCTATCTGTGCGGTTGTGTCTGGTGCTGTCCATAGGGCTTCTACGATCGAAAGAAGCTTCACTGGAAGGTCCTAGAGAAGACCGTTCTCCTTCTCGCCGCTGCGCCACCCTCCAGCGGCCGCCAGGAGCTCCCGGCGCGTTTCTCTCGCCACAGCGTCGCCCTCCATCTCTTTGAGCCCGACAGCTTCTCCGTGCAGAAGCTGTTCCTCAGCATCCTCAGCGGATACTTCGAGGCGGAGGTGAAGTGCGATCTCACGCTTGGTTCCGCACTCAAGAGAGCCTCCATGCTAGCGCCGCTTACTCGCATCGCGAAATTCCTCAACTCCTGCCGTCGCATAATTATTCATGCACGCCTGCGTAGCGCTTTCTGTGAGATCGGGACTGCGGCAGGCTCGGCCTCCATCGGATGCTTTGATGTAGAGAGTAATGTAGAGCTTATGCTTTCTGCCTTGTTCTCTGGAAAGCCAAAAGGAGCACTTCGGCCGGCGCGGCCCGTTCCCACCCCACACTTCGGCGGAGTGTAGTTCTTTCCTCACGTGTTTAGACCGAGGTCTACGTGTATAAACATATCTTTGTGCCTAGCAACACTACAGATATAGGGGCATCACACCCTACACGCACTCCAGTGTGCTCGGCATAAAGACCTGTGGAAAACTGGCGCCAGTCTCAGCCACGCGTCTCAAAACGCGGCTCCGTTTGCTTCAGGGGGTGAAGAGCGACATCAGCTGCGCGGCGAAGCCCATCATCGACTCGACGATAGGTGAGTTTCCCACGGAAAGATAAAGCGAACTCGAGGAGCGACAAGGAGGCGCGTGCAGCCCAGACGCCACTCCGCAGCCAGGAATGCGACTTGTCGCGCGTGGCTGCGGCTGGTGCAGAGCTTTACTCGGCCGTCAGGGAGACACTCCTGCCGACTCCGCCACGGCCTGTTTACGTGTTCAACTTCCGCAACGTGAAAAAGCTCTTCCAAGGCATTCTTGCGGCGAAGAAGAAAAGCCTTCCGGACAAGGAATCTCTGATTAGGTGGGTGGCGAAGGGGCTTTGGCGAGGTCCGAGAGGCGGACAAGCTCGGGCGCAGTTTCGCGGTCGTTTTTTCCAGAGGATGGCGACGTTCGCGCCGCCCTGGCTGCTTGAAGTCAGCTCTCGTTCTTTGAGAGCAAGCTGATTTCCAGAGTCTGCTCAGTTCCGTCGATATTGCTTTCGCGTCTGGCTCGGCCGCTGCTGCTTCAGGCTGTGGGCGCACGAGGCGTCTCGCACGTTCTACGATCGGCTTATGACTGAGCATGACCGTCACTGGTTTCGCGCGCATCTGCTGTCGCTGGTGAACGGGAAGCTCGGCCTCAGCTGCCGCGAGGACGCGCTCTTCGGCGCGGGCGCGCGCCTCTGGGCGACTTTCCTCTCCAAGTCTGGCGAGCGCGTCTACGAGGAGGTGGCGCACCCCAAGCTGGCGCTGCGGGCGCTCGAGGCCTACCGCGACGAAATGCTCGCCGCGGGCGCCTCGCGACCCGCAGAGGCCGACGACGCAGGCGACGCGGGCGCAGACACACGCGCGGGCCTCGTCTTCTTCAGCGAGGCCGTTGGACACGTCTTTCGCCTCTGCAGAATCCTCAGCTTCCCACGTGAACACGCGCTGCTGGTCGGCGTCGGCGGCACTGGGAAGCGCACGCTCTTTCGGCTCGCCGCGTTCATCCAAGAGACAGCCGTGGTAAGACGGCGGGACGCTTCGCCCGACATAGCCAACGCCTCAGCGCGCAGCTGCCGCGGTGGCAGTAGTCTCTCGCCTCAAACGCTGAGGAGAGCATGGCACCTAGGGAGGCTCACGGGCGCGGGCGCGAAGAGACTGCACGCGCGGGCCTAGCGCCAAGGCGTCTTCGCCGGCCGCATGCGCAGCGACGATCCAGAATCCAAAGAGGGGGTCGTTTGTTCGATGTCTGGACTTAGACCTGCGTGGCAGCCAGAGAGGGCACCGCGCACCCGCTGCGAGACGGAGCTCGGCCTCGGTACCCCGCTCCGAAGCCCGGCGGTCTTTCAGAGTTCTCTTCCATGCGACACCGAGAGACTACAGTGTGGCTGTCTCCTCGCTACTCTGTCTCGGTGAGCGTCGTGGTCCTTTCCTGGTGGCTTTCGTGGGGAACCATATGCGTAGCCCGGGTGGTTTCGAGACACCTAACTTGAGTTCTGAGGCCGCCCTTCTTCTGGGCCCTTCTTCTGTGGTGCTGCAGTTCGAGTTCACCGCCTCAGTGTCCGCCAGCGTCTCTTCGGCCTTCGCCGCTTCACTGGACGAGGATGCGCCTGCAGCGGCGCCCGCCACTTCGGCTGACGATGCGCAGGGCTGCGCCGCTCGAGCAGCGGCGGGGGGCACGTCTGTCCTCAGTCAGTTCCGCGAGTGCGAGAAGGCGTTTCTGCTTCGCTCGGGCTTGACGCAAGGCACCCCGACTGCCTTTTTCCTGACGGACTCGCAGATCCTCGACGCCGGCATGCTCGAAGATGTCAACGCCCTGCTCAGCACGGGCGAGGTGCGCCCAACGACTTGCACGCAGCTGCCGTCCCCCCTCCCCCCTCCCTCCCCTCTCCCCGCCCCCCCCGCGGCCAGCGCAGTGCAGCCCTCGAACAGAATACGCAGAGTCCAGCGTCGCTTCACGCTCAGGTGGAGGATTGATGGTTTACCGAGACGCACCTTCGGTGCATGCACCGGAGTCGCTCCGCTGCGTGCGTTCAGGTCCCTGGCGCGCTCGACCCCGACACCGTCGACTCGATTATTCAGGACTTGAGCCCGCTGGCGAAGGCGCAGCGTCTCGAGACGAGTCGTGACGGCCTTTTGCGACTGTTCCACGAGCGCGCGGCGCTGAATCTCCATGTCTTCCTTTGCATGTCGCCGGTGGGGTCGGGGCTGCGAGAGCGTCTCCGGTTGTTCCCTTCGCTTCTCTCCTGCTGCACGGTGAACTTCTTCGAGGCGTGGACGCCCGACGCGCTCTTCGAAGTTGCAAAGGACTTCTTCCTCTCACGCACCGCCGGCCTTGGGTCTTCGTCTGCCCCCCCGCCCACGTCCGCGACTCCAGTCTCTGCCGCCTGTCCTTCGCCGGCGAGCGCTGAAACCCGCAAAGAGGCGCGGGGCGCGGAGGGCGACAGAAGCTGGAAAGCCGAGCAGGGCGGCGAAAAAGGCCTGTCCGACGCAGACGCCGTCGCTGACCTGTGTGTGCAGTTCCACAAGTCTGCATGCGAGGCAGCCGACGAGTTCCTCGCGGTCCTGAAGAGGCCCGTCTACGTTACTCCGCAGAGCTTCCTCGACCTCCTTCGCCTCTCCCTGACAGTGAGCAGGACGGGGAAACAGCCGAAGGAAGCGAGAAAGACAAGACTAAACGAGGCACCGGGCGCGAGCACCGCAAGGGGGTGGCAAGAGGGAGGGGCGGGGGCTGGCATGGCCTGGCGCCACAGAGATCGAGAAGAATACTCTCTGAAACAGCGAACTCAAAAGCCGACATAGGTCGCGCCGTCTAAGGAGAGAGCGGAAGCGTCTTCTGTTGAGATAGAACTAGGATGTTCAACTAGACTAGAATCAGTAGTAATAGAGCCATGAGTATTTAAGCGTTCAGCTTGGTTTATGGATTTGCAAACCCCACTCTAAACAAATAAATGGGGGCGCAAGCGCCAGAGTATGTACGGGGCGAAAAACTCGGGCTTGACACACTTCCTCCTTTTCTGTCTGTTTCATAAGCCTGTTGTTTTGGGGTTCCGGTGGGCGCCTCTCTCAGCTCAAGAACGAACGCCGCGAGACGCTAGTGCGTCAGCGGTCGCTGCTGACGACTGGGCTTCTGAAGCTACGCCGAACCCACGAGGAAGTCGCGCGGCTCCGCCTGGAGCTCGAGCAGCTCGAGCCGACACTACAAAAGAAGAAAACCGAGTCTGAGCAGCTCCTTGTGGTAAGCAAACCGACCACGACTCGAGAGCCGACGCGCCGAAGCTCGCGCACCCAAAGCCTGAACTCTAAGCACTCAAGACAGGGCTCAACGCAGTACATCACGTGGTGAGAGAGCCTGGCTCCTCGTGGAATGGCTGCGAATTTCACGTTCTCCGTGAAAACTGTTTGTACCGTGAGAACCTGGTATGTAGCCCCAGCAACGGTTAAACTATGGAAGAGAGTCGAGTGTCTTCTCACCGTGGGGATTTTTCTCGTTTTCCCTTTCTTCGTTCGAGGGCCGCTCAGTACGGAGCCTAGAGAACCGTCGTCCCCGTTTCAGGATCTACTGCGCCTGGCGCCCTTCTCTCTTCCGCTTGTGCCCGGCCTCCGTGAGCGTCTCGGATTTTGACACTTTCTCACTCGTTCCATCTCGCGTGTATTTTACTGCCTGGAGGCCCCTTGACACCGAGCGGACGTCTCTTCTCTTCTCAGACGGTGGAACGCGACCGTGCCGCGGCCTTCAGCGAGCGAGAGAAAGTCGCCGAGGAGAGAAAAGGCGTAGCCGAGCAGCAACACGAAGTTGCGCTGCTTCAGGCCGACGCGCAGAAAGACCTTGAAAAAGCAATGCCTGCACTCGAAGCCGCCTTAGGTAACTCATTCTCCACCGCGCAACGCATGTGGAATGCCTCGGCTTGACATCGGACTCCCCACGGCTCCCTTCACAAAGCCGCTCAGCTGCCTCCGAGCCTGACTCGCATGCACCGCTTTTCTTATTTTCTTGATTGTCTCGCACTTGGTAGCATCGCTGGATGCCCTGGACAAGAAAGACCTGACGGAGTTGAAGTCGTTTGCAAAGCCCCCGCCGCTGGTCGTCGCGACGATGGAGATCGTGAACATTCTGCTCGGCGAGAAGCCCGACTGGGATACAGCTCGAAAAGTCCTCTCAGACACAGGTGACCAACGCTGGCAGGAGCCAAGATAAAAACGCATGCCGCTACTAATATACGTATATATGGGCGCAAGTGTATGCAACCGGGCTCTTCAGTGTCCTCCTTCACATATGCGCACCTCTGTGCAGGCACATGTGCTCACGGCCTTGCAATAGTAGTTGCACCTGCTCTGTTCCTATGCATATATAGTACATGTAAGGTATATATCTCGTAGGCAATGGCATATTGTGCTCGCGGCACCCTCCGTGCTTCATATCTATATATATATATATATATATTTACATGGATGGAAATGTCAGTATATATGTAGGTACACAGAAAGATACATATGTGCATTCGTACATACGTAGACGTGATTTTTGCAGCGTCCTGTCACGGATGGGAGGGCATCAAGGCAAGAAGCAGCTCGGGGGCTGAGCTGTTTTTTGTGTTCTAAAGTGCTTCGCTGGTCTGTGGCTGCATCGTCCCGTCTGCACAGCGCTCATGGCGAAACTGAAAAACTATGACAAAGATCACATTCCCCCTGCGCTGATGAAGAAGCTCGACAAACTCCTTCAGAGGTCAGCTGGCATAGGCGCCGCCGCTGCAGATGCGAATCTCCGCACATGTCAGTGCCGTCCTCTGCCTACGTCGATTCGCCCGTGTCCGGCCGAATACTACACCCTAATCATGCGAAGGATGAAAGGCAGCTTCTGTCAATAAGCTGTGTCCACGCATTACATATACGAGTGTGCCTGCGGCCTCGAACTCCGGAATGCATGGACTCGGGATAGCAGGCTGGCGCTTGTGGGGACTTGCATGGGCACCTAGGTCTACATCCCCGTCGTTGTGACCGTTTATAAGCCTCTTCGGCCGTATCCTGATGTCCACGCGTCTGCTGAGTCAGGCACAGCCCAGCGTTTTCCGCTACCCTTACTATGGCAAGCTACTTGCACGCCCAGAAACCATGCAGTTGTTCACGTTTTCGGATACACGAGCGCTAGCGTTCCGTTTCGCAGGCCGGACTACACGCCCGAGCAAGTCGGCAAGCAGTCGGTCGCTGCGATGTCGCTCTGCCTGTGGACGTTGGCAATCCAGAACTACGCCAAGGTGGCGCGTGAGGTCCTCCCGAAGCGCGAAAAGCTTGACACGATGAACGAGATGGTAGGCGCCCGTCAGAGGCTCGCCGCCCTTCGCTCCCGGTTTGCGCCTCGTCTCTGGGCTTCGCTGCGTCTGACGGCAGTTTCTCTCATCTCTCACGACGCGTGGCTTGCCTTTCGGGGTGCCTCCCCGCCCTGCAGCGGGAGCCGCAGCTCGATTCCGCTTTGGTTGTTCTCCTCTTTCTCCTCCAGCGTCATGCTCTTTTCTTTTCGCGAAAGAGCTTCTCTGTCGCTTGCCCTGCGATTCCGTTAGCAGGGCTGTTCCCCATGTTGCGCTCTTTTTTCAGCTTGCCAAGGCGAATCGCCAGCTTGAAGCCGCGGAGGGAAAGTTGGAGCAAGTCATGGAGAAAGTCCGCTTGACGGAGGGTCGTCTCGCGAAGCTCAACGAAGAAAAGGCGATACTGCTAAAGGAAACGTCGCTCTGTCAGCTGCGCCTCGAACGAGCCGGCATCCTTACCTCCGGACTGGCAGATGAAGCGGTGAGTAACGAAACAACGACGCAAGAGCTGAGACATGCAACGCGACCTGCGCACTGACGCCAGTTGCGTGGATCCACGCCACACTGAAGGACACATTTCGGATCCTCAGTGTGCATGGTTTGTGCACCGCGTACAACGTTTGATAAGGCCAACATACACGCGTCGGCGTCGTGGTGCAAAAGAGGCACATTCCTCGTCTGCTTCGTCCTTCTCTCGCCCGGTGATACCGGTTCGCGCTCTCTCGGGCGTGTACGCGTCTTTAGGTGGAGGCTTCTGCTGGCGCGTTGCGCGGCCTTTTCTCGGTTTTGCACTTATCAGCTTTCTCTATTTCTCTCTCTTCCTTTCTCTTTCACTTTCTTCCTTTCTCTTTCACTGTCTTCCTTTCTCTTTCACTTTCTTTCTCTCTCTTTGTCTTCCTCTCTCTTCCTCTCTTTTTCTTCCTTTCTTTTTTTCTTTCTTCCTTTCTCTTTCTCCTTCTTCCTCTTTCTCTTCCTCTCTCTTTCTCTCTCCTCTTTTCCTTTTCTCTTTCTTCATCTCTCCTTCTCTTCCTCTCTCTTCCTCTCTCTTTCTCCATCTCTCTGCTCGCCCCGCAGGTGCGGTGGACGGAGACGGTTGCGCTGCTGGAGACGCAGATGCGGCTCGTGGCGAGCGACGCGTTGCTCTCTGCGGCCTCCATCTGCTACGCGAGTCCATTCTCCGGTCGCTTCAGAGACAAGCTCGCGGAGGCTTGGCTCGACGCAGTGCGGGCCGCCGGCCTCGAGTGCGCCGCCGCCTTCAGCCTCACCGATGTGCTCTCAGACCCGATCGAGCTCCGCGACTGGGACTTGCAGGTAAAACACAGATCGCGCCTTTCTGAAGATATGTGTGCGTACGTGAGTGCGGCGAGATGGAGCTCGGCGCATCACCCTCGGATATGGCTGCGGTGTCTCTGCCAACGAATCTGCGAGTCGATCACGGGAAACGACCGCGTCTCCGCAACGCTGAGACGCCTTCCCGCTGGTCCGTTCGACGTGCGACTCTGTCCGGTGTCTCGGTGTTTTTTCCCATCTTTTCGACCGACCGATGAGGCAGCTGTGCTGCGGCTTCGTCTGCGTTGCAGGGCCTCCCTAGCGACCGAACCTCGCAAACCAGCGGCGTGCTCGTGAGCTGCGCGACTCGGTTAGGGCGATCGCCGCTGCTCATCGATCCTCAGCAGCAGGCGAAGCACTGGATCAAAAACCGCGAGGCGGAGAACTGCTTGAAAGTCACCACGCTCTCGCACGCCAAACTGCACACGATTCTTGCCTCCGCCGTCCGCGTCGGGCAGCCGGTGCTGGTGAGTTTTGGGTGGTCAAAAAAATCGAAGTTCCGCCTCCAACTTTTTTATCCCAGGTGGCGCCACAGGGGGCGTGTGCGCTGCCTGGGGCGGCGATTCGCCCACGTTTTTTCTGCGGCTCTCACACACCTCTCGAATTAGGCCGCGCCCCCCCCCCTGCCCTTCCCCCCTCCCCCCCCCATTGAACCGCGGGGCTCCGGTGTCGCGCGTTCAGATCGAAGACATAGGCGAGACGCTTCCGCCGCTGTTGGACGCGGTTCTCCTGAGGCCGCAGGCGCGTCCGAGAGGCTCACCAGTGCGCATTCGGCTGGCTGAGCAAGAAATCGAAGTCGATGAGCGCTTCGCGCTCTTCCTCTCGACCAAGCTGGCGAACCCCCACTATCTCCCTGAAGTCGCTCTCAAGGTAAGCCCGTGCGGCGAGGCACTCAAGACAGAGTCGCGCCGACGGTAAAAGTCACACAACCCCCTTTTTGAGTCCACACATCTTCAGGGCTTGGTTCATGCAGATCCATGGATGGCC
Organism: Besnoitia besnoiti; assembly: GCF_002563875.1. Classification (NCBI taxonomy): domain Eukaryota; phylum Apicomplexa; class Conoidasida; order Eucoccidiorida; family Sarcocystidae; genus Besnoitia; species Besnoitia besnoiti. The sequence goes on along the minus strand of NC_042361.1, from coordinate 2,239,063 downwards.
TGGGATTCAGACAGAGGCGCGTACGTGAAGTGTAAAAGTCCGTACCAAGTAGATAAACTCAGAGCAGCGCCAGGCGGTTCGCGGAGCCTTTGCAAGGGCCTAGGGTCTTTACGCACTGCGTTGACGCGTTTTGGGAAACGTTGCGAGCCCGAAAGAGATGCCTGAGGCGTCAAAGCTTTGAAGAAGTTACGCTCCTAGTGATTTACGTATACTTACATATTTAGAGATGCCTTCGTGCGAGTGTGCAGCACGTAGAGATGTCACGGGGTTATACCTCGTAGCGCACCTGTGTGCGTAGCTTCTAGTCCCGGGGAAGACAGCTCTTGTGTCAGCGTCTGTTGCTCCTACCTTCTCAATTACACGCATTTGAATACTCGTATGTTTTCTAAACACTTGCAGTGCACGCTTATTACGTACTCCTTGCCGCTCCCAACCAGTCCATTCACACCTACATGCATATATATATATATATATATATATATGGATGAGGAGTATGTTGTATATAGTTTCGTATTTCTTTAAGCTACCTACATATGGACAGACATATGCATGCAGCCGAAATCGGTAGGCCCGTATATAGCGAGAGTGCGTTGGGTTGGGTGGCGACTGACTGCTCAGGTGATGCTGGTGAACTTCACCGTGACGCCGGAGGGCCTGCAGCAGCAGCTGCTGACGGAAGTCGTTCGCCACGAGATCCCCGACACCCAGAAGCGCAGCACCGAGACACTCGTCCAGATCACCAAAGACAAGCGCGCCCTGAAGCACCTGGTGCGTTGAGGCGCTTCCTTCCCGACTGAGCACCTTTTTTTCGACGCGCGCTTCCTTATCGCTAGCATCTTGATGTCAAAGCAGCGGAAGGCTTGTGGTTTAGACTGTAAAAACGGTCCCAAGAATGAATCTGCCATAGACTTTCTTGAAAGGCGCTATATGCGCGGCCAAATGTGAATCACGCATGCAAAGTTCAAACCTCCCGTGAAACCCATTGAGAAAAAGAGGCCGGTTTTTCCTACCATCGTTCATGGCACACAGGACCGCAGACGAGCCCAGTTTCAGTTTGAAAAGCTGTGTGGGGCACCGAGGCGACTGGGGACCTTCCTGCGCCGTCAACGCCTCGCTGCCAGTCTCCTCTCAATCATGTTTTTCCACAGCCTGGATCTCTTCTCATGGATAGACGGCTGCATTCCTCCATGATGAAATGGGGGACCCTCAGGCCTGAAGCGAGCTGAGGGACGCGATCGACTCAAGATATATATGCATGCATCGCGCAGTGATTCTCTCCACGCACCGGCAGATGTGGGTGTGCGTCGAGATCAATGCGTTCCTCGACCTTCCCGCCCAGCCAGCTCACGGGGCTCTGCTCTTGGGCGGGCCTCCATTTCTTGCATGCAAATGTATTTGGATTTGTACGTACTCCTGTATGGTGAGGTGCGTTAGGTTGAGTCTATTTCGGTGGCGCCGCGGCGCGCCTGTGTCCCTTTGTTTTGCCGTATAGGAAGAAGTGATCCTGCAGCTGTTGTCTGAAGCCGGTAGCAACATCCTGGACGACGAGAAGGTGATTGAGGCTCTACATCAGTCGCGCACGACGGCGGAGAGCGTTGCGCGGCGTCTGCGGGAGGCTGAGACCATTCTGGGCGATGTGCATCGTGCGCGGAGCTTTTATGCGCCTGTGGCGTTTCGCGGCTCACTTCTGTTTTTCGTTGTCACGCGCCTGAGCGACGTCGAGCCGATGTATCAGTACGCGCTGGAGTTCTTCATGCAGGTCTTCCGCGACACACTGAAGCGCGCGAGCGCTTCACCGCGCGCTGCCTCGCTGCATGACCGCGTGAACTCGCTCCTTGCAGACGTTACGAAATCCATCTTTGAAAGCGTCGCGAGAGGGCTCTTCGACGCGCACAAACTCGTCTTCGCCTTCCTCGTCGCCGTGGAAATTCTCAAACAAGAAGCAGCCGAATTCCGCCGCGACGTAAGGCAACACCCGCCCTAGTGCGCAACGAGTTATGCGCAGGCCTCTAGGGTTGCGTATTCAACAAGGCAGCGCCGACATGACGGGAAGGGACCGGGCTCTTCCAACTGCATCTCATACACACGCAGATGCATATACATGTATATGTATATGTATACGTATGGGCGCCGTGAGGCAGATCGTTTCCGGAGTTCGTGTACTAGGGGGGCATCTGGTCGTCTGGCGCTTGGTGCGTCCCAGGAGCACTTTGTGCTTGTCGTAGCCTCTCAGGAGGTATCCGCCTTGATGGCGGTGTCACCGCCTGTAGACGTAAAGATATAATTATATGCGTATGTGTGCCTTGCATGTAAAGATCTTTGCTTGTGTGGACCCGGCAAGCGTGCAGTTGTGTGTATCCTGAAGAGGCCCGCGCGTCGCCGCATCTTTGAAGATCCCTCTTTCCGGACAAAAGTGCAGCCTGCCTTTCCTCTGAAGCAGAATTTCTCAATTGTCGGGTCATTTCGCTTCCTGACAGGCATGGCAACTTATTCTTCGGGGCTTTCCGAGCGTCAGCGAAGCGGTTGTACCCGAGAATCCGCTACCTGCACTGATCTCGGAGCCGGAGTGGAAGCACGTCTTCGCGCTGCAGGACTTGGAAGTTTTCGCGGGCCTCTGCGAGCACGTGCGAAGGCACAGAGAGGCCTGGGCGCTGTGGCTTGAAGGCGACATGAAAGTCCTCGAAACGCCGTTTCCCTTTCCAGATGGCGAGACGGACGAAGGAAAGGTCTTCCTCAGGCTTCTACTCGTCAGGGCGCTGCGCAGCAGACTGGTAAGCAGCGGACACGGGGGGCGGGTCCAGAGGCCCGCGGCGCTGACTGCGCAGATCCTCTTCAGAGATCCTCGCAGCGCAGCCAAGCACGAAGACGCGGTCGTGCGATGCCAGCCACTGATCTGAGTCCGAGCGCATCGACGCACTATGCCGGCGCGGCGCGCTCACGGGTGTGTGTGCACCTTCAGACTTCCTCGCGCGCGGGATCCTAAGGTTGAGGTTTCAGCCGATTTCTCTGCGGGTTCGTTTCCAGGTCATCTCTGCAGTTCGGGACCTCGTCGTGAAGGTGTTGGGCTCTGAGTTCATCGACTTTAGTGCGCCTCATTTTGAAGACATTTTCGCAGCGACCTCCCACCGCACGCCACTGCTCTACATCCTCTCGCCCGGCGTCGACCCCACGGCCGGGCTCTTCAAATTCGCGCGCGAAAAAGGCCTGCGGGAGGGGGGGCTCCACAGCATCTCTCTAGGCAGGGGACAGGGACCCCGTGCGTCTCGCATTCTCGAAGCCGCGATGAGGTGAGGGCTGCTCTTCGCATGGCATCCTCCTCTGCAGACCGGCAGGGTGTGGCTGCCGGCAATTCGGCTTCGCCAACCTCCTCAGAGGCATCCGAGAACCAGCGGCTGTTGTGAAGCCGTACAGATGTGTGAGCATGCAAAGACACTTCGTGCAAAGCCTTCCTTTGCGGCGAAATCTGCCTGCACTTCGATAGGGATGACACACACATATATACGTGCATCTGTCCCCAACTGCAAACCTGAGTACAGTGCAGTGTTGCACAGAGAGGCGAGATGAAGGGGTATTCGGCGAACGGGAGAAGGCGCGTCTAGAGACATCTGAGTCGCGTTGGGGCGTGCGCGTTTTCTCCCGCTGCCGGTCGTGCTCATCTTTCCTCAGAGACGGCAGCTGGGTTCTGCTTCAGAACTGTCACCTGGCGAAGAGTTGGATGCCGGCGCTGGAAAGTTTCTTAGTTTCTCTGGCTGAGGCCCCTGAGATCCCTCCGGCTTCTCCGGTCTCCGCGTCGCCGGGCGCTGCGTCGACGCAGACCGCGCGAGACAAAGACGCCTCCGCGGTTGCGTCCTCCTTTCGCCTCTTCTTGACGTCCATGCCGGCGCCTTACTTCCCCGTGCCCGTGCTCCAGAACTGCCTCAAAGTCACTGTGGAAGCCCCCAGTGGAATCCGGTATGCAGCCGCGAGTCCGCAGCTCCAGTGCTGCATATGCATAGGACGCGAGCGGCGGGCACTCAGGGGCCCGCGTGGCACCGACCAAATCGGTGGCAAAGAGCCGTCAGCGCTTTTCCGCCCTCGCGAGCACGTATCCCGGGTTTGGGCGGCAACCCGCTCACGCATACAACTGTGTGGGGGCGTGTGTGTGTGAGGACGTCTGTATGACTGGTCAGACATATTTGAGCAGAGATCAATGGAGATACAGTATATTTCAAGGCGGCCCTGGCATCACTGCAGAACTCCCAATCCCAGTCAACTTGCGACAGTCGTGCGTTGTATGATCCGGATCTGACTTTCCAGATGCACTTTCGGCTTCTACCTATTGTGCTAGTAAACGAGACATGTCTTCGAGGTATCCAAATATATGCATCTTTCGCTTCTGTGTGGCTGCGCAGAGCGCACCTGAAGCGCGCGATTTCAAATTGCTCTCAGGAAGACCTAGAGGTGTTTGGGCGCGCGCAAGAAGGCGTGCCAGCTTCTGACTGCGGTGGAAAAGCCGACGCATGGACACGTGTTCGGTTTTCACTTCAGTTCTTGCACGCTATTGTTCAGGTACGGGCGTATTATTCTGTTAACCAGTAGCGGGCGATGGACGCAAGCTTCTGATCTACCGTAACTTTCTTTCCAGTTCCTTTCGCTACATGAAAGACGGCGCTCCACGCACACGAGGAACAGGCCCTCAACGTGTCCCCACCGGGCGAGCGCAACTGGGGACATGGCGCCGCGACCGCTAGTCGGGCTCCAGGGGGGCTCCTGCACACTCGCTCTGGTGGCTCGTCGTTGTCCCTAAGCGGAGAGCTCCAGCAGCGCCTCGCTATCTGTCTCCCCAAGTCCGCCTCTCAAAATCGGTAGCGGCTGTGGATTTCGTCCCGTCTCTTCTTCAGGCGGCCTTTTTTTGTCGCTTTTCTTGCTACATTGAACGCGAAGAGTGCGGGGGTGAGCATTTCCAGTCGCGGGTGTGGCAGCCCTCTCTGGTGGGTGTTTCATCAAGCGTTTCATGTAGCGAAGGCTTTGGCCTGGCTACCGCGTTTTGTGAGTCTGCGGAAAGTCTTTGCAGGGTAGTTTTCCCTTCTTTCGTTGTCTGTTGTAGGAGAGGCGGACGTTCGGGTCGCTAGGCTGGAACGTCGCCTACCAGTTCACAGAGAGCGACCTGGAGGCGTCGGTCGTTCTGTGCAAAAGTCTTTTCGAGCATCAAGAGAAAGTCGAGGAGTTCGACTTTCTGCCCCTCCAGTACCTCGTCGGAAACATCAACTACGGAGGCCGCGTTACCGACGAGTGGGACAGGAGATGCCTGGAAAACCTGCTCTCCCTCTACGTCTCACCTGAAGTTGTTCTCGAAGACGATGCGCTGTCGCACCTCGGTGAGTTAAAACGTATATCCAGAGAATGAACCGCCAGAGGGCAGAAGCGCCGTCTAGCTAGGAGTTGGACATTTTGAGCACATGCTGAGACTCCTGTGCGCGAACCTGCGAAGTAGAGCGAGCCTCATGTATGCTCTCCAAGACCGGAGGTGGCGCCGGAATCGCCGCTTCCTGAAGAGCGGAAATGCACTTGGAAATGAGAGCTTTCGTATTCGAGACAACCCGGAAGTGGGTGGAAATTGTTGGTCTCGTCCGCCTTTCAGCGCGCATCGCCCCTCAGAGGTACTCGACTGGTTTTTGTTTCTCGAACGCACCCGCAGAAGAGGAGTCATATGGGGAGCGCCGCCGGAAAACATCACTTTTACAGCTGTTGTCTCCTGTTCTCCCTGCTTCTCAGGTCTGCAGCGGATCCCGTTTGCGGGCTCGCTCGACGCTCTGCATCGCTACGTAGAGACTCTGCCGGCGGAGGACAAGCCCGGGGTCTTCGGCTTGCACCCGAATGCCACATTGCGTCTTCGCCAAGAGCAAGGCAACGCGCTCATTCAGACGGTCCTGTCAGTTGCCTCCCGGTGCGATACTGGACGCTGCTAGGCTCGGAAGCTTTCTCACTGTACACACTCGTGTATGCCAGTCTTCGCTTAGCGAACAGGTCGCGCGTATGCATACATGTCTATATATGTATATATACAACTACATATCTATGCATATAGTGCAGCTGGGTCGAGTGGCGCCTTCGAACGTGTCGCATCTGGGTTTTTGAGATTCTCCGCTCTGTGGGGAGTTCGTGTGTTCCTCCGCGTGTCTCAGCTCTCTGTACTACCACAGCTACCTCGATTCTTCACTGGGTATTGCTGATGTCCTCAGGGAAAGTGCCTTGGCGTCGCCAGCGGGAGCGGCGCCGCCAGACGATCAAGCCCTACAAATGGCTCTCCTCATGAAGCAGAAACTGCCGCCTCCCCTCAAGTGTCGCTCGGCCTTACTGGAGATTCCCTCGAAGCTCGAAGACCATCCGCTCGCTCTGGCGGGCCCTCGAGCTGCTGGAAGGGACTTGCGACGCGCGGAAGGAGCTGGGGCCAGCTCCGGGCGGCGAGGCGCATCTGCTGAAACGAAATCGGTTGAGAAGCCGAATTCGATGGGTGAGCGCACTGCTGAATCGCTAATCTCGTCATACGCAGAGTTTTCGAGGGCGGTCGCGCCGAGCTGCGCTAACCAGGTAACGCAACGACTCACCACACCCCTAGGACGACAAATCCTCACCCCTAGACTCTACCCACGTCTAGAGGGTTTTTATCCGCGTGTGGGACGAGCGGCGGGAACGTTGCGGCAAGCGAAACGCGCGCGGATCGACTGTGGAGTTGGAGACGCAGATGAAGGCGAAGATGCGAACAGATGTATGGCAGAGAGAGGCAGCGCTACAGGCAAATTCACACTGGGAACTAAATCAGTGTCAACTGTCCCCAGTCAGTTGCCGAGAGCTGGAGAGCAAGAATACCGCATGCCTGATGAAGGAGAGCGAGGGCAGAGAATAAATCACCGCTTACTGCGTGCGGTGAAGCGCACCCACCACAGAAGCAGAAGAATCCCAAGAGACTTCACCAGGACGCATGGAGAGTCGGTTTCTGTCCGGAAGAGTCCACAGAGATTAGAGCGGAGGTTCAGGTTTTTGTGGCTCGCGGGCACCCCGGCGAGGCGTTCTGAGGCAAGCCTCGTGTGACCGGCAAGCTCCACCCTACTTTTTGTGGCTGTCTGGGGTGGCGTTTCTCCTTAGAGGCATTTCTGCTGCAGGAAACAGAACGTTTCAACGCGCTCATCAGCTTCGTGGGGCAGTCGTTGCATCAGCTTGAGCTCGCCCTCCGCGGCCTCACGGCAATCAACACGGAGCTCGACGACATGCACAAGGCCCTCGCGAATAACCAGGTCAGCACATGCCGTGGACGCCTCCTGCGCGCGCCGCGGCGCGCGCTCTCAGAAAGGGGAGAAGCAGGAGCGACGCGGCCATTAGCAGCCACCCCTCGAACCGCCGCGAGCGTGTGGGGGGGCGTCCACAGTCTCCGCGGGGAGCTGGGCAGACAGCGAGAGTTGCAAGCAAGCTGTACGCCGTCGCGTTTGGCCCGGACTCCTGGAATGCAACTCCAGTTTTCGAAGCCGGGCGCGGCCGACGGGCCTAGTCCTCTCTGACGCCTGCACCCGCTCTCTCGAGTGTGTCTGCCACACTGGCGCAGGTGGACTGACAGTGACAGCTCTGGCGCCTGCGAAAAAGGTCGGCGGGGCGTCTGGCGCCAGCGAGGCCCTCACGGGCGGCCTCCTGACCCGAGAGACGCAGAGGCAACTTCTTTGAATGTCCGCCTCTGCGCTATCTCTCAGGTCCCGCCCCTGTGGGCTGCTCAGGCGTATCCGTCGCTCAAGGCGCTGGGCAGCTGGTACGAGGACTTCTTGCGGCGCGTCGCGGTCCTGAGGCAGTGGGCGGAGAGCGAGAAGCTGCCAGTCGCATTTTGGCTGTCAGGCTTTTTCTTCCCGCAAGGTTTCCTCAACTCGGTGCTGCAGCACTATGCCAGAAAGACGTCTGTCCCAGTCGCCGACATCGGATTCAATTTCGGTGTCGCAGGCACATGCACGCCAGAGTAGGGGCCCAGGCGCGCGCTAGGGGGAGGGCCTCAAGTCGCTTCGCCCCAGACAGACCGGCGAAACGGGGGCCGCGGATGCGAGCCCGTAGCGAGCGGTCGGCGAGTCCTGCGAAGCAGCCAGGCACGCCTCCGCCTTTTTCACTCTGAAAGCATTGAGCCAGCCGGAGAGCGAGGCCTCGCTCGCACGTGGTCACCGAGGATATCGGGCGGGCGCTAGGGCGTCGCAGCCCCGAACGCGCTGACTCACAGTTGACACACGACCCAGCCAGTTGCACTCGCGGGCTTGCGGAGAGGGAACCACGGGACGGCGCAGTGTCGTTGCAGCTGCACTCAGCGAGACGCTCTATGAAAACGCGGAAAAACGCGACAGGACATATCTCAGAATCGTGCACAGAAGCAGGTCAGCACGCTCCTGAGCCCGCTGCCACGCGAGGCAAGCAACACGTAAAACGCCACGCCTAGCACTCTCACATGATGTACTCTCTTTGAAATTCATCACTTTGGCACGTTGAAGTCCGCGTCATTCCCGCGCTCCCTTCGCAAGTGCAGCTACGTATGACAGTTATTATGAGCATCTCCTTGACCTCTCCAAGGCTGGAGCATTCCCTTGCTTCCCAGTCAGGTAGATACACCCTCACGGGGGCGCATGTGACCCGAACGAGCCTCGTGTTTGTTCATCTTCACGCAGGCGCAGTGTGCGCTTACCAGGCCTGGGCATTGTACAACTTCTCAGTCAGCGGTGTGTTGATCGACTCGTGTGTGCGCGGAAAATGCAGGGAGCTACCTGATGAAGCGGACGCAGAGGATGGCTGCTATGTGTATGGTCTCTACATCGACGGAGCTCGTTGGAACGCCGAAAGAGAAATCCTCGACGACCAGATGCCCGGTGTCGTTCACGATGTTTTCCCGCCGATTTTGCTCCAGCCGCGCATCCAGCCGGCCCTGCGAGAAGAAGATTACAGCTGTCCTGTGTATAAGACGATGAGCCGCGCAGGTGTGCTCTCTTCAACCGGTAAACCACGACACACACTTCAGTGAAGTAGCTCGCGAGGCGCCGAGTCCGATGTTGCACTGTCGCTTGCTTCGTCTGAGAAAGGTAGGAACAGGATCACCTTAGCCCTCAGCCGCAATCGTGTTAATCAAACTCAGCGGGGCAGATCAATGTACCTGAAGGATACGCGAGAAACACGCAATCTCGGAACGTCGCGATTCTGCGGTTCTTCGGCTCCCCCAACATGAAGAGTCGTTTTTGACGTGCAGGTAGCATAGTGGAATCCAGTGCATACTTGAAAAACCTACAAGCGCACGCCCGCCGTCTCCGTTACGGCCTCCCACCTTGAAAGAGTCTAAACTGCAGACAGCACAGGTGGGCAGCGAGGATGTCCGTCCAGAAGCTAAGCAAAAAGGCATTGCAGGTCCAGTCGCTTTGCGTAATGGGACGCGTGCTTGCGAACTCTGTGTCTGCGGCCTGTCTGCGACGGCCGGCGATATGCGCAACAGGTCACTCAACCAACTGCGTCGTCGCCGTTGACCTTCCAACGGATCAACACCCGAGCAAGTGGGTTCTCAGAGGGGCTGCTTTGGTTTGTTCTGTCGAGGACTGAAACAAGGCTCTTGGTGGAGACCAGATTTGTGCTCCAGCGAGAAGCGACCTGGACGCCCACCTAACGAAGGCTCGCGATCATACGTCGCCTCTGCGAATGTGTAAGACTCGCCAGCGCTCCTGGTAAATACAGGCGGCACGCGTCAACGGAGCACTTGTTAAAACAAACCAGCAGTCTCTTCGTCTTGTGCAGAGCCGCAAACCCCATCGTAAAGCTAGGATTTATTCGCCCGGGAGCGGCAGCCTGCTGTGTCGATGGCAAATAACTGAAGTAGGCAGCTGTTTACTATGTATCGTCGAATGCGCGGCGGCGACGCAACCGAGGCCGGCTTCAGCCTCTTGTGTTATTTGCACCCGGTCTGGTGTTCGTCGCATGAGTGCGGTCTCGAGCGCTGACAAAGGCATTCGGAGCGTGCATCATGATAGGGCAGGGGAGTGGGTCACTATCATGCGTACTTCCACGCCGAGTGCTGCAGAGCCCGCTCGCCGAATCTGTGGTATTTACAGCTGGCGGGTACTAAAGGTCCTTGTAACCGGCTTCTGGTTTAGGGTCGCTGTCCTGTTACCTCGGACACGGCCTGCGGATGTGTCACCCGCCATCGCCACCAGCCGACGGTCCAACGGCCTTATAGTATATATAGTATAGGTAGTCGCAGTGCCCACTAGACGTGCAGAAATATGTCAACTTCAGAAATGTAGCGGTCCGCTTTTCCGAGTTGTGCGAAGCATATTGATGGCGAAGGCGCCGTGCACTGTGGCAAGTTCCAGCAACCGGATGCACAGCAGCAGGTTAGCACGGGAAATGACTTGCCGGGCGAGCGCCCTGTGAAGACGGAAGATTCTTCACTGAAAGCGAAGCAATCAAGTGATGCAACATCTGGTTTTTCCACACGCAGCCACGCCCAACTCCCACGACACGGGATACAAGCAAAGCCTCACTCGGTCCATGCGCAGGCACTGACAACAAATTTCTCGCACACGATATCCACAACCACTCAATGCCTGTTAGTAATACTGGCGCGCACCTCACTGGTGTATTTGGGTCAAATGCTCCGGACGGGTTGAATCGACCCAACGCGTTCCGAGGTATGCACCAGCTGTAATAAGCGGAAAGGGATTCTTTTCGCGTTTACGCCTGGGCGAGCTGCTCAAGCAGGTGAAACGGGTAACTGCACTGTTCCACGAGATCTACCAGACAGAAGAGACTTCCGCTTCCTCCTTGCAACCCCCAGGCCGGCGCCACCAGCGCCAGCGGCATCAACAAGTGTCGACGGGGTATACGCCTCGTGTAGCTGAGTCAAACACGACAATTACATCGTTTCCTAGCAGAACACTCGCCTACAAAAGAGGGGAGATATGCGCTAGGCACCTCGGGTCTGCTGATCTATTATCGCCTCCGCGTGCTCTATGCCCCTGCATTGAATTCACCTACATTCATATTTACGCAGAAATGAGCTTCTTCAAATCCGCAGTGACGAAGGCGCGCGCGGCTTCAAAGCCCTCACTGCTAGGAACACCGGCGACCTTGACGGTTCGCAGAGAGCACGTGGTGAACGGCATCTCGACGGTAACATTACCCCATTTTCCGTCCTCCTCCTCGAAGTCGTAGACAACGGCGAGCTTCTCCGCGTCATGGTAGAAGAGGGAAACAAAGCCGCCGCCGATCAACGGCTTGCCTGACATTTCGCCGGTTTGGCTGTGGTTCCCGTCGGTGACGGAGACGGTTTTCATCTCACGGTCGAACGTCACGGTGTAGCACGCATCCAGCTGGACTTCCACCTTCGCGGGTGCACGCTTGGCCATCACCTTCACAACGGCTTGATCAGCGAAGTCAACGCCCTCTGCGGACGGTGTCTCAGGCTGTACTTCCTCCTGCGGCACAGAAGGCATACCGCCGGGTCCTTCCTCTACAGGCGGCACAGCCTCAGATCCGCTAGTCACCTGATCTTCCTCCTCAGGCACAGTCGGCAGTTCCTCGGGAGTAGTCGACTCAGGCTGTCCTCCCTCCGGAACTTCAGCACCAGGTCCTTCCGGAGTAGGCTCAGTCGGCAGTTCCTCGGGAGTAGTCGACTCAGGCTGTCCTCCCTCCGGAACTTCAGCACCAGGTCCTTCCGGAGTAGGCTCAGTCGGCAGTTCCTCGGGAGTAGTCGACTCAGGCTGTCCTCCCTCCGGAACTTCAGCACCAGGTCCTTCCGGAGTAGGCTCAGTCGGCAGTTCCTCGGGAGTAGTCGACTCAGGCTGTTCTCCCTCCGGAACTTCAGCACCAGGTCCTTCCGGAGTAGGCTCAGTCGGCAGTTCCTCGGGAGTAGTCGACTCAGGCTGTCCTCCCTCCGGAACTTCAGCACCAGGTCCTTCCGGAGTAGGCTCAGTCGGCAGTTCCTCGGGAGTAGTCGACTCAGTCTGTTCTCCCTCCGGAACTTCAGCACCAGGTCCTTCCGGAGTCGGCTCAGTCGGCAGTTCCTCGGGGGCTACAGGCCCCGCACCAGGTCCTTCCGGAGTAGGCTCAGTCGGCAGTTCCTCGGGGGCTACAGGCCCCGCACCAGGTCCTTCCGGAGGAGGCTGTTCTTCAGGCGTCCCCGGCACGTTTGGCACCTCCGGAGGCGACATGCCAACATCACGGGAGCAGATTTCCAGGTTATTGTCGTCAGTCGCGACCGTGAACCCGCTGGCGCACTGGCACCTGCGCTCGTTGCCTTCGATCATACAGTTCACATACGTTCCTGCCGCACCGCAGCTATCCGGCCCGCAAAGGTCGGCTTCCGCGCCTGCACCAACAGCGTTCAACAGCAGGAGACGCCGACGCACGTCAGCTCGATGATGTCCGCGCATCCGCAGGGCTAAGGTGGACAATGAAAAAGTCTGAGGAGCGACGGAGCAACGCGCAGGGTGCGGGGCACCTACTGGCAACCCCCCACTAGTGTTGAGATGCTCCTACTCGCGACTCTCTGCTGAGTAGTCCTAGTCAGCCGTAGCTAGCGTTGTTACGAAACTGACGCTTTGTAGGGCGCCTCCCTCATATTAAGCCTTGCTTACCGGGAAGCGACGCCGCTCTGCAGGAGGTGAACAGGGCGATTGCCGCCGCAAGTTTGATACTGGTGAGCTTCATTTTGAAAAGGCGAATTGACTTGACGTGACCTGTAAACAGGGCGCAACACACATTCAGTAAATGCGCGTGCCTCGTATGTTCAGCGCCGAGGCTCTCCCACCTAAATTCGCGCGAACTCAGCAGGGCAGCGCTTGCTCCTTCATCCTGAAAAAAGGGAGCGAAGCCAGAAAGGATCGGATTGTGAACCGGATGCCCTGAAAACCCCTGCTCGCGCACTCGCGCATCATTCCATCCCGGCATGGGTGAGGGAGGGGACGCACGCCACCTCCCAACACCGCGCGACCCCAACGGCAACCCCGCCCACGACCCCATACAGCTGAAGAGAAATCAGATAACGCGTACACTCAGAACGTCTGCCGTATTCACCCTCAATCAGAGAGTCAAGGAAACCGACCAATACGCGCGCAGGAGCACTGGAATGCGTTTCCCCGCGAGATAACGGACCCCTCGCGTACCGGGGGGAGCAACTAGCAGCGAAGCTGGCTGACCACTGCCTCTACACCTTATAAAATCTCCAGTAAACTGTCCTGCAGGCCCCAAAAACTGAAGGAGGAGAGGGAAAAAGGCAATTCACCTCCGGCAGTGGAAAATTTGATCCGCACACAAGAAAGGGGCGCGAATTCGACCGCTTCGAGCCCAATGTGGCCAGCGGGATAACGGGTGCTTTGATCGGCAGTGAAGCAGCTACAGCACACGTTTCCGACTAGTCAACGACGTGACAATTTAGCAGCAGCTGCATTAGAGAAGCTCCGTTTTAAGGGAAGTAAACCATGGAAAAGACCGGTGGAAAGGGGGTGACATTGGAGCACAGTGATGAAAAAAAATCGGGGCAATAGTGTGATACCTTCCACTGAAAATAGTAGTTGGATGGCCACCCTTCATCGACCTAGGGCCCCTTGGGAAAGCCCTACATGCATCGACCCTCTCCGTAGAGAATGGCTGTCACGGCTAGCGGCTACTGTTGCCGACCGCGTAGCTGCGGCCGCTGGGCGGCTCGAGTTGTGAACGCAGCTGCGCACCGAGCACTGCCCACCTCCCGCAGTGCTCGGGGCCGCAGCGGCGCCTCCACTCAGGAGGGGTGGCTCGGGCTACCGCTACTGCCGGCGAGCGAGGGAATCCCTCCGCGACCCGGTCGGCGGCGCGCACCTCTGCGAAGCGCACCCCGCGTACCGTGGGTACAGCCGAGAAAGTCTGCGGATCCGATGCTGTCCCCGTGGGCAGTAACAGCTCGCAGCCAGTCAACTGCGTTGAAGGCATCGGCTCGTGCTCACGACAGTGTCTGTGGGGATACCACACGCGAACAATTCTGACAGACTCCGTGCCAGCGGAGTCCGCACGACCACGATCCCCAACCCCGCTTCAATTTATGCGGCTAGCTCTAAGCTTCGCGCCGGAGAAGCCCGTGTACTTCTAGAGCAGCAACAGGAGGCGCTTTTTATCTTAGCAGCATGAGCAGCCAGCTCCCGAGCACCTGTTTTCTGGATGATGCTCCAACGCGCAGAGCGCGGGCAAGACGGCGGCAGAACAGCCTGTGCTGACGCGACAGACGGGAGAGGCGCCGGTATCAAGTCACAGTCCTCCTTGCAAAATGAGGACGTTTCTCCACAACAAAGAGCGTAAAAGGAGCGTGGCGAGTAGTCTGCTTCAAATGAATACGTCCCCTACGCGAACCGCGACATCGGCGTCCACCGTCTGGCATTCTCGAGGGGGTTCAGTATTTTTCTTCTCACTTCGAGAACTTCCGACAGCATTTTGTACACAGATACTCCATCCGACCCGGTAGTGCGACAGTTGGGACAAGTGCGGGTGACGCCGTGCAAAACGGCGCACGGTAGCGACGCGTTCGAGCGCAGCGCCTTAACGGGGAAACACGCACATCGTCGAGTAGATCTGCAGACCAGGTGCCTCTCATGCTTCTGTAGAAGGGATAGAGGAGATACTCAGGACAGCTGCCGCCTGGTGTATTGAAGGCAAGACTTCGATGTCCTCGCGTCTCCCTTGCCGAAAGAGACGGTAGGGGCGTTTGAGACAGGTCCCGGTCTGCATGCTGATAGTCAGTTTCTTGCCTGCCGTAGTTACCCGAGGGGCGAGTGGGTGTTCTCAGCAGCCGGAACAGCGAAGCGTGCGGACGAAAAGCGTCCTCGGTTGCACTGATTTACCATGCGGGTATTCGATGCCTGAATATCTGGTGAAGGTTGGAACGACTTTTGTTGGCGAGTCCGACTGCTGGTGAGATGCGTCGTGCCTCTTTCACGACAATGGTCTCCATCATCTCTACACAGCCGGCCTTCACTACTGCATACGAAACAGCCGACAAGGGAGGCACGGCTGGTGGTACGCAGCGGCCCAGCACAAGATGGTTCCTAACGTAGCCTGAGGCGGGACCTAGAAGCCACGCCCCACATCTCGGCTGTTTTGTGAGTATGTGTGAAGAGAGGGAGAGATGGCTGTTTTTATCGTACAACACGGAGTATGGGACTCCTCCGGAAGGAGGAAACTGCCTTTCACCTCTCATGTAACAGGACTGAGCGCGTCGTCACAGGCAGCGTCGTGCAACGATTTGTCAGTGGAGGTGTCTTTTTTGGGCTTGACTTGTTACTGTTCGTGGACGAGCGTTGGAGAGGCGTACTCACGCTCAACTACTAATAATGGGAGCTGTTGCTATTGAAGAGCTTGGGACGCAGCGGAGGCCGCTGGGTCCCACAAGAGCGTCCTCCGTCCCCCTCCCAGTTTCCGCTTATCAACTGGTGCGCAGAAGCGTTCGTCTAGGCGTAGAACAAGCACGAGAGAATCGCGGAAACGAGTGTCAGAGACACTGGCGTTATGGCGTCATGAGGCAACCAGTAGTCTGAAGCCCGTCGACCTCTCCGTCTTTGGTGCTCGAGGCCACGCTGCTGCGGAGCAGCTTCCTTTAGAGAGAAGTCTAGAGTTGGTCTTCGACTGTGGACTGCGTTCCTGTTGCTTGCCTATCCTAAACACGGCTCAAGCCGGACCTCCTGCGAGTTACTCGTCTAAATGTGGCATCTGGTGCAGCGTCGTTTGCGCATGTGCATGTTTGGCTTGCAGGCGTTCATGTTGTATGGTTCAAGGGGCATGGAGGAGAGCTCGCTGGTGGCTGCCAGAGAGTCAACCAAAACAGTACCAGACAGTGCCTTGGAGAAAACTTGTATGTAGGAGCTACGGAGAAATGCAGCGAATACAAAGAGGATGGCGTGGATGTCGAAGCCGAAGCACAAGCTGTCATCACCCCGTACTCACGCCCCAACACCGCTGTCTTCTCATTCGCGCTGGCTCGCTGTACATCCTCAAGGTGCCAACGGCACAGCTCTGCGAAGATATGCCACACGGTCAGCTGGCTTTGTGCCGTTGACGTTCTCCCACGAACGTGAAGCCGAGAGGCAAAGATGGCGCCTGTCATCGATTGCAAAATCCTCGCGTCTTCAGGTTCGAGGCGTCCGCGTGAGCTTTGACTAGCGTAGCCCCGAAGTGGCATTCCGGCTGCATCTGCGTTTGAAGCACAGTTCGCACAGCCTAGCAAGTGTTCTTTAACGCCGAGCGGGTTGCCCGCTTTCGAGCCTCTATGTGCGAGACAGCCGTCAGGGCCTCAGCTGTGCTTAGCGGTCTTCTACGTCGTGTCAGACAACGCCATTTCTTTCCATGTCCGGACTCCGCTGTCAGAATGAGTCTTCTTGGAAATTCGCGGCCACGAGAAGAAACCGCGTGCCTAGTATGCAGCCCGATGCACTGCGCGAGTTCTGTGTGCTTTGCGCCGAGTGGCGCGGCCTGCCAGTGGCATGAGAAACCACCCCCACGTTGTTTCCACCGACCCCGGGGAGTGTAAAGGCACCCTGGAACACGCACACTCCAGCGTTGCTGCTTTTCGCTGAGCTGCTTCGCGGTTCTCTGCGTGGGTGCAAAAAAAGGGCGATCGTGTTCGCTTCTTTAGCTGGCAAGTTCTGGCTCGTCTCTTCAGGTTTTCCCCGACTTGCCGCCTCTCTTCCTCTCTTTCTCCAGGCTCCTGACCACACCTTCAGGGCCGGCGCACGACCGCTGTCTCGACAACCTGCCGCGGACGGACACGGCGATGGACGAGGCTAGATACAGAAATCTACGAAGGGACACGCGCGGCGCCAGGGATGAGAAAAACCCGCCAGGATCTTCGTAACATCGGAAACGAAGCTTCCGAGGACTCTGCGTCCCTACTTTACGGGTTCATTCCCCCGTTCCCTTCTCTGGTTCATCCATCCATCACACCGTGCCCTAGCTTGCTGAGCGTGGCGTCTGAGGAGAGTTGGCAGTCCAGCAATCAATGAAAGCAGCCAGAGCGGTCTTTCTCCCCAGCTAACTGTAAATCCGTTTTTCTCTCTATCCAGAATTCCACGCTGCGCAAAGGGGACAGCCGGTTCTTTCTCGACGGTCTCGCCCCGTCGCAGCGCCATCCGCACGCCACTTGGAGGAGGCGGGTCGCTCTTCGCCCTCGCGCACGCTGCTCACACAGCCGTCGTCTGGCGTCTTCTTCCGCCTGTCCTTTGCCTAGGGCGGTTGATCGAGGCGTTTCTGGACGCCAGCCGCCTTTCAGGACTTCTGCCTTCAGACGGCCGCTGCCGTTTTCTATCGAATGCCCCGTCGCCTCGACTTCCGTTCGATGTGCTTCGTCTGCACCAGGGGCGTGGCTCTTCTTCTCCCCTGCGTCGCCTCGCCCCGGTCCTCCGTTTCCTGTCCCCAGCCTCGCCGTCCGGGCGTGCCTTTATCTTCTTTTGCGGATGTGGCGTCCGCACTTGCCTTACGTTTGTTTCGTTTTTTGATTCGAGTCGGCGGCTCTCCCCTGCTGACCGCGACGTGTCTTCGACGCTCTCTTGCGCGCTGTCGGTCTTGGCCTGCGGCGCCTCCTTCCTCCCTGCCTCCTCGCTCCGCCTCCGCAGCATCCGCTCGCTGGAGCTGAACATGCTTTCTTCGCCCTCAGATTCAGACGGCGCTCTGTCGGGCGCTGCGGCGGTCGCTGAGGCGGCCTGGCGAGCGTCCCTCGGCGCTTCGCCGCGCCCTCGAGCAAGCGACGTAAGTCTGACAGAAAAACAAGGAACCTGTGGAGTTCTTTCGTCGGGTTCCGGCGGTGGGCGCGCTTCAGGGAGAAGCTGCTGCGCTGCGTCTTTCCTTTCCGCGGCCGTGGCGCACAGGCGGCCGAGACCCTGGCTGGGTCCGGTTTTGAAACTCTAAAAACAAGTAAAAATAGATGCATTTCGCTCGCTCCCCGTTGCAGACTGGACCGCTGTTTTGTTCATCTTCCACTTGCCGCGGCTTCAACAGCCAACACGCCGACGCCCTGTCTTCTCTCCACGCCGAGCCCCTGTTCCCTGTCTTTCGCCCGAATTTAGTGCCCTCACGTTGCGTTCATCTCACGTGTCTCCGGTCGACGGTCCGCTGTCGTGCTTTCTGGTTGGCGCTGCCGCAGCCGGCGCGTCTGCAGGGCGCCGCGAGTCGGCGTTTCGACTGTGCGAAGCCGCAGGTGTTCGCCGCCTCGTCCTCGTTTGGCTAATCTTCTGCCTCCTTGTCCTGCGGATGTCCTTCAGTCCGGGGTTCAGGATGGCTCTGCGGCGCCCACGGCCCCGCGGGCGACCTCCTCGCCCTCGCGCGCGCTGCCGCGGATAGCCGTCGTCGTGCGCAAGCGGCCGCTGAGTGAAGCCGAGCGAAGGCGCAGCGAGGCAGACCTCGTGCAGACTCGCGGCGGAAACGCCGTCTTCGTCGATGAACCGAGGTAACGCACTTCGAGACGCCAGCTGGGATTCTGCGTGGGAGTCGTGGCTGCCCGCAAACACATACACTATCGCCTGCGGGCATGCATGCCTTCGTAGAAGCACCGCGTGAGGCCTTCTGCGTGAACCAGCGCCTCCTCTGGGCCCCTTTGCCGCGCCTTCACCGCCCCCATATCCGTGTGCACAACGAGAGGATATGCATATGTATGTATGAACGTATATGTGTACATTTATGTTTATACGTGTGTATATATCTACGTGCATGTATGTATACGGTGTGTGTGGCGGCTCCGGGTTGGGGGCTCTGATTTCGGCTGCGGCTGCATGTGTCCAGACGCGCGAGCCGATCGTTCTGTGCGCGTTTTCGCCTCGCGTGAAGGTTCTCGGCACCAGGGTCGGCGCCCGCACGTGTTGAATCGAAGAAATATTTTCATTTCCCTCGCTTCCTCATGCGCGCGCCTTCTGCAGAGAGAAGGTAGACTTGACGCCGTATGTGATGCGGCACGAGTTCCGCGTAGACTACGCCTTCGACGAGCGGGATTCCAACGCAGACGTCTACCGCGCAGTCGTCAAGCCCCTAGTTGAGGCCTGCTGCCTCCGCAACGCCAACACCTCTTGCTTCGCGTACGGCCAAACAGGCAGTGGGAAAACATACACCATGCTGGGGCTGCAGCCCTACGGTCGAGGCATCGAAGGTAAACGAGGCAGCAGCCCTTCTTGCTCAGCTGCCGCACAACACCCCGTGTCCACCCACCTATCTGGGTGGACGCAGAGACAACCCCTACATAAATATATACATATATATATTGTTTATAAGTATATATATGTGAATATGTATCTATGCCACTGTGTCGCAGGGAGGGGGCCAGAGTTCAGCTTCGGGGCGTTGCTCCGAGGCATCGAGTGCGCGCGGGTGCGCCCAGCAGAGGTGGGCGTTTTTTTCATCAGTGTTCAGAAGGAAATTACATGATCGCGAGCACATTCCTTCGGCGACGCAGCCCAGCGTGTGTGCGGCGCAGTGCCGCGCCACGAGTGAAGACTCGGATGCGTCGAATCCTGGGGCTGAACGTGGTGGGGTTCGATTTTTTTAAAGATTTGACATTTTTCCGGGGCTTCTTCGAAAAGGGATACCCTAGACTTGTTCGTTGTGCGTCTCGCCGGCCTGCAGCTGGCGTCTTTGAGCTTGCCGCTGACGATATCTTTAAGTACATCGACGGCGGCGAGAAGGAGGTCTTTGTGTCTTTCTTCGAGATCTACAATGGCAAACTCTTCGACCTCCTCCAGAACAGGTAAACTAATTTCTGAACCCTCTCTTTCTTTCGGAATGTACGCGAGTATGCGCTTTGGTCTTCCGATTTTTTACGCCCTGGCATCCTGCCTTTTCGTCCCCTCTCGTCTGCCTCGAGAGTTTCACAGCTTTGTACCCGCTGCTTCGATTATTACGTATCATTATTACTCTTACTCTTATTATTGTATCTGTGTAGATACATGTCGGTGTAGATATGGAGTACGGAACGCGACGCGTGTGTTTTTTCGCTCTGCGGAAACGGTGGTGTTCAGGAAGCTTGTGGCAGCGCTGGAAAATGGAAAGAAGGAGGTCATCGTGAAGGGTAAGCTCGCTCAAAATCACAATTTTCTTGCAGGAGCAAACGTTTTTCTCCCGCAAGCCAGGCTTCCACCCATTCCGATTCCTTTTCCCAGATGCATAGCCGTACCGCTGTGCGCATATGTATATCTGTATCCTGCGTCAGTATCCCAGCGCATGTGTATCTCCGCCGCAACAGACAGTCGACGTGTCTATATCTATATTTTGATGCGTAGGCGCATAGATGAGTTGGCGGCCCAACGCAGCGCCAGTGAAAGAATCGGGGATATTGCGCTGGATTTTTCTCGTCGCATGCATTTTCCGTGGTTTCTTGCGGTCTTCCTGTGCGCAGATTTGCGGGTTGAGCAGGTGCGCGACAAAGCCGTTCTTCTCTCCAAGATGATTGAAGGCGTCGAACTGCGAAAAATCGGTGAGGAAGTGCACGCATGAGTGCGACTGCTCGCTTGTTTTTTCTGGTCTTTGTTTCGTCCTTTCCGCTGCGTCTTCGCTGGATAGATGTGCAGCGCCTCCTTTTCCTCCGGGGCACATATCCTTTTCTGTGGGTATGTGTGCGCGGGGGGGTGGGGGGGGGGGGGGGTCTTTTCTCTAGAATGTGGGTCGCATCCTTGGAGTTTTTGTTTTTCCTCACAGTATGTGGTAGATTCGGGGCGTTCTCTTTTCTTTCATTCACTGCATGTGGCGCTTCTTGTTCAAAGCACAGCCGGCGATTCGAGCTTTTTGCGTTATCCTTTCAGGCGCCAACTCCGTGAACGACGAGTCCTCGCGCTCGCATGCGATCCTTCAAGTCATGCTCAGAGAGAAAAACTCAGAGGAGACGTGCGGTGAGTCACAGATCGGGATTTGCTGTCCAGCGTCTTGATATGCTGTGTACCCTTTTCGTTGTGAGAGCGTTTGTGCGTGTTCTCTGTTTTTCTCTCTTCTGTTCTGGGCGCCTCATCGTCGGTGGCGTCTGGATTTCCACCTATCGTCGCCGTCTGCGTTGGAGCGCGAGCGCGTTTGAGGGTGCTTTTCTGAATCAAAAGAGCTCTCGCCGCTTTGTCTCCAGGTCGCATCGCGTTCATCGACTTGGCGGGGAGCGAGCGAGGCGCCGACACGCTCCAGCACAGTCGGCAGACGCAGCAAGATGGAGCAGGAATCAACCGCTCGCTTCTCGCCCTCAAGGAGTGTATCCGCGCCATGGATCAAGACAAAGTTCACATTCCCTTTCGAGACAGCGAACTCACAAAGGTGCGGAGAAGAGCGAGTCGCCACCTGCCTGAAGAGCATGCACAAGCACATTTTCGAGCATAAGTATTCTATATATTGTTTTCAAAAATACATTTACATATATATGTGTGTATATGTCGTGTGCACACAGGGGTTTTTTTTGTGGGGGGGTTCGGGAGGCCTCGACGTATTCAAGTACCTCGCGGAGGCTGAGGCGTCGGGGGCGTCTGTCTGGCCGCTTCTGCATGCGCGCGCTTTGCTGTCTTGGCGTTGTTCTGAGGCTTGCTGTCTGTTTCGGTTCACCCTCTAGTGATTGGCTCGTCTGCGTGACCCCTGCAGGTGCTTCGCGAGATCTTTGTTGGGCGCAGCAGCCGGAGCGTGATGATTGCCACCGTCTCTCCGTCGACTTCGTGCTGCGAACAAACTCTGAACACGCTTCGCTACGCGTCTCGCGTGAAGAACTTTCGGCAGGTCCCCCCGACAGCCACGCCGGCGCCCGCCTCGGCGTCGCTGGCTTCTCTGCCGTCGCGGCCTTCGAGCAGCTCCGCCGAGGCGACCGGCGGCCGCTCCATTTTCTCAGCAAACGCGGGGTCGTCGCGCCACGCGCGCGCCTCGCATCCGTCGCCCGCTCTCCGGTCTTCGTCTTCCTTACCGAGCGCGTTTAGCGCCGGCTCCTCGTCGGAGGATCTCGGCTTCTACGGGCGGCAGCGCGAGGCGGGCGCGCGCGTGTCGCCGCGCAGCGACGGCCGAGTCCCGCTGTCCCAGGAGGATCTCTTTGCCGGGGGCGAGCGCTGGAGAGACGCTCATGCGTCGCCGCGCAGGGCTCGCGTCGCCTCCCCGGCGCCCTCCAGCTCGGACTCGCCGCTCCTGCGTTCAGCCATGTCGCTGCCTGAGCACGTGCGGACGGCTGCGCAGCTCAAAGGCATGCGCAAGAAGCGCGACGAGAAGAGCGAGGAGAAGGACAGATTCGGGATGAGGAGGATCGACGAGGCCGGCGGGGGGGGAGTGTCGCCGCCGCGTGGCGTCGCTGCCGGGCGCGACCCGGGGGAGTGCAGCGGAGACCTCAGAAAGGCCTTCCTCGCCTCTTCCGCGCGCCTCGCGAGTAGAGGAAGCTTGCTGACGGCGAGCGCTAGCGGCGAAATCCAGTACACAAGCGCGCCGAATCGCGCCTCGGTGCCTGCGGCTTCGCCCTCGCGCCTCGGAAGCGTCGGCCTCCCGGCGCGCTCCACTCGACCCGCGACCTCGACTGCTGCGTCTTCGCCTCTGAAGACTCTTGGAAGTCGCGCCCGCTACCGGGACAGCACGAGCGTGGGGTCCTTCGAGAGCCTCGATGACGCGTTGACCGCGCCCTCGCCCCTGCCGGCTGGGGCGGCGCTGCGGAGAGGCGGCAGCCTCGGCGCAGGCAAGGGCGCCGATGAGAGGAGGAAGGCTCTCGAAAGCAGGACGGCGAGTCTAGGCCCATCGCTTTCCTCGTCGCGAGGGACTCTTCCGGCGCGAGCGAGCCCTACGACAGCGCCCAAGGCGGCTGCAAGGCGCCAGTTGCTGGGCACCGTGCGGTCGCTGTCCTCCTCGGGCTTCGCACCGACTGCCGACGACAGAGACACTCAGTCCGCGCACGACTTGGTCATCGACGCGAGGAGTGAAGAGTTGGAGGCGACGAGGGTCTCCTCTGGCGCGGTGAGTGCGCTGAAGAAAACATCCGCACTGCTGGCCTCTGCCAAGAAGGGGGGTGGAGATAGGGGATCCGTCCTCCCGCGCGTTCGCAACACGCGCGCCACGACGTCTTCGTCTCCATTCGGGGCCACGCGCTTCGGCTTAAATTCGGCGAGGTCCTCCTTGCTCAGTGGGTCGCCTCCGCCTCTCGCGCAGCAAACGCACGGCGCGGCGCTTCGGGCGTCGCCGGTGGCGGCTGTGTCTGCAGCGGCGACGGCGGCCGCGTTGGACTCCGCAGAGGGCCTTGGGTTGGGCTCGACAGGCAAGACGACTCGAGGCCGAGGCGGCGAGGCCTTCGAAATCGCTCTGGAAGCGACAGGGACTGTCTCCGCCGCGACCGCGGTCGTGGAGCCCAGTGAGAGGCGGAGCTTGGGCGATCGGGACGCGCGCGCGGCGTGTGGTGAGGAGCCTAAGCCCGCGAGCGGGTCGGCGGGGCTCGCGGCGTCTCCTCCTCTGAGTCAGCTGCGAAAGACGTGGCTTCGCGCGCAGCACCAGCAGCAGTCGCGGCAGGGCGCCCTCGTGTGTCCAGACGGCAGCAGCGTCATTTTCGTCCCGCGACACGGGCGCGAGTCGTCGTCGTCGCCCGCGCTGGGGCCTGCGCCCGTCGAGGTGGACATGGTCGACGACGCGCGGGAGGGTCGCGGCCGGGCAGTCTTTTCGACGGAGGCCTGTACCGGGAGCCGCGCGGAGGAGGACGGGGACGGAAAGGATCGCACAGCGTCGCAGTTGCAGATGCGCCTGGCCTCGTCGCTCTCGTCATGTGCCCACCAGCTCTCCAGTTCGCCGGAGGACGCGATGCGCTCGAGCTCGGCTTCGGCCTCCAGTAGTGGCTTCACGTCGCGGCTGCAGCGGCCATCGCCCCTCGCGGGAGGGGCGCAAGTCGGCGAGGGAGGCGAAGGCCGCAGACTCGAACGCGGCTCCAAGTCGAGCATGAACGTGCCTCTGGATGCCTCGTCGCAGCGGCTGCTTGCGCACTTGCTTCCGCGAGGCTTCTCGTCTCTCTCCGCCTCGGGATCCTGTGTGCCCGCGTTTCGGCGCGGCTCTTCGCCGACCTCGCCGTCCCGCCGGAGTCGCGCCGCCGGCGATGGCGACGCAGACCTGGGCGAGGGCGAGGACGACGGGGAGGTCGCTGCGGAGTCCGCGTCCTACGCGAAGCGCACGAAAAAGACTGAAGGCAAGCGCGACGAAGGGGCGGTGCTGCTGGCGGTCTCCAGCGGCCATGGCGATGACCGCGAGACGGCCTTCGGGAAGAACCGGGAACCCCAAGCCATCCTGCGCGACGAATTCGCGTGCGCGACCGACTACCACGAGCTAGACCTTGAGCAGCTCGACACGCTGCAGCGCGCAGTCCACGGTGAGCAGAAGTTTCCTAACCGGGGGGAAGAGGGGGGGAGGAAATAGGGTTTTAGGCCAGCCAACGAAAGCGGCGCTTTTTGCTTTCGACAGCGCCCGTGAACTAGCCGAGTTCCCGTGCACCTCGTGTGTGTCGTTCTTCCTCAGACCGCAGAGGCGCGTGCATGCAACAGCTGCTTCAACTCGCGAAGAAACGCGCAGAGGACGCGTCGAGTCGCCACGGAATCAACGAAAGCCAGCAGGTGTGAGACGCAGGCGGGAGACGACAGGCTCCTCAGGAATCCCTCAAATGCCTACATATTTATATATATGTATGTATGCTCTGCAGGTTGCGTGCCTTTCTCGGTTACAGGCGCATATACATATACATGTATATATAGAGATGTGGATCTGTTAGTCACCTCAAGCTCCAGTGTGTCTTCTCACTTGGCTTTTCTGGATTTCGAGCCGGAAGGCTCGGCTCGTCTGCACGTGGCGTTTTTTTTTTCTCTCCTTCCAAGCTCTGCATAGCGTGTGGATCCTCACTGTTTGCTTTTTCCGACTCTTTCAGGACTTGTTGGTCTGCCGTCTTCATCAAGCCAATCCTGAGAGCAACGAGTTCGGCGAGTATGTGCGCCAGAGGATGGAAACCGATTTCCGCAAGCTGCTTGCGATGAGGTAGGGCTCGCTGAAAAACTGAAAATAGTCGACGGCAGTTAGTCACGTATTGTTTTTAAGCAGTGGACTGCGGCCGCGTGAGAACCTCACTGACTGGGCAGACGTACTCTCTTTGTTTTTTAATGTTGAATTCGCCTGACGGAGAGCCGCATATCTACGTCTCTGGAAAGGAGATGCATGCAGTCAGTCCTAAGTTGATGTGTCTGTCTAAGGTTTTCACGAGGCTGGAAGATACAGTCTTGGGTCTTTTTGTGTGCGCGCGGCGGCCCTACGCTTGTGTGAATATTCGTGTAGACAGGTGTTCGTACCCTACCAGCGTGAGGCGTTTTTTCGGGTTTTCTTTGCAGGCAATTGTGGGTAGAAGCTGAGGAGCTCCGGATGCTGCATCGCCTGCTGACAACTGAGGCGCAAACAAAGTACGTCTCGCATAATTCCTCTCTCTGGGATTTCTGCTGCCCCATGGGCGGGGCCTGTCCCTGTATGCGTTTTCGTCTACATAACACACACGTGCGCGGTCTCACGCTGAGGCGAGCGATTCTACACCTGTGTATGCGCAGAGGCGCGCTCGCTGTCCTCGTCGCGTCTGTCGTTCCATAGGGCATCGCCTGCAGCAGGATTCGATGCGTCCGCGCCTGCTGCTCGGCATATTTACGTCCATAGCAGTCAGCGGATTTGATTCCATGCAGCGCGTCGGGCGAGTGCGCAGCGCTTTGATGTGTCAAGTCCATATATGTACTATATATTTCTCTTGCGTTGGCAGTTTTGGGTCTTCTTGTGTGCGGCCGTGTGCAACAGATCGGGAGTGGGGGGCGCTCATCGGCAGGAAGGAGGCGCGTCAGGTGGCGGCGCTTCGCCTGCGTCGAAAAACCGCCCGCTGCCCGCGGGCGAGACGCGAGCCGATTCTTCGTTTCTGAAGAAGAAAGCGGATCTCGGTGAGGCGAAATCGCGCGAAAATGCAGAGGCCGTTTGGCTGTCTTGGGGGCATGCGGGCGAGGCTGTAGAGAGGCCGAGCCAGATAGAGGGGTTCGTTTTCGGTTCCTGAGACAGCTGGAAAGCCAGTTGCGGTGTTGGTGTGAATGTAGTCAAAGGTCGCGTGCCTCTGAGCAGAATCAATAGTCTTACAGTTGCTCCCCTCCCGAGACTGACGAGGCCTAACAAAAGCAAGGCTGTGGGAGTCTGCGCATGCATGCGCCTAACCGGGATCCGCGCTCCACGCTTTCGGATTGGTATGCGTCTGGTGCGGTGTCGAGGGGGTCGTTCTGAGTTCGAGAGTGTCCCGCGGCTGACTGAGCTGCCGCCTAGATACAGTCTGTAGCAGCTACGACATGTTTTTTCTCTTCTCAGAGGTCGCCGGAGACGTCGAGATGACCGATGCATTTCCGTCGCCTCCGCTTCTCACGACGTGCTCGCCACTGACGGAGGGATGCCCTTCGCTCCATGCGCGCCACGGGTCGTCGCCTCTGGCTCTGTCGGGCGCTCACTCCGACTCCAGCGAGTTCGTTGAGTGCTGAGGAAGCGGTTAGCACCAAAGACGGCGGAGAGCGCGGAGCCGCGGGCGAGACTAGAGTTTCCTCTGCGATGGGGTTGGCGTGAGGGAGAAGGCGCTTGCTTGGAGGGCGAAAATGAAGGGATGTACGACGCTGCAGAAGCGAAGCTCGCGCTGCTGTGTTCGGCTCGCTCCCCAGGAGCCTCCGGCGCGTGTAGACACAGAAGGCGGAGAGGGAGAGAGGAGATTTTCGCGCTTCCTGGGGCGAGCAAGCTACGACGTCGAGCGTGTTTGCAGAGTGAATTTGGGAGCATGCGAGGTGCCGGAAGTATACTCGGACGAGAGTACGTGGGTACGGCGGAAAACAAAAAGGGCGGCGTATCTGATCCGCACGTTTCGTCGCTTGATGCGAAAGTTTTTTCCTGCCCAAGGCACGAAACCGAGATACGGCGCATGTACGGGATGTTTGAATGCCGTTGTATATGTCTAATTGGGCAAGTAGTCGTGGTCGTAAAAAGTAGCTGTTGGTCTGGATTATGCTGAGAAACGCGACACATGTACAGATGTGCGCGCTAGAGGGAACGTCGTCCTTTTCTGTGTGCGCGTGTGAGTTGCCGAGGGAGGCCTTTGCGCAGTCGACTCGCGTCTTGTCTGTTTTACACTCCCGCGAGGCCGTAGTGAAGGATGCGCCATTTTTTTCCCCCTGTTTTTTTCCCGCGTCGCGCTGTTCTCTGGTGTTTCCATTCCACAGCGAGCCGGTCAGGAAGCTCCGTCTCTGTGTGGCATCGGGCGCTCGCCTGACTACAGCTTCTCGAGTATTTGCGCTTCCATTTGAGACCACAGTACCGCAGTGGATTCTTCTAGAACTGAATCGCGCTTGCGAAAAGAACCTGCATCTGCCGCACTTCGCCCTGGCAGCTAGCTACACAGCAACGCCCTCGGGGGTTACACTGGAGCTGTTCGATATCGCGTCAGTTCACCCTCATCAGACCAGAGGCCCCCGACGCGACCAACTGCCGCATCTGTGTCGTAGAAAAGCGGCTGCAGAACTGCACACATACAGTCTCGAGGGGAACTACCTCATTCAGGTGCAGCCTGACGACTACCTCGCATTTGTGCAGTGCGGGATACACAGATCTCAACTGTAGACCCTGGTAGCGAGTGCTGACTAACGAGGAGAGCAAAGCGTCTTCGCTGCGGAGGCCTCGGAGTTTGCATGCTGTCCTAGGAAAGCGTGACCCGTGCCAACAGTCGTAAGAGTCGTGCTCCAACGCCGATTAACGTGTCTCCGTTTTGACTCTCGCACGCGTAGAAAATAAAAGCGCCCATCGAGACGTGTGAGGCGAGGCAGTGAATAGGCTTGAGCGAGCCACTTCATTTCCAAGTCATCCCGCCGCCGTGGTGTCTTCCGCCCTTTCAGCCGCGAGCACTATGGCGACTCGATGTCTCAACCGGTTGCCACTTCAATGCTAAAGTCCACATACGTGCACCCGTCTAGTCCCTCTCTTTGTCTATGACTTTTTGACCAGTGGACGTTAGAGAAACAGCGTTCTAGTGCGATGTCTCCTTTCGTCCCGTAGAACTCTCACGGCGTTGTGCTTGCTCTATGTGCGGTATGCAGGGTACCTGCCCTCTCGCGAATGGATCGCGATGTCACCAATCGAAAACTGGCGCCCTCTTCCCATCGGTGACTACAAATGATAGGAAGCTCGCCTAGCCGCCTCCCGTTTGAGTTGTGCAGCGACAGGCTCGTACATTATGTGTGCGCCTCGCTAAACTCCCTCTGTGTGAGTATGTGAGAAGGTGGTCACCTAGTGAATACGCGCGAGAGCGGGGGATGATAAACGGAGGAGAGTGCGTTTCTAGTTTTCGTATTTGTCTTGTTGCGAGCAGCTTTGAGGGAGACCGCCCGAGAGGGGTCTGGCAGCCTCCTCGCTGGTGCGCCCGCCTCCTCCCGCAGCCTCGCGTCTTCCGTCAAACTGACGGTTTCACGACGGCAAGCTAGGCGCAACTGAACGGGGAGCTCAGGAAACAGGCATCCGGACTGAACTAAAATCCCGTGTTTCTGGCGCGCCTTCACGCAGCCAGCAAACGCAGCCAGCAAATAGCCACTTCGCGGCAGCACGCTGTGTCTGTGAGCGTCCCGTCGGCGCCTCGATCTTGAAAGCTCAACCGCACGCTGGGGAGTATGCGAATGGGAGACCTACTCAAATGCGGGAAACTGCTCCTATCCGTGCACTCCCTCCGTCCGCTAGTCTCTCTCGACTCCGGGGAATAAGGAAATCGCGAATTAGCAGCGGGATCGCCTGATGTGAGAAAAAGCTGTGAGCTAGCTCGAGGCAAAGCTTGCCAATGCTGGATGACTCCGCGTGGCGGCTGTGCGCGAATGTCGCCAACCGCGCAGTGGCGGGTGGCAAGTTGAAGCTTGCCCCTGTCTGTTATTGGCTCCCGAGACTCTGGGGAAATCTTCCTCAGAAAACCACTCGGTGAGGTGTCTCTTCACCTGTCTGGCCCGGCATCTGCGCCAACGAGTTTCTGGGTTTTTCTGTTTGTTTCTGTTTGTGGGACTGACGACTGTGAGTCTTCGGCACGCATTTGTCGGTGGAATTGACGATCCTGGCGAGAGGGAGGAGTGCCGCGTGTGAGAAGAAGCTGCGCAAAACAGCGCAGCTTTTCGAAAACGGCAGGCCAGCCCACGGCACTGAGTCGCCGCCAGAGAAGTCTTTCAGTGATTTCTGTGAGTCTCGTGAGCGCACTTTTTGACTTTCGTCTTTCGGTGCGATCAGGCCTTCCCTCGTCTTTAGGCCGCGCACGCAGCCCTCGCCTCGTTTGGAAGGCAACTCTGAGCCGCAGATTTCCCCTGCACGGTCTTCGTCCATTCGGCAGAGGCGTGTTCCGGTGTTTGCTGGTTTTTCGTCACGCAGTTTTCCTGTGGAACTCGCTCTGGCTGTCTCAAGAAGGAGGAGGCCGGCGCCTGGAAACGACGACGTTTTTCTCCTACTCCGCCGTTGTGCCGCCACTCGCAGATCGGCGCCTGTTAGCCTCGTGAGCGCTGACCGCTGGCTCCATGACGAGACAAATGCCTTTGAGGCTTTCCGCTTGTGCCTGCCTCGCTCGTCTGAGCCGTCTCCTTCCAGTCCTGATCAGAGTTTCTCCTGACAAACAGTTTTCAGCCGCCTCGGCGCAGCTCTCAACGTTCAAAGAGAATTCGTCCCCGCAGTGACCGCGAAGACAGCGGTCAACGGCACAGAAGCGTGCGCGACTCGGCAGCCTCGACCCAACAGCGAACTTAAAAAGCTGCGCGTCCTTCTCTACACAGGCGCCACGCGAGGAGCTTTGCTTCGCGTTTCAACCCCGTCCGCATTCCGCGGTGGACCGTTTGCGGCAGCCTCCTTCTTCCCTGAAGTCCGTCACAGGCAAGCTTTGGGCGTGCCTCTCAGAGATCCAGCATCCCACAGATCTTACCGTTGTTTGTCTGTGCGTGCTTCGGGTGTTTCTCTTTTTTTTTCGTCTCCCTTAGAACGTTCTCGCCGTCCGCGAAGCTCACCGCGTCTTGACGCCGCGCTCGGTTTCTTGTTCCATACGCCGCTTGTCGCGCGCCCGTCCTGCGTTGTCTGACTTGCGTGTCGTCTTTTTGTCGGTTCCGTTTCGTCTTCTCTCGCTTTGAAGCCACGCATCTTTCTTCCAGCTGTCGCTGATGCACACTCCGTTCCTCACATCATCACATGTGCAGCTTGTGAAACGCACTCGTCTGCCGGTTGATTCGTTTCGCTTCTCTGACCTCTCCTCCTAGCAGCACCCATACTTCTTGGGATAGATATCTGCATATATACATATCTGTATACGTATACGTATATCTATTTATATATCTCACAGCCGCGGAGACAGAGCGGTGTCGCAGGTTTCCGCCCGTTTGCTGGACTTTCACTCGCCTTCTCGGAAGGATGGAGGACTACCGCCAGCGTCACCGGGAGGCGTATGAGCGCCGCCTGGCGGAGCAGCGCATGCGCGAAGAGCAAGAAAAGCTCGCGGCTCAAGCCCTGTCCTCGGAGTCTGCCTCGTCGCCCGCAACGTCTTCCTCCTCTTCGTGTGCTGGAGGGGCGTGCGCGCCGGCTCAGGGCGGCGACGCGCAGTCCGCGCCCTCCGTTTCTGTCTCCGGGTCTGCCTCCTCTCTTGCTTCTTCCGTTACGGCGCCGCCGAGTGGCGGCGCGAGCGGCGGGGCGGATCTCCGCAACGCAGAGCTCGCGGCGCAGGAGGCGGCCTCGTTGGAAGAGGCGCGGCGCCTGCAGCGAGAGTTCGAGGCGGAGCTCGAGGGCATTCGCCCGCCCGACGCGACCTACCAAGAGACGCTGATTTCCGAGGAGATTCCGTCCGCGACGCTGGCGTGGTGGCAGAATGCAAGCTCCCTGCCTCTGGGCCTTGCGCGCTCTAGCTCCAACGCCAGCAGCCGCCGCAGCAGGATCGAAGAGGATGACCTCGGCACCCTGGGCGCCGCCTCGTCGCAGGGTGTCGAGGAAGACGACGCCGCGCTCGCCAGGAGACTCCAGGAGGAAGAGTACAGACGCCACAGAGGCGGCCAGGTACGCGCGAGCGTACGCAGAGAAAGCGGCAGCCGGAGGGGGGGGGCCGGGGGGGGGGGGGGGGGTAGCCGAGAGAAGGGACGAGAGAGCTGATACGTGGAAGGCAGGAGGGACAGAGAACGGAGGATCACCGTCGAGGGGGGAGGAGACGGCTGTCGAAGGGGGGGGGAGGGGACGGGGGGGGAGGCCCAGCGAGGCACGAAAAACGGCGGCGAAGCACCTGAGCAGGCATCCCGCATGCGCTTCTCGATTGGCGCTGGGGCGGTGCATGCGCCTCCCAAGGTGTCCCCGCGTGTGCGGAGGCAGCGCACGAAATGCTTTCCTCGTTTCACCGGTTTTCCAGTGAGTGTCAGTTGTTTGCTCAGGTGTCGCCGCCGTCGGTGGCGAGCCGCCGCTCGGCGCACGCGTCTCCCTCGGCAACACCGCCGCGGCCGCTGACCTCTCCGCAGCCCCTGTCCTCTCCGCAGCCGCTGACGCACTTTGGGCGGGTGTCTCCGCCGTTTGCCGCTCGCACGGCAGGGGGGAGTTTGGTGGGGGGCACGTCTTCGTTTTTCTTCTCGTCGGCCTCTGCGACGCCTCTGCCGGAGCGCGACGTGATTGACGTCGACCGAGACAGCAACAGCGATGTGCAGATCGTCGCGTCCTCGCCGCCAGCGGGGGCCCGCACGCCGCCCGCGTCGGTGTCAGCGAGCCGCAGTCGCCAAATGTCGCCAGCCTCTCTCGCGCCAGCCTCTCTCGCGCCAGCCTCTCTCGCGCCAGCCTCTCTCGCGCCAGCCTCTCTCGCGCCAGCCTCTCTCGCGCGCGTGAGACGCAGGGAAGGCGACGCAGCTGATTCGGGTCCGCGAGACGCGCAAGACCACGCCGCGACGCGACGCGCGCCCGTCGGCGCGTCGTCCGTCGCCCCGAACGATGCCGAGCTCTTCGCGGCGGCAGGCATCGATCTCGACTCAGATGTAAGTCCTCATGCAGACTAGAGGAAAAAGCCCGATGCATGTGAACAGAGGCTCATCTGCATACTGATTTGCAAGCGTGTTTGTATCAGCAGACGCTCCCGGTTGTGTCCTCGGAGTCCGTATACGACGCCCGTGCCGCGCCCAGTGTGTTTTCTCTCTGCGCTTCGCGTGAGTTTAGATATGTGCGCCTCTGCGCAACCGGCACACGCAGTGAAGAAGCGCTTTATGGAAGAGCTCGACTGACTCCATGGCATAAAGCCCGTCTCCATCTTCAAGTCCTCTCTGGCGGCGATCGTCTGGCCGTCTGTTTCGTGTTTCCTCTCCTCTCCGTTTGTCCGCACCTTTTTCTGCGATCTGTTGCTTGCGTCTCTTGGCTGCCACTGCGTCTTGGCGGCTCCTGCGTCTTCGCGTGGCTGAGTTTTCTCAGAACGGACTTCTTTTCTCGTGGACGCGTGGAATTTTTCAACTCTCTTTATTCTTGCGTGGGTGTCTTCTTTCGTGCCTCCGTCCCGCCTTACGCTCTTTTTGTGTCGGGCGACTGTGAGCGTTTCAGTTTTTTTGCGTGTCCTTTTCCTCAGGAGGCGATCATGCAGGCTGCCATCGCCCAGAGCCTCGTGGACATGTAGACCCGCGGCTTGTGAAGGTGTCTTTCGAGGCTGGAGACGGAAAAGAGGAGGTTGGCGGCGTGTGTGTGTGTGTGAGTGTGGCGACATAAAGGGCTGAGTGCCTCGTAGCCGCGAACGAAAGTCCGCGAATGCGCCTGCCATGATGTGAGCCGCAGTCTACACCACGATATCTGCATGCGCACTCACATGTAAGTCGTCGGGGCTCGGTCAGGGCCACGAAAGAGAACCCCAGAAGTTTCGTCTTCTTCGCGAAACGCTTACACCTTGAGACGAAAGCGCGCACATGCTTGCAGGCCTGCAACACACTGTGGAGTTCTTGGCGGTGAATCCGGATTCGGGTGTTTTCTACGTGAGGGCTAGCTGAGGTCTGTTTGCGAGTGTCGTTTGAACTCTGGAGCGTCCCGTCAGCTGCTAGAGTGACGCTATCTCCAAGCAGGGCACTGGGGATTCCTGTGAATTTATCGGCATTCGTGTGTAGCTGGCGCAAGCGGAAAGCGAAGGCGCAGAGATTTCAAGGCAGATTTACTGCCTCAATTTTTGCAAGTCGTCCTTTTCCGTGGAAAGATGCGTTACACCCGTGTGCGTACTGGCGGTCTCAGCAGTCTCTTCGCCTCGGCTCGTCTCTGGGTCGCGCACTATAAGCGAGGTGCCTGCGAGCGCGGTTCTCTTCTGCGTTCTGATCTCTCTTCGTGAGACTCGCACGATTTCACAAACGCCGATTTCGGCTCCCAAAGGGGCCGGCGAGTCTAGAGTGCATGGCGTCATCGAAAGCGAAACTGTCTGTTTGGGTGTCCAAGCTGCGACCATGCGGGTGTAATGGTTCATCGGGGAGTCATGAGGTTTCAGGTGAATACATGCAGGTATTTATCTTCTGTGGAGGCCTACCTCGGTGCCTTCCTTCACGGGCATGTAGTGGTTCTTCA
This sequence comes from Besnoitia besnoiti, assembly GCF_002563875.1. NCBI lineage: Eukaryota > Apicomplexa > Conoidasida > Eucoccidiorida > Sarcocystidae > Besnoitia > Besnoitia besnoiti. Next base: position 2,205,520 of record NC_042361.1, on the reverse strand, counting down.
TGTATCGTTATATGGCTGACTGCCCGCTCTCTGCTTGTGCGCGGCCCCCGTGAAAATAGCGGATGCAACACACGGCGCCCTCGATCTCTTTTGGAGTGGAACCGGAGATGCCTGCTTTTCTAGTCTGTGGTCGCTTTTTTTAAGTCGTCCGCGTCACACGTTGGTCGCATGTTTACTTGTTTTGACTTGGGCACGCGTGCGTAGAACGTTGCAGGCAGCTGTCTTACCGGCTGTGAATGAACACAGGTTCTGCGTTTTGGCCGCATTCATGTTTTATTGACCTCATGATTTACACTTGACGCTGCGTGTGGACAATTTCGCTCTTCGCGCCAGTTTGGATCAGGGCCGCATGTGAGTACAGGTCTGCACCCGCCGAGGGGCTGCCCGGTATCTCAACGTCTCTTGGGCACTCCTCTCGCTGTGTAAGGTCTTCCCTGTTTTGCGCCTTGCACCATCCTCACAAACGATGTTTTGCCTAATAACCACGGCTCACAAGAGAAAGTACCACACATGTGCCGAGTAGTCGCCCCGTCTGTCAGCGAAACCCTATGCAGTCGGGCTGCCAGCCCCCCCCCCCCCCCCCCCCCCCCCCCCCCCCCCCCCCCCCCCCCCCCCCCCCCCCCCCCTGGAGCTTCCACTGCGACTATGCCGCCCTACCAAATCATGGAAACGGCCATGCTTAGTTATTAGTGTACGACACCAGGCGACAGCGGATGGACCCTCGATCATACGTCGTTCTCGAGCGATTCACTACCTCCGGCCGCGGAGTGGGTTCGAGACCTTGTTTTGCGTGTTCGTTGCCGAATAAGGAACCCCGTCTGAAGAGGTGTTGCCCGGTCGAACAACTCTTGCGTTTTTTTCGTTATTGCTTCTGTAGCTATTTGTCGCGTCCGTCAAGATGACTTGACCGCGACTTAGGCCACACGAACTATGGCAACTTGGCAGGCTGCCGCCCGTCCGTCAGTCTGGTCGGTTTGTTGTCCTGGACTGCTGCACAGCTCCTGTTTTGCTCTCCGGCGGCCTGCCGCTCGCTGTGAAACCATACGCCGTTCACGCACTTGCTAGGCGTCGCCTGTGTGGTCCGGGTTTTCTCGTACCTTTATCATTGCTAGGCGCCGGACCCAGGACGGGCAGCCCCCCTCCATGGCAGTGATGACGGGCTTCTGTAGAGCTGGTTTGTGGTGGCAAACTAATGCTTCCGGATACAATAAGCAGGGCACGCCAGCGGATCTGCATGTCGAAGGACCGGACCGCTTGGTAAAGGTTTCATGCTCGGTGACTGCCCGGCTGGAGGGACTCCCTCCTTTTTCGTTGCTCGTTCCGATAGGATCGGCTGATTCGTGAACAACTCCCTAGTCGATGACATGCAATACCACAGCTTAATCCACTTTCGAGCGGATTATGAGTCAGGCGAGTCTCCCAAGCCGCCGTTTGTCAGACCTTCCTTCTTAGCCCTTCAGTTTACAGCGTGCCACGTGGAACTTGCTATTTCGTGTTGGTGCACACCCCCTAGCCACCTTCAGGCCCGCCGCTTACCAGTTAGTGTATGTGGGTCGCGGTACGTTTCTGACAAGATAAGGCGAGATACGTCATCAGGAAGATGAACTTAATGCTTTCAGATCCTCGATGCGTATGCGGCCTTTTGTGGCCCCTGCGTGCATTCGCTGTCAACGAAGAGACCTCGGACACTAGTTGCGGGTTCGCTTCCCGATGTGCTTCTTCGGTACAGACATCCTGAGCGAATTTGCTACGGCGTGCACTAACTGAAATTTCCTTCGATTAACAGACTGCAACGCCGAGTGCGCGCACCCGCAAACCTACCGACTGTGGCTACCAGTCTGGCTACAGGTAGCCTGCTGGTCCTAATCCCAAATCAACTATGAGGCAAGTCTCTGCCGGTCGGTCTGCCAGTCTGAGGTCGCGGGACATCTACAGCGCCGCGGTCCGTGCCTGCCCCCATGCAGCGTGCAGCCCAGTTATTCTCTCGTTACGCCGTGTCTCGTCGGGCCTGAGTCGCAGACCGTGATCTGCCCGGACGCGAACCGCGTGTTTTGTATCCTCACAGCCTGTTGACTTTCAGGCGTCTCGAAATTCACGCGCACCGTGTCTGCTCTTGCCGCTTCTCCACTCACACTGTTCGAGGCGTCCGGCGGTGTATTAGAGCTAGACAGTGGCTCCCGTATCGGTGGCGACGCGGGCCGTTGTCAGAGATTCTTCTCCTTCTGGCAACGAGACGCAACGTCCTCGGGGGTTATGCTCGCTGCACGCTGGTGTGGTATACGTATCGCGCCGCGGTTCCCTGCGTAATGTTTGATGAACTTCAGATCTCGAGGAGCGAATTACTGCGTCCAACAAACACGCACCACCGCATTAATGACGGCTCATTTGTGTCGGAAGCATAGTTGCGCGGCTGGCTTTGCAACTCATCGAATCGCAGCAGCCTGACTTGCGTGCGGCGGAGGACTGTTGTCTTTTGGTGTGCCCTGCTGTGACGCGGTCTCCTTTCTAGTTTCATCTTTTGACACGAGTCAAGAGACAGTATTTCATAAGGAACACGCGTTTCTGCAATTTTCTTCCACAGTCGCCATGTGGTTTCGACCTGTGTACCAGCCAGTACCTGCAACCGCTTGATGCGCATAAACAATTGTTTATGAAGCTACCGCCATAATGGGGGGCAGCGTACGTCCGCGGCGCAGGTGTTTTGGACGCCACATGCTGAAAGTTATTGCCATAAGCTGTACGCTTCTATCGTTGTTGACGAGAGCAGACCAAGCTGGTGGCGACGACGAAGGAGACGCCGCGAACACCAATGCCGAGGCGGAGGATGTGGTGACGGAGGACTCCGCATCAAGCGGCAAGAGATGGACAGTGACGGCTCCAGTGTCCTGCGACAGTGTCATTCAGAATACAGGGGCAGCGGTATTTAAATCTGCAGCACTTCTCAGCCTCATTGCACTGGCGGGAGAAATGGGGGTTGATATGGTGGATGAGTATGCACCCCAAGGCAATCCTCGATTCGATGATGCGTGGGAGACAATCTTCACGCGGTCTTTTCAGATTATTGGAGTCTTGAGGAGGGTTGCCATAGGTATGGCCCTTGTGGGAGGCATGTGGCATCTTGGTCAGGTGTATAAGAGACGGCGGAAGAAGCCCTGTGAACAAAAGAATGACAGACGGCGGCGCCGACACGCTGGCAAATTCGGAGGAGACACCAGTGGTACTGATGACACGTCCGCAGGTGCTTACAAAAACAACCAACCTTCCGGTATTGAGCGGGTTGAGCAAGAAGCGCCTTTGTAACATCTCTGATGGCTTCCGTTCGGACGTCAGGGCGACGTGACGGGGTGGTAGGGTCAAAGCAGCGCAGCGTGTGCCTGAGACAAGGACTAGGCGATTCAGGTCGCATCTGTGGCCGCTGCGTGGCGAGTTCTTCATGGCATGACTGATGCGGGGGCACGGAGTCCTGAAGAAACTAGCACCTTGTGCCGTAGGGTGGCCGCAGGTCTGGAGCCGGGGGTATAGGGTTTAGTGTCTGAGTCAGCGTTCTCACGGTTATGAAGCAGACGCATTTGTTGGCACCTTCAAGTCCGGTCGGAAGTGTCTGGTCTCCGCCTGTTGTCTGCAAGGTATGTGCTAGATTTCGCAGCACGTAGCTGACTGTGACCCATCACATGCGCCCTCAGTAGAGGCTTTTTCCAGCCAAAAAATGAAAGGCGCCGTGAGCATTTTCACACCAGTTAAAGAATCCTGTTTTTTGACAGGGCAGCGACGAATGCAGCGATTGTTGAGATTGTGTTTCAGGAAAAGCGAGAATTAGGTTTAGCGCCGTGTGAAGCACTTGTCCCAGATGTCTGGTGCAGTACGCGTTTCTTGTCGATATTACGTGGCTACAGGAACTATCGCTTGCCAACATACATCTTCGGCGATCGCAGCAGGCCCCGAATTTGGCTACTTACAGAAAACTGACCAGTACGATTTCTACTAAAACTGTACCGTTTCATCGGGGCAGGACGGAATGCCACCGAGACGTGGATGGGAACAATCTTTACAGACCATCATCAATCACGTGGTGACCACTGCACTGCAGGCATCAAAAGATCCGTTGAGGTTACGGCTGAATGGTGGTCGTTCAAGCATTGCGCAGGCCATGGGCTCCCGGTGTGCAGGTACTGCCCGCCTGCCGTCGCGTTTCTCGAACGTCTCCCATAGGCCCGTATAACTGAACATGTTTTGCGCAGCTGCTTCGCGATGACACGAGAAGCTGTGGGTCGCGTTTTCCACGTCTTCGCTGTATGTGGCTATAAGGGACCTGTTTTCAAATCGCAAGCCATACTCCCCGCTGCACAAGCAGTTCAGGGGAGTGACAACACATTTTGTACGAGGAATAATTCTGTCAGTTTAACGCTGCGTGTTGCTTGCCGAAGGATCCCACTTCGAGAGCGACCGAGACGCCGCGAAGTCCGTCTGCATCCGTTGCGGGAGCCGTGGGATCGACCGTAGTGCCGGCGTTTTACACCGTGAGCTCGGGACGGACTGCACAAGGAACCGGAAGAGTAGCGTCTCACTAGAGTGTAACGGACATCGCTTTAATATGAGCGGTTCCATCCACCGGCATCAGCGGCATCCGGAAGGGTGATACCCATACAGCTGCCGGTGGCGTAGCTCAGCTGCGTGATGTGAGTGAGCACTGCTAGGCGAAAGTCTTAAAGGTGGACAGCGGGCCATCGCGAACACTTCCCGGGCCATGCTACAACACACGCGAGCGCAGTAGTCGCAGAAGAAAGCAGAGACTGATACCCTAATCTTTGCAGATGATGCCAACCACGGAAGCCGCAGATTCACTGGTTCCGTGAGCTGTGCGTAATTCACGGACAAAGGGGCCCGGAACACCGCAAAACCCTGACTATACGCCCCGGTAGCAGTAGCTCGAATTCATGCTCTGTCAAGCACCTGGGCTGCGCATCTGCCCGCGTCAAAGTAGTGTTTCATCGGGCTCGCGGCTTTCACCAGAAGCTCGAGTTCTAGTCCGCTGTTCTCCTCGCTCGTTGAGCTCAAGGAAGTCGTCGACGCACCAGAATTTGTCGTCGTCTTGCATATTAGGACTGTACGTATGCTTGAGATGAAAACAGCGAGAAGCAGAACTAAGTTGCCTCTGTGTAGCGCACGGCTACAGTGACATTGTGGAAACAATCTTTCCAAAGAGTGCAAATCGTCCCTCGGGAAAGCGCTAAGAAAGTCGCGGTCAGGACAAATGTGAATCACAGCCGTGACGCATTCCAGATCAATAGCTTCACAAACAGGTGTTGAGGAAGCGGGTGGCCAGTATGCACGAAAGACAAATGGAATAGCGGAGGCGGCGACTCATACGGCGCCGCTTACATCGAACGTCACCGTTAACACCTACCTAGTTCAAAGGGAACTGTCCTGCGAACAAATCCTCAAAAAGAACAGCAAAACCTCCGTTCACGCGTCGTTGTCGGGTCGTGTATGTAAGTGTGCCAGCCTCTCATAATAGGCCTGGGTACTGCACCTCGCGCCACAGAGGGGCGACTTCACGGTAGGCACCTACGGCCGACTCAATTCGTCTTGTGTTTTTTCTTCTTGGCAGGAGCGTGGGCGTTCCCTGTTTTTTCGTTGGGACTGATAGCCCCCGTTTTCATTCGGTTGTCCGTGTTCTGTGGCTTCGAAAACTCTTTGGATTGACGGCTGTCGTCGCCGGTAGACGTTTCTCCGCCTGAAGCCTCGTTTACGGTTTCAGTCTTCACGGAGCCCTTGCCCTGAGCCTGTTATCGCTTGTCTCGCCTCTTGCGCTTCTCGTTTCGCTTTTCCCTCTTTGCTTCTACTGATCGCGCCTTCGATCCAGGCGCCTCCTCCTTTTTGCCTTGGAGAATCTTCACCAGCCGTACGATGCTCTCGTAAAGACCTTGATGCCTCCCCGCCTGGCCCTGGAGTTTGGAGGCTGCTTCCAGCAGTCGCTCTCCCACCCTCGTCCATTCTTCCTCCAGCGCGCTTCTCACGCTCTGCGCTGCTTGATCCTCCTGCTTCACTGGCAAGGAGCCACCCAAGAGCCCCTTGCTCTTCAGCTGCGTGACGGACGCTTGGAGAATAGTCTTGAGGGACGTGAGCATTTCTCGGTGGCTAGCCTTCATTTGTCCGGCCGAGGAGAAGGTGCCTCGGGAGGCCTCCGCAGCCGCGACTTCCGCCGAGGCGGATAGTTGCTCCAGCAGCGCCACAAAGGTCGTTTCATTCACCTCCTGGCGGACCGGAAGGGGCGGAGAAAGCTGCGCTGCAGTGTCCTCCGTTTCACCTTCGGCTTCTTTATTCGGCCGCCCCCGCCTCCGCTCTCGCAGTTTCTTGCCGCGAAGCACCCACGCGTCCCAGTCCAATGTGACGCAGGGGCGCAGGTGCACACCGGCGCTTTGCGACTCGCGGGCCTTCGCTCCAACATCGCGAGGGTATTCGTCATCGCTCTCTTCGGCTCTGCACTGTTTTCTGTCACGCGTCTTGCCTGCCTCGTCCGCCGACCGCCCTGAGAGGAAAAATGGATGGCGAGCGACGGCCGTGCCAATCGCTATGCACTCGCGTCTGACGAACGCGCCTCTCGCGCGCTGCTGCGCGGCACCCAGGAGGTCGATGAACCGCATCCACTCTGGGCGTCTCTCCGCAAAGAATCGGAAGAACGCAGAGTCCAGCTGCTGCTGGCGACTGCTGCGCTTCGTGAGCCAGTCGTTCAGCGCCAAGTTGAGGGTCTGCGAGGCGACGCTGCCTCCCCAGGTGGCCCCGCCCGCGCCTCCGTGAGACTTGCCCGCGATCGCCTGCGAGAAGAACTCCCCCGCCTGCTGCTCAACCTTGAACAGAAACACCAAGAGGTTCAGGCCGACGTACTGACAGCTCGCCGCTGCCTGGGCCTGCGGCAGGTGGCGGCACGCGATGCAGGTTTCAAGGACCTCCAGCGCGCGGAGCCCGATACAGGTCTCCACGGCTTCCCACGCCTTGCGCAGAGATTTCTCAGTGGCGCTCAGCTTTGTGTTGGATGCGCGCAAGTCTCGCGCCCTGCCGTCGTCCTCGACGATTTCGCAGGTGACGCAGTTTGCGAGGCTCTCGCGGGACTGCCCAGGCTTGTTCCATCCTCTCAGGAGGACGACAGGCGGCATCGAGCCCAGCGAGGCGGCCGCTGCCTTCGCGCCTTGACCAGAGTGGCTGTCGCCCCCTTCCCACGCGGCCTCTCGCCAGCTGAGCAGCGCGGCGGCGACGGCAGTGGCGTTTCGGTCCCCCTGCTCGAGGAGGACGCAGGCGCGGTCCGACGCGCTGCCTGCCTGAGCGCCATCGCAGCTCTTCGCCGCAGCCGGGGTGGGGCGCCTTCTGTGGCGACTCGCCACACAGGCGTCCAGAATGACTTTCTGGATTTTCTCAGCGAGGTGCTGGTGGAGACCGCCAGTTGCACTCGTCTTGGCGTTCTTCTTCTGCCGACTCAAGGCACTCCGCAAGGCAATGCGATCGAACCCGCCGAAAAGCGCGGCGAGGAGGGACAAGGAGTGCGACGACCGCGGATTCACCTCCAAGTAGACTTGCAGCACCTCCAGCGCGCGCAGCCGCAGCTGCAGCTGCCGTAGCCGCTCGTTTTCTCTGCGCTTCCGCTCCAAAAGCGCCTGGCGGCGAAACTCTGTATGCGGAGGCACGTAAGCCCCTAAATAAGGAGGAAACAGCGACGCACGAGAGCCAACAGCCACTGAATGACAGACGAATACTCGACGAAAACGAGCAGGCTTTGCCAAAAAGAGGTTACGCATGCGACGACGCAAAGCGCCCGCCCACACAGAGGGCCGAAATACTCTTGTTTTGGCAGGCCGTCAGAACCGACTCAAGTTACAAGGGCGAGTGAGTGTAGAATACGGTCAGAAGATATTGTTCCATCTTCATACCGGAGAGCGCAAACGTAGAACGGACACAACTAAGCACGAGGGGGCAGAGCATCAAAAACACAGCCACGCGATCATGAGAGAGCAGGCTAAATGAGATCAGGAGGTCGTCCGTGGGCTCGTTATACGCCGAATCCGCGCGGACGCACCCGTCGCGAGGAGCGGCCGCACAGGCCAGGGCAGGAGGTTGTAAAAATTGAAGGAAGGAGAAAGCGCACAAGTCAAAACTGAGCACGTACACACGTTGTAGAGTGAGGTACACGCATGCATCCACCCACGCGGGCCTTTGAAAGCCTCCTCTTGACTGTCAGTAAGCCAAATGTTCCTACCTGGAAGCGCGTCTCCATTCTCATCGAGCAGCGCTCGGTACGTGGCATCGGCGTCAAGCTCAATGGAGAATTTGTCATCGTCGTCCTCTTCTTCAGTCTTTTCCTCCCTGTTGTCGTCCGCCTTCGCTTCTTCATCGCCGCTGTCCTCTTCACTTTCCTCTTCGCTTTCTTCGTCCTTCTCCGCTTCCTCCGCGTCTTCTTCATCCTCTTCCTCTGCGTCCTCTGCGGACTCCTCCCCTTCAGCTTCACCTTCAGCTTCATCTTCGTCGGCGGCCTCTGGCTTCTCGGCTTCCTCAGCGCAGCAACCCTTCTCCTCGGCTGCCTCCTCTTGGCGATCCAGAACGACGTCCAGCAGCGACTCGATTTCTGTGAAGGCGGCGAAGGGGCAAATCGCCTTCCACAGGGCGCGTCCTGAGGCGCGGAGGTAACCGACGCTGGGGCTGTCGCCGTCGTGGAACATCAGATGGCTGGCGCTCTTGGCCGTGCCTGCCAGGATCGCCGCCAGCTGCGCGAAGAGGGTCGTCTCTGTCGCAGCCGCGCCCGCGGAACCTGCGGCTGCGGCTCCATCTTCTCGCTTCTTGGTCTTCCTCGCCGGAGTCGCGGACCGCAACAGAGAGACAAGCGCCTCCGCCTGAGACGACAACTCGCTCATGAGCGTGAAAAAGTCGGAGAGCTCTTCGCGCTCTTCCTCCTCCCGCGCGGCTTCGCCTTGTGCATCCTCGTATGCCGCGGCCTGCGAGCCGAAGAGCGAGCCCTCCAGCGGGCTCGCCTCGGCCTCTGCGTCCGACTCGCTGTCTGAAGCAGGCGGCGAGTCCATCTCGCCGTCTTCCTCGCTCGCAGTGTTGCCTTCGCAGCGCGGGCGCTTCCTCCCGTTATCGCCTTGCTCGTCGTCATCTCGCTTTCTGCGTCCCTCCGACCTGCGCGACCGTCTGCTTCCAAACGCGAAGTACGGATACAGCGCCAGCGAGGCGACGCCTGCGGCCACCGCTCGGCAAGCTGTCGCCAGGCCCTTTCGCAGAATGATCTCATTTGCGGGTTTCTCGTGCTGCTGCAGCTCCTCTTCTTGGTCGAGAGATGCGGCCGCGCTCTCGAGAGCCCGCGCATGCCTCGAGGCTTCGAAGCAGGAGCTGAGAAGCAATGCATCCGACGCGTTGCCACTCTCGTCCCTTCCGCGCTTGCGTCTCGAGATATGGCGCGCCTCCTCTGCGGCCGCGGCGTATTCGTCGCTGTCGACGCCCGAAGCACCCACCTGAGCCTCCAGGGCCGCGACCTCGCCCTGGGTGACGCCCTTCGCCATCGCTGGGGCGAGCGCGAGGTCAACCGTGAATCCACTCGCGTCCACGCCTCCCTCTTTCTTCCAGGCGCCCTTTCGCGCCGCCTTCTCGCTTGCCGTGGCCGCGAAACTGACCGCCGCCGAGGCTTCGTCGCGCGCCGCAGCGGCCGCTGCGTAGCAGACGGCGTGTGTCGAGTGAAGAGCCTCGACGAAGCGGTGCCCTCCCTGGGCCCCTGCAGACACCGTGGCAGCATCGCTCTGCGACTTGACCAAAGAGTCCATATGCCGCGAAAGTAGGAACGAGTGAACCGACATGAGCTTCGGCAGCAAGACCGGCAGCGTCGAGCGCGGCGGCGCGACGAGCAGGAAGGCGAAAGACGACAGCGAGGCCTCGTCGAGGGCCTCGGGCGCCGAGGAGGGACTCAGCGCCTTAGCTGCGGAGAAGATCGCCGCCGGAGACGCAAACAGAACTGGCGGAAGCGGCGTCGAAGCTGATAACTGGAATGAAGACGAAAGAAGGAGCGAGAGGAGGACCGAGAAGAAGAAAGACAGCGCCGCAGACAGCTCGGAAGCGCCAGACGAAAACTGCTGGGGCAGAAGAAGAAGGAAGTCCACCAGCCACAGCAAACGCCGCCACGACGCGCCGGCTGTCTCAGTACCCGTGGCCTGGAGGGACAGCAGCGATACAGGTACACACACCAACTCGAGGCCTCAAAATATAAAATCCGCGAAACACGGCTCACACACTCGACGCGGAGCACATCTTGGAAATCCCTCATTCAGCTTTGTAGATACAAACTTCACGCAGAACAGCAGTCTGACCGCGAAGGAACAAAACTGAATGTTTGATGCTCTTATCTCCCAAGGCCTCCCCAGGCCTAGCTGTTCCTGGTGATTAAATAGTCTTGAGTCCTTCGTGATTGCTTAAAAAAGAAGAGAGAACGAACGTGGCGTGTATTCGGTGCCCACGTCTTCTTCATTTTGTCTGTTTTTGTCGCCACGACGCATGCGTCACTCAGGCCAGAGGCCGGCACACTCCCCGCACCTTGTTCGCGTCTCCGGCGGAGGCAGAGGGCCCCCTGCAGACCTCGAAAAGCCGCGAGGCGAAAACGTCCCCGCGAAGATCGCCCACCGTGAGGCCACCACCGAGTGCGAGCCGGCAAAGTCTGCAAGAAAGTGGAGCAGAACGACGCACAGAAGCGAAATGAAGAGTGACCTACGTCAGGCAAAATGCCGCTGCTGGCGACGCCGATGGGAGTGCCGATACAGTACAGGAAGCTCCAGCGTGCACGAGGCAGACTCGGACTATCCGGTGCTCCATCCACTGCCAACTGCCTACCCAACTACAGACAGACACCCTCTGCAGGTGGGGGCGGCTGCAGCTAGACCACTGACAACCACACACACGCATGCGGCTAAAAGTCAGTCAGCAATACCCGCATTGTGTGTGTGTGAGTAGCTGACCCTCCTAACGCCGAGCGAGAATGCGGGAGTGAAGACAACAGTTGCGCACGGCGCGCGGTGCGGTGTATAGGGATGAGGTCGGCGCGCGTGCACAAGAAGAAAGATCGTTCAGAAATGTTTTTCATCCGCCACGTGACTATGAGCACTGCTGGTGCGCAGGTCTTCGCCACTGGCGAGTCGCAGGAATCCGAAAACACGGGCATCGGGAGTTTCCTTACTTCTTCATGAGGCCCTTCTTGAGAGGCCGGAAACGCACAGCCTCGCCCCAGGCGCGCAGGACCTCGAACCGCGACGCGAGGGAGAGGGGGAACGGGTGCCGCAGCACATCGAGATCTCCGCCGAGAGCTGTACCCGCACGTCGTCACAGCACAAAGCGGAAAAGTGAAGCCGTGAACAGAACGCCTCCAGCCTTCGGCAGCCGCCAGTCGAGGCCAGAGACGCAGAGCCGAGCGCCACTGCATTCCTCAAGTAGCTCTTCGTGCGCGCTCCGCCGAGCGCTCACGCGCCACCAGACGCACTAGACCACGAAATTCAACACGTCCCGACCTAAGTGTATCTGGGTGCGTTACTGTGTCCAGCCGCATCCGCGCACTGCGCCGCCCAAGGCCGCGCAAATCCTGTCTCCACGCGCTGCTGAGCGCCAGTGGGCTTACCAGGAGACGCAGGGTGACCCGTGGAGTCGTCGGACCTCGACTTCCGCTTCGCTTTCTCCTTCGCCTCGTCGCCGACGCTCGCGGACACCTGCTGCTGCACCCAGGTGGCGCGCCGGGCGTGGAAAGCTCCGCTGTCGTCCGCCAGAAGCGAGGCGAAGAGGCCCTCGTCAGTCGGGTCGCGAAGGCAGCCGCACTCGAGGTGGAGGTTTTTGGCCTTCCTGGCTTCTGCTGCCTTGCCGCAAGACGAGAAGGAGGCGAACGGTGAAACAAGACGACCCGCGCCGGTGCGCGAAGCAGACGACGCCTCGGCCGCGGCGCCGAGAGACAGGGGCGCGGAGAGACTCTTGCCCGTGAAGATCACCGCGAGCGAGTCCAGCACCATCTCCGCCATGGGGCGTAAGGGGTCGCCACGGGAGGCTGGAAAAGAAGCAAACACGCCCGACACCGCGCACATGGATGTGGAACAAACGAGCTGCTCGTCCTTCACGCATGCGCGACATCCCTCGCGATCCCGGCGCGTGAGCACTTGCGGCTGGGAGTGTATTTTCGTTGAGGCGAAGAGGCGCTGGGTGCTTTACCTTCGAGGTGGCGCACGAGGGCGCGGAGAAAGCCGTCGGAGTGAGGCCAGAATTCCGCGACAACTTGAAGCGCTTCTTTTTGGCTCATCTGTTTCTTGCTCTCCTCACGTTCGCCCTTGCGCTTCTTCTCCGTTTCCTCCATGCAGAGGTCCTCGCCTCCCACCAAGGCGCACTGCTTCAGCCGGAGGAAAACTTCGATGACGAGGCGGAAACCCAGGAACTCCTTCTGCAAACTCTGGGACTCTGTGGTATTCTCTTCGGTCTTCTTCGCGTCTCGCCCGCTCGCAGCATCCGCCGGCCGCGAGGCGGAAGATGGGAACTCAGGAAACAACGCCCTCTGCACGCTGCGCCACCACTTCAGGAAAGCGGCCTTCGGTTCATCCATTCTGAAAGGCCGCAAGTGGAAAGCGCAACGATGAACGAGCCTCAAGCAAAACGAGCGAGGAAAACGCTTCGGCGGCATCTCCACAGGGGGTGAAGCTGCGCTGGGCGCCAATCACTCTCACGCCAGACGCTTCCAGCCCAACCCTATACATAGGGGACGGATACAGACACCCGCGAAAAAGTAACGGCGTCCTCATCGCAAAGCTCCTTTGTACCCGTGGCAGTGTCAGCGGAGACGCGCTGGAGTTTCGAAAGCGGTCTGTGGGAGTCTGCCCTGGGAATGCTCTCCGCTGGCGGCTCCAAAGACAGCCCCCTTGCTTCTGTGCGCTCTGGTCACGAAAGGCGATCACAAATGCAAGAGGTGTGATTGGAAGAGAGCTTAATCAAAAGTGACTTGGTAATAGTTTAATCAGCACTTACCTGCAATGCAGCAGAAGCTTCAAGCACGCATCCCACAAGCTGTGAAGGCGGGGGTGGAACGCAGCCGTGTCGACCAAGAAAGCCATGAGGCGCGGGCGTTCCTTCTCTGAAAAAAAAAGGCGCAAGGGCAGGCATTCACATTGCAACCGAGACACAACCCTCCAGTTACGCATAAAAAGTCCAAGGAAAAAATCCGAAACCGTTCGAAGAGTTAGGACGCGGTCGCAGGCGAGCTACCCGCCGAGTCCCCACGCGACCGCATAGCCCGCAGAAAAACAGCCCCTCTCGCGACCACGCAACAGCGCCGGCGGTGCACGACGGCCAAAAGCTGCTTAGAAAAAAACGGTCGAGTCGCTCAGCCTGCCGAGTGAAGTCCGCATTGCGCACTGTCGAATGTGTGACCTATGCATGGACGCCGATGGCGAGGCTGGAGCTCCTGACGCCCTCTCTGGAAGTCTAGCTGACGCTGCAGCCAATCTCCCCCTGTGAACAGTGCCCCCCCAAGCGGCCGCGGCAAAGCCCCGACGCTGCGGACAGGAGGCAGCCCGACCGTGCAGCGGCGGTGAGCCCGGCGCTGAACCTCCTCCCCCCCTCTCTCATCTGTATCGAATGCCGACGGGGTTACGGCGAAGTCGGTCGCTGGACTGCGGACGCGGGCATGCCACGTGACCCGCTTCTATACTTTCTCTCTGGTGGTAATACGGGGGGTGTCTGCGTGCGTCGGCGTAGGCCGCGGCGCGTACCGTGAAGGAGATCGAGATTGAAGAGGATGTCGAGGTGCGTGAAGCTCTCGCGCTTCGCAGTCCATCCCCAGTGGCTTGCAGCCCACCGCAGGTCGAGCAGAAGCGCAGCCAAGCTGCAAGGCAAGCGCCCCGTAACTGTTTTGCCGAGTTGCTTCTTCCTCGCATCTTTCTTGTCCGCGTGTCCAGGCTCTTCTCCGTCGCTCGCCGCGTCGCCGTCGGCCGACGCGGCTGCGCCGACGCGCACCGCAGCCAGAGCTTCCAAGCGAGAGTGCACGAACTGAAGCGCAATCGAGGGACTGAACCTGAGGAAAGCCACAAAATGAAATCCACGGCAGTGCCATCCGGTGTGCAAAACTGCCAAAGCGAGTGCCATCCAAAACGCGTGCCCGAAAAAAAAAACAAAGCGCTCGAATGCCTGGTCGCAATCGTCCAGCAGGCGGAGAAGCCGCGATCGCAGCCGCCTCGCTACCGCTCGACGCCTTTCGGAGTGAGAGGAGCCGCCATTCGCGAGGCGATGCCCACGTCGGATACAAAGAACAGACTCTCCACGGCCACAGAACGGAAACACACGTGGCGACGAGGTGATGCGCGTCGTTTGCTTTCGAATGAACGCGACGAGCCGCGACAGAGGGGGGACTCCAGATCAGCCACTTTGTGAAAACTCGCATCAGCTTGGGAGGAATGAGGAATCTATACGACCGTTTCCCTCTGAACGCATGCATTTCGATGTGCGGGGTATGCTCTGTTCAGCCTCGAGTATGCAAGCAGGGATGCGCGAAGGTGCGAACGCCAGGCTGACGGTCGTCTTACTTAAAAATTACTCGCCGCCTGCGCAGACGCTTGATGAACCACTCAGAATGGCTCGAAGCAAAGAGGTCAGAACACGTGGGCAACGTGCCTTCGTGAAAATAGACCTACGTCGATAAGTCAACGATGATGAGGCGCATCAGCCGGCACGCAGCCTCCTGCAAGTAGACTTTTTCGTCGATTATTTTCCAGAGCGAAGAGAAGACCGTCTGGCACTGGGTGAGGCACTGAAACAGGCACACAGGGTGGGCACAGAAACCGAAAAAACCTCCATGAGACCAGAAGAAAACCACAGCCACTACTAGCTGAGGAAGCTCTCGCATCTGCATACTTCGCTGACAAGCTCGCTGGAGCTCGCTTCCGCCGTGGGCGCCTGAGGGCAAGTGGCGTTGTGCTTTGCTACCAGAGACTCTGCCTCTCGTGCAAGTGACCGCTTCGAAGCAATCCACGATCGCATCGAAAAAACGCGAAAGCAAGGCTTACTGCGTTGCTTCTGAAGTATCCTGTTTTCTGCAGGACCGCGTAGCCGAAGAGCCGACCGAGCAGCAGGTCTTTCACTTCAGACGGCAGCACTTTCGCCGTCGAGGTATGCTGCTCCAGTGCCGTCAGGACTTTCTCGCGGGGAATCTCCTTCTTGAAAAGAAGAAGAAGCAGCAGCAAGGCAACCGAGTAGCCTTGGCGGACGCAGGCCCGCGGAGACGTGAGGCCTGCGAGCTGAAGAGACAGCAAAGCGAAAGGAGACAGCAGACGCAGCACTGTGGACGCCACATCAGACTTGCTTCTCTTGAGGCATCCTGGTCTGCGAGCGGCGCAGAGAATAAAGAGGTTGCAAACCAGATGAAAAACCAGGAGAACAGGTACGAAATACGAGCAGGGAACTGCGCTGGTGACCTGTAGAGGGTGCTTACCAGTCTGTTGGCAGCATACTGAAGATCTTCGCACGCAGAAGTGCCGCTGAGCGAAATGAGGTTCTTGAACGACTGCCCATGGTCTCCGTGCCTCCCCTTGGCCTTTTCCCTATCTGTGGAGTCTTTGTTGCTCTCCTGGTTGGTGGAGGCAACGGAGGCGGGCTTGGCAGAGGCTTGCTGCTGGATAAGAAAATCGACGAGGCCTGAAGCGGCCTCGGCTCGGATCTCCGGCTGGCTGCTGCCGAGAGCCCAGAAAAAGTCGAGAAAACCCCGCGCAACGTCCATGACAGCGCACAGATATGAAACTGAGAAGCAAACTGTCTCCCTGACGGCGCGAGAAGGCCAAGCAGAGGCGCCGCGCGCGTCCGTCTGCCGAGAAGCAAAATCGAGGCCGCGTCCCCCGAAAAAGCCGCGCGGCAAAACGAGCCCTTCGGAAAAAACGAACTCGCCAACAGCCGAAAGTGGAGGGCGCCTGGATCGCCCCGCGAGGTCTCGACTCGCAGACGATGTGTGCGCAGCTCGCGCGGCAGTTGGATCTCTGGCGATGTGAGGTCGCTCAGACGCGCACGGAGGAGCCCGGGAAAGACAAGTGGAATTCAAAAGCTTATCCGGTTCAAGGCAAGCTTGCGCACATGTCGGCTCGCCTTTCTATGCACCCCACGTCGAAGATGGACGAAGAAAACGGCGCAGCATCGACCGGGGCTTGGCGAGAGGAGCGAACAGCTAGAGCTGACGAAGCGCACAGCTGGGCGTGAGCCGCGAAGAACTTCGGCGAGCAAGAAAGAGGGAGTTGTGGGAACAGACGTTGCAGCAAGGCCGAAATTTACTCCAGCTACTGAGTCAGCCAGACGACGAACGGTCCTCTCGCCCCACACTTTGTTGACTCGTCCAGAGCGGAAAAATGGCAACGCAACTACACCCGCGAAGAAGCGTGGCCTGCCCTCGACAAAGCCGCACAGTCAGAAAAGGGAGAGCGAGCAGGTGGAAGAGCAGGAAAATCCACTGAGAGAGAAGACCGGTTGTCGCGTCGAGGCATGAGGCATTCCGCAATCCGGACTCGCAGTTCTGCATGCAGGTTCGAATTGCATGCATGCGAAAAAAAAATCGGCGGTATGTTGCCGATGAAGACATGCGCGCGTCATCAGCGGGCTAGCTTTTGTCTGGTCCGAGACATTCTGAGCGTACAGCCAGAGCACCTCGGCCGCGGAAGTACAAGTGTATTCGCGTAAAAAGGCCACTCGCCGTCAGCTACAACGTCCTCCGGCGGTGGAACTGGTGACTAGCCCGGGTTTTCTCTCTTCGATCCTGCAGGGCAAAGGCCTCTCCTGTGAGCCAAGCGAGGAACCCCATGTCGTGCAACCATTAACGGAGTAGAGAGGCACTATGGTTGGCATCCGGTTCATATACCAAAGGTTATCATGATTTAACTACCGGTCCGGAGGATGCTCGTGCCACATTTAAGCGGCTCGGCTCATAAACTGAACTCTTTCAAAGTGAGAATGCAGCATATCAGCCTTTACTCATAGAGTTCACTTTAGAGAGGCACTGTCTGGTCACGGACGCTGTTCTGATGGGGAGGACACCAGGAAAAGAGCGCACAGCCTCTTGCCACAATGAAGCCGCTCTGCGGCAGCGGCGGCGGCGGAGGTGGCTGTAAAAGCGCTTGAAGAATACAGAGGGCGCGGGTTGGTGAAACCTAAAAAAAACGCAGGATTACCACAGCTACGCGTGCTCAGTTCTGGTCAGTTTATCTCGAATGCCACGAGTGTCGGCTCTGTCAGGAGAAGTATCTCTGCTTCACTCTTTCCTTCCAGCATACTGCCTACACCAAAGTGCACCGCCCCTACCCGCTTGGTGTCGGCGTATGGAATGATTTATCTATTTCATGAACGACTGTGCTCAGCTCCCGATACCTTGACAGCGGCCCCTGCATAGTCTCATTTAGTTGTAAAGTAAACAAATGATACGGTGCCAAGGCATCTCGTCGCGAGATGGACGACGTCCGGGTACCTACTCGCGTTCTTGTTTTCGACGTCAGGGTCCGTCCTAACTAGAGGGTCACTTCATTGGCACTGTCCTGTGTTGTGTCCTTTCGGGGGTTGATCATACTAGCGCGTTGCGACGTGGCTGTGTTACGGCGTAGTGTATACGTGCAACATGCAATCGGCGCACAAGTTCTAGTCCATTTTTCCAGCTCGCGCAGGAGAAGGGCCGCCATCGGCGGGATCGAGCACCAGTCTAAATGGATTAACTCCAACGCTGTCCTGTGTGGTCGGCCGTTGCTCGGAAGGCACCAACCGGAAAGAAACGCTGGCACATGCCAAAATGTTCGTCCCAACTTGTGGATATAATACGCAGTTCTCTTCAAGATGAGAGAATTTCTCGGTATCCGTTGTGCTCCAAGCGCTCAACCGCGTTGCCAGGGAGCGCGAGAAATGCTGAACAAAGGTCGCAGTTTACGCTAGCATTCGATCGCCTCATTCGGTGCTATCCGATGTGTCGGTACCGCCTACCGCAATCCTACCCGGTCCCTCGTTAACGGTTGCATAGGCGTAGTGTGGATTATGCTGAGCCATTTGCAAACTATCTTCTGTTCTTCATAGGTTGGCACGTTGACGTGTGTGATGTGGTGTGCGTATTGAAGTGGGAGCGTGCTAGGTGTTAATCGGGTTCCCTTGCCGACGAAGCCAGGGACTGGGCTTCAGTAGCATGTCTTGCAATGTTGACCAACGCAACTGAGGCTGTGGTAAGTACCGGAGGATTGTCCCCGGTAAGGCAGAGGCGCGGAAGGCGGATCGTATGGCCAGGACTGCTGCGTCCCAACACTAGGAGTGAATATGTGTCTAATATGCCTACAGGAACCCGGCAGCCTCTCTCACTAGAGGCGCCATAGGGCCTGCCGGGTGACCGCCTCGACCGCTGGTGTAGTCTCCCATTACTGCGCGAAAGCGCCCTTCCTCCGGATGGAACTCGAAGGATCGAGATGTCTGGGCATGCCACCGCTCCAGTGACACATGGGCAACCCCATTCTATTATGCCATGACCTGAGGAACTCCATGGCCGTCCTTATGTTACCTACCATGTCTGTCTTAATGCTTCCGGCTCTCCGGCGTTCTCTGCCGCCGAGCCGCCCTCTGGCGGGGAGTGGGTGACCGCTAGGCGTGACAGGGTGTGGCTAGCGGGGGTCGAAAGGGAAGCATCTGATTTTGAGCCCGCGTCCGCGAGGTGCTTGTCTTCATCAGTCGGATAATCATAAGCGACAAAGTCTGAATACTGGAGAGATGAAGCGGCTTTTCTTTATCAGGCCCGAATCGTTTATTCTCGCGCTCATCTGCTCCACTGTCCAGGGCTCGGCTGTGTTGTCTCGAGGGGTTATCAACGATGGGGCGCCTATGTATCAAAGTCATGCAACTGAGTCTAGTCAGAACTGAAGGTCGGGGGCTCCTCCAACATCCGTTTCGACTCTGGTGTACGTGACCAGAAGCAGTCGCCCTCCTCTACGCCCGCACATGGTAGTCCAGTCCCGCAGACACTATTTTTCGACGTCTTTATTGAGTCTTCATCGGCCCCTTTTCGCGCGAGAGCGCACGGATTCCTAATAAGGTCCAGAAGAAGGATGCGAAGGTGGCTCCGCAGACTGGATCCACGGAGCGGCACACCTATCAGGCTCAACGATTGGTCGCCTTCACAGGTCAGATGGATTAGGGAGCCCCCATTTCCCCGTTTCACGGACAGGGGGGCACCTGGAAAAGAAGCTGTGGCGGGTCTCCTTGAGGCGTTCAAAACCACGTGCCGTATCTATTGGAAGATGGTCGAAAAAAGTCATAAAGACTGGGGAGCGCACACTCCCCCGAACACCCCCACTACGTTTGAGTCTATTCTTTCGGAGCGCGAGGTAACTCTGGTACGGCATGAGATCGTGAGCGTTTGTTGGTTTGGCGCCGTCTATTTTGTCACAAATCTGGCTAGTCCGACCGAGCCGCTTGCCCTCAAGGTTTCTCTTGTGAACGCAGGTCGCGGAACGATAGAAGACGCTAGATGGTCATATGGGTAGCAGTTTTGCATACAGAACCCCCGCTGAAAAACAAGCCCATCTTCGCCTTCTAGTGCCTTCAGATTTCTTGATGCTCCCTGACAGGAGCACTATTCTTCCGCGCCGTCCCAACAGGGGTGACCTCCTAAATTATTTTATTTTGCTGCTCGCTGCAACGACGGATCCTGAAGCACTGATCCGAAAGCTGTTTCATGCAAGAGCTATCAACTCAAGTCCCACAGTCCTGGTAGCATCTCTCTCGCTGACGCTCCAGGTTCTGCGAGTGGTGGCAGTGTTACACACGCAAAAAATGTGATCCCCGCTGACTTGAGACCGTATAACTTTCTGATTTTTTCTGACAGAGTCGTATTACTCGGTGACATGTCACAATTCTACATGCCTGGGGTCGTTCAAGAATCATGATCCACCACACGCGCAGTTTCCCCCCGGAGCTACGAAGGTTTCCACATCCGCGATTTACCTATGCTATGGATGCGTGGGAAACTGGATTCGTCCTCTACCACATCTAGTGCTTCCATCGTCCGTTCACTGTGCCTGGTCTGGATACAATCTCAAACGATTCGAAAGAGGCAGATCGGCGGTCCCTTACCGACGTGGAGGTGGATGATGATCTCTGCTTCGCGGCTTGTGACGCATCCATGCCTCCATCTGCCAAAGAGTTAGTCAGTAGCTTCTTTCGGTTTTTACCTGGTGAGCGTCGTCTTGTGCTAGATGCTTTGGACACGCCTGAAGTCAGCGACATGTAGGACCCGCTTGAGCGACTTGTGAAGGAGCAACGAGACTTACACGCTCATGGAAGTTGAGTTCGAATGGGAGTCTCATATTTGGCATAACGGAGGGTTTTTTTCTCTAAGATGAAATGCACAATTGGTAGCCGGTCGGTGTGGGTGGCGGCGAGCAGCGCAACTGCGTCCGCCGGTTTAGGGCTGTTGTTCGCAACCCGTCAGCACGCTGAAGCACTGCAGGAGACTGCTGTCGCTCAAAATGGCCATCCCTAAGGGGCACTTCGTCGGCAACACACGGCGACCAGGTTCTACAAAATGACGTAGTAGCCCGTAGTGGACACTCTGGCAAGCTTCGTTTGTGCAAGGCGACTTGAATTCTGTCCGTTAATCAATGTTAGTCACTACAGTGCTTTAAGTCGTGCGTACATCTCACTCCTACTGCGACATCGAATGTTCCGGCATGGGTCAGGTTGTCACTCCCAAGCGTGTCATTGATCGTACTCATTGGAAGCTGGATCTATCTTATCAAGTGGCATGGTACGTGTCAATACCTAGAACCTTTCACCCCCCGCCTTCTGATGGAACCTTAACCCTAAAGCTGGATTACTAGTCTCACACATAAAAAGATTCTGATGGCATCATGAAGAAATGACTGGATCCTCCAGACGGCTCGAGGCAATGCATTTTAACCAGCAGCGAAAACTCCGGACGGATGGTGTGTATCAAATGGATAGACGCGCATCTATGTGTTAGCACGCGATATAACACGTGCCAGAGCGTGTGCGTATCATACGTAGATCGGTTGTTGACGCCGCCGCTAAAGTTCCGTTTGGGATGAAGGAGAGCGCCATGCAGCCGTGAGTACCGGGGAAATACGCTCGCAGAAACAGCAGCGTCTTCTCGGGTGAGAGATACAACAGCAACGAGCAACCACGAAGGCCCCACAAGCAGCACGTCTCAGCACCTGCGGCACTGCCAGTGCCTTCATGCGCCAAACTCGCGGTGGGTACAGCAGCCGCCAAATCAATTTCTTCCAGGGAAGGTCGAAGCTGCGTCCTGTATAAGCATCGAAAATGCGACCGCGAAGAAGGTAGGATGGCACCACGGCCTTCAGATTGACGAGCCCTACTGTCTTGCAAACCCGGGTTCATGTCCCCTTTGTTGCGTTGCCCCTGAAGTTCTTTGCTCTTCTTTTCGTGTTGCTGTGTGGACAGAGGGATGGATCAGTGGATGGTAGAAGAGAACTCGACCTGCATTCATGATTTCTGAGTGCGTTGAGGGAAGCCAAAGAGGGAACTCCTGGCACGTGGCAGACATTGTTGAAACCTGTTCGTTTTGGCGATTGGGGTTGACGAATGATGCTCTTGCATAGATCAGGAATACATGTGACGCCTGCGGTAAAGAGCTTGATATAAAAGCGCGACTGCCACAAGCTCGTCAGAACCCCGGTGTTAAGTGTCGCTGACTTGCTTATGTGCTTATTCGCTTCTAGCTGGAACCTTGGGACTGGGCGCAAGCGCTCTTCGGCATCAGCCGTCCTCCAAGAGGTCTTGTTTCCGCCTTTTACAGGAACAAGGGCCAGCTGCCTCTTTCAGACATGTTCCCGCGATGATGTGTACCAACTGTCGAATATGTCGAAGCGCCACTGCAACCACAACTGGAGTGTACACGCGAAATACAACAACACGCGGGCGCGGCACTCGCCTTGTACAGTATTCATGTCCGTAGTTTTGATAAATCACTAACTGACGAAGCACACACCGGACAGTCGAGGCGCAAGCCGCTCATCGCCACTGGTGCTGCCGTCGAAACCGAAACGAAACCGATATGACAGTAGTAGTATGTCACGTAATGAAGACGGACGCGACACTCAGCAGTCTCGCTAGAATATCAGTGCTCCAGACTGCGGGTACTGCGAGTGAGAGACGGCTTCTCAATGACTATTATTTGAGATGGCGCTGCAAGCGGTTTAAGAAATTTGTTTTGCCTCTTCCAGCTTTGGCGTCAGTTCGTTTCGGTTTGCCTTCTTGCAGCGGGAAGTCACACCGGAACCGCACTTTGTCTCGGCTGGCAAAGTTGTCGCCAACCAGCACTCTGTGAATGATTTCGCCAGCTTCGGGAAAGGTTTTCCTCTCCAACAGGCGCGCCTCCTTCTCAGAGAAGGGTTCTTGTTTAAATTTCTCCAGTAGCGCTCGTTCCCTCGGCTTCCCGAGTCCAAGCCGAAGAGTCAGGTAAGACGCTGACCCAAGTGCCCGATCCAATCCCGACAAAACCAGACTGGCACTGCCCTCCTCACCGTCGCCTTCAATGATTGAAAATTGCCCAGGCGAGAGCCTCGTGCAGCTGGATACCGCCAAGACGGATGCAGGATGTATCCTGAAAAGCCTTGCCAAATTGAGAATCGATTCTTTGCACGTTTCAACTTCCCCCCAGGGCAGTGCCAGCACCAAGTGTGGAGCTGTGGTGCACACCCAGGCCTTGCAGCTGCTGTGAGGCAGCCACAAAGACGAACAGGGTTTGTGGTGGGGCTTCCAGATAGAGGATGCCGCTTTCTTTATATCCGCTTCCTCGGGATTTCTGCTCGTACTCGTCGCCAGAAATTTTAGAAAGGCAGCGCACACAGATCCCCTTCTCGGCACATCCTGACCTCCATGTTGGAGGTCAGCTCTCGAGTTGCCGTCCACATTCACAAGCAAGAACGGCAGAGGGCGGGGAACGCGCAGCTGCGGAGCGTCAAGTTTCAAGCCCTTCGACGCGGTGCTAGGGCTTACCACCAGAAGACGCGGGTTCGCTCGAGAGCTGGCGGGCAGAAGCGGCACTCGAGGTATCATGATCGATGCAGTGGGCACGCTCCCTGCCGCTTGCGGATCGGTAAGGTCGTCTGTTGCCGCCGCAGGTCCGCAGGCGGGTGTGTTTGCACCCTACTACGGGCAGCTATACACAGCAGTCACGAGGTTGGGGGTAGTTCAGAAAGAAGCCAAAACGGAGCAGAAAAACACGGTTTGGGGACCACATCAGCCGAGACGGGGCCTCCACGCGAGGCTCGAAGCGGACGGTCTCCTGACCTAGCCGCTAACGCAAACGGCGAAGCCGGAGATTATCAAGGCACAGCCGACGATGTCTTCTGCAGCAGACATGCGGACGCACAGCACAGACATACGCGCATGACGGCACAGACGCCAGACGCACCCCAGCGGTGCAAAACGCGCAAGCTACTCCCGTCGCCGCATACCTCGTAGCGCCACCGCACAATCGAGAGGATCGAATGGGCATACCACAAGTGCGAGATTAGAGCTAGCGGAAGGTGAACACAATTCGATCTCTATCTGCTGTAGACGCTAATGGGTTTGATCGGATTACAGACGGCATGGAAGCGCCGCCATATGCCCGGGTTATTCCCCAGACGATCCCAAGCCTCCGCGTAGCATACGCCCTGCGAGCGCGGCTGATCTTTCTTCGGTGCACCGCCCCAAAATCCGATGGCAGCACCCACGGCATAGCTTTCTGGTTTCAGACGGCTGGGAGACGGCACATAAGATTTGCTGGAGACCTACGCATCGAAGGAAGGCTCTTGTTAATAATTGCTTCGGTGAGAAAAGTAAACAGGAACGCCAAGGTGTTCGCCAGAGGGGCCGTGATGCACAGGTCTGCAAACAAAAGGGAGTGGCAAGCAGCGGAATGAAGCTCGTTCTCCGTTCCATGTGCCTTCCCACGTCAAGGCATGCGAAGCGTTGGTAAAACCTCCCGCCGTAGCCTGGGCCCTACGGCTAACTCGAGTTAGCGGGGCGAGTGCATCTTCGCTGCGTTCCTCCGGCCTCCCAGCAATCGGTCTCACGCTCACGCCGCAAACTCCAAGCACGAGTACAGAAAAAAGTTAAAACTCTCCGCCAGCTCCGCCAGGCGGCAACGACGCCAGAAGTCACCTTTTGTTTATTTGGCAGCGACGGCGGCTGCATGCCCTAGACGCTAAAACTCCAACTCACCGTACTCTCCCAGGAGGTAATAGTAGCACAGCGAACCGCACTGGTTCAGGAGATAGGGGAAAAAAACCTGACGAACGACGCGCCGCACAGAAGACGCAGAACGGCGCGCTTACGCGGCAGCCTGCGCAAGGCTACTTCGTCCACAGGGCAAGGTCTGCCCCGCATCACCGAACCGACGCACACCTCTCCATAGTTATGTATGTCGCTGAGAGCACGTCACGAGTTCCTCCTGCTACCCGAGGGCACTCGCAGCCTACGAGGCACCACGCGAATGCAAGGCGACGCAACGCATACACTACCCGCCGCAAAACGCAGGCCGTGGAAAGCTGAAGGTCGCAGTATAGCAGCGCCTGGCGCAAGGGTGGCAACTGTCTACGGTTGTCTCAGAGCCCACAGAAATTCGTGTGATCTCCAGTTGTGCGGATCCGCGAACCATGAGTTACAAAGGAGCAAGCAGCTGAGGTAGGAGCAGCCTACGACACATGCGCTTGCGTTCCGAAGCGCCGTTCAGGCAACGCATGCGGACACTAAAAACGTGCAGGATCGGTCGTCAAGGCGCAGGGTACGCAAAAAAAAAGGACAATTATTCCTCTCTCTTACTCGCCACTGCGTCAGTAGCCTGAAAATCGCAACAAAAGGAGCTGTTATGCCGTTTGCGTCCTTCTTTCCACGTGACTGCGGAAAGCTGCCTTCATGGGCCTTTCCGGAAGCGGCCTCGGAACTCTTGGCGGCGAGGCCGCCGTTGCGCATCAGAGGGACGGTCGCGCCCCAAAGAAGCCCGACTCCCACGAGCCCTGAAAACACAGCAAGGAAGAATGCGACACAGAGCGGCGGGACGCTCCGGGATATGCAAGTTGGGGGCGTTCAAAAGACGGTAGACGAGAGGATTTTTAGCGCCCTCGGGAATCCTCGACGACGCCTTGGGCAGAGCAACCGTTCCCGCTTCATAGGCTCGTGTTTCCTCAGGGGCGACATGGATGCAGAAGAGTTGAGTCCAGTAACTCGCGAAATACGCGAGTAAGACAATCTCTTTGAGTCCTGCAGGAATGAAAGCCGCTCCTGTGCGCAAGCGCCCCCCAAGGGTACAGCCGGCTCGCCAGAGCGCAGTTGAACGCGAAAAACATAGCTGTTTAGCTGTCTCGTGGGAACATGAAAGCGAAAGAAACTCTGTCGCAGCTGGCGAAGACAGCAGGCGGCATTTGTGGCATTTCCCTACGGTGTTTGGCGGCCGTGTCCATCCGCGGTGCGAACACCCTGGATAGTCGTACAGGCCGCTGTCGGCAGCCGACGGAGCGCGGGATGTGTAGCCAAGGTTTTTGTGAGATCAGCAAGCAGCGGGAAGAAGCCACGGAGCCTCACCTAAAATCATGATCTTGCGTTTGGGACGTCGTCCGGGTTTATGCTTGTCACTCACAGGGTCACGTCTCTCAGCTGCCTGTTCGCATAGGGTTCCTTTTCCCAGCAATATCTATGGAGGGAGCTAGGCCTTACAAGACACGAAACACAGAGCCAACACAATGTCTGTCAATCAAGATCGTGTGTACTTCGTAGCAGAAAAGAAAACCACAAAAAGCCGCGGAACTGTCAACGGCCTCGGAGGCAGTGAGCGTCAGCAGCGCCCAGTTGAGGTCAGCAACGGGCGCAGCCACCAGCGGATGCCGGGTGCCGCCGTCGGACGGTCACAAGGTCTGGAGACGCCTGTCTGCAGAACTGAAAAGAATGTGATTCCATATATACGCATCCACGAAGACTGTCGAAAACAGACACGAATGCCTGCGAAAGGCCGAGGCCCGTTGACCACCGAGGCCACCTGCCTCATCTACCGGACGTGTGCGGTGTCGAGACAGCTGACGCGGCGCCGAGGCCCGGTAAGGCTCCCTCCCTGCGACACAAGACTCTTCTCAGTTGGAAAAAAGACTACTTGACAAGCTTTCGGCAATATGCGCCGATCTGAAGTGAAAATAAGTTTTCTCCTTCGCGGAGCAAAGAGCTCTGCCTCCACCGTTGTTTTTCCTCGGTGTCATCGCACTCGAAGAAAAGGCGTGCGCATGCACCTAAAAACAGTACCCCTAAATTACCTTCCCCGACTGCTTTACTAGCCTCTGCTGCGGCTTAAGAGGAGGACACTTTCGTGTTTCCAGCCAGTTCTTCTGTCTTTTTTCACTTTCAACAAAGTGCATTTTCTCCTGTGTACTCGCCACGGCTGTCTGCTATGGTGTCAGAAACGGGGGACAGCCGAACTGCGTAGAGAACCCGGTCGTGCGGCAAGAGAGTCCTCCTTGCCGTCTACTGTCTTGCTCGTTCTCCGCCCGACTGTGCAGTTGACTATCTCGTATGAGCTCTCGCGATTGTGCGTGAGCATTGTCTTTTTCGTTTCCGGTGTGAACAGGACGGCTTGAAGCAGGGCTTCGCCTTCCACCCTCTTTTGCCGCCGAGTTGTCGGGTGTGCCTTCGGCAGCTTCTGGCGTGTGTACGGCGTCATACTCCGGGTTGCATACCCGTTCCTCTCTCAGTGTACTGAAGGGGAGTTCTCTTTGGAGTGTTAACTTTCTAAAACGGTCTTCGTGTTCTGGTTCGTCTGCTTCGCCTCTTGTTTTCGAAAGCGCCTGTTGCGGCACGTCTACCAACACGGCGCCGAAGCTTCTCAAAACTACTCCCTCCGTGTGCGTCCAAAGACCGCAGCCGTTTCTCCGTCTTTCTAGGATTTCTTAAAGTTAACAGTATGGCGGGTGAAGGAGAGTACAGCTTCAGTCTTACCACTTTCTCCCCAGTGGGAAGCTCGTTCAGATTGAGTATGCGCTCAACCGCGTGCAGCAGGGAGCGCCGGCTCTGGGCATCAAAGCCAAGAACGGCGTCGTCATTGCCGCGGAGAAGAAACTCAGCACCCCTCTCATCGAAGAGTCCTCCGTCAGAAAAGTTGAGCATTTCACGCCCAACATCGGCTGCGTCTGTGCGGGGATGCCCGCGGATTACAGAGTAGTCATGAAGAAGGGTCGAAAGGAGGTGAGGCATTTGTGACCGAAACGTAGCGCTGAAGGTCGAAGGCCGGCGAATCTGCATTTGCCATGGAGAGACTACAGCCAAATTTCTTTTCTGCGTGTGGATGGAAACAAGTGGTGTAATCTGGGCGACGGCATGCATAGTCATGTTTCAGTGTTATTACGTGGGAAGCACGGCGCGTACTTTCTCAGCTCGCTTATGTGTGCTGCTCCCTCTCACACCTTTACGTAGGGCGCAGCGTCTGTACGGGCCTTCGGCTCTCTTGAGCACCACAGCTGCGTGTCTGCCGCGCGTGTAACTTCTAGCGGTTGTTCATGCACGCCAGGCTTCATTCAAACAAGGCAAAGCCGTAGAGTCTGATGTTGCAGATCCCGTCGCTTGTCAAGACAGCCCTGTGTTTTTCCCTTTCCACCGGGGGGGTGTTCTGTCCCCTGATCACTCGCCATGTGATGCGGCCAAGCACGTGGAGTGTGTTAACGTGCGTCGGCGTTTCATTTTTTTTCCAAAATTAACCTGTTCCAAACCGGGTAAACTGAGCGGCGCGCTGCCAGATGCGAAAAATCGCGCGTTCTGTGTATCTGACGAACGCAGACGAAGGTCTCCTTGTCGTATGTGATGTCGTAATGCGGACGGTGCGACATATTTCTCGGAATCTTGCTCTGCAGACAGGGTGGAGGGGCACGACATGAAGAGGCGCAACTCGAGTTCATGTGACCTTGAAGCGGAGGTCTCGGGGTGTTTTGTTTTGTCTCCGCAGTCCGATTTCTTGAGTGTTTCTCTCCCATCCTTAATTTCCTGTGATGCATGCAGGCAGCGGCTTACAACCTCTTTTACAAAACTCCGATCTCCGTTAGCCAGCTCGTGCAAGACGTTGCAGCTGTCATGCAGGAGTACACGCAGTCGGGAGGTGTCCGCCCTTTTGGACTTTCTCTTCTCGTTGCGGGGTGAGCAGAGACGCTGTAGATGAAGCTTTTCTGGAGGAGATTTAGACGAAAGAAATACTTTAAATCGCTTCTGTACGCACGTGGCGTCCTTAGGATAGCAACGCGCACCAGCATTTCAGTGTGCACGCTCAGCGGACAGCAATGTTTTCTTTCAGAGTCCGCCAACGCCTCCTATAGGGCAACGGCTCCTATTGGTGATCCGAGTGCGATTGGTCTGTTTCATCTGAGCTCATAGGGGGTTCACGCCCCGGGCACAGCAGTGCTTTCTGACGCCCGCATTCTTTTGCTCCGTCTGTTTTTGCAGATACGATGAGTACGGTCCTCAGCTGTACCAGGTGGATCCCAGCGGTGCCTATTTTGGATGGAAAGCTTCAGCGATCGGCCGCGATATGCAAAATGCCAAGACCTTTCTTGAGAAGCGGTAAGAAAAGGTAAAACTTTGCCGTGAGGCGCCGGCGCGCGGTCAATATCGGGTTGCTGTTCTTTTGTGATCACAGTTACACGGCGTTTGCTATCGCAAGTGCAGCGCGGGCTGCTTGCAGAATCTTGATTGTCTGTCTCTCGTAACCGGAGTCATCTTCAGCGTCCTAGGAACTTTGTCTTTGTTCAGTCGATTTGTGTTGGGCGGTCGTGCGTGTCTTCACGTGTCGTCTGGGCACGGCAAGAATAACTGCGGACGCGCTGGAGGAAATCTGGACTCTATAGCTGTTTAGCCGAATACACTACATCGTGAAAGCCACAGCTGGGTTGAGTGACGTGTGGCTGTCCATGTTTCCGCTTGATTGAGCGTTCCTTTTAACGGCCTGCGTTTGAATTTCTGTTTCTGATTTCTGTATGTTGTCCCCTCAGATACAACCCGGATATCGAACTGGAGGACGCCATTCATACTGCAATCTTGACTTTGAAAGAAGGCTTCGAAGGAGCGATGAACGAACACAACATCGAAATAGGAGTCGTTGGTGAAGACCGGAAATTCCGCATTCTGACACCTGCGGAAATCAAGGACTACCTGGGTGAGGTTGAATAAGAGTACGGTTCGAGACATTGCCTGAAAACGTCTGTCGTCGTCGGTGCACATGGCCGCCATAATTCATCTGAAGCCGTAGGTGTATCCCGTGCTGCTCGTGAAAAGAGCGTCTAGCTTGTTTACTTCGTTCAGGGCCCGCGTGCGCTAACCTGCAGTTGATTTTCAAGGCCATCCTTCCTAAACACCAGTGCGACCAAACTAGGACTGCTGAAGGAATGCCCTTAAGTCGTCATGCCATTGCACCGCCTCCTGCAGGAGGCCGCTCTTTCTGATTCCGCGAGTCACGATAGCGTACGTACCGTACGGAAAAAGTCACTTTTGGACGACACCAAGCCTTTTCGAGTCAACTTACGGGAAGGCATGAATGGTATCTTTTGGGTCGGTCGCCCTCCCTCACGGGTGTGAGAAAAGCCAGTAAAGCATTTCGGGTGGAATTGTTTCCGTGACGACGACACTGACCTGCGCTTGCAGCATGCTTGATGGTGAAGTGGGAATCGCTCATCGCAGTGGTCGCCCTCAGGAGTGGGCTGACAATCTCGTGACGCGTAGACAAATGATATACTGACGACGGAGCGAAAACGTCGTGGAATGTCGAGGATGTCAGAGTAGATAGCCACACATCTGCGCACGCAAAATTGTCCGCTTGCAAGTGCGACGGAGTTATCCGTGGTTGTCTCTCCCTGGTTAGCTTCAGATCGGGTGTGCGTCAGTCGAGGAAACCGGGTAGCACGTCTTGTTGGGATGCACAAGACTCATGTGAACAGATTTCTAGCGTAAGTGACGGCAAATCGGTCCAGCGGCCGGGAGGACCTGAAGAGTGGAGAGCAGGCCCAATAGCTGCTACTCATTTGTCCTTCTCCTCACGAGGCCGGTCCGACGCAAGTCTGGTGGGGCCACTGCCAGGAATGTAGGCAGTATGTTCGCACTAGAAAGAAGTCATTGGGTGGCGGTTGATAGCTGTCGCACTCCAGGCCTTTCTTACCAGGGACCATAAATCCGCCGGAACAACAGGATAACGATGCAAATATCATCCGTGGAGAGGTCCAACTCGAAGGCGCAGCCGTGGACGGGAAACCGCTCCCCCAAAGCGTACATCATGCTACGCAATCTAGTGCCTTCAGTCGACCGGCCGAAGATGCGCCGTCTGACTTGCAAGATTAGTGGTAAAAAACTCACCTCAAGCGAGAAACTGTTGGACACGCTTAGATGCAGCCATGAGGCACTGGTGTGAAGCGGAAAAAAAAGACAGCGATACAGTTCGTTGTTTACTTGGTGCTTGAGCATGAGCAGACCATCTTCGAAGTTTCCGTCACTTACAACTCATCGGCCGCCGTTTCGTCACTGACCTGATATTTCCCCCGTAAACTTTAGGAAGTTTAGGGTTTAGGTACTGCGACAAACGTGACGTACCCGCGGAGCCACCCCACCAATCGTGTGTTCCCTGTAGATGTTTCATCCATCCATCAGACGACATCAGATGCATCTCAACCGGACGCTGGGCTCCCAGCCATTGCCCTTCTCACACCTGTCGAAGATACCACTTCTAAGCAGCGGGGACAGCGTCCACAGCCCCGGCGCACGAGGCTGTCAGTCTGTTGAATTCCAAACTGTTCGCAGTCGGCCAACGGTGGGCTTCCACGTGAACCGTGTCTGCCAACCTCTGGTGCTGGTGTCAGCTCCGGTGTAACATCTTCTCTGGGCCCGGGACTTCCAGAAGCACCACCTCCACTGAGACGGCGTCCAGGCATCGGAGGCATAGTCGCTCTTATACCCACGTTTAGAGAGCTGCTGAGTCCGCCCCGTGAGCGACCTCTTTCCCCCTGGCCCCGTGCTGACACTAGTAGTATGCCGGTAGAGCTATGTTTAGGTAGCCTCGCATGTTTCACGTTGTACTGAGCTGGCTCAATATCTTCAAAGTGGCTTTTTCAGACCCCGGTCCTCTGAGGACGAGCGGGATGGATGATGGAGATCGCACGAGCTTCTTGGCGACCGCCGGAGGCGCATCTCCTCTCGCGCCGTCCGCCCGCTCCCCCCCTTCAGAGGAACGCACAGGTGCCGGTCCTGCCCGGCTGCCTTGGGGAACAGTTCCACAAGTATTAGTTGGACCGCTGTCCGCCCTGCGGGGAACGACGGAAGCTGGCTCTCCGGCCGTCGGACGTGGAGGACTCTTTTTCGAAGGTGGACAGGGTTTTGCCGCCTGTTCTCCCTTCGCCTTGTTTTCCGCAGCCCGTGGAGGAGATCGAAGAACCTCTTCCATCACCTTTCGCCCGTATCCTTTTTCATACAGTTCCATCTGCAGGTACTGCGACTCGATGTTCTTCTCGAGCCTACAGGTAAATTGCGCAGACCCGTCTCATGCACCACCGGAGTAGCTCTGGCCTGCAGCGCTCACCCTGTCCCCGCTTCGTATCCAAGCGACTGTTCCAGGTACGAGAGTCTGCTTACCGGCGGCATGAGAGAAGTAGAGAAAAAAACCTATCGAAATCAGTCTGTTGCATGTTCACCAAGTACTGGTATGTAGGCCCAAGTCGTGCGTAACGGCTGAAAGCGCGGTGCATAAGAAAGTGGACACCCCCACCCCAAACATACATCACACACACGCACACACACACACGATGTCGTCACAGGCGAAACAATCGTAGGCCAAACAGCGGAGTCGCAACGTTTCCCTGAGGAAGCACTCCAGCAAGTCTTTGAGTCCTGAAACTGCCACGAGTGCGCATCGGTATGCGACTCTTCGCGACGTGTCCAGCTCTTGCCCCGCTGAGGATGACTGAAAGCCCTCCCGTTCTGATCTGGAAACAACGGCGTTTTCCGTGGGATAGAGACCAGTTCGTCTGCATCAAGCAAGGCAAGGCAGGGTCGGCGACGCGCCAACCAGGTGAGCCGACAGAGCAAGCCATGGATTCCGTGTCACATGACGTGAGTAGTAACTCGTGAACGATCAGCCGGCCTTTCAGGCCAGTTGCTCGAGCTCTGAGTCTGCTCCTGCAACACAAGAGTTGATCGGTTAGCGAGAGAACACACGAAGGCGGCGGCAGCGTAACGGCACACATGCCTCGCCGTACGTCGGTAAGGCTTACGGAGACGAGGGGTCGATAAGCTCGCCGTTCACGTCGCCAGCACGTGTGCGTGGCGCTGGCGAACTGGAAGGGCTTCGCATGGCTTTGGAAATGTTTATCGCAGTGCTTGGATCTGCGGATGAGAGGCCTTTCCTATGCTTTAGCCGCGGACTAGGGAACGCTGAGTCACCACCGGCGAAGAAGAAGGGACTCGACAGCCCCTTAACGGGAGGGCTCGCATAGCCGGCATGCAACGCCGGTGAGTCGCCACCGGCTGTGGTGGAGCTTCTCACAGGGGCGCCCCGCCGGCCTGGCGATTCCCGTCGGCCGTCGTTGCCCTCGAGTATTCGAGCTGTGGCTCGCCGCAGCATTTTCTTCTTAAGACCGGCTTCCACATCCAGGATCTCAAAGTGGCCTCGCCCGTATACGCTGTCAACAGGCCAGTACTCCGGTCTGCTATATGCGCAATGGCTTCGAAACGGCACTTCTGTACGGTCGCACAATGCCTGCGAAACTTCCGGGAACTCCACGTCGTCATATGGGGCGCATTGCTGCAGAGCACAGAAAACAGCTCGCAATCCTATGGCACCATCGTATGCGCGACTACTAACTTGCTACGCAATTCGGCGCTCCGTAGCATCACAGCGTAGCTGCGCTAGGGAGAATTGTCTCTCAAATCACCGTCCCCATACCAGTGCTCGGCTCAAGAATGGCGTACTGCGTACGCAGCAACAAGGCTTACCTTCGGCAAATGCGCCATGTACAAAGATGTGTCGTCAAAAAGCAACCGCACACTTACCGACAAGTCACCGTATTCCCATACGCCCAAACCTGCTGCTGAAGCAAGGTCTCTGGAGAAAGCAACACAAAAGGAAAAGGCGTACAGCGACGGATTTTAGACAGCACCGAGCACACTACTCAGTGGTATGCCCCTTGTGAAATCTCAATTGTCAGCGAATACCGCAAGACTCGACTAGGTTTCTCATGGTCATGTCTCGGCGGGTCCATAGACCGCATAAGAAAAAGTGAAACACTTGAAGCCTCTATCTTGGGACTCAGTGCCGCAGGCGCAGCGGTGCAGGCCCAAACCCTGTCGCACGCTGACTGAGGATAGAAGCTGAAACGACAGTATCCGCCAATTGCTACATCTGATGCAGCCAACTACGCTGTTGGACAGCAGGAGACCTCGAACTATCGGTGTGCCAACACACCGTGCTGCTGTCCGTTTTGACGAAGTGGGTGGATGGCTGCATTGGAGAGTGTCGTTGGCGGCATTGCCGGATAACCTGGGGAGTGATAGAGGAGGGCGGAGAAAACATAGTATCCGAGGGAGGGTCACAGCCATGGCAGCTCCTGACCTACACAACGGTTACGCCATTTACACTTCCCGTCAGCCTAAATGGAAATCAACAATCATGCGGTGCCACAAGAGCGCGGGCTCTTCACAGAGAAAAACATCGTCACGTGAGACATTGCCTGGATACTCTAGGGAGACTTTGCAGGTACCAGTTGTTTGCAGCGCCCAAGGTTGATGCCTGTTGTGCATCGAAAACACCACTACGCGCACGAAAGTGTTCCACACCGACAAGGCTCTTCAGGCTGGCTAGGCTCTTTCGCCTCTACTGGGGACTGCCAGCTCGTTAAGACCGCGGCCTCCCCTGCATGTCTCCTCCACAGAAAGCACAATGCAACAGGGCGAGGGACAGCCGCCGGTGCGCGTGACAAAGCTCCGATAAGCGGAAATAGTCGTGCAGTTCCGCTTACTCACATCAAGGAAGTGGAAGCGCTGCTTTGACTCACACCAACGGCACCGAAGTCACTGACGCAGAGGCACTAGGCAGGGTTTGGTTGATGTCGAGCCCAACCCATGGACTACACTGTGCACAACAGGAACCGTGGCTAGGCTTACGGGGCCTCCGTGGCGGCTTTAGTCATGTCTTCCTCCGTGGTATGATTACCTCCGTGACCGACGTCCACGTTTCGTTGCCACTCCGCGGCGTTTCGCTGGTACAGTTCCATGTACTGCTGGATTGGCCGCATGTAGTGGCAAGGGACGAAAAATCCCGGTTGACACCGCTGTCTGATCTCTGTCTCCAGCGCCGTATTCCAAACCGGTGGGATATCGCGCGGTCGATTACTAATGGATTCACTCTTATTCCTCCATGCCACCCGTTGTGTCTGCAGCTTTTTCTCATGTTTCCGCTTCTCCACCTGCCGCTGGCTCAAGGCGTTTTCCGTATACAACGGGGTCTCCTTGTTCGCCGCCTCTGGCTGCATTGCGACGCTCCCTAGAATGTCAAGTGCGTTGCATTGACCCTCTAAAAAGCCTTCCACTGGACAGCAAGCTCGTTACATCGACGGTTAATATGCTTTTGCTTTATTCCCATATGGTCTCAAGAAGAGAACGGAACGCTACGCCGTTGAAGAGGAAGTGGGAGGCCGCTTCTTGGCGGTCAGGCTGGCGACCTTGTTTCATCGACAGGCCGTGCAGCCCGCCCAACCCTGTTGATATGAAATGAATCTAGATATGATGACGAGTCCAACAAGTGTCTCACGCCTTATGAAATGAGGAGGCTAGCCACAGGAGACGTGTTGTATCGCCGTGTTCTGAACGGAAGGAGACGCTGCTCGGTTTCCCGAGCGAAGGCACAAGCGTAGATCCTACCCAGCGGGTGACTTCCTGGAACTTGCAAGGGCGGTGCCGTAAAAAAAAACTTCGCAATCTGCGGATGCTAATGTACTGCTCGGTGGTGGCTACTGCCGCAAATAAGGTTTCGGAGTGTCGCTCTCCTGCTGGGAGAATCGATCGAGGTCTCGCGCGAATGGAAACAGCAGTGGAATGCAACTGAGCATCCAGCGGTCCACGGGAATGAGTCATGTGGGCTTAGAACTGGCTACCTCTTACTGGAAAGCATGGCATGCAACAGCGTGAACCCTCATACACGCCGACTCAGGACAAACACGAGGTATGAATCATGATACGCCTCTCTCATCAAGTTTCGGAGCTGGCAGCTTGCCGGTTAAACGATGTCCACTGCGCATGCAACGGTGCAGGGGACGGCGAGCTAGCGATACCCGCGCACGCGCAACGTCGCGGCATGCGTGACCTTTGTAACGAAGGTGAACCAAAATTCGAGCCAACCCACTCTCGACAGTGGCGGCATTGGACGCAACAGTTTCGTGTCTCATCTTCGCGCGAGGTACGCAGCCTCCGCCAGGAGACAAGCTACCTGCTGTCACCCGTCGCGCCAAATCCTGGCGGAGGCTGCAAACCTCGCACGTTTCAGACGATGGCTATGGACACCAGGACTTAATAAGCAAGGCGGTAAATGCCGTAAGGCTCAGCGGTGCTACACAGCCGTCAGGAAGCGCAGAGCTCTATGTTGGTCCTGGCCTGGGCAATGGCAGTGAACAACATGCAGGGAAATGAGCTGCCCTTGTCTTTAGCCTGCACGACACAGCCTCAGCCCATGTCAATGTGCTACGTCGTCTAACGGCTCTTGAAACATCAGTTGGCAGCCACGGAACTCAGTAGTAGATGCATTGTCGCCTCCTGTGTCATTGTGCTTAAAGAGATCTCGGGGCAATTCCCTCCGCTCCGCAAGCCTTGTGTTGCATGTTGTTCATCCTGCCCGAATCGGGGGGCCCATAGCCGACCTGTAGCGGGCGGGAAGGGCAACTGGGAGCCAGAGTTCTCTGTGTGGTTAAGCTTAGCAGAGCCAGTCGGCTAAGGCAGCCTATTTGCTTCCGCAGGCTGCTTGACGCCTTCGCGCCACGGACAAAACGACTGACTTCACGGTAACTTTTCACGGAAGCGCATTCTCCTCAGGTGGCGTTCTGTAGCGGCACCGCTCGAGGGGCTTCTGCAGTTTGTCACTGAGTCGTAGTATTGGTCAAAACCGTCGACAGTTTGTTATATTCACAGCGAGATTCGTTGTTGCTGCAGAAGTGCCACTGGCAAGATCCACGCTGAGTCACCGTGCCGCTCTGTGAGAGAGTCACCGCTGCACAGGGATTGGCCATTGGGTTCAGTCCTACGAACCCTTACGGTCGCATCTCTCTGTGCGACGGCCAACGACCCAAAAGTGGAGCCTTGGTGTCGGCAACGATGCGACACTGTAACTGATACGTCACCAAGTCGAAACAGGTGTATCCTTGTGAGTCAGTGATGGCGCGTGGATATGAAGCGGCCAGCGCACTGCAGCCGGCTGCTCAGCGTCTTCCCTGGGTATTGTGGGCTAAAGGTGGAAAGGACTACAGGCATTTCCTCGTTTCAGTGCATTCGAAAGTCAAGGCTGTCAGTTTCTTCAGGACCGGTCCTTGATGGCATCTTGTTATCCCGTCTTCTCTAGGTGCACAGGGGACAAAGAGGGTTTTCAAGGACACACCCTTGTGTTTGTACAAGAAAGACAGCAAGTCCTCTTCCACAGCTCCTGACTTGATAATCCTGATATATACCAAGGACGGCACATAAGCATACTAGCCCAATTGTGGACATAGTTTCTTACGTCACCAAATGCTCCTGAAGGTATGAGGAGTGCCAGGACAGCTCCGGGTACATGTGGCATGAGTCCCTCTCAGTGACGAAGTCTCTGCTAGTATCAGCAGGCCTGCCGCTCAGGGAAGGCCTACCAGCGGTTGACGGATGTGGACGTGTTGAAGAGGTGTACGAAGAAACGCTCCAAGTCACAAGGCAAAAAACAGAGAGCAAAGCAAACAAACCCTGCCTAGGGGCAGCTGTCAATAAAGTGTACCCTTAGGAAAGCTTTGGACGACCTCCTTGTTGCGCAGCGCGAGTCCCACACTAAGAGGAGTTGACAGGCCTCCCAGCTCGCCTGCGATGCTCTGTTACACCGACAGTTCGTGCTGCTTGGAGCGTCATCCGGATGAAAGGAAGCGACGGGTACCAACGATCTCGTCTCTGAGGACCCAAGGGTAGCACGGTGCCGTGTGACCCTGATACTCGGCAGTGTGTTTCTATATGAGTCGACCACCATAACTTCGTTCACAAACTAATCGTAGTCTACTTTGAGTGGCTTTCTTGGAGCTGTAGTGAGCAGCATGTCTTGCAGTCGGCTCGCTGCTACGTGGTCACTGCCACGGTGTGGCATGGCAGCGGTTCCGTAGCGCATCGTTGGTTCCTGCTTTCCTGGGCGTAGAGTTGCGTCACGGAGTGTCAAAGAGAGAGCTTCATGTGCAAGGGTGTCGTGCGGCGTTTTTCACCGGCTAGTGCTCTCCGCGGTTGCATAGGCAACCACGCGGCGACTGCCGGGCTCGGGCGGCACAGCCAGGCCACCGCGCAGGCGACGCAGGTCGGGCTCTGCGTCCGCATGCATGGTTCAGAGCTCTTGATCGAAATGTGCACGCACGTAACAGAGATGAATCTCACGAGTCAACAGCGCAGTACACCATCGCCCTGTCGCCGTCTCACTCACTAATTCTCAGGGTTGCGTTGCGCTTCCATGTGCTAAAGGGGTTTCCAAATACCGGCGAGCACAGGCGCGTGCCGTCGTAACCCCACGAGCACATTCTCAGAGGAAGTATAGCGGCCCTAGCTCTTTTTTCAGCTTGGCAAGACGTGTCCGCAGTGACTATGTAATTTTGACTCGGATCCCGCGGTGCTCGGGAGATTCCAACTCGAAGTCGTTGGCGGTCGAGTGCTCGCTTGAATGGAGCCGCAGTGTGACGCTCCGTCGAGCTGGCTTTTTCGGGCGACGTCAACGTGTGCCGGTGGAATGAATGAAGGAGTTTCTACTTTTCCACGCATATGTACAGTCGTGCGGCGTGTCAGATTGCCGTTCTCTTTTCGACGCTCTTGAGTAGGCTGACGTCGAGTCCCCCTGCTAGGTTCTCTGTCGTACGTTCTCTCGAAGAAGCGGTGTCCTGAGCCATCATCGAGGGGCCCGGCCGCGTACCAACCCGGAGGCGCCCACTCTTGAAGGGCACGCTTATGACGCTCCGCACGGCAGGATGGATAACTCGTGCTACATTCCGATCCCTCCGGAAAACGGAGGAAGCAGCGCGCGTGGTGCCACAGCGCAGCGTAGCGGGCAAGGAGTTCCACACGACACGCATCACCTTCACCCTGCAGATCGCGCCCACATAACGTGGCCAGCTTGTGGTCAGGCGGATGACGGTGTTGCTGGTGTCCCTGCCTCTTCTTTCCCGTCTCGTGTATCATCCAACAGCATTGTTCGTTCGCACTACTCGTACTTTGCGAGTTCGCCGCGCCGGATGTCTCTGCAGGAGACAGTTGCCACGCGAGGGAGACGCGGCAAGCGCGCGGGTCGATATTCAGCCGTTGTCCGCCTAGATTCCGCGCACACGCAGGTTCAACCCGAAGCGTCTGCTCGGCGTGCGGGCAGCGAGGCGAATGCAAACGCCGCCTGGTCACCGGAAAGGGACGTGGCTTGGGATCGGCAAGCGCCCGAGGCAAGTGCTGCTGCAGACTACTCTGGCGATGCTCGTGAAGCAGACGCGCGACCAACTGTAGATGTTTCTCTCTGCGAGCGAGTCGCCTGCAGGGCTCTCTCCCTTGTCGAGCAGGCCCACTTGATCGTGATGGGGGTCCTTATCGCGGTACTGGACAACATGCCGTACTCGACTCTTCTATTTCCCGCCAGTCATGCGCAGTTCGTGTCGCTGGGCGCGTCCGCCATTTTGACGACTACCGCTGTCAGTCAGATAGCCATGGCGCTGTTCTCCGCGTTCCCATTCGCCGTTGGGGCGTTTACCATCGAGAATGTCCCGTTTCTGCGATCCATCAGCATCGCCGTAATTCGAAATGCGGCTGCGAAGGGACTCGGCGATGAATGGGTCGTCAGTACCATCTTGGCTTGCTGGATAGTCGCCTCCTTCTTAACCGCGGCTACGTTCTATGTCTTAGGGGCCATGAGGCTTGGTCGCGTTGCCGATTACATACCCCACACGGTGCTTCTCGGCTGCATTGGTGGAATGGGGCTTTTTATGGTGACAGCTGCAATCGGTGTCACCGCAAACTGCGAATGGGAATGGACTGCTGACACGTTGGCGACAGTCCTCTCTGCTTCTGCTTTTCCGCGAGTTTGTCTTACTCTAATAGTTGAAGCTATTCTGATTGTTGCCGAGGTTAAGTACTCAAGTCCCACATTCACGCCAATATTCCTCTTGGCGTTTCCCGTGCTTTTGTACGTTTTCCTGTTCGTTTTCGGAATCCCGGTTGATGCAGCGAGGCGTGCTGGGTGGATTTTCGATGGTCCAACCCTGCCTTCGCCGGCTTCTGAGGGGGATCAGATAGCTGGACTGTTGGTTGCCGATGGTAGTGCGTCTGTCCTCAGCGGTCTTGGGGCCTCCACCTCGCTGCTGGGAGACGCAGGAGGCCACACAGCGAAGACAACTGGACTGGCGGATTTGGGTGCGGCACGATTGATTGTTCGGGAGACGCCTCAAAACAACCCAGATCTGAGTATCTACTCTCACTTCTCCATCAGAGCCGTGGATTGGCGCTGTGTGGCATCGCAGATGCCTTCGGTTGTTGCAATCATTGTTTTTTCTGTGCTTCATGCGCCCATCAACGTCCCTTCCCTCTCCCTCACAACAGGTGTCCCGTCCAGTCTAGATTACGAACTAAAAGTTCATGCTCTTGCGAGTCTAGCCGCGGCTGTCACTGGTGGATTGCAGTGTTACATGACATATTCTACTTCCACGCTGTTTTGGAAATGTGGCGTTAGAGAGCATGCGGCATCTCTCTTGGTAGGGGTTGGAACAGCTGCCTTGATGTTTGTTGTACCGCCCACTGTGATTCTAACCTACTTTCCGCGGCCTGCTGCGGCTGTGTTCATGTTGCACGTGGGCGTCGTCCTAGTGAACGACGGTCTGATTGCGAGCTTGAGCATTGTCTCCTTCGCTGAATATATTGTGATTATTTTTACCGCCGCGTTTATGCAGATCGCCTTTACCGACGGCCTCCTTGTTGGTCTTCTTCTTGCAGCGGCTCTCAAGTTGTGTCAGATTATCGTTGGCGCCATGAGACACCGAGGATGGGTTTCATGAGTGGCAATGGCGCCCATTTGGCGGCATGTCACAATGATGCTGCGCCGGGCATGAGAGTGGTTCAGCTCTCGTCATAGAGGAGTCCCGAGGCGCAGAGTGTGAAGTCTATGACTCAGAGGGGCGTCCTTCGCACCCTCACAGGATGAATGACCGTATTTTAATTCTGAATGCCTACACATTTGCCCTACCTCCTTATGGGTTTGTCTGCACGATGGATATTCACCGCGTATCGGTTCTCTTCATAACCTGAAACTTTCGGCATGTATGCGTCGACGTTCCAGCAGAAGTGATATCTATGCTGCTAATTCAGTAGTGCAAGCCTGCACATCGAAGTTCCGTCATACAATTTGTTATTTTGCTCCGTTTTCCGCGGCGCGGCGCCGCCGCTGGGATTGTGCAGAGGATCTGCAGGGGAGACGCGACTGTAGCCTTGCGGTACACAGTGGTGGCAGCATGACGCGCGCGGCCGTAGTTCTGTTGCGCTAGCTCCAACCTTCACGGATGCTGAGACGGCAATTTATGCCTCTAGTGGCATGTCGTCCGAGATACGGAGCACCGAATTGACCTATGCTACAGTGGGCCGTATTTTCCGGTTCTCAAGTGCTCGTCGCGTTGCTTGGGCCGTTCGTGGTTCACCACCGTCTTTATACTTGTTTACTCTGGCCTCGCCTTAGGTGCGTGTGTGCTCCAGGTGTGCTAAGGGAGCTCCTGTATGTTCGGTTCAGACTCATTTGGTACTTCGCTTTTCGCCTCTGGTTTGTCAACCCGGGGATGACTGAACATTTCTGGCGGTGTCTTCATTGGTGTGCAAAAAGAATCACACGTCGGCACATTGTACAGATGTGTATATCTGCTGGAATCGGCGACGTTTAAATTAATTTGCAAGATAGGCGTTAGAAGACGGTAACGGTGCTACGTGGTGAAATGGCTCAAAACGGTGTGAGCTCCGAAAGCATACACGCAGGGGAAGTCGCGCTATCCGACAGGCTTACGCGGATCCAGGCGCTCGATTCTTTTAGGTTTTTTAAGGCATGTTCACCTCAAAGGCAAGGCGCGCGGAGGGTGTTGCGCAGTCACTTAGTAGTAAGGTGTGGCGGTCATATCGCATCTCGCCCGTGTAAACGGGATTCGGAAAAAAAATTCAGTGGCCCGAGGCGTAGAGTACAACGAAGAAGCAAGGTAACGCTCTGTAAAAAAAGGGAACTGCTGATGTTCAGGTGAGCTCCTCTAGACACGGAAAGCTCAACACTGTCGTGCGATGATTTGCTGGTATCCCAGAAGTGTCTCGGGGAGCTCGCCGGGAGTAAAAACGCGGAAGCGAGCATATTAAGTGCGACGTGGAGAATCCTCTTCGAGTAAAGCGGTCGAAGTCAGGCTGACGTCTATCTCCTTTGTTTTCTGAAGGTGCTTCGAACATACGGATGTGAATGTAGCTGCCCAGGAGCTGGGCCGTGTCGACGTGTTTGCATGGGCGGTGTATTCAAGTGACGCCACAATATAGTTCGGAAGCGTCCATGACAAAATTACACGCGTGCCAAGAGCGCTTCGCTATTCGATAATATCTAATGAAGGGTACCCAGGGACATCGTTCCTCACGGAGCGAAGGGAAAGCGGGCGCATAGGCAACGAGAACCGGTGCGCCGGACCGTGAATTGTCAATGAAGCGACCGAGATGCGGGGAAGCTGTCCACCGCGGAGCGCGTAGTCCCCGCACTGACGCACTTGCACATTTCTGCGTCCAGGCAGGTGTGCCCGCAGCGCTGTCCCCAGTTTCGACACTGATGTGCGATGACCCTTCCGCCGGAAAGTCAGATTAACGCTTCCATTGCCCACAGGCAGCAAGTGACTTCGTTCGACTGCTTCGAGAGCACTGGCGACCCTCCTGATTAGCGGTCCAAGCTGCTCAGGGTTGTCACACATTCGCTGGGTAGTGTCATGAAGCTGATTCCACGAATCATCACGCGCCCCTGTCAGAGCTCCTAGATCGGTTTCCTGAGCACAGCATGGTCAGGTATCCATGTAGGGGGTCACATAGATGATCCCCTCGAATTTCACTAAGCAAGCGGAATTGGCTGAGCGGCTGCACGATACCCCGGAGGGTTGTGCATTCTTCAGAATTATGTGCCAGTATGGGCGCCTTGGAGTCAAGGTAAGCTTTGTTCTAGCTGTTGAACGAAAGTCTGATCGGGGAGGCGGGTGCTGGCAGACGCTGGTCGCCTCGGCGGGGTTGTCGTGCGACGAGTTAGCCCGAACCCAAATGCATGTATCGCCTCCCATATCTGTAGAATGCATCTGAGTAGACAAGAAGTGCGTCACCAGTAACAAAATTAAGGGTAAGATAAGGCTGACTAGACAGGGCGAGAGTAAATGCCAAAAATAATCATGCCGACCGGTTGTGCGAGGGAATTCAGCGGTACACATTTGACATGTTGGCTCTGCATGCGACCCACCACTTGATGCATCACGCATGGCAGAGAGCACGTCATCTGCAATCTTTCTGCCTTAAAAGGGTTTCATGACCACAAAGAAAACGAGACGCTCACAGCTAGCAAGTGGTGTGATTCAACTATTGGTGCTCACTGTAAGTTGAGGCGGGGTGTCTCGTCTCGGGCAACATCGTTGCCTGGTCGCTACTGCGATGCTCTGCATGAAAATACGCGCGGCCGGATACGACTTCCAGTAGCGACACTGATGTCCAGTGTCAGGCTCCTGCGACGATAGCTCATAATACGTGCCTTCTCTTGTGTTTAATGTTAAAGGAGTTCGCTGTGTGCCTGTTTCCCCCTGTCCCGTTTGTTCGTGGGTATTTTTTCCCAATGTCTCGCTGTGCGGAACAACGGAAAGTTGTGGAGTGACATACTACGGACCGACTGAATATGGAAAGTCTTCTTCGGAAGTGGCGCCTTCTGTCACGTAGTTGTTGATTTCATGGACACATGAGGAGCCTGGGTCGAGTCAGCTCGCCGGCTGGTGCAACGGCACACCAGCGGGTGCGCGTTCACTGTAGGGAAATAATGTCCTAAGAAAGCGGCGGGTTGAAACCTGCGATGTAGAAGGCAATAATAGGGGGTCCTTTTGAGGGACACGTGTCAAGGGGGATCCCCTGTTCCTACTGTACACAAGGAGCGTTATCCAGGGTTTGTCTATTGGGCATTTGACCAAGTCTACCGTCCTCTATGCTGCGACATTTGTTTCTGCTTCACCCTTCGACTTGCTTCCCGGCATCAGTGATTGGCGTTGCACAGCATCATCTTCCCGAGACGGAGAAGGCATCTCAGCGTTCCGGTCTGGATGACCCCCGCACCAAGGCGAGCCGCCGTTCTTCGATTTGTGCTGACCAATGCAACAGGACTTCATGGCCTCTATTTCCTACGGCCCCTTACAATGCTTTATTGATGCATGACTGCCAGGGACTCAGGATGCCCCGGAAGCGGTGGGGTCTGGAAATAGCAGCGAGTGACGAGCGCTGGGTCGAGAGTTTGCCTTCTCTGGGTGAGGTCGGTGATAAGCGCCGCAAGCTCTTGGGACATGAGCAAGGAGAACACAGGTATGCGGAGAGCATTGAGGAGAAGAGCAAACGTGAAGCTCTTTCCCCGTCTTGCGCGACTGCTTTCTCCGACTATACGGTGCTGCCTTCGGAGTCAGCGTATTGCAGCCGTCCTTCGCGATTCCCTTCCCCTCGTACCCACCTGAAGGCTCCCAAGTCGTCATCGAATGGACAGATCGCAGAGCCTCGTAGCTTGGTAGGCCCTCTTTCTTCTTTGAAGCAACCCCTTTTTGCCGACCGCCTGCATAACGCTTTGGTCACCGGTAGAGAACGGGCTGGCGACGCCGGGACAAACCTGGGTAATCCAAACTGTGCAATTTACGCCGCAGGGCAGCCACCCAGCCCGCGCGACCGCGCCACTGTTTGCAGCGCACCGCGTCCAGTGGTGGAGGAGCCTCTCAGTGACGACGAGGACTCTGTTGTAGCGCGTGAGAATGCGCTATCGGGCCGCAGCAGAGCCGGCCTTACTACCCGTGTGAGCAGCAGTT
This sequence comes from Besnoitia besnoiti, assembly GCF_002563875.1. Taxonomy (NCBI): domain Eukaryota; phylum Apicomplexa; class Conoidasida; order Eucoccidiorida; family Sarcocystidae; genus Besnoitia; species Besnoitia besnoiti. The sequence goes on along the minus strand of NC_042361.1, from coordinate 2,161,181 downwards.
CGGAGAACCATGGGTGGAGTAGCGCTTCGTTGGGCGGCGAGTCGGCACGAGCTGGCCGAGCCATCTCCTTTGAATCCCACGCCGCTTTTTGGAACAGCAGGGAGGTATGCATTTTTCGCGTGCGGCAAAGTCCGGTAGACAAGTACAACCCCACGGAGCCGGGGTGGAAAAATGGGGAGGCCACATCGTTAAACACGGAAAAGGCAAGTGGCTTGGAGAGACAAACACCAGCTGATCGTAGATGGAGTGCCCAAGGCGGGGAGATAACGCCTGCCAGGATCGATGAGCCCTCCAGCAGCGATGAGGAGTAGTTATCGGGCGGCCCTATGAAAAGTGGCATGATCAGCATGTGCAGCTCTGTACGCTTCTCCGACAGTGCTGCCCAGAGCAAGCCCTCACGCCCCCTCACGACTGCGCGAGTTGCAACTTGGCGCGCGAAAGAGCAGATTACTAAGACCGCGCAAATCAAATTGAGCGGAAACTGGGTGCGCTTTGCTCGGTTCTAGCCCAAAGACGCGTCGTGAATGGAGACGGAGCTGTGCTTGCAGTCGCGGGAGGGGGGGAGGGGGGCGGGAAGGGGGGGGCGTAGGAAACGTCGTCGAATGTTATTAAGAGTCTAAGAGTGACGGTAACTTTCGTGTTATGCAGCGATCTCCGGGACTGTGGAGTCAGCTTTGCTTCCATCAACGCGTCGGAATTGATGGTCAGTCTGTGATGTGCTGGGGCGGAAGACAGCTCACGGTGACCGATGTTGGCTCCAGGCCCTGCAGATGTCCGGTTTCGCCGGTTGTCACGTTGTTACTACGGGATGGAGCACCTCTGCGTGGTATCGAACGTTGTTCATGAACGCTACAGCTGTCCGACCCGTAGTACAGGTACAACCAGTTGATACAAGCGAACACGTCGGGTTTTATGTGGGGTCTGAGGTTAGGACTGTCACTTTCTGAAGCAGGCTGGCGAAGCGGGATGTTGCCTCTACTTGTGACCGGCCCCCCCACGAAAAAGAGGCCTTGCGCTGGGCACGCAGTAAAAATCCTGCCAACATTTTTCGCTAGCGTATGTATTGCATGATACACTTGGAAGAGGACAATATGTTGTTGGAACATGATGGCAGCATGTATGCATGTCCATTTACCCAGTTCTATTCAGTTGTGCCTGCTTTTGTACGCAAGAGTGGCGTCAAACGAAAGCAATGAAACGCGTAACACCATCAAAGTTGTTTCTCCTTGGGACGCAAGTGTTCTCGACTACCGTTTGGCCGAGGTCAGCTTTAGCAAGAAGAGCGATGCAAATCGCCGTTTCGTTGTTCCCATCATCCACCAAGTATACGGACCATAAACGCCACCTCCGGCTACTCTCTATCATCTCAGGCGACCACTATTGAGCCACGACGCTAGCAGACCGAAACCGTGCAGGGCCCTTGGAGTCATATACGTGTTTGGGCAACTTTAGGACAACGAGATACCACTATCAGTGCGATTGTGGCTTTGCCGGACCAGTACGTGACTAGGCGTAGGATAGTTCCGCCTTCAGTCTGGCCCTATCAACAGCGTATAAGATTGACAACCAGTCGCGTGGGGCGATACTCCGTGCAGTTTTTTTGGAAAGCGGCAACATGCGGGGATACACTGTGAGTGCTTTTATCAGGTATCAAAGGTGAAGCGTTTAATAAAACGCGAGTGCAGACGGCGGGCAGTTCTTGTGCTGGCTTGTAGTGGTCACGGAGCGGATGGCTATCACACCACTACAATTATTTTTGCCTTTGGTTCTCGAGTGTCAGTGCACTCGCGCTCTACGATCTTCCTTTCCCCCGCCCCCCTGTATTCGCCGCATCACCTGTGCTGCGAGGAAAGCTGACATTCGATAGTTAAATCAAACTTTTTTCTCGACATTTCTCGGTCCGCAACCTCTCTGCCCCCTTGACGTGGTAAAACTGCCGTCACCCGAGGAGCATTGACAGATCGGACGAGTCAAGCACTCGTAAAGCGAGAGAACGCTGCTGGGCTCGTGTGGTTCCCTAATGAAACCCTACCCCAAGAGCAATGACGGTCTCACGCATAATGCACGGTGTTGCTGTGCTGGTGGCCACTCAGCTTTTCTCATGGGCGAACGCAGAGGATGCTGTCCTGCCTGCTGGCGTTAACCCCCCTGAAGACCCACAAGCAGCTATGACGAGCGACGAACCGGTACATGAGGTTGCTGAGGACCAAGTAGACATTATGAGAGCGATGAACCACCGCCGCCGATATACCGCCCCGTATGTCTTGCCTCAGCCATATCACTATCGTGTTGCGCCTTACTATTACCCCCGCTATCTCGAGGAGCAGACGGCGTCGCAATTAGATGATCCGCAGATTGTCGATACTCCTCAGAAATATGATGACACCCAACCGTTGACAAATGCGAGTGAACTTTCGCCTCACCATCATCACCGCTATGTTCCTGTACCGTATGGCTACTACTACGCGCCCATTGGATACTACGCTTCGCCGTATCCTGTCAGCCGCCCGTACCCGAGGTATCTCAAAGGTTTACATCGCGCTGCTGCCGTTGACAGGAACGCTGCCGCTCTCTCCAAGCGCTCGGCTGCTTCGAAAAAATTAAGGAGCATGGGACACCGAAGATATGGCTATTACTACTACGTCTCCAGCAGTCCATACTACCGCTCGTACTACGGCTACAGGAGCTATCCTTACGGGTATGTCCGTTACCTGTATTAACGTTCATAGGGTCGAGTCGGCTGGATGCCTTGGTCTATTGAAAAAGTTCGAAGAGCATCCTTGTCTTAAGGGTGGGAACCTTTTTCGCTTGCGTGTTGCACCCGCATACAGGTTGTACTGCGTTTTTTGAAGCGCTTTTTTCCAATGCTAGCCCGCGTTGAAGTTGATGGTGACGGCGCCGGTCCCGTAATTTGGGAGCGGCCGCTGCGCCGCTTCGCAGCTTCCTAGTTCCTAGCTTTCTCGGGTGTCCAAGTACTAACAAACTGTTTTGTCCAGGAACACAATAGGTTCTGTTCACTTAAAAAAATTGTCAATTGAGTCACTGGGAGCGGCCGCTCGGGCGCCGAGGCTCATTTCCGTCAATAAATGTGAAAACGACGCGTGGAATCCCACGCACAGCATGCCTAGCCCTACCGTATTTTACATGGTCGCCCCTCCCATCGCTTTCTTGCAGCAGGCCTGTTGCCGTTGCTGAGACGACGCCCAGCAAAAGGTTGTGGCAGTGCCCGGCTTCAGGCGTACCTATGCACTGTTGAAGTAGCGCTCCCTTGCTGGATGATGCCTGAAACCATCTTCCCTGCATAGGTACAAGCCTTACAGATACTGAGTTAAAGCATGCCCGGCCCGCTGACTGGGCAGAACATGCGCGGGTCAACTCTGGCCAAAGGCTGACGAAGCACTCGATACACAAAGTGTGACCGCAGCCTAAAATGCTTCTGAGAAGAGCAGGACCTCAGTGCACAACGGGAAGTACTGAAGGTTATACGTTACGTGGATGGGCTGCTGGGGAGGTCCCACAATTTGAAACAGATGATATGTTGCAGGTGGAGGCCGGGCGTGATCATACGGTTTTCCCCATCGCCGAGGCGCCGGCACTCCCTCTACAAAAGTCTCTATATCTCTGCGCCGGATGAGATATGAAGGATTCCTTCCTTTCAACGGGAAGGCGCCGTGCAGTTAGCAGGGGATATCTTGTGCAGGCACCAGCTCATCTCGGAAAGTAATGTTTACGTATGATAGTGTCTGTCCCCTTTTGGTCGGCTCGTCGGTCCTGTCGATGTTGGTTTTCCTCACACCATTTTTGGGGCGTAAACTAAAGCCGGCAAGCGCGCACTTGCCTCGGGAGGTGATGCGGTTCCTGATTCGCGTAGTTCCGGTATTGGCAAAAACTGCGCAGATTTAGGGCGGCCACCATAACCCATCTGGTCCTCGTAATCTACTGTTAGAAGAAACCACTCACTGGGTGTTTTGCTACAGTGTGCATATGGTATCTGATTGTACTAAAGAGAGGGTCACTCGAAGACGCAAACGGCCAGTTCTCGCTGCTGGCGTGTCGCTCCGCGGCATACGATGTAGGACGCGCCGGTGAAACTTTATGTCTGCACCAAGTCTTCAACATACCATTCCCTCACCAATTTTCTATGCCTGCCTGTCAAAGCTCACTATGCTATTGACAGTCAGTTAAAGGCCGTGAGAACTATCTAACTTCATATACAATCAGTGCTACGCCTTCCTGTCGTGCCGTGGTCTGTGGCTTCCGGATGGCTAAACCGGTTTCGTATCGAAGATGTTTCTCATCCTGTACGTGGTCTCGCCTCTCCCTCGCCGCGGCAGCCATGTCTCAGCACATACGGGCCCCAGATACTGGCACAATGCCGAACCGGTTTCTTGGGAGTTTGGCTCGTATGTAGGTTTCGTGCGGCAGTGCTGCCCGACACATTTGGAACGCCAGAGCGACGACAGGCCTGTTTGGTGGCAGGTGTGTCTCAGGAAATGGGCCTCCACTAGTTCAAGCTCACTTGCAAGTCATCCTCTAAAAAATAGCCGAAACTCTTGCCTTGAAGCTACAGGAGATGCCACCTCGTCGCCATGTCCCGATGTAGGCTTCGGTTCGGCACAAGTGTGTCGCGTCCGCCTTTGCCGGGCGCATGCGCAGCATGAAACTGGCGGCCAAAATAACAAGAAGCTGATCTAGGTGTGTCGCCATCGTCTCATACGAGCAAGCAGTTGAAAAAGTCTTGGGATTCTTCACTTATCTGAGTTTGTGTAAACACGGGACTAAGCAACTCTTTATGAAAGCCTCGGTTTGTATCAGCAAAGATACGGCTACTTCGCGTACTTCTTCCCCATTCGCCGCTTGCCTTGAGGCGTCTCTTGAGTCCGCGGAGCACGCGAAGCGTAAACAGAACACACATCTCAGCGCACACATCTCAGCGCATTGGCGAAACGCGAGAGAGAGATGTGTGGTTGGCGCCTTCAACGCCTTGTGAGCCGTCAAGAGGCCAATGTGAGGTTCTAGTTGATGGCGTTCGGCTGCATCACTGCGCCGCCCTCGCGGCGTTCTGCATTCCGCTCCTTCCGTCTTCCTGGCCCACAAAGCGGCCTTACTCGAGTGTGAACTGCGGTGCACCACTAAATCAGTCTATCCGGTGTTCTTCGTCTGCCGAAGCATTGTCGTCTTTGTCAAATTTTTTTGACATTGAAACATGTCACGCCCTCCAGTAAGTGGCGCAAAGAGTATCGACAGCGTATGATATGGCGTGCGCCATGCCATAGAAGAGCTTGACGCCATGAACGTGAACCCTAGACAGTCTCCGTCCTCAAACCGGCCTGGGCGATGGCGCCGCACCAATGCTGCTGCTACCTAGCGCCGTAAGGTGCGTTGCCTTGCTGGGCGTTATTCCAAACAGGCCTCTTTTTCTGAGCCTGTAGCTCAAGACGTTCTCCGCGACGGACTATGGCTTCTGGCCGCGACTCTTTTGCCGACCTGACACTGTCACAGCATGGGCACGAGGCGCGGACTGGTGACTTCGTTGAGGGCTTTCCCCACGGCAATTTTTTCCTCACATGCTGTGGCAGCGGTAGCTCCCTCAGGGGTTGTCGTCGACCTTCGCTAGTCACCGTGAACGAACGAACTTCTCTGGGAGAGAGTGACAATCTCTGCGCTACGGGACGCACAATGTCCAGTTCTAAAGAAAGTCGCGCTGACAAAAGTTTCAGCTCCTCACCAGGGGAGCCCACACGCGTCTCTCCACATCCGTCCCCTGGTCTCGCTGAGACGCCTAATGACTCAGCTTGCTCGCCCCCTTTGTCAGCTGACGGTGATTTACCTTCGGTTGGCGGCGCCAGCTTCCTCTTTGAGCGGGGTGCGCCGACAGTGGTTAAGGTTCTCGAGGCTCATGATGAAGACGTCCAGGCCTTCACCAAACTCCTCCTCGCGTTCGCGTCCACGATCATCAGTGTCCTGGGGGACTCAGGTTGTGAGGCAAACGGTCTGAAACTGTCCTTCTTTCCTTCTCTTGCGTCGGTCCATTGGTTTGGAGCCGTGGTGTCAGGGGCGACGGATTTCTCCCCCGGCGTCGACTCACATGTCCTAGAGTGCGTGCCCACCCGCGACGAGTGTGTCGGAGGCGCAGTCTCTACAGGTGACGATGGTGGCGCTGAAGCTTGCTCGCCTGCATTAGTGCGGGCCGCATCCATGCTAGCCGAGGTTCATCAGGCCTTCGTGCGTCTGGTGACAGACTCGTCCCTGAGTTCGCCCCCAGAGGGTACTGCAGCGGGGGGAGCGCCCATCTTGACTCCTCAGGCGGAGCTCGAGCAAGGTGAGCACGATCACTGTTTGCCGCATCATCCGGCAGACCTCGTGGTGATCCAAAAAGAAACGGAACTTCTTCGGCAGGAACACCACCGAAAAGGGCATCACGCAGAGCTCGTCATAGAGCAGCCTGGTGAACCCAGTAGCGACTCCGATTCGGGGCGTTCCACCGACAGCTGCGGCGAGAGAAACGGGTTTGTCTGGAATGCTGCTGGCGTCGACAAAGCGCCTACTACTCCACCCGCGGGAAGCTGTCGGCGCGAGCTAGGCCACCATGCACGGGCAGATCGAGAAGAACCTGTGGAGGAAAGAGAAAATGAAGAATATACGGGCGGCTGGGGGGATCATGACTCTCGAGAGTTACCAGCAGAACAGGCGTCTGAAGAGACTGCACGGAAGGCCAAGGAGCTGAAAGCTGCGACGTTGAGAAGGACACGGATTCTTCTCTCCCAGGGGCAGAAAATACGGTATGAGCAGCAGGTGCTTGGCCGTCTATCGCGGGCATTCTCTCTTTGTTGCATCTTACGGAGTAGCCCTACGGTCCTCTCCTCATTTCTTCTGGCTGTGTTGGCATCTCCTGGCGACTACGAGGACCCTCTGTTCCGCGCGTTGGGAGCTCTGTGGAGGCTCTGCGATCAAGCAGAGCCCATTGCGGTGGAGGCAGACGCTGCAGACGAGGTCGTGACCGTAGAGAAAGCAGCAATGATGGACAGGGCATTACACGCCACAAATGAAGAGAAAGAGACCTCCCAGAGACACTCTACTGTCTGCAAGCAAACAAGACAGAGAAGTCACGACAAGGAGATAGAACCTGTAGAGTCACATGAGACGTCGGCAACGGAGCGTGCTGAAAGAAGTGGAGAGGGAGAGAGAATACAGCACGACGTACCGGTGGGGATAGCTTGCAAATGTTGTCCTTTTTCCCTCATCAATCGCGCGGAGTGTGTCGAGTATATCCGCGGATTCATTGCGAATATGATTCCGTTTTTATTGTGGATATATGCGTCGCGGTGTCTCCTGCCGGCTCACAAGCTCTGCATTCTTCATAACCTCTTGAGCGGCCTGGACGCTTCTCATGAGCATTTCCTCTTTTGCTCGGAGCAAAAGGAAGCTGACGCAGGCTGCGAGGCTGGCCCCGCAGCAGCGTTTGCTTCTTTGCATGCTGTCGAGAAAGCACTCCAGTCTCACTTATTCCTCTCGAGCCCTCCAGACAATTTTTCGGGTGTCGAAGATCTCTTGCTTTTGCTGGCGGCGAGTCCCTCAGCACTCGCTTCTGCACGAGCGGGGAATGAAGGTTGCGTAGCCACGCGCTCGAGCGGTGCTGACGCAGTTTCGCCACTCGCGTCTGGCCTCCCACTTGTATCGTTGGGGGCAGCAGTCGCAGCTGAGTCTCCACACGCCGTCCTGAGTCTGCCTTCGCCAGGCGGTCCAGACTTTGGACAGCTTCTCCTCTTTTCGGCAGCTGCGGCGTCAGCAGCTTCTGCCTCGACAAGCGCCTCCTCGCTCAGTGCAGCCCTTTTCCCGTGGGCAAGGATTGACGAAGCTCTCTTGGGGACTCTAGGAACCGTGGAGCAGGCCAAGCTGAAGGGCAGTGACGCGGCTTCCCTCACGCCGTTCTTCCATGCCAGCGGCGCCGCCGCGAGGGCAGCGGCTGCGGCTGCCTTCTCTGCTCAGCGAGAATCCAGCGACGACTTCGTGCGGGTTCTCACGGGCAGGTGGCATGAACGTCAGCAGTTCAGACAGGCCCGCCGGAAAGGAGGAAACGGGTTCGCAGGCTCACGCCATGAAGGACTCGTAGGCTGTAGAGGAGACAGCCCTAGTCAGGCAGACGGCGACAAGTACATCGGGAAAAGCAGGATTACGTCCACTGATGGTGGTGCCCACAACGCTCCGGCGTCAGGTGTGGCGGAAAGCGAGAACGGGAGCGGCGCCCCCCCGTCGCTGAGAGAGCAAGAAAGAGGGGAAGAAGCTGGGCGCCGAGTCGCAGCGAAGACGGCTGTTTCATGTGCCGACGGGACGGACAACACCTGCGGCGATTTATGCGACTGCTTCATAAAGGAGCAGCCCTCGTCGTCAGGGTGCCCCCCGCGATTAGCAGACGCGTCAGAAGCTGGAACGCTGGTGCTTATTCGAGGCAGCTTAGGGCCGCCTTTGCCACGCATGACGGCAGAAAGGCAACAGCAGTTATTCGTGCGCTGCCTCTCCACTTTCTCGTTTTATTCCGGAGTGTGCTCCGCTGTCGAGGACCGGGCGGCTGAGGAATTTCTTGTGGCGGACTTTTGGTTAAACCTGCATGAGGAGGCGCGGAGGCAGGATGGTTTGTTCTTCGAGGGATCTGTGTGTTTTCCGCGGTCAAACGAAGAGATGTCGATCCATAGACGGAACGGCGTCAACCTGGACCTGGTCGGAGGCAGGCAAAACACCTCTGAGGCGTCTCTTAGGGTAGGTTCGGCCATAGGGCAGAAGGAGGAAGAGATTTTCCTCAGCGCGCAAGAGCATATGGATTTCCTGGCTGCTGGCTTTCTCGCAACCGTCGCCAACAATGAGGCATTCGAGCCTGTGAGTCTGCACCACATCCTCCCTCAAGCTGTGTTGCCCCTTCTCCTTCAAGAGCTGCGGGAGGGCGCAGATGTCTCTTCTTTCAGCTTCTCTGAAACATCGGACACCCAAACACAGGAGGCCACGGCAAGCAACGAGAGCGAGCACTTGTGTTCCTTAGCGGGCTTCTCTCCAGGATGCGCCTGCGAGCCGTGTCGCAACGCGGAGTCGCTGCTTGAGCCAAGCACGAATAGCGAGAGCGAAGATGAGCGATCCGCGGGTCCCGAGTCTGAAGGCGTGCCACTGGATGCCGCCGCTGCTGGCAGCGATGCAAACAGGCGGAGTCTTGCTCGCGTCGTCGGCACAGCGTTGTATAATGACCCGTGGGCACTGGAGGATTCGTCAAGCGGTTTCGCTAACGGCGCCATCACCGGGGACAAGGCCGTTACTTCCAAGCTCTGCCAGAAAACGGGCCCGAAACAGCCAAGATCGGGTTGTGGGGAGTCCTTGCACACGCTGGACAAGCTCCTCCAGTACTCCGCTGATCCGTGGAATACGGGGCGCGTCAGGATGCCCGTTAGCGAGTCCTTGATGCTCCAGGTCGGAATTACACTAGGAAGGCTTCTCTTCGGAATCGAGCAGAAGACGGTCGCCGCTCGCAGCACCAGTGGGCACAGTTACGCTTGGAGGGCCTGCTTGACGGGTAAGCGCCGCGCTTCGCCCCCAGGCGCAGAGGATGGAGCAGTGGACGACGAGGCATGGCAAGATGTCGTGAGGCCTGCGATCGCCGACCAGACACGCCTGCTGGGCGGCATCTTCTTGGGTGTAAACGGTCTGCATACGTCTCCAGCGCAAGCTACGCCGAAAGCGGGAATTCAGCAGGAAGCTGCAGTCGAGTCTACTGACTACCATATTCCCGAAGGAGGTTCAACACCGTGTCAGAAGTGGCGCGGGCTGCTCACGAGGCACAGTTGTTCAAGGCGCCAACTGCTCCATCTTCTTCTCGTACACAAGACGCATCATTTCGCATGTGCGTGCCGCGCTGCGAACGGCACGTGGGGCTGCGACCAGCTGGCTCAACTAGCAAGCTGTCAATACGCGTCAATGCTCAGCCTCCTGACCGAAGATGGACGAAGTGCTGCAACGGCACCCGATATATCAGCGGATGCAAAGGGAGAGACGGCGCAAACAGCCACGAAAAAGGAAGAAACGGTGACTCTCCCGTCGTGGGCGTGGACATCGGTCCGTCAGATGTTGTTGCGGAGGCAATTCGTGTGCGCCTTGCAGGTCGGCCACCACAGAGCGGAGGCAGAGATGTGTCTTAGGGCCTACTGGATTTTTTCGGCACTTCGCAATGCGTTTCAGAAAACCTGAAGGCGCGGAAGGCTGCCGCGGCGGCAGCCTCGCCTATGCGGTTATTGCAAAGTCAGCACAGCGAGAGCGGCGTGCAGAGAGACCGCCGCGATACAGCTGCGTGCGAGAGGCTTTCGTGTAGGCGGCAGAGTGCACTCGTGGGGCTACTGCCCCTGAGCCTTCGGAAATCTTTTGCAGACGCTTATTCAGGAGGGAAGCGAACGTAGCCAACGAGCGCAGTGCAGCAGCCCGCAGTGTCAGAGTTCCATGACTCGAATAGTGGATAGTTCCTGCAGTCGATGCAGCCCGCTTGCAGCTGTGGCAACTGCAATCGTTCAGGTTGCGGGAGACAGACAATTCGTTCGACATACTCATAATTCGTTCCTTGCAAAGAAGGCGGCGTCGCTTTCCTTGAACGGGTTTCTGCGCGGAACCGCCTGTGCTACTGAACGAGTTCAGACAACTTCTGACGCGGCGTCGCAGAAAGGGTCATCTGCACGTAAACGCCTACAGGCGACAAGAATCCCTTCTGCATGGTAGTGGCTACGCCTGTAGCCCGTGTTAGGGCACCACGCGCCTAGTCGGTGACCACGAATAATGGGATTTCGGCGGGGCACATGTGACCGCTTCGCCGAGAGAATTGTACAGTTTTTCGGCAAAGATGTTTCCGCATGCAAGCAGTTTCTGCACAGGGAGACACCACTCACATGTCGAAAACACCGGTGTGGAATGTCGCTCGAAAGGTCAAACAAAGCGCACACGTCCTGCTCACTCATACTGCCGGAAGGACCGGCGGAGGCGTCCAGCATACAGTCAAACATGAAGACGAAAGTCGAGCGCGTCCAGAATACGCGGCTTGTGCCTGCCAGGATCCGTTGCCAATACACGCATTCCGTTTCATGCCAGCTCTCAGAACGGAGGCTTCAAAGTCAGTGCTTCCGTAATCCTCCTCCTTCCTGTCACGCTGCCTTGGTCGCCCCCTTCCCCCGTGCTCCTCTCAACGCTGGAGCTCGTGACTCACGACCTCTCAATTTAGGAAGGCACCACTTTTCAGAGGGCCTCTTCCCGCTCGTCGACTCGCAAGCACCGCCCTCCGCCCCCCCACCTGACCGTTTCTAGTCGCATCCGTGCTAAATGTGTCATACTCTATTTAGAGTCCAAAGTTTACACTCACTCCCAAGTTACCAGCTGCTTCGACGCCCTTCACAAAGCCCTGGCTTCCCAGAATGCCTCCCGCCGCTCCAGCTGCTGCAGCTTCGTCTGGGAGGCAGCTCAAATTGAGGTGAAGTTTCCCTTGTCTGGCGGCAGCTGCGAGCTGTAGATTCGTGTCCGGTACTCGATAGGCCGCGCCGAATGACAGAGGCGTTGGCTGTTGAGACTGCTGGATGTGCTGCTGAAGCTGTTCAAGTTGTTCTTGTTGCCTTTGGAGGACTTGCAAAAGAGCCTGCTGACTCCGAGTTTGTCGCGTGTCTCTGCTTCTCTCTGCGTTTCGTTCCTTCTCCCACTTGAGCAGCTGCCTCTGCAGCTGGAGGCGGAGTGGATTTGCTCCCCAGCGCTTTCTCTGCTCTGCGGCAGGCACAGAACGCTTCAGCAGGTTCTCGAACTGCTGGAGGCCAGCCGTTACAGGAGACGGTGGATTACGTTCTCCTCCCTGGTGGAAAGAGCTTGATTGATGACCTCTCTTCTCTGAGGCGTGGGCTCCAGGCACAGGAGACGCAGGCACAGACGAAGGCATTAACTGCAGAATGTGGAAGACAAGAAGATTCATCTGCTCCTGGAAGATGCTTCGTAGAGCGGAATCAACAATAGAAAGTAAACGTTCCTCTCCCTCTCTCAACTCCGTTGCTACCTCGGTCTCCTGCAGTCCTTGCAACCCCGCGGAGTCCTGGGCCGACGCAGAAAGCGAAGCGTTGGCTGCGTTCCGAAACGACTGTCGCGCTCCCGCAAGGACTTTCTGTGCTGTAGAGCCTTCTAGCGGAAGCTTAATGCTATCTAGCGTCTCAAAAGAAAGTTCTTGCGCTACACTGCCCTCCGCAGACTTCTCGGGGCCTTTCTCGCCCGCGTCTCCTCGATCCATACGAAGAAGCGTTCGGCTCAGCTCCTCAAGCTCGTCGTTCAGCTTGGCAACCTGGCGGAGTGCGTCAGAAACCGCCAGCCCCACAGCTGCGTGGATCGCCGCTTGCAGATGCGTCGATCTTGCGTCTACATGCGGGCGCCCTGTGCGCTTTCGTGGATCTTCCCGAGAGTTATTTCCAGCTTCGGTCAGGAGAGCATCAGCGGACAAATGGCTGGTCCGCTTGGCTTCTCCAGGAGACGGCGAGACATCTTTCCCATTCTCTGCCTCCTCCTGAATCAAGTGTTCCTCGCCATCCTGGTCTCTCAAACCTTTCGGAGAAGGCGGAGAGAGAGATCCTGAGAACGACTTTAGGAGGGGAAGCACAGGGAACTGGGAAGAGATCCCCGGCGCTGTGGCGCCCCCGAAAACCTGGCTGAGGGCATCGCTAGGCGCCCACGTCCTCGACTCTGCACGCCTTGTTAAAGCGCTCTCAGGAACATCGCCTGATCCAGACAGTCCCGTTTGGAGTGCCGCAACAGAGGACGAAGCTACTTTTCGATCTAACAGGGAAGCTGACGAGCATACCGGGGTATCTGGATGCACACAGGGAGAAAGGGAAGCTGAAGGTGTAGAAATGTCCGACAAAACAAGCGGATTCACGTCGAGTAGTAGAGCTGCCAAACAACCCGCATGCTTTCGTGAGGTACTCGGCAAGAAGTCTCGTGGGGTCAGGCCATGACGCATTGCGGACAAACCGGCAGAAGGGGGGGGGGAGACAGCAGCGGAGCCAGCAGGGACGCCACGTCCATGGGCTGAGAAAGGGGCAGACCAGAGAGAAGCTGCCGGAGTTGTCGAAGGTAGCCGAACAGCCCCGGCAGTCGAGATGCCAGCCAACACCAAGCCTGAGAACAGCGACATTTGGCCGTAGAATGTCTCACCAACCAAAGTAGAAGAGAAAAAAAGCAGGCAGCACAGAGGAACCGGAACAAAAAGCAGACAACGAGCCGAGGTACGCGAAGCGGAAAGCAACCGGCAGGGAAACAGAAAATGGCGCATAGATGTGTCCCTTCCCACAGCGGAAGGAGCATGCCGGTGTCTACCCGACACAGGTTTGTGGCGTTTCCATTCTGACATATGCTCCGGTGCGCACCCCGAACACGCGGGAGACCGCGAGTCCGAGGCGGCCCGTGGCTGATTTACCATAGGCTGCCTTTGGGGCGTCGACGGTTTTGTACAGAAGGTATGTGCCCGCAAATTATTTTCTGGTTTTTGAGGGACCCTTGAAAACGCCATCGCCGGAGACGATGGAGGACAGCAAAGCCACGATAGTGAATAACGCAGTCGAAACCAGCAGTTAGACCCCACGGGATGAGTTAAACATCACGATATGAAAAGAAATGATTCATTCTCCTTTCTTGTGGAGCCATGGAGAATAACATGTACGTGTTGATTTTCCTGAAACAGGCTACTGGAAAAGCGGAGTGACACCACAGCGCTTGTCTTGTCCAGGGCACTGTGCATGCGCACGGTGTGCCGTCGGCGCAGACAGGTACACAAAATAGTAATACCACTTATGACGCCTGTTCCCCTCGCTTCTTCCAGTTTTGGCTTGACCAGGAACAGGTAACCGATGAATACCAGACAGTTGCCAAGTGGGTTCACAACTGTCTGTATGTTTCGTATCCTTATCCCAGCCAGGGCCCTCTCCATTGTGGCCGCGATTTTACGCGGCGTACTGGTGACCCCCCTTCCTAAGACAGATTCGGCGTGTCCCGGGTGTCTAGAACCCTTCATCTGTGAGTTCATAACGTAAAAAATATTATTACAATATTTTTGTCTGAGAAAGTATCGGATTCCAACACTTCCATCGGTCTGAAGCAGTCCTGTGGGTCGGTGGTATACTGCAATCAGAAAGAATTCCGTTGTCTGTATCTTATAAGCCGAGTCGTCTTCACTATTGATACTGCATTGATATAAATATCGTACAAGCAATCAGCTAGTTATTGTCACACACTCAGTATAATTCATCGCCAATACACCACCATATAACTCAACTTGAAAAACAGTACCATTCAACTTCGCAGGATAAGTTGAGTCCATCGGTAAGATTGAGACCCTAACTTCCCGTGAAAGCTCCTAAAGCTGACGGTACAAACTGTAAACAGAGGACTCCTTGACTTGACTCCTTCAGTTTACGTAGATGCAAGAGAGCTTGTATTCCGTAAAAGTCGAAACCTGTAGTCTAACTCGTAATATGTACTCCCCAGCCAAAGGAAAATCGTGTCATTCGTGAGCTCTGGTAGCTGTCGAATGAGACATCGGTTCCGCGCAGACGCTAATATACGGCATCAGACAGCACATCAGCAAAGACGTGCCCGAGAGTTTATAACAGCATTCAACTCAACATTGCCTCTACTGGTGGCCCTTCATAACCGGTTTACCTGTATGCGAATTACTATTAGGGTCAATGTCCTTGAATCTGGTCTCACACGCTACTTCTTCAGTAAAAGTGGCGTACCTTACGACCGTTATATGATTTAGAGATAGAATGTAATGTGGATTAATACCCAGGGTGCAAGGACATATCCCTATATCGTCTCTCGCCCGGTGCGACAGACGCTTTGCCACCGCAGAAAACACTTTAATGTGTCATAGAATCATTTCAATAGAGACCGCTGTTTTACCTCTTGCAGGTGAAAGGCTACGGGCCAACGGGGCATCTGAAGCACTGTTGTTTTATGATCGCAGTGTAATTGATTGAGCGTGCTCATCCGACAGTTGAGTAACACAAAAGCGGATAGCATTGAATTAACAACTTCACATGTAAGAACGACGCAGCAGCATCTTGTTTCACGAAAAGGCAGTCCCACGCGTATTTGCAACGCACGCCGCAGCCAGTCAGAGTAAAGTGCTGATACAGAGCAGCAACGCAGCGTCCTCAAAATAGTGGCATCACGTCGAACTCAAAACAGTATTGCCGGCTACCATCGACCTCCGCTCAGCCGCGGAAGGATCCGATGAGAAAGCGTAGAATAGCGAAGAAAGAAAGTCGCCTTGATTTTACCATTTTGCTATGTCCAGCGTGCGAATCGTAACACAATCGCAGCGGCGAGCAGGTAGCGCCGCTGACTTGCAACGGATGGGACTGTTCAGCCCCAACGGGTGGGCGGTACACCAGCCTACACCCGCAACAACTTTTGTGGTGCTCCCTCCCCGCAGAAGTAAATGTCGTTGCTTGGAGGCTAGAATATAGCACGCCTCACGACTGCAGTCTGAGAGAAACCGCGGGCAGAACAACCCTGAAGACAGGATGGCATCCTCAGCCTTCGGAGCACCGGAGACCAGGAAAAAGCCGCGCGTAAAGAAGAATTAAGAAAGCGTCTACTTGCCGGTTATTGGGCGGGAGGAATCGCGTCGAAATCAGGTGCTGCAGAACGATCACGCCTGAGTGCCTACATGGGGGAACTAAACGATAGTATGGAGCAATAGTGCATGCACATCAGACGCCAGCTCTCACCTCCAATTCAAACTGCCTACAGCACATCTCCAACGCTCCTATATTCCACGTTTTGTTCAAGACGGGGAGCTTCAGAAACCGGTTCCCTGTTAAACATATTACAAGTCAGGAAGACACGCGAATGTTACCGGCAGGGGTAAATCTGTAGAATGCCACACAATCCTACACGGTGTCAAGCTGGCGGCAATGCCTGTTACACATCCTCAATCACGGGGAATCCCTGAGCACGTCCACAACGCAACCGATAGAACAGTGTTCACAGTGCATCACCGCTACTCAGTTGTGCGTGCTGCGAGCCTGTGCCGACAAAACCTGCAACGATATTTTCTATTCGTCCTCAGTGCTGAATTGTATTACGGTTCCCAGAGATCGCTTTACCAGCATCTGCACGCTTCACCAGCAGTGCAATCTCTAAATCGTTGTTCCTTCCTGCCCGGACCCAAGCGTGGACGGCCTAGCCTGGTGTGTGTCACTGTGTCACCCATTCGAGGCGCGGAGACGGTTGGTGACTCGCCTGTTGACGAACTATGCATGCTGCATGTCTGACCACTCAGCCTCCATTCTGTACTCTCACGAGCACGGGTGCATCCGTCACGTCGCATCGCAGCTTGCATTCAAACGCACACCTCCTCACAGTCAACGGACGCCACATTGAAGATTCCGATGTGTTTGGAGCCACTGGCTTTGCGTATATGTCTCCCGAATGTGGTGCAAGCAGAGACAGCAGTGAATTGCGTCGAGGTAAGGCGTCTGGTTTCTGCTTTTCATACGACTTTGAGACTCGGTCAC
The DNA here is from genome assembly GCF_002563875.1 of Besnoitia besnoiti. Lineage (NCBI taxonomy): Eukaryota > Apicomplexa > Conoidasida > Eucoccidiorida > Sarcocystidae > Besnoitia > Besnoitia besnoiti. The sequence goes on along the minus strand of NC_042361.1, from coordinate 2,144,613 downwards.
TGACTTCCCGAACGGAGCAGCAAGAGTCAAGTGTTAAGCCACTGGCGCGGATCATTCGGAAGGGCGCAGCTGCTCCCACATCCAGCGCGTGGAGGCGGGCAGCGCTCAGCTCGATAACAAGACAAAGGCTGCCGGTCCACGGAGCCGTTTCATCCTCTCATCTTACCTGTTGACAGGTGCCCGAGCAACACGGGGGATGAAAGGGGAAGAAGAAATTCGCTCTGCTATATCAACGCTGTATGGGTAGCAAGAAAGGAATGACCGATGCGCCGCCTCGAATACTGACGACAAGTGACCAGCAGCGGCCACGAGTTATGCCTGTGAGTGCCCGGTGCTCTCATCGTTCTTGATACTAATGTCACTTTCGCGGGCATGGTATGAAATGCGAATAAACAACATGATCGGCAAAAGGAATGGCTTTTTCAGCCAGTATAGACATGCAGTAGAACGCAATGAGGCTTTCTGTAGGTGTGCCTCATACACGTCTCTGGGTTTTCGTCTGTCGCGGTTCGGACCTTGCTGCGAATGATGTGTTACTCCCGGGTCGGCGGTGATCCAACTCACCGTGGACGCTCGCTTTCTCTAAGCTCTTCTTTCATTCTCAAAGCTTAAAGGCGGTCGGGTGCTGCTTGAGCTGCAGGACGCACGGAGCCTATGCACGCTCTTGTGATTGTTTGTCACGCGAAACGATCGTTCGGATAATTAGTGACTGTTCAGGTGAGGAGAGGGACGCGCGATCACTACGCAAGACAGATTACTCGTGGGGCTCCTCTGGTAAAAATCCCACAGGTCGCCTGTCCGTCCGACTGTCTGATGTTGCTATCGAGCAACCGTATTCTCCCGCTTGTGGGACCGTCTCCGGCAGCTCGAACGCAAGCGCGACTAGAACCGAAATCTGAGGCACCCGTATCCAGCTCGCCCTTGAGAAAGGGCACCTCCCTCACCGGGAACCGACAGACCCATCTGCTCTGGAGTGACGAGTTGTCGCAACTAAAGAGATTGCCTGCATCCTTTTGCGCAAAGCAATGTGATTAGTAATCCTGCACCCACTGGTGAAGAGCGACTAACTCTTTCCCAACTGTCGCATCCGGTGACGTCGATTTCGCAGGCCAGGGTTTAGCAGGAGCAATCAAGTATTCATACCCGCCTCTGCTGTCAGGTCAAGGCGCAGGAATTCGTGAAGAGAGCTCATCGCCGCGATCGGATTCTCCGGCGCCAAAGCGACAAGAGCCAGCGTGCCTACGGGAGTCACTCTGGATCCTAACGACCCACCCAGGTGCTCCAGCTGGTAAGCCCCGAATTCAGGTAGCCCATGGGCCAAAGGTGTCATAGACGTCAACATATAAGGTCTGCCCCCTTCGCCCGCCACATCGAATAAATGAGTTTCGCAAATGAGTCGAACATCAGGAAGCACACGCAACAAGTGATTCCATGAATGTCCGCAACACCAGAAATGCCGTACTCCAGATTGCTTATGTGAAGAACTCACAAACAAGGTAGCAGTACGCTGTACGATATAGATATCTATATTGCATGGCTATATGCACGTTACTATCTTCTGCTTGAGCGCATGGATTGGGTGTCGATTGCCAAATTAGTTCTACGCGATCTGGCGCTCTCTATGACCCATTGAGAGTGACACGGAGTTTAGTCCTATACGATGCAGTGTTACTCTGGAAGTGATAGCTCAGATCCATGCGAACTGTTGACAAACCCCTTTCAACGATTTGAGACCAGAAACTTAGTTGATCAGGCTCTGCGTTTATCGAGGACTTAGTACCGCTACACGAAACTTCATGCTTGGTAGCTTGCGACTCCATTCTGAAGGGCCATGCTTCTGGCCGCGTTTCAGGCCTCGAATCGACAGCCTGCAGTCAGTTGGCATGAGCCTTACTGAGGCGAGTGGACTCTAATGCGGGACCTACACTTTTTGGGTATATATAGAAAGTCATTGGGAAGTCGCGCTTGCACGCGCAGTCATCAGGGGGGGCAGTGTTCCATGGGGCGCTGTTCAAGTCTCAGGGAGGGGTGCGAAAGTGATATTCGTAGCTACACATTGTCATTATGTCAGTAGCAGCGTGATCCACTATGTGTACCGACATTCGCAGTTGAATTCCAAAGCGGGGTACTCAGCATCGTCGGCCGGGCTGCCGGAGTACATTGGTGTTTCTTATTCCGTTCAGCTGTACTAATCATTGGCGCCATGGCCATGGAGTTCACTGGTGTTTCTCATTCTTCTCAGCTGTCCTGGGGGCACTCCGAGCGCCCGGCCGACGGTCATGAGTCCGCCGCCTTGTAATGCAGCTGCGGCTGTCAAGACACCTGGTCGCTACACTGAAGCGCCTTGGTAGCCGCCGCGGACTCCGCGGCTCTGATCAGTGACGCTACTATAGTAGTTTTTCAGCTCAACCACGGAGTATTCTTGTGTCAACCTTCAAATTTCAGGAAAGAAGCTCGGCAAGTTTATTTGCAACGGACCAGAGTCTCCTTTGCCCATCCCCTGACCATTGGACAGCACTCATAATTTCTTGCATGCTCGAGCTACACGACAACACATAGGCCGAGCACGCTTCAGCCATGTCTTGCATACGGCGACGAAGGCACCATCCAGAAGATCCTCTTGAAAATCCCCTACAGACCAACATCAAGCATGGGACTACCAGAGTGCATATCATGACATTCGTCCAGGTTGTATACATATGTCGGCTTTTGAAATATAAGCTGGCTACCTCCATATGGAGTCAATAAGATGGTCATAAAAAGCAGAACAGAGCTTGGATTCCGCAATTAAACGGCTTCAAAATCTAAAGCACTAGTCCAACTCACAGTATGTACTTCCCCGAAAAAAGCTCCTAGGAAGTCCTAGCTCAGAGGTGATAAATCCAAGAACGATGCCACTGATTAGACACACATCTTAGTGGTAGATTTTTCCTGGTGTCGACATAGAACAAGAGAAGAATAAATATACTATGCGTGGAACATATACTATGTGGAGTGACTCTAATATACAAAGATATTGAATTCCAACTCTTTCGTTTTTTTAAACAGTGCAGTAAGGTGGTTCTGTACAAGAATCAAGGAGTAGGTGGACGTGTGTATCTGCTAACCGCAGCAACCCTCACCATTCTGAGTACCGTAGTATCTTTGTTGATACCGTTCCAGGTATGACGCTCTGGATCGGAGACTCGTTCACACAAATGCAGCGCCGACAGCGAACGATATGCCGTGCCGGAGCCAACTCGATCCGTATGGCATTAAAAAAACGGTTATGGCGCTTTCGGTTGACGTGACCGCTTTTCGAAGCTGGCTGTGCACCAAGAGCGTCGACGAGGACCTAGCCACCGGGCAACTGATGCTAGTTGAGCACCAAAGGAATGGCTCTTTTGCTCTGACTGCGGCACGGGAAACATACCACCCATTAAAAACCAACGAGACCATCAGCGCCCTGTTGGCCGGAATGGCCCCGGTCTAACTGCCAGCAGTAAAAGTGTCGCATGCGGAAGCCCCGACCCTTGTCCTGGTAGCTCCAAATGAAGGTGTCAGCTCCAAGGTAAACATAATTCGGTGAGTTTAACACGCTGCGCAGCACCAGCCATGTGGAGCGCGCGAACTCGCAGGAACAACACGTTTTACACAATATAAGGCAGCTCTAGTATCATGGGTTATTCTAACGGAAATATACGAGAGGCGTTGTCACGACAGAGTGTAGGCATCGGAAACCGAAATACTTGTACACAGGGGTCGATGATGTGACTGTCCTGTATGCTTGACGCCTAGGTTTGACTGCCGAGCGGCGCGCGGCTTTTTTCGTATTGCGCCGCAGGACGCCGCAGATCTTTTTCACGCGAACCGCCTTCCCAAGAATCGTAAAAGTCGCGTTCGAATTCCGGGAAGAGGGCCAAATAAATCTTTCTTATACCTTTCTGGTGCACCGTAGGGCCGATCTGATTAACCTGCGCCCGTCAGGGAGTGTGAGTCTTTGATAGCGACCCGAGAATGCTGCACCCGCTCTTGTCGCACTGGAATGGCGCAGCGGAAGCATACGCCGTGGCAACCGCAATAGCCGACCGAATCGAGAAGTTAAAATTTCTTTGCGCCACGCACTCGCGTATATTGTAAAAGCGCGTCGATGCGCTGCGTGTCGCCGGCTCGCCGCGCGTGAGACAAATCGACAGCAAACCCCCTGACGCAAGACGGGGGACCGGCGTGAGCGAAATAGGTCAAGCCAAACGACGCCCACTCGTAAAGCTGCAAAACCGCGAATTCTACAAGGCCGTTTGTATGTGCAAATGGTGTATCCGGGCTTTAGTCTTCACTTTTAATGGCCAACAACCTCCGCATCCAGCTGGAATGAGCGGGATCGTCGTTTGTCAGGCAGGAAACAATTTCAGGCTGACTTGGACTAATTCGCTACTGTGGTCTTTTTTTTTCACGCCGGGCGCACGTCCCCAAAAGCACATTCACCTGCCCATACTTAGCGAGGTACTCTACCATTATTCTAGAATTTCTTTTGCGGCTCATTTTTGTCGCGTTCGTATCTGTTGAAAAACATGGCCTCCGTCCAACGCGCCTTCTCTCGTTTTCACGGACACTCTCTCGGCGTTTCTCTACAAACGTTGACCTGTAGGAAATAATCCTCTCGTCAAATCATTGGATTGTACGTTGCCGCAAGCACTCGACAATCCGGCTCGTTGCGAGGGAGGTGGTTGGTATCAGCTGGGTGTTTCAAAAACCCCTACCTGAAAACCTCCGGAACAATGGGCGGTTTTGAGGTACCTCCGACCTGCGCGTGGCGCCAGGATCCGGAGATCCGATGCTGGTCAGCATTTCAAGCTGTGTGACGAAATCGTATTTCGTTTTGTGCCGTAAGCGAGTGAGTTAACTTACAGGCAGGTGGTTGGGCTGCGCGACTTGACTTCGTGCCTTTGGTCTCCAGGCGCCAGCGGAGCGCTATGCCGCTGTCGGCTCTCCCTCGTATTTATGAGAAAGCACACTGTCCTGAAACCGCACAAGTTTTTTTTTTCGCTGTTCTGCAACAACCGCGACACCGCTCCGTTCTTATCGCGAGTTGTTCTATGTTTTTCGTAGTTCTTAATAATCGTTCGCTTGTAGCGAGACACGAGGCCGTCAGCAGTGCGTCGGGCCCGACTCCCGACCGTGCATAACGTCAGCGAAGCAGCGCCTTAACAGCAGCCGATGCTCCAAGACGCGCTACGCCAGCAGACGGCTAACTATTGGCATGCACAACCGCCAGGCCTATACTACGCCTGCTTGCGGTAAGCTGGGCTGGCTACCTTTGGTGGCCAAGCTGTAAGAACATTGTACGACGTAGTCTCCTCAGTGGTGCCCTTTATAAAGGTACTGATAGACACTGCGAATAGTTAACTCACTAGCGCGTGTTAGTTAATGTACCGAGCGTTTCCACGCACGTAGCAAAATGCGTCCGGATTACCATTAGGTAACCACTTTGTCACCGGTAGGTTAGCCCGGTAAGGCTCTTGGACGCCGGTGCCATATCTTCAGACAACCATAGCGTAAAATTCGGGTGCCGCAACCGCTGGGCTGCATCGAGGTTGTAGCACTGCTTTTGAGAGAAGTCGACTGTATTTGCCGGGTGCAAGGCGTAATGTCCCAATCATCCCGCGACCCCGTCCGTCATCTTGGCTAATCGTTGCCGCGGTCCAGCGCTTTCGTTTGCCGTCCGTTCTGTAATTTGTAAGTTGAGCCTAACTAATGGTTTTTCACTTCAAACACCTCCGTTGCAACGTTATATTCAAAGCCAAAGCTGCAACATGCGATTTAGTGAACCCGGTCAAACTCTGGCAAACGTGTTTATCCCCGAGAAGCTTTCACTCGCGAGCTGGAAACCAGTTGCCACCACAAAGCAGACAGCCGACACTGCTCACGCAGTACCGGTTTTAGTATTTTTATACGAGTTTCATCTGTCTAAAAATCAACCGTTGGATTACCGAAGCATGGCAGGCGGTGTCAACGAATTTTGAATTCCGCAACCAACGTTGTGTTAGGGCATACTCTTCTGCGACACAGCGATCGAAAACCATGCATGAAGATTTTCCGGTCATCGGTCCCCTATCCATTTGAAAGCGCCACAAGCGAAACATCAGTTGTGAGCTCGATTCTGTGCATCACCGCTGCAGCACTTGCCTGCGCGTAAAAAAAAATTCTTGCCATTCTGCCAGCTCGAGGCAAATTTTGTGGTTTGGGAAGGATCATTACAGCGCGACATCCAAACCGACTACAGAACTTTTTGTAAATCACTGTTTTCGCATCGACGGGGCATTTTCGATCTAGAACGACAGACCACCGTCGCGTAACTCCATCTAGCCTGGCACCGTGGATACATCGAACGCTCAACTAGCAGGGCCGTGCAAAACCAACGGCGGCAGCGTATCATCGACTGAACATCCAACGAAGCGCTCGTAAGAATGACTTTTTGGCGTGGTTGTCGTACTGTTGGTGCCAGCCTTCTGCTCCCTCCATCGTTCGGCATGCATAGTCGATCGATTTGCGCTCGCAGAATCAGGGGTGTTTCCGAGTAATGGGCAAAGAACTGCACGCGTATGTCAACCGATAGAGTGTCAGGTTCCCTGTGTTGAAGTGATGCCAGGGTTTGTGTCGATCCAAAAGGCGTTACCAAAGTCGCGGTCACTCGTCCACACAGCTTTTTCATTTTGGACATCCACTCCGTACCAACCCGGCCCAGCTGCGGTTTTCCACTTTTCTACGATTATGTGGTCGTGAACATGGTTTCGCAACCCCGTATGAAACGCAGGCGGACTCCACTACGACATACAGCACGCTTTCCAGGAGGTAAAATCCGTCGTTCCGCTCTCAGTTTGAGCTTTAAAGAATGCTGGCGTCGTTTGCGGCGAACGGGTGGACAGGTTTGAGCCTCATTATTTCACGATACCGACGCATTAAGGCCAAGAACTCCTGCAAGGTAGTTCTGACTTGCAGGCGCCAGACTGCCTCGGTTTCAGCTTACGACGCCTAACCGACGCGGTGTGCGCACATTGTCCTAGACGTTGGCAAGACGCCGTAAGGCGGCGCCTCGGGCTGAGACCATGCAATGGTTTTGAAGTGCTGGAGCGGTCGGGCTTTTTGTTTCGCCGGCGTTCTCTGATGGGCTGGAAACGCTGCGGACGGATTGGTAACGACACGTGAATGACACAAGTTCAGCTGGATATTTTCCGCAGGCACATTTCAGTCAGAGGAGTCAGATGGGTGGTGCGTACAGAACACCAATTTGATGACATTTGAAAGCTTGCCTGACTTCTACTCTGGATATCGCGCGTTTCGGCAGTCACAGGGGGGTCAATGGGCGCTTCATTTGTGCTTCAATAGCCGAACAGCACAACGTCTCACAATGTGGTGGACTTTATCACTTTCTAAGAACCTCCCTACAAAAGTCGAATTCACCACGGTATTTTTATTTGTCGCAACTCCCTCTTTGCCGTGCTTCTCTGTACAGCTTTCTGCCATATATCGACTTGCCACGGCGCCACGGACCTTCTGCCAGGTATATACCGAAGGTCGAAGGCTGTTTCGCTGTATGCGGTATTATGTGAAACATGTACCGTGGTATCTCCTGAGGAGCGGCCGTGATAGTGTAGCGCTTTTCACTGATGGCACGGTCCCTAATGTCGACTCTTCCGTGCAGCAAACGTGTAACGAATACATTTGCTTTGGCTCTGTTCGGCCTCCCTCCTATCACCGACATCGTTGGGGACCTCCGCGACACCACAATCGAGATAACGGGGGGTTACCATTGAATCGTGATACCGCCCAACATACCTGCTCTGAGGCACACAGTCTCGGGCTGCTTCCCAAAGACGGCGTAGACGACCACAGAAGTAGTGCTCCTACGCGTTAGATCTGTTGCGTCGTTTTCGGATACATTAGAGCTGGACCGTTACATGAATAGATTTTCTCCCCACCGGGCTGGCACGCGGATTCAGTTATCAGTCCTTTTGTACAACCTGGAACAACAAGTGATTTACATTTAAATGGTTCTAATATCCCTGAAGCTGCTAGTCAGACAACCATGTTCTCTGAGATTCTACCTTAAATCCACAGCTATTTATACTTTCAAATTTCTCTACCCTGACTATCTTTGCTATATTAATACATGGGGTTCATATGATTCTAGATCCAAAATAGTAATTATCTAGCGCGGTTTAACGCATCGAACACCGTACCCGATTGAGACGTGGATCAAGCCGGATAGTGGCAGAACAAAATGACCCTCAACATCTCAGTGAGGAGGCTTAAATTGAAAAGATAGCTACGCGAACATTCTTTGCTGCATACTATCGCAGCGGCCAATCTGGGTGAATATTTTGCCTACCCATCCGAGTACAACATCGGAACCCGGGAGAATGATGCTGGCATACGCGTAGATGTCGCACGGGGGCAGACCAGGGCCACCCCGGTCTTTTATGTCACATCATTTTGAATGCTTCTCAGGGTTGAAGGGGATCGTATCCTGCCATCGAAGCTTCCGGGAACCTTCGCTGCGCCGATGGTGCATGCGGCTTCATGAACCTTCGTGGGAATCCCGTTCATTGCGAGCGGACTCTTCGATCCTCAGGAAGTTTGCTCTTCATACCTATCAGCATGGCCGCAGGGCTCCGGACGCCGGCTCGATGGGACGGTTCAGGCGAGCATCCCGAAAGTCGTTGCAAGATTCAGGCAGCTTGTGCCATCACCCAGGTCAATCTAGACACGGTCTATCCCAGGAACACTTTGCCAGAGAACGCGACATGCGCTATAGTCGCTGGGAGCAACAACACTGTGGTCAATGCCATCCGCTTCACGAAATCTGAGCACCGCCGGCGGCCTACTAGATCTCGGGAGCAATACATCCGGAGTGACAAGAAATCGGTATCAGGACAGCACCTGAATGTGTCGAGGGTTTATGACGTCTAATTCAACGTGCCCAAAGGCAGCGGAATTGTGGAGGCCGGCGTGTGCACATGGTGCCCAGGCGAGCGATGCAATGCTCGACTACTCCTTACGAGGCCTGAGGGCTACGGAATCCTAGCTGTAAGGTGATACGCTTGCAATGCAGAAGACGGAGTTCTGGAGCTTTGAGTATAAAACACAATGGCCGTTGGTGACCGTTGAGGCATTTGTTTAGTCTGCACTCGTTTATTTTATGATTGACAAGACTTGCCGCGGCCGCGGTATAACGGACTCCGTGGTGGTGGCCCCGGACATCGACCTTTATCATATTATGGGAAGCATTCGGCTGCTGAGCTGTCAATGCTTACAGAAGCGTCTGCCAAATAGGACACAAGCGCGATTCCCTGTGAGCCTGCTCCACGATCACAATTTTTCATGGCGCCGTTTCATCACACTGTAAGGTGAAAGTGTCAGAGCAAGAGCGCAGGCCAAAGCATGCATCCTGTGCTCCCTGCTGGAGTTTTCGCAACGGTTACCATCGCATACAATTATTGACGCTGGTGGAGAGCACCACGAGAGGCGAGATAATAGAACCTGGCGTTATGACCCTTTTGTCGCCTGTCTTCAAGAGGCCATTACCTGGAGTGTAGCTGATATACTACTTTTTGCTCGGGAATGACGATTTGGGCGCATCCGGCTGTTGATCTGAATACACGTGATCGAGTGAGTTGAAGATGCTCGAGAGGCGCCGCCTTACATGGAAGGCTTGTTTATCTGAGACATGACTAGTTCTGTAGCGTTGGGTAAATACGCACCTGCGGGATTACATTCCTGAGGCTGTGGCCCACAGACTATTTTTCGAGCCTCTTGCCAACGTAAATCAGTTCACCGTGCTCCGTGAGCGACTATTACGGCCCTCGAACTCCTGAATGTTGTCTCAGGCTGCTCTTCGGTGCTGCACCGATTTGTTGTTTCAGCAGTTCATGTGTTGATCTCACTGCGTTTTAGCCATTCTACACCAAATGTGCAGTGGCGAATGAGTTTGGTTCCCCAATGCCATGTGCAGCGGGCTAGTGACGGGACCCGCCTTCGGCCCGGTAGCTGCACATATAGTCCTGACGGATAGGTGGCGGTAGCAATCAACTTTGTCAGTGTGCGGTAAGCCACTCACATTCAGATTCTTTGGCGTTAGGTCGACGATGTGGGAGAGTGTGTACCCGCAGCAACAATCAGCAAGGGAATGCAGGTTGGCATATAAAGGGGGGGAGAGTGTAATGTGGTCTTCCGACATGGTTGAGAATCGCAAGCGCTACAGATATTTGGCAGGGCTCCCACGAGCCGCTTGCATGAGTTCGCGCGTTACTGTTTTATACAAAAGGGCCAAAGTGGCCTATAGGTCCAGGAAAAGGAATGACGGGTGCTGAGGGCGACGGCCGCGAGTCTTGTTGGTACTTGTAAAGCGGATCGGAGGGCGAGTAACGCACGTGGGTTTGTGTACTTTTGTGCCCCGAAAGAGGCTATAGGTTGCGTCTGCTCAGAGGCAGAGACGGCCTGTCTCTCTCAAAAGCCGACGTCGAAAAAGGGGCTTTATGGCACACGGTGCCCGGGAGAGCTGTCGCCGCGCGAACTCATGCAAGCGGCTAGCGGGAGCCCTGCCAAATATCTGTAACGCTTGCGTTGCCGCGGTTCCTATTCATATAGATGGAACCGCATATATGATTTAGAACACAGCGGTTTTCACAACTTCCGTACAATGCAGGCATCAGGAACATGCATATGAGATCATGGCCACGCATCGTCATTATCACGCGAATGTTACGCAGCCGTGAGTTAGGCAGCATGCCATCCACGCTTGAAGAAACATAGCAGACGTAAGGTAATACAAAAAGCAGTTGCGACCACTGGTTCCTGCCTTTCACTCGTAATAAAATTGATTTTCTATGCATCGAAACTTGTGTGCACGTAGAGGCACATATTCGAATACGAGGCAATTATAGCGCAAGTCTGATCAGACTCACCCTTACCCCTCATAAATCGGTTTTGCAATCACGGAACACGAGCCGTCCCACACAGATTTGCCTACCCACGTATTCTGTGATAGGTGTACCTGCAGTAACCCAACACGAAGCCGGCTTGGGGGAAAAAGCAGCCGCTCACCGCCACTGTACCTTTTTGTATTCATGATGCTTTGTTTATCCTGGCACATGGCCTGGAGTACACAACACGTGGGACAAGCCCAACCAGCCGAGCTTCTGTGCGGTAGTAGAACCTTCCTGTATATACGAGCTCAGCTCACTTTTTTTCCAGCACTGCACAAAAAAATCCATCCATTCCCTTAGATTGCGGTAGCGCATGAAATGGAGGCTCAGTCAGTACTAAGCCATGTTGTTGGCAAAAAAACTTGACCTGAAGTGCAAAAACAAGGAAGAAAAACATCCGACGATGAAAAAGAAGATTGCAGAGTCAGTTCTCGGTGCTACATCCATATCATGAACAACCAGATTCGCCATAGTTAAACTGCAGGTACCCTTAACTCGGAAAGGTGCGCATGGCCAATGGCGTCGTTTTAAGTAATACCATCGTATATGGCTGAGCAACTACTCTATGGTTAAACACGATAGGCTTTCTTAAATACTCACGCGCTCCTGCAGGCATCGACCATACGGCTTACCTGCTGAACGTTTTCCTCGTCGAGTATGCTACTGGTGCTGTAAACGATACGCCCCTTGTCCGGGTTCATGTAAAGAAGAGCAGATGCAAAAATTTCTCTTTGTAAGGCGACCAAATCAAAGAGCTGCATGATAAAAGTGCCATGTCCCGGAAAAACAGACATTATTGCGTAAACCCCTAGAACCACACGCTAGGACATTTTCCAGACTCGCAATGATGCAGATACCATGAGAGGATCCCGAGATAATACGGGTGTCGGGAACACGATGCATCGACACACTGCTTAAAATAGAGAGACACCACACCCGTTGGGCTGATGTGGAGACGCAGCACGACTACACGAGAGCTCATTTTGCCATCATTTCAGGACAAGCTAATTACACAGGCGAGAATAACTGCACGGGAATAAGGTGCCAAAAGAAGGTAATTAGTGAACGATGAGGCGGACATGTATGCATTGATAATATTAAACACGAATATGATATCGAGAAAGATTTGCTAAACAATGTGATCCCCCCACGAGGTCACGCACAGCTCAGTGGGGGTAGAAAGCGGCAGAAGACTCTGTCGCGGCGACTCCTGAGATACACTGATTGCCGACTGCGAATGAAGCACCGAACGTACCTTGTCATCGGAGTATTTCCATTTCAACTCGGGGTTCCGTCGAAGTGTGCCAGTTGCAGTGCAGGGTACGTCGCACAGAACCTGAACATGCCGAAAAGAGCGATTAATGGAAATTAAACAATGGACGCAACGACAGAACATACATGGCATGAAAAACACGACGCAGCAGCGGTTGGTATTGACCCGTATGTGTAAACAAGCACGATTTCCGAAGCTGCAAAGAAAAATCAAGCGGCTCGGAACGCTGTGTCCTCTAACGCGTCACAAGTAAGCAACGGAGATGAATGCTGTATGGTCGCATGCTGCAGTTGCTGATCCTTTGAAGCAGATATGGTGGATGTCTTTTTGATCAGGTATCTGCCCCCCGCGCAGAGCTCCGCTGGATCTGAGTGACGCTACTATATTCAGCGTAGCTTCCTTATGCACATTAGATGGTGACAACATCTCCACAGATGCTCAAGGTGTGGATTGCCCTGTCTGAAAAGGCGTAGCGTCCGCCCCATCGTAAAATCCACTCAGAACAAGAGAGCGGCAACAATGCCAGTCGCGCACGCGTTGTAAGGGAGACTCACCCAGTCCATTTGACCTCGCAGTCGCTTGAACACTTTATCATGAGTAGCATGGGGAAAGAGCAACTGGTAGTTCTGAATGCCTGCCCGCTTGAGGCGCTTCTTGGCCTCAAGCAACATGTGCTCCCGCGTGTCATGCAAATACAAGCGACCGGTATTCCCGAGCAGAGGACCGAATGCGAGTGTTTTTCCGCCACTGCCTGCGCAATAGTCTAAAACCTTCTGGCCGGGCTCGACCTGAACGAAGCAAGACAATGAAAAATTCGGGAAATATGGCATGAAAGCGAAATACACACACTTCACTGTTGAAGAACAGCGCGCCGGACACTTGGAAAATGTAGTAACACTCTTGATCGATGGAAGGCGCTCCAAAAAAAGTGGCACCACATCGACGACACGTTCTGTTCGGAAGAGTCGTGACACGTCGGACGTAAGTTCGATACATTTCATTCAGAAATCTGTATGCCACGGTCAGAGACAGCCCGCAGTTACAGCGCAGGCACCCCCGCAATGGAAGCTCTTTCTTAGGTACACCTCTAGCTCCACATGCACCGGTTGGCCTATTAGTGAGTGCGGGAACAAACCATCAATACATTGCCTGCATTCTGGCGAAATCCTTGGTGAAGGTGACGGCTGGCGGACGTTAGTTCCAAAGGGAACTGCATCACGCTTGTTACACTCCGTGCAATGCCGACAGTCAGAACACGTTCTGCAAAACTAGAGACGTGCTGGCGTCAAGTGGCATCTCTCGGGACCCGCACCACTTGCCCGCAACCAGCAATGGTGACAGCGCGCGCTTTTCGTCACGCATCAATCTTTGAAGCGGCCCCTTCTCTTACTTGGAGCTTAAAGGCTACCAACTGCGATGCCTCGTCTTGAATCTCGAAAAAGCCGCTCTTAAACTCCGGAAGATCTCCGAGCTTCTGTCGCTGAGGGAGGACGAGGCCAAACGGCGAGTTCACGCACTTCTCCACCAGGACTCCTGCGAAGGACGCAAATACCGTTTAAAGCCCTAGCTTAATGGTCAAAATGTATCGTACATGCAATCTGTGGGCAATCGGCTTTGCTCGACTATTCAATCCAGTAGCTTACCTTTGTTGAGAAGGAATTTATAAAGTCGTTCCCGCGAAATGCGGTTTGCATTCACGCGCAGAAAGGTCGGAGGGTCCTCGTTCAAGATGTTGCAGACTTGCATCGCCTTGACAGTGCCGAGTGCTGCCTCCAGACGTGCAAACAGAGGCTCCGGGAAGGAGCACCGAAGATGTGGAGGCAGTCGTTCATTCGTCGAGTGGAGCTTCCATCTAGAGAATCACGCATATCACACACGACAAACAGTCAGCACTCGTTCAGTAGGGATGACCAGAAACTGACACACAAACACGGCTTGAGGCTGCGGATCAGCTGGCTGCCCCTTTTACGAGCGTGGAGCCCGCAATACTGCTACACACCGCAGTACTGACTATCGACGGACGCAAGGTCCAATAGGAACCGCATGTGCCTGGTTGGAGCGCTGCATGCGCGGCAGCCACGAGCAGAGGACTCGCTACATACTGACCCAGACAAGTACACATGACGAAGCTAGCGCGGCGTCCATCTGCGCATCTATGATGAGACTATCGGTTTTATACTTTAGACGCTAACATCCCGGCTAGACTTCTCACAGATCGTGTTCTCCGCATCACAAGGCAGTGATTTGGAGCGCATGACCGCACCTGTCTGAAATGAAATACGTCCTGATTCGGCTGCTCCAGGCGGCAGGCGGCGGCGTCAGGAAGTCAAGAAGGCCTTTCCATTTGACGATCTGGTAAAGGTGGCTGGTAATGAACAGCTTGTCTGCGTTGCTAATGGATTTTTGGCATTTGAAGTAGTGCCGAACGAAGAGATCCAGAGGCAACGACGGGTACGCAGCAGACGAAGATGACGGAGCGACCGCAGGCAGCTTATGGTAGAGTTCTAGAGCCTGCTCAAGATGCCGCAGGCGGAAGGCGTTCATGTTGACACTAGTAGACGAACAGACAGGTTCGAACTAAAGATCCAAGCAACCTCCGTTAAAACAACCGCTGACGATTCGCCAACCGACACGTAAAACCCCTCGCGGAATCCCAGGCGAAAAAGCTGCAGCTAGCCTCTAGTTCTGACGACAGCTGGCGCGTACCAGTACCCGCGGCACCCGCAAGCAGCCCCCCTGCCTCACGGTAGACCCAAGATATTACTACGCTCTTTATCGGTCAGAAGATGCAGAAGTCGGAGATCAACGGCGCAGGGCCATACACAGGAGACACGATGGACGCACATGAGATACCTCGAGTATCGTGGAGCGACAAACGGCTGGAAGACATCATGCTTCCCTTAATGGGCAGACTCGCCGCTGCGCAGTTGAGTGAATATATGCAAGACAAAGGAACGCCTACAGGTCCTCAAGGCTCTAGACGCTTGACCGGCAGCATACAACGGACAAATAGGAGGGCGTAAATACGCAAGAACACACGGTTCAAATTGCCTCTCTATCGTTCCGTTTGGACGCGCGAACACAGAGTCGAGAAGTGAACTGAGAGGCGAGAACAATCCACCAAAGAGCAAACCGAGCTATATCGCAACACCGCGTAACCAGAGACAGTTCGAGGATTTGCCTTTTGGAGATGTGCACACAGAGTTACAGAGATACGAACTTCTGCGCAGGCTCAGCACATACAGAGAACTTCTGTAACACCCGAGGCATACATACTCGTCGATTCGAACGCTTGCTAGTAAGCCTGTTACGGCCAGGAAAACGCCTTTAGCTCCATCGCGGCAGAGACATCAAAAAAATGCCACGAGAGGGCATGAACGACCAACAGTATAGACACGAAGAAAATGGGCCGCGAGTATGAACAGTTGGCATTTGAGTAGAAACTGTGTGGAGCACACGAAATCGCCTGTTTGAGCCGATGCTGCACACAATCAGATCTTTTAGAGAACACTACAGCATGCTTGGGCGTCTGCTTCAGAGAGAGCAGACAGCCGAAAGAACAATCTGTTCTCCTTAGTTCCGCTCGGTATGAAATTCTTCACAACCGGACTGCAAATTGGTACAGCATGTACTCGGTGCTCGTTGCTGCATGCGATCAGATGTTGAGCGCCGCGGGGAACGTGCATCGGGAGTCCCAAGAGCAGGCACCGTCAGGGCAATTTTGCACAGTCGGTATTTCTGGGCAGAATGCATGGCCTGAGAGGGATTTTTGGCAAAACAAGTGGGATTTTGCAGAGATAATTGATAGCTAAGCGCGATTACGAGAATATTTCTTTCGAATACCGGAGCCAGACTAAAACAGTGCAGTCTTGATACGCAGGACAAGGAGCCGCAAATCACGTCTTCTCGACAGCTTTTTCGATTTCACTTCTGTGTCTGCGTCATATTGTCATGAAACCTCGTGTTGTATTTTCTTTTTCATACTCTTTTAGTGCACATGCGTTTTATTCGGGGTTTCATTCCCTTTGATAAAAGGTGAGGCCGAGTCTTGGACAAGGTGGAAGTCTTTCCTTGCTCCTGGATGCCGCTTTTTCACCTACGTTTTTCTTCATCCAACCTCTTGTTCTTTAGGGCCCTGGCGCTGCTCGTACGTAATCCGCTAACTGTCTTGATGTCCTTGTTCCGGCGTGAAATTTGCTGCCTGCCCTCCGATTGTCCGCGGATGTAAGCACCCGCTACCTCGATGTTGCCAGCCGCCTTCAGGCCGCGGGCTGTGCGATGTTTTCTCTTCACCTGAGCAGATCCACTGTCTCCTTCCCCTGAAGGGCGCCGGCTTGACCCTGAGCTTGGTCGTCTGGAGCGAGTGCTACCTAAGGGACATGGCACTTTCCTGACTAAAGGGGCAGGAAGTGCCGCATGCACTCCCGTTCGTTTTTCTTTCCATCGGATACGTTTCATCTGCACTATACGCGTGCCCTGTTTGCTGGGACAGCGTGCCTAATATGGCACCTGTAACAAACTTTTGTTCGACTACACGGAGGCAGGGTGGGTCGTCTGTTCTGTGATGACAGTTGGCCCGGGCGTCCATGTAGTCAGGTTTTGTGTGAGACCTGTGAGAAATCGTGATTACGGTTGTCCCCCGTTCGTGCGAGGCAGTCGTCTTTCACCTCGGCTCTTCCCATTTCATCTTTAGCGTCGTTCCTGCATTATCGCACACTGCTCTTCTTTCTCGTGCCTCCTTTGTTCCGCCCGCGGACTCAAGGGCCGCTGTACTTTTATCCTTTTTCTTCGTCTCTCACGGTCTCTCCATCTCGCTGTCGGGGGCTCGCCTTCTCGCCTCCAGCGTGCTTCCCGTTGCCGTCTTCCGCCCCTGTCCTGCCTGCTGGCGGCCTCTCAAGCGTCCTAGTTCCCCTGCAGCCCCCTGGCGCTGAACGCCGACACACGGCGATTGTCTGTTGGCAATCGTGGGCACGCCGGGTCCTGTTTGAGACGAGCGGGGTCGGGTCTGTGGCCGCCGAGAGTTTTGAAGGAAAGCATGCGAAGAGTCGTTTGATTCGCGGAACGTGGATTATGGGTGCTGACGAGAAGAGTGTTTTCACCCATATGGGGAGCATGGATAGACTCGCCGGGCTGTGTATGCGTTTCCTTACTGACTATCCCCTGTATCTGCTCGCCTCCCTCGGGAAAAACCGCGATGAATCATTACCCGCCAGCACGTATGATCGCTTCCCACGGAGCGCGGCGAAGAGAGAGTGGTACCCCTGCTGGTCTCGAGCTGCAAAACTGAATTGAAGACTCTTCTCCCCAAGAGAGTGTGTCGAGGCCGTGGGGCTCTTGAACGGGAAGACGCACAAGCGACGCAGCGGGGCGCGCAGACATTCGGCCTCAAGCGCGTTTTGTGGCAGGACGCTGCTCCCCGTGGGGAAGACCGAAGTGTCTTTGGCATCCGCTTCAAGGTCAAGAAGCTCATTCTCGCCCGCGCTGTGAAGCGGCTAAAAGCCGAAAAAGTGCAACGCGTCTCGTGCCACAACTAGTTTTGTCGCGGGGCGGCGGCTGGGAAAACTCGGATTACCCGCAGGACCAAAGAAAGGGAAGAGTCCCGTTGCTTTTGGCTGTCCTCCACCGTCTCTCCGTTCCCCGCTTGTCCTTTTGCCTACCTTCTGTTCTCTGTCCAGCCTGTCACAAAAATGTGGAGGCATAGCTCTTCGTCGGTGAGCATTGAAATTGTCCCTGATGGTCCGCCAGGGACCGGGGCGGCGACGCCAGCTGCATTTCCTCCCGTTCTTCAGATCGACGGTGGTGGCGACTCCTCTTCGTCGGAAGGACTGTCCGCGATCCAGTCGAAACCGAGCTTGAAGGCGCGATTCTCTTCCGGAAGAGCGGCATCTCTTTCGCCGCCTCAGGTCCCTGTGAGTTTTCGCGGAACTATGTCGCGGCAATCTTCAGCATGTGTGCGGCCCAAGTTGTCTGCGGCAGAATCGACTTCCAGCCGCCGCCTCGGGGAAGCCCACACACCGGCGCGTGCAGCACGCAGCGGGACGTTTCAGTCCGGCTCGAATATGGCGGGGGAGGAAGTTGCCCGCGATGTTCCAGGTGATCAGGACACACATCCCATCATAAGGACTGCTTTATCTACAGAGGCGTTTGCCAAACGGCGTCAAGACGCCGCCCCTCACAGAGGGCGTTCAACGGTGTCCTGGGGCCCAGTCGAGGAAGCTCCGGAACGCTCGACGAACTGGAAGTGGCGGGCCCTGTCATCCTCCAGTGGTAGCGACACCCCGCCGGACGCCAAGCATGATAAGCAATTAACATCTGTTGAAATTGATGAAGCGGGGAGGAAATCCTTTGTGGGCTCGCCTTACAGTACCAAGCGCGACACGCCAGCAAGCGCACGTGTAGACTTAGCGCGGCTAGATTATAGCGATGTCCGTGAGCTCCTCCCCCATAATGTTCATTGGGTTCCTCGGGGATCACGGCTGTGGGCACTCCTTTGCTTGGTTTTCGTCTTTCGCGTTATCTGTGCCGTGGCACTATTGATTGCTGGAGCCATTGCGTTCAGCAAAATACGCCAGAGCACTGCCTGCAAGGCGACCTTCTGCTTCAAAGACGAGACTGTTTTTTCCGTCGGAGTCGGGTACGGATGGGCTCAGAATATGCTTAATGCGCTCGAGTGGCAGCTCCTCATTCCAGTGCTTGTTTTGGCTGGAACTATTCTTGTGAACAGCTGCCTTACGTTTGCAGTGGTATGGGAAAGGACGAAAGAAACTGCTATCCGCGAGGAGAGAGCGACAGTGATCTGTGGACTCATTAGTACCTTCTGTCTCGCGGGTCTCGTGGGGCCGTTCTTCCTTGTTCGGAAGGGCTTCTGCGAGTTCGGCGCCTTTGACTGGATGTATCTCCTTGGCGACACAGCCATCGCCGCCACACGCGCTGGCGATGAGGTTTGCAATCAAAACGGGATGGTTCTGTTTACGATAATTATTGCTGTGATTGCGGTGTGCTCCGAGATGTCCCTGTTTTTCCGGGGTTACGCGCGGCTTTTCGAGGCCACCCTTGTTCTGGGGTACCTGAAGTTCGCAGGCGGTGCTGCACTGCTCTTCATGGCTATTCTCATCAGTAGAGATTCCATGCAATACCAAAATGCCACTCGAGATATCAGGAATGCCTTACTTCTGAAAGCCGTCGAGGAGAGGTGGGGTGGCGTTTCTGCCCAATCGCTTCTGTTGGCCAGCGAGCCGGGTGTGGGTGTCCTCAATGAGGCTGAGCTTCCCACTGTGGATGCTCTGCCAACTACCATAGCTTCGCAGTATAGTCTATTCTTTGACACGAGCATGGCTGCTCTCTATATCATGGGCTTTGTGGATATTGGGTGTGGTCTCTACGGGTGCCTGGCCGCGTATAGACGCTCCCCCATGCTTGCGGGCCTCAACGTTCTTGTGAATTTTGTTTTCGTTGTGGTGAACGCTGTCGCGGTTGGCGGAATGTTCTTCGGGTCGAAGTCACTACAGTTCACGTGCAACTACAAAAAGTATCCCGTGCGACAGCTGCCGTACGACCACTACTTCTCACGCCTCGTGTGTCAGTCGCGCGCTGTCTACTTAACCTCTTGGGCCGTGCTGGTCGTCCTTACACTCCTGTTTTTGGTGGACTTCCTTGTGAGCGCTTGGGGATTCATTCAAGCGTACTGTCGTAAGGGGCCGGCGGAAGCGGCGGCACTTCAGAAAAACCCCGAAGGAAAAACCGATTGATGCGCGGATTGTGCAGGCAAGGGCGACAGGGTCGCCGCGTCAGTTCTGTGAAGCCGTGGGAGCGACTGAGCATCTGATATGTTTGTCATGTGTGTGCGTTCAAGCGGGTTATCATAGTCAGCGTTCACAGGAGATAATAGCCGCGTGGTTAAGATTTGTTGTGGGGCGGTCGCAAATCCGTCCGAGCCCGCCGAGGCAACATTCCCGTGTGACCAGTCGGTGTCACAGACCCTTTTCCTCTATACTCCTAAGGTGCTTCCTTCCCCGGCAGCTGGTGGGCTCCTCCTTTTCCACTCACCTGACAAAACTCCTGATCCTTGCCACCACATTGATGATGACTCTAGTTATGTGGACCTGCATTCGAGTTGTATGTAGCCGAAAATAGGGGTGCCAGGGCTCGAGACGTTTTCGAAGCATACTGGCGCTCGCGCGGACAGATATGTCACAGGAAACGTTGCCCTTGAGCCGCATGTGAATGCCGGACGTCTTTCGAAGCGCTCAATATGAAGCCCGCCTTATACTGAGAGTTCTGGAGCTGTTGAGTAGCTCTCAGTTTCAGACATGTGAGTACAGACTGTGGTATGACTGTTCCACGGCATTATGGAAGACACATGCGCCGGGCGTGGGGCAGACCCCACGCCCGGCCCATGGTTCGACACACGATGATTGAGTCTCGAGGATTTCCCCCCTCTCTAGTTAATGACACGCCTTTGACGAAGCCGTGACACTCGAAGGGATAGCAACAGTCAGCCTGTGACTAAGCGGACGGATGCCCGTGCACAGTGTTAGAGTGCCAACCTTCAAAAACTGACTGCCATGAAAAAGTTACGAAGATTCAGTTGCCAGACGTAGCAGACTCGCCCGCCCGACGGCACAGGCCCGACAGCGTGACCAAAGAAAGGTTTCGGCTTCAAGGTCGGTGCTGCTCGCTTTATCGTCACGTGCACGCAGTGTCCAAACAGACTCCGATATTCGGTTTTGCTTGATAAGCCTGTCGGGAGGCTTCGCAACCTTAATGACTATGCGTCGGAATCATAAAGGCGAGTCACGTAGACGTGACCCTGATATATGCCTTTGAAATATGACGTGCACAAACCGTGCTGCGTGTGTTCGAAAAAGTGCGTCTGTGAGGAAGCCCGTGACTATTGTGGAGTTCATCTAAGACAAGTTTCAGGGTGAGGGGAGGTTGCCACATCGGTGAGCCTAGGCCAGCTCTTGGTACCTTGAAAGTTACAGGCTTTGCAGGAGTAACTGATCGACCTTTCAAGGATCGTACTGACTCATACTCTACGGGGGCACTTGTGACGCATGATCGAGAGAAATGTAGTTCGTCAGCGAGGATACCGCGTCCCCCGAGCGGGCGATGCATTTACGGTACGCGTTTCCTCGGACAACGCCCGTAGAAGCTCAGCTCCTGGGCTGCTTTCCAAGTTCTTGTAGTGCGTGCTAACTCGGAAACCAAATATAGTGTAGTCAAGCTCACCACTACAATAATCTTGGCACGCAATCAGCTTCGTTTCTATACACGGAAAACGGCACAGAGGTTTTAGTGGGCGTGTTGATGACTATGCGCTTGCCTATGTATGGCTAGATGCGATTCACTGAAATGCAAAGTATCGAAGGCATTGCTTCCCTCCTTCGTTCGAACTAGTTTAACTTGGTTGGTTGCACTGTGTGCGTTAACACTGTTAATGGTCGGCCTCACACGGACAAGAAGTAAGATGTATGTTGCACCCTCCGCCGTCAAGTGCTGGGCAGGGCAGAGTCGGCTTTTGCTGAGTGGCTGGCGACCGTGCAGACACAGGGGACTTTTTCGCTTCGGAATCCAACAAATTTCTTAAACTCTTCTCTCCACGAAATGCGCTCCCTACAGTTTTCTTGACTTTCCATCGTAGCGGACGTGTCGCTATCCGCGGCGAAGCCACTCCCGTAAGCGTGTGTGGCTATTGCGGGTTTGTTTCATTACGGCAATCTCTTGTAAGTGACTTCACTTGAGCTTGGGGGCCTGCCGTCCGAGGCGTAGGACCTTCGATCCTGTCGTAAGCATCTGTCTTCGCCTGATCGGGCACGCTTTTGCTAGATTCGCCTTATACAGGGCAAGGGGAGCAGCCGACCCCGCCCGCCAATTTTCGAGCCGTGGGTTGCACCCTTTGAACTCTGCATGCGTCGCAAAGAGTTCCTGTGATCCGTGACTGGGTGGTGAAGAGGATGGCAATCCCGATGTTTCCTAAGTTTCCCCATATTGCCATTTTCAAGCTTTTGATCCTTCTGAACATTTCAATCGCAGGGGCGTTTCCGCTCGTCATTACCATTCGATTGTTTACCTCGTTCTTTCCTTATTGGCTCTCTTCTGCACAAACAATGGCTCGACAGAGGGGTGGCAGTGGCGCCAGAAGGTCCTCGGGCAGCAGCGGCGGCTTCTGTAAGTTTTTTTGTGCTGGAAAAATGACCGTGGAGGTTCTTTTGGTCATGATGAAAAGACTCCCGTGCGTTGTCCATCATTCGCTTTTTCGTGCGTTTCGTCGTCTGGACTTTGGAATGGTTGCGCTCTGTTGCCCCACCATACAAACTGACTCTGTGGGCGGGAAAAAAGACAGGTTCTCTACGGTTCAGCTGCGGAGGTATTCGGTGTGATGACTGATGGTGGTGTAAAAGAAGTTTGAGTCTTGCCTCTAGATGTATGAGCCCGCACTGCTTGGCGACTCGGGACGGGCTTCTGTCGAGGAGTTGTCTCATCACAGTTCCAGGGTCTATTAGTTTTTTTGCTAGGCACGGGCACTCCGGGGGGTGCCGTTTTTCTGCTCTCGACCTCACCACCAAGTCGCCGTGTTTTTCAGAGGGATCCGTGACTTCACATCTAGCAAGAGGCATATCTCGGTTTACAGTTTCGGTCCTCGGTGACAAAGACGCAACCGCAGTGACCGAGATGTCAGGACCTCGACGCTGTGCAGGGGGCACATTCAGCTCTGATGCGCGCTGATGTTTCTGCTGCGGCAGAGTTGCGCTTCCCCACTCGGAGGGTCTACCTGACTTGTTCGAACGAGTTCGTGATGTTTCCGATGTAGCTGTGCTGCTCAGTCACTTGTCTCTCGACCGCGTGTGATCTGCTTTTTTGTTTGCAGTCAGCAAGCCCGCATCCTCGTCGTCTCAGCCTGCCCCCGTCCAGCACGCACCTCCTCCTGCCCCGTCTAGCGGCAGCGGCGGAGGCTTCATGGCCAACATGGCCGCCAACGTTGCCAGCGGCATGGCCTCTGGTATGTTGGTCGTTGCTTCATCGTTCACGCGTCTACATTTTACGTCAGAAAGATGCTTCTGTCAGAGTCTGGTGCACACGAGCGGCGCTCGATCAGATTCCTACGGGGAGATTTGCTGCCGGACACGCATCTGCTTACCTCGTTTGTTTGGTTTGGTTTTACTGTCACGCAATCACCATTTCCCTCGCGGGCAGTTGCTGCGTTGCGTAGGAACATGCGTGGTATGCACACGCTGCTTCGGCGTTTAGTACCAGCGGCTTTGAATGCGTTTGCCACGGGAGCTTTGGTGTGTAGCTGGCGACTGGAGGAAGTTGTTTGCATCCTGCTGCGGTGAACTTACGCGCATTGCTTCGCAGGTGTTGGATTCGGCGTGGCTCAGCGAGCTGTCGACGCGGTGCTCGGCGCCCGCCAGATGGAGGTTGTCCACACCAACGCGCCGGTCGCTCCCGTGCCCGTTGCCCCCTTGGCTGCGGCGCCCGTTGCAGCTCCGTCTCACGCCTTCGGCGGATGCCAGCAGATGCAGGAGGAGCTGAACCAGGTACGGAGCCTTGTGTGTATTCGCTCTGCAAAATTTAGTGCAGTTTGAGCAACAGTTCGATGATCTCCGTGGGAGTTGCGCGCTCGTGGGTTCTCAGCACCGGCACTGAAGCCGCTTGTCAGCGTGTAATCGCTGTGGTGTTAGTTGGATTCATATATACTGAAGACCTGTGTGAGCAGACTCCCCCGGCTCGGCACCTCGGCGCGCAAAGCTGAGCCTTAACCCCGCGCGGCGTGTTTGTCGAGGCGTATTGTTAGCCACAGCTAGCTGCCAGTGCCTCCGCGTTTTTGGCGTTCCCTGCTAGTAGGTAGCTCTCAGCTGGCTACCCACGCGAGCCGTGTTGTCTGAAACAGGGAGTACGCCGCGCATTGCTCCGCTTGCAAGATTCCCTAGTCGGTCACGCATGCCTGCGGGTGGTGTTTGATCTTTTCAGTGCATCCAGCGTCACTCCGATTTGACCCTTTGCCAGCACCACTTCGACGCCCTGAAGCAGTGCCAGCTGGCTAACGGCGGCAGCGCTTAAGCTCAGTCATTGGCGTCTTGAGGCCCCACAGAGCTTTTTTCGCGCCGGTGACCTGCGGCGCGTTCGCCGCTTTTCGTATTTGTATATATAGTATTGGATCAGAGAATGGCTACAACTTCACTATTTTTCGTATACATATGTGGAAGGGCCGTTGGCAGAATGACTGTCTTTGACCAGAAGGGGTCACCTGAGACCGGCTTTCGTCCATGCATCCGCGGCTCCTTTTTACTATAGTAGCAGAACTGCGTGTGCCCATTTGGGCCATCGACCCCCGACGTTTGAATGCAAACATCAATTGCTACGTTTCAGCCCAGCGAGGGGAGTATTCCCCGCGGCAACGAGAACCACTGGTTTCCTCTTCATCATTTGATGCAGAGTGTGGGTGTTCGTTCGTAAGGCAAGAACCTACCCTCCGATGCGACTTTGACCAGACCAGCCACCCAGCGCCTCAGATTTGAATAGACAGACCCTAACCCCTAATCCACATTTCGCGATCGCAACACGGAAGCGTGCGATACCAGCAGGCCGACGAGTTTGCCAACCCTGCATCGTGTAAGGTAGTGTAGTTTCTGCTAGGTGCTGCTATTCCTGCACTCGATTCTAGCTGGCAACTTGCATGAATACGAAACACGGACATTGTATCGCAGTTTCTGCTCCCATCATGGGGCGTGTCACAACACGGCCGACGTAAGCGAAGCAAGGTGGCGGAATAGCACGCTAGCCCATGGGGCGTCTCAAGGCTTCAGGATTGTTGCTGACGGCACAGCGACACGTGCCTTACACGCAAACGTTCCCTAGGCGGAGCGCTATCATACGAAATTACAAGGGGGTTCTTTGCTTGTGCAGAGGGCTGCCTCTCACTGGCCGGCGCCTGGGGGACAGTGACTGAAGTTTAGCGAAAGTCGGGCCTTGAGCGAAACGTTTTTTAGACAAGGGGGTGGGCAGTGCCAAGAGAGAGCGGCTGTCTTCGTCAGCACGCCTACTGGGGAAAGGCGAACTACACCAGTATCCTCACAACATACCAGAATCTAAAGAAACAAGAAGCAAACCTAGGCGCACAACCACTCGGTACTACGCCCTGATGCTGGGCTGCGGTGACTTGCACAGCTTCTTGACTTTCTTAGCAGCGAAAGACGAGGTCACCGCACTGGCGAGGTCGAGGTCGTCTTCATCCTCTATGGCTGCCCCAAACCGTGCGGAAGAACCGAGGTTGTCTCTAGTCTCAGCTGCGGACGCGTTATTGCCTCCATCATGGTCTTTTGCAGTTGTAGGGCCCGTTCGCACCGCCACGCCCGCGGCCAGCCGATGGGAGGAGGGGCTCACACAATGCGTGAGACCCTCCTGAGACAGACTGGGCCATTCCGTCAGTTGCAGAGTCCTCGGCTTTCATCAGTCCACTTTGAGTGCTTGACTCCTCCCGAAGACCCTCCTTCGCCAGCCGCTCGCGCCTTTGCTGCCGGCAGTGCTCCGAGAGCTGAGTCGGGGGACGACGACGACGCAACAGAGTCGGACGAGCCGGAGCGATCGACCGAATCACCCGTAGGGACGGGGCACGAGGGAGCGAATGAGACTGAGGCAGAGGCGGCTCTAACGCCCGCTCGTACAGGAGACGCCGCCGCCGAGCGCGGCGCAGGGACTGCCGGAAGGTGACTAAGATCCGGCAGCGAAGTAGAGGGGAGAGGCAGTGTATGCTTCTCTGGCAGCGCGAGCACGACACAGGGCTCCTCGTACCTGTGAGATACAAAGAATGCACGCACTCACGGCGCTGTAACAAAAGACAGAACAGAGGAAGGACCCGCCCTCACGGCGGCGGCTGTGTACCGTGCGGCCATAGCGCTCGCGTGCGCGGAAGCGAGGCGGCTTTAGGATTCTTCGACTCCCCCGAGATGCCAATCCAAACAAATGAGGAGTTACCTTACGATGCTTACCGCCCAGCTGAGCCTCATAGGCGCCACTCACAAACCCATTCGCTCAGCTGGAGGGAAGAAACGGTGAGGTCACAATGAGCTATGCTGTGTGATACAATCCGAAGCAGAGTGCTTACCGGCTTTGCGCGTTCGAGCGCAGCAGCCGCTGCTGGCGCTCGCAGTCTTCTTTGATCGCAGCCTGCACAACGGACAAGAGCTCCTTTGCCTTTTCCGCCGCGATCTGTGAGGACATGCATGAAAAAACCGACATCTAGCCCTCTTGCCCACCACGGACGCGGATAACAAAGACATTGTAGTTCCTAGAATACTGAAGATGACTCCGGTTATGAGATACAGACAACCAAGTTCTTTATGATTGCACTACACCACCACCCCTGTGGACTGCTTAAGACAGCTTCTGAAGCATCTTGTGCATTTGCTAGTGTTCAACATCTAGTTAGAGAGGTAGCGGCAGGATGGGAATTTAGGATGTTGCATGCAACAACCGGCGGTTGATGTCGAATCGCGCGACACACGCCATGAGGACTGCGGCGAGACAGTGCGACTGGAGTCGCAACAGAGACTCGTGCAGCAAAAACAGTCAGCCCAGAATCCCGACGGAAGACAAGAAGCTGCTACACAAGGCCACGACATACCCTGAGAAGCAACGAGTTCAAGAAACAATATCGCCTTTGAGGCTGTCACAAGGCTTGGCGCGCCGCACACAAAACTCTATTCGGCGTGACACGAGTCAACGAGGAGACTCCCAGTTCAGCACTCCGATGGGCAGACGCATATGAGCAGCCTACGCGGAGTGAGCCATCGGCCAGCGCCGAAGCCGCCGACGCAACATCAATTTGGCAGACACACTCTGAGGTGGAAACACACACCGACACACGAGGGCATCGCTAAGCAACGCGCGAAGATCTCGCATTCTACTGCCCTGACTCCGATAAGCGAGCCGCTGGACTGCAGCCAGGCTGCTGCTGCTGGAGGGATGGAGGCACAGAGGGCCGATCTCCCACGCACACTTCGCCCCAACACACACGCCCATGTACGCGACAAAAAGGAGGCACCACGAAGATAGGTTACAAGGAACCGACATGAGGAGACTTACTTTGGTGAGCTGCACGAGGTGGCTGAAGCGCAGAACGGGACCGCCCACCTTGAACATGCCACAGAGCTCTCCCTGCTTGCCCACCGCGATCGAGACCTGCGGAAAACCAAACTCAACGCGAGGCTACTCGTCAGCGCTCAGCCCGACCCTCCAACGCTTAGCACACAGAGCTACACATGTGAAAGTCTATGTATATTAAGAATGCAGGCGCCCACTGTTTGACTCGAAGGCTTGCGCTACACGAGCGTCCGTCCTGGGCATCGACGCCACAAGCGCCTCGCGGGGCCGGCAAGGCGGACACGCCTTGGAATCCCGGGGACTACCACTGGGAAGTGCCTGAGTTCGCACATGCAGTCTGCAGCGCAAGGACGCCGCTATTGCGTACCGCGACGCAGCTCCGTGACTCTGGCGGCTCCTCACCTTCCCGGGAAGCGTCGCCTCCTCGATCGCCGAAGGGTCGACGACGAATTTGAGCTCGTCCTCTGCGTCCCCGGCCTTTCCTGCCTTCTGTGAGGCACACGACGCCGCACTGTCGTCGTCGTCTTCTTCTTTCACCTGGCCGCCGCTGCTGCGGTTGAGGAGGGAGCTCACTGGAGGCAGGAAGGCGAACGAAACCAAGAGCGGAAGGTGGTGAATGCAAAGAGGCAGCGGCTCGCGATCTGCCGCACTGTGGAGGACTGCCTGGTCGCCCTCAAACGTGACAGCCTGAAGTCGCACAACACAGACAGCGTATCATTCGCCAATGCAGCCGCCAGCCAATGCCCACGAAAACTACCGTCTCGGCTCCCGACCTGTCCCTCGTCTCGGGGGGGGGGGGGGGCGGGGGGAAGCGGGTTAGGATGCACCACGTACTTCGCAGGCGCGCGACAATCGGCCTTGGAGACAAAGCAGAGGACTGGGAAGGAGGAGCGCCTGCTGCCTAAAGGAACGAACAGCTTGCAGCTGAGTCGCAAGAAAGTGCTTCGCTCGAGGGAACATCCGCAACACATAGCATAATACAGGAAAGTGGCTGAAGTGAGAGAGGGCACAGCCCGCTCACCTCCTTTTTGAAGTGCATGAGCCCGCAGAGGGCGGCCAACAGACAGGCGTCTCGCAGATTCCCGTCGTCTTCCACCACCGTGACTGCCACCCTCACGTGCCAAGCCTGCGAAAACGTAGAAAATACAGTGCAAGCCCCCGGAGTATCCAGAGGAGATCAAGACGGAAGGGTTCCTCGCGAGCACGCGAGACGGGTCAGTCGCTTTCGCTGACTCTTCCAAGCGCCCGCCTCGCTGCGACCCAATGCCTCGGTCGCGTGCGTATCCATCCATGCATGCACACCTCCGCGTATACACCTCCCGCGTGTACGTTGCTGCGCAGACCCAAGCCAGCGTTTCCGTGTTTGCCTAGAAAGAAATCTGAAATGCGCAAGCGCAGCGCCGGACCTTGGCCCACCCTCCGCGACTGGCCTACTTTCCATACATATAACTTTATGTAGTAAATTGAATCATGGTCATACACCCCCGCGTCCTTCACTCTTGGGCGCGGAATAATCCGTCCTCTCCCCGACGCAACTCGCCTCAGAAAGCGCTCGCCTCACAGGCCGCACCGTTGCGCTCCTGCGAGGGCTGTAAGAGCAGCGCCGCGAATCCCCACCCCGAAGATACCCGATGGGGAATGCTCTCGATGAGGTAGCACAATGAAATCCAGCACTTTCAGGTGTCTCGAGCGCAGCCGACGCTTACCCAGCGGCCACTTTGGATGCAGAGGGCCTCTGTGTCGATGACGCCGCTGTCTTTGAGCAGCCGGCGCAGCATGCGCTCCAGCTCCTTCTCGAGCTCGGAACTCCTCAGGTTGCGCCGCGCGCTGCCTTCAGCAGCAGCCAGCGTGACGGCAAGCCCCGTCTGACTCGCGAGCTCCGCACAGGTCGGGGGGATCGAGGGAGAGAGATTCACACGAAAAGAGAGCTCGCCATCAGATGCGCGGTCTGTGGGCAGCAGCGCAAACGGGCTGGCGACGACCTGCGCCAAACAGCGCGTGCGTCCTAGAGAAACCTCAGCCTGCAGGCAAACAGAGACTCAGCCGCGCAAACTATGTCAGTGAGGGCTGCACCCCGGAAGCACTGTGAGGCAAATCAGTCCTCTCCGATGCAAACCGAGCAGGACGCAGCACCAACAAAGCGGGGACGGCCGATTCCAATTGAAATGCGAGGGAACCGTTGTCACAAGAGCAAACGGTGAAACCTGACGACCACACATTCAAACGTATCTGAGATACATGACGCAGATCTTGCGGTAACGGAAAGACCTGACAGAGTCGACCGTACCGCTCGCCACGGTTTGCTGTGTAGAACAAATACACATATATACACAAACGCCGCAGCGACGTCACAGATCAAGAGGCATGCACGTCGATGAAAATGCGGTCAAAGCAGCACCACAGTACGGAAACAAGAACGATACACTTAGGACGCCCGCGTATATACTCGCGTTCACCAGCCAACAGAGACCTACGTGGCCATTGCTTCGCCGAAAAGAGATGCGCAAGCGCCGGAAGTGTTCAGGGCCCCGCCCGTCCGCTCGGAGGTTTTGCCTCTGCAGCGCCTCCACCAGCGCCTCTGCATTTACGCGGCACAACGGCAGCATCTTGGGTCCTCCTCGCAAAGAGGCACAAGTGAGGTAGGCACAAACTCTTCTACGTGCTTGCCCTGGCGAAACTTGGAGAATCAGGAACACGGACGGGTCGGGCGGACGACAGCCACGAAATGCACAAGAAAGTCTGCCGTCTGCGTGCATGCGCTCGCCAAAAAGAACACCCTTGACGCCTTACCACCATCACTGAAACATATCGACGGGCTGGCCGCACACTCCAAGGGAGACCAGAAAAGAAAAACTGAACGAAGCATAGACAACGTAACAGCTTAACGAGAGGAACCAACACGCGATACGTCCTTCCTTGCGGGGTACATGGCGGAAAACGGGAAATTCAAGGAAACGCCGTCTCTTCTGTGGCTAGAAGCTCTTTACATGTGCATGCGCTGAAGAGGAACCCGACCTTGCGAATCCCGCAAAAACTGCTGCGTTTCCAGAGCAAGGCCGAAACTGGATGCTTGAATCAAATGTCAGCTGCCAGATGAAGAACGATGAACAAGGAAAGCGACTTTTTCACCCACTGATAACGGACTGGATTGCGGCCCAAACATGTGGCGCGGACTGGGCCTCACAGGACGAATAGTCACCTCGTGGAGGGACACAAAAGCCGTTAGAACAGCCGAAAAAGCACATTTCAACGAAAGCACAGGCTTTTGGTTGTCTAATATGGGAAACGAATTCCACGCCTTCCAGTCCCTCCCTTCCAATTCTGATTGGTTGTAAATTTAGAAAAGAGAAAACCGGGCTGCATGCATGTGCATGCCGGACGCGCATCTGAAAAAAGCTCATGTCACGACGTATGGACGAGACCGTGGCAAAGACTGCCTTACTGCCACCAGTGCATCCATGATAGACGTGGCACTAAAGTTCCCGTTGCGCCAATACGTGTCAAGTGTGCCTACGTTGACGCAGATAGTCTCCATCTGGTACATGTGAGATCTGACAGATGGCTGAAGGAACGAAGGACAGGGATATTCGTGCGGCACAGGGACTGGGTCAGGTGAAGCCGGGTATGGCCTGTGGATGTGAAAACAAAAACACTGCAAATGCTTCCTGTTGCACGACCTAGGTGCGCGAGTTATTTTCTCGACTTGGACCTTGATACTGTCGTCAAACCTGCTTGGAGGCAGCACGGGCATGGTGCATGTAGGTGTTGATTGAAGCGCTAATTTCCAGTGCTACGGACAGCCATGTACGCGATAACAACAACAAAGTATCCTTACCAGGGGGTCTGGCTCTGCCTCCAGAGTGCGGCTTTCGATGACGTGCTTCGGGCAAGACTACTGTAGACACGCTCCTGACACCCGCGAGCACTAATATCACGTGAGCTGGGTATTGGGACTAAGACCGGTTGGGCTTTTGGAACACGCGAGGGGTACCAACTTCGACTACGTTGCCGGGCGGTTTCTCGATGTAAAGCACAGCAACCAGCTGCCCCCCTTTTTTCTGTTAACTCGTCAGCCTCTACGTGCTCAACAGTGCAGGCGATGGCAGAACAAATGCTCAGGCGTCTGGTCGCCTTGAGGGCCACATCCTATGTCAAGCCATGACCAGCACGGAAATGGCGGCACATCCGTTTGGTAGCTTCTGTAGTAAAAATACCGACGCTACTTCCCTGAGCGGCCTCAATCATGAGGCAGCGTCCCAAAAAGTATTGCTTTGCACCGATGGTGCACAGCTGCTTACAGAGGGAAGCCCCTTCACACATGAGAAGAAACGCGCACTAGAAACTGATTGTATGGGGCGATGATTGAGTTTTGACGGAAACCACTTTGCTTGACTACAGACTTTTCCAAAATCCAAACTTTCTCGGTGAGTTACGAGGACGTGGTTCGGCAAACGTTCTGATCCCGTTTTCTGTCCGTAATTAGTTCCCGTCTCTTAAGGGTAGATGAAATTGCGGAGTGAATTTGATATATGGGGGAACAATCACGATCACGGTGTACCGCGGATCTAAGCATTTTGAGAACCTCAGCGTGGTCTGTGGCAAAGGCTGACCGACGGAGAAGATTTGACGACAGTGAGCAACGGAGGCTCAGTAGGACCATCACTCGTTATCGGCACACAGTCTCTACAACCTGAACTCTCCTCATTCCCGATAGCGAAGATGCTCTACAGGACCGGTAACTCGACGTAGCTACGGAAAAACACATTCTGGGCTTCGCTAGCGCACGGTCGGCGGACTGTTTCGAACAGTTCATGACAACGAGGACAGAACAGAGGGCTAAGGAACAGCTCAGCACAGCCAACCCGGACGACCAGCAGGTGAGGTGAACACATGTGAAAGTAAACATAAAAGATGTGCAGATATTTCGATTGTGAAGAGGCAGAGCTAGCTCTACTCATCTGGGCTGCGTGCAAGATAATTGATGACTACACAATTGAGCCACTACTGCTCACGTGCTATAACTGCATATCTGAACTGAGCCACACACCTGATGCTGGAACGATGGAGCCTTGTTGAGAGGTAACTAGGCTCATGGCCGCTACGAATCTGAGGGTTCTTCTTTCCATTCGATTAGAATAGAGAGCGGGGCGCCCCTACCACCGCTCTTTCGGCTCAGTCCAGCTTCCGTCATCATTTCAGACAGCACAAGCCTGCAAGAGTTGTACCGAGCAGCGTGTGATCCGCGTTCTTTCACCAGTACTTTCTGGAATGACGTATGAGACAACGCTGTTTCAGTCGGGAGCTCTATGCGGACATTGCCTCCTTCACTGCGGCGGTGTCTGAACCTGCCAAAATCGGCGAAGGCAATTTGACCACGGCTAAGATATGACTGAGGCCAGGTGACGAGCGAAGACAGGCTCAGACTGAAGCGAGACGGCATGGCTGACAAGGCAGAAGAGTTAGAACTTGAAACTATCCGGGAGCTTCCGCTCTGTGACGGGACGCGGGCATTGGTAAACAGCGGTTTTGCGGCTGCCGCGGAGGCAACATGCTGCAGTGAATCAGAACTATCACCCTTCTCTGCAGAACACTTCAATAGAAATCATACTCAAGTTCCCTTGAGACCGTCTTATAAACTGCTGTTGAGGAATGAATCTTTCAGCTCTAGTCACCTTCCCCATGGGGCCGCCAAACGCTCCCCTTGCATGCTCGCATATTCGACGCGAATGCTGCTGAGAAGCCCGAAGTGACTGTTCTACACGATCGAAAAGGAGAACTAGCGGGAACGTCCCTTCTTTTGTCTTCTGACCGTTTCAGTTTTAGCTTGGTGCTTCTTCTTTTGCGAGTCATTCTTCCGTTTGCCTGACTTACCTTTGTAAAGTCACCCCGGGGGGTCAAGACAGCGCTGCAACACTCGTCTGGCAAGTAGCTACATCCTGCGACTCACCTTGCGTACGGCTGATTTCAAGGCCGTCGTTCAAAGGTTTTTTCGTCTTTCAGCCTACTTTACCTGTTGGATCTTCTCCTTATGATCGTGGCAAGAACGGCTCATGAACTCTGCTGCCCAGACTTCTTTGTTCCTCCTGGGACTCGGCAAGACAGACAGCCTCGCGTAGCCGACTAGCTTAACGCGAACACCTTTTCGTGCCAGCAGCGGTTAGAGAGTGGTTTTTTCGGACTTTTTAGAATCCAGGGTTGCCAATCGCACAGGCGTGCGCTGCATTTACATATTTTTGTTTTGTCCGTAGCGGCATTCCATTTATCGTCTTCCCGTGGTCCTGTCGTCCGCATTCTGTTCGCTCTGCGGCGCCGCCTTCGTCAAGCAACTTTTCTCGTTTCGACACTCCATCGTCATTCTCACAGCCAACCGAGATGCCCTTCAGCGTCTAGTTGCTGCCGAGGAAATAAGCCCCTCTGGGATTTTCACATCTGTGTCAGGCTGCGGCATTTTTTCTTGCCGCGGATGGCCCTCGTCGCCCCCGAATAAGCAGCTCTCTGCCTGGTGCTGACTAGCTGGGCGACAGTGCGATGCAAAGGTCAACTGTGCGAGTGTCTCTGACCGCAAGACTTTATTGGAAAAAGGATGGCTGCCCTACGCAGCAACTCCGCCGAATTGGGGGGTGCGCGGCTCTGCGTGGTTCGCGAGGAGCCCGCCCGAGGACCACGCGGTCACTCCGTGCGCCGCCCGTTGTCTCACTCTAGACGAACGAGTGAAGAAACTGCTGCAAGACTGCGTGTGCCTGCCTCGAGTCACACGAGGTACCATGCAGCTCTTTACCAGCGCTGCTCTTCTAGGGAGTCTCGGCGTGCTGAATTTTGGAAGAACGGGAGTTCGAGAGCTCCCGCGCGGAGCTCGCGAGAGAGTCGTTCGCCGTCCCCACCTTCAGACGGTCAACCACGCGCCTCCAGGAGCCCGGCAGGCGCGGGAGCGTCGCGTGTTCACGCAAGCCGCCAAGCTGCAAAAAACGGGGGGGATGAAAAACAGCTGAGCCATCTCCGGCTGGTTGGCTGTCTTGTCGCGCCCGGAGAGGGGCGCCGTGAGGATTACGGCGCTTTTACACAGAATCCAAGCGGTGCCGAACGCCTGCTGGGGCGCGCTCTGTCCGGCTCCACATGCAATTCTGATTCGTCGCCCTCGCCTTCTTCAACGAGGGTTTCATTCTTTCCCTCTGAAGAAGAGAGAAGTGCGACATCAGGATCTCAGGGGCCAGCGGCCGCGGAGGGCTCTCCCTCCTCGTCGGTATCGCCCACGCACTCTGCGTCGCCTTCCGCTGTCGCTCCACCTCGCGCCGGCTCCAGGGCCTCGCTGCCGCCGTCTGATGCCTCGCCTGCGACCTCGGCGCCAGGCTCTCACTCGGCCGCGCGGTCTTCCCGGAGGCCTGCGAGCGCGGCTGGCGCTTCCCGGGGGGTGACACTCGGCGTAGCGTCGGCTAAAAGGAGGGAGGAAAGCTCCTCAAGTTCACAGAAGACAGCATGGAAACCTGCGGAGAAGATGTCAGGTTCCTTGCATCGACAGGGGCCCCTTCGGCCGTCTTCGGGCCCTTCTCTCTCGTCGTCCTCGCCAGTCTCTGCTACGCATTTCAGACAGCCGCGAGAGGGCTGCGCCGGGCGACCACCATGGCGTCCTTCTGGGCCAAGTCTCGCGCTCCGTTGGTGCAACGCGAGGCCGGCTGCTGGGTGCAGAAACAGTTCTTCAGTGTGCAGGTCAGCAGGAAACGAAGAGACGCGACGGACCTCGAGAGCGGAAGAGCGGAAGCGGAGACAACCGACTGGACGAGGCGAAAATGGCGAGGCCCGGAAAGAGGATCAGCAGGGGATTTATGAGCGAGAAACACGACGTGCACAAGAGGGCGGACAGGAGCCCGCGAACGCGAGACGACAGAAAGCAGGAACGAGATCGAAGGTGCCTTTGCTACCCATTTTGAGCAGCGGAGAAGAACAAGAAGACGAAGAAGAGACAAGACCCGTGACGGAAGCTGAGGCTCGCAGTGCCAAGAGACAGGCTCTGGCGCAGGTGAGAGAGAGCTCGAAAAGCGGCCAGCGGTAGCGAGCGGATCAGCTTTCAGCCTTGTGTCCTCCCTCGTAGGATGCTTTCACCCCCCGTTGCCCTTTCAGCTTCGAGCCTAGATACGCGGCGGACAGGGGAGACACATGCGAAGACCTTATGACTCAGAAAGCGGAAGAAAAGGAACGAGAACTCGGGAAAGACAAATGGGAGGACCGGCCTGAAAAAGCTCGAAGAAAGAATAGCAGAAGAGACTCGTAGGATCGGTGGGCAACACCGGACTGCGCCTGGCGATTCATGCGGTCTCGCCGTCGCTAGAGGCTTTCATTATTCCTGAATCTCGCTTTCACTTTGATTCACATTCGCGCGCTCAGCATTTTCTTTTTTCCGTTTGTCTGTGACAGGACCTGCGCATGCTCTCCCAAGATTGCGAGTGCGGCGCCGGAGGTGAGTTGTGGACGTTCTTCAGCGACGGCGTGGAGCGCGAAACGCGTAAAATTGCGGAACTGGAAATGCTTGAGAAGACGCTGGAGGATCGCCTGGAGCACGTCGCCTCCCTGCTCAAGTGTCGGTACACCCGGGGGGTTCTCGCTCGGCTCCTGCGAGTCGAGACACGCGAAGATCTCAGCCGCGTCCTCGAGCCGCGAAGCATCGAAAAAGCGCAATCGAGAAGTGTGGAGCACACCTCACGTGTTTTCGGAAAAGAGCAACCTGCCAATCACGCGGAGACAGAGAGAATCGACACGCGGGCAACCTCTACTGGCTCGGACGAAGACCGCCGCCAGACACAGCCTTTCCCGACTGAGCGACTCACCGGTTCCCCTGTCTACCAGCCCGGCGCGCGCGCTGCGTCGCCTCGCTCGACTGCCCCCTCTGCCGCTCTCGGTGAAGAGGAAGAGACAGTCGCTCAAAAGGAAGACGACAGCGCAGAGCCACAGTCACGAGAAGAAAGCGACGGCGCAGAGGAGGAGCGACACGAGATAGCTCAGCTGTTGACCGCGATCCAGACGCGGCAAGCGCTCGAGGGAGCAAGCGGCGAAGCCGTGCACATGGAGGAGTCACCTGTGTCCGTGGAGACGCTTGAGCAGGCCCTGGCTGTGCGCCTGGAAGAAGAAATCGCGAAAGCGAATCAGGACGCAGACACTGCGAACGCGCTTGACAGCGAGATACACGCGGCGGAAAAGGAGACAGAGGAACTTCGGAATGAGCACACACGTCTCCTCAGGGATGCAGACTGCCTCTCCAAAGAGGTAGGCTTTTAAGAGCGAAATTGTGTAGTACTTGAGTGAAGCTCCGACGGTCACTTTAGAGTCATCAATGACGGCCCTCCAGGGAAAGGAAAGCTTGAAAGGAGAATCTAAAAGAGCGTGCGCGACACAGGGGGCCGCAGGAGTGCGCAGCAAAGAGAGAGAGAGCCCGCATAAAGGAATGAGGCGTAGCAGCGGTGATGAGAGGTTTTTATTTGCACGTGCCCAAAACGTTTGTAGAGAGACACACGATGACTCGTCAAACACAAGACCTAGAAAAAGCGACAGGATAAGGAAGAGAATAGTGAGACTGAAGAGAGGGACTGCCCAGCAGAGACGAGAGGAGTGACGACAGAGAATTACTGACAAAAAGTCTGCAGCATTTTTCTCTGCGGTTTCATCCGTTCACTCTCTTCTCTGTGTACGCGCGGATGGCGCGCGGCCTTCTCTTTGCCGCACACATGCTCTCCTGAGTTCTCTCTCTCTTCATTGTCGTTGTCCTTCTTGTGTGAACGTCTACTTTCAATTCGCTGGGAGGCAGACAGTCGCGATCATTCGCGATTCTGGCGCTGCGTGCTTGTTGGCTGTCTGCGCAGGTCTGCCGCCTGGAGGAAGAAGTTCTTCGTCTCCGCGAGACCGCGCAGGCGAAGCTGTCGTTGAGGAGAGAGCGATCACGGAAGAAGAAGGTCGCTCTCTTGCGCCGGAAGCGCGAAAGCTTGCGGCACCAAAGACAGGAAATGCAAGCTGCGGCAGAGGTAAGCACCATGTGGCGCCTTTGCTTTTGCGCTTCCCTCCTTGTTTTCATGCTCCCAGAGGAATCCAGTTCTCCATCGAGTCACTTCCCAGGTCTGCCTCTGGATCGTCGGATATGTAGGCAGCCTCTGTATGTATCGCCCTTGCGCCGGAGTTGCCGCACTTACCGAGCGCCCATTTCTCTGCAAAGCCTGCGTTGTGCGCATCCAGGCGTCCCCTCGCGCCTGTGCTTCACGCGTCTGCGACGCCCAGGGCGCAAGCGCCTTATTTCCGTCGCGTGTGCATTCTGGGCGAGAGAAAAAACTGCGGACGGACAAGGCGGGGAACTTTAAGAAGGCGGCGAAGGGCTTGAAGTCCCTCGCCGCGCGCGAGTCACGCGATGCCCCTTCTGTCTTTCGGCTTCTTCTGATTCAGAGTCTCAAGGCCGACTTGCATGCGGCAGTTGGAGAGCTGCGCACCTTCATCCAGACTCAGTAAGGGCTCGCGGCGGGTCCGCGTGAGGCGAACCGAGCTGATCGTGCAAAACGCGAAGGCGGTGGCAGCGAAGCGCGGCAGCCGCTGGGGCAGAAGGGCAAGAAACCCTAAACCCTAACGCGGGAATGCGCAGGAGACACACAGCGAGCGACATCGAGACACGAGAGCCACCCAGAAAGAGCTTGATAGATAGACAACCAGACAGATATACAGATAAAGAGGTGGATAGATGTAGGTAGACAGATAGAGAGGTAGACAGATATGAGAGATAGAGAGATCCGCGTCACGGCTAACGAACCCAGCAAGACAGGAAAAGTGACTGGAAACGGAAGGGAAATGCCGAGGGCGCGAATTTTCGCACGAAGAGAGAGAGAGAGAGCTCGTCCTCACATGTGCCTTCTGCGCTGGTTCTGTTGCCCTCAGGGAACACCGCCGGCACGACGAACGCCGACGGCAGGGTATGAAAAAGAGCTGAGGGAGAGGCAATTCTCCTCGCGCGGATACGCTGACGGGAAACAAACTCGAAAATTAGACATGGGCTCTGTATAGATACCGGGAGTGCTTGCTATGCTGCCATTCCACTTCTCTCCTCCTAGGCTCGTGTTCCTGCCTGCATCGTGGTGCCGGGGTCCGCTCTCTGGTTTTTGCTATCAGGACTCTCTTTTTTCCGCGTTCGTCGGGCCCTGACATGAGTGCTTCCCTTTCGTGCAGCGCCGCAATTCCTTCTTCCGTCGTCAGTGCGGCGTTTCTTTCCTGGATTCGGCGCACGCGCCTTCTGTGTCTTTCTTCTTTGCTTTCAGAGGAGGAAAATCGACTGTGGCAGGCTGCGATGGAGCACGCGCAAGCCGAACAAGAAGGACTTGATCAGCGCCTCGTGAGTCGCTGCCTTGCCTTGGCACCCTCTCGGTTTGCTTCCCGCCTGTCGTCGGCGGATTTGGCAGTCTTTCACGCAGGGCCGCATTATCGGAATGCCGCTGAAATGTTGTCCCGACAGCGAGGAGTGTGTCTAGGGTTCACGGCAAGATTCTGCAGCTCGGCTCTATCCAAGTGTCAAACCCTGGGTCTTCCGCAACCGTTTCTGCGAAATACGACTGCTCGAGCAAAAACTCGACGACTCACTCTTCCTGATCCTCGCATCCTTCGCTGCTGTTTTCTCACTGCTTTCGCGAGGCCGCACAGCTCGGCCTGAACCTTGCGCTGTGCGATCCTGTAGCGGCTTCCTTTGCCTTGTCCAACACCGTGGCGTCTCTCTCGCGTCGCGTTTCGGGTCTCAGCTTCTCTCTTGTGTGTGTGTGTTTCGCGTCGGGCCTTCAGGAAGAACTCAAGGCAGAAGAGAGAGAACTCGACGCCGCCATGACGGTGAGTCCCTCCCGCGTCTGTCTGCGTGTCCTCGCAACTTGCCTCGCCGCGCCGCCGCTTGCCTTCTTCTCGTGTTCCTGTTTCGAATGTCTCCGCCGCTTGTTGTCGTGCCGTTTCTGCGCCGGCTTGCAAGGGGGGAGCGAGAAATAAAGCAGCTCCTCGCCTGCGCGTCTCGTTGCAGTTCTTGCATCTCGCGCTGCGGCACCGTGCGCCCGCCTGGTCAGCGGCTTCTCGCCGGGTTCGCCAGCACCCGCACAGGGCCATTGCGTCATCTTCCGCGCACTCCCAGCGTTCGGGCGGCGTCTGATTCTTACGCTGCCTGCGCGATGCCTCTTGTGCCCTCAGAGCGAAGGGCGCAGACTCCGCGCGCTCCGAAGAGAACTGAAGCAGCTCGAGTGCGGAGACTCGCCATCGACTGGTGCCCAGACTGAGAAAGAAGACGCGGCGGAAGCCGAAAGCGACAGAAGCAAACACGGAGAGGGCGCCGCACCGATTGGCCGCAACGACGTCGCAGACCGCGCAGCCGCTCTCGCAGCTCGCCATCAGGAACTTCTTCACCGGTAGGCGGCGTCCAAGCGACAAAAGCTGAGGCGAGACTCCTCTGTTACCTCACCTCTCGTCCCGCGTTTGTTAGTAGCTATGTTGTCAACATGTCAGTGATGTATCAACAAAAACGATGAAACTGATTGGGCTCGCCTGGCTTGCTCGCCTTTAGCAGGCAACTTTGTAGCGTACGCGCGCTTCATCTACCTATCACGTGTGCACATGTACATATTCATATATTCATATACATATGTACATGTATATGCGTATTTACATACATGCAATGGACGAGTGGCGGAGATCGAGAAGCCATCCACTTGCCAGTCTCCCGGTTACGTCACGCAGAGCCTGTGAAGGGAGGGAGCGAGAGGGACGGCGAGGAAGCGCGAGCACAGATGGAAGACCTTCCTTGGGCATGTCTCGTCCTTTGGTTTTTCAGAGATGAAGCCCTGGGTCGCCTGCGGGCATGGTGGCAAAACTACGCTGTACACGAGCTGGAGCACGAGAGGGAGCAAGCTGAAAAGGCTCGAAAAGTGAGAGTTAGAGGCTATGTGAATCCGAAACACGACTGCATGCAGATACTTGTGCGTGCACTCAAACACACGCGCGCACGTTGGTATTTTAGAGTCTGATTTCTCTCGCGCGCGCTCCCGCCTCCTCACGCACACTTCGCTTTCCCCTTCTCTGCAGAGCACCAGTGTTTTGGTTTTTCGTCCTCTCCATTCTCGATGCCGAGAATGGACGTTACGATCTCATTTTCTCGACTCCTCGCACGGCTTTTTTCCCGCAGCGTCAGTCGCTGAAGCTCTCCTCGCTTCGTACGCACCTCGCTTCTCTACTTCGCCGGAAAGGCATCTCGCTGCCTGAGTTCATCTCCGCGCTGCTCGCGGCCTGCCCGCCGCCTTCGTGCGCGTCTTCGCCGCTTCCATCGCCTTCGTTGTTCGCGGCGGGCTCGACCGCGTCTTTGACGCCGCCCCTGGAGTGCCTCTCTCCGCGTCCTCCGCGCGCCACGTCCTCTCCGGCGTTCTCCCATCCTCCCTGTGTGCACGGCTCGGAGTCGACGTCGAACCTCGGCTCAGACGCGCGGCCTCTGGAATCGCAAGTGTCGCACAGCGCGCCCAGTGCAAACGACCCCAGCGGCCTCTCTTCGCCTTCCTCAGGCCTGTCGTGCCTCTCTTACTCGCTCCTTTCTTCGCCCCTGGGTACCTCCGCTTCGCAGAGCTCTGGATCTCAATCGGCGTCGCAGTCCCAGAGGGGGTCGAAGGTCTTCTCGCGCCTGTTGAGCCTGGAGCCCGGCTCGCGGGCGGAGGGGCTTGGGGACAGCAGACGAAGTGCCTCGTTTGTCTGTTTTTCCGCCGCATGCGTCGCTGACAAGCAGGGGAGGGAGGCGCTTGGCGGCGCGGCGCGAGGCAAAAACGTCTGCTTGCAGAGGAAAGACGGGAATGACGCCAAAGGACTCTGCTGGCGACTCGCCCGCGAGGCAGGAGTCGGGGCCAGGGGGGGGGGAGCCCCGCTGGCGAGTGAGACAGACGCGGAAAGAGCCGAGGCGCGACCGCGGAGATCGAGACTCGCAGAGAGCTTCTCCACCGCGGCGCCGGCAGTGAGTGACGTTGCAGGCGGGTACAGAAGCAATCAAACTGTGTCGAGAGAGGGAGGCGGCGAGACTGTCCTTCGCAGAGAAGAGTACTACTTCTCCGCCTCAGGCAGTCCGGCGTCTGCTGCGAGCTTCTCCCAACAGCTGCATGCGTTCTTCGTGGAAAGGGAGATCAGCGCCCCGACTCTGTGCCCCCCAGCCGCCTGCGGCGACACAAGATAAACCAAGGAAGACAAACGCAGATGGAGACAGCCAGGAGGCGCGTGGAGTCGCAGTCGCGCCGATCCCTTTTACACTGAAGACAGCGGCGTGGATGCGCCAAAATGCTTTGCACGACGATATTCATCCCTTGTGAAAGGAGCGTGAAGAACAGAGGGACGGGCGCCAGAAGAAGAGAAGCACATTCGGGAGAGGGAAGCTTGTGTCTGGGGTCAGGGCCGTTTTTTATTGTGAGAAACCGCCTCCACTAAGCTCTGCGCCCTGGACACGCCGAGGTGCATGCGAATGGCTTACTGGAAGGCGAGGTGTGGATTACATTTTGTTCCCCTTCATAGAAGAGCGCAACGAACGAAAAACCTCGCCTTGCACCAGGCTCTGCGCCCTTGACACGCCGAGGTGCATGCGAATGGCTTACTGGAAGGCGAGGTGTGGATTACATTTTGTTCCCCTTCATAGAAGAGCGCAACGAACGAAAAACCTCGCCTTGCACCAGCGTCCCGTCAACCAAACGTGCCCTGGCGCTTCTCTTCTCTGCGGTTTGGGCCTTTCCGCGGCGACGGCGTCAGCTTAACTTGAGGCAGCGGCCTCTGCTCAAGGGGGCGCGCGGTGGCTAGTGCGCCTCTTTGCAGCTGCAGATTGCCCTCGTTTTCGAAAGAGCGGCGTCTGTTCCGATGGTTGCTGGACACTCTAGCGCGTCCTAGCTCGGGTGCGTGGCCTCTCACAGCTCTGCGATATCTTGCGAAACTCCAGCATGGGCGCGAGCGTATCTTACCTGCTTTCGCTGTAATGTCTCACACAGCATCTATGTGCGTTTCGCCCGATATGTCTTCCGTTAACACTCTACGAGTTTAGCTACAGGTTGGATTTTCACGCTGCCGCAGATGCATGTGTAGGCCGCGCAGCTCCTGGTGCGCGGATTAAGAGTTTCGCAAGGTCTTCTGCACTGTTCAGAAAAGGAATGAAACGCTACCCAGAGACACCGTGGGCTCTGAAAGGCTCCAGTTGCTCTTGACGCATGAGTTGCGCTGCATGGCGATCTGTTTTGACAGACACGCCTGCCTCGAACCGAAGGCTTGTATCACAGATGACACAAAAAACAGATGGGTGAACAGACGTGCGCACGATGCGGAAAGACTCTCCCGCGAGCGGGACTCCAGCGGAAACGAAACTAAAACTCTGAGACCCCGGTGGCAGCCGCTTTGCCGCGGAGGTTCGCGCCTCTCGTCACTTCGGTCTTGCCTCAGAAAGAAGGCGTTTCAGCGAGTCCTTGCCTCCATCCGCGTGGCACGGGTTGGCGACACTGGGACTGGCTCGCTTCACACGCCCCATCCTCCTCTTTTTCTCTAGTTTGCTCTCTCGTGAGACGTCCTCTTGTCTGATGGCCGTTCGTTTGGCTGCGCCATCCTCCGCTTCTTGAGAAGCCTGGGCTCCGCGTTTCGCGACACTTTTCCGCTCTGCCGATGACTCTGGACCGCTGTGCTCGGGGTGCGCGTCTGGCGTTGCCGTGTTGTCTCTCGCTTGCGCGTTTAAAATTATCTATTATTCTTCAGGTACTGCTCCTGCTGCGTCTTCTCCCAGTACTCGTTGAACTTGCAGAGGTCCTTGCCGCCCTTGGACTTCACCGCCGTGAGGCCTGGCAGCATGCGTGTCATGACTTCGCGCAGAGAGGAGAGAATCTGCGAGGCGGAGGCCGAGGCGCCTGCCCCCCCCAGACTCTGCAGCTGCTGCTGCACAGAGGCCTGCACCGCGCTCGGCGCCGCCCAGACAAACGCCACCCCATGTCTGGCCGTGGACAACAGGAGGCGGAGGTGATGCATCGGAGGGTGAACCTGCAAAGAAGCGAAAACAAAAGATGCCGGCACCGCGGGATTGAGAAACAAGAAGGGGGGGCGGAGGCAGGCGCGCCGCCGGGTCTGCTAGACCGAGACGAAGTCGACACTCTGGATCGACACCACCGCCAGTTCCGGCCCGTTCGCCCGGAGAGAGAGCTGCCGCAGGACCAGCGGCGCGAAATACCGTCGATGAAGGCGCTTACCGTGTGCGGCGGGCCGTAAGGCACGGCGGCGCGTGGCTCCTTTCCTGTGCCTGCCCCTGCGATAGCCGTGTAGATACATCCCACTTCCGCAACGCGGCCGTCGAGCAACTGCAACGCGGCAGCGTCAAAGCCTGCAGTGTCGTTCCTCCCGTCGCCCCCGGCGACACCCGCCGCGGCAGTCCACTGCAAAATGCACGTCCCGTTGCTCTTCTGGCCTTCGGGGAAAATCACAACCGGCATGCATGCGGTGGACGACTTCTCGTGGGCGAGCAGAAGCGCCGACAGCGTGCGATAGGTCCCCTGCCCCGGCGCCAGCTGCTCAAGCCACAAAACACGAGGAAGAGAGGAAAACTCTGCCGCAGACCCCAAACTCGAAACTGGTGGCCGAGGTCGCTCAAGAAAGAACTGGACGCGTCTGCGGAGCACGTGTGCCCGTAGAGAGCCGGAGAGGGCTGCTTGAACGCCCGGGTAGAGAAAAGTGAAAGAGAAGCCGAAACAGCAGGCAACCGCACTCTGTGTGGGCTGTTACATCACCCTGACGCCCGCCTCGCAACTGCACGCAAACGCCCGCCTTGTAGGCCCCAGACGCACGACGAGAAAACCGCTCTTCCACACCCCGAAAGACACGCACATGTGACAAACACAAGAAA
Source organism: Besnoitia besnoiti (assembly GCF_002563875.1). Taxonomy (NCBI): domain Eukaryota; phylum Apicomplexa; class Conoidasida; order Eucoccidiorida; family Sarcocystidae; genus Besnoitia; species Besnoitia besnoiti. Next base: position 2,100,392 of record NC_042361.1, on the reverse strand, counting down.
AGGCACACACTGACATATATACTTCTACGTGTGATAGATGAGGCAGACAAAATACATCTCTAACACTAGATATACGGTACATCAATTCGTCCCCCTTTATCGGGGCGGTACGCTACAGCGGATTTTCACGCTTTCGCTCGCTTTCTCTCGCTTTCGCCGCTCACTCGAAACTGGAGACTGAACTTGAGAAAATCCCAGATGGAGCAGAAGGAGAAGCCACCGTGCTCATGCACGAGGGCGAAGCGCGGAGCCAAGCGGTACGCGAGGTATAGGGGCTCCACCAGGCCCGTGAAGCTCGCGAGACACACGCGGCAGCTGCGAATCTTCTTCGCGTCGCTTGAGGAAACGCCCACAGGACGAAAAGACACGACCGGCGCCGCAGGGAGGCTCAGGAACGCCGACCACGGGGAGGGAGCGTTCGGCGGCGGCGCGCGGATCTTCAGGCGCCGAAAGTCTGAAGAGTCGGACAGCAATCGCACCAAGGGAACTCAAAGCACGCGAATAAGCGGCTCGGGGGTGAAGAAGGAGAAGGGCAACAAATGTGGACTTGACGAACACCGCGGGAGCGAGGGGAAAGGCGAAGGGACCGACGTAGACGCTCGCCTCACGAGACGCGATTCGTGTGAGGTCAGAGCTCTGCACTCGCAGCCTGAACACATGTGCGCTACGCAAGCGGCCTCAGCGCGGCATTCCGGGGCTATCAGTTCTTTTCGAGCCACGTTTCCACTTGCTTACCTGCGGCCTGTTCGTCGACGTTCCAGACGCCGAGGGCGAAAAGCGCGAGACGCGCAGGCAACGCCATGAGCCACAGTGACAGCAGCCAGTGCATATAGGGGAAGGGGAGAAAAATCAGGAGGAACTGCTGTGTCAGTGCAGCCAGAAAGGCAGAAAAGAAGAGCAGCAGGAGACGGGCGCCAACGAGAATAGTCTTACACACGAAAGCCACGAGCGAGACGGACAGGGAGCACACGCGGACCGCAAGAGAAGATGGAGGCGACAACTGTGCCTTCATATAGGCGACGGGGATGAAGGGGTGAACCCCCGTACTCTCGTCGCTGAAGACGCGGTACTTCTCCATGTTTACGACGGAGGGAGCAGAGGCAGGTCGAAGAGAGGAAGACGAACGTGAAGAAGGCCAAACGACACCGGATGAGGTGAGAGAGAGGAGACAAAAGACTCTCCATGCAGGACTAGCTCGCACCGAGGGCAACGCAGCAGGCGAGGCATGCGACAAGGAGAACCCAGGCCGCAAGAGGCAAGGAAGCGCACTAACGATCGGACGGAAGAGTTTCCGAAGCCACCTCAGAAAGCAGTTGGTGAAAAAGGAACGAATTCCTTAGCAAAAGGAGGAAAAATGGACGAATTACTTATCGAACAGAGACCGCCACGTCGGGTACGCCGCAGCACAGGGGCCGTTTTGTTCACTCCCAGGAGACAGACAGGAAGAGAGACACCTGGCTTCTGTGTCGATACCAGCGTCGTGACCTTCTGCGAGCTTATGCTGCATGCGGTGCACACTGAAACCTACTGGCGACTTGATCCATATGGAACAGAGACCCGAAGAAACGAAGACTAAAACAATGGCGATATGCCTCAAGTTTTGGAACCCGCGAAGACACTGTCACTACAGACAGCTGCTGATACTCCGGATACTTGAGCTTGTCAGCATACTCTTTGCACCGTTCCAGTGAGCTGGCCTCCTGACGAATGTGATTCTTCAGCGGGAGTCAAAAACTGATGTGAAGAGGCATTGTGTAGAGTGGCATCTGCGGCAATCACTTGTCTTGGACGATGATAGGGCCGCCTACTGTGCATGCACTCAGATCGACTAAAAGCGCGGACCGTATACCTGATTAGCTTGCCAGCGTGAGCCTTCCGAAGACCCCGAGCGACCGCAGAGGCTCTAGGTCACATCCCATATAGTTGCTAAAAACTTTTCACCCTACAGGAGCTGTTTCTTTTGCATGGGAGATAGATCCTCTAATCCATCGTATTCTCTACAAGCCTCGGCCCTGTCTGCGTGGCTCACATCCTCATGCAGCTCAACGGTCCGCCCTGTTGGCGTCTGCCTTCTTTTCTTGCCGTCTGCGAACGGCACGGTGCCGCGCCCGCCGTCAGTGTGACAGCTGGAGACAAACTGGCAGTAGATGCCTTTTCATTCTCAGCCTTACATGGAACTCAAGGTCGCTAGAGAATACGCGCACTAGCTAGCGGAAACAGGAGAACTAACGTCCCGGTACACCGGGCGTCTACATACTCCTCGTGGGGAAGGGGGGAGGGGGGCGGCGGGCGCTCCCCTTGCTCAGTCATTATCGGTTGGAGGTCGATGGAGTTGCTGCAATTCTCAGGTCTCTGCATTTCTAAAAGGCTGGGAGCTGCCTTCGTGCATTCACTTGAGTACGGCCTGAACGGTAGGAGAAGTGCCAGTTCAGCCATGCTCATGGTCTCTCGTACGACGACGAAATTTCTTGTGCAGCATCTGGCGGTGTTCCTGCCCAGTGCATGGCTGCGGGCGTGAGGCTCATGCGGGGTCTCCCTCCCTGCTTGCTGGCATGCCCGGAAGAAGGCATCCTGAATGCCACTGCGCACGCGAACTCGGAATGCGGCTGTTCCTGGTGAGAGCACAACTTGAGGGCGGGTTTTCAGAAACAGAAACTGTGAAGAACTAACTCGTCTGGCCGCATCTGCTCGCCGTTCTGCAGACGATCGTGGCCTTTGCGTCGAGCCACGCCTGGCAGTTGGTTTGTATAGGACGTCGGCAAAAGGCGCGCAGGCAGACAGAGGGCCGGCGGCCACGTGGAGAAGTGCGACATTGCTCCACGATTTCCAGCTTCAGCCGGGAGATGGGAGAAAACGTAGACAGTCAAGACGATAGCACGCTCCCTCGTTCCCGATTCACCCCTTTCTCAATACAAAAACACCGTCTTCTTTTCCCGCGAGGTGGCAAACGTGCACGCGGTGCAATCAACCGCCACACCGGGGCATTCGTTCCCCCTGCCTTCTTCAAGATCGCGTACTTTCATGCATCTAGGTCGTCGGCCGCCGACGCATTCGAAATAGACAGGGGAAGTCCATTCCCCATCCTTGCCTTGACCAGGTTCGACACACTTTTTTTGGCCGCGTGTTTGAATTTTCGTGCTCACACACTCGTGCAGATTTCGACTTTGAGAAAAACACTTGCGTTTTTACATCCCGTTCCCAGCACCGCTGGAACTCCTTGACAGCCGGACGAGCAAGACTCACCGCAAGAGGCACTCCCCCAATTCCTCACAGGTGCCCAACCGTTTGCTCACTGTTTCCGTCGCCATTCTGCAAAGTAACACATCCTCTCTTCACTCGAAAGACCGGTCTCAGCCCGTGTATGCTCCCATCCTGAACTCGCGCGCACAGACACGCACAAGAAGTTCGCTTCGCGACCTGCCCTCATTGTTCTCTCGCGGCGCTTCGCCGCTGTCGTTGCGGACTCGCCACGCCAATCTTCCGGAGGACATGCTTTGCACCCTCGTCTTCCTCCCCACAAGTGCTCTGTGAACGGCCTGTTGCTTGGTGTACTGGTCTTTCGTTCCTGGCGAATCTCGAGCGAACGAGCCATGGAATCGCTGCCGCCGTCACAGTCAAACGCCGTCGCCCCGGCGCCCTTGGGTCGCGAGGAGTGCGCACGCGCAGAGGCTGACGCAGCGATGGAAGCCTCTGTTGTGCCTGCAGCCGGCGTGGCGGCCCTCGCCGGCTCCCCGCCGAAGGGCGACGCGGAAGCTGCGGGTGATATCTTTGGGCAAGAGAGGAAAGGCGAAGAAGGAGACACGCAGCAGACTCAAGGGAGCCAGCAGGCTCCTCAAAATTCAACGGCTTCGGCGGCAACAGACGAAGAGTGGAGGTGCCCGATATGCCTTGTCGTCAACGCTCCGACAGATCTCACCTGCCCGTGCTGCGAAGGGCCCAAGCCTGGTCATCAGCCCGTAAGAAATCCTGTGCCTTTTTTCTTCTAGAGGATGATACCCTGTATACACGTCGAGACACATATATCGTGTGTAGTTGAATGACAAGATCTGCACGAGTGTTTCCCCGTTCGAGGAGGCACACCGGTGTACAGACACTGGTAGGATGCGGAGCGCGGCGACGCTCAATTGTGAGTCAACTCAACGAAGTCTATACAAACGCAGACGAGAAATCAAGAGGGGGGACTGATGCGTGAATCGTGACGCGCGGACGCGAGCCACGTTCGGAGGAGTCCGCCTTCCTGAGCTGGCGTCGCTGCGCTGGTGCACATCAGGCATGTTCACGTATGCGCGTGTGTATCTAGGCCGTCTGGCTTACTCGCCTTTGGTGTCAAACCACCCGACTTCCGCCTTTCTGGGTCGCTGTTTTGACATGTAACCTCCGCGTTCACACTATGCGTCTGGATGGGCACCTCCCTCACGTGTGCGGCCCTGGCCGTCTTCTTCTTTCACATTTCTACCTCCTCCTATCCCGTTCCCTCTGCGCCGGGGCTGGCATCACTTTCTCTGTGTGTCTGTCTCTGCTCCGCAGTCCTCCGGGCGCCCATCCAGCGGTCCGTCGCCGTTTGCGACCGGGACAGCGAAGGGCTCGGGCTTCCACCTGGTGGGCTCTGTTTCTGCTGCGCCTTCTTCGAGCGGTGGCTTCGTGTTTGGTGCGAGCGCGGCTCCCGAGGGCAGGAGGAGCGAGGGATTTCGCCCCGACTTCTCGACCGCCTCCGGAGCCGCAGCCTCCTCTTCGGTCTTCTGCACGTCCGCCGGCTCCTCTTCGACACCCTTTGCGGCGGCGCCCGGCGGCAGCGGGTCCTCCCTCGGTGCGAGCGCTTCACAAAGCGCGAACGCCGGCGCAGAGGTGAAGAAGCGACCCTCGGGCTTCGTGCCGGTGCTCGCGCCTTCCGAGAGCCAGTCTTCCGCATCCGCGGCCAGCGAGGCTGCGGCAGCTGCGGACGGCCGCGCCGGGGTCTGCGTGCCCGCCGCGGGAGCGGAGGAGGACGCCGAGGAGAAGGAGGAAGAGAAGGAGCGGCTCGCGGTTGCGCCCAAGGCGCCGCAGGAAGACGCCGCGGAGGGCGTGCCCACAGCGACCGTCTTCATGTTCGGCTCGGGAGAAATGGATCAGATGCCCTTCTGGGTGCAGGCCGACGGAGAGGACGACGAAGATCGCGAAGTCGTCAAGCCGCGCGCCGTCGTCGAGTTCAACGGCAAGCACGTCATTCGCGCAGCCAGCGGAGCGATGCACTCGGCCGTCTTGACCGCCGACGGCCGCTGCTGGACATTCGGCTGCAGCGACGGCGGAGTCCTCGGCAGGGGCGCCCATTTGGGCAACAAAGCTCTCGTCCCGGGTAGGCTCGTGCTTCGCGCTCGCCTGTCTGTTCGCGGCCGCCGCCGCCTCGTCTCTCCAGGAAACCAAGCGTGCGCATTCGTGACTGTTGCGCTCTCGCGTCCTTCAGGGCGTCTCTCTCAGCGGCTTTGCTGTTCCCTCTCTCTCCCCTGTTCCTGCCGAAGAACCGACGAGCTACGTCTAGCGGCTTGTGAGTCTCATAGGCACTGTCTTCAAGTGTTCCTTCTTTCCTTTTTCAGACGCCGTCCCCATCGCGGGCGCCGTCGTCGAAGTGGCCTGCGGGGACAGCCACACCGCGTTCCTTACGCGCCAGGGCAGACTCTATCTGGCGGGCACGTATCGGGTGAGAAGGGAACTCGAGCCTCATGCGAGGAAGCTGCACGGACGCCTCCGGGGATCTTCTACTTTAGCTTTAGATAGTCTTTCTGTTCAGCCACATTCTCTGTCGTCGCTACGGCGGGCCAAAGGGGGGGTACATTGCGTTGCGCGAGTTGAAAAGACATCTTTTTGTGGCTCTCCTTATCGCCGGGGGCGTCAATCTACACCAGTTTGTGTCTGCGTCTGTTCATCTGATGTGGCTCTGACGCGAAAGCTTTGCTTCGTTCGCCGCCGCGAACAAGGCTCAGAAGTTCCCCTGTCTGCCGTGCGTCGCGCGCGCGGCACGGAGCTGACGACACTTGGTTTACGCGAGCTTTCTTCGTCCGGCATCCTTCTACGCCCCAGGCGCTTTCGTTGCGGCAGACGATGAGGTCGACCTCTCGTTGCAGGAGTGTAACAGGGACCTTGAGAGCGCTTCCTTTTTCGCGGCGAAGTGAATCCTCACACTATCCGGCTCTGGACGAGTTTCCTTCTGCTGTGCCCCCGCGTTTGCTTCAAAATGTTTCTTTCTCACCTCAGGACGCATACGGAGCTCTGGGCTTCCCAGACTTCGCCGGCGCCTTCCGCGGCGAGACGCCTGCCTTCGTGGCGGAAAACGCGATGCCCGCTCTCGTCTTTTCGGGTCTCAACCGACCTCGCATTTCCGCTGTGGTGAGGCAATGGTGATGGGGGTGAGAGACAGAAAGAGGCGCTTTTTGCTCTGTCTTGCTGGCGTCCACTGTCGTCCCGCGTTTCCTTTGTCGGTGGCGCGGCCGCGCGGGATCTTCTGCAGCTGTCTTGGATTCTCGCTTCGTGTTCGCTGTCTCGGGCGGGGCTGTCGCTCTTTGTCGCTTTGGAGACACGTCCATTCACGTTATGCACCTAGTTTCACATACATATAAATACATGTATACATATCTATTCTGCGTTGGTCATCACATGCACACGGTTCCACACCCGTAGCTGATAGAGGAGTATATACATGTGTCTACTTCGTAGTGCATCCTCCATCGTGCGAGGAGCCAGCGTGGGCACGCGGGCGCGAAGAACGCGCTGTTTCCTCATTATTTATCTTTGCGCCGCTTTTCGCGTTTGCAGGCCTGCGGGGAAAACCACACTGTGGCGCTCGAGCACGGTGGAGGCGCGTTTTACGTGTGGGGCAGCAACGAGTTCGGGCAGTTGGGCGTTTCCTCCGCCTCCTCGCTGGCGTCGGCGGCGCAGGCGTCTGAGAAGAACGGCGACACCGCGACGCTGCTAGCGGGCGGCGGCGGCGAAGTGGCGCTGCAGGCGAAGCTGAGTTTGCTGCTGCCTGCGCGGCGCACAGTCGGAGACCTCGTCGGCTCGCTGGGGCTGCCATCTGGGCTGGAGATCAAGCGCCTCTTCTGCGGCAAATGCACCACCTTCATGACGCTGGAGGCGTCTGCGGCGGAGCCCAACGGCGATGCAGGCGAGAAGGCCGCCGGCGCCAGCCGCGGAGAGCGCGAGGGGACTTCCTTCGTGCTCGGCTGCGGCCGCAATAGCCAGGGCGAAGTCGGCTGCGGAGTGAAGAACTTTGGGTCGATCGTGGACAAGTTCGTGCAAGTTAAAAAACTCGACGGCGAGGCCATCAAATTCATCGGCGGCGGCCAGTTCTTCTCCGTCGCCCTCCGAGCGGACGGCGCACTCTACACGTGGGGGCAAAGCGACTTCACAGGTGCGAAGCAAGCGAACGCGCAGGCGGCTGTGAGGCCGAAAGCCGGCGCGAAGCAGACACGAGAAGAAAACAGACAGAAGAGAAGAAAGCAGAGACGGCAGAAGGGCCAGTGACAGCGGACGCGTGGAGGCCATGGAACACTGCCGCACTTGCGAGCCCCAGACGCCGGTCTCATTATATATATATATGTATATATATATGTATATATATGTACACGCCTTCACGTAGATAGAGACAGCTGTGCCATGGGTGCATCTCTGCCTGCTAACCTTATATATAAGTTTATAGCTATATCCAAATCTGGTGTACATCTGTATTCATATCTAGATGTATTTCTCTCTGTCTATCTATATCTCTATCTTTATTCATATCTATACAATGTATTTCTCAATATCTATCTGCAACTTTATAATTTCCAATTTTTAGTTATATGATTGAACAATATAGTTAAAAATTCATTTATATAATGCCTTTCATAAAAAAATCTATATTCATATACATATGTGTACTGTATCTCTCTTTATCTATGTATATCTCTATATTCAGATCATCAATATATGGTTTTCTGTATGTAGAGGCCGTGCACGACTTCGCGTTGGGTGCATGGGTGTGTGGCTCTGAGGCCACGACTGGCGAGAAGCTGACGCGCATGACGGCCGGCGCGGCGTCTTCTGGTGCTTTGTTCCGCGCAGGCTTGGGCGCGGCGTTTGGCAAATACACGTCCGTGGAGGAGCCGACGCCTCTGAACAAGTTCGCGGCGCCGCTGCGGTGGGTTCAGTGCGGCAGCGACCACTGCCTGGCGGTGACGACATCGGGGATCCTATACACCTGGGGAGCAGGGCAAAACTTCCAACTCGGCAACGGCGAGGACGTCGAGATCCGCCGCACGCCCTTCCTGGTCGACCCCCGACTCTTCGATTCCACATTCGTGCTCCAGGTCAGCCGGCGGAGGCAGAGAGAAAGGGCGAGAGACGAGACAGCAGTCCGGGCCTCCGAGAGACAGACACTCGCGGGGGGGGGGGGGGGGGGGGGGGGGGGGGGGGGGGTTGTCGGTCTGCGTTTTTCTACACAGAGGCTCACAGAAGTGCATTTAGACACGTGTGTGTGCCTGCATGCAAGCACATCGTGGGGTGGGCTGCCTGTGTGCGTCTAGAAAAAACCCCGCGGTTTTCTCTGTCGACTCACGCCTCCGGCGCCACTTCCCGTGGCGGTCGCCCTTGTGTGTTTTCGGGGGTTTCTTTGTTCTATGGAGTGCGTCTTTGATTTGCTGAGCTCGCCTGCGTCCTCTTCTTCAGGCCTTTGGAGGTTCGCAGCACAGCATGGTGCTGTCGTGGACGGGCGCGTACGCGCAGAGGGAAGCGGCGAAGGAGGAAGAGGAGGGTGAGGACGAAGGAACGAGCGCAGCTCGCAAGCGGCATCGCCCCGACACGGACCAAGAGGAGGAAGTAGAGAGCGAGAGAGAGTCGAAACGAAGCCGTAAGCGCATCCCGGGTTTAGGGGGGGTGGGGGGGAGGAAGGTGTGAGGGAGGCTTGTTGCACGCTCCCCGGGCTGCGCACTTTCTGCTGCCAACGACATGGCGGGCGGCCTGTGAGTCGTTTCTTGCATTCTTCCCAGTCAATTCGCCTTTTTTTCTTCTGTCTTCTCCCGCGCTCTTGCCGCCCCCAACGTGTGCATTCGTTTTTGGCAATTTCTCCTGTCCCTGCCTTCCTCACGCGGATAGGCGAGCGTGGGGAATCGGGCGAGGCTAATGTGGAGGCGGCAGGGGTGCGGCAGAAGCTCGGTCGGTGGCATGTCCGCCTTTCTCTGAGAGGCTTCACGGCGCCTCCCTCTTGTGCATGCATCGGCAGGCCCGTCCTCTTCTCATGAAGACAGCGCTGAGGCTTCCAGCGCGAGGGGAAGCAAAGAGCAAATGCATCCAGAAGCCGAGCTGCAGGCAGCCAACGCCGGAGAAGAGAAGGACAAAGACGCGGGAAAAGAGCAGACCGAAGGGGACACCGAGAAGCAGGATGCTCCTCACGACGGGGAACAAGGCAAGAGCGGAAAGGGCGCGGAGAAGGCGGCTACAGAGCAAGAGAAGGGCACCGGGGGGGCGAGAAGAAGAGTGGCGAGAGCAAGAAGAAAGGCGGCGACGCGGGCCGTGGAGAGGGAGAAGGGGAAGATGAGGGAGAGAAGAAAGAAAAAGGCGAAGTCGCTGGCGAGACAAAGGCGGAGTCCGAGGAAGAGGAGACACGAGCCGTAGAGGAGGAGGAAGCAGAAGAGCAGACGAAGCGCGACAGCGCCAAAGGCGGAGCCGCGGAGGAATTGAAAGAAGAGGAAGATGAAGAGCAAGACGTGGTAGTCGACCTCGTCGTCGACGAAGAGACGGGCGCGGGGGCGAAGAAAGCCCTGAAGAAGTCTGCTTCGCGCGCCGGGTCTGCGAGCCGTGGAGCCGGAGGTGGTCGCGGGGCTGCGGCGCGCACACCGAGCAGCCGCGGCGGGCGGGCGGCCGCGCCCCCCGCCAAGGGCCGGAAGGCGAGCGAGGAGACAGAGACCTCACGCGCCGGTACCAGGGCCGCGAAGCAGACGACCGCGGCGAAAGTAGGTGCGCACAAGGGACAGGAGCCCGAGCCCAAGGCAGGGAAGGGCGCGAAGCAGGCGGGGGCGAAGCAGGCGGGGGCGAAGCCGCCCTCGCGGCGCGGCACACCTGCGGCGTCGGCCGCGAAGACAGACGAGAAGACGCGAGCTGCCGCCGCTGCGACGGGAGGACGCAGCAAAGGCTCGACTTGCGCCGCCTCGCGCGCGGCGTCGCGCGCCAGCGCAGGCAAGAAGAAAGAAGAGACGAAGACGCGCGTCAGCGCCCGAGGAGGGGGTCTGTCAGCCACGCCGAAACCCGAGGCCAAGGGGGTGCCGAAGCGCGGGCAGCCAGCCAGAGGCGGGAAGTCCGCGGCGAAGGCGCAGGAAGCGAAGTCGGGCAGAAGGAGCGCGCCGGCGAAGGCAAGTGGAGGCAAGGCAACGCCTGCGCGAGGCAGAGCTGCCGCGGAGAAAAAGCAGGCGCCGGTTGCGGTCAAGAAGACGATTGACAAGAAAGCGATCAGCCGACGCGGAACCCCGTCGCCAAAGAAAGCCGCTGCAAAGTTCGATGCAAAGAGAAGGCCAAGCAGCCGATAGAGAGAACTCCAGACGCGAGAGCTTCGAGACCGTCGACGGTGTTTGACCTACCCGTGGCCCTGAGCCTGATTTCGGCGCTGCTTTGTGTTTGCACTGAATTGAGCGAAAGAACCGCATGCGGCAGGAACTGACTCACATCTGGCCCTCTGGATTTCATATAGCTGTACTCCAGCATTTGCATATATATCCGTATCTGCGAGACATGGATGAGATCAAGGAGGCGCCTCTTGCTGGCATCTCCGCGGCCGATGTGGACACCCTGGTAGATTTACATGTGCAGGCTCACGAAGCTCCGCGGCGCGAGCCTTTTTTTCCTTCGTTTGCTGCAGTGCATGCACCAGCACTGGTGCATATATATATATATATATATATATATATACATATGCTTGTATATATGTATATATATGTGACTATATATGTAGAGGTATATATATCTTTATATATATGCTCTGCACGCTGTAGCTTGGCCAGCGAGCGTCCCACGTGCAGCGTGGTGTGTGTCGGGGCGCATGTCTTTCGTTGCGTCTTGTGCAGTTCACGGTTTGGTGCTTTGACTGCCCGAGAAAGTCGATTCTTTGAGGCACGATAGACATGATTTCGCGTTGCCTGTGCTCATCTCTGACTAAACAGACCGTGCGCCTCGCGCTCTATTCACCCTCGTCTGCGTTTTTTGTTCCACTTCACGTTTTCCCGGCCGAAAAGCCTCAGTCGGAAGAACAGCAGGCACAGATAGAAGCCTGTGCCCTCCACCGGCATGCGGCTGAAAAGGCCCCTTGCTGCGCGCCTGTGGGCATCTTTGCCTACCCATGTGCGTCGATCTAAGACACTGCAGAGTGATACTGAATCTCCTTTTGCGTCGGCAGATGCAGGCATCGCCTCGTGTCTTGCGGAGTCTGCGTTTTCTGGTCTCCCGGGGTTGCGGATGCTTAGTCCGTTCTGGATTTTTGCTGCTTTTCTTTTTTGTGCTTTGCCGTGTCGTCGCCGTATTTTGCACGGAGCCTGACTCGAGGGCTTCCTCACCCGCAAGCGTGCTGCGAACGTGTCTAGTGAGGTGTGGGTTCATTGTTTGATAAATGCAGCGATGGGTTTAGGGTAGGAATGCGAAGTCGCAGCGCCCTTTTTTGACTGCGGGAAAAACTCTCGACCACCACTTCATTTATTATACAGTGGACCCACACCTCAACAGACAAGTTTGCAGCACGCTTGCATGTATTCCTTTCTTGACCCAGCGGACGCAGGAAAGACGGCTTCCAGGGAAGTCAGTGTCGCTTCTGCATGAGCAGCTGGATGAGTTGGAGATCCGACCTTTGTGCAGACGTTCTTTATCAATGTGGATAGTTGCGATGAAAGAGGAAGCTTTTTGCGCTGGGCATCCCAGCCGCCTGAGCAGGCAGCTGAGAGACTTGCCTTCTGGAATTTACGAAGGGGAGCACCTCATAGAGACAGATTCGCAGGTGCAGGCGCTCTCGGATCTCGTGGCCTCCTCTGAGCGATTATCTCGTGCGGCGGTGGCTTCCACGCGATGGTGCCCGAATATATACATTGCTTGACGAGAAGGCGACAACCAAAGTGAATGTGATGATACACAGCTCGTATACAAGTGCTGGTGTTCCAAATGAACGCTGGATACCACTAGCCTTAATGCGCTTGACATGGTGGTCATGGAGGGCACAAGAGAACTTGGAGCCAGTAACAAAGACTACAAGATCTAAACCACTAGTCCAAATGTTGCTGCACCTTGTACGCGATAGAGATGAGCTTCCTAGACTGCTGCTTGCATGGTCTGTGTCTGTATTACGGACCCACGCACTCCAAGCCCCATTCCACACGACGGCAACAACCACGGTGGTGTCCGGCGTATATTTGGAAAAACAACGTTTGTATACAAGCTGTACGAATATCATGGCACTTTGGGAGTCGCCTTCTCAAGAGGCCTCGGAAGAATACCGCCACGAAGTCTGAGCTTCAGCCTCTCTTCGAATGCCACAAGCCGCCGGATCCTGCCGGGGCGCCTGAACAGACTAAAATTCCTCGACTGAAACCCTTGGGGTACCCCCACTGGACCGCGGCGGGGGCACAGGCCCGTGGCTCAGAGTAGAGACACGACGCAGTCTAAGGTAGCGCAGGGAACTACCCTATGGACTCGCAGCGAACAAAACAGCGATTGACGTCGGCGGCAGTAGAAAGTTGGGTGCGGTAGCCGCAGCTGGCCCGCGAAGCATCACCGCAAATACCGTGCACAACACTGCGCATGCACCCCCTTCCCCACGCTCGCCACCTGTCTCGTTTGCAGTAGAGTATAGCGAGAGGGAGAACAGAGAGGACGCGTTTCAACATGCAACGGCGGCGGGCCACAGCCTTTCTATGCACACGTCTGAGTTGTAGAAAAGAAACAAAGGCAACTGCCCACTTCACAACGGTCAACTACCCACCAGGTACAGGCTCCCCTCTTCGAAGAATCTGGCTCCGGATGACTTCTACCTTAGGGGGACGCCGCCCGCAAATTCTACAAAGACTCCGAGCACGCCGCCTCCCTCATGCACGAGGTTTCATTCGCCGCGTGCAGCATGACCAGTTCATATATGGAGCCTTTCGTCCTCCGCCACACCCTGAAGGGCAATTTCCCTTTCATATCAGCCTGCAAGTTCCAAGTCTCTGCTTCTCTGCTGTTGCTCGAAGCCCCCTCCATTCACCACTTGTCCTCTCTCGTCGCCCGCTGCCTCTTCCTTATTCTACCTTGGGTCACGTGATTTTTTGAGCCAGGAGGCGCCCTCCCGCCTTCGCTTTCACCTGACCCAGTTCTTTTACCTCTTCACGCTCCGCCCCCGCTTGGGGCCTGCATCGCACCCGGGTGGGCCATCGGAGGCGGATGTGCGACCCCGCTTGCCACGTTGTTCGCCACGTTATGGCCCCCGGCTGCCTGCGCGTGGTCGACCATCCCTGGCATCTCCTGTGGCGCATGCATGTGACCCGCTGGATGGGCCATGAGCCCCTGCTCGGGTCCAGCTCCCGGGCCAAGAGACCCGCGGGAGCCGGGTCCTATCATCACCATGCGCCCCGCGCCCACCTCGCTCGGGACTCCCCCGGGCATTGAGGGCCCGGGCCCCGCGGGAGGGCCAGCGAGAGGGACGGCGGACCCCGGCGGTAGATTCGCGGGGGGAAACGTTCCCCCGGGGTTGAGCGCACCCGGCTGCAACACTTGTTGACTCTTCCGCGACGCAGATCGCGGCTTCTTGGCCGCCCGTGCATTCCCGCCGTCGGGCGCGCCGGGCCTCTGCCGCGCGGCGTTCGCCGAGTCAGACAAAAGCGGAAGACCGGGAGTGGAAGACGGCGACGGGCTGACAGATGAGGAATGAAACATTTCCCCCGGCGCAGCAGAAGACGCAAATGAGGGCGGCAGAGGCGACGGCGGGCCCCCGGGGGCCGGTGGCGACCCGGCTGGTGGAGGGTATGGTGAAGTCGTCTGAGTGGCGTTCGCAGACGGAGGAAAGCGGCCGCGGGAGCGAGAGGCCCTGAAACAGGCGCAAAAAATGGGGGGGGCGGACACGAATCATGTGAGGCGTGATTATAGGAATGGCTTCACAATGAGTGACGCAGAGACAGACGCAAAACGCAGGCAACAGCGGAGATCCGACCCAAAGTGGAGACGATGCTCGACAAAGCGCACTGCGCACAAGGACAAGCCACTGAAAGCCCACACTGCACGACTGTTCCAACAAAGAGACGTCACGCAGCCTGTCAACCACAGAAAGCGACCACTGTGCGATCGACACATATTTTGCTTCGTTATCGGCCTTCCATAAAACACCTTTTAAGTCAAAGCGGGAAGGAGTAATGAGATCTCTCTATCGTTTCGTCACTGTATTCAACGTTCGTTGCTTGTATCTCGTCGTGGTATTCCCATCCTCTGATGTCTCACTTGTTCTGCGGATTGCCCGCCTGGGCGCCTCTAGAGGCGCCTCCTCCAGGTCTGTTTCCCCCAGGCATGCCCATTTGACCTGCATACGCGCCTTGCATACCGTCTGCGGCACCTTGTCCAGCAGTCAGCTGCCCCCCGGGCCCCATATCGCCCGTTTGGGGCACTCCCCAAGGCGTGGGCCCTGCCCCCGCCATGCCCATCATCCCGGGGCCGACCGTCCCGCCCGGCTGACCCCCGGGGTCTCCCGGAGGGCCTTGCTGCCCCGCCTCACCGGCTCCTTGCTGCGCCATCAACTGCGGAAAGGCGCCCGGCGGAGGGGCTGCGTTGCCGAAATTCCCTTGCGCGAAATTTCCATGTGGGTGTTGCGGAAAATGCGAAGAGCCCGGGAACGAGGGAGGAAAGGGCGAAGCGGAAGGGAGAGACCCCACATTCGCGGGCGTGGAGACCCCTGTGTGAGGCGCAGACCTCTCTTCGCCGGCGCGACCGCCCGCTGCGAGAGGCGGAGACATGCCCGGATACGAGGCGGGGAGTGAGGGGTCTCCTTGCGCACCTCCTGCGGCTGCGCCCGACGCCCCTCGCTGGAGGGGCCCAGCGCCCATTTGTGTGGGGTGGGCCGTGGCGGGAGGGACAGCTCCGTGGGGGGAGGGCGACTGCGAAGACGGTAGAGGACTCGGTACGGAGAAGGAGGATCCGGGGTGACCGCCTTGGGCATTCATTTGGTAGTGAGAAGGAGGCACATGCACAGACACAACTACAGAGGACTGGCCAGACGGGGTCTCTCCGTGCGACGCGGGAGCGCCCGGATGGTGCGCGGCGTTCGCTTGCATGGCGGGCATCTGCACCGACCCCCCAGGGCCCGCAGCGGGGGGCGCCATGGGGCCCTGCTGCCCCGCGGCGGCGGGCCCAGAAGAAGGGGCCGGGTGGGCAGCGCCGTGGGAAGAGGCGCCGGCGACGCCTGTGGCCGCGTGAGGCGCAGCAGGGGCCCGAGGAGGAGGCGAGAGAGACGGGCTCTGGGGCGACGGCGACGCCGAGGAGCCAGAGGAGGCAGGAGGCGCAGGCGAGAGCGAGGCTTGCTGACGCGATCGCGATGCTCCGTCGGGGGCCCGACCAGCTGACACAGATGGACATCGCGAGACACCTGCTTGAGGAGGGAGGGAGAGATCCCGGGCTGCTGATCAGGAGAAAAGCAAATGGCGCACAGCGCAAAGACGTGGCGCAGCAATGAGGCCAAACAGCTCGAGCCAATACACCAGTGAGCGGTGAACCTCGAGATGCGTACTCTGACCCACGCTGAAACACGGGGGACTGTGCCCCATGCGGCTAGAAAACGCAAAAATCGAGCAAAAACCGAAGCCAAAACCCAAGCCCCGGAAGGAGACCCCGTGAGAAAAAGCAAAGAAACGGCCAGATGAAGCAGAAAGCAGCAGAAACACACAGGCTGCCAGCACACAGAGAGCGCCGCCGCAGTGGACTGCAAATCTGACGCAACATCAGCGACAAACCACTGCCTACGAACCACAACCAAGCGACCGCGGGCACGTGCCGGCAGGCATGTCATAGAGGCGGAGTGAGCCACGCGACTTTTTGAGATCTGGAATCGAGGTAGCCGCAGAGAGTCAGGTGCGAGCGCGACTCACGCGCTTGCGGCTGGCTTCGTGGCCCAGGCTCTCGTCCGGCGCTCATTCGGTCGCGCCCCCCGTCAGGAAGCGCGTGGGCGCTGCCCCCTGGAGGGAAGTGAGTTTGGAAGAACTGCGGGCTCTGCTGCGCCATGCCAGGAGCCTTGACGCCTGCAGCCGCAGGGCCCGCGAGCGCCGCGGGAGACGCACCGACAGCCGGCGGCAAAGGCGCATGCGGAGGAAGGCTGGATGCAACGGTGCTCCAGTAGCTCAGCTCCTGAAAAGCAGAGAAACAGACCGCAAAGCCAACGAGAGATCGATCCCAGTGGTGCACGCGCAAACGCCGGCGAGAGTCGGGATTGTGAGACAGAAGAGAAACGATCGCGCGCCCGCGTGTGGCGCACAGACCCCAGAAGCCGCGAACTTCCCTCCAAAAAGAAAAAACCTGGTTTGTTAGATTCATGTCACCGACGCCTCAAGGAAATATAACAAACAAACCTTTTTGATTCAGGAAGGCACACTCCCGGGGTGAGAGATGAGAGCAGAGGCGAGGGAGGAGGACCACGCCCGACAGTGGGAGGGGAGAGAACAAGAAACAGCGACAGACGGCAACCATCCGCACACAGCAGAGCGACAACGCCCAAGAAAAGTGGATGTTGATTCCGTTTGGTGAGACGTCTCTCTACATGACAACGAGAAGACGCGCAAGCAGTGCGCTGACGAAGCGAAACATGAGCCATACCTCTTTTAGTTTCTCGACGCGTTGCCGCAGGTGCAGCATAATCGAAACCTCCGTGCGCAAGCCCCTGGAGACGCAGCCAACAGCAGAGAGACGCGACAAAGAAGCGTTTATCTCCCGCGCATAAACGCAGCAGCCGTCCGCACATCCGCCCTCCGGAGCTCCTCTCGCATTTTTCTCGCCCGTCGCTCACCAGTAGGTCTCCGCGATGTTGTAGGTGAAGCACGCCGGCGGCGCGACGCCCATGGACGACAGGTAGCCATCAATCAGCGCGTTCGCCTTCTCTGAGACGCGCTTATTCTTCGTCTCCTCCAACAGCGCACTCAGCGTTACACAGGTAGGCTCTTTGAGCTCCAGGAAGGAGCTCGCGGAGACCTGAGACAGCACAAAACGTACGCAGGGAAGCAACATAGCGGCGGAGTGAGTACGTACTCCTTCCCCGCGCCAAGCCAGACACACACCAACATACTTACCACAAGAATACACACAGAGCGAGTGAATATGGCGCAATACGTCTATGGAGGAGTCTGCATGTCCTCGCACCTGGGATGCTTCGCAGAGCGCGATCTCTGCCGCGACCCGCAGATCCCACATTGGCGCCAACCGCGAACATATGTAAAAATATGGATGTGTGTTTATGAGATTGAACACGGCAATGCACATGCTGGGTTCTTACCGCAGGCGCAGAGTCCGCAGGCGTGTCGAAGCGCCTTTGCAGTTTCCGTTGTTCCTCTCTGGCTCTCCCCATTTTCTTCAGTTTCCCTTCAGCCGCACGAATCTGCGTCTGCAGCATCTGCTCGGCCTCGAGCTCCTCCAACCCCAGGCGCTGCTGGCGCTCCAGCAGCAGGCGCCGCTGACACTCCGCAGCGAAGCTGAAAGCGTCAGACACAGGAAAGCGGAAATACACGCGATCCGCGAGACAGGCCGCGGACGAGAACTCGAGGAGGAAACAACAAACTTGAAAGCCACGCGAGTTTCAGTGCGCCACCGAGAGAGCGACCCTAACCACGGGTCGCTGTCTCTACTCCAATCTGTCATCCATCGGTCGTGCACCTTCGCATGTGGCGTCTCCGGGGGGAGGCCTCTTTTTGGCAAAAAAATCGGACAGAGGAGCGCGGGCCTTTCACTTGCACCGCGCGCGCTAGACTACACACCTGGTAGACAGAGCCAAGCACACATCTAGCCGTAGAAACATCACCCTGAACGACTGCCTCCTCTGCAGGGAAGCCCTGTGGAGACAGACTTGTGAAAGGACGAGCCCCGTCGGGGACACAGCACTCCGCCGCTGAAGGCGACCGCAGACAGCTGCGCATGCGCATGCGCTGCACCTACTTGAAATTGAAACGAACGAGCGGATGTCTCTGTTTTTCTTCTCTCAAGCGAGCGAGAACCGCGTTGCTCGCAGCGGGCCCCTTGGCCAGTTCCTCCTCTTCCTTCTCCTCGAACTGCCGGATGACCAGTCTGAAAGCGCAGACAGACCAACAGAGAAAAGTCAGACGATCGGAAGCAGTTAACGGAGCCGCGAGCGTGCACGCGACGGGAATCGGCCCTCAAATTCCATGTGGCTCACCTCTTCGCGACCGCGTAGTATCTCTGCTTCAGCTCCTCCACCGAGCGCCCCGGCGAGGCAGAGAACGCGTCGAAGATGACCGGCCAGTGAAGATCGAACTTGTGAACGAGGTGCCACAGCTCAAACGTTTCGTCTCGACTCCAGGAGCTGTCCAGCGGCTGCGGCACCGCGCACAGCGAGCACACCGCGCGTTCACTACAGAACGGAGACGAAAACCCGCGCAAAATCCCCTCACACGCGGATCTGGGCTGCATCGTCTCAACTTAAATGGGTGCACACTTAAACAAAGCAGCGTTCTGTGCAAGAAGCAATCGCGTGGGACAGGACCCCGCATCACACACCGCGCCGGCGCAAGCTTCGTTCTCCGAACTCGAAAACACGCATGCGCCCGATGGATTCTGACGTCACGTTGACTGCTACAACTCTGCACACACATATAATACTCATTCCCTGGAGTCCCCCTCTTCTCCACCCTGAGCCCGCTTCCTCGCTGCCCACCAGACACGCCTTGGGTTTTGAAATCTCTCCTCTCCCGTTGGCAAACCGCCGAAAAGGCGCTTGCTGCTTGCAGGTCGCCGGCTTCCAAGTGCGGTTCATGCCACCGGGGGAAGCGGCCTCTCTGCCTGTCTCGAGCCTCTCTGCCTCACCTGAATGTATTTGTTGTACAGCTCGTCAGTGAGCGGGGGCTGCACAGTTTTCACGTTGAATTTCGCAAAGGGGTAGTCTTTCTCCGGCGTGAGAAGGAAGCCAAGAAGCAGTCGATCCTGGAAGGGGATTCGCCGCACGCCTCGCAGGCTGGCCCCCGGCCTGTCGGCGCTCGCCTCAGCAGCCCCCGCCTCGATCTCCGTCTTGACTTGGCCTCCGCCGTCTCCGCCCTCTGCCGGCTGCGCCTTGTCGTCCTGAGACGTCTCCTTCGCCTGCAAGTCCGCCGCCTGCTGCTGCAGCTGAAGCGCCTGCTGGTCGTTCACTTTGCGCCAGTGAACCAAGCAGAACCCGTCGTCGCGGGCGCAGTTCGTGAAGGCGCACAAGCGCCACTTACTCACCGGGCGGCTGCCCTGGCCTCGCTTCTGGACGCAAAGAAGACACTGCGTGAGCTATGTGAAACGAGACGCGGCTCTATATCATGCTCTATGGGCGCGCCTCGAACTCCTCACGAAGGCTTGCCACAGTCGACGCAATGCAACGAAGATTGCTGTGAGCGAAGAGGCAAAGCGCGCCCCGAACAACGCGACGGAAGAGAAGAGACGCGCATGCAAAGGCGGGCGGCGGCGAGGAAAGAGACAGCCGCACGCGAGCGCCAAAGAGGCGCCGTTTGTCAATAAGGGCTAGCCGGCGAGAGCGGCTAAGCGTCGCGGCGAAATCCGCTCGTCTGCTCCTTCATCCGCGGAGCGCCGCTTCCTCAGATGCCTCGGCGCAACTTCAAATTCGCTGAGGCTCACTCCACAGGCTGGCACACTCTCCACAGTCTGTGCACGGCTTACCGCTCGTGGTAGGTGCATCACCGCGGGGAGCGAAGGCAGCGAGGCCGTCCCGCCGATCAAAGCAGCGCGGACGTCCTTGGGAACGCCCAGCAGACTCTTCGCCAGCTTTCCTGGGGCGGCTGTCGCGCCTGTTTTTGCGAGTAGAAGGGCGGTGTTCATGGTTCTGTCTTTGGGGGAACTAACTGCCGCGCTCAGCTCCGGCAGCGCAGAGGGAGGGGGCGACGCGGATTCGTGCAGAAGAAGTCGCTCGTTCAATTGCAGCACACCCTGGGCTGTCTGGGGAGTGACCCCCAGAAGGTCCCGAACCAAACTCATGGTCCAGAGAAAGGTGATGAGGAGAAAAAACACCAGAGTGAAACAACAAGGCGACGCCTCGGATAGAGGAAGAACGTTTCGGGTAGCACGCCGACCAGGCAAGGCCAAGCGATGAGGAAAGCGCTAGCTCGAGGACGCACGAAGGACACGTGAGTGGGACGACTTCATCTCAGCCTTTCTGAGTTGGCTTTCGTCGTGATGATACCCCGCTCGACAAGCCAGAACGCCAGGCCCCTACGGGGGGCTTCATGCAGAGGACGGCATGCGCTGCGAAGGCGCCAGAGAAAAAATTACACAATGGAGGTATGCGGATGCATCTGAGGCCAGTCTGGAAAGAAAACAACTCAGGAAAAAAGCGAGGTTGCCAGAAAATCTCATGAAACGCTGCGAGTGTCCCAGGCCCTCACCAGCATCATGCCCCGCATGTTGCTTCAGACACTGATACTGCGTACTTCGCAGCGGCTCTCGAAACCCCTCGTGAATTCCCAGTGATAAAAAACAGCAAACACCTGCGTATGGGAGAAAGAATAGGCATTTCGGGTCAGATGCAACCGGTACATCACAACGCAAGCGCCCAGGCGACGAACGACGCGAGCGAGCGCCCTGGCAAGGGCAGATTAGGGCGAACCCACGAGGAAGCTCCGCTTGTAGCTTCTTGTCTCGTGCATCCTTTGATAAAAAAACCAAAGCAAACCGTCTCCGAGTGCTGTTTCACTTCCGTTCATGGCAGCATTTGAAAAGCAAAGAGAAGGGAAAACAGAGGACGACAGCTTCGTGAATCTGGCGTTCCAGCCGATGCTGCATGCAGACACTAGTCGGGGTGGTGTGACGGTTTCGCGACTTCGTCGAGTCCATTTGGCTTTCCGTAAGTAGTGTCTGCTGTTTCTCTAAATTATAGCTTGTATTACGAACGAACATTTGAACACGCCTCTGAATGGGTTCTGATGCCTCTCCAAATTATGGCTGGTGCTAAAAACAAACATTTGGACAAGCCTCTGAATGCGTTCGGGATGACGGCGTAATAAAAGCATACGAAACCCCTTTTCCTTTCCAGACAGTCATGCCTCCTCGAACTCTCTACTAAAGAGGCTATCCTTACTCCCGCGGGTAGCATCTTGTCCGGACTTTTCCCCAGCATTCACTGCGTACAGAGACCGCATGCAGGATTCGAGTATCGTGTGGTAGCCAGTACATTGTGGTAGCATAATCAGAGGGAGGCTTCCTGGCGCCGTGACACACGACGGGCGCAAAACATTCACGGAACCAACTTGCAAAGAACATCACTGGGAGTCCATCAGCTGACGACAGACTTCCTGCACGGTAGGGGGTGGTTTGATGCAATGGGAGTGTTACTGGGAGGCGATTCATTGCTGCGCGGAGACGCTAGCACGCCGGATACTTTTTAGGGTTGAGTCGCTGAAACACCGGGTGGGTGTTGTACTGGGCATCCTTGGTAAGCAAGAAGCATCGAAGGCAATGACAATGTACAACACTAGCTCGCGAGGCTCTCGACAGCGGGCGAAACCTGCAGGGCGGTTGCCGGTTGCCACAGGAGACACCTGGACGACTTGAATGCCTTGTCATGCTCACCCCTCCCTTTCTTTCGACTTGACCGTATGGCGCCGCTGAGCGTGATTAGCTACAGTATAACATGAAACGAATCCACCTCGCTATCGTCTGGAGTGCGCAAGCAAGTACCAACAGTGTCTGGCTACGCGCAGGGCAAAGTTCAGTGTAATCGACCTGCAGAACTATCAAGCTGGGAAAGCTTCTGCCTTTCGCGGTGCCACATCAAGATGGTAATCGCCAGAAAGTGCCATATTATCCTGTCGTCCCACGATAGCAGTACCTGACTCACCATACGCGAGTCTTCTAGTATGCAATGTTCAGCCTAGGACGCTGCTTTGCTCTACGAACCCCTCGCTAAAGCCTGTGGCACACGGAACACGTCTGCATGATGTTACACTCCGCTGCACAGAATACACTTTTACGAGGCGCATATTTACGCCACACGCGTCATGCTGATGGTACACCATGATTGAGCAACTATGCAGACGCGACGTAATTCAGGAAAACTCACACTGCACACCTAATATTTCTTCGCACAGCAACTTGGTATGTGTTTGCTCACCCCTCTTTTGGACTCACATGAGGAGAAATGGACGGCGTTGGATGCAAAATACACGGGTTGCGAACAGGTGTAGGACACCCCCGGATTCCGCGTCGTCGCTCAGTAACAACGCAGGGATTGCAATACCACGCTGCAAGCACCTCCTTCGCCGGAGATACGCATCGCTGTGTCTGACTGCCGGTTGAAACACAGATCGGGACTTGCTTCGAACTTGACACTCAGTAGCGCAATGGACTTGTACGTTCCCTCCATTTCGACAACCGAAGTCAGCCATGGATTGAGACAACAGTGCCACTCTCGTGAAGACTGGCGCTGCCACTCGCCTGCCTACGCATGCGCCGCTTGGATTTGCGTCGTTTTTCATGGCCCTCCAATGATGCGCACAGGTAAAGCGTGTTGAAGAATCAAAAACGAAAGAGTACTTGCCTCCCTGCAGAGAAACGAAGGCACGCTTTGCCGAAAGAAGAGCCCTGCTTTTCGCCATCCCGGTCCGTTCAGGTACAGAAACTCTAACGGTGACTACCTACGACGTGATAACAGCAGAAAACATGAGCAGATGCGCCTCGTTGTCCCTGTATGTAACCGTCACCTCAGCAAGGGAACACAGCGCAGAAAGGGGGGCTGCGCGACATTGAGTAAACGCGAACAGAGACGATATGAGGCTCGTGAACACGCTAACGCCATTGCGTAGAAAACAAATGCAGCACACACTCGCGGTTCACAGCTGTGACCACGAGCGAGGGGCGTGGATGTGCACTCAAATCGATCAGACGAAAAGCATCCGTTCCGGTGATGTGATATGACATTCACTTGTGACTCTTTAGTGGGGCGGCTTACTATTGCTTTGCCGGATACGTGTCGATGATTCACGCCGGGTCAGATAAATCACACCGTTGGTCTGTACCTCGTATCGACAGGACACTGCTTAATCACTTCCATTGAGAGCCACGTAGTTTAAAAGAACTCATCAAAAAAAAAGGACGCGGGCCCCTTCAGTTTTTCTAGTGCCACTGACCACAGAAAAAGGAAAAAACCAACTATGTCGATGCTGTCGTACTCAAACGAACCGTCTAGAGACTCCTCCTTTTCGCGTGCTACGGAACTCCTCCTGGACGGTGGCGCCTTTTCAAAGTTATCTTCAGGACCGCGTAAACTCCTGTGGTCGGAATTCTCATTCGTACCGCTCGACGCGTCTTCGACTTCTGTACCATCTTTCCGCGCTCGGAGCGAGATCGCGTGCTCGTTACCCACCTCTGGCGCCGTCGTACTGTGGTTGCTTGACACCGAACCTGGTATAACCTCCTCTACCGTCAAATAGTCAACGGAGGGAGTTGCTTCTACCTGAATCATTTTGTCGCTGTCGTTTAGCGTCTCTTCGTCATCTAGCAAGGCTGTATTCCCTTCAACCGGCACCTCTGCCAGTTTCAGGTACTTCGCTGCATCCCAGAACGCGGGGTTCACCACGTCGAGGAGGCCGCCACCTTCTGCTTCGAATCCACTGAAGCGGGGTGAAGGCTCATGGGAAGCAAAGTATGTGTCTGTCGCAGATAGCCCCTGCAGAAAAGGTTCATCGTTGGCGATTCTCCCGGGGTTGTGTCCGGGGATGCCACGCGCTCTGAGGATCTCCCCGCCGCGCCAGCAGCTCAAAAAAGCTGCGATGAAGTACACCGAGGGCACTACACTTGGTATCAGACGCAGTCGCACCATAATGACTCACCAATGACACGCTTAGCACAGGAAATAGGTGAAAAACGTAAATGATGCCCTGTGTTGCCGGACAACCGCAGGCACTGTTATGAATCAGGGAGGCTTGAGCTTCGGACGCTTGGGCGAAGGGGACATGCCTGGCGGTCTCACAAACTGCCGCAAATCGCTTACTAGAGCCGGGAAGACATCTACAGAGTTTTCCACAAAACTGGCGGCTTGTCTTTCCCGAACGGATCATGGCTCCATAGAGACTCGACCGACCGGTACCCCGAGACGAGCGGGCCGGACGAGGACCGCGTGCCTGGAACACAACAAGCGGTGGGGCGAGCCCAGAACTCACGGATATTCTCGGTGGAGAGAACACGTTTCAGCGCTAAAGAATGAGATAAGACCAGGTCAATGACCTCCTCTATGTTCCCGCGAGTAGCGATTGCATGTTTTGTGGCAAGACCTGAATCGCCCGTGGCAAATCCTACGGCAACAGCACTGCTGCACGTCTCAGCCCGCGAAGTGCTGTTGCAGTATGCAACACGCAGCAGACACCGCCGAAGGCGGATCCCTGGAGTGACTTCAGCGGAAGAACTGGCGCGCACACATGGCACGTGGCACGCTTCAGCCGGCTGGCATGTCCACGCGTGTCGGAGTCCTGTGGACCGATGACGCGGACTGCGACGACGCTGCCCGGAAGCGCGCAAGCGCACTTTTCAGACTGGTTGGTCGCCATTTCAGATCGAGTCCACGGGTCCTCCAGTTACCCCGCTACCGTCTCACGCTGCGAAGCAGACGAGACGACGCCTGAGCCGAGAAAATCGACGACGGGTTTACTGAACCCGCTCCGCGGGCGCGTCAGAAACCCCTCCTGCGCATCGGGCGCGCACGCTCGCCATACAGTTGCAAGGCTCTCCGGTGGTGGACTGTGTTGTTCTTAGAGAGATGGGGGGTGCGTGTGCATGTAGATTTTTCGCATGTGCAGGCTGGCAACAAGCGTCGTGTCAAACGGGTGGCAGGATGACTTGGCACGCAGCAGCACGCGTGTCGCCTTGGTCTGGTGGAGGGCGCCAGTTGACTAGCGCAGTCAACCATTAATTTGCTGCATTTTCCTTCTTGCGTGCTTTCTTCTATCAGCCATTGTTGTGTGACTGACATGATCTGCTCCGCTGTCGCTACAACAGCGTGCGCGAACTGGCTTGTGCCTCTCTAGGCTCTCCCAACTTCAGAGGAATGAGTCAAGCATGCCACTGCTGCCGTCCTCGCCAGCGGTCGACACGCAGATTTTTTCCTTGATTCTAGCTGGGTACATCCTGAAGGTTCCTGCGACAGTTGGGAGAGGAAGGACTGAACGTCTGGATATTGCTTCTTCTGGCCTAGCTCGTGCTGTCGCACGGCCAGACAAGCATCGCAGGAACTTATCCTTTGAATCGATCTCCGCTCTTTCGTTTCACAGTTTCGCTGCTCTGAAAACCTTTCTCTTCTTTCGGCAGTTTTGCCACGATGGCGGCTCTTCAGTCCGCGGAGGAGATGGCCATCCCCGGCTCGACGTACTTTGGCGCCTTCGCGGAAACAAAGCCAGAGGAACCGACCGATGAGGTTCTGAATGAACTGCGTACCCTGCTGGACCATGTGCGCGTTTCGAACTGCATGGATACGGTTGTGAAAACGCAGTGCACCTACAGGTAAACCATAGCCAAATGCTCGCGTTTGACTGCCACCAGATGCTTCCGTCTTCCGCCACTTTTCGGTAGCGTAAGGGACCTGCATGAACTGGAGAACCCGTCGAAGGTTTGATGTCAGCGCTTCGAAAGGTCGCTTGCCATCACAAATGACGGTGGCTCAGAAGAGCTACGTTGGTACGGCAGCTGCAGCCCCTTGGATAACGGCAGAGGACAGCGAAAATTGCAGCCGGTGCGCACAGGCCTCGAGGATGGGACGGTGGCGCTCGACGTGGCCCCGAGGTCAAAAGGGGAGCGAGAGAGTGTCAGGGCTGAGGAGCCATTCCGTCTGAGGGAGTCGCCTGTTCGCGTGCGACACTCGACATCCGCAGCGGGTCTGGTCCGCCTGCGTTTCTTGCCCCTGCGTTCAGCTTGGATAGCCCGCTGTCGCCTTGCGGTCTGTTCGTTAACTTGTCGACCTTCCTCGCGACCTCCATCGACGCACTTCCTCTGGATTGCCTTCTGCGTGCGGCCAACGGCGCCTCGAGATCCAGCACGCCGTCCGCCTCTGCGGAGAGATGCGTCCGCCCAAGCCAGCGTCTGTATCTCCACGTCTGCTCGAAAGTCGACGACGAGCAGGCAGGGAAGATTCACCAGAAGCTAGCACAGGCTTCAGCCAAGAGACCGCACGACCCCGGAGACGACGCGCAAGACTCCTCAGCACGGCCGCCAAACGGGACGGAGAATGCGTCTGCCGCAGACCAGACAGACGCGCCTCAACCTCACAAGCTGGCCATCAACGTAGAAGGGGGGTAAGTAGAGACGACAGCTCGCGCGGGACGCCGAAAAAGGGCAGCAGCAGACATCCTCGCAAGACAGGACTGCGCAAGGAGAGGAGCGGAGCGTAGAGAGTGTTTTGCGCCTCGGGGTCGCCAAACTTTCGCTCCTCACTCGTCACCCTCCTCCCCCTTTCCCCACCCCCCCTCCCTCCCGGTTCGGTTATGTCGTGCGTAGTTCGTTGTCTGTTCTCGCTTCGTTTGTTGGCTTATTGCACCTCTGACGCTGTCTATGCTGTCGCGTGCCCGCGTCCGTACCCGCCGCCGCCGTCGTCTCGGCTGCTGGGCGCATCCTGTTTGACTGTCGTTTTTTCATCCTGCTTTCAGTTTCTCCACGTGTGCGCCTGTATGCTTCGTCGTGCGCATGCGGTGCTGCCTCGTGTGGTCTCCTGCGTCAGATTCCAGATCGAAGAGAACAGCGGCGACGCGTGCCCGTCCGCGCTCAGCAACACCTTTGTATACTCTCTCGTTCTTCTTCCTCCTGTCCTCACGCTTCCTGCGAATCCGTATCGCGCGTCTTACCTCTGTGCGCCGGCGTCTTCGTCGCAAGACGCGGAAGCTGCGTTCCATTCGCACCAGCTGGCTCAGATCGCGTGGGAGCGAAGCCTGTTGAAGCAGCTGAAATTCGTTCAGCTGAGCGACAAGCTGCCTGAGATGATTCGCGCAGCGTGCCAGGCACTCATTGAACACCGCAGCACAGGTGCAGCAGCCTCCTCTGCGGGACTAGGCGCGTGGGAAGAAGAGATCAAGGTGAGGCCAAATCCTAAACTCCGAACGCGACGGAGAACCCGACACGCAATCCTCCGCAGACAAGACGAAGGGCGTGAGGCGCGCAAGAGACGACGCGGGGCGATGAAGCGTAGCACCGCGGCAGCACATGGCGCACGCGCTTCTTCCTGCGGCGCCGCTTTGTTTCACTACGCGGCCGAAACTGTTAATCGCTCTCCTCGTCTCTGCTTTGCTGGTTGTTGTCGATTGCGCAGGCCAGCAAATACGCGTCGAATCTGCAGCAGGTCGCGGACGCGCCGCGCGTGGGTCCGACAGACTGGCGCTGCGCCGACTGCGGAGCCACGGCGAATCTGTGGCTGAATCTGTCAGACGGGTAAGACACAGGAGGGAGAGACTTCCGCTTGTTCGCTCTTTTTCCGGAATACCTGTTGCGCTGTGCGGCGCGGATGACTTGGGCAGCGCTGCCCGCCGCGAGTGCACTTTCGCCCTAGAGACTCTCGCTAGTTGCTTCAGGCTGAAAAACTCGCGGGGCGGCAGCACTTGCGGCCGCACATTTTGAAGCAGACAGCTCGCGGCAGCGGGTGACAGAGTATACCGTTTCGAATTGCGACGCAGCTCTGCATCGGGTTCTTGGCAGACGTGCGAAACAGAGTTCTGACTCCGGCGAGGCAGGGGACCGGTTGTGGAAGGAAGGAAGACCAACAGAAGACTTTGGCAGAGCGGAAGGCATCGTCTGATAGCATCACAGGGGAGGCACAGGAAACAGATGAGCCCCTGGCTGGGGTTGAGGATTTATTCGCAAAACTGCGCCATTCGGGTGTATGAACTCTGTTTTACTCAGGTATATCGGATGCGGCCGCAAGCTCTACGGAATCGGCGGCGGGTGCGCAGACGGCCGTGAGGGAGCAGCTATCCGGCACTTCGAAGTGAGTCTCTCTTTCCTTCTCCTCTTCTCTCAGTCGCTTCCCGCTTAGCTGATGCCTTGGTTCGCTCCCGCTACAGTGCATGCAAAAGTTCTCACACGTGGCAGACGCGCCGCCACCCCCGCTGCCTCTGCCTTCCCCTGCGTTTCGCCTCTTCGTGGCCTTCGCATGTGCGGTGCTGGCTTCTATGGCTGTGGGTGCGCGGCGACCTTCGAGTGCTGCCTTATTCAGGACACGGGGAAGAAGTACCCGCTGATTGTCAAGTTGGGGACTATCACGCCGTACTCGGCGGACGTCTATTCGTACGCGGCAGACGAAGACTCCACGGTGCTGGACCCGCACCTGCCTGAGCACCTGGCACACTTCGGCATCAACGTGCAGCAGGTGAGAGAGATGACACTGAGGTTCAGCCCGGCGTCTTCGCCAGCGGCAAGACGACGCAGGGAGAGGGGCTGGCTCGCCCGCATCCGAGCCGACGAGGCGACAGTCGCGCTGACGCGGCTCGATGTGTTTTTTTAGTCGCCTGTGCGGCACCACACGAACAACGTGGACACATATAGGTAGCCCGGAGAGCGCGTGAGTGCGCTGTATGTCACAGTGAGACGCCGGCACTTGCAGCATTCGCAAGGGCGACGAGGGGGCGTGGAGGGCGTTCGCGCGAGCTCGAGAGGTAGACGAGCTGTGAAGCGTGAATCTCGCCGCAGGGCAGGCTTGGTGCGGCCGCTACGGCGATTGTGCGTCTCATCTGCGTGAGCGTCAGCACACGCGGGGAGTTCCCTCATGAAGTTGCACGCCTCTGTGGCTACCGCAGGCGTTGCAGTCGTCTGTGCAGCGCTGTAGACGACTCCGCTCATCGTGTCCGAGCTTCCGCGGGGGTTTGTTTTTCTCTTTTCAGCTGACCAAGACGGAGAAGAGTACGAACGAGCTGGCTCTCGACTGGAATGTCCAGCACGAATGGTCCAGGGCGATGGAGGCGGATCGCGAGCTGCTTCCCTGCAACGGCGCGGGCTGTGTCGGCTTGCGCAACCTGGGCAACACGTGCTACATCAACGCCGTTCTCCAGGCACGTAGAAATAACAATTCAAACGCAAATCGCTGCGTCCGTTTGTGTCTGCATGCAAGCAGACTCTCTGTAGAACCCCACGCACGCGCAAGTATGCTTGGGAGCGTGGCACCTGAAGCAGTAACCTTTGAGCTCAATCTACATGGCATCGCTTCGCGGTGCCGTGTCGGCGTGTGGTTATGGAGAAGGGAAGATCGCGTTGCGGGTATGAGATCGCGCGTCGCGATCTGTGTCCGTCTGCGTGGTACCGGCCTTCTCTGTCGTGTGCCTATGGTTTAGGGTTTCGTGGATGCAATCCGCTATGCGTGCCTTCGTTCGGCACTGCGCGAAGCTGCGTGTTTCGCGGGCTCCGCTCCATTCGTGCTCTCTCTGCGCGGCCTGGATTTCCTCTCTCAGGCGGTGACGTCGCTCCCGTTGTTCCGCGAGAAGTATGTGACGCTGCTGCCTGCGCTGTTCGCGTCGCTCGCGCCGGCTTCGGCGGGGTCGCACGCGGTGGCTTCAGACTTCCTGCTGAAGCAAAGCGCGCTCGCCGCCGCGCTGCAGACGCCGCGTTACAGGTTGCAGCACGCGCGAAGGAGGGAGGCGATTCTGCACAAAATCGCGCAGGCGCGGCGCCTGGCGGCGGAGACCCGCACGGAGGCAGGCGAGGAGGTCACCCCCGAAATGCTCCACGAGTGCGAGAAGCAGATCGCCGCGAACGCAAGCGCCGCCCAGTGTAAGCGATAGAGAAAAGAAAAAATGCCTGGCAAGACATCCGTGACGCAGTTGCCGAGACAGAGTCACGCCGCTACGTGCGGAGAGAGACGCGCGTATGGATGGCTCGACTGGCACGATGGGCTCTTCGATGCGTGTGAGGGCGTGCAAGAGAAAATCGTGGGCACTCCGCTCTCTTTTTGCCAAAACATACATACATGTATACATATATATATATGTGTGGGGTGAGTAGACAGTATACAGACAGGGGAGAATCCTTCTACGGATTGTACCTACTTGACTCCTCCGTGTAAGTTAAGGCGTCCTCTGCTTACAGCTTGTACCGCTACGTTCAGGAGCATGCCGTTAAATTCGATGCTCGTATGCGTTCATTCAACTCGGTAGCTGACTCGTGTTGCATCGACGCTTCCGAATGCAGTTTCATTTGCGTGCGTGCGCTCCCGCGCAGGCTTGGCGTACCTAGAGACCGACAGCGTGACACCGCAGCTGTATCGGCAGCTCGTCGGCACGCTGCACGCGGAGTTCGCGACGTCGCACCAGCAAGATGCTGAGGAGTTTTTCTCTCTCCTTCTCCAGTGGCTTGAAGAGCGCGACCGCGAGGCGAAGAGCCGCGTGCGAGAGGCGCGGCAGCGACTGGCCGCGTCTCAGGGCGAGGGCGGAAACGCGGAGAAGGAGCTTCTGCTCGCTGCGGCGTTCGATGAAGCCGACGCAACCCTGGCGGAGAGCGCACTGAACAAGGGCAAAATAGAAAAACTCTTCACGTTCGCTGTGAGTCCGCAGACTGGAGGCTCGAGAGGCGAGCGGCCACAGAGTGAGACATCGCGTAGTTTCAACGAGCGAGGCAGGCAACCGGATAGAGGCAAGAGCCTCTTTACAGATGCACACGCACCAGGCAGATACAAGGGGGGGGGGGGGGGGGGGGAAGCGGGGCGATTGATATCGATGACGTGGCGAAGGCTTCCGTACGCAGAGAACCTGACAAAGCTGCTGCTAAGCTGGGTGATGCTGAAGAGCGAGACGTAGGCGCGCTTCGAAGACGGAAGGGACGGAGCGGCACGGGCGGCAAACCGGGCCACGCCGAGCGCATGCGTGGATTCGTATCTCTTTATATCTGTCCATCTTTGTTTCTACCTGTCGATATATCTCTATGTATCTAACTCTGTATCTGTCAGTCTTTATCTATCTATGTCTATCTTTACCACTGTATCTCTATTCATATCAAATCTATACCTATCCATCTATCTGAGGATTCAGTTTCACTGGTGGGTGCCGTGAGTCGTTTTTGGCTTTTTGCAGGTGGAGCAGCGCATCGAGTGCGCGGAGACGAAGCAAGTTCGCTACTCGTACACGCGGCAGCAGATCCTGGCGCTGCCGGTGCCTGTCGACCCCGCCATTCAGGAACGCTTTGAGCAGACGCAGCTCGAGCACGAGGAGGCTGAGCGCCGTCTCAAGAAGCGGCAGAAGAAAGCGGAGGAAGACGGTCCGGGCACAGACAAAGATCTCGAGGGGAGATCTTCGCCTGACTCCACGACCACAGTCAGCAGCGAAAACGGGGTAAGCGCGGCCGCGCGGCTTGTAGTCTGCGCGCAGCGGAAAATGTCCGTGCTGCGAAGGCCTGCTTGCGTTTTACATGAACTGTGTTTTTTGAAGAGCGGGAATGCAGATGACTTTATAGCACAGGATGCGGCAGATCTCAGGCACGTCTTCCTTCGTTCGCGCGATGCCGCTGGTCGCCACCATGTGTGCTGTGTTGCTGTGTGCGAAGTTCAAAATGCAGTCGCGCAGGAACGCAGCTTGAGCCAACTCGAGGGGGGTGTCGAGGTCCCGTCGCGCCGGGGGGCAGCGTCCGCGGTGTTGCGTCGATTAGCGCTCCTTCTCGAAGCCGTGTGTGCATTGCCAATAGGAGCCGACAAATGCAGGCGCACTGCATGCGGCCGCCAATGGACTCACGGCTCGCAGGCGCAATTCGAGTCTGGACCTCGTGTTTCTCTGCGTCTGCTTCAGGTGGGGGGCGGCTTTTCGCCGGGCGGCGACGAGGCCTCGTGCCCGCCTCCTCCTGCGCAGCTCCCCGCGTTCACGCTGAACGAGTGCCTCGAGAGCTTCCTCGCGTCGACAGTCCTGAAGGACTTTTACTCGTCTGCCACGGGGAAGCGCGGGGAGGCGTCGAAGCAGCTTCGCCTCGCCTCCTTTCCACCGTACTTAGTCGTTCAGCTCAAGCGGTTTTTCGCCGACAAAAACTGGCAAGCGAAGAAGCTCTACTGCCCCGTGTTGGTAAGGCGCTTGCGCCGTATGTGGCGCGGTTCGTCTCGCGACCGTCTTCTCTCTGCTCCCGCTCTCGTGCGCTTTTTTCCACCCCATCGTGGATTTGTTCTCTTCACCTGCCCTCGTGGTTCATTTCAGTGGCGAGCTTCGGACTTCCTTCTTTCGCGTCCTTCTGTCGTCTCTGCAGAGATGATCTCTCTCCTTGTGCAGCCTCCGAGCCGTTTGGCGTTCGCGCTTTGCGTCTCGTGTCTGTCGTCGCAGTCCCGGTTGCTGTGTTCTTCGGCTTCGCCCTCTCGCTCGTCCATCGCCGCGCACTGCTCATGCTATACATATTTGTTTCTATGCATAAATATATATATATATATATCTACATAGACATTGTCGTGCCCAGCTCTCGTTTACGTGTATCCTCGTCGGGGTATTGGGGAGAAGACCGGTTTCGGCCGCATGTACACTCTGCACAGAATGGCTTCACCTCGCGAGTGTAGGGCCAGCATGCCTGCATGCAGCTGTATGCATACGCATACATATATTTGTATATATATGCCTACATGCATGTAATAATTAGTTCTGAAAGAGTGCTGGAACTACACTATATACATTGGTAAATTCGCTGGAGAGGTGTCTTTTGGCCGCTGTTTGCTACCTCAGGTGCCGGAGGAGGTGAACATTGCCGAGTCGCGCGGCTCGGGGCTGAAGGCGGGC
Organism: Besnoitia besnoiti; assembly: GCF_002563875.1. Taxonomy (NCBI): domain Eukaryota; phylum Apicomplexa; class Conoidasida; order Eucoccidiorida; family Sarcocystidae; genus Besnoitia; species Besnoitia besnoiti. The sequence continues at coordinate 2,067,504 of NC_042361.1, read as the reverse complement.
GAGGTGCTTCTGCCCGAAGAAGAGGATGGTGGCAGTCGGCGCCCTTCAGCAGGGGGCGGGGCTGGCGCGGTTACGGCGTTCGACGAGGAGCTGCTCACGACGCTTCAGTCCATGGGTTTCTCTGAGAACGCGTCCAAGTAAGGCGCATGCAGCCTGGGATGACGGCGCGATCTTTGCGGGCGATCTGCAGTTTCCACGCAGCGACCTCCCTCTCGGACCCTGACACTTGTCTGCGATTGCGTCGCCCGCGGAGGAGCGCGAGCTGCAGTTCGCGTGGGTCCCATGAAGTCTCCGGTCGGCCTCTGGGATAGGCGACCCGCGCGGTGATGAGCTCGGCGGGGCAGACATGCGTGCGCGCACATCTGACTTTTGGTACACAGGACGCCCCACGCCTGCTGTGCGGTTTCTGTCGGTTTGTTTCCTCTCTGCAGGCGCGCGTGTGTCGCTGCGCAGAGCAGCAGCCCGGACGCATGCATCGACTGGCTGATGTCGCACATGGACGACGCGGATTTGAACGACCCGCTGCCCTCGTCGTCTCCCTCGTCGTCTGAAGCCGACGAGGCCGTAGCGATGATCTGCGGGATGGGATTTACGGTGGAGCAGGCCAAGGCGGGCCTGCTGGCGGTGGGCTCTGGCGGCGACGTGTGCGGCCGCGCAGCAGACTGGCTGTTGAATCACATGGACGACCTGGAGAGCGCTGTACGTACAGTGCTCGCGGAGGCGGAACAGAAAAACGCGAAGCAGGAGGAAGATGCGGAGGAAGAGGACAGCGAGCCCCTCGATGCGCTCAGTCCTTTCGAGAGAGCGCGACGCGGATTGGATGACAACCCGCAGGGCCGGTATAAGCTTCACGCGTTCATCACACACATGGGAAAAAACGCAAACTCCGGTCACTACGTGTGTCACGTGAAACGTGGAGGGAAGCTCGTTCTGTTCAACGATGAAAAAGTCGCAGAAGCTGTGGAGCCGCCTGTTGACCTCGGCTACATTTATGTCTTCCGGCGCTCGGATATCCCCGGCGACGAGGCGTGACGCGCGAGAGGGCCTTCTCGGCGAGCCGCCGGCTGCTGCGCGGCCGCCGTCGTCTGTCTTTTAAGAGGGAGTGTAGGCCTGGCTTGTCGATGTGTCAGCGCACGTTTGTTTGATTCTCGCTTTTCGTCTGCACTTCCTGCATCTATATGCATCTTCCGGTGAGGTGAACGAGCAGTTGAGATGTGTAGAACGGGCCATTGAGTCAGAACGGCAAAGCGGGAATTTGGCCGTTCTCCTGCTGTTCCACCCGCCCAGTGGCGTGTCTGCCTTGTTGCATTAAACCGCAGAAAGAGAATTCGCTGTCCGCGAGCGCCTGAAGCGCTTTGTTCGAGACGGTAAAGTAAGCTGAGCCCCGAAAAGGCAGCTTCGGATAGAAGTTGTCGCGCAGCCGTGAAGACGTGCCCTTTTTGCGGTCGTCTTCGCGCCCATCAAACTGCGGTGTCAGTCCTCCTGTCAGTATCAGTTGCGCGGCAGGATCCACTTCCGCTTCCCGCTGCTGGTCAGAAGAGAGTGTATCCAAACAGTTGTGCTCTACAGACAGGCTCCTTCGCGGTTTCTGCGGAAGAAAAAGCCGTTAGGCGCGAGAAGATGAGGCACAAAAAAATTGGAGGTGGGAATTTCTGTGGAGATGACACCGTAAAGAGCGAGAACCTGGGGGCAGCTGTAACTCTAAGCCGTGCTTTCTAGAACATAAGCGTGAAGCATGTCTCACAGATGGGAAATTCGTTTCATCTACGTACCGCCACGCGGAGACAAAAGTAGGGCGAGAAACCTGATACCGATAACTGTGCGGAAGGCCCACGGCGTGCTTCACGCCATGGCTCCTGCCCGTCACGTAGGAACAATTACTGCAGCAGAAGGTGAAGCTGTTAGATGAAAAACAGTAGATTGCACCCCTGTAGGCTTCTCAGGGGGTTCTTGGAGCTATGGACCATTTCGTTCGGAGACGTGATATTAACGAGTGGGCCTAGCCATGATCATTCTCTTCTCAATGCCGGCTTGGCACGGAGCATACGGTAACTTCTTTGTACCAATATTGGGCCACGTGTGGAGCGTGGTGCACACAGGGGAGCCCGCGCGGCTCCTTTGGAGCGTGCGAGGAGGCTGACAGTCGCTCGCCATGTGGCATGCGAAACTGAAAAAAACGGAATACAAGCTATCCGCACCACTTTCGATTTTCTCCGGCGCTCGCCTCGGATTGGGGCACTTATTTTCATTCGAAGGTCTTAGCCGAGTTTCCAGCCTTCACCCGTGAACCGATGCGTGTGACAGGCGAGATGTTCCGCAAGTTGATGCACACTTGAAAGAGACGTACGCGCGCGCACACGAACGCGACTTGTCTGAAAAGTGGTGGAGCGAAAGTAGATAAAATGTTTCCCCCTTCTTTGCGAGAGAGCGTGGTAGCGATCCGGGACAACACGAGAAGGGACAGATGCTGCTGCTCACGCAGCTTTGCTCCCGTCACACAAAACTACACCAAAAACAAGTTAGCCAGAAACCAGGCGCGTGGCCTTTGAGGCCGCGAACGGGACACTGATGCACTGGAGGCAGTGCTCAAGACTACCGCCCAACAACACGGGTCCTCCAACAGAGGGCGCATTACTATACCATAAACCGTGAACCCTAAATTAGCGCTTTCTGCCGATATCCCTAAGGCCCGACCTCGGGAAGATGATTCATCCAGACACGACCCCAGAGCATACGACGGAGAAAGCGCTGGCACACTTCGCGACCAGTAGTACTTCTACTCTCACAGAGGGGCTGTTGCCAATGGTTCACCATAAACTCCCTTGGTTCGACTTCGTACCGAATGTGTGATCGTAGTAAATTATTTAGACTGTGTCCGCCGACGTTTACGGCGGATTTGCAGCACGCGCCGGAGCGATGCCAGTTAGGACACCTTTCGCAATCAGCGAGACAACGCGCTGCATGGTGGCGGGTGTGGCTTGTTGGCAATTGAATTGGTTTCTACGTGTTCAACGTTCGTCATTCGCATAGCGACCGATGGTGGAGAGAGCATCTATAAAAAGGCGTCGATATGCCTGACTTGGCGGCCTTCTGCAGTTTTAGCAGCTGACCGACCTTGCGGTTGATGACGTGCTTCAGCCTTAGGTACCGATCTTTCTCTAGCCGCCAATCAATGCGGCACGTCACTGAGCGGACATGCATTCACCTCGCCACTGTGAATCCGATTTTCTGCAAAGTGTTTGGCAAGAAAAGCTTGACAAGCCCCAGGCCTCTGGGCGCTGACTACAGAGAGGGCTGACCAACGCGGGCGCCGTGAAAAAGTGCTGCATCCATATGGAGTCCCAGTGTGTATGGATCACGCCATGTTTTTGCTGCATTCTCTACCTGGCAATGTAGGACAGTGACAGCTGTCTTCCAGCAGGCAGGTGGTGCCCGAGCCACGCCGCTCTTGCAAGAGGCGATGCAAAAGCTCGTCGACAGTGCAGCCCTGCAGGCTCGCATCGAAGACGGCGTCGTTGTGCTTCGACTCTTCTCGGATGCGCTGCAGCTGCGAAGAAACACAGAGTCAGGGGCAGACAGAACGCAACAACTTCATTTACACGGGTGCGACCTCGTCGGCGGCTGCTTTCTGTGACCGGTCGAGCGGGCCAGACGATGACACGGCTCGGAAAAAAAGGGGAGCAGATCTGTGAGTCACGGGATAAACAGGGTGATGCAAGAACAGGTCCAATGCCGGAGGCAACGAGATAGAAATACCCGGCTCACGCATTTGGTCAGCACAGCAGCCCTATATCCCAGGTTTGACTGTAACGAATATGAGGGACGGTTGCACCACGTGCTGGCGTGAAAAATAGTGCTCAACTGCAGTACCTTGACGCAGCGTGTCGGGATACCAGGCGTTCAGAGAGAGGCCGAAGCGAGAAGCTCACCATGTGATGAAGATGCATCGCTGCGTCATGGATCTCAATCTCAAGATTTCCCATTAGACCCGCGATTTCGCGTCCCCCATGCTGAAGTAGACGCAGCCGAGGCACAGACTGACAGCCGCTGACGTTGTTACGTGGACTGAATATTCCAGATGAACATGAGAGCAGCAGGGTGGGGGGACGAGGAAGCCGTGAGAGTGGAAAAAACTTGAGCTGCCAGAGACACTTTTTCCGCATCTACAGCAGCCTCGGCGAAACACAGATTTGAAGGGAGAAGCCATACTAGTAGAAGCGGCTACACCTGGGCAGCTTATCCTCAGAACACCGCCTTGTCGTATTACCGCGTGGCGCAGCGTCCACTTGAAGGCTCATCCCTCTTCCTAGCGCCGTCTTGACTGAGGCAGAAGCTGTGCGTTAAAAGCCAAACGTATTTACTGCTGTGCATTGCTGCTTCAGTACCTACTTTGGCATTCTGCAGCGCACTAGGCTTTACTAGCGTCGAAGTGTCCGGCGGCGTGCTGAAGACTTCGGTTAAGAAAGACAGAATGCTGCGCCTGGACGCCGCGTACGCAACGAATTTGAGACGAAGCTCCCAGGTCCCCGTAATGGGGGAGGCGATCTGCTGCGGCGTAAGGAAAGTAGTCCCCGAGAAGGCGGACGTGTAGCGCCGAATGTCCGGTGAGAGGAACAAGGTCCGGTGTTTCGGGCGCGGGCCGCAACAGGAAAGCAAGACGTCTACCAAGTGGGACCGACCTCACACCACTGGGGTATTTTCTTTTTTATAATATTTGTTTTTACAATTTAATCAATAGTATGTTAAGGTAGACACTCCAGTTTTTTACTGTAATATGAAGGGTGGAATCAACTTTCAATTTTTATATTTATGATTACAATCCAAACAATCTGGAAATGTTTTAGGGTTTAGGATAGCTGGTTTGCTTCTTCGGGTCGTATACACCTCAATGTTGTGCCGCCGATGCATGGACTGCCTACGGCGCAGGGGGGACTCTCAGTAAGCCAGATATGGCGACGCCATTGCCATGGATTCGCTTTCCTGCAGAGGCGAATGTGGTTACCTCTCTAGCAAGCAGTCCTTCAGGGCTGCGGCGAGTTTCTCGGCACTGCTGCGCGCTTGCCGGATCTCGCTGCTCAGTGCGTCACACGTCCGTTGAGCCTGCTGTGGAGAATCACATGACAAGGCCTGAGGTACTTCCTAAACTGGACTGGCCTCACGCGTCCGCGTTGGGGCTATGGCTGCGCAACAGAGATGCAGTCGACTGCAGGACGCCAGCTCCAATCAGCAGCTCGCTTGACTGCGGCTGCGGGCCTGCAGCTTCCGCCTGTCGCGGACCGGCACCAAGCAGGCTTCATGGCATAGCGTGGCCATGCCCTGCTCGGTTGCGATGCATTGTGTCCTCTCATTCAGGCGACGTCTACGGTGCACAGAGTGGCTTAGGCGCGGGTCTCACGATCTCAGACAGAGGCTTGACTGCTCACCGGAAGTGGCTGCCTTTTGAAAGCCTATTGCACATACCAATATCGTAGTTATGCTTCGCGGTCGCGCATGCGATGAATCCGACAGTAGGGTCTCGTGCTTGCTGGAGCTACTCTCACCTCCGTGTGGATCCTATCCTCCTGCGATAGATGCTGCAACCTGCATTTTAACTCGGACTTATCAGACTTGTAGGCGCGCGCTTGCCTGACAGCGTTCTCCAGATTGGCCTCTAACTGCAACATTGCCATGCAGGGGACAGGGTAAGCCGAGGTCATTCGTGAGGCATAACCGTCCAAGCCGCATTCCAAATGCACTGTAGGGCACCGGGCGCCACATTTTCTCTCAGTCCTTTTTGTCAGGACGTAACAAGCTTGCTCGGTTTCGGATATGCGTAATGAAGCTACATGAGTGACGATAGACGGCAGCGGCCCATCAAAGTTGTGCCAGGCAGCTGAAATCTTGTGTGTAATCTACGCTAGTTCGAGCGCTCAGCAAAAAGCGCCTAGCGTTTGCAGTTGAGAGTCCGCGACTAACCTCCGCATTCATGGAGCGAAGACGAGATTGTTCCTCTCGGCTTCCGCATAACTCAGACTCTACGTGTTCCAGCCGACTTTGCAGGCTATTCACTTCCTACGAACAAGCACCGCCGACTACACTCGGACATACGGTTGGGCGGCGGCACCTCAGCCTCTGCAACGCGAGCTTTGTGACCGCAGATGAGCGTATCAAACTAGTTCGCCTCTCTGGTGCTATCAGCAAGCCCAATTAGGGTCACTGCGACACATCACTAGGGCAAACTTACACAAGTGACAAGGTTAAGCTGTCTTGCACGGACCATCCAGAACTGATTAAGTATCTACCGATAGGATATGCCAAATCTGTGCACCTTTCTGGCCCGATAGCGGAGAGTGGGTGGATGGTCGTTTGGATTCGGGCGCGACTACATACTGTAAGGTAGCGGCAGTATCCAGAGACTGGACAGTCTCACGCGATGCTAGCCAAACAGTGGCGCCTTCGCAGACATACCAATTGGATATTGCGAATGTGGCAGGTGTGTGTCTGTTCCTGCTCCTCAAAAGCGGCCTGTAGAGCTTCCTTTTCCGCAGCAAGCCTCTTCACCATTTCTTGAGCGGTCTGCAGGGCCTCTGAGCAGGCGTCTAGAGAAAACCGGAAGCACAGTGTCCATAGGACAGGTAATATCCCGGGAACTGATAATCGAAGTCGAGCCGACAACCAGCGTTTCTGCTGAGTATGCTTTCAACGCTGGCATCATCCAGCGCAGCAATCCCTCGACGCTGTGGCAACCCGCATGTTTTTGCCACACTTAGCAATCCATGGAAATTTCTCAATACGAATACCAAGTCTAGCGAAAGTAATGTATCCCGGCTAGGATAGGTCTGGCGAGCTGGCGCGTGTAACCGATAGATGTCGAATACGACGTCGATTAATCAACGTTCGCCTATTCCGCCCCTGGCACATACGGGCGTGTCTATCGAAAAATATCTCGCCGGGCAAGTGAGCTCCGCCCCGAATCGGAGACAAGGTCGGCTGTCTAATCCCCTCAAGCAGCCTCAGGCGTACCCGAACGATGCGGAACAAAAGCACGCAGCACCCGCAGCGGAAAGCATCTCTCCACCCGTGCAATACGACATCGTGGGGTTCCACATCCGACCAGTTCCCGCGATCCAAAAGCGCCTTGACGCGGCCGCAGGTGCTCAGGGGTCATTTTACGTGTTAGCTGGTAGGAGCGATTGGTGTAACCTGCTTGTAACAGCGATCACGGTGCCCGGTCACAGAGCAGTCCATTGGTGCCTACGGGAAATGGTAGCTGTGACCCGAGCACCCGTTGCCTGTAGCATAGGGTTAGCTAGGCCGGCGACCGAGTTGCCGGGGCCGTCGAGTGGGCCGCTGCGGATGACAACGCGAATACCCCACCCCCGCTCTGCTCACCCGCGGAATCGCGGAGGGATCTGGGGCAGCATTTCCCCAAGGGTGGAGAGCAACTTCGCCGGTGACCGTGCATTTCTCGTCTTGTTCATGCTACGGCATGGAACGCGTTGGTCAGCCCTCTTTCCTTATGTGCATGCGCGAACCCGTGAGTCTTTGCCTCAGCCAAAGGAGGAGGATCGCGGTAAGTCGGCGATGTACGATTTCGTGGACTGTGTCAGACAGTGTGCGTGGTACTGAACAGTCCGAAACAGAATGGGCTGAGACTACAAAGAGAAGAACGTTCGACGCGATCTAGGCGCACACGCCACGAGGCAACCGAGGCCGCGTGTGGAAGCCCCAGCACATCAACTGGAACGCATCAGATGTTCCGTGGCTGACATGCATGTCGCCAGCAAAAGTTCTTTTCTAAAAGTGAGCTGAGACACGGCTCACTTCCTCATGAGCCGGACAGCCGAAGAGATCCACGGAAGAAATTCACCCACCGGACACTACTGCCCAGAAATAGAGGATCGGTCTCGCATTGACAGTTGGCAATATCTTAGTCAATAAAAGGCTGCTCAGCATCCCCAGCCTCACCCTACAACTATCTTCCACAATATAACTTCTCGCGCTGCTTCTGGCTTACTCTTTAGAGGGGATACACACAGTGACTGGCAGCGGATACGCGGGTTACTTAAATTATGATCCGTCAAAAACGCTCGTACTGGTTCGCCGGAAACAAGGAGATCTGCAGTGACCATGCTATTGGCAGGATGCTCAGCGTGCCTAACGAGCATGACAGCCCGTCACTCTGTCAGAGCCCCGGGACGCTGTGAGGTCTTGCGGACCCGCTGAATCGACTTGTCAGAGGCAGCTGTGTTCACTGCTCGTTTTCCATGTCACATCTAAAGCTCCTCTGATCTAAGCTCCCGTTTCTGCCTATGTTTGCGAGCATCACCTTTCACTGGCGTGGAAGCGTGCAGCACGCCTGCGCTCGTGTGGATACATAATCGCCACGACCAGGGAATAAAACCATACCAATGAGTTTTGCCAACCAATTTATGCACGTACAGAACCGACGCGACAAGGGTTAAAGCAATGTACAGTGGCAGGTCCTCTATCGGAACATGTACCCGAACCCGTAAGGTCTTGGATAACCTCCCAAGAAGCCATACCCCATATACGGCACGAAGCCGGGGAAGCCTATGCCGTAGCCATAGATTCCGCTAAACCCAAACGCCTGGTTGCGACGCGGGGAGATTCCCTCTGGAATAGAGAGGCTGCCACCATCACCTTCATCGCGTCCTTCTCTCTCGGCATCACTGTCGTTCTTCATGGGGTGGCCACTATCTGGGCGCTGACCCTCCGCGGGGGCGAGGAAAGCCTCTTGATCATTGAGAGACGCTGGTGTAGCAGTAGACTGAGTTCCGGTAGATAGAGCACAGCGTGACTCTTCTGCTGTTTTATCACGCGGGCCATCAACGCTGACACTGCTTAGCACGTCGCTTGACCGGCACACCATTACTAGAGTGAACATAACACAGGTGACCCAAACCTTTTGTTGGAGTGCCATCGTGGTGATGTGGTCGTTCTAAGATGCTGACAAGGTTTCTCCAGATGCCGAACGAAAGGCGAATACTTCTGCCAAACGAGTGATCGGTGACAAACAAAGCTCCAAGACAACGGAAAGCACGAAACTGACAACGCCTCTCCAGTCAAAGAAGCGCTTCGAAAGAAAGGCCACTACTGACAGTCAGTATTAATGAAGAGGGAACGCAGGCCAAAGCAAATTATACTCCCACCATGAGTGTCTTACGGTGCCATACGACACGTCATGATAAACACCTGAACAATAGATACAACTACACGCTCTTGAGCGCCGCATACAGATATTACGCTTGTCTGCCTGGGTCGGGCTGACCTCTTCGGTCACGAGCGCAAGATCTCCCAAAACTCGCTCGCTCTCCCACATGCTACTACGCGTCCCCGGAAGTCCCGCGAACGGGCGCCGCCGCCACCTCTCCCTCACTTTCCACCTGACATGGCGCTCGCTCAGATTGAAGGAGCCCCGGGCGCATGGACCAAAAGCATGGTGCAGTGCCACACCGAGTTCTTGTCCAGCGGAAAACGGCACAATGTGCATATGAGGCTCTTGGATAGATGAAGTGGTGGATTCAGACAGCGCTGCGCCACACTTTCGATTCATTCTTTCGAAAAGTTCGGCAGCTCATCCCTGTTGCCCTCACCAGCCTTGTCGTTCATCGAGTGGAAGGCAGCGTTTCCCTGCTCCTGTTCAGGCTTTTGTACAAACTCAGGACACTGGCCATCGAGACCCTTCCTACACTGATGCACGATCCACGATATCTCTGCCGGCTGTGGTTCTCCGACAACCTGTGCTCCGTCAAATGTGTGGATTCGCCGTGACGTCCGCTCAAAAAACCCATCACCTGCAGTATGCAGCAGAACATAACAGATTACTGGGTTCTTGTCTATTGCCGCATGCGCTCGAATGCGGCGCATCCGACCATAAACCACATATAAAACATACCAGAGGCACGGACACAACTGCACAACAGAGAGAATTCGAATCTAGTCGCTTTGCGTAATTCGCTGAAGTAAATACGAAGATGGCTTCGAGACACCTGCGGTGTCGTATTCGATCTCTCCGCTCGGAGCAAGTACCGCTAATCATGCGTGTTCCTCGTCTGACACCCACCGTTAGCTGCAAAGAGGAGCCTATGAGACTCACGTGCACCTTTAAAAAAAACGATACTCTACGCTTTTTTGTGCATGACAGTTCGCAACGAAGCTGAGCGGCGAGACTGTCGATTGTTGGCTTCGCGAGTTCTCCATACCATCTCCATGTAGGAGCTTGTGCAGGCAAACAAGTACGACTGAGGTGTTTCCTCACCTGTGTTGTATGTCCCGTAGGGGATGCTTTCGGCTTTTCCATTGTTTGTCTGAAGCGCTATTCCTTGAGGACGAAAGCCTCCGAGAGTCTCAGCGTAAAACCGGCGGTCTTCCGGAGTGATGTAGTCCCAGTCGTACACTTTGTATTCTAGGTTATCACTGAAGAAGTACTGACCGTTAGTACCCTTTCCTCTTACCCAAGTGGCCCTGTATCGCCCACCGTTCGGATAGATGAGCTCGCCTACGTTAAAGAACCACAGCAACATGCGCAGTCTTTCCAACTTGACTCACCGTTCAAGGTCATTATCGCAAGGCATTTTTCAGATTCTAACTAGGGACTAGGAACTGACTGTACGTAGCGTGTAACTGACGTAGTGAGACAGCGGTGGGACAACACTGCCCCCTGGCCGACTATTGAGTGGCAGAACCTATAGTTTTACGAAGGACACAGGCGTGCCTAGAAAAGACCCCTCACGGACCCACCCACACTGAAGCGCATCCAGTCAGCAGCTCAGCAGCTTTTGTCATGAAACGAAGACGGTTGTGCAAAAGGGGGGGCCTGCATGAACCTGCTTCCAAACCATGACACCGCAGTAAACCACGACAGGTCAGATGCCATGAGCCTCACAGCCTTGGGGCTACCAGTTTACATGCCCCTACCTAGTACATTGGGGGAGCAGAGCACATACAGCGACCAATATCTGCTTTGTGCACAAGTTTTCGCGTTGCTATGCTGATCCGAACGGATGCGTCAAACGCTAGTACAGGAGAGAGCAAGATAGGTTCGACGCTGACATCCCCACACTCAGACAAGGTCCTTCACACCTTCTCCGTGGAAGTCGCCTTTATGAAACTCCCCTGCGTACAAAACGCCACTAGCAAACCGGTACGTCCCGCGACCTTCGGACCAGCCGTTCCGTGATTCCCCGTTGAAGGAGGAGCCAGTCCAATCGTTACGGCGCTCCATATTCTACTATTGTTCTGGCGCGCCGCAGCAACTGCGGGAGAGAAGAAACTACAACCTCTGGTGGCAAACCAGGAGTTACTTTGTGTGCTGCAGAATCCAGAGAAAAGAGCATCTGTCACCCGATTTTCTGCCTGGAAGGACGAATTGATGCGTCAGACAACCGGCGTTCGCAGAAAAAAAACGCCAGCTTTTTCACGTTGGAGTTGCGACTGCGATGAAGCACCTGGATTGTTTACGACCCCGTTTGTGCGATCTACATCTTCGTGATACACAAATATCACAGTGGGCTACCGTGTGGGCTCACTGTTGATCGGATCAAGTAATGAGACGCTCAGTTTGTGGCTAAATTGATTCTGTCTGTTCTGTCTGTTTCCCGTGCATGCATGGCCGCGCACGCCGCTGAGGAAGCTGCTTACCGGCATGCTGCCTCTATTTATAACTTCGACTTCGTCGCAGACGACTTTGTGATCTTTCATTCCTCACCATGCTACTACACGCAAACGAGTAAATTAATCACGAACGATGCGTTGCCAGCGATTCTACCGAATGGGTGTTTTTTCCAGTCACATGCATGGGCGCCTTAATTAAGGGGGTGCTGAACAAGCATACTTGGTGGTTCGCACCTCAGCAGCCCACCTTTGTAATGGATTTAGGACAGTTCTTGAAGCACGTCTTTTGAAGGCTTCAAAACCCTTCTACAAGCTTATTGATAACGATGAGCTACGCTGTCTCAGTGGTCGCCCACGTCAGAGCACCCCAAGTGAATGCTGGCATCTGTTTCGCTGTCCTATGGCCACGCCTTTGCAAGCATCGGCGCGATAGTCTGTGCCTGTTTCTCAAGGCGTAGATGCATACCACTGCAAATCTGAGTGACGAACTGGAGTCACCCGTACGCCGGACCGTGAAGCAACAGATACAGGAAACGGCGGCGACCAGTATCTACAGATCTTCTTGGGGAGGGGCGTTCGTATATGTGCTGATGTGATGTTCGACTCCAGTTGGTGCAACCGACTGAGTTCATCACCTCAGACATCCTCGGGGCCTGATCGCCGCGCTGAAGCGGGGAAACTATCTTGAAAGTATTCTTCACACCCCTCCTCTGCCTGGTTGACATTATCCGTCGATCTGTGCCTAACTGGGAGATAAACGACAGATGCCCAGTGCGTTCTAGGCGAGATGGGGAGGCACCACCACGATGACTCCTATTATTACACGGAGAGAAAAGGGGGCCATTCTTCCAGGCGACACGCCTGTCGTTATCCCTCTGGAGAGCTTGAAAGGAAGAGTTGGGACAGTAAACATAGAGGAGGTGACTATGATGACGAATTCAGAGGGGGCTCTTCGAGGAAGAGGGGCAATAAAAAACGTCGCGATAATTCTCGAGAGGACTACGGTAGCGATGGTGATACGCAACGGCACCGATCAAAGAAGAAGAGGAGGAAAACGCGCGATGTGAACATGGACACAGACGGTAAGTAGGAGGCAAGGAGCCTGCCTCCAAGCGCTTAGCGTTACTGAAGAGTAGCAGAGCTGACTGACTGCAAAAGTGAAACTTCATTAAAATACATACGCGGGATCTTCCGTCACTATTTCACAGCCGTTCTCTGCCACAGACTCAGTCATTCTCTAAGGAAACGCGAGTGGCGGCAGCCATCACGTCACACACATACGGGTGCTTCTCTCGGCGAGAGGCTTGATCAAAGAGAGAAGTACCTTTCGAGAAGTCAAAATAATCCAAATGCTTGGATACCACATTCGCGTGGAGGAAAACTCCCTCAGCCAACCGCTTTCCGTTTCGCTGTCACGCAGAGGCATCAGCGAAGGTACAGCTCTTCCTCCAGCAGCCGACTCTCGACGCGAGCCCAGCAACTCTTTTCCTCGTTACGATTCACAACCAAGATACATTTTGTGACATGTGCGTGGTTACGATAGTAACTGAGAAGAGGCCTAGAGGAGATACAGGCGACGCTAAAAACACAGTACACAAGGAACCGGCGACTCCGACCGACCTGTGCGCAGGCTCTTGTCTTGGCTGCTTTTACTCAGAGGACATTCTGCCGGGCCCCATAAAGAAGAGGCGCTGCACCGACATCCTCTTCCTCCTGATCTTCATAGCCGGAATAGCAGCTTCAGTATTTATCACCATCGTCGCGTTTCACAAAGGTGCGATTTCTGCTTCGTGTCTCACGGGGCACCCACTAAGCAGCACACACATTTCCTTATCGTAGCCCGTTTCTCCAGAGGCGTGCGCGGGGCCATCGACAATGCGCTGAGCTTCCAGTTGGCGGTAGCGGAGGCACGCAGCAGTGAAAGCACTTCCCTGCTTCGCCGTAAACCTTTCTACACTGCGCTTTCATCCAACCCGTCGACTGCCTGTTAACCCTTCCGAGGGCCGGGCACAAGATCTGCAAAGTTCATCTCTGAGCTATGAGATTCGGGCGCACTCTAGTTCTTTTTCTTAGGAAACTGTAACGCAGCGGGGATCCTGCTCCGTAATACTAGCCGATAAAACTCTGTGCCGCGCGCCGAGACTTCTGGCACATGCCCCATTCCGCAGGGGATCCTGCGCGGCTGCTGACGGGGCGGGACTTTGACGGAGCTTTCTGCGGGATGAGCGACTTCAAGACGCCCAAGCACCCGATGGTCGGGTATACACTCAACATCAACCGGGTGCTCGGCTCGACGAGCTCCAGCGAGTTTATGGACATGCCTTACTCAGGTGCGCGTGAGTAGCTGAACGAACTCCACCCACGCCCTCGCGGATGATTTTAAACCTGGTCACGAGCGACAGAGAGAGAGACAGGCAGCAGCCAAATACGCAGGCGCAGTGGGGGCCGGCGATTTGGTGCCGTTCGAAGCACATGGACATACACCTCGTAGAGTGCCCACACAGAAAGCGCAGAGGGGGAGGCTCCTATAGGTGTATGTGCGCTCTCGAGAAACGACTGAACGGCTGAGTCGCTTCACCGCGGCTACGTCTTCTTAGTGTATGTCTCGAACGATGAGCATCAACTGAATCGACGCACACAGTTTATATATATATATAATATATATAATATATATATATACACATATATATAATATATATAATATATATAATATATATAATATATATAATATATATAATATATATATATACATATATATATATATATATATCTGCACATACGCACATATCTGTCTCTATGGGCACCGTCAGGTGGCGGTTCGGCGTGTCCCACGTTTGGCGTTCTAAAACAAAAAACACCTTCGGTTGGAGCTTGGGTTTTCAGAGCTCCGGAAGATGACGATATTCAGTAACCCGAAAGAGATCATGGCCTATATGCAGCCAATCTGTGTCACGTCCTGCTTCACGGACCAAGACATCGCATCGCTCTCTGCGGGGAAGCCGCAAAGGACTCTCAAATTCGCGTACAAAGGCAAGCGTAAGCTTCCACGAAATTTGCGTGAGATCTGCTCGAAATGCGCCAGTTGGGGGGGAACTTTATCCCTGGGGCACTGAGCGAGTCAGCGATGCGTTTGCTTTCTCCCTATACAAAACAACCAGTGTCTCAGAACCTGTCGCCCGAAGACGGGGAACGCTCCCCCCTCCCAGTTGTATGAAAATCGCCGCGCTGCCGCCGAACGTCTTCCCCAAGCTGCAGACCGCTGATTTCCAATAGAAACTGAAAAGTAGAGGCCTGTCGAGAAAGAGGGTTGCTGCAGCTTACCAGGGGACCTGTCCAACCGTTGTGTGTGTGTGGGTACGCAGAGAAGGAGCTTCCAGCAATCACGGCGGCTGACTGTCCATACGCCGACGAAATGTGTGTCCCAGCGCCCTTTCCCACCTCCAAGTGTAGGTCAGGAACCCTGGACGTTTGCAAAAGCATCCTCCTACCCGGGAGGAGAAGAGCTTTCATGCAGCACGTCTACAACTTTGACACCAACTTCCCTTCGCACGGGCGTCTAGAGGCGCGGCGACGAACACCGAAGACGGGCGCGAAACCGCGTGAAGGCGGCCGCACACGCAAAAACAGACAGCGACACTTTGAACAGGTGTTTCTGCCATCATTCGGGAGAAGAGCGCAGACATCGACCGCAACTTTCACTGACTCGCGGTGAACGGGGGAGAAGCAGACCGCGAGGCTAGCGCCTCTCCCCTTCGCAGGTCTCACCAGACAGACAGTCACGCGGTGCACGTCGGGCGTCACGAGCGATCACCACAGGAGTTTCGTTTGAGCGGCGCGTCGTCTTCGAAGCGCTTGCGGCCACGCGCGAAACGCGTCTTCGCCTGCGGCTTCGCACGTTCACTCTCGCCGGTCCGTTGCGCTCTCCAGTGCTGGGGAAATTCTGCGTCCCGGCCATTGCAGGACTCAACCACAGTTATCTCCCCTTCAGCGACTACGTGCCGGAGCGCCTGCTGCTCGGCTGGCAGCAAACTGTGGAAGACCTTCGAGTCTCGTGGCCTGCCATTGCGGTCTGCGCCCTCGTGGCCTGCGCCATGGGGTGGGTCGTGGAGCGCGACAACTGGACGGCCCTGTTATTAAACCTACGGCATATATACAGAAAACAGAGTGCCCTGCAACCTCTCTGTAAATCGCACGGCCTTTCGAGCGCGGAGACAACTGTGCAGCTTGAAGGCGACCCACCCTGCACAGAGGCCGAACTCGACAAAAACCTCAAGCCCCCTCCCGTGTTGGCTGTCCTCTGTCCTCCTCTCTCGCGAACGCTCTTCTGCCGTCTGCGCGTCTCGCATGCCCCGGTTGCCCTTTACCTCTGTTTCCAGTTCGCGCTGAATACGGTAGGGTGCGTACGTCGAGCTGCGTAGCTCGCCCGTCATCTGCCTAGAACGCTGAGAGCTTGCCGCCACCGCGAGGGCGACTTGCTGCCGATCGTGGCTCTCTGCGTTGTGCGCCCTTGTGTGCGGCCTGTCAGAATTTTGTGGCTCGTGGCGGTGCGGCTGCTGGGCGGCGCGATCGTCTACGTCGCCATTACGCTCTTTCTCGGCGCCTTCTTCACCGCGGGCGGCGTCGGCATGTGGTTCGTCTACGCGCAGGCAGTCCCCGCGGAGTCCGTCCGCCCCGGCCAGGAGCCCAACGGGACAGTCGTCGCGTCAGTGTGGATTGAGGCCACGCGCTACGCGAGCTATGTCGTCTTAGGTGAGGCCGGCACCCGTATAATTTCCAGTTCAGTCCCCTCGAAACGGCACCAAATGAAGCTCCCCGTCGCACCGCCGCCCGATGCATCCGCCACCCAGCCTCCGTCGCCCGATGCATCCGCCGCCCAGTCTCCGTCGCTCGATGCATCTCATCGCCCCTGCGCCTGAGCTGGTTGGGCGCGGCGGAGGAGGCCATGGCACGCTGCGGCCCGTGGAGAGAACGAAGTAAAAAAAGTGAAGAGAGATGTCAGCGACCACCGTTGCAAACGGAAGGCGCAAAGAACCAGCCTTCCGCGCTTCGCCCAGAAAACCGGCACACGCGCTGCAGTCGACAATCCGCGCAGCGGCTCACGAGGCACACGGACTCCGAAGGCGTAGTCTGCACTCGGAGACGCGGAGGTGGCAAAGAGCCAACTGAGCGCCCCACAGCGAAAAGCGGCTGTTGAGAGGCATGCTTACGCAACCCCCCCGGGGACTCTGAACTCCCGCGGGGCTCGTGCGCCGAGGAGTCGGAATAAAAGCTACGCCAGAGAGTCCTTGGAGGCACGACGCTGCCTCCGTTTCCGCGGCCACTTTGCACTCGTTACTCACTCTTCGCGTCTCTCCCTCGCAGGCCTCGGGAGTCTGTTTGCCATTCTCCTGGTATTTCTTTCAAAGCGGATTCATGAGGCCGTCGCTGTTTCGAAGGTAGGCGCCCCACAAGCCGTCCAGAGGCGCGCGCGAAGACCGGGCCCAGGCGAGATGTGTGACCGCGGCATGCCCTCTGGAGCGAAATGACCAGCGAAGAGTCGCAGAACGTTTGTGTTGAGTGCGCCCGCTGTGCTGGGGTTCGCGCAGGTGGCTGCGATGTTCATTTACCACAAGCCGACGGCCGTCGCAGTTCCGCTCATCACGATCGCTCTCCAGGCCGCTTATTTCTGCTTCGCCGTGTATACCGCCGCCTGTCTGGTGACCGCGGTCGACGTTTACCCCGATAGTCTGAACGCGATTCTCGGCGGATCGCAGCCCTCGCCCTCGCTGGCACACCGCGCCAACCAGTCTCTGCTCTCTCTCATGCATCCCCCTAGTCAGGGGCCTTCGCTGCTCTCGGCGCCGCCGGCTCCAGAGGCCGCTGGGCCGCCTCAGCCCAGGCCTCCAGCCTTTCTCTCTCGTGCGCCTACCGGGGAAGCCCACAGCGACTCGTCCTCTCCGCATCCGAGTCGCTTAAGATCTTCGCCACGTCTCTCTGTCGCGACCCGCAGAGCCCTGCAGCCGACTGCACAGAGCTTGGTGAGGGGGGACGCGGGGGATGCCGCACCTCGGCAACAGCGCAGACGAGCGGCGTTCGCTGGCGCGGATGCCCCTGCTGCGGGCCTGTACCGCGCCGCAGGAGGCGAGCCGATGCGCTCGCCTTCATCTGTACCCGCTAGAGCCTCGTCTGCGCCTTCTCTGCCTGAGCCTACGCATCCAGGCGCAGCTTCTGAAAGTTCTCTACAGGACGAGCCAGGACGAAACTCCAGGGCGGCAGCCGCCCTCCTCGGGTCTCTTTTCGAGACGCAGGAGAAGACCTCGGCGCGCGAGGCGCGGCTCGCGTGGCCGTCGCGACTGGAAACGTCTATGGCAGACAGAGCTCGAGCTCGGAGTAAAGCCGCTCAAGCGACCGCGGTCGCGCCTTCGTGGGACGCTGCCGCGGGCCTGGCCACGGGGGGAGAAACCGCCCGCAAGCCCAGGGGATCCGTGCCGCCTCGAGGACTGGCCCAGTCCGGAGACCTGCCGCGCCGCATTAGGAGAGGCAGCCACCCCCCGACGCCCTTTCCCGACCCAGTGCTCCTCCGGCTGCAACACGAGCTCGTAGATCGCGAGCCCTCGGTCGACGCCGAGCTCGCCGTCTTGGGCGACCTGGGTGCCTACGCGCCTCGGCACGCAGTCCCGCCCTTCAGCGAGGAAGACGAGGCGTTCGTCGAGCAGAAGACAAACCTCGACGCTGCACCAGACTTCTGGGTACGCTCTGAATGTTTCGGCAACCTGACTCGCGCGCGTATTCGCTGCCCTCCGCGCCGTGATCTCGCCGCGCTGCCGGCGCCATGCATTTGCGCTGCTGGGTGCAGTGTCTCTTTCGCGCTGTCTCCTCTCGCAGGCCAGCGCCTCGCTGCGCGACTCTTTGATGGATCCCACGAAGCCCTCCATCATGGAGGTCGCCTCGCTCTACTACTCGAGCAACGCGGCCGTGGCCGACAGCCAGGGGTGGATTATCGAAGCAACAAAGAGAGTTCAAATGAGCGAAGCAGTCATCAACCTTCTCTGGTGCGTCTGGGGACACGCTGCGGTCTTCGCGCGTTTATGGCGACCCCGATGCCCTGGAACTTCCTGTCGTAGCTTTGGCTGGTTAGTTGCAGTTGCCTTTGTACTCCACATAACTACAGGTTGCCGCGCAGGGCGCCGCGTGGATGATCAGGATCGCTGTGTGCGTGCCTTGCTTAGGTACCACATCTTTATGTTTCTGTGCGTATACTGCTTCCTCCTCGCATGCAACCAAGTAAGACCTCTGATGGAATGGAGCGCAAGTAGAGGCGACGGCTGCGAAATGAGCTACTCGAGAGAGAGCGCCGCCATCCGCCACGTAGAGGACACGACGTTCACGCACACGACGCAGCAAAAACAGCGGAATAGACATCAAAAGTAAATAAGGCAGGCTGTGCCTCTAGAAGCTCCCGTAGTCGCGACGGCAACCATGCTTAGACCTCCCACCGCAGAGCCTCCAAAGGTTCACACACAAACATAGAGATGTATGCATGTGTATATATATCTACGTAGTGTATATAACTGCATGTATATGCACGCGCACGGAGCGTAATATCCGCGGTCAGCATTCAGCAGCCCACGCGCAGGTGGAGAAAACTCGCCGCGGCGGTTTAGTAGACAGCAGCGCAAAGCGGTGTCCGCGGAGTGGCCGTTCATGCACGCTGAGATTTCGTTCATGTCGCTCGAGCTCTTGATGCGCAATCTCCTCTTAGCCGTGCCGTTGCCTGTTGAGCCTCCCTCCTCGAGCCACGCGCAACAGCGGAAGCTCTCTCGAGCTTCTCCCATGGGCGATGGTGGAGGCCACCGGATGCTCTTCATTTCCGCGCCTCTAGACACCCGCAGTTCTGTTGAATGTCTAGGCCGCAGATTGTGCTTGCCGGCGCGATCGGTCGGTGGTATTTTACACCAGAAGACAGAACCGGCAAGAAGAAGTGTCGCGGTGCGTCGCGTAGCCGCTGCGCCGTGAGGCCCTCTAGCGTCGTTTCTTTGCTGCTCTGAGAGCAAAAAATTTGCCAGGCAGGGCACTCGTGAGAGTCAGGCGAGGGGAGACCTCCGGGAGTGCATGCGGTCTGCCAAAGTTTCTGTCCTCCTCGCACGTTGCCGGAATATTTAACGCCTTGCAAAAGCTAAACTTGAGCGCCAGCCTTCGGTTCACGTCACCGCCGGTCTCGTAGCGATCTGCTGAAGAACGATGGTGAAAACTGGCCGTGAAGGTGTCTCTTACTGGAGGATACCTGAAGGCGAAATATGTGGGGGGGGGGGGGGGGGGGGGGGGGGGGGGGGGGGGGGGGGGGGGGACAGCGCCGTACCGCTGCAGATCTCAGATATACAGCGCACGCTTCGTACGGCTCCGGCGCTTGTTCCACGCGATGGAGGGAAGCTTGTTACTGCCTGAAAGCCCTTTTCGCTTCTAGGCACATTAGGCACATCCGCGCACACTCACGTTCGGAGTGTGTGGGGGGGCGTTTTCCCATCAGGCGTCGTCTGCCGGTCTCTCGGCGTCGCAGTAAAGTTTCACCTCGGCTCTTTGGCCTTCGGGTCGTTCCTCCTCGCACTTATAAAACTCATCAAGGTACGTGCGCGCGCCCCCAATGGATACACAAACAGTGGTTTGTTAGTAGTATATAGTATTATATAGAGTATTTATGTTACCGACGTGTCAATGAAATGTCAAAAACGACGAAACGTATTTGGTTGACATAACAGCATAGAGGGTAAAATACATAGCTATCTAGCCTGAATTTTGAGCTCCGAATACCCGAATGTTGATAAGAAAACATTTTGACTCGAAATGTAGTCCGTTGACAAGGCGGCGCCTCAACACTTTCAACACCCGCTTCCCTTCAACCCCCAGCTCGCCTCATGGCCTATTCAAATACAGACTGCAAATACACATGCATACATATTATATATGTATGAATAGTTTCATCCCACATGTGTGCTTTGTATACATACACGCAAACATACATACACACGTACCTACATATATGCGTATATATGTATATATATGTACGTGTGCATTTGCGTCCGCGAATGCAGTTTCCGATCGTCTTCTCAAAGGCGTCTGAGTATACGTGCGATATGCGTTTCCATGATGCTAAGAAGATGATCAACCTGCACCGAGACGGCGAGCGCATAGATATAAGCAGAAACAAGGGTACACCCCTACATGGCTTACTCGATAGTCCTGCACCTGATGCGGCTTCGTCATAGCTCTCTGGGGGCCTCCTACTGCAGTGAAGCGGGGGTTCAGTGGTCGTTTGTGTCTTTTTTGTCTCGTTATTTCAGTGTTTTCTTCGCTTCCTGAAGAAGCAGCATTATGCAATTCATGGCGGAGGTGCCACGAAGGCGTGTGCGCACTGCCTACCATGCGGACTTGGAAAGTGCTGTGCGGCGATCAGCGCATGCAACTCCGTGTGGGCTGCACTCATCGGCATTCTGGGTTACCTCGTGAAGTGCTTTGAAAGATGCATCGAGTTCCTCGACCGGCAAGCATACATTCAGGTGAGAAGCGGCTGCGAAAAAAGCCCTCGGTTTCGCTTGGAACGGCAATGAACAAAAACAGCCAAACACGCGCATGCAGCTGACGACCAACCAGCTCCGTTGCCTGACGTGCTTCAAGCTTAGTTCGTGCCCGTACGTATCATTCGATCGATCCATCTGCCCACCTATCTATGTATCTACCTATATATGTTTCTTTTTGTCTGGCTATCTGCTTCTATAAGTGTCTATCTCGCTTTATATATATATCTGTACCTATGTATGAGTATGTATTTACGTAAGTAACATCTGCCGACTTTTCTAATTGTCTGCGTATATCTCTGTCTCTCGCTGCGTGAAGTCGCGCATGTGTGCACATTTAGGGCGGCATGCGCACTGGCTGAGCAAAATATAAGAGAGCACAGATGTGTCGCAACTGACCTTACCCTGCGGCGGCAGCGTCGCAGGTAGGGCCTGTATCGAAACCCCCCCTGAAAGTCGGTTGTGGAGAGCCTCGCACCTCCTCCGGCTGCTCGCTCGACTCTTTTTTATCTTCGCAGATTGCGTTGACGGGGAAGAACTTTTGCCGCTCTGCGAGACTCGCCTTCAAAAACTTTTCGCAGAACCCCGTGCGCATCGGGCTCGCGCTTTTTCTTGGAAAAGCGCTGTGCTTTCTGGGGACAATGGTGGTCGCTGCAGCGTCGACAGTAAGGGAGAGCCGCTGCTCGGCTCGCAGAACCTTCAATTGCGTTGCCTGGCTAGTCGCATACACGAAAAGACATGTCAGAGACCCACTCTGCAGCTCGAGGCGTCCTGTACACAGGAGGGTCGCACAAAGCTACAGGCTCATACACAACCACGCACCCATTCCTCCATGGGTAAATAAGCATATCTACCAGTATAGCTGAATATATATATGTGTTGTTACACGTATCTGCGCGTAGGTGCCTCTCCTGTTTCGCCGTCCACGATCTAGGCTCGTGCATCTCGCAACGTGCTATGCTTCGCTGGCCGCCTCTGAGCACAAAATAGTCAGTTGGGCGCCTCGCAGCGCGTGTAACTGCTACCAGCGTAAACATAGAGTATATACTACAAGCTGGAATAGTGGTTTAGATCTTGAAGGTGTTTATTTACCGGATTCAAGTTCTATTGTGCTTTTCATGACCATCATGTCACGGTAATCATGTCTGCTTGGAAGCTGGAAGACGGAATCGTCATTAAGCGCCAGATAGTCCTGGACACTGAATCCATGAGCGTGAACATTGGATGCCACCATGGTCATAGTTATATAGTTCTACATTTCAACCTATTTCTAGCTGCACCAGGAGCAGGGTTGTGCAGTGTCAGGGGCCGCGGAGGTATCGGCATGTTGCAGGCAAGCCGGCGCTCCGTCTGCTGCTTCTGTCTGTCGGGGTTGCTGTGTGCGCTGGGCGACAGGCCGTCGCCTTCTTCATCACGAAGCTTGCCTACGGCGAGCACCTCTCCTCGTTGACGTACACGACTTTCTGCTGCGGAGTTTGCAATTTGGCCGTCGCGTGGATCTTCCAAGAAGTCTACCGCATGGCCATTTCCACTACGATTCACTGCTACATCGCCGGTGAGAGCCTCGAACCCTGAAACCGTTTGGCGGGGGGTCTACGGTGGGGAAACCCGGACTGACTTTTGCTCGAGAGAGATTCGTTTCCGTCACGAAATGGCATACAGAGGACGCAGTCCTCGCGAACACCCCGATATAGACATACATACAAATTCCGTTTCCCTCAGAAAGCAGAAATATGTATAGCTTTATCTATATATCTATATCTATCTGTCTACAGAGGTATATTTTCTTGTGCAAATGCATGGGTGTAAGCAGATGCGAACACGAACAGCGACAACGGCTTACATATGTATATATACACAAAGATATGCGTCTATCAATGAGTTGAAAGCTGAGCCGCCTACGTATCGGCAGTACAGTAAACCGCCCGAGCGGTGAACGGAAGCTTGCTGAAAAACGAAATCTCACTCAGACAAAGTGACCCGGAGATCATATTGAATTACGCCTTCCTCCTCCATGGCGGTAAGTAGTCCTCGCGAGTTCGCCGCTGTTGCGTGCCTCCCTGCAGACCTCCACCTGAGCTCTAAAACTGGGCAGCCGCCTGTCTTCACGCCGGAGCCCCTGCGCAATTTCTTGCATCGCGGCGAAGACGACTGACGCCACAAAATCACGCCTCGCATGCGCCTCGCTTCACCTGCCGTTTGACACACACTTCCGCGTGAGTCGCGTGTTGCCTCTGATCTCTGACTCGATGCGTGTGCTTCTGCTCTTCGTTTTCTGGATATACTGACTTGACTCCTGCCTCTTTTGAGAAGCTGTCCAGGAGCAGCGTCAACGTAAAAGCCTTTCTCAAGTCGTTTCTCGTGTCTTTCCACTCTGTTCTGTCGAGGATCGGGGCGCTCTTGCATTTAACTTTGAGAAACAGCCTTTTTTTCTGCGAGAAAAAACAATTTGAACGAAGCGCTTGCAAGGCCTTATATGTGCATCTGTGGCACGCAGTGCTGCCGGGGGGGGGGGGGGGGGGGGGGGGGATATAGCGGCAGGCCTTTGCGCGAACAGAAAAAATAACGTACTCGGACAACTAGCGGCTTACGTCCGCCTTGCTGGAGGGACTCTAAGACTAACGATACTCTTAAATTTTTCAGAGCCACCAATGAATTCAGACGCGCTTGCGCTCTAACATGGACACGGAAACAAAGGAAATGATGCACCCCCCCGTCGCCCACACACACGTATCGGCTGTTGTCCGCTTCAACCCGACACGATGACTGCAACGTAGACATTTTGTGTGTCTATCTCTATCCATGTATCCATCTAACTCTACATGCATTTCTGCAAATGAGTATAAACATTCACATATATTCATGTGGCGACGCTACCCACCGGTACACGTGCACTGTAGATGTGCAGATACAGTAGTGTATTAGTTTTTTAGCGTGATAGAGCGGCGATCTACGCAGATACACAAATGCATTAAACAGTCAGCATTTTCCAGAAGGCAGTGCTTTGCTAATGCTGCGCCGGAAAGGGGCGGCGAATGAGCAAACTAATCTAGCCTCCAAAGCAGCTCTGTTGATCAAACACTCGAATCAAATAATGCTCTCAGGAAAAACAACGAGTGGGGGGCTGCTGTCGCCACATTTTCGCTCGTTTCGTGTGCCCTTGTCGAACAGAGGCTGTGCATGTCGCGAACGGAGTGCCTTCGTTGCTTTGAACTTTGCTGCTCGAAAGGCGTCAAACTCGCTTTGAATTACCGAGCGAAGCCGCGCGTGCGAAACGGCAGATGCACACGCTGTTCGAGAACGGGGAACAGCGGAGGGCGGAAAACTCGCTAGCCAGCCGCCTAGGATCGCCCCAGAAGATAGACCCGGTGCAGGAAGCCAAGGAACGCCAAGACACCAAAAGAAACGAGCAGAAAAGAAGATGTGCGACTCTTATTCGCCCGTTTCTGGTCGGTTTAAGGAGGAAAGTGACCGCATCGATGCCGGTGGCAACGATGCCAGTGGCAGGGGCGCAGGCGGGTGTATGTACAGTCGATGGGAAAGACACCTCGACCCAGAGGCAGCCTCCATTGTCTGCTTATTTGCGTCCATTCTGGTCGCTTTTTTCCTCAGCTCTCTTTTCAACGGGCATCTGTGCATTGGAATAGTGCGGTTATGCTACGCGTGGCATTCCTCAAGTCTGACCTCCGCGCGACTTTACCCGCCGCGGTCGCTGTCTCTCGCCCGATTCCGCGTTCCGCTTGTCTTCTAGTCATGCAACACGCTCATGTGCGTTCTTGCATCTGAATCCAACGCTTGCCTAGCGTGACTCATGCTTAAACCATGTTTAGTAATTCCAAACGTGTATTCATGCGTACATCGCAGCATTGTGAGTCTGAAACTGCGCGCATGTCGTCGTGGACTCTTCGTCGCCCCTCTACGCATTCCTTGTCTCGAATTGGATTTTGCTGGATCTGGACAGTTCCGCTTGTCCTCTCCCCTTTCTTTCGCCGTCTCTCTCGCTTTCGTTATCGCCATTTTCGCATTCTCCTTCGTCTCCCCGTATACAAGGGCTTCGTCTGCGTGTAGGGCTCCTCGCCAGACCTCCTGTTTGCTTTTCTGGTTCCGAAAATGGCGTCCTCGGCCGCAGCTGTCGACCAGATCCCTGTTTGCACAGTGAACGCGGGGCCGCGCAGTCCCGAGTGGCAAGAGAGGCTGAAGGAGGAGTATATCGCGCTTATCGCTTACATTTCTCAGAACAAGAACAGCGACAAAGAGTGGTTTAAAATCGAGTCCAACAAAGAAGGGACTGAGTAAGACACAGGGACGTCGCAGCGAATCGCGAACGTGAATGCCGCGTTTCTGGTTTGCTGTTTAATCTCCATCTCTGCGAAGGCGGCAAGCCTGATAAAAGCGAAACGCGCTTCAATAGAGCCGCTTGACGCCAGCCGAAAGAGCGTGAAGAAGGAACGTTTCAACCAGAGAGTGGAATGTGCGCTGGCGGATGGCAGCAGAGACAGCTGCGTTCCAGTGAGTTAACAGAAGGAAAGGCGGCAACGAAAGTTAATCGCAAGCGGGGAGACGTGGGGATTTCCACTTTTCTCCGCGTCACACAGCAAACACAGGTTGACGCGCCTTCCGCCTTTCTCTGAGGCTCACCACAAGCGAAGAGACAGTGCATCTGACCGTTCCTCATCGGAGGACAAAGAGAAGCGAGAGAGAGAGGGATCAGATCGGCAGTGCTTGTCTTCCGCATTTTCCTCTTCAGGTGGAAGGGCCGCTGCTGGTACATCCACGACATGGTCAAGTACGAGTTCCAACTGCTTTTCGATGTGAGTCTCGTTGTTTGCTGTATACTTCTTCCAAGATCTCCCTTCTCCTTGGTGCCAGGGTCTCTTCTCTCTGGGTTCTTCACGCATCGGTCTCCCCTGGCATTCGTCTCTTCTCACCTGCACCTCTAAAGCCTGTTTTGTCCGCGTCTTTCGCTGCACCCGCGTCGCTCTCTGTCTGCTACCCTTCTTTCCCTCTCTTTCGCGGATGCTCTTGACCTTTCGAGATGTACTTTTTCTTCGCGCCTCGTTGCCTCTTCCCTTCTGGACTGTCTCTTGTCCTCACCCAGCTCTCATCCCTTCTTTGCTCTCCGTCGTTCAGTTACGCGTCTTCTCGTGCTCGCGTGTCCGCTATCGCAGTCTGGCTTAGTAAGTCAAACTTCATCCGGAACGTTTTCGCTCCAGCGCTTGTCTATGTATGTAACACCCCTCTCACTCAAAACTGCACTCAGCGTGGAAAATATGCAGGCAAAGACTTCGGTGTTCTGTTGTAATTTCTCGTGGTAAACACAGTTTTTCTTTTGTTGTAATTCTATTCGCAGGTGCCCGCCACGTATCCCTTGACACCGCTGGAGCTACGCCTTCCTGAGCTCGACGGGAAAACCAGCAAGATGTACAGGTAGGCTAGAGAGGCAGGCGGAGCGAGGCACGCGAGATGAGGGGGCAGGACGTGAAGAGGAAAGAAGACCGCGTCGCATGCAGCCTGTGGCGCTGCGTGGAACGCAAACAAACGACGCAGGGGCGACGGGGCTGCGCCCGCGTGAGTGAATCTTGTCGCGCCTCAGAGGCGCCCCAGTTTTGCAAGTTTGCCAGCGCAGACTTCCGCTTGCACTGCACTTTGCTTTTCGGCGGCCTGAGTGCCAAGTCGCACACGGTCAGGGTTTTCTTGTTTTTCCTCTTTTCTCTTATTCTCCTCAGGGGCGGCCGCATTTGCCTGGACGTCCACTTCGCACCCCTGTGGCAGAAGAACGCACCCAAGTATGGCATCGCGCATGCACTCGCTCTAGGGGTAAGTCATGAAACACACGCAAGGTTATTTTCGAGATCTTCTCATGCGCGCAACACCTGGCATCTCAGACACCGCGGCATGCGTCCGCCGCGCCGTCGGGATGTCCATATATACGAGTACACATTCACGCATACGTGTCTCAGGCCTGAATGCTGCCGGTAATATTGGTAGCCCTGTCCTTCGTTACCTTCGGAAGTTGGGTTATTCTGTGCCGTGTGCATCAGATTCGCTTGAGGGCGTTCGCCAGTGTAGGGAGCGAGCCTCTGCGATTTCTAGTCGAAACTCGAGGTATCGGTATTCGCGCAGTCTTCTTTTTTCAGCGCGTTCGTGTGTCATTGAGGTCTGCCTCCTGTTCCCTTCTGTGTCCACGCGCGTCACCTGTCTCCTTTCCTAACTTTTTGTGTAAGCGAGCCCGTCGGTCCTTGTGCACAAACGTTTATTCCGATGCACAGATGCGTGAGCCGTCTACACGTCTATGCGGATGCCTCTGTCTGGGTGGCCTTTGTGACTCTTTCGCAGTTGGGGCCGTGGCTAGCTGCGGAGATTCCGTACCTCGTTGACGAGGGCGCGATCGTCGGCGTCTGAGCGGGCTCAGTTGGAGACAGCTTCTGGAGACAGGCGCGGCATTCAGAGACGAGTGGAGACCGCGGGCGACTCCGTCGGCTTCGGAGGATGACGACGGACGCGGAGGACACGCTTTCCGGGTGAAGAGAGGTCGTTCCGGCGCGGCGGCGCCTCGACGCCGCTTATAGGCGCGTGGGAGCGTTCGTTTGAGACGTGACTTGTGTTACGCGGATAGCGGCGATTGCTGGGTTGTTTCTTGAGGTTGCACGCTGATCGGCCTCGACAATGGCGAGCGTGTGGTCGCACTCATCGTTGAGCACTTGTTTTTGTAAAGCGGTATTTTTGCTCTTCGCCTCTTCCAGTTTTCTGTTCACCCCGTGACTGTTCATATTCGGGCATAGCCCCAGGATTGTCTAAGAGAGTGGAAAAACTCGCGCGTCTCTGCTGCGGTCGAGCGGCGGTAGGCGGCGTACTTCTAGCGGGTCTGAGGAAGCACCGGACTACCTCAGAGAGCGAGAGAGGGGGGGATACTCCGGCATATCGGAGAGCTCCACAGATATGTGTGTATGTATGCATATGAAGGCAGTTTGTCGGCACGTGGATCCCTATGCACAAGCATATACGCATCTATATGCACATAGGCATCTATACGCATATGCACATATATTTATATGTATATACGCATATAATTATATGTTATATGCTTCTATATGTGTATTTGGTAGATAGTCGAGGCGCACACAAATACGCGAATGCATGCGTTGACCCGCACAGGCATCGCGGTATGTAACATCTGAAATGGCGGTGCCGTCGGGGTGCTTATCAGTCTCGACACATCCATAGTCCCACATGCGTCAGCGTGCTCCAGTCCTTGAGGGCGTTAGTCCTCAGTCACATGCACACATATGCTCTGCTCAGCTCGAAAAGTTGCGCGTTGGGCTGGCCTTGTGCATCGGGATCTGGTTTTCTGCCGACGACAGAAGCGAGCGCCGCTAAGGGGAATGCGAGCAAGCGAATAATTGCTGCTTCACAGCGTTTGTGGCGAAGCACGTGAGAAACGGCTGTGGGACAGCTGTCGTTGAGCCAGGCGCGGGAGAGGCTTGCAAAGTTATTTACAAGGATACGTGTGCGGTCTACTCAAACAGCCGGCAACGCACGGAACGCACACGCCTACACATGCACATATGAATTTATATTTACATACATATGCCACAGTCGGGATTCGCGCCACAGTTGGGAATCGCAACACATGCGTAGGTAGACACACAAGCGGCTTCAGTCGAGCCATGGACATACATGCGTTAGGACATACACGGCCTGCGATAGGCGACGCACACGCGCATGAAACTCGCGATCGACGGAGTAGCCAGTCGGCGAGGCAGACACAGCAGTAAATGAACATAATGCACTATAGCCCTGCATATGTTTCGCTGACAAATGTGCACATGCGCGCGCGGGAGGCCGCCGCGATTATGGTGACGCCTGTGCACGTACAGAGCATGCGGTACTCCTGTTAGGGCCGGAATCGAGAGGAAAGAAGCGGCAACATGCCGCATTGCTCCTCACTAGGTCGATCCGAATGGATTAAACACGAAGCAACTTTACTTCGTAACTGCTCACGGGCATATACGCATGCGACGAATGTGTACGGACCTAAACGCCGTCGTGGCGACACATAGCTGGCCACGGTGGCGTGGCCACAGGCCCGCACATAAAACATCTATTTTCCACGAGAAACACAGGAAATACGAATCGCAAACCCGCAGGTCTGCCAGGTTCTCGTGCTGCTGCGGCGAAACTGATCAACTCCCCCTCTGAACGTGCCAGCCGCGTATATGAACTACTCGAGAGCGAGAGTAGCTGAACGACTTCCCCCCCTGAAAGATGGCATTTCTCTTCGCTCCGTCCCCCCGCCGAGAATCAAGGTTCCCTCGTGCACGCACCTTGCCCTCCCCCCCTCCCCCCGCCACACGACAGGTTTGTTGCACGCAAAAGCGCTTTCTGTCATCGCCTCGTGCTTTGCTGCATTCTCAACTAAGGAAAGCGCGCTCCGCGAAACTCACAGAGCCTCCTGGTCAGGCCCTGTTGACACCTCGCTGTTTCAGGTCTTCAACGCAG
Organism: Besnoitia besnoiti; assembly: GCF_002563875.1. NCBI lineage: Eukaryota > Apicomplexa > Conoidasida > Eucoccidiorida > Sarcocystidae > Besnoitia > Besnoitia besnoiti. Next base: position 2,037,838 of record NC_042361.1, on the reverse strand, counting down.
TTGTTCACAGTTGCATGAACACACGACAGACGCGCAGTCTCAGTCCGCGTAGGTAAACATGTAGCACACACACAGGAATATATGAAAGGCAATAACAAGGAATGTCTTCGCGGCAACGAAGGCCCTCGTTTCCTCTAACGCGCAAAAAGGGCGTCCTCCGAAAACGCGTATCCACTTCCCTGGATGACCCGCAGCGGAAAGCTCTTATGCCCTCAGAGTTGGAGGCGAAAAGTCCCGCGACGCGAAAGCGTTCTACCTGTGAAACGGGGCCAACGAAGGAGAACGATATGAAGCCGAAAAAGAAGACTCTGCGGAAAGGTCAAAGCCGGAGGCGGAAGTAGCGTCCAGATACGTGGGCGCCGACGAAATACACGAATAAGAGGAGAAATACTTTTCTCCGTCGTAGGTAAGGCAAGGGACACCAAATAGGGGGATTTTCTTGGTGGCGGAAGATGAAGAAGAGTCTTCCTCTGAAGGCGAGTCCTGAGAGCTTGCACAGCCAGGGCCGTTTCCTTCCCGCGGAACCGACGCGGCGAGGGCCGCTTCGGCTCGCCCTTTGTCTTCGGCAGTTGTCGAGGACTCAGGGGGCACCCAGGGCGCAGCTGACGAGCAGGAGGCGGATGAAGGATGCCGCGTTGAAGCGACCTCGCCAACCAGGGGCCCCGAGACTGAAGACAGTGCAGACGCGAATGCGTGAGCAGATGGCCTAGAGTGCTCCTCAGCGACAGCGACAAATTCCCTCTCTGTGAGCGAGACGCAGGAAGCAGACACTGCGGCGCTGGTGCTCGCGCGGCCTGCGGACGACAGCGGGGAGGAGGAAAAGGAAGACCTGGCGCCGTAGGAGAAGGGGCGAAACGGGAGCGAGGTGTCTGCAGGGCCGCTGGTAAAACCGTACGAAGGCGAAGCGGCGCTTTGGCAGTCTTCAGAGTGAGGCGCAGCTGAGGGCTGGAGGCGCCCCGGCGAGTCGTCGCGGCTGCGCTGGCGATGAGCCAGAGGCGAATACATGTAGCCCCTGCCCTCCTCCAGAGCTTCGGGAGATATCCAAGAGCTCAATGCCGGCATGATGGGCGGAGGCGAGTATTTCCCTCTCTGGTAAGGATGGGGACGCGACGAGACCGAATTGCCTCTGCTTCCGTGAGTGACTGGAGAGGACGACGACTGCCGATGCGCGGGGGCTGCTGGGAGTGGGAACTGAGGAACTCGCATCTGATCCCGATGCGCCTCCCGGAAATTGACGCATCCTCCATGGAAAAGAGGGAACTCTCTGGAGAGACCGAACTCGTCGAACGGCGGCGGAGACGGAAGCCTGAACCCTCCCTCGTTGTAGCCAGCGTAGCCCGAATACGGCGGAGGTGGCAATACTACAGGCCCTGCGCCGCACGGCCCGCGGTATCTAGCAAACGCAGAGGGCGAAGCGGGACGCGCAAACGGCGCGAGGAACTCTTCTGGAAATGGCGCTGGGGCTGGAGGAAAGGCGGGCGGTGGGCACGGCGGTGACGGCGGTGACGGCGGCCAGCCTTGGAAGACAAGGTACGGGGAGCGTGGCGGAGGCGGCGGAACGCCACTGGGACGGCGGTAGGGGAGCGAAGCTCCCAAATACATCGGAAATCCGGAGGGCGGAGCTGAAGGGGGCGAGGGAGGCGAGGGAGCGGCCAGCGGGAACCCCGGAAACCTCTGCGGCGGAGGCGGCGGCACCCCAGGAGCGTACGCGTCGCGGTACGTTGACGGCGGACCCCCCTGCGATGCCCCCCAGGTCGCGAGTGACGGAGGCAACGGGAAGCCGCCGGCGGAAGGGGCGCTGTGAGGTGGAGCCTGAGGATGGAGACTCGATTGATACCCGAAAGTGGGACTCCCCGGGGTCTGCGTGGGCGTCTTGGATGGCGGCTCTTCCCACTCGGGCGTGACGCATTCCTCATCGTCCGCGTGCACGAGAGAGACGAATTCGTAGTCCCCGGAGGCTGAAGCCGAAGACGAAGGGAAAGCAGACGATGGGGCGGAGACCGAGAAGCTTGCTTTCGCTTGGGAGAACGACGACACAGATGTTCGGCGGGAGTAGGTTGAGGACGCAGTCGTTGGCCGATCGCCGAGGAAGGAAGAAGACAAAGAGGGGCGCCGCTCAGGGGCAGACAGATCCGCTCCCTCCTCGCAGTCTACGGACTCTCCATCAGATGCACTCCTCTGGAAACCACTGGTTTGTTCTGTCGTATGTGGGGTCGTCTGGTACTGAGCCGCGCCTTCGTCGTCGGTCCAGAGGTCTGCGCAAGCGGTCCCTGGCCACAGGTCTGCGGGCCTGGGCGCGAAAAGGCCAGAGTCGACGCCCTGTGCGTGGGAGAAGCTTTGTGCCTCAAGAGATTGGACATTTGCTGAATCTGCTCCGAAAGCCCCGAGCTGTTCCATCCCTCCTCCGGGGCGCAGCAGCTCGCCCTCGGGATATGCGTTTGGAAAGCATTCCCACCCACTGCCCTCCAGCGGACCTTCTGTCGACAGACGATCGGGGCGGAGCTGAACCGCAGAGCACGAAAACGCCGTCAGCGGCGATGCCAACGAGTCGGCAGAAAACGAACACCCAGCCATGCCCCAAGTAGGCAGAGACGAAGCCGGCAGCGACGTGGACGAAAGGGAAGACGACCCACATGGAGGGAGCGAGGACGGCAGTGACTCTCGGGGCGATTCCACCAAAGACGCGCGTGGAGTGAAGGGACCAGAAGGGCATGCGACGCTTTGCTGCTGGCCCCCGCCGTCAGCACCCGATTGAGCGGCCGCTCCGCTGTGCGTAGGCTCTTTGCTCTCTTCTACAGCACCGTCTTGCGCGGCTTCTTGCGCCCACATTTCGTCTTTCGCGTCACTGCTGTTCGGAAAAACGCATCCCCTTGCCGCGGGAGCTGCGTCCGAAACCCAACCTGCCTTGCGAATAGAGCCGCGAATGAAGACTCGGGCTGCGGACAGAGAAGGGAACTCCGAAGCGTAAGCGGCCGAACCCGAAAGAGACGGAAAAGACGGCAAGGAAATGGAGGGGGTGGAGGAGACCGAGACAGCGGGAGCTGTCGACGCAGGTGAGGCTGGAGGCGAGAGGGTGAGTGGCGGAAATGCCGTCGCTGATGCCAACGACGGCCACGTGGATGTCTCAGGCTCTGTCTGATTAGATGAAACACGTGCCACTTGGCTTTTTTTCAATCGACGGGAGCCCAGCCCGTCTCCGCAGCCAGCATGTTGGCCGCCTCCCTTGCCATTCCTGGCTCTAGCCGCTGCTGCATCGCCTTTCTGAGTTTTGTTCTGCCCGATTGCCTCTGCTGCAGCTTTTCCCTCTCTTGCTCGCCTCTGGGACCTGCCTTCGTCTAGTGCCGCTCCCCTCATCCCCCTGCTGGGGCCGTCACTCTTGTGCATTCCGCCGGCTTTGCCGTTTCCCGTGGAATTCGTTTCTGGCTCCGCTGCTACCTTTGTCTCTCCTAACAGGGTGAGGAGGGCGCCGGCCTTTCCGGCGTCAACTGCTTCAGCCTCTGGGCACTTGGCCGCTTTCGGTTTGCGGCCCCGAGGAGCCATCTTGACGAAAACGAGAATAGAATTGATAACGACAGCAACTGCAGTTCGGCAAGGGGAGAAGTGTCGCAAGAACAATACGACGACGACGCCGGCACTGGTAAACATGCTCCTGAGATCAGGAAACGCGGGATTTGTGCCAGGGTGATACAGCACGTAGGCGCCTCGAGGAAGCACACGGAGTTTAGCGGTAGGGCTGAAAGCCTGAATTGCCAGGAGGAGGCTCTTGAGCAGGGGCAACGGAATACGCACAACAACACCATCCGCGGGATTATGTGCTACAAATCACGATACTGATCACAGCGTCCTCCCATGCAGGCATCCATAACGCCACACGCGGAAATAGAGACACACAGGGAAAGGGTTTAGGGGGCCGAATCAACTCGACATCCAAGTGACCACATGTGACGCAGAAGAAGACTGCGGCAGCCGAGCAAGGGGACGCCACAAACAAGCGCGCAAACGCAGCTGCAGCTTAGAGCGAACGCCGCGACGAAACTTTGATTTCCGCCGCGTTCTGCGGACGGAGGAAAGCGAAGGCCGAAGGTATTCGAGCACGTGCCTGCAAGCCCGGCGCGGCAAGCTATGAGCTCAACAGGAGTCGAGGACTTCCGCAGGCAGAGGCATACGGCACAGCATAAAACCTACGCGACGCAGAAGGCACGAAGAACACAGCATGTTGGGAAACGGGTCAGGCGCGGAGACACAAGGATGGGAAACATGAAGATTCACCGCAGCCAGACGTGCATCAGCAGCGGGAGTAGGCCCCGAAAATCTCAAAACGGGAATGGCGTGAGTCAGAGGACGCTTTAAAGCACTCCCTGGCATAGGCACACCACGCGAAAGGCAGAAACGCTGGAACGGCGCAAACAAACACGACTATACACTCTGCGTCGCTGCGTTTATGTTTCTACACGCTTCACCGCACGTTGGAGCGCATCCAAGATGGCGAAATATTTCTAAACAGCTTAGTTATTGTCGTCAACGTGGCGCTGCGTGCCCATATCAGGCAACGCTTCTCGGTCCGCAGCGCTTCAAGCCCGCAACAGAGAAACATCCGAAGAATCTTCCCTCACTGCAGCAGCAAAAGGCCTGAAAAAGTTGGACGGTGATACCGGAGGACGTCTGGAAAGATTGTGCAATCGCGCTGTTCAGAAAACCTGGAAGAAATGATGCGATCTAACACCGTGAACCGCCGCGCTCTGCCGTACTAGGCGTTTAACAAGCTACGAGCGCGCACGACGATTGGCTGTTTGCTGTCTCGGGTTTGTGTCACATTCAGACTAGTGGTCCTGGTGGTCTGACCACTTCCTCGCTCGCCTTTCTCGAGGTTTTCTGCCACCTCGATCGGCTTCGTTTCTGACATCTCATCCCTGTAGCTCGCGGCGTTCTGTCCCCAGTCACGGGTGGGTGTGGTGTGCGGCGCGTTAGTCGTTTTCCTTGTTGATGCAAGGTTATATCGGAATGCTCGTTCGATAAGAGGGTGACGCGCTAGCCAAAACGGTCAACGCCCACGAGCTGCAGTGAAGCGTCTCCCTGTGCGATCAACCTCAGGCGGGGTCCTGGCAGTGAGAGCCTGTAGTATATGGAACGGGTGCACCAGAAAACTGGCTGGAAACCCGTGGGCTGCACTATCCACGATAGCAATTGTGTCGTCGCAGTTTGTGAATCACCAGAAGGGCAGCTCTGGTGGAGCATATGCTCTCCGAAGCAGAGGACCTGCGGGGGGATCTTGAGACGCGGCGAGCACACCGCCGGGGGCTCTGCGATCTGGGGCGGGAGTAGCCTCAACGTTGCAGGGACGTTTGCTGCGTGATTTCCTCAGGAGGAATGAGGAAAAGTCAGCATGTTTTAAGGACGTGGCGGATCTTCCAACCGTGCGTCTCTTGTCCTCGTCCTCTGTTGACGCCCATGTAATTGTCTGACGCAGAGCACACCCCTTCCTCGCTTTCGACAGCAAAGTGCCGAAGGAGTGCCTTCGCGGGAGGTGAACTTCAATCGCTTTCCAAATTGCCCTTTAATGCCGGGGCCCAGCATCCGCTGGGGTGCTTGACAGCTATTGAAGATGCAATCTGGGCGGCGGCTCTGTACGAGGTCGTGCCGTGATTAGTTATCTGATAGCGTGGAGCCTAGAACTTCTTTTTGAAGCTGTGTACGTACCATCGTGGATGTTTTCTGCTCTCTGAGAGGTATTCTGTTTCTCAACACGTGCAGCTTGGCTCAGAATTACTGGACGAGAACTCAAGAGAATGCAACAGTGTCAGATGTCCGCTGCTAACTTGAGCCGTGAGGTCAATTGTCCGTATGCCGTGAATTGCGAGAAGAAGCTCAGTTTTCATGCGAGGGAGGGGAAGAGAGCTCAGTTGACCTCTTAAGGGCTACACGTCCGGGTCGTGTGCCGGAAGTTGCAGCTGTAATCTGAAGGCCTCCATTCGTGCGAGCTGCGCGGGCGAGGTGCTAAATACCTGCTGTGGGACAGCACCGCTCAAATGGAATGCCTGCGTGAAGATGCACGCGCCCGTTCGAGGGTTCCCATACATACTTGCGCGGATCTAAATACTACTCGCACCGCTATATATATGTATATATATATATATATATACATCCGAATATATATATATATATATATATATATATATATATATATATATGTATTGGTGTGCATGTACAGCTATTCACGCCACGAGACAAAAACAAATCTTTTGACTAGTTGCGTATGTGTCAATTGACTCGCTGAGATGGAACACGCATGGAAATAACGGGGGTCGTGTGTACGATGAGGGAACGGGCGCAGAGCCGCAACTTGCATATGGCGACCGCCCCTTCCGCCACAAACGTGGATTATGTGAATATCAATGCACACCCCATTACCTGTTTCTTTCTTTTGTTGTGTTTCACAACAGCGATCATGCAGGTGATCATACAATAAACAAGAAACCGGAGCGGCACGTGCATATCTGCTTTCAATGTTTCGGGCGCATCGCGTGTGCCGCGACACGAAAGGCATATGCGTGGCGGTCGTAGGTTCACTGAATAGTTGTGTCCCGCTGTTTACAGTCGATGTGAATTGACCGTTAAGCCGCGAGGGTCGATGCGTGCATCTTCCTTCTACTTTTCTGCGGCGAGGCGTTTGTAGCGTTGCGGCAGGGTCTTCTCTGTGACCTTTTTACCGTGCAACTTTTCCCCACGTACGGTTAAGACTGGCAGTCTCCGCTTTTTCTTCTAAGCCTGAGGGCGGCTTTCTCCTTCTCAGCGGACCGGCTAAATCTGTCACTTGGCGCTTCTTCCTTGATTCGTTTTTCCTTTCGCATCGTCCCCTCTGCGGGCAACTCACGCGGGTGTATGGACTCTTCCCTCGCGGTGTCTCGCAAAATATTTTTTTCCAGTTCAGCATAGCAGTTGCATGCCGCGACGAGTGAAGTGTCGGCGAGGTTCTCGAGAACGCGCCTTCGCTTCATAAAGGACAAAAGGCAGATGGAAATTGATCAGGCTCTTCACTGCACAGAGCATCCTTTTTCGGAGTGTGCGGTCTAAGCTGGCCGTTCGCGGCTGGTTTGCTTGCGTTACCCGGATCCATTTCAAGGCTAGGGAACTTTTCGCGGAGGGAACTCGTGAGAAACCAGGTCTGCAAGGTGGTGAAGAAACGCAGGGCAGTCCCCACGGCGCTCCTTTTCCAGGGTTTCTGTATTTGTGAGGATCGAGTGTCTTTTCCTGCGGCGCGTCTCAATTCGTTTGTCGTTAGTTCCCAAGGGAGAAAACCGCCCGCCGCGCCACCGCCCTGCGTTTCGGTGGGCGGCCACAGGGCGTGAGCTTCTGAGAGGAGCGAGTCGATTCTCTTTTCGCATGTTTTACTTACTCATGGTGATTTACTTTTTCTCGCTTCAGATTGAACGACTCTGGCCTCATTTGACACCCCTCGGTTGTTGTTTCTTCTTCGAGCTACAGGCGGGTTGACGTCGGTTCAAGTTTTTTCGCGGAACTGATGCCTGTTGCGCGCCTCTCCTCGCGTGGTTCATCTTCAGCATTGACAGGGAGGCGCTGCAGCAGAGGGAGGCGCAGACGATACCCGGTCTCCATTCTTCTGCATTATTATTCTGGCTTTGAACTTATCCATGAGTTCAAAGCCAGAATAGCCCGATCGGACGACTCGCTCGAATCTTTTTTTCTCTCGTCAACATCCTCGAGTCTCCGAGGAGAAGCTCCAGCGCAAACCTGGCTAGAGGTGCCGTCTTTCGCGTCAAGCGTCGGATCCTCACGATGTACGTACACCGCGTGTGCGGCCCTTCACAGGCCGCCAGCGGAGTTGCGCCTCTCGGTTTCTCGCGACCAATTTTCTCCCTTATCTGTCGCGTGGTTCCTCCATCCTTTTCCTCTGCTCGGTTTGCGTCGGCGTCGTGTCCTGCTCCGCCCTCTGAGGGTCCTTCCACGCGCGACCGGGGCTTCATCACCGCGGAGCGCAATAGGCGGGATCGCGCGGGGGCTCTTGAGAAAGGAACTTCAGACCATCAATGCGCCGACTGTGTCAGACAGAAGGAACGGATGCGCTGCTGGCCTCCGAACAGACGCCTCCTCGTTCTCCGTCGGCGTGGAGAGGCCCCCGCCGCGCTCTCTCCGGTCCTTTCCGCGTCCGCTGCATGTTTGAATCAGTCGCGCTGGCTGCCGTCTGGCACGTCGCGTTCGTCGTGCGTCTCTCTTGTTTCTGCTCGCTGCTTTTGGCCGTCAATTTCTGCCTCTCAATCGTGTTTAGTCTGTCCTTCGGTTGTCTGGGGGAAGGCGCCCTTCGTGCCCGCTGCTGCAGTGGAAAGCCGAGGTGTATGCACAGTGGCTGGAGCTGTTTCGAGCGCACAGACACTGACGCAGCAGCTGCCGCCTCTCGCTCCAGCCCGTTCCTCTTCCTCCTCGGTTCTAGCCTCGGTTGCTTCGCGAGGTCACCTACGCCTGGCGTGTGCCTTCTACCTCAAAAGAGATGCGCGTTCCGCACCCCTTACTCTCAAAGTGAGCGAAGAGCCGCAGTCAGCTTCAAACGCGTCAGACTCTCGCGACCGCCGAGCAGCCGCGACCCGAAGAAGCGCGCTGCCGGATTTCGCGCAAGTTTTTTCACCCAGAGACGCATCTTCTCCTGCTGTTTCTTCGCCTTCCTCGCTGGGCAGCAGCTCAGGGTCCGCGGACGGGCCAGGGGCGCGCCTCTCTGTGGCGGGCGAGGCCTCCAGTGCGGGCTCTCCGGCGTCTGCAGAGAAGGCTGCGGCGGCTGCGGAGAGAGCGAGTGCGCGCGGCGTGGGGCAACCCGCGCCGCGCCGGCGATCGCCCCACGCAGGCCGTGGGCAGCCCCCTCTGGTCGCAGTCACTGAGGCCGCTTCGCAGCGCATCCGCGCGATCGTCGAAGAGTACAACGCGCGCATTGACGACGCGCGGGCTGCCGCAGTCGTTGGTGACGACGACCGAGAGGAAGCGACGGCGGAAGAGGCGCGCGCAGCGAAGGCGCCGCGCGCGGTTGGAATCCGCATCGGCCTCGAGAAACGCGGTTGCAGTGGCCTTTCCTACACGATCGACGTGGCGACGCAGGCGCCGGCCTTGCCTACGCCTGCGGGGCGGAGTGCTGCGTGGCTCGCTGACGAGGTGCTGGACACGCCCGGCGGAAAGCTAGTCGTCGCCAGCGACGCGGTGATGTTTCTTGTGGGCACCGAGGTGGACTTCGTCGACACCGAGCTCGAGCGGAAATTCGTCTTCAAAAACCCCAACGAAAAACAGTCCTGCGGATGCGGAAAAAGCTTTATGGCCTAAACGTATTTCGAAACGCGCGCGAAGGCGGAGAGGCACCAAGCGTCCACACCGAGAGACAATAAACACGACAGAGGGCAATCTGCGGCGTGGGATGGCGGAGGGACGGATCGCTGATGTCCCATATACATACGTATCTGCACATGTATGTACACATATACATATATATATATATGTATGTATTCATATATATGTATACACATGGAGGCGTTCACGCGTCAAGAGCCGCTGCAGAGCTGTGTCGGCGCGCGTCGCCGAGTGCGACCTGGCGTGTCCTCCGTATACGCCCGGATTTGCGCCTGCTTTCGCTTTAGATCAGGGAGGAGATAAGACGTTACTCTGACGACTCAAATCTCCGGAGTTAGAGGGCGAGACGAGTCGCAGAGTCGCGCAAATGTAAGATCCCATGAGCACTAAACCGACGTGCGCTTGCGATGCGCGCGCACGCGGGGCTAGTCCTTCGTCTCACCTGCTGTCATACACCTCCAGACCTTGCTTACCTGTATCTATATATATATATACATACGTTGTTTCCTTCAAATATGTATATATATGTATGTATATTCCTTCCGATAGGCACGGAACTTGACGTCTAACTTGAGAAGAGAACAGAGATCTGTTTGCTATTTGTCCCAACGCGTAAGCGTATCTATCTATCTATGCGGCATGACTTTCGATCAAGCTGTGCAGACAAAGGATTCTACGAGAACGCGTCGTGCTTGGCAGTCGAAGTGCCCGCCTCCTGAAAAGCTGCAGCGAATCTTGTTCACGGCGGAGTTCTACCTGTTTGAGATAGGAATCCACGCTACAACATCCCGGCTAGGTCTCAGTGTGCGCCGGCCTGTGCCCTCAATGATGCGTGTACATATACACATGCCCGTATATACATATATATATACTCATGTATACATATATAAGTTTACATTCATATACACATATGTACATACATACACATATGCTTTCATATATAAATATATACGTAGTGGGTCTAGACGTATAGACACGCGTGTGTGCATGAACGTCAATTGGAGAGCGGATTCTGGTGGGCGAACTTGCTAGCTGACGCGCCGCTGTTAGAGAGGAAATTTCGCAGGGAAGGTTCGATTCGAGTCAGAAGCGGCTCACAAAATCGCGTTTTTCTGGCGTTAGCGTGTTTGCGTCGACCCTGTCAGGCTCTCGCGTTTTCGCTCTCGCGCAGAGGGCGATTGTTGGACGGCGTGTCAGGAGGAATTCAGATTTCGTATTCTTCTGAGAACTCGGTGCAGTGAACGTACCCAACGGCGGCGCTCTCATTGCATCACGTGTAGCTCCAGCTTCCACCAGAGACACACGCGTTTCACCTGCCTTCTTCGAAGTGCTAAACAGAAACACGAGTCTGTTGGTGCGGGCTGTATGCTTCGCATCGTGAAACCGAACTCGAAGGCAGATCAGCTTCAATGGAAGCCTAGGAGTGCAGGCTAGGTGGCGCGTGTCGCGTATGTCAGATAGGTAGTCGAAAGTCTGTTTATCTGCTCTGTTACAACTCCGTTGACATACAGCTGAAACACACGCTCATACCCAATACGCATCAAACGGCAGAGTCCCTGCGAGCGAGAAGAGCCTCTCTCTATGCTCTTGCGTGTTCAGTGAGAGGGCGTCGATGCAAAAAAGAAATTGCAGGGCGACGTGATTGGCTGGATACACGATAAATCCGCCTGGCCGAGCTATATGTTACTCAGCAACTTCCTCTGTGAAAAAAGGCATGTATACTCTTTCTGTGTATGCCTACGAATGTGTCTACATATAGCCCCTTCTAAGATTTGCACGGTTCCTTCACGGCCAAGTGATACTGTTCAACTCATGATAGGAACACGATCGCGGCGCCAGATGGTTGCGCGCACGATACTTGATATTTCTGACGAAACGCACCTTCTTTTCCTCCCTCTGCTGTGCCGCGCCATTCACATGCGTGAGATGCTGTGTCGGGGCTTACCTCCATGATGTATACAAACGCCGAAAACAGCATGCTCGTACGTACGAATATATACATATATGTAAATATTTACTCTACTTATGTATGTCTGTATAAAGGTGCTTTAATCCCAGCGCGGCCGTCTTCGTTGCTGTACTTCAGGCGGTTTCACTTTCTAAGGTCTTCCTTTTAGGTCGCGAGGAAAGGACATACGAGTAAGGTGTATATCTATGTCCATACCCAACGCAAAAGTGGAGTGCGACATCTGTGCAAACCCTAGAACTTCATCGCCCTGTAGACTCAATAAACGTGAGATAGGACAGAAAGGGCAGCGCGCTCGGACTCGTTGTGCGGTGTATGTACACCGTGCCATGTGCTTCTTTTTCTTTCTTCTGTACATCGATGTGCAAGGCGACTAACTGCGTTTTCGCTCTGGTGACCCCAGCTGCGTTTCATGGCTGCTCATCGCAAGAATACGCAGCACTGACTTTCGTGTCTGCCGTTACGTCGTCGGCAATCCTCGATTTCAGCGGTGGGAGGGAGGCGAATCGGAAGGAATCCCCCTTCTCTCGTGTCGAAGCACAAACGGAGATTCTCCGCAAGGGACCGCCGACTCGTTCGCTGCCTGATGCGTGCAGCGCATCAGATGCTGTGCCCGCACACGGTTCGCTGTTTTCTTTTCCCTTTGTGCGCGAAATTAATTCCAAAAGCGACGTGAATACGAGTCTCTTCCATTTCTTGAGTCACTCTCTGGTGAACGCAAACAGCACCGCTCACTCAGCCCCCGTGGAGACCGCGAGTGACTATGTGTAGCGCCTCGCTCAATGTCATGCCGGACCTTTCGGCGAGAAAGAGAAAAGCTGCCCTCCTTTGGCGATTTTCTCAACCTAGATTCGTGTTTGACGCGCGCGCTCTGAGTCTCTTCGATGTTTCTTTTTGCGTGCGTGCTTCTTTTTGGTGTTCGCCTCGCCTCTCTCTTTCCGCGCGCTCTTCGGCAGAATCCGAGCAGGCGTTGGCTGGCGCAGTTGACGCTTGCGATGGATGATGGATTTTCGAGGTCACGCGCTGAGCAACTCGGTCCTTCGATGACATGCAGGTTTTCGTAGGAAAGCAGACGTTTTTGGCAGTTCACTGAAAGGGCACGCAGAGAGAGCACGAAAAAACGAATTTTACAGGGAGAAAATTTCCGCCGTTGGCGTACCTGCGCTGTATGTGCAGCGGCATTTTGCGAGAAAAACCGCGCTCGATTCTGCCCCTGCTTCGCCTGCTGTTCCTCGTTTTCCCGTGTTTCTTGGCCCTCTTCTCCGTTATCTCTCACTTTTTTTTCTGCAAGCTACCGTCATCTTTCTTCTTTCGTTCCTCGCGCTCGTTCTGCCGTAGAGACTCCTCCCCCTTTTCTCCTCGACGCCACCGTAACGGTGTATTGTATCTCCTTTTGTTGTTGCGATCTTCTAGCTCTGCGTCTCTCTCTTTCGTTCTCCTTTTACAACACAGTCTCCTCCAGCTTCTCTTTTTTCAGCTTGAGCCGCGGTTTATTGTACCCTTCATCTTGGCTCGTCGTGTGCGCATCGCGATAAAGAGCTGCTGCCTCTTCGCTCCGTGAACCCGCGAGTTTATACACTCTGCCGGTTTTGTAGTGTTGTTTCCTCTCCGACTGCGCCGTTGCGCGCGTCTCTCGCTTCTCTTTGATCGGTGTTCGCCACCTTTCTCTTCCCTCTTTTCTCCTCCTGCGCGCCTATGCAGTTTCCGATCTTTGTCCACTGTGTGTCTGCGCGTCAACGTAAGAGCAGCCTCTGAGGCAGTTCTTCGAGCTTCAGGCTTCTATTCTTCCCTGCGTTTCCGCTCGTCGCTACTGCATCTTAGGCGTCCCTCTCTCCTATCGTTCGATCTCCAGTCTTCTCACCTCTCCTCTGCGCGCGAGCGGAAAAACACCTGGAAAGAAACCTGTGCCAGACGAGATCAATTCCTCAACGATGGGGTAAGACCTCTGAAGACCAGTACTCCTGTTTCTTCTCAGGAGAATGCCTCCTTGATCACAGTTCGGCGGTGGCGGATATTTCCGTCTCGCTCTTTTTTCTGTTTCCTCTCTGCCCTCGCGGCCCGCGCGCGAAGCCTGTCGCGCGTCCGAGTTCCGCGCTACTCTGACATTCCACATCTCTTCTCCGTCTCCTCTTCTGCCGTGACCAACCTCCACGTGGCGCACTAAAGACCTGAACCTTCCTTTTCGGGTCCGCGTCCTCTTTCTTGTTGCTCTCCGTCTCTTCCTCTCCGCGTCGGCGGGCTTGGCTGGCTCTGCTTCTGCCCTTTCCTCTGCATTTCTAGGGTTTTTTTCCGTTTTTTTCTCTTCGATGCCCTCGCTCGCGCCGCAGCTGACGCTCAGTTTTTCCTTTTTTTTTTTTCCAGGAACGCACAGGGCCAGCTGAGCCCGCAGGAGCAGATGGACCTTGTTCACGCTGCGAACTTCAGCGAGCGAGACATCAAGAAACTCTACAAGAGATTTCGCGCGCTTGACACGAATCAGAACGGAGAGCTCGACACGCATGAACTCTTCGATGTCCCCGAACTGGCGGACGTGAGTCGCTGATTTTTTTCCGGTTTTTTTTGTTTTTTCCAAACCCACCCATGAGACTGAGACAGTCCACCGGCTATCGCGCGCGTTTCCTCGCATATCTCGATGCTGTCGTCGAGCATTCGTTTTGTGACGTGCCTCTTTTTGCATGGCTTCCCTCTCTGTCTCTGCGTGCGGCGCTCTCCGCATCTATCTCCCCTTCGTCGAAGTTATCACAGCCATCCTTCAGACTCTTCATTGTCTATCTCGGTTGATGCCTCACTTCGACCTGTAGCTACCTATCTCTAATATCTGTTCCCTTCGATATGAAATTCTATCTATCTGTTCATAAACCCGAAACCCAATATATATATGTGTATGAATATATATTTGTATATTCCTGCATATGTCTGTCTGTCTGTGTGAGGCTCTGTGACGCCTCGTCTGTGCTCGAAGGCTTTGAGTTGGAGTCTCCTCGTTTTTTTTTCGTTTGCAGAATCCGCTGGTGAAGCGCGTGCTTTCGATTTTCGATACCAACAGCGATGGCAAGGTTTCCTTCATCGAGTTCCTCGTCGGGCTTTCGAAGCTCGCGGCGGGCACGGACGAGTTTCAGAAAACAAAATTCGCCTTCGACGTTTACGACATCAACAAAGACGGCTGCATCAGCAACGGAGAGCTCTTCGCAGTCATGAAAATGATGGTCGGCAGCAACCTCAACGATCAACAAGTAGGCAAACCAGCGAAAAGGACAGACACAGGCGTCGGAACCAAGCGAGAACTCTACCCAGCGTGCCCTGCTACCTTCCCATATGTATATGTATATATATGTGTATTCATATATATATATATGCATATATATATATGCGTATACGGGTTATCTTTTTATTCATATATACACGTATGTGTTCAACTGCATGTGTATTTATTCGTATTCTGTGGGTGTGAGTGCGTGTGGCTCGACAGCCGCATCACGTGCAGAGTCGTTTGCGTGCGTAGACCTTGCGTATTTCACTTTTCTCCGCTTCGTGCGGCTTCCAAAGCGCACGTGTGCGTGTCTGTCTCTCTCGCTGGTTATGCATGGACACCGCTCGTTTCGGCTTCTCTCCAGCGACCCGGCTGGACGCGAAGTTTTCAAAATTTGACTCTTGTGGCGCACAGCTGCAGCAGCTCGTCGATCGCACCATCGTGCAGGCCGATAAGGACGGCGACGGAATGATTTCCTTCGACGAGTTCCGCGAGGTGAGATTGCGAGAAAGCGAGAGAATTCCTCGAAATCACCGCTGGAACAGAAAATCAACAGTCTGAGGAGGGCAGGCGATTCGCGCCCTTTTTCTCCGTGTTTTGTGCTTATTCTGCTTACTGTGGTTGATGACATGCGAGTCACTATTGTTTCTTTTCTCTTTTTCGCACTGCCTCGTGGTGTCGTGGCTGCGGGTTTGTGTTTAGTGGACGCCTGCCGCATCATCATCCGCAGCAAACGCGCGGCAAATTTTTTCTGCTGCGTCTGTTTGCATTTTCTCACTGCGCAGATGGTGTCCCACATCGATATCGCGGACAAGCTCCGCGTGGATTTGTGAGGCGGGAGTCTCGATTCTTCTAAGGCGTCTCGTCTGGCGGCGGATAGCAGGCGAGAAGACTTCCCGCTTCGCATTTCGGGATGAGCAGCGCTGAGAAGTAATTTGCCGTGATGGAGTTTCGCGTGTCTCGCTGTCTCGAGAAAAGAAAGATGGATATATATCACGGGCTGCGCATCCTCTCTCTCCTTCGATGCTTCCTCCTCCACTTTCGAATCTCCGTGGACCCTGAAATGAGAGAGAATCCGAGCGCAGAGCAAGCTAGAGAGAGCGGAACCCCAAGCGGTAAACGCGAGTTAATCACCTTTCGCGTTTCAGGCAAGGCTGCTTTTTGTGAGGCGTTTTTGTTTATTTTTCATGTTTTTTCCCGTTGCTGCGGGAGGCGTTTGGAGGGCGGCCATGCGAATTCACTTTCGCGTTTTTCTCGCGTTCCTTATTCTTCGTGACATAGGAAGGATTTTGCGGGGGCGTGCCGATCGCGGCGGCTGTGACTCTTTCTCTTTTCAAAGCTCTTCGGTTGAACGCTGAAGCTCTCCCCTCATCCGCTGAGCCCGCGAGCGCGGCTCACTCTAGCGCTCTCTAGTGACACGCCAGCGACTTGCGCAGTGAGATCTTCCATTGGTTCTCCTCACTCTTGATCCACGATTGAGCAGACACAGCAGCACATGCGCATTTGATAATCAACTTCTCTCAGGGTCGCCGTGCCTATCTCTGCACGCGTCTGGCCTGCCGGTAGTGTGTGCGTGAATTGATCAATTTATATAAATATATAGGTATATATTATTTATATTCTGCACTTGATCACTATCCATAGTAGCGATCGCCATGCGTCTGACGCCGTAACCCTTTTTGTCTTCTGAGAATCCCTGCCCCAATCGTATCGCGCTTCATCACTCAATCCATCCTAGCGATTGCCGCGCGTCTATCTAACCCTCTAGTCCTTTTATCAAATTCTGAGCTACTGCGATCTCGAAGGTGCACGGCTGGCGTGTCGGTCACTCGGATGGAGACTGGAGAGCGCAGATCGGCGCGCGCGCCTGCAGCGCGCCTTTTGACGACAAAGGAAAAGTAGTAAAGAACTGAGGGTGGAGAGAGTCTCTCCAAGCCCGCGGAAAGCCGAAATCGAGAACAGACTCGTCAGTGACAGCAGACAGAGAACGACCGCTGAGGAACCTGCCGACCGGTAGGTAGCCTTGAGAACCACACGGAACAAAAAGCGCTGAAAAACGGGAAAAAACTCAAAAACAAAGCGGAACAATCCTCCAGCGACCACGGCGCCGCGGCTTCAAAGGCGCGTCGAGCCTTAGATAGAATCCCTCTGCAAGAGAGAGGAAGAGAAAGAGAGTGACAGAGAAAGACAGAGAGAGAGTGAGACAATGACGCCGAAACCGCCTTGCGGCTCTAGGAAGGCGCGTAGAGCTGGAGGCACCACCGAGGCAGGCGCGGCTCTTCGAAGAACGTGAGCAGAAACTCCTTCACTCTCTCAGGTGGATGCGAGGGAACGAAAAAGATCTTGGAGCGCGTCGTGCCGCTGAGTTGAGCCTGAACAAAAACCGCAAAAAGAAGCAGTGTATGCGAAAACTGCAAAAGAAGCGAAAACGGCAGAGACAAAACACCTCGGATACCGCCTCTCGAGACACTCTCTCAAAGCCGCCATCAAAAAAATAAAAAACGAAAAAACAGACTCTAACTAAGCACACTGTGGTCTGTCCTTCTTCCAGTCCCATTTATTCAACCTTGTTCAGATCTATTATATATATATTTATTATATATTAGGTATATTTATTTCTTTCAAATAAGACTGCAATTTTAGATGAACTGATACGCGACGTCGCTCCCAATCGCACGCAGAGAAGCGGCACGCCGTCTACGGCATCATACTGCGGCAGGAATCTTTAAATTGTTTTTTCAAAACAGACAGAGCTCGGCGACAGGCGCTGACGATCGGCAACGAGATCTGCGTGTGCGCCTTCGAGAGTGCAGATCTCTTTCCGTATTTTTCCACGCGTGTACTATTTGCCTTTTCACAGTCTCTCTTATAGACTTACGCGCAGCGCGAGCCACAGCAGCCTCGCCGTCCAGTTCGCGTTGATGACTAGAACCAAGCCTACGTATGAGGACACAACACTCAAAACAACAAAAAAACTGCGCACACGCTCTCCCTTGCGCGCTCTCCTCTAGACTCCGACAACCCGCACTTTGACTGCATGCATGCACACGAGACGCCGGGGCCTCTGCGAGGTGTTCTGCGAGGTTTCCCTGCGAAGGATTGCGAAGCATACGCCTTTGCGGATCGATCCTCGAGCCCACGCGGCCCAAAGTGACAAAGCATTCACACGCGCTCAAAACCCTCTGATTTCGCGGCAGGATTACCGAGTCTCTCGGGGTAGAAGGTCTGCAGGATAGTTTGCATCCGCAGAATTTCTGGCGCAGACATGTCGGTGAACGAGACGTTTTTCGCGTCGAGGAGGACGACGATCTGCTCCACGTCGCGCCCCATGCTCTTGAGCGCCTCCTCTATCAGAAAGACGAGGGCGAGCTTCCAGTCACTCGCGCCACCCGAAGCCATGCAGAGGTTCGCCAGCCTCAGGACCAAACAGGGGCGGCCGAGCCGATCCTGATTGTAGACGTATCCCCAGCCTGCGCGAAAAAATATTAATAATCGGGAAAATAAGAGACAATTTTTCTCCGGCACCACCAACAGCGAGTACCCGCGCACACACGTTTTTGCGCGACGACGCGCATACGCAAAAAATATGAAAGTGGATGATCTTGGAGAAAAAGGGGACGAGAGAGAGCCAGACAAGGAAAAATGCGAAGGCGAGCAGCAGCAACCAGAGTCGCGCCCGCGAAAGATGCCGCACAAGGCTTGAAGGGAGTCAGCAGAGCAAACCGGGGCGACTCGAAAAATTGCTGAGAAAACTCAGGAGAAAACAAAAAGAGAGAGAAGACGCAACCCCCGCAATACGAGAAAACGTGAGATTACGGTAGCGGAAAACTGAAAGCGAAGCTAGTCGAGAACCCGGGCATTCAAAAAAAAAAAGTCAAAAAAAAAGCCAGGAGCCTTACATTTTGAAAGCTCAGTATAGACGTGCCGCGCCTCAAGCCGGTCGATGCAGCCTTCAGACCTCCACAAGAGAATTTGAAAAATTAGCGCATCGGCAAGTTGCAGCTGAACAGACAATCCCAGGCAACAAACATTCACAGCCGCGCATACAAATATATATATATATATATATATATATATATATATATATATATATATATATATATATATATATATATATATATATATATATGAGCGGATGGCCATGCGCAGTACTACCATGTATCTACAGATGCATGCATATATATATATATATATATGAGCATGCATATGGTCGCCAACTGTTGCGGAGGAGTGCCTACAGATGCCCTCTAGATCACATACCCATCAGGAGCATCCATCTGTGCGCAGATCGATGCGTGTGTCCAAGCACACGCACAAGCAGCAAGTCTTTTTTTTCCGGAGTTTTGCTTCCGCGCATTCGCTCGCGCGCGGACCTTGAGAAAAGCTGAAGTGAAGAGAAAACGCGAGACGACGCACTTCTCTTCTTTTTTTCTTCAGAAAATCGAGACTCACATTCCAATTCGACAAGTGGAGAAAGAGCAGGACGTCTCGGTGGAAGACCCCATACGCGGCGTAGCGATGCAGCAGAATGTGCAGAGCCTGGCGAAAAAAAGGAAGAGATTCCAGCAAACTCCACGCCATACCGCTTTACGCTACGCACACGAACACGAGCATACACACACATAAATATATCTACATAAATATATATAAATCAATACGATATATATATATATATAAACAATTCGCAAAACTTCGGTACAGAGTCCCATGCAGAGAAGGCGCAATGCGCGCCGCCTGCAGACGACGGCGTCTCGCGTTCTCCTCGATTTCCGCCGAAACACGTTTGAGGTTTCGCTCTCGCGCGCCGAGTCCGCCCGCCCACACACATCTCAGCGTTGCGTAAGCATCCGCACACAGTTTCGCATGCATCTGCACGCAGGCGCTAGACTTGCACACGGGGAGAGAAACGCCGGAGGCGCTTGGAGGAGGAAGCGCCTCGATTCTGGGCGAGTCCGCCTTACGTCGCGCTGGCGGAAGGAGAGGTCTTCGGGGCCTGCATACATGAGCGCCTCCATGCGGCGGTGCTGCGCCTCGTTGAGCGCCGCAGCGACGGCGACGTCATCCTCCCAGCCGCCGCCGAGCGTCCAGGCGCCCCAGCGCGACACACCCACGCCGTCTGCGGCCTCCGCAGCGTCTGTAGCGGAGGAGCCACCGGCTCGCGCCCGCGTCTCCTCTGCAGACGCGACCGCCAAGGGCGCGTCTGCCGCCGCGGCAAGCAGCGCGCCGGCGGGGCGGTTGGCGACCTGTGGCCACGGGGGGAGGAAAGGAACGCCGAGAGGCGCGGAGGCGGCTGAGGTGTCGCCCGCCGCGTTGGATTCCGCAGCTGAAAAATGAAGAAATCCGGAGAAAGACGCGTTCTGCTTCTCGGTGTGGCTGCGATGTCCCCCCCGCCCCCACCCGGCGCAGATTCACACCGCCTTCGAGGAGGCTCGTGAACGCTCAGCGCTGCGCGGCCACGATCCCGAGAGACTCCAAACTACTCCAGTACCATTCAGCGTTTCGAAATACTTGTGAATCATCCTGCGTATTTTCAGCATCTAGCGCGGCAACCGCCGCGTCGCGACCGCGCGAAAAGAAGAGACAGAAGACGCCCGCCCACGCCGCTGCGGCGCCTCAGGCCGAGAGGCCACGGTCTCTACCACGCGAGTGCAGCAGAAGGAAAAAAACTCGCGCGGGAGTCTCTCTGCGCTTCGCTTACGGGCACGCGCGTCGTGTGCCTGGTCCTGTTTCGTCAAGTCGGCGAGATCCTGCAGCCAGTCGATGTGCTCAAAGACGCCGGCGGCGAGGAACGAGGCAACGAGAAAGGAACCACGCGCGTCCTCCCCCTGCACCCCTCCAGACGCTCCTTCGCCGGCTCCGTCTCCTCCGCCTGTCGCCGCTTTTTCCTCGCTTTGATCCGCGCGGCTCTCTGCAGTCTCCCCGCGCCTGGAGCCGCCAAAGAGAAGCAGAAGACTCAGGGCTGCGCTCGAGATCGCCGCGGGGCTCCGCGCGGCGGCCTGCCCCACCGCCGCCAGGCGCAGGCTCCCAGGGAAGAGACGATGAGGAAGCGAGGCGCGCGAGGGCGGCGCTCGACGGCGAGGCGGCGGCAGGCTCGCGGCGGCCAGTGCGTCCTCCTGAATGGGGGAAAACTCCACGAAGCACGCGACGCGCGTGTTACCCCAGGGGTCTTGTGCGCTTCGCGAGAGCTGAAAAAAGAAGAGACATCCATCGCACAACAGCAGCCTCAAACGCCCCATTCGAGGATTTTCGGACCTCGAATTCCAGATTAGAGAGCTAGGTTAATGAGGGAGGACTTAACCGCTACCTCACATCGCAGGCTGCATTCGCAACACATGCATCAGGAGATATAAGGTGACCACTTGGAGCCACGGTGCGGCTGCACGCCCCTTCGCGCCTCAAGTCAGACATCTGTCCCCCCCGCCCTGCGCGCCAGCCATCCAGGCTCCGCCTCTGCTTCTCTGCCTTCGCTTTCTTTTTTCTTTTCTCTCGGCGTTTCAACCCTCTCCCCCTCTCACCTCCCAGCCGACGAACTGTGCGTCGACGTCCATGGGCCAGCCAGACAAGCCGCCAGCGACGCGGGCGACGGCGCCGCGGAGCTTGCGCAGGAATCGCCTAAGCGCGGAGACTGCGCGAAACGCCGCTGCCTCCAGGCGGCTGCCACTCGCCTTCGCCAGCTGCGCGAGGCTCTCGCTGGCCTCAGGCTTGACCGCGGAGCCCGCAGACGATGTGGCGAGCCACGCAACAGGAGGCGCCGCCGCGCAGGTCGCCGCGAGACGCTGCTTGTCTCTTTTCCGCCATCTGAAAGACGACGGAGACCGCGCGACGATGTACGCCGACCCCAGACGACCGAGCTCCGCGGAGCGCTCTAGGAGGAGGAGGAGACAAAAAACATCAAAACAGCAGTGTCAAGGCCTCAACTGAAAGCATCACAACGCGACTCCGTATTCTCTTTCGTGGTCCATTTTCGCATTTTCTTGCCGCACGCTTGGTCTGAGTCGTGCACACGGCGCCACTGGCCTGCCTGGTTGGGCTGCGCGTCTTTGGCATTTCTTTTTGAATGTTCGAACTTTTTTGCCAACTTACCCGTCCATCCGGAGCGAAGCAGGCGCATGCGCACGGCGCGCGTGAGCGGGAGGAGGCGGATCGTGGCGAGGAGGAAAAGGGCACTCAGGATGAAGAAGGACAGGAAGCTCCGAGGTAGGAAGAAGAAGAGGATAGAAAATAGGAAGAACAGAGGACGCAGGAGCTGAAGAAGCGCTTGCCCAATCATGCCATGCGACCCCATAGCTGAGCACATGCGCAAAAAAAAGATGCAATCGCGAATTCAATCGAGGGGAACCTGTGCATAGGCAACTCAAAACCTGAGGAAACAAGCCGCGCCTGGCGCATCAGCCTTCTCGCTCTTTGCCTCGATTCTGCCTGCTCTGCGGATATCCACGTCGCTTCAAGCTTATTCTCCTCTTTACACGTTACACACTTTTTCCCCTGACGCCCCCTGGGCGCAATCTCCTCTTCTCAGTGACCCGCCTCCCTCCGAGCTCGCGAACCTCGCCCTCCTTAGTCAAGCCTCGGGTTTCCTTTTTCTCCGCGAGTATGAAGCGTAATTCTTTTTCTCTCGCTTACGACCTGAGGTATCTTCGCCAGGGCGTGCATGCGACGCGGCGGCGCCCGAGGCGGTTTGCAGGGTGGCGACCGGCAGCAGCGGAAAGCGCAGCTGAATGAGGTCGCCCTCGCGCTCCCCCTCTTCGTCCCTCTGCGCTTCAGCCTCTCCGCGCAGATCTGCGCAGCCAGAAGCGGCCAAGGCGAGCGGGAAAGAAGGCGCCTTCGTTTTAGCTTCAAAGACATCCAGGAGATCCCAGGAACTCCGCCGCCAGCGCTGACGGCGGCTCGCTAGCGACGACCCCGCCGCCAGGAGATTCGGATCTGCAAGGAGCTGGAGAACGACTTCCTGCAAACACGGGAAACCGAAACAGAAACAGAGGCACTAGACGCTGGGAGCAGCAGAGGAACTGCCCCGAAACAGACGACATGGAACCGTTCCCGAAAAAGAAAGAGAGACAGAAGCGTGGCGAAGACCGAGCACGTCACCAAGGCAACTCTGGGCGCACCACGAAAGCGATGAATAGGGACGAATGCGGGCCGGAAAAAAAGTCCCTTTGGAGGCTTCATCGGGTATTACGCGGAGCCAAAGTTGAGTTTTTTCTTTGCGCTTCCTACCAGCGGAGCCCGCACCAGGGCGACCGTCGCCCAGCGCAGAGGATTCTCTGCGTCGACGTAGACAGTCCGGTCGCGGTCCATGTGAACGAGCGACCATCCGCGGGATCTGAGGTCAAAAAAAGCAAAACAAATCCTTGAAAATCGCGGAATCGAACCTTGGGATTAGATACTTTGAGACAGGGCGAAAACGCGACAACACTTGGCGCACCAGCCAGAGTCGGAAGGCACTCCGTCGATTTGCGACATCGAAAACAGGCAAGAAAGTAAACACAACCTGACAGGAGAGGAAAGGATGAGAGAACGGCGACGAGAACCGAAAACATCCAGAAGATCGCAGACCGACACAAGCATGAGAAAAAGGAAACAACACGCACCTAGTAGAGCCAAGCACACTGACATGAAGAGAATTTCAGAGCAAACCAATATCTTCAAATGTAGAGTCTTATTAATCCATCTAACGCCTAATATCTTCCCGCTCGGGACGTTTCGCCGTCTGCCGTGTTTCACCTGATCTATCCGCAGCATGTTCGGCGTCTAGGAAAGTTTATATGTCCTGCCTCCTATCTGATGTCCCTACGGCTGGCTCCCCAGCTCACCGTCGGCTTATATTCGGAGTGAGCCACCGGAGGTTCGCCACTTGTTGCTTTAAGTACGGCACGAGAGGTCTGAGGCTCCTCGGGATTTTGAGGCTATTTTCGCAGGGCGCTAGAGTAGCTGAGTCGCCGAGAAGGCCTCGAGAAAGCGGCGTCGACGGAGAGCCAGAGGCCAAAGGCGCCTCCGCAGTCCAGTCAGCGGGCAGTGGAGCTAAACAGCCATGGAAAAACGAAGCCCGAATCAGTGAAGATGACACGGGCAGTTGAAGGGAGGGGGGGACGGAAAGGACGAGACAGACACGGGAAGCGGCCGGTGGAGGCCCACGAGAGGAAGCCAACGAAGAGACGGAGTTTCAGAGGAGAGACGACTCAGCCGGCGGAGTGACAGGATTCGATGGAGCGCCGTGGACGCAGCCCCCCCCCCCCCCCCCCCCCCCCGCACCGACGTGCGGCGGCAGGCGCGCGAGGTGAACTAGGCAGCGAGGCTTGATGCAGATCGTCGCTTCTCGTCTTTGAGGAGCGAAAGAGTTGAAAGCTGAGGTGCGAAGGTGAGTCACGTTGCGGAGCGACACTGCCCCAGCCTCTGCGCACCTGGCCGCGTGCTTACCATTGGATCCCGGAGCTCCGGACCCCGGCGACGGCAGTGAATGCGCAATCAGACGCGAGAGAGGCAGAAAGACCTGGGGAGGCGGCAGGCGGAGACGAGGCAGCTGCAGCGCCGGAGGATGCAGGTTACACGTGGCGATCGCGCCGCGAATCGCATCAAGCCTAAACGAAAATAGAGAATCCACAGGTCCCTCACACACACTGCCTCAAAGTGCGCCTTGCCGCAAACACGCTCCGAAGAGAACTGGACAGGCCGCGTACGCAGAGAGTTGGCTCGAGACAAGGAACTTGACAAGCATCAATAGATGTATATAGACGACAAGGACACGAGGCTACTGAAACTTATAACACAGCGTGTCTTGCGCACGAATATGTCGAAGCCTGGTCAGCCTCCGCCTCGTACATGTATCACTGCTGCAGGCGCCCACAGGCTGCAGCATCCTTTTGCTACCCCGACGAGACGCTCGCACAGAGGCCTCGCCGCGAGGCAGTGTGTCGCCGAAAACCGTTTCACAGGCGAGAGACACTCTGGCGCCACTCAGCCTGGTCAGCTGAATTCGGGCAAGTCTCTGTGAGTCGCTTTAGGGGGCTGAGAAGGCCGAGTCGTCCTTTTCCGCCGCGACTCAAGTTCTCCACGCCTCAGTCTGATCGCTCACCAGCTCAACGCCTCCTCTTCGCTGCTGAGACCGAGGTGGAGAATACTCCACTCGCGCTCGTCCGGCGCGCCCAACGCGGTCGCAGGTGTTTCCTTTTCCGCCGTGCTGGTCGACGGCAGTGATACAGCGGAGCCCGCCTTCGACATCGCCGCGTTGCCGTTAACCGGAGCTACGGAGGCCGGCGCCGGAAGCGCCGGCGAAGTCGAGGAAAAGGATGCAGACGAGAGAAAGGTGGAGGCGAAAGACTCCTGGTTGAGCCCCCAAGATGAGTCAGGCGTGAGCTGCGGCTGCCAGCGGACTGTGAAGCTCCAAATGTCCATGCCGCTCAGATCCGCGTTGTCTTGCGGCGCAAAGAGGCCTGAAAAATAGCGGAAAATACGAAACATCCAGAAGAGTCGCGCACAAAAAGGTCGAGCGGGGTCCTGCCGCCGCTGGAGGAATGCCGCGTCAACTGATTCGCACGCACGTCGCCAAGCAGAGCCCTCTTGGCTTCTACGCAGAGACACCCGACACGGACGCGAGGCGTGACCAGAGGTCAAAAACGCTCAACACGACGAAACCGAAGTGAAGTAGTAAACCCTGAGATGTGCAGCGGTGTCTCTCACGCCCGCGCGTCATTATCTGTGCGGGAGCGCCCTCGTGGAAAAAGAAGAAGCGTCCACTAGCAGCCCTGTTTGCAACCTCCCGCTCCCTCCCTCTCTCTCGATTCATCACGTGTGACAGTCGCTCGCCGCCGGAGAGGAGCTCGGCTGCGCGGCGCGCGGCGCGCCCTTACCCTCCACGATAGCGTGCTGCAGCGAGACTGACGTGCGCGGCTTGACGCTGTTGCAGTCGGTGTAGCATTTAAGAATGAATCCGTCGAGGACGAGCCAGCGCTGCACCCACTGGTGATATAGCGAGCCTGCGCTGTGCTTCCAGACGACGCCGCTGCGGCGACCGACCAGCCGCGAGGAGAGCGCCGAAGCCGCGGCAAGCGACGGCAGCGCGAGCGGCGGAAGGCCGCGGAAGTCTCTGCCGCCCCCGCCACCGCCGGCGTCGCCTACCACGTCGCCGGCGCCGTCCTCGGGAAGGCGGCGCTCCCGCCTGCGCCGCGGCGCCTCGCGATCCCTACGCTCTCTCTCCCTGTCTCTCTCTGTCTCTCGGCGGTCGCGGCGCGCGGAGGCGACGCGGATCACAGCCTCAGACATGCCGACAGGCGCCGCGAAGGAGGCTGACCGCGCACTCGAGAGCCGCGCGGAGGACGGCGAGCGGCTCGCCAGGGGCGACAGCGCGCCGCGCAGCCCACGCTCCGCCCCCTGCGAGGCGCCGCTGCCGCGCGCTTGCAGGGGGGGGCTCGAACTTGCCTCTGGGGTCGACGGGCGGTGCAGCCGCTCCTCGTCGCCGTCCTCGCTGGGGGGTTGGACGACGCTCTCGCGCGACGCTGCGCCGGAGGACAGCGGAAAGGCGCCCACCGGGAAGACGTCGAGGAACGACGCAGCGCGGCCGCGCGCGCGGGCACCGCCCTCGCGCTTCCTCTCCAGCGACGTGAGCACAGCGTGCAAGTCGCCCTCTGCCGCCTCCGCCTCCTGGGAGGGCTGCCGTGCCGCGGGCGAGAGCGCCGCGCGACCCGAGCCCGTGCGGTAGTAGGCGTGCCCAGAGAGCCGCGTGCAACTCCCTCCGATCTTCTGAACTGTTCCCTCTTCGCCCAAGTCCGCCACGAGAAGCTCGGGACCGGACACGTCGCCGTCCGCCCCGTCGTCCCGCGCCGGCGACCCTGGCGCCTCAGGCGCAGGCGAGCGGCTGGCGGGATGCAGCGCCGGCGCGATAGCCGCAGGGAGAGGCAGGTGAGCGCTCGCGGCGGCGACCGGGCTCGCGTACCGTGCGAGTGACGGCCGCGAAGCGCCGCAGACGAGACTCTCTTTGCGCGACGGAAGCGAGGTCGACGGCGAGAGGAACGACAGCGTCGACTTGTCGCTGGCCTCCTCGCACGCTCCCCGCGCCGCAGCCCTGGGCTCCTCCGCAGAAAACGCATGCGGCGGAGGCGGAGGCGGCGGAAGAAGAGAGACATGAGCGGCCTGCGCCGAGCCCAGAGTCAGCTCGCGCCCCTTCTCTCCACGCAAAGCCTCTCCGGCTTCCTGCCTCGAAGGAAGTCCCGTGGGCATTTGAGTTGCAGCCGCGTCGTCGCGCCGCCGCAGCCCGACGCTCTCTTCGCCTTGTGCGTGAAGAGGAGCGGGCGAGGCGCGGGAGAGTCCAGAAGGCAACGCAAACGCGGAGGACCCCGGGAATGCACAAGAAAGCGACGTCGACTCAGCAGGCACCGGAGAGGGAGAAGATGGCGAGGAGGACTCACACGTCGAACTAATCGTGGAGAGAGCGTAGGCGTCTCGGCTAGAGCGATCTAGCGCCTCACCCCCCCGCGTCGGCGCGCCTCGCGCCTCCAAACTCCCGCGGGCCTCTCTGTCTGTCGCTGGCACGCCAGATCGCCTCGACGAACTTTCGTCTTCCTTCTGCGGCGAGCGCCGCTCTCCCCAGGCGCCTTCCCTGCCGCGGGCGCCCTCAGCGGCCGCCGCCGACGCGGCAGAGGCAGCGCGCGCCGAGTGAGAGGACGAGGCGCGTCCGCGAGCCACGTCGATTTTCCGCTTCTCAGCCTCCCAGTCAGGCTTCAGCGCCGCGAGAAGAGAGAGAAAATGGTCACGCCCCGTCGCAGCTGACTGGTGGCAGGCGGACGCCTGAATCCAGCTCTCCTGCAAACAGGAATATCGGAACGCAGGAAGAGGTATGAACGAGAGGAGCTAACGCAGATGAGAGAAGATGCACGGCGCGAATAAACGGAAGGCCTCCACAGCAGAGGAACAAGGCACCAAGGCAAGCAGTCAGGAACGCAGACAACGCATGCATCAGGGAAAACGGCTTTCACTCGCGGCCCCGAAACGCTCAAGAGTGCGAGGGAGGAAAGCCGGGCGAAAGTGGCGTTGCTGCTGAGTCTGGAAGCGCCGCAACGGCAAAACTTTCTGAAAAAATCAAAGAAATCGCGGCTTACCCACTTCCACCGATCCAGCCCGCCCAACTCTGGAGGGACCTTCTTCTCAGTGCATGGGCCACAGGCGGCGACTTTGAAGAGTCCTATCGACGGCAGGGAAAAGCCAACCCAGGAAACTTGGAGCAGTAAAAAGCAGGAGACACGGGGCGACGCGAGGCAAACGACGCATCACGAGGGGGGAGAGGCGACGGCGGAGAGACGACAGACTGAAGCGTTCTGCTTCAGTCTGGAATCGGAGGGAAACTCGCGGGGCTGCAGAGATGTGCGACACGGCAACGCGCTGGAGGTATTCGCACTCGCCAGCACCGAGAAGAACTTCGGTCTACGTCTGTCGGCTGAGGGCGTAACGCAAGAGGGACGCAAACCAAGTACGGGAGGCAACAGCGAAATACAACTCGCTACCTTCTCGGTTGCCAGTGCGACGCCAATTCATTCAGACGCAGAGGCGGCGCCATGCGCCCGTGTCGTTTGCTGCAAGCGCCTTTCTATCGAGGAGTATTCACACTCGCAAAAACGAAGAACTGGCCTCACCGTAGAGTACTCGCCATTCGTGTGAGGCTTCATCCCATCCGTATGGTGATCCTGAAGCCACGAACTCGGAAGCCTCTCTGAAAAGCAGTTCGTCCTCGACAGTGCTGTTGGCTGTGCCTTCCTTCATCTTTGCCATGTGCACAGACAAAACGACTTTTGTCTCTTCTTCCTCCAGAGACGCATCGCTTGCGTCGCTGCTGCGTTTCACCTCCTGTCCCTGCCTCGAGCTCCTTTGAACGGTTTCCGCTGCTTTAGGCGTCGCTTCATCGCATTCCCGCGCAACTGGCGGCCGGCGCAGCAAAGTGCAGTGACCGCGTGCGCGTCCTTCGCCTCTTCCTTGCCGCCGCGCTCTCAGGTTTCCCCGTGGAACGCCGTCTCGCTCTCCGCAACCTCTTGCCACGAGCGGCGGGTTCGGGCCTCTACGCTTGCCCTTTCACAATACCCTCGTTCCCTCGAGCCAGAAGCCGAAATGAGTCCCAAGCCGTCTGATGCAGGAGACAGGAAAGAAGAGGAGATGTGGAGAAGAGAGGAAAGCAGGCTCTCCCAGAAGACAAGCGAGCAGAGAGGCGGAACGAATGCCGAGCAAGAGGGTCGCGAATGAAGCGAGTTTTCCGTTAGAAGTGGCGACAACGGCGCACAGAGTCGAGAGACTTACCAGCAAACGCGGCAAAACAACACATAGATGTAAACAAAGGTATGTCGTGGTCTGCAATCACAGCGCCAGCCGGGGACGGGGCGGAATCGGCTCGCTGAAACAAGCGAGGCACTAGTCGCAGCCGCACGAACTGAGAGAAAATCGAAAGACAAAGCGAAAGAGGGAAGAAGGACTCGCTCAAGGTAAGATTTATAGAGATATGGAAGACGAAAATCCACGAGAAAATCCACGCAGAACTGCGCACGGAGAGGGGCGCCTCGCGGTCCGCGGCCGATGCTGCCGCCGGAGTTGGAGCGTTTCCTCGACCTGGGCGCCCTCTTTGAATCAGCGGCGATCACGCAGTGGAATTGGGAAAGACGAAAGGAAGTGAAGAATCTCTTGAAGAAAAACCGGAAGTGAGACAGAAAGCCGAGAACGAGAGAAGGCGCCGCGAGAGTCACTTCGTTCTCGCGACCCGAGCCCGCCTTTTTGACTTGCATGTACGGACGAAGATGCGCGTTCGCCAGATTCGCCTGCAGCCACGTCGAAAACGTCTCGAAAAAAGCGAAAGAAAAGTGAAGCGTAAACGCATCGCAGCCACTCACTCTTCCTGGCGAGTGTGTTTCATGGGCAGGCGCGATTGAACCGACTGTCGTTAGAAAAGCGGCAGAGAAAAATCGCACGGATGTCTTCGGCCACTACGAGGGGGCTCGCTTGTCTTCGCTGATCCTTCGCATTTGTGAGGGAAAGAGTCGCGTTTCTTGGGAGAAAGAAGCGATCTGAAAACCGGCAGGATGCAGAGGTGTTTTTTCATGTTTTCTCGAGCTTTTGAAGGGCTCGTTCGATGAGGTGACACACGCCGGTCAAAGGCGTTGAGGAGGGCGTGGCTGTCTTCCGCGGTATGAGACTAGTCTTGAGCAACTCGATTCCGACTGTCCTCATTGGCTTTGTTTGCATCGCTTTTTCTTGGATTTCGAAGTCTACCGTGCATGCCACGGCGCAGACAGCTCCAGGCGAGCCGAAGCTCGCGGAACTTCAACTTCTGAGTCTGCAGAGGCGCCTCAGCCTGCGGCCCTGAGTCTGCGCCAAGCCACGTATCGCGATAGAGAAGACAGAAGTGAGAAAACCACTTACGACACTCCGTTTGTGTCGTAGAAAGCAACGCGGATGTGCGACGTGGTATAGACACGGCTCTGGTCAACGGTACGCAAGTTGTTGTCTCGGCCGTAGACTGGCAACCCCGCCAAAGTTTCTGGCTGGGCTTTTTTGCAGTCTGCAGCGACTCCTGTTTCTCAAATCACTCTCCTTACTTCCACAACGAAGGAGAACGGTGTCCTCCAGGTCACTTAAGTAAGGCTGAGGGGACTGCCATGAGAGTTAGGAGGTTGCGCCGGTCCGGTTCGAGTATCTAGCTCAGACAGAAGGCCCAAAAAATCTGCCTCTCCGTTGGAGGGGGGCGGTCGCCGTTGGGGTGCGCCGTATTTAGAAGTACCCATCAGTATGTGATCGACGTCGTTTGACGCAAAATGGATAGCACGTAACCTAGTAAAAAACCAACCAATGCATACTGAGTCTCCGCCCGGAAGAGAATCCATGCGGTTTCCGAGTGCGAACGTCTCAGTGAAGATTCTCGATTACTCCGCACGGTGGATAGAAAATGAAGGCATCAAGTCGTTGCGGATATCTTGCGTCTATGACTCAATTTGTCTGCCTACGTGGACTCATTTTTTTGTTTGAATGCAGAGAACAGCTAGAAGGGTTCCTGAACTGGCGAGGCCATCTGCGTGGAACCAGGGGTTTTCGAGCCTTTTCCCTCGCAGAACATTCCGAATGGATGTTACAAAGGGGGAGCGATTTTCAAGTCGACCCGTGAGATAGAAATCACGCCGCTTATTTGTGCGAAACACATCTGTGTGTGCGGTGTGCACAACAGCCAGCTTTGTTCGCGCTCGATATGCAACTTACGGCTGCTGCGGCAAAGTAGTACGATGGCAATAGACGCGCTGACTTGGGAAGCGGTCTCCGTGCAATGCGACAGGAAGCCAAAGCGTAGCATGGCGGAGCCCTCACAGCGTCATACACTGCTTGCAAAACCCCCATCCGTGACATACGTTGACAGGAAGTCATGGTGACGAACTAGTCGGAGCGGACACACCACCGAAAAGAAGGGGCGCGCAAAAAGAGGCTTCTGCAACAATCGAAATCGAAAGCTCGACTTGTCTGGACTTACGTCTCCGTAAGAGGAGCGTAACTGCTCACGTTACTGGTCGCGGGGCCCAAGGCAGAGCACTGGATTGGATACCCAGGGAACTGTGCTGCGGGTTTGTGACATCGGGGACAGTTCTTATTGAGAATTCAGTCACGTTCCATAGTCCCCAGGCGGTCGTGTCGAACACAATGTTCGTTAGAAAGGATAGAGACGAGGTTCCTTAGTCCCGTTGCGCCCTCGTCTCGAAGAATTGGAAGAGTATGCTAATACAGGCAGAAGCGGTTTAGTGCGGATTTCCCCCTCGAACATGCCCAACGAGATCTACTGGGGTCATGCGCTTAAGAGCGAGACATTACCAGGCCTGGTGGAGTTGTTCTAGATCATATGACGAGTCAGCGATCGGAAGCCACGAGTGGGAGCAGAGGACGCGGGCATCCACTTGTATACCTGTACATAAATCCACACTCTTCTTCAGTTCGCTGCCGACTTCCAGTGTGAGTCTCTTTCGGCGAGCACCGAAATTAAACCGCTAGCCAACCGTGTTGTCTCGGAATATGTGCGTCACGTGCTCGGCGCGTAGAATCCTCAGCTAGCTAGTTGCGTTTGGAAAGATATCGTTCTACGCTCCACGTGCCCGAGTGAGGGGGCTCAGTTTTAGAACCGAAGATCAAACAGGTGTGCTTGTTGCCCGCACCAAGGTTTTAGGGTAAATAATCAGCATCTGCCCACTGTTTGCATTCTCGAGCAATCAAAGAAGCGTTTGGAGTTGGGCGAGTCTTGACGCGGCTTCGCATTGAGACATAGGGACCGAAGGCGCGTTACACGTCAGCGGGTTTTCTGTCTTGCAAACGTCTTACCGGTTTCTCCCACTTTTTCGCGACTATGGCCGTCACGCGTTCAACGCGCGTTTTTAATCCGCAACGCCTATCTGTCTGTCCCAGTACTAACGCCTAGTGTTTGTCGGACTTGATCCCTTCTCGTCCGCCTACGTACCTTTGTCGCTGCCGTCCTCCACGGTTTTTGCAAACAGTTACCACGAGTTTAATGCAGTCGCCGAGGACTAGCCAGTCAGGCTCTGTTCACTTTGCGTGTGTTGCTCGTTCTACGGACAGCTTCGATCTCTATTTACACGAATGGAGAGCTACTTGTCCTGTCTCCTTGCTTCATCTGTCTCGTGTTTACCTGCGACAGTGCTTATCTCGTACCTCAAACACACGTTACCAGGTGTACTACTGTCGCACTGCTATCTTCGAGTATCCGTGTTTGAGGTTTTAGCTTCCTACACTTTTGGCGACTGCCGCGGGAGCAGAACCCCTTGATGCCGGAAGCGGATATTGTCAGAATAGAAGCTGCGCTTCGATCGCTGGCAGAGGCTCATGTGACGTGTTATGCTTATCTCGTTTTGTTCCATTCGTTTCCCGTTGCCTTTCTGTCTCTTCGTTGGTAGATCACCAGCATGGGGCCTCGAGGTGCTCGTCGCTACTCTTTCCTCCTTCCGTGTGTTCTGGCGATTGCTGATTTTCACAGTCTATCGTTGAACGCTCAGAAAGATGCAGCGCAGGCTTCATTCTCTCCCTTTTTCAAAGAAGGCTCCGTACATCGCGAACTTCTCCCGTCCAGCTTGGAGCTGCTCGAGTACGTCAAAAGCCGAATCCACGCGAGAAAGCAGCCAAGAGACTCCACGCCAAACCGTTTGTTTTCCGCTGAACCGCAAGTCACCCGGACAAGGCGGAGGACGCGTGACAGCTTAAAGGTGCGCGATCCAGCCAAAGCTTTTTCCCGAGCTTCCTATTCGTTGAGGGCGCCGACGGGCGTCTCGACACGCGACGCGCGCCTCTCTGCGCGCAAGGAAATTCAACAAGAAAGGCATCTCCTCGATCAAGAGGACAGAAGCAGGCTCAATGCTGTTACCACAGAGGGCTCGGATGGTATTTTCGGCGAGGAACTTCAACATCTCCACGCGCCTGGACGCCTCGGTGCTGAGGTGGCGTACGGAGAGAAAGCGGTTGAAGGCGTTCACGTGTGCACCGAGGCAGAGACGTGCGTCACTTCGGTGGACGCTCAGAAGGGCGGCATTTTGAGCCTTCTCCTCGACGGAACTCTGGCGCGTTTCACGCAAGCGGAAAGAGACAAACTGCGGTTCGACGTGACGCTCATCACAAACGGCCCTTTCGTGTAGGCCGGCAGGGGCAGATTCGCCATGCCCGTGTCTCCGTGTTTTGTGTGTCTATGCAGTGATGTGCGTGAAACACTCTGTACTCTGAAACCCTACCCCGTGAAAAATGTTCTACACGAAAACGCGATCCCCCTTGGGGACGAGGCAGACAGTGAGAGAGCCCGCAAAGCACGCTTCTTTAGTTTCTGCCAGTGCTGTGCTAAAGAGTGGAAGGAGCAGACGAGCGAGGTCACTTTTTGATTCGCTCTCTCGCTGTCGTGGCGTTGTAGCTGCTGCGTAGTCTTCACTCGTGCGCGCGTTAAATTTGCACGCGGCTGAAATAGACCGGAAGTCACTGAGAACTGCACAGATAAACCGCAGTGTCAGCAATTGCTCATTGGGACCGTTCGGAGCGTACCCCTCTTCGGTTTGAAGAAAGGCACTTTTTCTCAGATTAATCGCGACTCGGTTGCGCGCCGTCCGCTGAGCGTTGTACGTTCAAGACACAGCAAATCGCGCGAGGCGCGTCTAGGGGACAGTTCAACAGAACTTTGTGACAAAAGGAAGTCGCCGCTCAATGGCGACATTCAAGGTGTGGTAAAGAGCGTTTTGTTCGATCCGAGTAGGAGAAAAGGACAGGGCCTGCAGACGAGGCGGGCACGCAGGAGACAGAGGAGACACGTCGCGTCGCGGTCGGAAAGACAGGCCGTCTACGGAGAGCGTGCGGCTTTCTGGAATCCACGCCAACTTTCGTCCGATCTCAGAGGTCAGCACGACTATTCGCGAACTACATCACCATCAGACGAAGTCTCGCTTCGCTAAATTCAGGGCTGACAAGATGCGGCTGCAGCAGCTGCAAAGACACGGTGTCTCCGAGCAAGCTGTCTCCTTTTCTCACTTTTTGACAGCTCTTTCACCTTCCTCCACTCCCGTCTCCTCTCATATATATTCGCCTCTGTGGATGGATATCTCTTTTTCTCCTCACTTGCTAGTGCCCTCTTTTTTTTCGTTTTTCCGCTGCGGCCTCCAATAGCCGCGCCGCTAGCTTTCACTGCAGCTGCGTCTCTCTCTTCGCGACCGCGTGAGTGTGTCGTCTCCGCGGGTCGTAACCTTCCTCTGCCCTTGAAGCTCGACAGGCGAGGCGACTTCTGATCGGTCGTTGCGTCTGATTCTTGTTTTGAATGCCTTGCGCCTTGCCTTTCGCTGAGTGGGTGCGTTCCTTCTCTCTCGTCGCCTCTTCGTCAACCGCCTCTGCTGCGTCGTCTACGCAGACTGGAGGGCCTCCTCTCAGGTAGCACGCTGGAGGTCTCTCGGAGTCGCTACGATTTCGAGTTGTGCGTCTCGCCTTGTCGATGCGTTGCTGAAAAAAGCGGGCAAGGCGCCTCGGTGCTACGCAAGCCAAGTCTTCACGATGAAGTCGATGCGATGGCGACCCGCGCTGAGATCTCGCCAGGATCTCGATGTCCTCTGCCTGCTACCGGGAAAAATGATGCATGGCACACGCGTCTCGCGTCCTTCTTCCAAAAGTGCACCACAGCACACGCCTCACGTTTGCGCTTCCGTCCGACAACTGCCTTCTTTTCTGCGGCGCTCCTCGGCGGGGGGGCCTTTTCTCTCGCTTCTTCGCTTTCGGCTCCTGAGGCCTCTCTGTCTCTTTCTCCACTGTTTTATCCGCAGATTTACCCGCCGCGCACCGCGGTCGCTACGCCGCTGGCGGTTGGGGTCTCGAGCTGCCGCGAGGCTTCAACTTCCGCCCGCAAAGTCTCTGCGCCTCACTCTCCTTCTCGTGCTCCTGCATCCTCGTCCGATGAGCCTTCCGTCTCACCCGCATCCCCCGAATTGTCTTCTCCTCTCTTGATCCGACCCGCTTCGTCCCCACACTCTGATGCCACCGGTTGGCTTCCTTACAGGGGCGTCGCGTCGCCCGCAGAGCTTCCGCGCATCGCTCGTTTGCCGCCTTCTCTCCTCTTCCCGCGAGAGACGGCAAGCAAGCGCGGGCCTGCAGCTCGCCCGTATTCTCCCTCTTCGTCGTCGACCCCGCTGCCGTCGCCCTCGCTGCCTAGCGTGCCGCCTGGTGGCGCTTCTTTGAATTTGTCCGTGGGCTGTTTGACGCCGCCTCCAACTTCGCAATCCTGTCCAGCGCGGCCGTCGCCGTACTGCCTCCCTTCCGCGGCCGTCGCTTCTACGCCGCTTGCCTCAGATTCCTGCGAAGCTCCGTGCGAGCCTATTCATCTGCAACGTCTTCCGACATCCTCTGGATCTCCTTCGGCCTCGCTCTCTGCGTTTGTCTCGCTTCCCGCCTCGGTTGCTGTTTCGTCCTCGGCGGCTTTGTCTCTCTGCGCCACTTGCGCCTCTTCTGTGGAGCCGGTCGGCGGTGCCGCCGCTTCAGAGACCTCCGAAGGACAGGCCGGCGGCGAGGCCAGGGAAGCAGAGAGACACACGAGACGCATGGGACATCAACGGCGCGCCTCGCTCCTTGTTGACTCCTTTGGCAGAATACACACCTACTTGCGAATTTCTCTAACCGAAACCTGCAACATGAAGTGCTCGGTGAGGCGAATCAAGTGCGAAGGAGCCATCTCGTCTCGGGTGTGCTGCGCGTCGCGCTCTCTTTCTCGCATTGTCTTTGTGTTTTTCGTGTCTCTCCTGATGGCCGCCTCAGCGCAACCTGCCATAGATATCTATATCTTGGATGCGTGTAAACTGGCGACTACGTGCCAATCAAACGACCACCGTGATAAGTGCATTAGCAGAGCACCGCTAGGATAAAATGGACGCCGAAGGGGCTGAGGTGAGAGGCTCACGTGGCGGCCCGCGAGACGGTGCAGCGCATTCAGGTTTCCAGCGTCGAGACGCGGCACTCCGCTGCGCGCGGGTGATATCGCGGAGACGATCCATGTTTCCGTCGCATATGCAGTCGGCGAGGCATCCCATTCCTTCCAAGTCTCCTCCTCGTCTCATTCACTCTTTCGCAAACCATACGGGTTACGAAATTACGGTCGTGGGCTCGTAAGTGTCTCGCAATAGGCAGCTGAGTGCGTGGACGATTACTGCATCATTTCAGTAACGAGAACGGCGCTCATGCATTCTAAGTTAGCTGGACATGCTGCGCAAGTTCTTTCCTCTCTGGTGCACCTCGCAGTACTGCTCGCCGCCGGGTGGAGCCTCTTCGAGCTGCGGGTCCCTTCCCCAAGTTGAAACCAGCGCGCCGTCTCGCCATCGGAGAAGTGCTGCAGCGGCGGTTTCTTCCCAACCGTGTCTCCCGCCCGCGCCTATGCCTCCCTCTTCGTGTTCCGGGGTTTCTAAACCCTGCAGCTATCCTTCGTCTTCCCTGTCGAGGGCCTCGGCCCCCGCGACCGTCGCGGCGTCCGCCCGAGCTCCTTTCGCCTCTGGGGCCTGCCCTGCGCATCTCGGGGCGTCTCCTTCGGCTCGTTCAGCGCCTGCCTCGAAGCGACTTGAAGAGAGAAATCGGTTTCTCTCAGCCGACGAGGTGGGCGGCGGGACGGCGGTCAGGAGGAATCCATTGAGAGGGACGCGAGGCTATTTCTCTCGGCCGAGTTTCCGCTGTGTTTTGGCGTCGCCGAGGCATGCTGCGAAGGGCGTTGTTGACTGCCTGTGCTTCCGTAGATCTACATATTCACACATTTACACACATTTTTGAATATGGCAGGATGAGTGCAAGGGACGTCCCCACCCCTGCGTGCATGCTGTTTGAAGGCCGGATGGCAACCATGTTACTAGTTTACCGACGAGAAAGAGTTGACGCGCGTGCTCGCAGACAGGCCTGAGGCAGGTGTAGAGGCAGACGCCTAAGTCGACATCAAATTACCCGTTCAGGAGTGGGCGTCTTTTTGCTGGCTTGCTCACACGGCACCAGATCCGTGTATATTCGCACAAATAGGTACATTTGTAACCATGAGCCAATAGGTCGGTTGGTTCGGCCTTCGTATGGGTTTTCAGATCGTCCGCGTTGCTTCTTTTTTTTTGGAGAACGGAGGCATGAAAATCCGCCTGACAGGAGGGGAGGTGAGTTCCCATTTCTACTTCTCCTGTGCTTTCAAGGCCCTCGCGTTTTTCAGCCACGCTCTCCTCTCCCGCGGTTTCGCTTGCGCCCACAGTCCGCGATTCCTCGCGTGTCCGGATACACGCGCGCACAGATTGAGGCATAGTGTCGTCATTCGCATTCATGTGTGCACGCAGATCGATGATATATGCATTTGCATCGCTGAGTCCAACCAGGTAGTCTTGCCTACTCACCAGCGCAAGAATCCAAGCTCAGGGCTTTTCTAGTGCCTGAAAGGAGCATCGGTCCCCCCGCTTGCGGCGCTGGCGCAGATTTTATTTCTTATTGCAGAAATCGACCCGCGGACAAGGAATCACGTATGCATGCCTAGTTGCGCTCGGGGGTCCTCTGCGTCCTGTTTTGCCTTGATGGCTTTGCGTGCAGCCGACTGTGCGGCGGGACTTTGCTTCAATTCTTCACCGCTTGGCGGGGTTGCCTGGCTTGGAGACTCTCGCATTGACGACGAACGGCCTGCGCCTCCTCAGAGTTCTTCCGCAGCTCAAAGGGGCCCGCGTGAATGCTGTTAACGTGAGGTGAGGAGGCAACCCGTTCATTGTAAAACCGAGCTTCCTGCCTACATATCACTGTCTAGCCCACTACCATCTCGCACTATCTCTTCGCGCGGTCCTAGCGATAATTTTTGGCTACGGCGGAAACGAAATCGAGGGATCTGCATGCGCACACAGACCTAGGAAGGTGCCTCTTACTAGAGGAGCATTAGCGGCACAAATCGGCACTCTACTGCACGTGGATGTCTCTGTTCGGAACTGAGTCTGGAGGCAGCGTAGCAGGAGACCTCAAATGTGAGGATCTACAATTCCGCGTGCGCCAGGGACTTGGGGTGGCAGGCACGGCTACTTCCGTCGATGCGCCGCTATCAGCCCTTGTTTTCTGACATAAGTGTAGACGTGAATTGTTTGTGAGCTGGTGACACGCTGTCTCCATCGAATGCTGTCGACTCGACGAACTAGCGATCTGTGTTCAACTGAAGGCCGTTTTTCCTGCTCGGGTTCTTGCGCGTTTCGCAGCCTCGATAGCTTAAACGCGGAGCGCTACTCTCGAATCACTGGAATTAACGCGTTCAACCGCGTTTGGCAGGTGCGTGGGATTTTTGTACGCTTACGTTCTGCATGGAGACGTGCGCGGCACTGTCTGTCTTTCGCTCAACTTCTCCACGGCACTAAGTGCGCCGAGCTTATGTCTGCGGCGATTCAAAGAATATGCATCATGCAGCTTAGCTGAAATTCCAAATAGATGCAGAATGCTTGCATCGATTCTTTGCTGCGGAGGCGCTGACTTCAGGGAATCATGCAACTTCTGGCTGAGGA
The DNA here is from genome assembly GCF_002563875.1 of Besnoitia besnoiti. Lineage (NCBI taxonomy): Eukaryota > Apicomplexa > Conoidasida > Eucoccidiorida > Sarcocystidae > Besnoitia > Besnoitia besnoiti. Next base: position 1,999,269 of record NC_042361.1, on the reverse strand, counting down.
CTTCTGCGTGGTGAAGCTGAACGTCGTCTTACTCCGCGGCGTGAACGACGATGTAATGAGGCACGCCCAATATGCTTTCACGCCAGAAAAACGAGGCGGCGGCGCTCTGCCAAGAGACAGAAAACCCACACCATCCTCAGGGGTGCCGCGGCGAAGGGCGCAGACAGGCGGAAGCGCGAAAAAATAGCACGCGGGAAATGGGAAACAAGAGATCTGTGGGGGCGCCGTACGGACACAGACATGATGCAGAGTCACCACACTAGAACATCTGGCGTATGATAGACTGAGGGAAAGGCAGAAAAGAACCCAAGAGAAACACAGCACACCATGGGAACTCAGAGACAGCGCGAACCATAGTTGAACACCAGATGCGCCACGCACAACACGGACGGAATGTAGGCATCGTGGAATATGCTTTTCGTTGTCAACCAGAGCGGAAACAGTTCCCTTGGACACTGTGAAGCCTTCCGCGGGACGATAAGAAACACGCGTTATCAACAACTACGCGACGCCAACGCATCTGGAAGCACCCGCCGCGGCGTGAGACAATAACGAGGCCGCCTACTAACTCGTTTCTGTTTTCCACTTTTCTTCAGGAAATCGAGGCATTTGCAGCGCTTACGAAAGACCTCGCGATTCACGTCCGCTTTATCGAGTTCATGCCTTTCCAAGGCAACGGTAAACCGAAGCAACGGAACCAAGGCTACAAACCATTGAGAGGCTCCAGCCGCGCATGCAACCAGTCTATTCTGGAGCTTAGGACATCGAGAAGTATTCAACCGTATCTTGCTTGCTTTCGGCGTAGAATCCTGGGAGCTCTCTGTTTACACTTCGCGAGTGTGAGGCCTGTCGTTCGCGTCTTAGCAGCGCACCGAAAGCGAAGTTTGCACACGCCGCGCAATGCGCTTCACGGAGCTCGGTTGATAGACTGAAACTGAGAGGAGCATGCACGGTGATCGACGCATACGGAAGTTGAGTTTTCTGAAGCTTTGCATGGCTTCGACGTCTCCGTTGTTTCAGGGTGGGACGCTGACGCAGTTGTCACGAAGGATGAGATTCTCGCGCGACTCCGGCAGGCGTTCCCCTCGCTGCAGCCAGTGCCAAAGAAAACGAACTTCGCGAGTGGCGGCGACCGTGACCGAGAACAAGTGGAAGGAGTTGAAGGAGGTCAGTGCGATGCAGGCAGAGCGCAGCCGCGCGGAGCGAGCCCAAAGGAGGGACGATCAAGTTGCATAAAGACACGAGCTGGAGAGAGTTTTGAGGAAAATCATGGAAACGGAAGCGCACACGCAGAGCAAGGATGCAGAGAAGAAACGCGGAGGTGCGAGAAACGAGGAGAAAGCGCGTCACTCTTCTACATTCCTGGACACGCAGGCTGCATCGGAATCATCTCCTCCATGAGCGATGCGTTCTGCTCAACGTGCACGCGACTGAGGTATGATTCCAAGCAACACGAATGCCATCTGAGATGTGGTGTGCTTAGATATGGAAGTGGGTATACTTAGGTGGCTGGTGCTCATGCAGATCCTCTCGGTCAATAGGTTTAGTCTGATCTACGCGGACGGCGCCTGCATGTCATGACATGTTTGGAGAGCGAGAGCGATCTGGGCAAACCTAAGAATCCATCCGACAGCGCTGCTGATAAACTGCTTGTACGTCAGCGTAGAGCGTGTCTGCATGCCCGACTTATCAAAAGCGCATATGCAAATTCATAGATCCGTAGCCGGGGGTAAGTTACGGTGCCTGTGGTATGGAAATCAAGACTGTGCATATGCCTTCGACAGTTTACATGGAGGGAGTGTGACTGTGTGCAGAAACTCATGAATATCCGTGTCTGTTTTGCTTTTCTCATTTGCAGATTGACTGCGGACGGCCACCTGAAGAACTGCCTATTCTCGTCCGCCGAATTTCCCCTTTTGCCTGCTCTACGTTCCGCTTCTCATTCGGCTTCATCCGCCGCTGAGGACGCACGAGCCCCTTCCTTTCTTCCCTCGGGAACGTCTTTTCTGTCGTCGTCGTCCATCTTCTCTCCCGCCTCATCTTCTCCCCTGACCGGTTCGTCGCTTCCTTGCCCATCCACTTCTTCTGTTTCTTCTTTTCCACTGGCCTCTCGTTCTTCTGATGCCTCGGCTGATTGGGGAGCAGCGAGTGACAACGAGCAGCTGAGGCGAATTTTCGCGCAGGCGCTCAAGGAGAAGAAAGCCTCGCACGGCGGTAAGAGTTCCGGCGACACGTGTCCGTCATCATGCGTCGCATGTGCGACGTTGGTATGCGCAAATCCATCTGCAGGTACTGAGTTACAGTTTGTCGGGCGGTGGGGGTGAGCGGCGAATCCGTCACAGGGTCTTGGATCAGCACGTCTGAAGCTGGGCGGAGTTTTTGTGGGCCTTGCGAGGTGTGAATACGATGTAAAAGTGCACGCGAACGTGGCGCTTCGGGTCGCCTTCGAGCACACATCGCGGTTTTCCTTACTAGCTTTCTCCGCTTCTCAAAGGCATGGCTGATTATGTCGCTGTGCTTCACTCAGGCATGCTGAACGTGGCCGCACACGCCAACTCGAGGAGGGCGATGCTTCGGATCGGGGGGTAGACAACCCGCGAGAACAAGCTTAAGGAGCATTTGCGTGTGCATCTGAGTGTATCCATCACCACCATGTCAGTCCTGACATTCGGTCCTTGTGCTGCTCAACAGTGAATACGATATGCCTAGCGTGGATTCGTGTACGCATACATTTGTGCAAACGCTGCTTTGCCCTCTCTTTGGCTGACGCGTCGCAGCCGCCGTCGAAAGTGGTCATCACCTTCGGAACAGGAGCAAATGCACAGTGACAGAGTGGGATTCCATCCGATTCAGTTCCTGATACAGTAGTCAGTGGCTGGGTCATTCTCTGGGTGACTGTCAAGCTGCTTCGATAAATACAGAGTCGACGTAGAGCCAATACGAATGCCACGCTACAACCTCGACTACGCGGCGCTGCGAGAAGTGCGGGAGCATGAACTCCTGCTGCTTCTACGAGCGATAGAAACGGGCGTGAGCGACAGCCGCACAAAGCCTCGCTTGGTGCCGACCGGTAAAGATAAGCAGCGCACCCCATGCACGCGGGCACTGCGTGCGGAGAATCGCGACGCGCGACCTGAAACGCCAAGCAAGCGTGGCTGGAAAGGAAAGTGACGGAAGCGCTCTCGACAGGGGATGAATGCGTGTAACTGCCGATGCGCATGGAAAGTAAAACCCACACTCGCCGGAGTTCTGCGGTGTTCAAGCTGAAGCTCACGAGGGGGGCGAGGGGGGGGGGGGGGGGCGTAGGTCCTCGTGGTTCACGCAGCACCAGAGAGTCTGCCGTCTTATTCCAGCGAAACATCGACATCCACATTCATAATTACAGGCGTGTCTCAAGGCCTCGTTCGCGAGCACACATGCGTTCATAGTAGAGCGGACATACCAGTATTCATCGCGATACGCGCGCGGTTGCGAGGCCCGTAGTTCGCATATATGCATACAGCCACAGGCTTGACGGTGGAAAAAGTACCAAACATCCAGTGCTCTTCTGGCGGCATATATATATATATATATATATATATTTACGCTTAACCAAACATCATCTGTGAGTCTCTGCGGTCAATCTTGTTACCGCCCAGCGAGAGACGCCAGGCTGTGCGGATTTCGTCGGGTCTCTACAACTTCGCGACCCTCGAGAGAAAAGCGAAAGAGGCAGCCTGCTGTCAAGCGCTCACGCAGAAGGTGCTCAACGGTTGCATCCGTGAGAGAATTCGGAGGAGAATTCCCGTGCTGTAACTGGTCTCGGCTGCGAGTCTTGGAGACTCAAATCATCGCATGGCCAACGCTTGTCTCGCCCCGCTCGGTTGATGTGAGACTGAATATCGAACGCGCGAGAGACAGTGAATTTTTCTTTGTTGTAGATGGAAAAGCCTCCCCTCGTCGAGGAGGTTGCCAAAACGATTCATTCCAAAGAGTTGCTTGCACGGCCGAGATCCACGCGGGCGCATGCACCGCGGCAGAAAGCGAACGCTGACGCCGACAGCGTGACGCTCGTCTCCCTTCCTTGCGTTTCTCTTTTCTCCTTCTCTCTTTCCTGCTTCAGGAGCCATTCTTCTTTGCTTTCCTTCTCGCATCCGTGTCCTTCTGTCAAGTTGGTTCTGGCCGCCCTTTCTCTCTTCTGTCGCTTTTTTTTCTCCCTTTGTGGGATCCGCGCCGTCTCCTGCCCGCGAAAAGCAGCCGGCAGGTCTCTTGGACCGCTCTTCGAAACACACACACTTACCTCTCCCCTCTCGTCTCACAGCCTGCAGCTTTTTTCTCTCTGCAAAGGCTGATCGCGACTGTTGCGTTGTGCGACTCCTTGGCGCCGTTTCCTTCAGCAGAACATCCAGTTTCTGTGAGCAGGCGTGCGCTCGCTTCGCCTGTAGGGCCCTTTCATGGCATCATCGCGGATTTAATTCGCGCAGGCTGTGTCGCCTGGAATCCCTGTTTTTCGTTTTTTCGTTCCAAAGAGCTCTCGCGCCCGGTCTGTCTTCATGGCTGACGCCGTAGACGATCTCTTCGCCGTCTTCGGCGAGGAAGAGGCGGCGCCGGTCAAAGCCGCACCCGTCTCGCGGAAGAAAAACGCGGTGCCGCCCCCCCGCGCAGAGGACACGAACGTCTCTGTGGCTCCTGAGGCAGCTCTAGAGCAGGTTGGACAGACGCACGACGCCGCGAGCCAGTCCGACGCCGCTGAGAGGAAACGGCTGCGCCCGAAGGCTTCTGCGGGCGCGTCGCAGGCGGCCGCGGCGCCACAGCCGCCGGAGAAGCGCCTCCGCCGCGCCGCGGCGGAGGCTAGGGAGCAGCAGAGGGAAGCGAGCAAGACGAAGCAGCCGAGCGAGGAGGGCGAGGAGAAGAAGCCCAACTTGGTGACGCGGCTGCTGGCGGCAGACAAAAACTGCCTACACGAGGTGGTGCGCCCTGCCGACCGCGAGACAGCCTTTCACTACTTCCGGTTCGAAACCACGCTGCCGGAGTACCTGCCCAAGAAGACTGAAATCGACGCAAAGGACGAGAAGAACGAGAAGCAGGGCGAAAACGGGGCGAACATCCAAGCGCCTGGCGCCGCAGATTCCGCCCCCGAGGCCGGTCCTGAAGAGGAAGCGGAGGACAGACCTCCTGTTGAAAAGAAGACGCCTGCGCGTCAGTACAAATTCCGCCTCGATGCTTTTCAACAGAGAAGTGTGCTGTGCCTGGAGGCCGGCGAGAGCGTCCTCGTCGCCGCGCACACATCTGCCGGCAAAACTGTTGTCGCGGAGTACGCAATTGCAATGAGCATTCGCGACAAACAACGAGTCGTCTACACGAGTCCAATCAAAGTAAGAATATCGATGCATGCGCTGGACGAGCTGCAAGCGTCCTGAGCCACGAAAATGGCCTACTTCTCACGTGGAAGTCCATTCAGATATATATATATATTCTTATTAAGTAGATATATACGTATTCTCCCCATTTATATATATTTTTGCTCATATATATATATATATTCTCATATATCTGTCTATCTATCTATGATTAAAGTTGTGGTCGTATGCGTGCGAAAACAGGGACCGATCGCACTCGCCTTGCAAGTGCCTAAGGTGCAGACGGCGACATATGCGCAAGCACGCAAGCAACTACATACTCACGTGAATTTACTGATATATTTGTTCACCAATGAGTGATGGAATGCGTCCAGCGTATCATTACTATCCCCCAACTCTCTCTTCATGCCTCGTTTGAAGTCTATCTCTCTGTCTGCATACGTATGTATAATACATATGCTTATATATATATATATATATATATATATATATATATATATATAGGCATGCGTCTATTCGTGTATGCGTCTATATGCGCGTGCATTAGTATTGTCTGCATATCTAGGTGTGCCGGTGTGTCGCATCTAGGGCTGCAGAGCGGCGAGTTGTGGGCGTGTGTGGGGTTTTTTTAAGGCGCTTTCGAACCAGAAGTACCGCGATTTATCGGAGAGTTTCGGCGCAGAGAACGTCGGTTTGATGACGGGAGACGTGACGCTGCATCCGAACGCGTCCATCATGGTGATGACGACGGAGATTTTGCGATCGATGCTTTACCGCGGTTCGCACCTGATCAATGAGTTGAAGTGGCTGATTTTTGATGAAATTCACTACATGCGCGACCGGGAGCGCGGGGTGGTGTGGGAAGAGAGCATCGTGTTGGTGCCCAACTCGATGCGCTTTGTCTTCCTCTCTGCGACGATTCCCAACGCCCGCGAATTCGCGGAATGGGTCGCCTACATCAAGCACCAACCTTGCCACGTCTTGTACACGGACTATCGACCCACTCCGCTTCAGCACTACATGTTCCCCGCCGGCGGCGACGGCGTGTATCTCGTCATGGACGAGAAAAAAGTCTTCCGCGAAGAAAACTTCCACAAGGCCGTCGCTACCCTGCACAAAACCGTGGAAGAACAAGCCATGCAAACAAAACAAGTCAGACACACTCACGCGCGCGCATAGATGCATGCATAGATATTTTCAGGCGTGCACATCCGGTTCGCATGCGCCGGCAGACTGCGTGAGGCATGTGTTTCGCGTGTATTCAATTGCATACTTATTGCCTGTCTATTTTGCTGTTTAGCTATCTGCGTTCCTGTCTATTTACGTTTCTACCTCTTTACTTTTCTATCTATATGTGTGTATATCTATTTATCTATATCAATCTATATCTGTAATTATATATCTACCAGTATCTGTCTACATCTGCGTATATCTTCTATGTTTCTTTCTACCTAGCGTAGAGCTTAAAAATGCTATTCTTCGCTTGCTTGCTGTCGCACCTGAATTCGTGCTCATATTTAGGCATGCATATGCATATGTGCGGCCTCTATTCCACGTTCACGTGCCGTGGCTTCTCCGTCTCGCGAACTTTGTCCCGTGGTGCTGCGCTGCGTCTGTTCTTTCCTCCTGCGTCCCTTCTAGACGCTCAAAACCTTACTGCGAAGCCCTATCCTGTGGCACGTCGCTGCGGTTGTGCTGAATTCCGCCGGTTTATCTCGCCTTTTACCTTTTTCTCTTTTTTCGGTTCAGATGCAGCGTCGCGGGCGGTCGCGGGACCGAAGCAGCATCGAGAAGATTCTGCTCATGTGTCACGCGCGGAACTACACGCCAGTGATCATTTTCTGTTTCTCGAAGCGCGAGTGCGAAGCGAACGCGACGGCACTCATGGGCGGCAGCAGGGGAGGGCGCGACGGCGGCAACGTCGACCTCACCACGGACGACGAGAAGGCCCTCATTGAAGAAATCTTTAAAAACGCACTCGAAACACTAGAGGAAGAAGACAGAGACCTCCCCCAGGTGCGCGACACGCCCGTCACACTGCGATACCACGTAGCGATCGATGCCTCTAAAGTTACTCCATATGTGAATACATATATATATATATATATATATATATATATATGTATCTATGTACGTATCTCTGCATCTTTATATGCATGTGTCTAAGTACCACAAGTTCAATATATACAGATGTATGTATGTATCTCTGCAGGTATCGGTATATGTGTCTACGTATGTCGTGTTACGTGTATGTATATGAATATGTATTTGTGCATCCATCTGTAAGTGTGTGTATGTATCTATCTACGCATAATACAATGCAGTATACTATTAAACGAGATACACCCTGTCTTTTGGGGGGCAGCACTTGTTCTGTTTCGCGTGCTAGGAGAAACTGCTTGCGGTTTGCGCTTCCATGGGCTTTTATTTGGGGTCGATGCGCATGCATGCGGCGCAGGTCAAGTCGATTTTGCCGCTTCTGAAGCGCGGCATCGGCATCCACCACGGCGGTCTGTTGCCCTTCGTCAAGGAGATGATTGAAATCCTTTTTCAGGCAAGAAATACTTTTGTTTCACCGTCCGCGCTAGTCTGCGGGGTTCGCTTTGTGCGCCTTGCTTGGAGAGACACACGGCGTTCAAACTCGCCGTCTTCTGCTGCTGGAGCCGCGGAGGCACTCCCGGCACGCCCTCGTCTCAGGTCGCGACTGCCAGGCGGCTAAGGCAGCTTCCTCTGTCGGGCGTCGCCTGTATTTTCCCGTATATCTGCGTCTAGATGCCTTGTGCGCGCCAGAAACAGGTGGCTGACTCCGCTGTGTCTCAGTCGAGTTGCACTCCGCTCCTCTCTGTTTCCGCGCAGACGAGCTCCGTGCATACGCCGGCGGGTGCGAGGGGGGAGGGGGGGGGAGCTGTGGGAAGACGAGACGCGGCGTTCAATGCGATGCATCTGCGTGCGAGTTTTTTTTTCAGGAGTCGCTTCTCCGCGTCCTCTTCAGCACAGAGACTTTCAGCATGGGCGTCAACATGCCTGCGAAAACCGTCGTCTTCACAGCGATTCGCAAATTCGACGGCCAGGAGTATCGCATCGTGAACTCCGCGGAATACATCCAGATGGCTGGACGCGCCGGCCGCCGCGGCCTCGACGACAGAGGTAAACAACTTGCGCGGCGAACACCTAGACTTGGACGCTTTTCCAGTTCCTTCCTTTCACTTTCGTGATCACTTCTCCGGTCGCTGGCGTGTCAGGATGCCTTCAGCGCTCGATTAAACAACGACGCTGCGTGTTTAAGGGAGACTGGATTCCTCTCTGCGAGAGCGCGAACATACTGTGAACTCATATATATATCTATGTATTTCTACGCGCTTATATATATATATATATATATGCTTGATCTTATTTGCGTCCATTGATGGCGTCTCCTGCTGGATAAGAGGTGGAGCATGTGTTGATGCGATTTGTCCCTTTCTATTCTCTCCTGCGCTCCCTCGTTCCCTGTGAACTGAGAGTGTGTGCTTTTCTCCAGAATGGTGCTTCCTTGAACTGTACTGCTTCACGGTTCACCGCCGGCGCGACGCGGAGGCCTGCTAGTCTCCCGGGCTGTGTTTTCCTCCTTCTGCGTCGGGTTTTTTCATTTCTTGGGTCTTTTTCTGCGTTCATATCTGTAGATCTGCGCGTATTGCGTTTGTTGTTTCGCAGGCATTGTGATTATCATGTTTGACGAGCAAGTCGATCCGGAGGAGGCGAAGCAGATTTTCATGGGTCAGGCGTCGCCGCTCATTTCGACGTTTCACCTGGGCTTCAACATGCTGCTGAACTTGTTTCGGATTGAGGACGCAAACCCGCTCTTTATGATCACGCGATCCTTTGCTCACGTGAGAAAAACGACTGACCCAATGCAGAGAAAAATGCTCGCGAGGCCTTTTTCGAGACACCCATGGGGGACCGGGAGGGGGGCGGAGAGAAACCCAGACAGCAGAGCACGGTCAGCCTGCAAGGCTGGGAAAGGCGTGAAAGAAAAAACTGGCATGCATCATTTTCGCGTGTTCTTCATGTTCTTCACGGGTCGCTGCAGTTTCAGAGGAACCGCAAGGCGCTGCATTTGGAGCGTGAGAAGGAGGAACTCAAAGACCAAGTGAAAAATGCCGAAGACATCCACGCGCTAGCCGCCGTCGAGGAGACGGACAGGCCGACCTTCGACGTGGAAAAGGCAAGGCTGCAACTTTTCAATCTACTTTGTTCCATTTCGGATACACTCCTTCCATCGTGACTGTAGTGCTCGAAGTCAGGGGTCGTGTGGAAGTCCAAATGATCACAATTTATTCACCAGCGAGAAGAGGGAGAGTGGAGATCAACATTAGGGCGGCGCACAGGGCATGCGCACTGAAGAAGAAAAGTTCTCCGCCGTATTCCCCCCCCCCCGTCCCCCGCCTCTGTTGAGATGCAAGCGCGCAGACAGATCGACACGCCTCTGTCTGCGAAAGTCTTTGCGAGCCGCTTCTCTCCATAAATCAAACTTTTTTGACTCTATCAGGCGACCAGCTAAAGCCGAAGTCATAGGCCACTCTCTAAATATATGTATATATGATCTAGAGAAGTATATTTGTTTGTCGGGTGTAGGGTTCACGCATGTGTTTCGTCTCGCCCAGCGTGTGCGCATCATTATCGCCTACTAAAAGCAGAGCTTAATTTGAATGCAGTTAGGTCACAATCAGATGAAGAGCGTTTCGTTCTCACGCCGCGAGGCCCGCGAGGCGCGGCGCGCGCTCTGTCCCCCTGACTCTCTCCATCGCTGCGGGTGCGCGTCGGCGTGGATCTGCAGGCTGTGCGCGAGTACTACGAGCTGAAACATGACCTGGAGTCTCTCGGCAAAGAGCTGCGCGCGCTAGCCATGCAAGAGCGATATATCGTGCGCTACCTGCAGGCGGGACGCATCGTCCGGCTCGTTGACGACTCCGACACTGACTGGGGCTGGGCGACGTGTCTCAGCAAGGTAAGTCAACTACCTCCGAGTGTCTCCTCACAAACGTGACTCGTCTACTACTGCGTTCGAGGCATGGAGTGCTGTCACATCACCTCCGCGCGTTCAAAGCTCGATTCAAATCAGAGAGACAGGTTCACGAGAGAGGACATGCCGGCAAGCCCAGGGGCAGCGGGATTGCGCGACTGCGCGCGGTGACAGATGCAAGCGCTTTGAAAAACATCTCGACGCAACACGCGCGCACGACGCGCGCGCGGCCTCGCGTGGCGGGCGCCGTTCTCGAGCGCTGCATCTCTTGACGCTTTTGCGTTCGCCTCTCTGCGTTGCCAAGTCGCGCGCGCGAGACGACTCGCAGTTCCAGTTTTTCTTTCTAAAGGCTCGAGGCGGGGCGAGGGGGGAGTGAGCGGCCGTTGGGCTCACGTCTGTGCCTGCAGATCTACAGAAGTATGCGCGTGCGCCGCTGCGCTCTCGGCGATTCCGGGTTTGGCGGCGGACTTTCACTGCTGTGGAGCCCGTATGTGGCGTCTGTCCTCAGATTTCGAAGCGCTGCGTGCCGTCTACGAACGCGGTGATGGAAGGACCTGTTGAGCAGCTCGTCGTGGACTGCCTCGTCGCGTGCGCGCCGGAGAGCGTGAAGTACGCGGAGCAAGGGAAGGGAGCGACCGGCGCCCTCTCGCTCTCTGAGAAGCCGCGACCCGCGAAAAACACGCAAAATGGAGTCGTCGAAAAGACCAACTACGTCTTGGTTGTAGGAGCAAACACGCGACACACGTGCATGCGTGGCTTCCCAGGTTTCGGCAGTTTGACTGTGGCGGTGGTCTGTCTCGTGGAGAATAATGTTGGCGGGTTCACGGGGTTGGAGAAGCAAACAGGCCCCTTATTCCAATGTAAATAACACAGTAAAATCAATGCAAATGGGGGATACGGAGGCCGCTTGCCGCCTTTGCAGTCCAAATGTGAACGGCCTGCACTCGCATTTATGTCTCTCCTTGCGAAGAAAAATCAACAAGCGCGTCCTCAATGGCTGACACTCGGCGGTGTAGGGCTAGGCGGCGCAGAAAGGCGAGAGGATGTGCCTGCGATGTTGGAGAATCGAGTCGAGTGGAGCGCGGCGCTTGACCTCCACGCAGGAGATTCGTGCAGGGTGCTGCTGCGCCGCGTCGAGGCTGTCTCTCTCTGCGGGCACTTCGCGAGCAGTTTGGTTGCGAAATCTTTCGCTTTCGTCAGCCGTTTTGGTAGGATATTCCAGTGATGGTACTAGGGCCTCTATTGTGTGGTGGTATGCCTAATGTTCCATGTGACTTGATCGGTTTTCTGTATTCTTTGCAGGTCGTTCCTTTCCCGATCTCTGCGATCCGAAGCATCAGCAAGTGCCGCATGACGCTGCCGGTCGGCGTCGACGTTCGCTCAGAGGACGCGCGCCGCTCCCTCCACTTTCAGCTGAAGAAAGTCGAGAAGAAGTTCGAGGTACGGTATGCTTCACTCGCGCGTCGTCGTAGGTGCTGCTTCTGCAGCGCCTTGCCATTTTCGGAGTTTCAAAATTACCTCGTGGATGACACACGGCGTGCGGAAAACAGTCACAAGAAAGACGAATCACACCCGCCTGGACTGGCTTTTGGAGCCCTCATAAGCACTCGTGGACGGTAGCGACATGCGGGGATTTGCTGCGTCTAAACGGCGCCGCCACTAAACCGTAAACCCTCGTTTTTCCACTTTGTGTCGCAGCCGGAGGGCGGCATTCCGCTGTTAGATCCGATTCAAGACATGAAAATCCCCGAACCTCGTATCCCGGTACGTCTTCGCTTCTACACGGCCACCACCAGCTTCGAAAGCAGTCTATATACATATAAACATTTATATATATTCGCGTGCATGCATATTTATATGTTTGAATTCATGCAGGCATGTGTGTTTGTGTGCGAGTACGCATATCCACGTTTGTCGGTGTCTGCCTGCATCTCGGTGCGCCTCTATATGCTGCTGATTCCGACCTTTTCTTGCGAAAAAGAGGCGCTCTAGACTGATTCATGGGCGTATGTATTCGTTGCGCATGCATATTCATGCGTGGACGCCTATGTTTTTCAATCGAGAGATGGTGGATGCTTTGCGTCAAGGTTTGTACCTTCTGCGCGCGCAAGGGCGTGTTTCGTCGCGTGTGTGTTTGACCGCTTCCAGGAGCTCGTTTCTGCCATTGCAGAGAATGAGAAGCGCTTGACTGCGAATCCTCTCTGCGGTCACCCGCTATGCGGCGTTTACTACGAAGCGCATCACCAGCGCGTTCAGCTGCAGACGAAGCTGCGAAAGACGCGCGAAACGCTCGACAGTCAGCGTCAGCTGGTCATGAAGGTGCGCTGCGAGGGAGTATTCTCACTCGTCTGTTGCCCTGTGCTCAGCACGGTCGTCGTGAGGTCCGTAGTGTTTCCCGTCTCGATAGGTTTGGGGTCTGCTTCTCATTGTTTTCGAGAAAATGCCGTCGTATCACGAGTCGGGTGCTCAAAGCTCGAACTCCTGATCAGAGAGCTAGGATGCAGGGGTGCATGCCTCTACCCTGTGTTCAGCTCGATATTAATATGACCTCTGCGCTTTCTTTACTCTCCCGTGTTTGTACTTTTTTCTCGGTTTTTGTCTTCGGTGTTGGGGCTCGCTCTGCGGCAGTTCACGCGCGACTGCCGCTTCCTTCCGGCGACGCTGTGTCCGTTTTTTGTTTTTTAGCGTTTACTGCCTTTCCTCTCGGTTTTTTCGCTGTGGGCTTGCAGGACACACTCCGCGCGATGCGGCGCGTGCTGCGGCAGCTCGACTTCCTCGACGCGAACGACGTGGTGACTGTGAAGGGGCGGGTCGCCTGCGAAATTACTACGGCGGACGAGCTCGTCGCTGCGGAATTGCTTTTTCAAAACGTTTTCGAGACGATGGAAGTCGAGGCCGTCTGCGCGATGCTCAGCTGCCTCGTCTTCCAAGAGAAACACGACGAACCGGAGCCGAAGGAGGAAGTTCTGCTGACCTGTAAGCGCGGAAGAAGCTCCGCGCCGCTGATTGCTGTGCTTTCCAGAGACGTGCAGGCGCAAGCCTCTGTGTAGGATCCAGTACGTGCAGAGAAAGTTGCTTTTTCACTCAGACTGCGAAAGACCAGAGACAACACCCGTGAACGGGCGTTCCACGGCCGGCCTGCATGCAGAGCACCAGGTGGACAGGAGGGCACGTCGTGGAGACGAAGCCAGTCGCAGCTGTGTTCAAAGTTTACTCGTCCATGAACTCCAAGGGCTGTAGAGGGTTCCACCGAGAGCGTCCAGGCGACGTTAAAAGGGGAGGCCTTTGTCGCGCAGTTCGTTTCTCTGCGCGGCTCTCGGTTTATCTCCGTGTAGGCAAACGCCGTAATGTGACACGCACACATATTCATGCATGCGTACTTCATCGTCGTGTTCATTTTGCTGCAGTCGTAGTAGTGGTTGCTCAATGGACCTTGCATGCGTTCTGCGCAGGTCTCGAGAAGGTGAAGGAGGTGGCGAAGCACATCGCATCGGTGTGCGTGGAGAGTCGCTACATCGACCCATCGGGCTCGTCCAAGTCTCCTGACCTGGCGACCTCTTCACCGGGAGTGCAGACTGTGGATGACTACGTGAACAAGTTTCAGCACGCGATTATGTCGCTCACGTATCGCTGGGCGAAGGGCGAGAAGTTCGCAGACGTGCTCAACGGTACCTCAATCTATGAAGGCACGGTGATTCGCTGCATGCGTCGCCTGGAGGAGCTCATGCGCCAGATGGCGTGCGCATCCAAGACGATCGGCAACCCCGATCTCGAGCGAAAGTTCCTCGAGGGAATCAAAAAGATTCGACGTGGAATCGTCTTCTCGTCGTCGCTCTACTTGTAGAAGAAAAGCGGAAGCGACGCGCAAAAGCCCGGCGTTTCGCGACGGCAGATATTGCCCCCGACGCGGGCTGTGCGCGTGGGCATGCCCCCCTCCATGTGTCCAGCTTTCCGCCGGGGGTCCAAACGTGTGTCTTGGCAGCGCTCTCTGCATGAAAAAACCCGACGCTACGCCCTTTGTGGCTCCGCGTGTGCTGGCTGCGAGCTAGGGACTACCATTCGGCACTTGTATGCAGCCCACGTTCGCGTTCTGCCGCTGCATACCCCTAACAGATACTTGAAACCCCTGCCCGCATGCAGGCACACAACACAACTCATATATATGTATGTATATGTCTGTACAGGGTATGGATCAGCGCGCGGAAGACAGCTCGTGAAGCCGTGCGTTGCCACTACGTAGAAACAGGCGAAAGGGTTACAGCTCCTTATAGATGGTGTCCGCTACATACATCTTCGTTAAAAAGCCTTTCATTGTACACTGCATTGTAGCAGAGAGACACACATTTTCTCCCGCTGGATGCCGAGTGAGGAGTTGTCATCTCCGCTGTCACTGATGTCTCAACACTGAGGAGACGAATGCGGAAACAGCCTCGAAGCATCGGACAGGAAGACTCGACTCTGCTCTGAGAGGAAACCTCCTACAGCTGCAAGCATCTCAGAATACTCGTACTATATACTCCTCAGAAAAAGCCTATCAAAAGTCCAGTGTAGTGATTATCACTCGGCGATGCTATTGGTCACACTATCATGATCCTGACACTCCACAGGATCTTCACATTGCCTCACGTGTTGTTTCGCGAACAGGACACAGGTACATCTGTCGAAGAAAACGGGTTTCGACTTGTTGCCTCATGCTTTCGTTGGGAGGCGCAAGAAGGATGACGCAGATACACACTGCAGCAGAACCTGCCTTGGTCAACGTCTACGCATTGCAATGCGAATACGAAAGCTTATCCGCATGTGTGTACCGTTAATAAAGTACGGCAAATGCTCGCATTACGTAGATGATGAATGCTGGCGGTCTAGCGATCCTCAAACTAACCTAGTTTATGCGAATGAGATGAGGCGCTCACAGTCGTTGGCGCACGACGAATTTCGTATCGGCGCATGACCGTGGAGTTAGTCTTTTGATATGCATGAGTACACACTGACATGTTACAAACCTTGCTCACTTGATGTGGATCGGGACGTAAATCGATCTGCAGCTAGGTTTCTGATGGCAGCGTAAAGAAACTAAATGTGACGCGGAATTTACAACAGGTTTCCTTTAAGAGTGTGCAGACCTTGTTGTCTTTGCTGTGCTGAAGACTGATTTGCCGAAGGCTGAGAAGGCACTGACCTCTTACAGCATATCGTCATGCGATTGCAAAGCCCGAGGCTGCCATAAATCTTACACAGAGTATCCGAGCTGTGAGTTTTCATTAAATGTCCAGATGGACATAAACACAGAGCTGTAGAATCTCATATAAAAACGTGGAATCGTCGGAAACGGAATCCAGCTCTGCGTGTCTAGTTCAGTCAAACGTGCCGTTTGGAGAGTTTATGTCTGAAGGCGGCTTCCTTGCTTGTGCGCATCGAGAACGCCCGTTTGCGTTAGACGCCGATCCTTACTGAGATCCCAGCGGTTGTGAAACACCTTCGTGACACCGGCGTTTTTACTTGTCGCATGTTTCCTCCGCGTCTTGTTGCCTACCACCCATGTTTGGTGTTTTTCTCACGACTTTCGTGATCGCGGGTTAAACGATGCTTCCTTTGTGCGTGTTGTTTCGGCAAGCATTACTCTGACTCCGGAGGGAATGTATCGGTCAATCCTCAGACTAAAATATGGGTCGACACGTCAATGTCATGCGAGTGTGATGGGTTTTTATAGAACTCTGCAATTTGCTGTTTTGTACAGTCTGGTTCGGAGATTCGTTCCCGAATGACAGACGTATGCTGCGCTCTTTGCCAAAGAATGCCTGACGTTTTTTGACATCCGCTGTTCAGAACCTTAACTCGAGCTCATGAACGATCAAGCCGGTCCCCGCAAAAATCAAGCGTGTGCCTTGAATAGGCATCCTTCATTGCCCCCCGCTGCTAGCAATGCCACAAGTTTTGTGGGAGGAGATCTCCCCCTTGCTCCTTCACGGGTCTGCAGCAACCCGGAACGAAAAAGGCTTGATGCTACATGCAACGCGAATGACTTGAAGGCAAGGCGACAGCGTAAGAGAACCGTTCTCCGCGGTTTGGCTGGCTGCCTGCTAGTCTTGCTACTTGCCCTGGCTCTCGCTGCTAGTATATTCCTCGTTGTTGTCCTCGACTTCTTTGCGTACTCTAACCACGGAAAGCCGCTGCGTCTAGTGAACCTCCAGTTCACTCAGCCCCTGCGCCTCAGCTACACCGACGCCAGCGAGCAGCTCGAAATATCTCTGGACGGGCTTCACGTGCGCTTGGAGGGGAGCAATCCTCTGCTGCTGCCCTTAAATGTCAAGCTAGGAAAAGTTTCTCTGTTTTTTCGACCGTCTCCGACAGCGTATAGAGTGGTATCGTCACAGCTCACGCGCACGGCGGTGGGGGGGCCACCCGTGCGCGAGCAGAACGAGGAGACGAAAAGGCCCACAGCATCCCAGAAAATGTGGCAAAAACGGGTCCCAAGCTGCATAATTCTGGCATCGAGGCAACAGTTGCTTACGTGCCCGCTGCACTGTCTGGACTTGACCAGAATCCCGTACTGTTCCCCCCCCAGCGACACCACCGTCGAAGACGCCTTTCCGGAGAGGACTTCAACTCGAGGCACGATGACCTCTTTTTTGCTGAAGCTGTCACGAGATCTCGGAAGTCACCGCGCGCACTCACAGACAGGCGGCTGTTTACGAAACCAGCGGAAACGGAGAATTCTGGGCACAACGCGGACGATGTGGAGCGTATTTTCTACGAAGCCCTCTCGGCGACACCTCACCGGAAACTGAGTGAGAGTAGTGATGCCGGTGCCACAGTAGATCGACAAGGCGGGGCGCCCGCCCCTGGGCACGACGGCATTCCACCTGAATTGTGGAGAACCCCATATATACCCGGCAGGCAGTTGCAGCCAAACAGAGTGAACAGCGTCGCCATGAACCGGGGCGCCAGAGAAGTCTTGGCAATTGGCGGTGGAACACGGGGCTGGGAAGTTCCGAGCTCGGCTCCTGACGGCGACCTGCTGGAAAATCCGCTACTGGTTCAAGATATGCTCGACTCCTTGAGTCCCGGTAGGAGTTCTATTGAACCGGGAAGAAGCGGCCAATTCGCCGAATCGCTTGGGAGGAATCCGCCTGTAAGAGGTGAAAAGCCTGAAGCGCTACCGAAGGACTTCTTCACACAGTACTTGGACGGGTCTGCCCCGTCTTCCGCAATGCCAATCAAAAACTTCCACTCTTCAAGCTACCTCCAACTCTCTAACGCGACTGCGTGCATTCCACCGAGCAAAGAGGTAGGCGAGGATTCCGATGGAAGTTCCTGCGAATCACCGTGGCGCGAGCTTGAAGAAACTCAAACGCAGTCACGGCAACACAATGACACGTTCCCTGCCCCCGTAGACCACACAATCCCGCCTCGTAGCAGCTCGGAGATTCCTCTGGAGATATTCAGACGTCGCTTTTGTAGTTTAGATCCGACGGCCATGACAGCTGCCTTGGAAGTGATGGTAACGTGCCTTAACGAAGGGTTTGCCCAGATTCGGATCCAGGTTTCAGGAACACAGCTTGCCTTTGCCAAGGGCATGTTTTCCGCTGAGCTCGACACGCTGCATTTTGAACCGCTTTTCATCCCGTGTGAGTACCGAAACCAAATACAAATGAAGGCGCAGGGACAGAATTAGAGATAGGCTTAGACACGGTTGTGAGATTGAGATAGAGATAGAAGCATGGGAGCAGAAGGACCGGAGTGCTTAAACCCATCAACAAACGAATACTACTACGCTCCAGAAAGTAGGGCATTCATGGGAGGTTCGATGTTTCATACCATAAAAGGGCGATGGAAAAACTGTGTTTGGGTGTCACGAGGAGTTACGCCGATCTGGGAAATCGCTGCCTAAATTAGTGGAGCCACGTGGAAGCCGCATTGTCCAACAAACCTTTCGTCGAGTGCACGAGTTCGACTGTTCCAACTTTGTCGGCTCGCTCTTAATTCACAAAGATTTCGAGACGACGTTGTATTTTATTCGGTCGCCTCCGAGTGGGTCCACAGTTGAGTGCGTCTTGCACTCCGGCAAACACGCAACTGCTTCGGGTACTGTGGAAAGTGTGAAAGCAAATATAAAATAAACAACACAGCTAGCTGCTCCTTGGACCCATTATGACAGCGTCAAGCCATGCTGTACCTCCCCATGCCACTTATGCGCCTCTCTGTGAAGACAGCCTATTTATTTGGATCGCCTGCGGTGAGGTGCACAGATGGAGTCTGTTGAGGGCTGCGCTGATCTACGCTGGCCTACCCACAAGACACGCGTGGCTCGTGCACAGTCCTGTCTCCTCTTAACAAACATCTAAATGTAGTTGTAAACAAACACTTCTGCGAGTTACCCGTCGTGTCGAAAATCGGCGTCTACTGCTTCCTAGCAACGAGCGATCTGTCGATGCTTCTTCTTCCTGCTTCAAATCCCTATGTTTTTTTACATGCCGTCGATAGCGTCTCTCCCCGCTCAAGCGCGCACATTTGATAGTCCTTTTTTTCCCGTCGCAGCAAATTGGGTTTGCACAAGAAGGCTAGAAAGTGTCGTTTGAAGTAAGTGGACAGTTTTTCGTTGTTCAGGCCAATCCTATGTCACTCATCATATTCGACAGCCGCCCATCCCCTACCTTCGTTTCGCAAGTGAGAACGTAGGTCGACTTTTCCCTCTCCCGGGCTTCAACCCGAACGGGTACTGCCAAATTCCCAGCATTTGGCATTCTCTGGGTGCTTGTTCTCACATGTCTCTGGACATGACTTGGTTAGAATGCATATGGATGGCTTCTTGAGAAAAGAGCACTTTTCAGCTCGCTCGCCGGCCCCCAGAGCACCCGTCCCGCCGAACCTCTTCTACGGAACACCAGCGCCACAGCCATCGACTTTTTCTCACTTGCTTTCCTCGTCATCTGAACGAGAAGAGAGGAAAGAATGGGAAACAGGCACCTCTCGCGGGGCTCCTAATAGCAGAACGGAGCTTTCCCTGACAGGGGAACGATTTTGGAGGAAAGTTGCCGGAGCTCTGCGCGCCAGGTGTACATACAGCCCGGATCGCGGCCGAGGAGCGCCCGCAACAACGTGTCCTTCTCTGGAATCACCAACTTCCACTGAGACCGTTCACAATGACGTTACCATTGATTGTGAATCCCGATCTGCAAACGGGACCCATGCTGTGCCTTTCGTGCCGAACCGTTCAGGGGAATCGTCAGTTGCCGGAAATGCAACGACGAGCGAACCGCAGGGAAACGCTTCACTGACAGAGGAGCCGGAGCGGGGGACGGAAGCGGGGCTCGCTGCGTTCCCCCGGTATCCCGTCCGAGTTTTCCGCAAACAGGATGCGGCCCTGGCGGCGCTGCAAGCGCTGCCAGAAGAGTTGAAGAGCCTATTCGGGCTCTTCGCACAAGAGATCGCCGAGAAAGGCGTCCGGCGCTACATAGTAGCGTCCTACAGAGACTTTGTTGGCGGTTATCTGAAGATGGTCAAGACGCAGGAGCCGAACCGCCATCTGTACGAAGTCTTACGGGAAGGGAGGCCCTGCTGGCTGTATTTCGATGTTGAATTTTCCAAGTCTCTGAATCCTGACATCAATGGGGAAGAAGCGATTGCACTGCTCAAGCAGATGCTCGCAAAGTTCCTCAGCGGGCACTTCGGTTTCCCTCTACAGAATTCGGATATCGTCGACCTGGACTCCTCCACTACGGAGAAGTTCTCAAGGCACCTGATTGTGAAAGCGGTGCTAGATTCCGTAGAAAATAGCGAAGATCGCTCAGATGTGCAGAGCAAACGACTTGCTCTATGGCTTGTCAAAGAGCCCACGGGGGTGCCGGAAGGCCTTGCCGAGGATCAGGAAGGCCGGGAAGACTCAGAGAGCGCCTCAAGCAACGAGAGCGAAGATGAAGGCATGGACGACCGCGCGCCGGCCAGCGCGCTCTGCATGCGGGGTGATGGGGGTGGAGCAAATAGCCCCCCGAGTCTCTCTCCGAAAGGCGACACTCACCAGCCCGGGCCAGAAGCCAGACAGCTCTCAACAGACGCTGCTCTCCAAGTCTTCTTCGGCAGTCGCACCTCTGAAGGCCCTCCGCCCGACACGGAGGATGAGGCGCCGGCGCGTTCGCTTCCCTCCTGCCCAGTCGCGTCCACTGCTGCGTCTGCGGATTTGTCGTCGCACTCTCCTCGCTCCAGCCGTTCTGACCCGCCGCCTCCCTCTGCTGCGGCCTCCGCGCCTGCGGTGATGTCTCTTTCTCCTTCCTCTGCAGTCAGAGGAGGTGATCTCTGCACACGCCGCGGGGCAGACCTCGCCCCGCGAAGCCCCAGCCAAGAGCGTCACCTGAAGGAGCGTCGCACGTCAGACGGAGAGGATGCCGACACAGAGGAGGAAAATCGTCGCGACGGAGTGGAGCCGAAGGCGAGACGAGGATCCGAGAAGCCGCGTCGAAAGAGCTCTGGCTTCCCAGCAACCTCGCACGCACCCCCCGACTCAGAGGCTGTCGGCGCCGAAGCTTCACACTCGGCGGACGCCCACGTGGACGCGGAGTTCTTCGCCTTGTTCGACAGCACGCCGATCGTCTCTGTCGCGGCGGGGGGAGACGTCTGCGCTGCGGTTCATTCGCGCGCCGCGCCTACGCCGCCTCCCTCCACCGCCTTCGCCGACGCGCCGCACGCCGGCCGCTTCGTAGACCGCTTCCTGTCCTTTCTTCTCCACGAGCTTCTGCGCGCCCGCCGGCGGGCCCCGCGGCCGAGGAGCGAAGGGCGGAGCCTGCCGCTCGAGGCCGCGAAGGCGGAGCTGAGCAGCTGGACGCCGACACCGCGAGAAACAGAGTGGCCAGGCCCTCTGCCGCGGACGAAGAGACAGAGGGGAGGGGAGACCCCACAGCCCACCTCCGAGGAAGCGCGCCAGCGAGCGAGGCGGCGGCCGGCGCGCCGAGCGAATCGAGAGACGGCAGCATGCGTGGAAATGGACGTCAGTCGGCGAGGGAAGCTGCGAGCCCAGAGCAGGAGGGAGCGCGCGTCTACCAGTCAGGGGAAGGGGGCGGCACAGAGGAGGTCGCTTCCGCGAATACCGTTGTCAAGGCGCAGGGCAAGTCGACTCCAGCCGACCGATATGGCGGCAATTTACCGTCGCAGGCTCCTGAGGCGCATGAGCTGGCCGCAGCGGACGCGAAAGAAGGAGATTTCGCGCCGAGCTTCAACTCTTTTCTGTGTCTGTTTCCGAGAATCTCGGCGGAGGGCGAGCGCTCCAGCATCATCGACGTGTCGGTTTACTCGCGAAACCGCTGCTTCCGGCTGCTTCACTCAAGCAAGTTCAACAAGGCAGCGTTTCTCCAGGTGAGGCGTGAACGTGAAGAAGGAACGTTGAGCGGAAATAGAGGAAGCTGCGCGTTTTCAGGGAGCGCGTCGAGGGTTTAGGGTTTGACATTTCCGCCAGAGAAGACAGTCGTTCAGGCTTGGCTGTCGATACGGTCGATGAAACGAGAGACGAAGCAGATAAGCGGAACGAGCTCCTCCACGGCGGCGCTCTTCTTGCCCCTCGTCAGTGGTTTGCTGGCCGCTACGCACCAGCTACACCTTCAGCGAGCGACCTTGCATTCTTTTGAGGCGGCGTCCGTTTCTGTGCTTTCGACTCAGGTTAGTCCAGCAAATGCCTTCCCTCTGGGTGACGACGCCCGCGCGACGCTGCTGCGTTCGCTTGCGTCGCTCGTTCCTCCCTCCCTTCCGCTCTTCGATCGAGGCGAGGAGACCAGCGCGGCCGCCGAAGGCAGGGAGCGCCGCGGATGCTCTTCTTCGCAGCTGTGGCAGCCGGACAGTTGCGCGCTGTGGTCTGGGGCTTCCTCTGCGTCGCCCCTGGCGTTTCGGCCTTCTTCCTCTCTCGACGAGAGCTCGTTGGACGACTCAAGTGCGCCGGTGGGCGCCGCTAGCGCCACTGGAGGTGCGCTGCCTCCGCTCGTTTTTTCTCGGCTGCTGACTACGCGGTGTCTCGGCGCGAGTCTGCCAGCCAACCTGCGGGTCGCACGCGGTGGCTGCGAGAGCGACAGAGAACAGATTCGCAAGGCGAAAGGCGAGCGCCGGCCGTGCTACCTGGGCGCGCTGATTCGACACGCGGTGCAAGTCTGGGATGAGAAGCTTGCGGTCTACCGACGTCTCTCGCAAGAAGCGCGAGAGCGAGCCAAGAGGGGGGGCGGCGCTGCGGAAAGGCCTGCGACAGAAACCGACCAGCACGCCGTCGCTTCGACCCGTTTTTCAACCGACGCCCCTTTCACGCTGAAGCCTCCTTTCGGTTCTGACCGGAGGGATGGCGGCCTCGCGTCGCTTCGGGGGTTCACCGGCAAGCGTAAGAGAGACGGCGGCGGAGAGGCCGCGGGTGAAAGAAAGACACGCAGCTGGGAGTTCAGCGGCAGCGACATCGCGGAGCTTCTTCTCGAGCGAGAATTCGCCAGCGGCCACAGCGAACCCGCAGAAATCGCCTCATGTCTCTTCTTCACCTCCACGCAGACCGCCGTTATCACGCTCAAAGGAAATCGATTCTGCGAACGCATCGGCAGGTGAGTGAAGAGCTATCCTTTTTTTCGTATCGCTTTCTCGCTTGGCGGCTGTGCGCGCCACCCCGCTGAAAAATCGCGCATTCCGGGGAATTCAGGTCCACGGCGAGAGTGGGGTAATGGCGCGGTACTTAACGGTCGCAGGCGGCAGCCTGCCGCCTCCATACCTAACGCGCATGCTTTTAATTCATATATATATCCATGTAAATATCTATGCATATTTGTAAATGTATATTTATGTGTGTGTATGCACGCAGTCGTCTATGTATATGTGTAGGGACAGGATAGCGTATGGAAGCTGTGACTATTCGAATCGCTGCTGGATGTGGGGAAAACAACTTCGTGCTCCATATATATCCTTCCGTAGATCCCCTCCCTTGCCCAGCTTCCCCGGTGGATACTCCTTTCTTTTTTTTTGCGTGAGATTACTCCAGGCCGCACAAGTCAAATGCCGTCTCGCTGGTGCTTCAGGCAGAGAAGGGCTGCTTCTACCAAAAGTGCTACGACCCAGACTGCCGCGGTTTTCGAAGTGCGCTGGCGGAGTTTCCTGCGCATCTCCGCGGCCTGCAGGCGTCTCTCGAGGAACTCGCAGACTTGGACATCGACTCCGCGGCGGCGCACGAGGCAGCGAGCGCGAGAGGCGACGGAGAAGAACGTCTAGAGGAACGCGAGACACGCGCGAGAGAGAAAGCGCGAGAAGAGACAGACAACAACGCGGCGAGGATAGCCGCGCTCGCGGAAAACGGCGACGCAACGCGAAGGAAAGGAGGTGGCGACAAAGACATGCCAGGGGGGCACGAAGAGACAAAGAACGTAGTGGCAGCGGCGGCACGCGGCGTCTGCCGAGCCGAAGATTCAGCGACAAAAGAAGGAAGAGAAAAGAGTCACGAGGGCGCAGCAGAGAGGAAGGAAGACGAAAAAACGCGCGGCTGCCGTGATGCAGCAAACAAACCCGATACAGATCTAGATGACATCCTCGCCGCTGTGCCAATCTGAGGCCGCAGGGAAACATTTTTTATGGTTGCGTGTCTACTCTGTTTCTCTAGAACTCAAAGCAGGTGTTTGAAGTGTGTAGCTTGTCGAGGGAATGCTTTTAAACACATGAAGTCGATACGTCACAGTCTTAATCGCTTTCCAGCGGAATGCCCAATGCGATGCCGCAGAGGTCTGCGAGACGCACCCAGATGAAGACAACTCTGCGCGGAACTTCCTATACATATATATATATATATATATATATATATATATATATATATATATATATATATGTATGTGTCAATATAGATATATGCATATATAGGTATATGCGTGTGCACATACACGCACGCTTTTTATTGGAAGTCGGGGTGTATCTCGACAGCGTTCCTAGGGCGATTTTCGTACGGTGTTTGTTGTTTCGAAGACTATGAATCGTTTTGCTCAGTACACGAATCGCAGACCTTGTGCTTTTCGCGTGCCATTCACCTGACCTCTCTAGAGAGCAAACTCCTGCAGCTTAGGGCTATACACCCTAACCCTCTCTATACGTCTGTTCCAATGAAGTTGAATTTACTCTTTTGCGGGCTGGTGCTACAGCTGAGTCTCCCTCGTCACGGACGGTTCGTTCGACACTGAATATTCAAAAACACAGCAGAGAGAAAGAGATATCGCTAGGTAAAACGGCAGAGGCGCGCGCGGCGGCGGCTGTTGCTTTCTCTGTCTTTATTTGTAGGGCTTCAAAAAGCGGCAAACAGAGAGAAACACGAGTCTCGAAATTCTGTGTGCGTAGCTTCATTGAACGTCAACAAAAAAAAAAACAAATTACGGCTATTCACAAAAGATATCTACGTCGGCGTGAGACGCCAGGCAGAAAATAAACGCCTCAGTCATTCTATTGTTTCGCGTTTCCATCCTTGCGTAGCGGCTTCGTGATTCTTTCTTCTCGCCAACTGCATGCCGCTTGACGTTTACTCCTTCTTCAGCCGCCGCCGCCGGCGCGTGCGCAGACAGGGCGCCGGGTGTTTCTTCGCTCGATTCCGATCTTTCGCGGATGCTGGCCTTCTCGCTTTTCTCAAGATATTATGGCCTCAGGTCCTGCTTTTCAAATGGGATTTTTAATTTTCTCTTTTCTCTTCCTCGCAATTCACTCGCCAGCGCCGCGACCAGCTGCTCCACAGCGCCGCGTCGCTCGCGAGCCGCCGGGCGTCGCCGGCGCACTCCGGTAGGCTCGCAGCGACTTTCTTGAACTGAGAAAAACACGCGCAGGCAGGCCGCAAAACTCGGCTCCGCGCGTCTATGACCTTTAGCGTGACGAGAGACTCGCGAAGGGAAGATTGATGCCCATATGTCAATATACATATGGATAGAGATATACATATATGCTTGTACACGGAGAAGAAGACGCGTGCAGATGCTTGCGCGTGTGGACTCGAGCACCGTTGACCGCATTGACACAAACATATATTTGCATATTCCTGCGAAAGGATGGGAGCTTTTCAGCGCTAGAGAGCTTGAACGCAAAACCGCCGCGGTGCAATTATATAATATATGTACATGTACATATATTTATATATATGCCGCTGCATCCGCGCTCTCACAGCACTCTGTATCTGAGCCGCGGGCGACTTCAAGGCGTTACGTGTGTAAACGTAAACTTTATTCGAGGAGAGGAGAGACTGCATATCGCTACGCAGGATTCTTTCTTCAAAAAGACTGAACGTGCTTACGAAAACAACGCCTAGACCGGCTCAATGCGTCTCCACATGCGCGCGCATGCAGGTCTTTCGCGTACCATGGAATCGACGCGCGTCTGAAACACTGCAGAGTCCGCGGCGTGTGCGTCGAGCTGGTTGCTGCAGACGACAAGTTCGTTGACGTCCTGAAGCGATAAAATTGAGACGAAACAGACAGGCATTTGCACCTACAGCTCTGCAGGAGCCGAGGCATACTCACCACGGCATCAACGGCTCATCTACAAATATATATGAATACATATATATATATATATATATATATATATATATATATATATATATATATATATGTTTGTTTATGATATATGAGCATATATATATATATATAACTGTTATATATAGATGTATACAGGTCTTGATTCGCCAGAGTGTAAAGGTGGGTCAAGTAGATGAGCCCGCTGATTATACAACGCTTCAGCGTGGACACATGCGATAAAGTAACGAAACCACGCAGAAAGACATCCGCGAAGAGCGGGCGTGTCAATTGTGGGTGTGAAACAGCGCTGTGGTCTGTGAAGCTCACGTCCGGCATGCCGAAGGCTGACACGAAGGGGAACATGGCGGTGAGGCGATCGAGGATCTGCGAGGCCAACGCGCAACGACAAACACTCACGTCGAAAAGCGTCTCTTCCTCACGCTTTGCAGCGCGAGCAGCTGCGGCACACCTTCCCAGCCGAGATGAAGCGAGCTGTTTGTCACCCTGAAAGCTGACGCAGCGATGACGCAGGATCCAGGGTAAAAAGGATCTAAACGCAGACGCAATTTCTCACCTGTTTTTTCGTTTGAGGACAGCGCGAGAGGAGATTGAAGATGAGCAGGCCGCCCGCGGCGAGTCGCGCCTTCAGCGTCTCCAACACGCTCGGCTGAACAAAGTCCTCAGAAGGGCAAGTGAGCGATGACGACGACGAGCCGTTGTTGATGTCGATGATCAACACGTCCTGCGAACTCGCGGGCAGCTGCGCCAGGAACGAAAGCGCGTCGTCCGTGACCGCCGTCACCGCCGGTGGCGCCTCCTCGAAGCCGAAACACTGCAAAAAAAGCGAGGCAAAAACGTTCAAACGCGCTGAAAGGCGCGTTAAAACGCAGCGAGGAAGAGGGCGGAACGCATGCGAGGGGGACGGAGACGCGGCGCTCCACCTGGGCAGCCCCTCGCAGCCGGCGAGAGGCGACTTCCGCAGAACGAAACACTGCCTCACGGGTTGTCTTCACACGGCCTTTCGAAGAAGTATTCATCGCACAAAAGAGAGCAAAAAAAATTTGAAGATTTCCGCTCCCCCAGCAGACACGCGAGAGAACAAGGATAGCACTCGGACTTCGCCATCTCCTCATTCACGCAGCTGAAGATCCGGTTTATCGCTCGATTAGCGGCTCAGCAGCCCCAGCGACGCACCTCCTTCGCGAGTTGCACGACGACGGGATCGAGATCGACGCAGGTCAGCTGCAAGTCAAACGCGCGGCCAAACAGCAGCGAGAGCAGCCGCGCCAGGATGCCGCCGCCTGAAAGAACAAAAGAATATAGAAGGGGACGAAACCTGCGACGCAAAGTACTAAAGGTGCTACAAGCAGAGGCATACCAGTCGCGAGATTTTTCGCCAGTCTGCGGCCTCTCTCTCTCTGTGCAAATCCGCGCCCTTCCTGGTTATCGCTATTGAGCACTTTCAGTTGCTTCGAAGGCGCCCGCCTGCGTGGTCACCCTGAATCCTAAACCCTCGTTCTCTGTCGCCTGTATCTCCAACGTTCAAGAGTCCGGGAGGTTCGCTCTTTTCTGTCGCCTACCTAGCCCCAGAAGCGTCGCGGAGAGTCGCGTCGTCTCCGCGGGAAGCAGCGCAAAAGCTGAAGAAGACAACGCGCAGAAATGCAGAAAAAGAAATCCGCGAGGAGCGCAGAGAAAGCCACTGCCGTTACGCAGTCGCTTCGCCCTTCCAGCGACGTCACTCAGGCCCGCACTGCGAGTGCATACGAGACGCTTGCGCGGCCGGCGGGTGCAAAACGCATCGCGAGACAGCAAAAAAGGTGTCAAATTACGCCTGCGTTTGCGAATTTCGTTTGCTTACCGGCCGCGGTGGCGAGGTGGTAGGCGCACGAGGGCTGGCAGAAAAGAAACTGCGGCGCCTCTCCGCTCGTCTCCGAGGCAGGGAGAAGCACCTGCGACAAAATAGAAATAAAAGAATAAGCCACGTATTTACAAATATACATATATACACGCGCATATACATATAAGCTTATGCACATATAAACATCGACGTATATACACACATATATTTATACATAAACATATATACACGTACATCATCATATAAATACAATGTATATATAGATGTGCGTACAGGTATGTGTGACTTAAAGGCATTTACGCGCAATGCTGCCACGAAGCGACGCATTCTGTTTACCTTGACTTCGGACTGGACTGCCTGGGGGTTGCAGGAAAAGATCATCTGCCTGAGGACGAGGATGCGGTCAGCGTCTGGGTTTTCGTCGTCGCACTCGACGTCTCTCACTACCACGCAGCCGGCGTATGGGGACCGAATGCGGGCGAGCTCCGCGTGAACGGACGACCCCTCGCTCACAATCAGAACTGGAATCGTCCCCTGCACACAGCGCAGGCCGCCGTGGGCGCCGAGAGCTCTTCGGGCGCGTAGAAGCCGAAAACGAGACGCGGGAGAGACGCACAGGCGCCTCGCAGACGCCGATGAAGACGCGACACAACGCAGACGGCAAAACAGAAAGCACTCAGAAAACACAAGAGGAAAGAAGAAGCGACTCGCCGGCGCACAACCTACAGGAGCATATACACATATACTTATACATAGATATAGACAGATACTTGTATATGTATACATATGCATGTATGTATGCATGTATTTGCATCTACTTGGAACTATATCAATACGCAGAGACTCCTAGGGCGAGTGCTTGCGCCTCTGCCTGTGGCTCTCGACGCGAGCAGCGACACGCACGCACGCGTCTGTCGCACCGGGCGCGGCCGTCCGCAGAGGGGCGAAGGAAAACGAGTCTTTCTCATTCGCTGCACTCGCGTCTGCGGAAGCATGCGCGCCTCTGGAATCCACCGCAACCTCGAGGCACGTGGCTCACTGTGAAGCGCTTACACTTCCTGGAAGCGCGAGGTCAGCGAGATAAGGCTCGAGCTCATCCTTCATTTTCTCGAATACCGACGGTTTTTGTTCGTGGAGGCCCTCGGCTCCGGTCGGCGCCTCGGCTGCGCCTTGGACGCCTGCCGTCACAACCAGAAGGCGCGACACACCTGCCTGCAGTGCGAGCTGAGAAGAGCGCCAACAAAAGAGGCCGTGAGGCGCCTTGTCGCAGGACTTCGTTTCGTCCCCACAGCAAAAGGGCGAGGCAAGACGCGGCAAAAATGCGAAGAAGCACGCAGAAATCCACGAACCCAAGCGGCCACGCCCATTGAAACCAATAAGGTGTCAATGAAGCAAAGAGGTTGAGCCCGCGAGCGCCGGAGGCAAGGTCTAGGGCGAGACGCAAACACTCAGCCTCCAATTCGTGTCTTCCACGTCGCGGCGGAGAACAGTTTATAATCTGTTCGAAGTGTGGAAATTCGGCGCTAAAGCAGTTGCGACACAGGGATGGAACGCATGAAGAGGGAGAGACGCAGTTGGAGATGTGGATTCGACAGAGAGATATGGAAAAGGAGACAGAAGATACGCGTGCAGGTACATGAAAACGGAGAGACCGAGACAGCGAGAGAGATAAACGCATAGGTCTGCATGCGTTTGCGCTTTCTTGATCTCAAAGAGATGTGCACGAAGACCTCAACCGCAAGGCATATGCCGAGACTTGCCACTGAGGTCCTCAGCCACAAAACCTCTTCACAGCAAGGCTCAGTG
Source organism: Besnoitia besnoiti (assembly GCF_002563875.1). Classification (NCBI taxonomy): domain Eukaryota; phylum Apicomplexa; class Conoidasida; order Eucoccidiorida; family Sarcocystidae; genus Besnoitia; species Besnoitia besnoiti. The sequence goes on along the minus strand of NC_042361.1, from coordinate 1,969,779 downwards.
CATCTGAGCACCGGAATCCTCCAGACGAGTTTAAACCTGCATCCTCATTAGTAGGGAGAGTTTGACTTCTTTTCGCGGTTTGCTTCCGCCTACCTCTTCGTTGCCTTCGGGTGTGGAGTAGAGCCACGAGCACTCCTGTCCCAGCGGCGCAAACAGCGCTGCAGTCTTGTGCGCGGCACTCTTCTTTTTTTCGCCTTTTTTCCCATCTTTTTTTCCAGCCTTTTTGTTTTTCTCCTCAGTCGCCTCCTGAAACACGCGGTCGTAAATCGCAATAGAATACGCCGCGCTCTCCTCAGCCTCGTTGCCGCGCTTCTGCCGGTGTACAGACACCGTGCTCCGCGACCCGGGCTGGTAGACGTGAATCGCGGACTGAAAGAATCGCCATTTGTTGATGGAAACGATGCGCTCTGAAAACAAAAACACCGCATCCGGCAAACTTGTGCAGAGACGCCGGCTGTAACGTGCCAAATGTCGCCCTCAACGGGCGCAAGCACCTCTACCAAGTGCAACAGATACACACGCATACGTGCAGCAAAGAGAGATAAGGCAAAAAGGCGGGCAACGTACTCGGCAGCTCCCAGATGGAAAACGTCTCGTCGCCTCCTGCACGGCCTTGCCCCGCGACCACTGTGCACGTGAGCCTGAAAGCGCAACCAAACATAAAACGATAGCAAAATAGCGAGATGAAGACAGAAAGACAGACAAACGGCACCGGAGTATATATATATATATATATATGCATATGAACATACTTGCATACATGGATGTATACCGGGGCCGGCGAAGCGCCTGTGTCGACCGCCGCACAGCGACAGCGAATTACGGCTAGCGACGGGTGTTGGTAGGCAGACGGAGGCGTGACCACGCGTTGGAATCGAAGGACACACTCACGCACTTTACGCAGCTGCGCACGTAGGTATGCGCAGCGCAGTGAGTACACGAGGTGGAATTCGCACAAAGCAAGGAAATAGAAAAGCAGCATCCGCTTGAGGTTTGAAGAAGCAAAAAGAGACTCACTTTGGGCCACGTTTGGTCAGCTGGACGGGCTGCCCGTCTTCGGCAGGCGAGGATGTGAGGTTCTTCGTGAAGGCGAAAAGGTAGGGCAAGGGTGACGACGACGACGACGGACACGCTTTGTGCGAGAGGGGAAAAATGATGACATCCGAGACAGGCGCCGCGTGAAAACAGCGAACCTGAGAGACGACGAAGCCCCACAGAAAATAGTTACAGACAGAAAGACTTGCAAATCACGCACGGGGATCAGCCGGTTAGCGATAGAAAAAAAACCAGAGATCTCCGCCTTTGTTGGCATACACCGCCACTGCCCAACGAGGCCAGAGGACAGCGCTGGAACGTCGGCTTACTCGTCCACACAATACTTTGAATGTTTCTGGCTAAGGCTGTCCTCCTTGTGCGGTGAGACGTTGCAATACAACCTTATCTGTGCTCGACTGTAGACGTAAATCGAAGGCCGCAGGCCCTGAGAATTCCACCAGATGGAGCTCGAATGGACCGGACGTCCACGCAAATGCGCATAAATACGTACAGATACAGATAAATGCACAGATTTATGTATCTGTGCACCTATAGAAGTGTAGCCATTTGATCCACGATTCTGCTAGGCCTGTGGCATGCAGGACTACACGTCTGCGGAATCATGAACACACGGACGAATTCAAGAGCGCGCCTCTCCGCTCGCGGCAGGTGTCTCTGCAGGTCTCAAAGACGTCGCGCAGCACGCGAGCGCACACTCAGGGGTAGCTTCAACACCCCGAGGGCTACGGCAACGCCCTATGCATGCAAAACTGACCAGCTCCTTCGCGAGGTAGTCCTGCGCGAGCGTGACGAGGATGTAGACGCCGCCAGGTTTCAAGACGTGCAGGACGGACTGCAGGTACTCCTGCGCCTCCTGCCGGTAGTCCCAGGCCTTCGCGGGCGCCGCGCCGCCGGCAGCCGGTTGCTCCTGGTCGCCGGAGATGTACGCGTCGAGGAAGCCTTTGTCCAGCACGACGTCGAAGGCCTCGGCGCCGAACTTCTTCGCCAGAGCCCCCTTGCGGACGTCCAGACACTCCCACTCGAGAGCGGAACCCAGGTGCCGGCATCGGCGGCACATGTTTGCAATGACCACAGACGAGAAGTCAACATTGACGATCGCGGAGTACCTGTAGCGGAAGAGGCCAAGAGACGAGCCGAGACGCGCAAAGAGTCATCGTTGTGCAGCAAGCGCATGCGACTCCGAACAAAAAGCTCGCGAAAAGAAGCCCCAGTGAAGACAACGAGTCTGCGTCCCTCTATGTTGCAGCGCGGTGCAGCACGCGCATGCGACTCGCATCGCCTTACCCGTCTTCCACGAGCTCTCGCGGCAATTCCGAGTTGCCGCAGCCCACATGGAGGATCCTCGATCCTGCAACCTGCGAGCCGTTTGCGGCTGGCGCAGGTGCGGTGCTGTCCGGCTCGCCGCCTGCGGCGGTTTCTTCTTTCTGTGTGCACGGCGCAGCGGTGTGGTTCGCGGCGCTCGCTTCCTGAGACTGCTCCTTCCGCCTCGGTCTGCGGCGGCCAGCAGGTGTCCGCAAGTCGAGCGAGTCGAGGATCGCCTTGTAGTCCGCGTAGCTTCCATACCACTCGAAGGCGTTGTCTCCGCGCGAGCGGAAGAAATCGTTCCAGTAGGAGCGCTTGCGGAACTCCTCGAGGCTGGCGGGCAAGAGATTCATCTTGGACGCGGCGAAGGGGCGAGGGCGCGACGACGAGAAATAGAGGGCGACTGTCGAGCGAAGACGGCAGAGAAACGGCGCAAGAAGTCAGGAATGACCGCCACAGAGACAACAAGAAAGACGGGCTCGGGAGGAGGCAAGCTAGACACACAGGCGCATCGAGCGTAAAGCAGCCGAAGGGAGACCGGTACAGATGCAGGGTAACGAATCGGCGAAGGAGCGAGGCAGCAAAGCGCCGAAGGACAGAGGCGGAAGGAGGGGAACTCAGGATCAGGAGGAGCGCTGTGAGGAGTGGGGTCACAGCCGCAGCCCCGAAAGACGAACTGAACTTGCATGAAAGCCCTCACGAAAACTAGAAGGGAGATGCGAAACACAAGAGGAGACAGTGATGCGGATCTCAGGAAGAATCAGTTGATATGGAAAGCAGGAAGGGCGGAACTTGAGCACGTGCGTCGATGCAAAGTGTCGGTACATGTGACGTTGGTGCGATCTGTTGCCAGAACCTCGACCGCAAACGACCGCGGCTTCTGGAGACCTCCGTTCTCCCTCTCTTTCCCTTTAGCCTCAAAAGCGAATCTGTTTTATTCTCCGGCCAACTGCAGGTATTTGCAGTTTTCGCGTGCAGAACCTTGCATACTCTGGCCGCGAAAAGGGCGATTGTTCGACAGCTGGTCCGTGTCCAGCATCTGCATGCGTGGTCTGCCAGCTCTTTCGGTTCCGTATCGAGAGACTTGACAATGGGCATTGGCAAGGGTCTTGTGGATAGTTGGACCTTATTGCATGGACGCATCAAGAGGGATGACAAGGCAAAGAGTAGGCTCTCGTCTTGAAAGATGTCATCTGTAACGCATCCTCCAGCCCACTTGTTTCGTGTCTTCGCGCCGCGGTTACGGTCGTTCTGCCTTGCACAGGAGCCTCGGCGTGTGCGTATGCGTTGTCCTCAATGAGGCCTATCTCCCGGTGTTTTTCGAGCGGTGCTGCTCGTATGGTTTCAAAGCGCCTAATCGGATACTGAGTTACTGTGCAAACAGCTTTCCGTTTTCCTGCGTAAAAGCGTGCGCAGGACACGCCCTTACCGGAGGACGGGGCTGTGCCCTAGGCCTTCGTCGAGTTATCCGGGATGTGGCACACTGCGTGACACGGAAAAGGCGCGATTTTGCGGGTGGCGCCTATCAGGGTTTCATACCGCTAGCAGAATTTCGACGCCTGAGGTGTCAGTGTGGAAGACACAAAATGGTTGAAAACGCACACAAGCCTGGCGAAGAAAGACACCCCCGGTGGTTGTGTGCTCGAGCTTTTCGCGTTCCAGTGTGTCGGCGCAAGAGGGGCCCCCACTTCGGCCAAATCGCCGCGCAAACACATTTCCCAACGCGGCCAGCAACACACGGGCTGCTGGTGAGTTGTCAAGTGAATATACAGCCCGAACCTGTTGGCCGCCAGTGGCTATTTTCTGGTGTATGTAGGAAATGTTGTGTCGGTTTATTGTGAATTATTCCGTCCGGTCTGACGACTTGTGGGGAAGCGTGTGTAACGCGCCTGCTACCCGTCTCCCCCCGCACGCGATCTGGCGTCGCTGCGCGAGATTGCTTCTCAATAAAGAGGCCTGCGCCATTTAGCCAGTCTATGGCGCATGTGTTCTTATCACACGTTCGTATAGTGGCGACAGCCGGCTCTTTAGTCATGTGGCACATATTTTTTGTGGACGCTAGTCATCTTCAAAAGGCGCATCACCGAGGCCTCACCCCGGTACCCGCCGCTTGTGTGTGCTAGCTGGTTCTTCGTCGCTGGTTTCTTGTCCGTCTTCCGCAGTTTCGTGCGAGGGTTGATTCCTCCCCTAATTCAACACACTCATCGGGAGGTGCTGAGAGATTGTGTTCCTGCCGTCGTCGTCGTTTCCGTTCTTTTGAAGTCGATAGGTGGCAATTCCGATGGCAGTAGCGGCCGTCTGCCTCGTCTCTTTCTGAACCCGAGACACCTTTTTCCGCTGATGATTCCCGCGTCTCTTTCGAGGATTTTGTTTTTGCCAGTACGACCAGGTGACCGAAAGTGTCTGCGGACGTGTTTCCAGAGGGTGTCTGCAGACCCTGTCCTTCGCGTCGTCAAGTGCGCCGTGTCTAGCTATAACTGGCTTCCGCCGCAGCACCACCGCATTCTCCCACGACGTATCCTGTTTGCTTCGTCAAGAGTGCGGTAGCATCTGTGTTGTCCAACCTTCTTGACTTTCGTCCGTCTTCAGCATGTCACGCACTCGCACTTTGGAAGCCCGCGCGTTTCTCAACGTGGCGGCGGAAGCTCCGGTGTCGACGGAGCCAATGCATCTCGCGCCTGGCAGCTCCTCGCTAAGCCCCGAGTGTGTTGCGGAGCTGCAAGTCCGCCTTCAGGAAACCGCCCGTTGTGTACGATCCACAGGAACCGTTAATCCTAAGAAGGAGCCCTCTGTGTACGTTGGGGCCCCAGGTATTGCCTTTGCCTTTTTAAAGCTAGCCACGATCCAGACAGGAGAGCAGAGAGAGACGTCTCTTGCAACCGCATCCCGGCTGCTCAGTCCCGAGGTTTTGGATGCGGGACTCCAGCATGCGACAAGACATCCTTCGCTCGGGCCGAGCCTGCTTTCCGGTCCCGCCGGATTCTTCCTAGTGCTTGCCCTGCAGGCGTGGAAGCCGAGTACTCCGCTCGCTTCTCAGCCTGCTGCGTACCGCAGTGCTGTGCAGTCTTACGAGAGCTACGCCAACTTCGCGATCCATGAGCTCGACTCCGATGAGTGGCTTTATGGACGCGCGGGGTACCTCTACGGCTGCTTGTTTTTGAATCACCTCGTCCCCGGTTCAGTCCCAGAGTCAGTGATCAATCAGACTGCCAAAACAATTCTCGAATCTGGGGCGGCTTACGGGCGCGAGACGGGCCTCAGCCCGCTCATGTACGTGTGGCATGACAAGCAGTACATTGGCGCAGCGCATGGAGTCATAGGGATAGTGTACATGTTGATGTTAGTGGACTCTGTGCGCCGCGACCCGAACGCGATGCGGCTGGTGAAGGGAACGCTAGACTGGCTGCTCACGCTCGAAACAAAAAACCACAACTGGCCAGCCGTTGTAGGCGGCGCAGACGACTATCTTTGTCACTTCTGCCACGGGGCGAGCGGCGCCGTGTTTGCTTTCGGCGTTGGGAGCATCGTGTTCAACAATCGCGAGTACCAGAAAGCCGCGCTCCGGGCTGCTGACTGCGTGTGGAGATACGGGCTGTTGAAGAAGGGCCCTGGTATATGTCACGGAATCTCAGGAAGCGGGTACGCTTTGCTGATGGCGTACAAGCTCACTCGCGACCCCATCTGGCTTGACAGAGCGGCCGACTTTGCGCTCAAGATGTTCGACGAAAAGCTGCAAGCGGACAGTAGAGTGCCGGACAGTCCGTTCAGCCTCTTTGAGGGGCTGGCCGGCGCCATGTGTTTATTGGTGGACCTGCTGAAGGATCCTCTCAAATCCGCCTTCCCTTTCTTCGAGCTCGGGTTTTGACAGTGTGCGTCGAGTTTGCGCAGCCAGCCGCGACAGAATTTACAGAGTACTGACTGTCCGGTATGTGAGCACGCCGGTGCGCCTGTAGTGTGGGCAGCTCGTCTGTGCGACTTCCTCCGAAACATCTGAGTGTCCAATGGCAACTGTCAGTGAACCGGCCGTGTACGGAAATAGTATCCGCTTGGCCTAGGAGGGTCTTTCACAGTTCCGCGGCACGCCCGCCGGAAAACTGTCCCTTGCCTCTAGATCTGCAGAGACCTGAAAACGTCCTCAGGGGTGAAAAACTCTTAATGGTTTATCTGCAGAGCTGGATTTCACCAGCTGCGCGTCTGTGCCAGAGTTAAGGCCTTCGGTTTGCTGGCACATGAACAGGTGGCGGGGCGGCGCATCCGAGTAGGAGCTCTCCTTAGTAGCACAAACGGCCACGCGTAGATCATATCCGTCGTAGACCCCCATCGAGGAAAGCAGTGGCGACAGGATGTAGATAAAACGAAACCAGACTAGGAAACAAGTTTAGGGCGTCGCTTTAGAAGTGAAACGGCAAGTCGCTGCATTCTGTAAGGGCCGAGTCAACGTTACTCCATGCACACAGTTGCCCTACTTCGTAGACCGTCAATTACCGGCTAGGGTGTCGCATGCGTCGCCGAAGTAGTCTACTGAGTCACGGTGCATCAGTCTCTGAGATAGACAGGCGCAGTGTCCGACGGCGCGGCGTTCGGAATTCCCAGGACGGGGCAAGCAAGCACCTGATGGACGGAACTCGGATGCCGGGGACACAGCATTTCCACTCTTCACGGCCGCCTCGAAACCCACAAAGCTGCGGCTGCCCCACGCAGCTGTCGTAGGCTCAGCCACGTGGGACGCGAGGTGTTTAATCGCTTGGAAGCATGGAAGTGGCAAATCTACGAGTGACGCGGGAGCAGCGTCAGTGTAGGAGGAGATAGCAAGGTGGTGAAGGAGATATCCTTCAGGTTCGTATTATACCCGAGAATGGACTGTCCATTCGGGCGCAAAGGGGCGTGATTTGCTTCCGCGCCCTCCCAGAAACTACGGACGCTACAAGGGTGATACATCCAAAAACCTGCATTGTCGCACCGTCGTTTCTACTAACAGTGCATGAGCGCACGTGTGCCAATAGACCATTGCTACGCGGGCGTATTCAAGTCATGTGAGGGGCGACGGCCTCCGGCCCCGTGAGATGATGGCCCAGACAGAAACCAGACGAGTGCTTCTTCAATCGCCTGTAGTCGTCAGTCAAAGCAAACAGAGCGCAGCTAAATACAGTGGCGGGCATTTTGCATGCCTGAAAACCGTGTTGATGGTTCTGGGATTTTGCCGGTGGGGGGGGGGGGGGGGGGGGGGGGGGGCGGGGGAGTGCGCCGGCATGAACGGTGGTGCCTTGCATACTGCAGATGCACGCTCGGGGCACACAAGATAACCAGTCTGCAATTTCCGTCACGCAAAGAGCTGGAATGGCTGCGAGAGCTCATGCATTAAGCAGTACAATCTCGCAGCGAAAAGCCGAGCTCCACACGCAAGAAAAACGGGACTGAACGTACGGCTGCGCCATGCAAAGTCACGCGTGTGTGCATCTGCCAGCGGCCGCTGGTTTGTGTTGAGTGGCTAGACTCTCGAGCCACACGCTGAAACCTCTCAAAACTTCTCGGGTCTCATTCAGTCCAGGTAGTCCCTCTTTAAAGTATCCGCGGTCTACTGCGCGTTGCTCGTGTCTTCTTCTGGTGTGTGTGTGCCGGCATCAATTCGTTCGTTCGCACAAGACAACTCGCGACAAAACAGAACGGCAGAACGTAGTGCTCTCCACATTGCATGATAGGCGGTGTGCATGCCCGCCAGCCAGTCTTTTCGGATTTTTTAGGGAATTTTCAGCGGCGTGTTCTCCCAGAAGATAAGTGGGTTCTCACTTCAGGGGGATTGAGAGGGGACTGTATTACAGGTTGGCCGGCAGTAGGCCCCCAGCCTTGTTCAGTGCTGCAGACTAGTGGCATGGGAGCTAATTGCAGTCCGCGGTGGCATTCGCGAGCCATCACGACGCGTCTCTTGTCCAGAGAAGCATGTCCAATGAACTCTAGAAGACCGTAGAAACTGAGTTTTCAAACGGAAGAAGGGAGAAATGTGCAAGGATGGAGACTCCTGCGGCTGTGCAGCCTGCTGCGGACGCCATGAGGGTGTGCGGCGACACTACGCCCTCTGAGATTGATCGCGGGCGATCTCTGGAAGAAGATAGGGAAGAAGACACAATCAGGTGGTGCCCAAAAATCCAACGGTGCCTTCAAGTAAGCTTCCCTTCCACGGGAAAACGGCCTCGCAAGCAGTTGTGGCTCGGCAGCCGTTGCGATGGCAGGTGGAACGCGTGCCAGACAGTCTCTGTACTGCCCAATGCAGTTCAGGGAAGCTAATCCGGACGCTCCCACGCGTTACCGGACCAACACTATCGGCGAGCTAGTCATACTCGAGCAGTGCAAACGATTCGAAGTCCAGGTACTTCATAAGCACACGCCAGCAGGACAATATGTCGCCCTACTTGATCCCCGTTTTGTTCAAGACCGCTAGCGATGTTCAATTTGACTAACCCCCCCCGCCCCCCGCCCCCCCCTCTGCCGCCATGTGAGAGACCAGGCGTTTTCCAGTGAACACGAGACGACGACATCTCGCTTATCCACAGCAGATAACGCGCACCGTATTTTCGGAGTTCGCTACTCAGGAAATGTGGGGCGTCAATCTAGGCACAGACTATGTACTTCTGGGCGTGCTGCTGATGAAGTGAAGACTTGCACGGTAGACGGGCAGGCATTTCGAACCATGCGAATGGCGTGAGTTGGGCTGTTTCTCACATGTGGCGCACATGCCATGGTTGCCACGGTTTGCTCGCAGAATTGCGATTTCGTGTTGTAGTTACACCGTGCAGTCACACGAAACCCACGACAGCTCTCACGTAGAAACACGAAAAGGAATGGTACTGCAAGGCATGGGTTCACGAATCAGACACGCAAAAGCACATTGGCCAGTCGCCGTGTTGCGGCGTGCTGCTCTCAGTTCAGGACCATATACGGTCCTAGATTTCTTTTCCTGGCTCCACCGAACGAGTTTGGTGTGCCCAAGTTTGTTTCAACTACAATACGGCCTACCAAACTGCCGTTCAAGTAAGGTGAAGGTTTCTTGGTCGACGAGCCTGACCGTAATTTTCTAACCGAGTGCTCGCAAACACAGTCCACATTGTCAATTTTGGTGCTGCCTCATGAAAACACAGGGAGTGCTACGACTACCGCGAATGTGCAGCATTTTTTGCTGACTTTCTGTGCTATGAGGAGCTCGATCCGCCGAACCAGTATCCGCCTGTACTTCCTTCGCCGTCTTCTGTAATGACCTGGCGGAAAGGAGACAGTTTTGACTACGCAGTCTTATTGTGTTCGGTCCTGATTGGGCACGGATACGACGCGTTTTGCGTCTCGGGATGCGCTCCGGAATTCATCACGCGCGTGAATCAGGTGAGTTCTGAGCGGGTTCGGGCTAAAAGGCTAAATTCCACGAGACAGAAAATGCGGGACTACAGAGATCCCATCTTTCGCAAGCATTGCAAGGTATTGCATCCACCCCTGTCTCAGACTGTCTACGGCTGACTTCGTCGACAAACGTCAGCCTCCAATATGCTGAGTCTACGACAAACGCTCCATGAAATACGACAGTCTGGCTTTCCACCCAACAAAACTGTGGCGCGCTAAGCCGATTTCTCAATCAGCACATCGCCATGCGGTCTGTCATCGGCATTCCAGCAGATCTTCTAGCTTGGAAACAGTGGCAGCCGCAGAACACCTCCATCAACAGAAGGCGAACACCGCCGACTGGAGATGTCAGGTCCATGCCCCTTTAGGGGGTGAGAGATGTCCTCACCCCTGCCTGCCTGACGTGTCCTCAAACCGCAGCAGAGTCGATCATGGGTCGACCGTGCGTGTGGCTTATCACAGACCAATGATCTACCGTCATTCTTGCGGGAGCAAATGACGCCGGAGGCGAAACCGGCTCAGAAGTCGGACTCAGCGCCATCGGCCGGCTCTGCAGACGAAGTGCCAACTAGTGCTGACGCTCCACCCGCCGGCGAACTGCGTGTTGTCCCGAGACAGGTTAGCACAAGAGAGGGACTGTCACGCAGTGTAGATGTCGTCGACATCTATCATTCGTCACGCACATTTGGCCATGATGCCAACCTACCTATCCAACCCGAGCTGCCTATCTTGAGAGAGCACTCGGCCAGAAAACGTCGTCACATGACCTCCGCCGACTGACACGTCTGTTTTTGTCGGGCGGAGCTCTCCGGAGAAGTACCCGACTGTTCGTCTCGAGTGGAGGCTGGCATGAGGCCGACCTGCCGTCGGAGGTAATGGCCGGCTAAAAGTGAAGGGCTGATGTAGCTCAGACTGTATCTTGGTCGGTCTCGCAAGTTCCGGGACAGCGTCGTCTCACTGCCGTTTGCGTCGGCCGATTCTGTTCAGTTAGCCGTCTCCCAACGTTTCGCTCCCGTGCGGAGCTCAAACAGGGGTTCCGATGCGTCAGCGAACCCGTTGTCGTGGCTCGTCGTGAAGCCCCAACGGGATGTTCTCGAATCAGTCCTGTTCGCAAAGTGCGGTATGTCTTCGCTTCCTCAGGAGGACGATGACGATGTTGAGTTTGTCGTCCCGAGGCGCCTCCCGCCCGAGTCAGGATTTCTCAAAATGCTCGAGGATGAGGCACACGAGAAAGAAGCCGCAAAGCAGGTGGGACTACCGCCCGCATGAAGCCATGTACCTGAAGATCCGCTGGTACTGGAAGCCATGAACAGACGGCTAAGACAGCCACAAATCGAGCTCAATCTTATTTGAGCTTGCTTTTCGCAGGACTGCTTGGTGCGTGGCGGCAACTGAACACCCGCGCTGCGTATATCACCATATCAAACCCATTTCACGCTCCGGTGGAGTAGATGAGACCCGTTATCCTGCGATTGTGTAACGTTGTTCCCGCTGTACTCCGCAGATGCACCGCGGCCGTCAGGCCTCCCGTAGGATCTTAAACTCTAACGATTCCTTGACAAATCTTGATCGTGGAACACAGTATCGCATGCAACCACAGGTCACTTCTGGCGCACAGGCTCTTTTTCTGCGTGTCGTCACCCTCTGATTTCTTACCGCATGCCAATGGGCACTTCTGTAGGCTGAGAGCGAACGGATCTTCGTGGATGGCGATGACTCCCTACACGGCGAAGACCCTTTCGAGGGTCAGCGGGTTCATTGCTGGGTACTAATCAAAAAGGGCAAGCGAGGAATGGAGAATGATGTATTTCTGGAACCTACGACAGGCAAGAAAACGCATTCTCCTCGGCAGCTGTATGCTCATGCTGTCGATGCCGGGCGTACGTGCGGAATCCGCAGCGATGAGCTACAATGGCCACTCCAGGGAAGCCACTCCACGGAAGGCACTCTCACTTTGCGCCCTCCATCATGACAGTGGGGAGGTCAGCATTTGTTTTGTCAGACGTAGAAACAAGCAGGTATGACTCGTAACTAACTCAGAAGGGGAGCCTCGCCACCGGCTGTCATTTATATCCTTATTGGTGGAGGTGTTTGAACTGCCCGTGCATTCGCGGCGTTGTGTCGTGCCTGCTAGGTCGGGCGTACACGTGCGTCGAAGCGCCATACATATCTGTACATTTTGTATGGAATAACGAGAACTTCTGGGTGAGGACGCTGAATGAGATGGGATTGCACGCTGAGCATCATCTTGGGGAAATACATTGCGTTCATGTTTCCTTCCTCTCATCGGTCTCCTCATGCGGAATTCCCCTCCACAAGTTCGCGAACAGGAGTCTTCGAAGGGGCCTTTTGACGGGAGTAGCGCCGAGAACAAGTTGTCACCACAGGGGACTCCTACCTTGAAAGTGATCGTAACTCAACCCAAAACCTTTGATAATGTCGCAGTCACAACCTCTCTGAAGGCGTGGCCACAGGCACCGCAGCGTCCGACAGAAGCACTCTGACATTTTTTGCTGTCCGCATGCACTGTGCGGTATCCCGAATTGATGTAGCACTGCCAGAAGTATCTACTGGGAGGCAAGCAGTGCTTGTGATCCCTGTGATCCCTGCCTAACGTGCACGGTTGAGGATGGAGTGCTTAGCATGCATCACAGCGAGTGCGAGTCGGGGTGCACACTCTGCCGTGCTTGAGGCTGTGTGCTTGTAGGTCAACATGGCAGACCGCGTGCCCGTTCGACAACTGACCTGGGACCTATACAATACCCGTTTTTTCGAGTTCATTCTTCTGAAGAAGTCCAAGGTAGGGAGGCCGTGCGGGGTGACAACGCAACGACACTCTGCGTTACGACAGGAAAATGTTGTGAACGAGAGCTTCACGGCAGCAGAGACCTAGGTTAGGACACTCAGACGCCCACAACAAGCACTCTTTGTGACTCTAAACACGCCGGGTGATGACTCAAGACCATAACGTTTGCGAGACGGTGGAAGGTGGCGGCACTGCGCCCGGAAAGCACAAACCAGTTCTTTTGGTGTGGCAATCGCAAGATTACTCTGCCAGCTGGCACATGCTCGGGAGTCGCCTACTTTCTATTCGGCACGCACCTTGCAAGTCGCTGCCTCTCGGGCGCCCTGGGGGGCACTGGCATTGCGCTCCCGCCCTGAAAGGGAATCCTGTAGCTCAGTAGCCGCCGCAAGTCCGGTGGCGGACCATACATGCTGATGTGCGTGGACAGGACCGTGGTATCATCCGCATTTCCTCCACTGCAGCCTGTTGAAGACGAAGAGGAGGGAACTGAGTTCCTGCACTTCTCCATCGCCCACCAGACGCAAACAAGCAAGGCACCAGTATGTCAGCGATGCAGCTCCTAGTCTACGCCTTGATGGCACCTGAACTCCTCAGATAAACGAGCCTCCGATCCGAAATGCGAAGGACGGGGCATCTTGTGGAGTAGCGTGTGCTCTTTCCGGCAAGGATCGCGCTGCGAAAGCGCGTTTGGCAGTGATCAACGACTACGTCGCGGAAACGCCGGAGACGGCCTGTGAGTTGTAATGTTCGCTTCAGGCTCTGCAAGCGCCAGTCAGTTGGGGCGCGCAGCTTAAGCTCACTCGCGATGACATTGTGAAGAGATACTACGGCCTCGGCAAAACAGTGTTCTACAGGAACAGCAAAGTGGAGAACTTCGCTTTGTACTCACAGGTGCGTCAGCACCCGCTACGGCCGACCTCGCGGCTTCGGTGGCGCATGAGACTCCAGACGAACAACCTTCGCCGGATGGCAGAGGAAGCGTAGATGCGCCGGTTGCGGCACATCTCGTGTGCACCCTCTGTGGACTCTTCAGCCTGACGGTCTGGTCAGGAGAGTCACCCTTTTCAAGGATGCTCAGCGAACGTTGCCGTATCAGATCTGGGAAACATTCAAGCAAAGACGGTAAACCGTACGGAACTCCTGCGCGCCAAGGCTTCTGCCTCGTTTGGGTCCGAAAAAACCACGAGCTCTGCTGCCTTTGCACAGAGAGAAGACCGAATGACATAGCTATGCAAAGACGCGGTACCACCACATTTTAATTAGTAGATATCGCCTATGTACACTTGGTTGCCACCAACGAAATAAGCAGATATTCCTAGTTGCTGGTGCCTGTCGTCGACTCACCAAAGAAAGCCAGTAAACACCAACTCTGCCTGGCGAGCTTGGAGTCAAGCGTGGCGCGCATGCCGGGTGCGCCAACACAGCAACACCAACCCGTCCTCCAGTGTGGTTTCTATAATGAGCCGCTTGCCTCGGTTGGAGATTCGCGCGCACCAGAGGAGGCATTGAAGCTCTATGTCTCCGCAGCAAGTGATATCCGTGAACCCGTGGCGGATTCCCTCCGCTCACGAACCACATTAAGAGTCCTCGGTGCCGCCTCCATGCCTCAGCGACTGCATGTACGAGCGTGTGCGGTATCCGGACGAAAGGAAAGTCATGGAGCGGTACCTTCCCGGAACGCCCAACAGTCTGAAGGAAGTGATTGAAGTGCGTCATCTTATTTTCCTCCAGTCTGGTCCTCCTGCACAAAGGCCGCGATGTATTCCGTATCACAGTGGCTGAGGAGCTGTTGTATCGAGCATGTGTCGTACTGCGCCCACAAAATTCATCCGAAGCTGGCGAGGAGGCTGGGTACATGACACTGACCGCGTTCGGTGCCTGCAGTGTGGCGATGAACAACTGCGCAAATAGCCGGGCTCAGAACGCACGGTTTTCTACGGGACACGCGTAACGCGTAGAACCTTCACTCGCAGCGGCTGCCTGTGTTAGACGCTTGAGTTCGCTGCGGTTGCTCTCTGTCAGCTTATGTGTATTGTTTCATAGTAAGTTGACTTCTTGCGCGTTCGGTAACGGTGTTGCTCAGGTGGAAGCAGTGAAGAGGGAGCTGGTTTTTTATAAGTCTAGGTGAGCAAACTTGCCAGAGTACTCTCATCGCCCTCCTCAAAAGCACAAGCTACTCGAATCCCGTGGTCGACAGAGAGTGTTAAATAGAAACCGCCTCCGTACAGATTTCCTGTGACGCCAATCCTTTGTTTGCGTCATTCCGTTGCTCTGGCGCTCCGAAGCCGAACTGCTCGCGCCAACGTAAAACACGCTAGAGGTTTTGTCAGGTGCGTATGACGGTAGAACACCCAAAACTGCTGTCTAGATGCCGGAATGTGTGGCGATCCGGTTTGAGGTGTCTGAGTCTGTCACAGGCTGGACGGTCTGATTCGACATGTGGAGGTAAGAGATGTCTGTAAAACCGAGGCAAGAGGAGTTACACTTCGCTTACCTGCCGTCAACATATCCGACGCTGTGCGATCGTCCTTCACGGGTGACGCCTGCACTCCTCCAAGTGCGATAATTTCAGAACGGGGGGACACCATCCTCTGTGCTTGCTCCGCGGCGCCGGTGTCCCGTGAGTACAGTATTGATCTTGGGGTTGTGCAGGTGATAGGGGTAAAAATGTTTGAGGAGTTCGAGGACCGCGAAGATCGCCGAACGTATCAGTCAATCACTTTAGGAACGGATGAGGACAGTTCGCGCGAAAAGATTCGGGTAAGCATGGAAACTCTGGTTTACGAAGCTGGTAGTTCCGGCAGCACGCTTCACTATGGATGCGGTGCCTAAGCCCTGCTAGGGCAGCCGGTCGCTTCCATGTTCTCAGCGCGTGAACGGGTAGGTCTATGCGGGTGCTGGTTCCCGTGAGATTCAATCGTTTCATCTTCTCAGTTTCAAGCTGCAAACCCCGTTTTGTCGCGACCGGAGCACAGCCTAGAGTGATTTCGTGGAGTGTGCAAAAAAGTGGAAACTGACATACAAGCGGCTGCCCTACCGTCCTTCCTCAATATGTCCTCAGATGATCACTGGAATGATGCCCATTGTTCGCATGTCAGAGAAATTCGCCAGGGACCCTTCCGTAAGGCTACAGCAACTCGGCGGGCAGTGATACCGGCATCCCATGTAGAGCATGTAGAGGGAAGAACCGGACGGTGAAAGACCGTGCTTGAGTAAAGCGCCACATACCCATACTGGTGCTCACGAGAGGATGGAACCGAGACACTGATGCATGCTTGGGCGCCTACTCAGCGAACGTCCTTTGCACACGAATCTGTCTTCTCATCGCATTGGTTGCTTTGCTGGATGTTTTCCGGGGGGGGAGGGGGGGGGGGCTATGTTTCACTAAGTGATTCTACACGGTGGAGCCACTTGGCTGCGATGGAGCCATATTGTTTGGGGGAACTTCGTGCAGAAGGAGGCGAAAGACGACGAATACAAGATCGTTTACTTGCTGGGGGAGGGTCGCGTACGAATAAGCTTCCACCATGCTGACGGTGCGATCCTCCAGCCAGTCCTGATGCTGAAGCGGGTAGGTTCGTAAGTCGGCGCCAAGAGCATCAGTTTGTGGAGGGCCGTCATATATACATACATATAAATATATGTAGGGGAGTTGCCTTTTACTCTGGCGTGCCAAGCTGGTTAGCCCACTTGACTAAGAAATGAGGGGGAAGGAGAGGTGAAGGGACTGCTCGAACCCGCCAGCGCCTGTGCGGCCAGAGTGTAGGACGCATGTATTGGCTCCGAGCTCCATCAACGGGGACTCTGTGCGGCAGGTGTTTGCATCGACAGAAGCAAGCGACGCTGGAGGTCGATGAAGAGTACATGGCGTTCGTCAAGACGTTCAAGCGCAGGGTCCTCACCGAAAAAGAAGTTAGTCCTCAAACGGTATTTCTGTGTGCCACCTCATGCCCATGCTCCACAGAGAGCCGCAATTGGCGGTCCGCCGGCAACCAGGAAGTCTGCGGATTTTCGGAGCTCTAGCAGAGATGCGCTCATCCAGAGCGCGGACGATCAGCTCTCCACTACCATTTTATGCGTTTGGTCATGGGAAAAAAGCCTCGTAGGCCATTTTACGCCCACGCCGCAGCGGCGCCGTCGGCGTCTTTCTGTCACAGAATCAATGCAGCCTGAGACAACGCTTTCTTGCGCGCACGGGTGCAGATTCACCGCTACCTCATGCGCCAGAAGGAGATGGTGATGCGCTTCCGGAACTTCGTGGTGGATCAAGCCTACCAAATTCACGTTGTAAGCGGCTTCCCGTCAAACGCGCCGCCAGGCGAGACCGCACGAGGACATCTTCGTGGTTCCTCTTCTCCAGCGGGAGAGAACACCAACGGGCTCGTGCTAAGCGGTGTGGCAGCGCGAAGAATTCAATCCCTGAACACTCTGAAACTGCAGCATTTTTGTCTCAGAGCCACAAATCGCCTGCGCGTGCTGGGTTCTTGCATGCGCGCCTGGGGATGCCTTCAGTGGCGCGGCCAGCAAGAGGCGGCCATCACAGCGGCACGTGAGCTGGAGGAAAAACATTTGCTGGCTCTCCGCGAGGGGGTGGCTGGAGCCTCACGTCCGCTCTTCCCAAGCAGCGAACGTGGAGCTCGCGCAGCGTATGGTAGTGACGCAAACGGCGCTGCGGACGCTGACAAGCCGAACGCGCAGCAGACGGAGGAAGCGCCGAGGAGACAGAACGCAGAAGAAAACGCTGGACCACCCATCTATACAAAGCACACTCTTCAGCCAACGGTTTACGACGCTGCGAGGGAACTACTGAAGACCCACACCGACGAAAAGGAGGCTCGCGAAACGAAACAGAAGAAGAGAGAAAATGAGGAGGTAGCGCTGACTCAGCACCGCCAGGTTAAGGGGCCTGGCACGCTGAAACGCAGGAAAGCAAGCTCCGAACTAGGACACTCGGCGTGGATGTGGCTCTGCTGCTGCGCTCAGATTGACATTCTGGCTCCTTACTTCATCGAATTCAGGGGTAAGAAAACTACAGAACGGCCGCAGAGCATCTCTGCCAAGCCCGCGCCACTCGAGGACTGTCACCTGAATTGTGCTTGTCTAGTCTGACCTGTTCCACCGCCAGGCCGACCTCTTGACGCCGCCACAGCTGAGCTCATTGCAAAGCGCTGCAAGAACGACATGCGTGTAAGCAGCGACGCCGCGATCCATCAGCGAGAAGCCGTCGCGTTTGCACAACCAGCTTCCATTGCTCGTGTAGGCGCGGCAAGGCACCTCACCCCCTGAGCTGCTGCACTCAAATCCTCAGCCGAACTCTCCGTAGATATTCACAAATTGCCAGTCCCACACCTGCCGTCGAAGACCACACAAAGCTGGCGCAGTCTCTTTTATGCGGATTCCCCTTGTGATCAGAAACGGATGCTGCACCGAGCTGCTGTCACTCAGCAGCGCCTTCAGGAGCAGCAAGAGAAACTCAGGCGTCTGAAGGTGCGTCGAGGCCGTTCCGGGCCGCAAAAGAGGCACGGGAGGCTAGCATCCTGTTGCGGGTTAATAAGATCAGGAAGGGCGCGGGAAGAGCGGCAAATGCAGCCGAAGAAGAGCCCTGTGTGAGGGACGCGGCAATCCACCTCTTCCGCCGCCGTGCGTAGTAGAATCGCAAAACCTATTTTGAAGGGTTGCTGCGTTACCGGTGCTGGCTGCTTACGCGTTGGGTGTGCTTTCGGTCGCACTGCCTGGTTTAGTCCGCGCCTCTTCAAGCCTCAGGGTTGCGTGTCTTACTCTCGTTGCAGTTCAGGCCGACGGAAGCGTGTCTCTTTGGTCGTTTCCCTTTCGAGTCCATTTGCTGTGTCCGTCCTCCTGATCTGTACGCTGCAGGAAGCACGGCAACGGCGCCTTAAGGACACTGGCCATGATACGGGCTTCCTCAACAAGGAGGAGGAGGAAGGCATCAGCCTCGAGGAACAGCAGAGCGAGGTTGTGTTCAAAATACGCATCTTGGAGCAGCGACTCCATCGGAATGAGACGCAGGTACACGGGCTGGAGAGTGGCGGCCTCAGTCCGCTCGAAGCCAGCCAGCGGCCACGTCTTCTTGAGCGTCTAACCGGGCGACCTGCCAACGGAAGGCCGGAAACTCGGAGATTCCACACGATTCAGGTTGAGGGTATCTGCCTCTGTGCTCCCTCGCCGACGCCTCTGCATATAGTATAGCTCAGTCTGCGGCTTCGTAGAAGCCAAGAGAAAAACATCTTAAAGTAGCTTCCCCGGACGACATACCCCGGCGGTTGTGGTGTGCGCTTGATAGACACGTTGTGACGAACGCTTGGCCGCCGGGTTCCTGTTTCTGCAGGCGATCGCGAAACTCAACGAACTGGAGCACCTTCTTCTGACCGACAGCCGCCTCGCTCCCATGTGGTCGCGAGATACTTTCGGCTGAAGCCGTGTTTTCGTGTTGCATACTCTCAGGGGAGCATGTCCCTCTGTGGAAGCGCCTCGTCGGGCTCCTCGCGCCAGAGAGAAGGCCGCAAGCGCCCCTCGGCCCGGCCGTCAGCGCCAGACGCGAGCCGCACTGCATTCGCGGACGCTGTTTCCGCGGTCGCTCCTGTGCCATTTTCTTCCGCGGCGGCCAACGCTGGTGCCGACATAAAGTGAAAAGCTCCGCGTTTTCCCGTGAATGTCCGCGCTCGGCCGTTTTTGGAGAGGCGGTTGACTGAGTTTCAATTTGTACGTTGGTCGATAAGCGGGATCGCTGGTTTCGGTTCAGCAAATGGACATACACCAGATACAATAGAACACAAGAATAGGGCGCGTGCAGCACGCACAGCAGGAACAGACGCGTTCGATAGCGCATTAACGGACACAAGGCTGCCACCACCTGTAAAGGTTGGTGGGGGGCCACAAAAACCAATCGGCGGTCCGAGCTTTCCGCACAATCTAAATGCGGACATCCAACCAGGCGCCAACTCCAGCACAAAACCTCTGTACGTAGAGTGAGTGGACGGCAGAAATTGGACGTTCCCTAGAGGCGTAGTGCCTAAAGCGCACGAAGGAAATCCCGGATGCGGCGCTGCAACGTACACAGGCCTGAAACCTCTCAGGCTGGCCAGACACGCGTAGTCACAGTCAACTGGAAGAAGAACTGCGCACGAATGCGAGAACCTGCCGACCTACAGTACCATACACTGAACCTGAAACTTGACAACCGTGGCTCATTCTGCTCGGTCAAAAAAGCTGAAATAAAACGGGAGTGTTCCTGTGAAAGCGTCGGGCGGTTCATAGGGAAAAGGCTGAAGGAAAACCAACACGGCGAGACTCGTATACACTGCGTAGCATCTATATACTACGTTAAATGTGAAGTTCTGGCACGAAACTACAATTCGAAGTATCCGTCAGCGCGGACTAACGATTCACGATTGTGATACGCCTCGGCTTCCACTGGGGGTCCTACAAAGTGGAACAAGAAGACGTTGCTAAACGACTGTGCCAGCAGCATCGCTGCTGCCTCTGTCACATGTCGCCATCCACGCTGTGCAGAATATACTTCACAAAGCCGCTGCGGCCGCGACACACACACGAAGGTGAGCTCATGCGTGCATTTTGCTGGAGCAATACGCCGGATTTGGGCTAGCGAACAAACCACCCTCCACTCGCCTTTCCCATGCTCTAGCGTCGCGTGCTGCGCAATCTTGACACGGCGAAAGATTCGTCGACCGATCTTGAGCCCTGAAACCGGCCGTCACCCTACGCGAAACCTGAATACTTCCACTACGTCGCCACCACCGTCTCGCTTATTTCTAGAACTACTTCCTTGACATGGCCGGGTACCAATCGCGACTCGTTTGTCGCGACCACGCTGCCGGTACTGTCGATCGGCTTACCCCTCTGGGGTTGCCTGGCGCAGCACAGTCGCTGGCGCATACCAATTTACGCAAAATTCTCTGCAGGTGCGTCGAGTAGCGACACCGCAAGAATGGCCTGCATCGGGGAAGCACACCCATCCACACCATGGATATAAGCAAGGGCTCGTCTATGCCCACCACGAAAACCGAGCTGACGCTGTGGCCATTCGCAGGGCTGCCCGCCGTCGTAAACTAACAGGACCGTCGCTATCTTAGTGCCGGTCAACTTGCGCAGAGGCATGATAACTCTGCTTATAATTGAAGGGATGAAGGGGTGTGACAAACTAAGAAGACAACGTCGCTACACTACAAGGACTCAGCCACTTCGGTTTCGGTGACGACGCGCAAAACCGCCTCTCCGCGTCAAGGGCTTACCTTGGTGCTTCGGAGCTTCGCACCTGCAGCGCCCACACCTTTTTCTGGCACATACTCAAGGCACTCCTTCCCTGTTTCCACCGACCAGAGCTTGCACGACGCGTCTGAACTTGCAGTGACGAGCATTTTGCCGTCGCGGCTGAATGTGCAGTCCCACACCCACCTGCAGCATGCAGCCCAAAACGGGAAAGCCAAGAGACACCACAATATGTACATTTTCTGTTGCGACTGGCCAGATGCGGTAGTTCTCCGACGTGCTCCGTTCAGATGAACACGAAGGCGACACGATGAATGCCGCACCGTCCGCACTCTAATTCCCCGTGGTAACCACGGTCAACGAATGGCGGAAGAAGCATTCATTATTATGCAGTGTCTTAGGAGAGGTACTCTAGATATCTAAAATCGTACTGTAGATTCTTGATGTCAACAGCTGAGTTACAAAGAGGCCATCGCATTGAAAGTGTCAAAGGGTACAAAACAAGCCTCTTTCAGTGCACGTGGTTGTGTGCGACAAACGCCACTGCCTTCGGCAGATGAAACGGCCTGAATCTCGCCCTTCAAGGCACCCTGCTCCTGGCGGTGCCTTGCTGCGGCACCGTGGGAACCTCATGGTCGCGGATTTGCTAACTTGAGGCATGAAATTCGAGCTGCGCACAGGCGATGACAGAAATGGATGCCCGTTCTTGTCCTGTCGGTCACGACTGGAAAGTGAATGCTAACCGTTCGTGCCCGATAAGTTCGCGTTCGCTCGTCCACTCGCCGGCGCCCTCCCGTCTCCAAATGATGCAGATGCCATCGGCCCCTGTTGTCGCCATTCGCTGCACCCACTGGCCCTCTGGTTCGTTCTCCTCTAAGTCACCCTCCGGTGCGTCTCTGGGGGACGGGCTCGTCTGTCTGCGTTCTCCGGAGGATGCCGGCGTGCGGTCCTCCTCTGTGGAGCCTTCTTGCTTCGCGAAGTGGCTGAGCTCGTCTTCCCACGTGGAGCGATTCTCGTCAAGCGGCGAGTGCCGCGAGTCGCTGGAGCGGCAGCGGCGACGTCCGGCGTCATCTCCGTCCCTCCGCTCGTCCATCTCACCTAGATGTGTGCATTTGTCGCCCTGGTTAGCGGGAGGGGGCGGCTCTTCGCCGCCGACCAGCGTCTCTACGCGGCCGCGCCCGTCCGCGGAGACTCCCCAGACATACCACCCTCCAGTCTGGAACCGCTGCTGCCGCCAGTCGCCTGCGTGCTCGAGGTGGGGACGCTGCCACCAGGACTTGCTGCCGCGCTGCTGCCACCACGCGCGACCACCAGCCTCCTGTTGCCACCAGGGCTTCGCGCCACGGAATTCTTGCCACCACTCGCCGCCCCAGCGCACCTGGTCCGCCCACGCCGACTCGCGATCCTTTTCTCCCCACAGCGCCTCGTTGCGTTCGTCCACCAGGTGCTGCCACCACACGCCCCCGCCGCGCTTCCGCCACCATTCGTGTGCATACTTTTGCTGCTGCCACCACGCATGCGCATACTGCTCCTGTTTCCGCTTCGCACCCAGCTCCTCCTGCGCCTCGCGCCGCATGCGGGCCGTGCCTGCCGAGAGCGGCGCGGACTCGACGCGCGGCGGCACTGGATGCAGGCCTGGGCTGTAGTGACAGCTCAGCACTGCACGCACACACACACACGCAGCCACACGACAGGCGGAAGATTGCCCCAACGTCCTGCGACGAGGACACGCCGCCTCGCCCCGTGCGCCGCGCCTGCGGCAAAGCGACAAGCTCGCGCACGGCGGTAGGGCCGCTGGCAGTCGCAACACCCAGCTCCCGCATCTCGCTTCGGTGTGGGGCCCCGGCATGCAGGGCTCGAAGGCAAGGCAAAAGCTTTGCAGATCTCAGTGTGCACGAGTGTCTCTGTTTCCTACTGAGGGGCTGTAAGGTCGCTCACCGTAGTTCGGGCCGTGGGGAAAGAACTGAGAACGAAAGCTCAGGTCCACTGTTTGTGACAGAGACGACGTCAGAGAAAAGGTAGTCAAGGAGCCGTACTTGGTGATGGCGGCAATCTCGGAATCAAGCGCGTTGGCCGCAGCGATGGTTATCCCCTGCGGCCGAGCTGGCCGCGCGAGCTCCCTGCCAGATGAGACGACAGAGCCACACCACAGACGAAAGGTATGGCGCGGAGTTCTGCCCGAGGCCGCGGCCCGCGCAGAGACGCCTCTTTCCAGCGGGGAGTGCGGCGGAACGAAGACGCCTACCAGCGACCGTGCCGGCGTCTACGCAGACGCTTTCCTCTGCTAACAGGTGAAGCGTCGCGCGGTGGCACAAAGCCCGCAATCTCGGCCGTTTCAGAAATGTCCATGTAGCGCGACACCAGAGCCTCCGGCGGCCTCTCAGGCCTTCAACCCGCACCTATCCGGACTGCAGCCGCGGACAGAGTTATTCGAGTGAGGCGTGCTTCAGGGCGTCTTCGGCTTACCAGGAGGTGTCGCTTCTCAGGTCCCACGCCCTCAGGGTGCCATTCGCGTCGGCCGTAACGACTTGGTGGGGGACGGCAGATAGAGAGACACCCAGGACGGCGTTCACAGCGACGCCTGGCTCGTTCTGAAGAAGCATCTGATGCCGTGGCGCGCGCAAGTCCCAAATGCGGCACGTGGCGTCGTCGCCGCAGGAGCACAGAATCGAGGACGCGCCCGTGGCGCCGGCCTCCCCCTCGCTTGTCCCTGACGCAGAGACATAGCCGTTGCTAGGATCCTGAACACAGCATGACGCTGCTCCGAAAGTTTTCGCTGAAAAAAAAACAGCTGCCCTGCAAGAAGGGGGGGAGGGTGGCCCTGGCTCTCTCAGATAGAAGCAGGCGTCGCACGAAAGCGGAACGCCGAAGAAACGAGACATGCAGGACTTAGCACGCTCCGTGCCAATGCTGCTGCAAGGGGCAGTCGATGTGGACTACAGTGCGTCGCTTGAGCTCACGCCACACAACGGGAGGACGCGTCAGCGATTCTCTGCGAAGCTAAACTCGGCAGGGGCGTCTCAAGCTAGTCGGCTTGGAGTTCGCTCATGACTTTACCAGCCTGCAGGAGACACCCCGCTCCCTAGCCTCAGTCGAGCCAGCCCAGATGAACGAAAAGCATTCTGCCAGCTGCGAGGGCGAGTGCCTTCGTCGAAAGCCAGTTGTGAAAAGCTCACCTGATAAGGCGCGCGCTGTGAAGGCTCGGGCAAGAATATGACGCCCCTCACGTTTCCTTCATGTCCTGAAGATCCGCACACGCGACCCCAGTGCAGTTGCACACAAACTGGAACACCCGTTGGTTAGTCTCCGACGGCCAGTTGAACACCTTCGTACCTCCGCATGAAAACAATCCACGTATCAGTCCTCACTCGTGCCCTCCTACGTTTGACACGGTTACAACAGAAAGGGAAAGGCGGTTGTGTTGTGGAGAGGCATGCTGCTGATCTTTCGGCGGCCGCCCTGCGTAGGCAACGACACAGAGAGGGCCAGGTGCGCCCT
This sequence comes from Besnoitia besnoiti, assembly GCF_002563875.1. Classification (NCBI taxonomy): domain Eukaryota; phylum Apicomplexa; class Conoidasida; order Eucoccidiorida; family Sarcocystidae; genus Besnoitia; species Besnoitia besnoiti. The sequence goes on along the minus strand of NC_042361.1, from coordinate 1,945,484 downwards.
CCACCGACCCGATGGCGCAGGTGGACGCCAGACGTGGAAGCACCGGCGACGAGCGACGGCGGACATCCCTTACGAGTGGGCGCCTTCGTGGGGGGGGGGGGGGGGGGGGTGGTTCAGACCTTCAGACGGCGAAATTCTAAACCCTACCTTGAAGTCTGGCGCACGGGGGGACGTCGTCGGAGCGTTCGGCCAGCGTGCCGATGTCAAAAACAGTGATGGAGGGGTTGCCAGCAGCTGCGACGAGAACGGGGTCGTTCTGCGCGGGCCAGCGCGAGTCAGGATCCGCCGCAAGCAGCGGAGCCGCATGACGCGCTTGGTCCGACGCGCTGCTGGTGGAAGACGCGCCCAGGTCGGCCTCGGACTCGCAGCTGCGGGAGGGGGACGGGGCGGAAGGGACAAGCTGCGACGCCGCGAGGGCGTTCACCTGCTCATCCGCGAGCTTCAGAGTCGCCACGCATGCGCCCGTGACCGCGTTCCACACAAAGAGGCACGTGTCCAGCCCTCCCGCCACAAGGACCGGATACGGAAGCGTCACCTGCCACGGCGGGGGAGGGTAGGGGAGGCGACACGGCCATCTGATAAACGCACGCGAGGACGCGCGCACAAAACGAATGCAAGGAAACGACGATAAAGAGCCAAAGGAGTAAAGCGTCACGCGCAAACGCAGGCCTCCACGCTATGTCTCTGCGGAACAAAGCACAAGTCGAACATGTTTCGGAGAAGGTGAGACACAGCTTGGCGGGGGGGGGGAGGGGGTGAGCGGCAGGGGTATTCTTGTGGCTCTACACGGCGATGGACTTGCCGAGAAAAAAACGAGTCGTATGGAGCTCCAGTTCGCAGCCGCGTGTTCACGAAAGGAATCCTGTTGCATCGGACGCGTGACGTCTGGCGCCAAGACTCCCAGGGGCGCACGGGACGGCCGACGAAGGCTGGGGAGTAGTCATGGGCCTAGAGTCCAAAAAATCGCTCCATCGGAACATGTGCAGGCGGAGATACGGGGATGCGAATCCGCAAGCAGTCGGTCAGCAGGTCGGCTTGTGTCGGGGCGCATCGAAACGGAAATCTGACCGGCGATTTCGCGGGGGGAAAGCTCCACAAAAACTTGCAGGCGGCGGAAGTCGCCTTGTTCTACGAGGCCACCGGCGTAGTCGCCTCCTCTGATACGAAATCCCCGCGGCGACGCTTGAAACGACAGAAAAGCTGCGACGGAGAGCAGAGGGATTCTCTCGACGAAGCCGAATGCAAACAGGGTCAGGGGACCCGTGCGTAACCCGCGCAACCCCTGGCCTCCGCAGTCCCCTCGGTTGCTGCAGCACCTAGAGCCCCCCCTTTTAGAACTTTGGTCTTCCGCAGTCAACGGGGCGGAGAGCCGGTTGCATTTTGACTCTTTTCTACAAAATATTGTTTACATTAATGGAGAGGCGGACACAGGGTCACCGCAACTACGCCTGACGGGGCATGCGCGCCACGCCCGAGGAGGAAAGCAGTTCCTCGGTAAGAAGGCGTTCAAGATTGTAGAGATCTTACACTCGCGCATTCTACACGTAGGAAAGGAACTACCTCAACTGTTGAAAAGATGCAAGAGCGGTTCGACTAAAGGCACTGCAGGCTGCGGTGGACGCCGTCACGCATGCTCGGAAGCAAGCAGGGAGCTGGCGCATAGCCACACGCAGCAGCGCACCCGGGGCTCCATCACGAGGAGCGCTCTCGGCGTTGCCACTCAGAAGCCCATTTCGAGGATATCACTTGAAAACTGAACTTAAAATAAAGCTCCGCGTTCCTCGGTTCGAGGTGCATTGCATATGTGTGAGGATGAAGTCGTGGTAACGGGCTAGACGTATGAAACCTGCGTTATTGTGCGACATAGTGGTGGAGACAGCGCCACGCTGCTCTCGTGGCCGCCGTGCTCCCGCCGTTCGCCCGCATTTGGAGAGGTTTTGGCTCTACGCACCCGTCGCCTGCACTAGGCGCGCGGGAAGCATGTGGTGACAAAGCAGCTGCGGCGACCGGATGCATTTATCCAACCCGCCAGGTAAATCACAAGGAACACCAAGCCCAAGTCATTAGGCGTGGAGCTTCGCATAGGCATCTGCGGCAGCAGCAGTGAAATAATGCTTCCGAAGCAAGACAGCTTGTTAAGTTGGGTCACTCTAAGATGTGCAGTCTCCAGGCAAAATGAAACATGATCGCGACGTAGGGGAGTTTGCGAGTTGAGGGCGCATCTGGCGTACCATTCGTCCTGGGTGGTTTCTCGCCAAAAGCGTCTTGCCAGAGAGGTTGAGAAAGCAGATCTGCATGTGCTCGTGGACAACTCCGTGCAATTGTAGAAAAACGACCCGTCCGCTTGTTTCTGTAACACTACAGCTAGGGTCGGCAGATGGCCGATGCTCCTGGCCACGTAGAATCTCTCCAGAAACTGGCACACCGGGCCACCTTCACGTGACCCCCACTGGCATGTGCAGTTTACAAAAACCAATTGAAGAGGTGGAGAGAGGCAGAACGAAGGACAGGAATCTTACATAAAGGCTCTCTTTCGCAGGAGAACGGCAAAACGTTGGAGACGTGGAACCCTTCTACTGTGCGTTTAGCTTCGGCCCCATGGACAGTAGTGCTTCGTGTCCTGCCTGGGACCGGTGTAGCCCAGCTTCAAAGAGTGCGACTGCCAGCTTAAGCCGCATGTCTCGAAGCAGATTCTCTGTTCCGTAGCTGTGGCGGACTCCAAAGAACTGGATTCTGGCGGGTTCGGGAGCCTCTTCTGTGCGTTCCTGCTTCGTTGCCTCAACGCGCGCCCGGCTCGAGGCAGTTTCTGACATCATCCTCGACGGATCGCTCTCGACGACTATACCAAACCTTTCCGCGGCCCTCCGGATGCGTTCCACAATTTCTTGCTGGCGAGTGAGAATTTGCCGGCGTCGCTCTTCTCTCTGCTGATGCTGCCATGCATCCATTTCCCTCCGGCGTTTGACTCGAACTGCGTTGCGCCGCCGAGCTGCCAGACACCGCGCGGCTTCCTCGCAGGCCTTTTCCTCCGCCGCAGTCATCTCCCTTCGGAGTTGCTCAGCTCTGCGTTGCACATAGCTCTGCACCTTGAGTCTGGCGTCCTTGAGACGCTTGCGTTCCCGAGCGTCTATAAGATCCTGTTGCTCTGCTGCGCGAGCTCTCTCCTCGTTTTCGGCTTGTTGCCGAACTCGCTCCTTCTCCTGGAACGCCGCCCGTTGGACTTCAAGCCTCGCTTGAAGCGCCGCAGTCTTCTTCATGTGCTGTACTCTCTTCATTTTCTTCGCCTTCGCTTGGCCAAAGCTGCGAATGGCATCTGCCCTGTGTTCCTTTGCGGCAGCCAACGCCTCGACGCGAGCTGATGTGAACTCCCGCCAGCGGCCCATGCGTCTTTGCTGCAGCAGAGCTATCTGTCGGTAGATCTCGATCGCTTCGCGGAGGAGCTGAGGAGTGGCGGTACGAAATTCGAGCTGCAAACGCTTAAGCAGAAGCGACCTGGACGCACCCGGATACGCGAACTGATTGCAGACAAAGGTGAAGCGATCAGTCACCATTTGAAGAGGTGTCGCTTTCTCGGGAACAACCAGATTGTCAGAATGCGACTCTGCTTCCGGTGCCTGTCCATCGTCAACCGCTGCTCCAGGATTCGACTGGTCGACGGTCTCGGGTTGCGTGGTAGTACTTTTCGCCATCAAATCTGTTTCCTGTCTGACCGTCTGTCCTGCCGCGAATTGACTGTTAGCCAGCGAGCCCATCGACACAGCGGAACTCCAAGGTAACTCCGCCGAGTCACAGGAGCCGCTTCTCACGGAGGGTCGCACGCGCCGGCAGGAGTCAGTTTCCCAGAGGCTGCATAGCATGCTCATAAGCTCTTTCTTAGTGTTGTTAAGCGAAACCAGCTTCTGCCTATAGATATCCTGGTCCTTTTCGTAGTCATCTTCAAGGCGCTGAAGTTCCTCTTGGTAGCGGACGGCGACCTGGACCATGTGTGACGAAGCGTGGCAAGCATCATCACGGAGGCAGGAGTAGCAGGAGTCGACAAAAGTCTCTTCTTCTTCAGTAAGTTCTCCGGGATCGAGTTGCGATAACACGTTCTCTATCTGCGAACTTCCTCCTCTTCGGCTGGAGTCTAAAGGAAGGGTGAAGGCGCCGTTTCGTGGCTGGAGGATGCGCCGGAGAGAAACTTTGCGTTCATGTACTTCTTGCTGAGCGGCAATGCACGCCGTCTCTAGTTCGTGTCCGACCGCGACGACCATGAGTCCATACTGCTCTAGAAGTTCCGTGAAACCAAGGACTTGTAGCCGGAGTGACGGGGGGCTGTTTAGATCTGCAGCAGAGTCGCTGCATATTGATGACTGTGATGTGAACATGTGATCCGTGAGACTTGTTGTTGTGCTGCAGCAGGTGCTTCCTGAAGTTACTCCAACATAATTTCCTTTCTCCTTTGGACTGGCTCGTGTGTTGTCGTATCGTCCCGGCCGAAGATTCCCCGGAGCAAGGTAAGCTGGGGAGCTACCAGTACTGTGCACCTGAGGTGTTATACTTCCAGCATCTCGATGTTTTTTGCTCCGGTTGATGCCATCGCCAAGCTGGGCGGCAATTCGCCTCCCCAGTTTTGCTAGCATTACCGCGTTCTCAAGCAGTGTGTCGGCGCTCTGTAGCTCTTCATAATCGCTGTCAGTTTTGCACATGGCATCACCGCAGTCTGGAGGCGATGAAGTACACACTGCAGATCGTGGCAGTTTTACTTCGGCTACCGGTTCTGGCGGAGAGGAGCAGTGCCCGTTATAAGTCTCTCCCACGCTCTCATGATCCTTCACTCGCATACTCGGTATTTCAGGCACAGACTCGACCAGGCTCTCCACGAGGCGCTCATAGCGCTGAAGGGAGGCTTCCTCGTTGCGCCGTAGCTGATGGAGGTTTGACGCAAAAGAGATCCATTCCGTTTTCTGCTCACTGAGGGTGGTGGAGCTCTGGAAAGAGTTCATGGTCGCTTCCAGAGCCTTGAGCTTGGCCGCGCTGCGTCGATCTGCCTCTCGCGCCTCAGTGACGGAGAATGCGTGCGAACGCAGTCGAGTCGAACTCATTTTAGCTGCTTACCAGTCTCCCCCCAGAACGAATACTCCAGGTCCGCTTTCCGAATCGCTGAAGGACCCGGACGTGGACATACAAGTGAGACATTCACGCGGACATGTGGGAAGCGACAGCGCCTTGCAAGTTCCGCGTTGTTTTGGGTAGGAGCAAATGAGAGTGGAGGCTGCGCAGTAACTTCGTCTCCGCAGACTATCTCACTTAACGGAGCCTACCAACAGCACTCTTGCATTTTGAGCAACGACCCTAAACTGCAGTGTCGAGCCTCGGTTCACTTCTGTACGACGTGGCGATGCGTGTTTTGTGTACCTTCCCTCCTTGTTTCTGCAGCGCGAGGTCGACCGCGCGGCTCGTTGCCTTGACAGTCTCGGGAGTGGTCTTTCAGCGAGTGATTGCACAAAAAAGGGCTGTGGGGCTATGCAGTCCCACGGGGTTTTGGACTTGGAACGGGGTTCGGTGAACTCTGACTGAATGTGTTGTAGCAGCTGAGAAAGATCCGTGACCGTGGCAAGGTACGAAAGAGGGACTCTGTTGAAACAGCGAGCCTTCGCCCCACATATCCGGTCCGCAGAGATCAAAATCGGGGTTTTGACCCGTGGCGGCTCTCACAAGATCTACTACTTGTGAAAGAACGTACAGTTTTCTTCCGGCTGAAGTTCAGTCAGCTTCGTTGCCGTGACATGCTGTCTTCTACACACAGGGATATCGTGAAGACGGCAAATGGGGTAGGCACCCCATTGCTCGGCGGCGCAGTTTGTCCGCTTAGCTCTACTTTGTCGCGGACCGCCAGTGTCCTGATACCGCGTTTGCATTCTGGAGGCACTGCCACTTCATGACTTAAGAGATCCGAGAGTGCCTTTTGTAGGTAATCGGCTTCTATTTGCGATGGCGGTGTAAGCCATGGAACAAATCAGCGCCGGCACGACATGTGTGAACGTCGGGTATGCTGTTACGCACATCCGCTACGACGCCGAAAACCAACTGCCAAAGACTGCTTTCGGCAAGAGGCGCTCTTCCGCGCGACGGTAGCCGATTTGGCGTATGCAAACTTCTTGCCTCTCGCGATGGTAGCTGCGTAAGCGGAATAGGCACACCTTTGTGAGGCCAGTGCAATCCTGTAGGTGTCTGTGTTTCTCTAATGTTGAGTTCCAACCTAGGCATTAGTCTGCTAGTGCAAAATTCTAGGATTTCGACTCCCAGCTGCCCGATTAGCTACCTGCCGGTGCGCATACACGGCAGCAGTGTCTGGCAGCAGTTGCGTACCTACCTATCGCGCACCCGGCTGCGCTTGAAGAAAGTACGCGGTTCCCCGGTGATATGTGTCGACGACACATGTGACAATGCGGCTCCGTAGCCCTGCTGAATCCGGCGCTGAGTGGTGAGTTGGCCATGCGCTGCGCGACAGCCTTCTCGAGAACCGCTTACAAGGAAACAGACGAAAAATCCGAAAGTAACAACCTCGCCCACATATCCTGTTCCGACATGCGAACAAAGTACTATTTTCCCTGCCCGATATGGCTTTCAGCGTGTTAGTCATGCACGCCACACAGATGACGCCACTGTATACAGGAACGGCTGTCAGAACCGTGGCTTCAAACTCCCCCGACTCAGCGAATCGCAGCGGTACAGCCAGAGAGACGACTCTCTTAGAAACGCGTCGACGTATTTACGTGAACCGAGGAAACCCCCCCGGACACCTTCAGTGGTGACTACGTGAGTCAGAGGAAGCTTATGCTTACACGGAGAAAGACAATTATACACAAATCTTGAGTGCCCCGACCGTTGTGCTCCTGGCAACTGTCTCACACGCACGCACAGACAACTTCACGCACGAATACACTATTTCCGTCTGGCGCACGAGTTCTCAATCCGCATATTTTCCGGCGGCTACAGCCTGCAGCAGACGAAAGCTGAAGTTCTACCGTGTGGAACGCCTTGTTGAAAAAAGACGGAGTCACGCTCGAAACAAGTTGCATCAGAGAGGCGAGCGAAAATGCGCACGATTTCAAGGGACTACACTAGTTCCTTGTTCCTACGCATATCCAGCGGAATCCGCGGAAAGCAGCTGCAAAGCCGAGCCAGGATGACAAAAAAGTCAGCAAGCTGAAGTCTACCGCCCATATTTCTGGAATTCCCAGTCTGCATTGTCCAACGGGCACACTTGACGGGTTTTAAGCCACCTTGAGATACAGTGGAAGTGGAAAGCGTGATTACACACGCCCCACGCGACCGTGCATTCTTCTGAGCTCGAACCTCCCTGCAGAACAAGGGAAATAGACACAAACATTCGAATGTGAAACGACACTATGCAGGCAGAAATACGGCGGAAGGCATCACACATCCGCGACGACTGGACAGGCGCGAACAGTTTGAACCCAGACGCCGCACTTTTCCCGCATCCCCGCTCTCCAGCACCCTGCAGGTCATTCAGCAGGCGCGGCCCCGCCTGGTTCAGCGGTTTTGAGGCTGGGCAGTCGCCGCGCCGGCACAAATGTCCCGCAAACTGATCGTTGAAAGCAAAGAACACGGAGAGCGGTCGAAGCATGCCAGGATTCAGAGTACATGCCATGACACGGAATGGAGAAACTCAAAGACTTCACGAGTGCAAGAGAAGCTGGAAAACGGGGGCGAACGGAAGTGGTTCACCGGTCAAGATGAAAGAAAAATCGAGTCGGATACATTGAAAGGGCGGGGAGAGGACGCCGCGCGCCGGAAGGCAGCGGCGGGGGGATACCTCTGTACACATGCAAGCTCACATCGCGTCAAAAAATCGACTGCTCACAGGGAAGCGACGAAGGCACTACGTGGTTTCAGCGCTGAAGGTCTGGTGGTCGATGCCTTTAACGTACCTGGCTGGCCTGGCACTCGATGCACAAGTCCATAATGTGGTTCCGACAAATTGCGCAGTTGTCGACGACGATATCCCAAGACCAGAGAGCAACTGCTGACCACTTCTTAACTTCAAATCTCCGGGCAGGGACTTCAGTCATCGGTTCGTCGACGGCCGCGCCACACGTGCTGCTGGACGTAGCCGGCGCCGGGTCGCTAACGTCCATCGGCGCGGTTGCATCTTCTGTCCCTGACATGTTTGAAACGTGTTTTTGATTACCTGAGGAGAGAGAAGAAGGCCCGACCAGCGCTCAGTCTGCGGAGTAGCAGAAACGTAGAAGAGCTCCCCCCGAATAGAGGAAGGTGTATATACACCCGAGGGGGGAGAGGACAAGCCGAATACAGAACTGTTGGCTCAGCAAAGCAGGAAACCGAGCCTTGAAGACTTCTTCAAGGAACAAAAAGGAATGAGCCTCTGAATAGGGGAAATGTACGCTGAAAAAAGGAAATGCACTCCAAGGAAACGTGTGCGCCTCGACTTCCTCCCAGCACAGCAGGCCTTCTTTGCGATTTAGAGCCTGAGTTGCATGCACACAGCTTGCATTCGAATCTAGCTGTATGGTTTTTGTATCTTATTGAAACGCGTATGCCTCAAGACATGGGAGAATAGCAAAAAAGCGGGAGGTGAAGCTCACCGCTGCTACGGACTGAAAATGCGTTACAAGAATATCGTGAACGGAGGCAAAAGTCGATATGCCGTCGGTGTCACATTGCGGCAGTCAACTGGCTAGCGTACCGAAGGGCTGCCGGTGGCAGCTTACCGACGTGAATACCTGTAGCCGTGGATAAGACACGCATGGCTTGCTGAGCCTGCGTATGCTTTCCGAAGACAATGCGTTTCGCCGTGTGTCTGAGTCCCCCAAAGGTGAGTTGCATGCGAGGCGCGGCGCGGGAGGTGGCGGGAGTGCCTCAAACAAGGTACGATCAAGCCATGCTGTACGCGGGCTTTTGCCAAAAGGGGGGACAGCCCTTGCAGACACAAAAAGCCGAGCAAGTGTGCGTTTCCATGGAACCTCTCTCACACGTCGGCACTCTGTCCTGCAAGTTCCTTCACAATGCCGTCACAAGCGGGCTTCGGGGCTGGTGAGGCCGAGTATGCGGTCCTCCCGCGAAATTCAAACCAGGCGCTCGGCATCGCTCAGTACGCCATCGATTTCCTAGGCGGCAAGTAAGCCCCTGTCTTCTTCACGGCGCAAGTAAAAACCGAAAGTCCTCTGCGTGTGCTGCAGGCCTGCGACTGGCGTCCCCTCTTCAAAGGCCTCTATTTCGTCTCCAGCCATCTATCTGCTTGTCTACGAAGATACATGCATATTCAGCGGTACCTAATGACTCCGAGGGCCGTGTTCCACTCAACCTCCCAAGACATTTTTTGGGTCAGCAGGCACCTTCTAGTCGCACTGGGCACTTCTGCATCGACCCGGCTACGTGATGACAAGACTGTGCGAAGGCATGTGCCAGTATATATATATAGATATATATATATATATATCATCGTTCCTGTCCAGGAAGCACGGTGAAACGTGGATATTCGCTCAAGCGGGGTCTATCCGCTGCATGCAGATACGGCGACAATGTTTCGGCGAGGGTGTACGAGAGGGTGCGGCTCTTCCACACAGACAGCGTCGTGTGCGGCGTGTCTGCCTTGGCGCTGAAGACCAATGCGCCCACGATCCTTCGTGAGGAAGCACTGGAATACTCATGTGAGTGAACGCGGATGCGTTCAACAAGCACGCCTCAAATTTACATAAACACATGCTCTGTCCATCTCCGTTGTTGTGCCTGTTCTGAAAGCCTCGCGGCACTCGTACGCGTATCCTGGATTAGGTACGTCTCTGCGCACTATCTTGTGGGAGCTTGCCTACACGACAGGCAGGCATTCATGAAGACCCTGCGCGCGAGCGAGGCTTCTTCTTTTTCTCTGTTGCAGTTTTCCACTGATGTACGCCACGGTGTGTGCACCTAGTAGTCGTTACCTCATATCAGGTATCGTGACCCTATTTGGCTTCGGTTTCTACGCGCGTCCGCGTGAATCTGTGTCAGTTTCGTCTTGCCAACCTCTACCAGGGTAGTCTGCCTGTAGTACACGTTCGTGTTGCCGTTCAGGGCATTCCACGACGATGGTAGATGTCTTAAAGCTTTCCGATGCCTTTTCTATAATTTTTTGAAGTGTACCGAGCATGCGATGGCCGATGCACGTCGAAAGTCGTTCCCGAGTCAAACGAGAGACATTTCCGAGCAACTTTGTCGGCGGTGCGAACGCGAAGCACCGTAGATGCCTCACATTTCGTTCCGCAGCAACGCTTCTTCCTGTTTGTGTGCCTCAGACCCGTAAGTCCGCGTCTGCGCATGACCGCCGGCAGCGCCAGAAAAAGAACTCAATCGCGTGGCGAGTCGGATGGGCTGGCGACGCAACCGGAGAGTCAGGCACAGCTTGTTCACAGAGGAGTCGACGGTTCTTGCAGCTGAACCACTCTTCAGTGTTACCCAACTGCTTTGCTACACATACGCGAAAAGCAAGACGAGTCCCTGGCAGCCTCATTGCGTCAGCCACGCCTCTCGCCTTCCGTGTCCTGCGAGGACGCCCCTCTACAGCCTGGGCTACAGCTTCGTCATGCGTCGAAGCTCTCGCATGCGGCTGAGAGACAAGGGTTTGAACGCATCTTAGGGAGTGTGACTGCGAACGCTCCTGACGCAGCTCCGGCGCGAGAGTTTTTGGCAGCCTCGCGAGATCCCACCCCGAAAAGGTCAGGACTTCGACGTGGCAAGCGAGGACAGGTCGGACGGAAGAGGCTGCTGCAGGCGCCATTACTATCGTGTGTGAACAAGTCATACGCTTGTCCAGCCGCGCGTGCTGGAACCCATGCGCGCGCATGCATCGTGCCCGTGCTACGCCATAAACTGAATGTAAATTGGTGAATGTATATCTGGCGGCCCTGTGTGTATGAAGGGGAGTGAAGTCGTCACAGCTTCTGGATCCGCTCGCCATTCAGACGTGATCAAACACGTGAGTTGTTTACCGATTTATGAGCGAATTGGCCTTCCACTTCATCCTTCTGCATGTGCATCGAGGCGCGTGCGGCGACACCTCGCGTTTCCCGCTCAGGCTATCGCGGCGAACTGCGCCGCCGTTCGCGAGTGGGATGCCAACGGCACAGTCTTCGGATTCAATCCAAAGCTGCCGGAGCACCGGGCGGGCGAGTTCGGTCACAATGACTTCTACCCCGTCGTCGTCGCGGCTGCTCATGCCGGCGCCAAAGACGTCGATGGCAGGTTCGCGCATGTGCTCCACGACCTCTAAGGTCTAGGGTTGGGGGATGGGCGTGTCGCGGGTCGCCCGCGTACTCCCGCGGGCGGAGGCGCTTTTGTTGGCGCTGTCTCAGCACATAGATTCGTCTATGGAGAGGCAGACATCGCTGACGAGAGGTCGCCACAGTCGGGTGCGAAGCAATGAAGAAGAGTGGAAGCTCTACTCTCCCTTCGCGACATCTGCGCAGTTTAGCTGTATCTCAACCTCTTTATCTTGATTATTATGGCGGGGGCTTTTGAGCATCTGTTGTCGTATTGCGTGTCTTCCCGCCTGCATTCCGAGTCTATCGCTTCCACAATCTCGTTGAAGGTTTTCTGCATGCGTATAAGGGAATTTCATTTCAAAGGCTCGGTGAGGCGGGCAGCTGCCTTTCCCTACTCCGGCTGTGCTCCTCATACCTCGTCAGCGGCAGCTAGCAGCACGACGCCAGTCACGTGAACCCTCCAAGAGTATCTGTGTGTGCGTATATGCATCTGAATATGCCTACACACATATATACATACACACGTATATATAGGTAGACAGTGCAGAGATCCTCGCCGGCGTGCGTTCCTGAGCGTTTTTTAAACAAAAAATTCTGTTTTCGCAGGAAGGCCTTACGCGCGATGCTTTGCCTGGACGAAATTCGCGGCAGACTTGCAGAGGTGTTCAGTCTCAAGTCCTTCAAAGTAGACCACGTGGTTCACGGTGCCATCGCCTCTGCCGCCGTCTACGGCGCTCTCCTGGGTGCGGTCGTCGCCGAAGACTCGTTAAAAGAGACAGCCGCATTCGTCTACATACACACAACTAGACAAGTGCATGTCAATACTTCCGCAAATAGGCGCGAACGCACGCGTGTATCCCCCCCTAATGACACTCTTTCTCTCTCCATACATGCAGATAGACGTGTGTGTGAGTTGCGCAGCCACGGCAGCTGCGACAGCGTGTCTCGCTGACTACTCCTCTGACGCATTTGCGGCCTTCCAAGTATTTAGGCAGACGGCCATGTAGAAAAATCTGTGCATCCGCAAGCTGCGGGTGTGTGCGTCGCCTGTCGATAGTCATGAATATATCCTTCATTCGAAGACGGTCGCCGCTTTCCGCTTCTCACCTCGCTGTTTCCAGGGGCCACGGCTGAGCAAATCGAATCCGCCATCGGCCTCTCAGTTGCGCACTACATTCCGTGGAGAGCGATTCGCGCTGGGAAACAGCTGAGCGACTCGAAAGGAAGTTCCGCGGGACTCGCAGCTGAAGCGGCAGTTCTCAGCATGCGCAGAGGTGAGGCAATCCCAGGGCGCTGGCTTGAATCAGGTGCGGACGACATTAGTTCTTTTCGCACATCTACGTGCACAACATACAAATGTAGATAGACATAGACGTAGATATAAATATTTATACGTAGATATAGATAGATATAGCTATAATTACACATAGATAGATTTACACAACTACAGGTGTAGATATCTCTGAGTGGAGAGAGAGGCCGGCCTCCGGACAGGTCTGCATGCATCCATACTACGTGACTTGAGTGTGACTCGAGAAGCCCGCGTAGGAGCCGGTGGCAGTGAAAGGAACCTGCGACTCCGCAGTCGTTGGTGCGCATGCGACTTTTCTCTGGGAAACGACGGCGAGCGAAGTAGAGAAGGAGGAAGCCGTGAGTGTGTTTTCGCTTTGAGTCTGTAGCGATGCGGGGCTTTGTTGGCCCGCGAGACATCTTCCGAAATCCCGAGTCCGTGTTTCGAGCGGTAAGTGAGGCGTGCGCCTTCTCCCTCTCCAGTCGACGCTGCAGAGTTCGCTGCATGGTTGACGCAGAGAGACACACATATGTACAAATATGGTCGCGCTATCTGTTCATATAAACAAGAGGGAGATACAGAGTGACCGATTTAGGAGACGTGAATCCGTTTGACGCTGGCATGCAGACGCGCGGCTGAAATGCACACATTCATGTATGTGCATGTATATACGTATCTACGTATAGGTACAGTTATAAACATATATATATATATATATACGTCGAGTTCGCACTACCAAGTGCGCACTCGCGTAGCTGAGTACTTTTTCGCATGCACTCGCGCACGCAGGCCCTGAAACCCGTTTCCTCTTGTTTGAAGTGAACGCGGGCATACGCCTCGAGACCGATCGGTCACCTCGACCTTGTGTTTCTGTCACGTTTTCCGAGTGCCTGCGAAAGCGATGGCGCGTTGGTCAGTTTTCGGCGTACTCAGAATGTGAGGACTGCGGGAGATTCCCCGTTCGATCTCATTCTCGCTCACTCCGGCGAAGACTTCGCAGTCGCGCGCATGCACTTCAAACTCGGGTTGTATGAACACCAGTCAGCCGGCGCCCTCGAGGTGCGTGCGAGGAAGCCGCCGGTCTGCGTCCCTCCGTGGAGACGACATTGTCGCGCGCAAGCTGAATTCGATCTGTAGACACACAGATCTCGATACGCTTATGATGCGCGAGGCGCGAACCTGTCGGCGGCGCGTCTTCGCACGATTCGTCTACGCGGCACTTGATTCTGCATGCGTACTGGGATAGCGAGAGAGAGGCAGGCGCCCCAGCGCGATCGACGTTGGCTGCCCCCCCTTGGTATCTATGGAAGTGCTCTGCTTTCGATTCTCAGTTGACGGTGAAGACGCCGTGAGCTCCAGGCCGCGCGGTCGCCTCCACACAAACATATATATTTGTATATGTGAAGGTGTAGAGACAGACAGACTCGAGATTCCAGAGTGCACGTCTGCGCACATGCATAGAGACGCTTGCGGGTGTGCGCGCCTGTGTGTGGGCGCCGGGGCCCGGCCTCAGGGCGTCCTTCGCCTGCTGATGGAAAACCCCGTTCTGTACAAGGAGCCAAGTCGCATCAAGTCAGTCACAGTGACTGCATACGAGCCTGCGTTCGGAGTCATCGGCGACGTCGCCAAACGCGACCCCCAGACTCGCCAGTCGGCGGACCACTCCATGGTGAGGCCTTCGTCGCCCCATAGGAGGCTCTTTTTCGCAACAGGCGTAATGCAGGACGCGCGGGCGGCAGAACGCCAGATGTGCCTCATTTATGTGTACATGTAGAGAGTGATCTACAAGTGTATGCATATATATGTATACACGTATTCATGTTCATGCATAAAATACAAATATATATATATATATATATATATATATATATATATATATATACGCACTTCTATACATTCATAGATACACATATACACACACACACACCACATACATCTATACTTACATAAATACATACACTTATGTGTGATGTGTGTGTGTGTGTGTGAATTCCGGCGCTTCCGTGGTGTCCGTGGTGCAGGGAGGGGCATCTGAGTTGAGCCTACGCATCTGACGGAGTCGAACATTTTCTCTCGCCGTGCATAGAGAATCGACCGCGGCATGCACTAGGCCCCGGGCCTGTCTGCACATGCAGCTGCATGATTTTTTAGACTCGCGGAGATGCAGTTTCGCGTGATTAGTTTTTCTTGCTGTGCCTATAGACAGTTGCGTCGAGCCCCAGGGTCGCGTGAACATATTCGCTCGCTGCACCGTACAGTGCCTTCACATAAAAGGGTATATCTGTGTTCTTTGTTCCATCTTTCGTATGTCAAGCTGGTGTTTCGAAGAGTTCTAGTTTGTCTCTTGCGTCCTGATGCCTGCGCGGCTTCAGGTGTATGTTATCTCGACTCTCATGAGGAAGGCCATTGAGGCGGAGGAAATTCCCCCAGACCTTGACGGTGCCTGGATGGCGTTGATGCTCACGCCGTTCGACTACAGCAAAGAGGCGATTGCTCACCCAACGACCAGGCGAGGCGTCTATACGCATACGCATGCTGCAGGCATGCATGCACAAGAATTCGGAGGGCGCTATAGATGAATGCTAAGTGTAGAGTCTCTCTTTTTAAACAAACTGCAAAAGATATGAATCCCACTTCCGCCATGCGTTCACTGTGTTCTCGAAACCATGCTAGCACAACAGGACTCCATGTCACAATTACATATTAAAATGCGCCTGTACATGTAGAAGAATTTAAATATAGATGCGCAAAGAAAGTGGAGAAGAAAGCAGGGGTGGCCGCAAGCGCCGACGTACATGTATGCCTGCTCACCTCGAATAAACAGAAATATTGTAGTTCCTAGAATTCCGACTATTTTTGACGTGGCGTACTACGCTACCGCCATATTGAGAGAGTTCGTCCTTAGCTTGTTGACACAAGGCTGAGGCGGATACCGCAGTTTCCGTAGAGATGTATATGTGCGACTATTCTGGCGTTTCGAGCTTGTGAGTTGTCCTGTGTGTGATCTTCGCGGGTCTCGTTACGCATGTCTGCAACAGGTTGCTGGAAGCTTCTTCGCAGATAAGAAGTCGCGGCAGGCTCTGTCTCACTGGCGCTGTTGGCGGCGCACACGTGTCAGCGCTCGCGAGCTCATGTCGAGGGCAGATGTGCTTTCTGCTTTTCAGAGCGCTGATGAACAACACGCACTTCAAGCACGGCGGGCCCGAATACGACGCCAAGTATCCTGAAGGCATTCCAACGAGCGTTGCGGTAGAACTCAGCGACGGCCAGACACTCGAGGGCCGTGAGGATCTGCTTGCTGCGGCCGCCCTTAACACACATTTTCAGTTTTGTTCAACCAAGTGCATGCACACATGCATGTATGTTTGTATGTATGTAGTCTTGCACTGGTTTGTATGTATCTATAAATATATATATATATATATATATGCATGTACGTATGTAGGCACTTAACACGTGGAAGTCTTCGTACCCCCAGTACGAACTGCAATCATCAAGGTAATAGCAGAGAAATGAGCTCGGGTATCTACCTCTAGACTGACAGTCGTCATACGATGCGCCCGTACTACTGAACCAAGGGCAGAAGTACACCCATAGCCGCTCTCCGGTCTGCCGTTACAGGCGCTAGAGAGAGGTACGCAGAAGAAGACTTTTGTGTGAACCCGGGGTTTTCGCTGGTTTTTCGCCTTTTCTCTGTCCGCAGCGCTTGTTATGTTTCCCGCGGGGCATGCCGCAAACACTGAGGCGGATCTGATGAAGATTTTGTCGCACAAGTTTCGAACGATGGTCGCGATCGCGATGGAGCGCGAGGACGCGGAGGCCTTCCTGGCGAAGCTCGACAACCTGCCCGCGCTAAGCAATGAAGAACTTCAAACGCTCTACTACTTTCCTTCGTTGAAGTCGCTTGCGCCTATCGACTAGAGAGGCTGAGGCGCAGATGGCGCTGCTTCACACTAGGTTTTTGTGTGACTTGCGATGTAGCGTGCTTCGCGCCGTCTTTCATGAGTGCTGTGCCGTCTCCATCCAAGATCCATAACTACAGCATACCTCAAATACACGAAGCGAAAAGGAACGCACTCAACGGCAGCGATGAGGCAAACGATGCTTCGTCGAGATGCCAGGTTACACCCGATGTTTGGCAGCTCTGCTCGGAGACAGGCCCATACTCCCAGGCAACGCTATCGGTTCCACACCACCTTCTCTTCTCTAGGTCAAGTCCGATTCCGCCGTGTGCAGCCTGTCAGCTTTTTAGAGCTAATGGGGGCGGCGCCAATGAATGTTCTCTCAGTGTGGGTGTTTGTTTTTGAGGTGCGAGGCAGTAGCAGCATCTCTGGCGGTACACTGTATCATGGGCCCATGGCAGAGCGCATCTGCGTTTAGGAGCATGCCTTTGTTTGCTGTATATATCCTCTCGATACGTCACGCTAACTGTAACCTAGTCGCTGATCTACTCCGTGGTCTACCCAAGCACAGGAGTGACACCGTGGCACGATGGCGACGTAGGTTCGAGCACAAAGCCAAAATCTTTCTTGAATATGCCAGGCGCACGCTCCGAGGTTGGCGACAGTCGAAACAGTGAGCAGGATCTGTGCGCACTTTCGAATCGAGAGCGTGCTCAACTCCCACTGCGAAGCGAGAGCAGGCGCGCGGCGATGTGTGACCTAGCCTGTGTTAGGGCCGACGCCGCAGACTGGCGCATATTCAGGGCGTCTTCAGCCCGTGTGTAAGGAAAGACCGTGGCTTTTTCTGCCAGTGTGTATGGACGTCGCGCGGGAGCGCCGAGGACGACTGTCCGCAGCAAAAACGCTCGGGAGTCGCGTCCGCGGTCTATTTCGCAGAAACCCGCCGCGTGCAGGGGGAGTGTTGTTGCACTCGAGAATGAACTTCTTCGGTGTGCATCTCCAGCCAAGGAAGAAGTGAAAAGTGATCTGCCTGTCTCACTGGATCTCACGTGAGGCGGCCTTCATGCGGAGCACATCTGTGAGCAGGTAGGTGGCTGGGCCTACCGCCGCGACTTTTTGGCATGCGCCACGCCTCTCCGCCGTTGACACACATGTCGGCGGCGCCTTTGCCTGCCGAGTTTTGTGTTCCGAACGGCACGAATGCATCGCGGCGTTGCAGACGCGTGAGAAAAACGCAAACGCAATAGGTGTCGGGTGCGATGGGAATGCCGAGCAGTCTAATGGAAAGGCGAGCGTGAATGGAGCGGCAACTGCGGACGACGCGACTGCATCCGCTCGCCGCCTCGTACATCGTTTCACGTTTCGGGGGTTGTCTCTTTGTTATGATCGTCGCGAATTTATTCTTTCTTCGCTTGCGTGCGATTGCAGCCGTTCAATTTCGCGCGTGCCCGAAAAGTCTGGACTTCAGCTTCTCGTGCAACGCCGTCTCGGCCTTCGCCACTTTTCCTCTCAACTTTCAAAGTCCCCCGACATTGTGTGGCGTTTTCTCCTCGACTCTGCCTCGTTCTTTCGATTGTGTCTTCCGAGCGCGCCTCAGCTGACCGGGGGCCTGAACAGAATCGGAAATCTGCTGTCTTACCGAGGTCTCAACCGGGCGCGCGAGCCTGGGATCCCAAGTTCAACGCGGCCAGCTTACCTCAGTCAAGTGGAGGGCTGCTATGCTGCAGTATCAACACTTTCGCCGCGTGAGTCACGGCTCTGCGTTACTGCCGACAGCAGCGTCTGCGAGCTTGCAGCGCAGTCGTGGGATGTGTCGTTCTGCGTCGTGCGTGCCGCATCACTGTCAGCGTTTCCGGGTTTTCTCTGTGCCCGTCTCCTCCCCTGCTGTGTGTCAAGAACGCACACTTGCGCTTCGTACCCGACTTGGGATCCGACCAGGGCGTGCAGCCGCGCCGCAGCCAACAGCCTCCGCCATGTCGCTATCCCCCTTCAGCGTGCCCGGTCGAGGCGTCGCGTCGCTCCACCGAGCGTCTGGCTCTATTCTGTCGTCTCTCCGCGGTGGCAGAGGTCTTCCTTCTGTTTCTTGTTGCCTCCCCAGTCTCCCGCAGCGGCCCTACGCCGCAATTTCAGGACTATCCGAGCGCCACGCAGGTCCCTCTGTGCGGAGTGTGCGCCTGCCTGGGGTGCGGGTACACCTCGCGGGCGCAGAAGGTGCGTCGCTGCAAGGCGCCGTTCGTCGAGCCTGCCGAGAGGAACGTCTTCCCGCACCTTCCGCGCGTCAGACTTCGGCGTCGACGCTGCGGTTTCGCCTGTCTCTTCCGAGATTTGCCGGCGAGCCTCGGCCGCGGGCGCGCGAGGCCGCGTCGCCAATCCAGTCGCAACCGGCCGAAACTCCATCCGCGAAAGCTGCCTCTCCGCCTTCGCCGGCGGGAGGCAAACACGACACCGCCGCCCAGACGCCGCTGCGAGGAGGAAAGGCGAAGAGGGCCCTCGCAGGGGCGCTCCTGCTCGGACTGGGGGCCGTGGGGGCTGCTGCAGTGCTGGACTCAAACGACGAGGCCAAGGGACTCCTTGCTTCCAGGTGAGCTCCACCGACTCACACTTCGCCTGAGGCAGACGGACGGAAAAGGCTTTAGACCGATGGACAAGCACCCGCAGTTTTGCAACTGGCGCGAGTACTGGTGAGGGCAGGGCTGCGTCGCCAGCGCGGGCCGCCTCTGTAGAACACGTTATGTGTGCTTCTGTCTAGCGGAAAAGCGAGGAGACTTCCTCAGCAGATGCACGGGTTCGGCGCGTTCTCCAGTAGTGGCAACTCGAGGGGCAGGGGAGGGGGCGAGGGAAGGGAGGAGAAAGGTGGCGGCGTTTGCGTCGCCTTTTTGCAAGAACGTCTCGTCGACCGCCGATTCGTCTGAGGCGCGATGCTGGGTGACGTCGAAGCGCGAGGCGTCCTTCATCGCGTCTGCGGCGCAGGCGCGGGGACAATCGCCGCATACGCAAGCCTTCGTCCCTTTTGTGTGTGCTGTCTTGTCGGTTGTCGCGTCACTCCTGCTCTCCAGATACCCTGACGTAGCCAAGCTCCTCGAAGCGTCTGTGTTCCCGGTACTGCGATCGGCGGGCGTCACGGCCTCCGTTCCCGCGCCGCTGACGACTCTTCCGCATGCCACCAAGACGCCTCATCCGCCTCCGCTTTCGCCTTCCTCGCTTTCCCCAGCAGCCGTGGCGCCGCCGCTCCCGCCCGCTGTCGCGCAGCCGCCCCCAGAGCCCGCATCCCGAGCCTCAGGAGCCCACGCGAGCGCCGCGCCGGAAAGTGTCTCCGTGAAGAGCCCGCTGCAACCCCCTGTGGAGCCCAAGGCGCCCGAGGCCATTGTTGCCCAGAAGGTCAAGGAACAGCGAGAGAGAGAAGAGCGACTAAAGGAGCAGCAGAAGAAACAGCAGGCGAGGCTCGCCATAGAGCACGAAAACGTGCAGATGGAATTGCTGCTCGAACTTTTTGGCAAGCTCTCTGAAGCGCAGAAACGCCTCCTCGGGGTTCTGCCACCGGAGGCGCGTCTCAGCGAGGCAGGCTCTCTCGCGGAAGTCAACACGAGGGGGAAGGGAGAGGCTGAGCAAACGTCAAAGCGCACGGAGGAGGCTAAGGAGGCCACTTCAGTGAAAGCGAGTGAAACGGGTAGGTGGTTCAGCGACTGGATATGCGCGTTTCGTATCCCTGCGTCGCCTCCAGGGGGTATGAAACCCTTTGCGGGTGGCTGAGGACGCCGCCGCAGGGCATCTGTCATGTATGCTTCTACCCCGCGTTGCGCCACATTACGGCAAGAAGCTGAAGACGTTAGGCAGTGTAGATTTCCTCTCGTCACAAATCGTGTTTTTTATCTCTTGGGGGGGGGGGGCCTGAGAGGTGCAAGTAGTTGCGTAAATCGGTGTCTTGGGGGAGAGATGGAAGTATTCGGCGTGCACGGGAGGGCTTTTATTCACCGTCTCTCCGTCGTCAACCGCGCCGAGAGAGAGGCTCGCGCAGCTCGACAGCGGCGTGACATCGCGATCGCTGCTTGAAGAGGGAAACACTCGATCTCTGCAGCGCGTCCCGTGCAGTTGCCGATGTATGTCTGGTGTTTTCTCTTCGTCCGCAGAGCGCGAGGAGGCGCCGTCTCCACTCCCGAGCGTGGAGGAAGTCGTCGCGGCCGAACGGGACACGTTGCAGCACCTGAGTGTCGCCGACCTCCGCGCGCGCCTTTTGGATCTTGTCGCCCAGCTGACCCTCGCGCGCCGCTACGATGCCCTGCGCCGCGCAGAGGACGCGCAGAAGGCGCAGGAACAGGCGCTCGTCGCCTACGACCGAAAGCTGAAAACCGAGCTCGAGAAGGTAAAGAGCGGGGCCAAGGGGGAGTGGGCAAAGGGGCCGGGCGATGACGCGCGTTTCGTAAAAAGCTCGTGTCTGTACAGTCGTCGAGCCTGCCCGGGCGCGCGCGTGTCGGCGTTTCCTTCCCCTCGCAAGCGCCGAGGTGCCTGCTGCGGGCGAGTCGCTCCAGTGGACTGCCGCACTATGCAGCGCTCGAGGCTTTCTCAGCTGCTCACTCAGAGGCTGTGGCGTGTTGTTTGAACTTGACGGCCTACAGGAACGGGGACGCGTGGCGGCGGAAATGCAGGGCACTTTGCTAAAGAAGGTTGAAGAGATTCAGGTAGGCTCCGTGGAGCGGCGCTTCAGAGCCCAAGGACAGAGGCACCACTTTTTTGGGCAACTCTTCTCTGAGGCGTTCCTGCTGGCATCTCACGTGTGAAACCTCGCGCAGACAGATCTTGCGGAGCGTTCGTGCAGGCGAGGGGCGGAGACGCCAGCAGCCCCTGCGTCGCCCCGCCCTTTGGTTTTCGGCAAACTGGAACGTGTGTGTACGAACGGCACCGTCTTCTGCCGTTTCTTGGATGTATCGCTAGCAAATTCATCATGCCGGCAGACGAGCCGCAGCCAAGTGCATCTGAGGATGTACGGAACGTGAGCAAGCATCTATCTGTCTATCTGTCTATCTGTCTATCTATCTATATATATATATATATATATATATATTTATGAGTTGGCTTCTATGCCGTAGGTACGGGCGTCGGTTTCGCCATTTTTCAGTGTCTGCTTAGATGTGGGCTGATTTCTAGTCGGCAAGAAGTATTCTCGCCTCCGCGAGCCCTCTTCGTCGAGGAATTTCTCCGCACGCTGAAGCCGCCGGCGCGTAAAGCCACCTCGAGGGTGTGAACCGCGCAGGGGAGTGGATTTCGTGTTCCTTGCGCTCGCCTGACGGCGGGAGCCTGAGATCGACGCGCGATCCGCTGAACGCTAAATCCCAGCGCCCTGGGTCATCAGATGCACCAGCGCCACGTTTTTTTGCTCTTCCCAGGAGACAGCCGACCGCAGACTGGAGGCGGAGCTGAAGGCGCACGCGTTGCTGGCGGACGAGCGCGTGGCTGAAGAGCGCAGCAAAGCGGTCACCGACCTTGCCAAGTTCGAGGGTCAGGTTCTGGGGCTCCATGCAGTAAGTCCGCGCGTGCCCCCCGCAAACAGGTTGCCAGGTTTCGCTTATCACCCGCAGAACGTCTTTCCCCTAGCGACGAGGCGTCTTTCTATCACTCTGCACTCTGCGCCTGTACTACGCGGACGTGACCTCGTTCCTCCGTAGCCATGCTTGCGTGGAGCGTCGTGTGGGCGGTGGGGACGACGTCTATTTTCCTCTCGTAGTCTGGGCTCGTGCGTCTGCTTTTTTACACGTTGCTGCATGGTTTTCTGTGAACAGGTCTATCTCCTCGCTTTCTGCGGAGATTGCCCGACTGTCTCCCAGGGCCCTTCGTGGCTTTCGCGACCAGGGCCTACTTTCTGCCACGAACCCCCTCGTTGCTTCAGGTTTTCTGACCTTGCGTCAAGCGGTGTTGTGGGCGGCGCGCGTCATGTTTGCTTCGTTTTCCAATGCATGTCTCTCTCCGTCGAGTCGCCTGGATGCTGGCTGCGCCACGGAGCTTGCGCCTGCTTGTCTGGTGCTGCATGTGTCGCTGTTTGAAGGCCTTCGATGCGCTGTCGCTCCGCGCGCAGCAGGCGCAAGCGGTCAACACTCTCATGAGCGTCGTAGCCGCAATCGACGACGCGCTGGAGACCTCTGCTCCTGTACTGCCGCAGCTGACGAAACTGCAAGAAGTAAGAAAAGACGCTAGACGCTAAAACGAACGCGGAGCGAGAGGATAGCAAGTTCGGCTCAAGATGCGAGTGTACCCGTGCGCGGATGGGCACCGTGCGGATCTGCGCGCGTCTCTGCGTCGATCGTCTGCTGTGCTGCGGGTACGCACACGAAGAGCGCAGTGAGTCGCGTCAGCTCCGGCACATTCACGCGACGAGCCCGGCTGCGAAAGCTGCTGACCCGCGCGAGAAGGTCAGGGGCGCGTTTCCCGCCGCGCGCGGCGCAGAAGCCCTTGCTGTGGGGATTCCTTTGCCTTGTGTGTCTGACGCGTCTCCAATCGCTTCAGATGAGTCGCGCGGACCCGATTCTCTTCATGGCCGTCGACAGTCTGCCTTTCGAGGTCACTGAAGCCACGCGGAAGCCCGTTCCCACCGCGGGCGACTTGCGAGTAAGCACACGCAGCTCTCCGCGTTCCCTTGTCGTGCGCATGCAAATCAGAGGATTAGAACTCCCAATTTTATCATGTGATTACCAAATGCATTATCACCAATGTAAAGGGATAGTCCTACGTATTCCGTACAGACTGAATCAGAAAGCTGAGTCGGGCAATTTCCTCAGAAGGGGGGGTGTTCTCCATTGAATTCGAGTGGAGGGCCGCTTTGTTTTTGGAGAAGGTCACTAAACTGTATCCTTGGTGCGTCTTGCCTGCAGGCGTCTGTGAAGAACAACATGCGCGCGTGCGTTCAAGCCGCGTTTGTTCCGCCGAACTCGGGCATCGTCGGGCACATGCTCGCGCGGCTTTTCTCTTCGTTTTACGTCTTGGAGTCTCACCCGCCTCCCGTCGATCCGGAGAGCAACGCAGATCCGAGCCGCGCACTCGCCGAGGCGGCCAGCGAGGCGAGCAGACTAGACTCTGGAGATTCTCGCGCACGCCAAGCCTCGGGCGCCTCTGAGTCTTTGCAGCGGTCGCAGGACGGTCTCTGTGGCCTGCGAAGAAATCTCGCGCTCCTATCTTACGCCTCTTTCTACGTCGATCGGGGTGAGTTGAGCCGGGGTTTTTCGCGTCTGGTGCCCGTCCCGCCTCGCATGCTGCCCACGTAGTCGCTTAGGACGTAGAGCGCCACGGGGGCCAACGCGCGTGTGGTGTGCATCTTTGTAGCGGACCAAACAGCTCAGCGTTGGTGTGTCAGGTCGAGAGTCTTTTTCTGAGCGGCGTAGTGGTGTGCGCGTTGCGGCTGGCTGTTCAGGCGATCTGACTAACGCGCTGAGATGCCTGGAGCAGCTCGACGGGCTCACGCGGGCCGTCAGTGTAGGTGAAATCCAGCGGCTTCGCGTCTTCCTGCTGCTCCAGCAAACCCTCCAGCTTGTCAAGGCGCGACTGGCGTGCATCAATGCTGACTTGGTCGCGGGCGCAGAGACAGCGGCGTAACTGGCGGAGAGTGTGTGGCTGGGAAGGGGCGTGGCGACGGGCTCGCGCGCGAAACCTTGGTGAATAATGCGAGCGGAAACACGAGAGGCGCGGAGTCGTGCGGACACTACAGGGTAGCGAGCCCACAGGAACGTGGTTGACTCTCAAATGCAAACCTAGATAGGAAGCGTAGCCTGTGGAGGTCTAACGGGACGCCTTTTCAAACCGTCTTCGTCAGCACTGCTGCCCATGGGGCATACACACAGCACGTGTATACGGGGGGGGATGGTCAGCGGCCTGGCGCCTCCACAGAAGTTTGAAACAATGGCGTAAGGCATTGAAGGCTTGGCCCCTGCCACATGCTTCAACCCTCTCGCAGTTTTCCCAGGAGGCTCGACTACGTCGTCCTCATCGCCCTCGTCCTTCATGTGCAGTTGCTCGTCCCTCTATCACCCCCCCCTTCCCCCAATCTCTGTGGCGGCGCTCCCTGCCGCAATGTGTTCGCGTCTGCCTGACTGTTACGTTCGTCTCTTGATGCCCCATTTTGGAGGAGGTGGTGTAGCGTTCTATCCCGTGTATGTGTGTAGGGTTTGTCGGTAAAGTATTTTTTACGAGGCGGATGCACGTGTCCGCTGTTATTTCAAGAGGAACTGGAAGAATCGTCTCGTCGGTTGTCCTGTCCACAGTCGTGTCTTTTGTGTGTCCCGCGTTGCTTCTCCGTTTGTTTCTGAGGAACACGAATCAATTTCTTATACGGCAGCATGCTCGTGTCGCAAACGAGAGGTCGCGCTCACCAGCTCTCGCGCGCCTTTCACACAAGCATAGCACTACCGCATCGAAACCAGCAAATCCGCGAAGCACATGTCGACCCCCGCCTTAACGAGGACGGTGCAGGATAGTCGTTCCTATTTGCGCTGAGCTTCCCGTCTCCCACAAAGGTTTAGCGGCTCGGTATCGTGGTCAAATGCCCGTGAACGCATACGCCTCCCGTTCCAAAAAGCTAGATCGCGCGGGCGGGCGAAAAGCTGACAGCCTGTCCACGCTATCTGGCCTGCCAGGGCAAAAGGCACAAATGCTCGCTCGGGAACGCGTAAAATTCTTTAATGCTAAATAAAATGGAACAGGTCTGGCCTTCCTGAAATCTGAGGTTGAAGGGAATGTTCCGGAAGAGAGCGGCGCGCCTCTGTAGAGCTGTTTGAGCACTTCACTCTCAGCTTCGTTGCAGGATATATTTGACACGAATGGGAGCTCCTACCGGTTTTTCAACGGTATTCGCCACTGTATTTCGCGCCACAAATTCCATCTGCAGTGATAGGCATCACTTTAGAATTAGGAGGAGTTAAAATCGGTGGTGACATGTCCTGACGAGCGCTCGGCACTACCGAGGTGTGGGGTTATGTCGTCTGTCTCAAATAAATGGGTGGCGTGACCACTTGCGCGCCACGTTGCCAGAGGCATTCGCCACTTGGCCATTTGAGGGGTTCTGAAATTGTAGCTGCAACACGATGATCGAAAGCATTTATTTCCTCATCCGAGATCGAGTGGTGGGAGTACCGCCACGCGGTTCCATCTGGACCAACTCCACTTCCACGGCCACCCAACTACGGCGAGGCCAAGCAGGTTGCACTAGAAGACGTAGATCGCGACAGCAATCCCCCCCTGCCGACCCCCCCCCCCTGCCCGAAACATTCAGGCTCCTCAGAAAGTCCATTCATAGAGACACTTCAAAAAACGTGAACCTGCCTCTCCTTTTGTGAGCTCTCTAGGCTTCAGTGGGGCCGATGAATTGGGCAGCTAATGGCAAGAAAGATTCTCTGCGGGACTGCTCCGCTGCTTCCATTGTCGTCATGGCCATCGGTCCGGCGTGGTGATGACCACCACGGGGGGCGCTGCGGAACTGACGCCGCAATCAAGACTGGTCGCCGCCGTCCGTTCGGGGACATCAGGCGACACTATGCAGATTGAGAGCGTGTGTCTCAAACCGGCAGGCCAGGACGTATGTGTTGATTGTACCGGTTTATGACCAGCAGTCGGTTTGTCTGTTGGGAATTGGGTGCTTCTTGCTCGTTCTCCACGCAACCCTTCATCGCAAGCCGGCGAGTCGGCTGAACGATCCGCGGGGCCGGCGGAGGTGTGGCTGTTTTTAGCGAGGCTTGAACGACAGCGACTCTCCCAAAGAGGGATGAACCTCCGCATAAGGGCCGCAGATTCGAGTGTAGCAGTCTGTTGTGTGTACTGAATTGGTTGTCTTTCGCACTGCATCACATGACCCAATTCGGTAGTTTGAGTGTTTTCCAGGGGTTTGTGGGCAAGTGTGTCGTGGCAGACGGTATTGAACAGCAAATTGTGGGTGGCATCAGGGGTTCCGCCTGCAGGTGTCGCTTTGAAACGAAAGACGCCTGTTGATGTCGGTAGCCGTACCAACCCTTGTTGTGAGACGACCACCCCCCTCCCCCGCCCTCCCCAAGATTTGGGACCTGTGGCGTACTACCAGCCACTGTCTCGGCACTATCTCATCGTTACCATGTGAAGGTTTTTTGTGTGTTGAGTTTTGTCACTACCCGCCTCGTATCCCAGCTTCCCTAATGCGCTGTCACTGATATCGAGACATGCTCTGAGACACAAGGGCTCGTTGCACATCAGACGGACGCTGCTGGAGTATGTGTGATGGCGCAGAGGTGGTAGCCACTCGAAGAAACAGGCCCCGTCTAACGTCCGTAGGGTCTCGGTGAAGGATCGATCCCGTTGTTTCTTGTGTATGTGCTGTCTTTTTGTGTCGCAAGTGCGTACGATCACCCATCATGTTTGTTCCTCGACTCTGACACTACCACGTTATTCTGTCCCCACAGGATGATGGTATGGAGCGCAGAGCGAGTGCCACAGAGTGTTGTTCCTCACAGACTGACAGGCTGTTGTCTCAGGGGTCAGAGATACGTTCCGAGATACTGATTCCGTGCAACGTGTCATTCTGTCCACTGTGTTAGGACTCCATAAGCGTCTTGGCTGCATAGGCACGAGGTGATTTTAAACCAGAGCGGAGCTGCCCAGACTGTGGACGAAGAACGGGTTTTTCGAAGGAAACGCAGGATTTCCTTTTAAACACATGTTTTGTGTCGCCTTCTGTCGTGAATAGGATTGTGCCCACTGGGCTGCTTATTCGCATTGATAACGCTTCTAGGTGGCAGGATCCGTTGAAAACCTGGAACTGCTCTTGTTTGCGCGTTGTGTAGAACGCGTGCTGCACAGTTGTGATTCTTGTCTGTGTATGCTGCTGTCTTGCCTAGACCCCACAACGCGGGCCTAGCCACGAGGAGCGTGTGTGCGCCGTCTCCGTGTTCACATTCTTAGATTACCGTCCCTTCAGATGCAATCTTTTTTTTGTAGACGCGTATCCAGTTGAGGGGGGTCAAGCCATTCATGCCATGCCGCTTATTCTTCTCTTGTTCCAGCAGCAGACTCGCGAGAACCAACCTTTTCTTCCGCCTTGTATTCATCCGTGCACCCGCATCCGAGAATTGGGGTCCCGCGTAGAAGTTGACTGTTTGTCTTCCGCTGAAGGTTAATGACCTACTCTGGTCCCGAGTTGTGGGTGGTGTCTGCGACAGGTGTCTGAAACCGGCGATCAAAGGTGAATGCAGATTACTTTGGTCTTTCAGACCACTGCAATTATTCTTGTGCCGGCTGCTCGCTATGCCAGTGAATCACTTACTCCACTGTATTTCCTGGATGTGGTGAACAGGCACGGGCCTTTAACGTGCGAGGAGAGCCCATCCAGTTTTGCTCAGTATCCCGTGAATTGAAGAGGCACAGTCAGCGCACAACCTTACGTCCTCTGCATGGCCTGGGCAGTTAAAAAGCTAGCATGAGTTCCGGTTGTTTGGTATTGTGGAAATTTTGTGTGCATCAGGTGACCCACACTTGAGTTACTGTGGCGTCCCTTTCCAAAGGGTGTGCTTGTCTTTCCCCTGGGTATTGAGCACTGAATAAAAACCGCTTTTTTGATGAAACGGTATCGACCTCTGACGGCCACCATGCCGCGCCTGAGAGACGGAGGGGCAATGCAGACGGCTACCAGAAGCCACCAGCTCATTGCTCGCTCACTTCCAGCTGCGTGTCTGGGTGCCTCGTCTCCCGGAAACCAAGACGAAATGGAGGCCCATGCTCATGTGCAGCAGTTTCAGGCCCCTGGCGAGTGGGCACGGGGGGGGACGGGATCCGAATGGTTTTCACGGACAACGGAAGCTGAAGCCGGGGTCACCGCTTTAGGGGATTCAAAACCGCAGCCTGAAGACGCAACCTGTGAACTCCCACAGACTGGAACAACTCATGCAGAGCATGGCCACTACGACGAGAATTCTAGCATCTGTTCGTTCGACGCAACAGCCGGTCTGCGTGGTGCAGCGTGCGGGTTGGGGCCATCGGAAATGCCGTGTTCATCGTCGTCAACTCTCACGACCACATCCACGTTGCCCCCGTCCCCCATTCGTGCTCCACGAGTGGCGTGTTGGGAATCAGTATGCGGCCAAACATGCTCTTTTGAGCTATCATACGGGAGTTCCAGAGAGGCAATGGCAGCTGATATGGTACCTATACAGCATTGCGTGCAAGTTGCTCAGGGAGCTTCATCCGCTGCCGAGTTGCGTCCCAGTCCTTCATTGTCTTTGACTAGTGGAGCATTCGCTGCTGCTGGGCAGAGCGTCTCAGGGTCCCGCATCATTAGTGAAAACCGACACGTGGATGCTGATCAAAATGATCCATCTCAGCTGTGCACTGGGTTACGCGACTACTCCAGCGGAAACGTCTGCATGGCAGGGCCTGATACGGCACCTTGCAATTTCCCTCATCTGTTCCCTCCCCCTAGTAGCGAGAATATCATCTGCACGCAGGATGCTGAAACGTCCGTCGCCATGGGGCAGCCAATCCAGCCTCCGATATCCAGTTGGCCAGGCTATCGCGGGGAGTCAGCGGTGCCGCAGTTGGTAACAGGGACATGGGGAGTGGCTGCGTACGGCGAACTGGATCTCGGTCCATCTGGCTCCGATTGGCAGTCGGTGATGGCAGGATCACATTTTCCAGTTTCACCTACTACCTGCCATCAGCGTGACAATGTTGCAGACCATTCGATGCCATTAATGCGCGCCGAGGCGAGTGGTGCGCTTAACATCAAAGCACCCGCAGGTGCAGGTTCTGGTGACCCCCCTGGAGGCACTGCTCCGCCTTCGTCGCCGTCCACTCGACCCGGTAGTGTATGCCAGTCACATTTCGAGCCTGAGAAAGTGTTCCTCGCTGCTGGCTTGATTCCTAGCAGGTGCTCAGGCAGCGTCGGCCCGTCGCGATCGGATGAAGCCAGAGCGGAAAATGACTCTCTTGTCGAGCTGTCCTCAGACTCAAACAGACCGGCCACAGAACGCCTGGAGGCGTACGCAAGACAGCGCTTTGACGAACTACAAACAGGTGCAAGCAGCGGAACATCATGCAGGCTTGCAGAGCAACGAGCCTTGAGTGGTGCAGCCACGCCGAGTCAGAGAGGCAGGAGTTGGTCAAGTATACAGAAACGAGAGACACCGGAAACGGGCAGTAGCTACCGCAACGGATCCGAGCCCGAAGGCGTGCCATTAACATCTTGTGCTGATGTGGCATCACCCACTGTAAGCCACATGGATCTCGGGGCAGACAGGATCCTTGGTTGCAGAGCAAGTTTTGGGCAGTTACCTCCGTTATCATCGCCGCACTACAACACGAGAAGCGCCAGACTAATCGACGTATCTGCTGGTGCAGGCCGTGGGGTTTTTTCTGAGAAGCGAAATGGGTCCTACGGTGCAGGAGTAAATGCGTGGGATGCCTTTGCTCAAGACGGCAACTGCGTCTCCAATGGGACAGGGGCCGCAAGTGACACGATTACAGAAGACGGAGAAACACTTACATGCGAGGGGACTGAGAGCAGTCCATCTCAGACCTCCAGAAACTCCGTCTTCTCATGCCCCACAAGTGTGACTGAGGGCTGCAACGGATTAGCCGAAACAGGTTGCATGTTTGCAGCAGGCGCCAATGGGTCAATGACGATGCAAGCGGCCCTGGTGACTTCCTCGAATGCGGGTGCGGCTGGAGGCAGCAATCTTCTTTTGCCGGACAAGACGGTGTGGCACGAACTGGAGGAGCGACTCGCAGTCGCAGCGACGGCGGCCACTATTCGCACTTCCTGTGGTTCCACCTTGGCTCCTATCGTTCCTTCCGGAAGCGAGGCTGGTCAGGATGCCGCTATTTCGTCTGCAACAACTATTTTGCATGACATGGACAGAAGAAATGCGGCAGTGGTAGCTGAGGGATCTATCCGAGGTCATGGGCCCTGCATCATCCAGAGAACAGATGGATCGCTCCTAAGGACGAAAGGCATCGCGCCGCAGGATCCGAATAAGCGCGTTTTCCGTAGGCTAATGTTCAGCAAAACAAAAATATGTCCGTGGTTCGAGCAAGGCAAGTGCCTGAGAGGCGACCTGTGCAACTATGGTAAGGGAGTTCCCACAGACCAGCAACGTCGAAAAGCGCGGCCTCTCGGTATCAGACGACTGCACGGAGTGCGTGGCTTCGCATTACCGCTAAGACTACCACGAAGGATAGCGCAGCACTCGAGTAGACCGTCTACTGGTGTGGACAAAGAACTCCGGAGCAGCTGCTCGCATCAGTTTCAAAGGCTCAGATAAAGGTATAGTGTATACAATTCCTGAAGTGCGTTAGATTTGTGTGAACCGTTGCCTGCGTGTGTTCAGCGCATAGCCGAGGCGAGCTGCGGGTCCTGCCGGTGGCGAAGAAGCTGTGCCTTTCATATCTAAAGGTAAGGCGCTCCTCAATAGGGAACCTTCCGGTTTTGCCCCTCAGGATGATGATCGGTATCGTGTCATTCCCCGACGACGCACAGCAGCAGAAACGATGCACTGACAATAGCGGAGTTGGTGAAAACATATACAAGCACAAGCATCCGGACCTTTAATCGAGTCTCACCGCTTTTGCGATGAGTGGTGCGTTGACCGCAGGTGGGACGGTGCAGCAATCCCCATTGCAGCTTTGCACATTCTGCGGAGGAAGTGGAAGACAGCAAAAAGTAAGGAAACCTTGCGATATGGTTGGCGCTTCCGGCTCCATAAACCCGTCTGTGTGCATGGGTCGGTGCTACGGATTAGCCGTAGTATCACGCTTTACGTAGAGCGAGACCGAGGAAATATGCATATACCTCGGCACTCGTTACCTCTCAGCGCTCCCATGGTCGGTTTTTGAATTGCGACCGCTTGTTCTCGCAGGATGAAGCAAGGGACACCGTGGCAGTGGCGTCATTTTGATGAAGCTGCAGCCCTGTGGGGGCAGGGTCTGGCTCCAAGAG
The DNA here is from genome assembly GCF_002563875.1 of Besnoitia besnoiti. Classification (NCBI taxonomy): domain Eukaryota; phylum Apicomplexa; class Conoidasida; order Eucoccidiorida; family Sarcocystidae; genus Besnoitia; species Besnoitia besnoiti. The sequence goes on along the minus strand of NC_042361.1, from coordinate 1,914,092 downwards.
CAACCGCGCCCGACACGAGAAATAGCAGGTACGAATCTATTGAGGTGGATGGCATCAAATCCTCTGGCGGCAGCTCGATCAGAGGCACAGAGCACGCATGTTATTACAGAGCGGTGTGTCCAGATTTACGGGGGTTGGAATGTCATTGTCTCCGTCTCTATCTTCCGTCTTGTGTTTGTTGCTCTGCCCCAGCCGTTTAGTCAAGACATCCCAGATCACCTCTACTCGGCCTCTGCGAGCGACAGCTGGCCGCAGTGTACTAACGCCAGCTGGCTCGGGCATGCGCCCAAACGAGTCGTCTATCACAGGTTCAGAGGGGTTAAGCAGCTGTTCGACCTCCACCGCTTTGACGGGATGCCCTTTACAACTGGTGAATTCGCAATGCTTTGAACCCGACGCCTGCGACGTTTTGCGCTCGGGGGAGACTACACAGTACGACAGAGTTCAAAGCAGTTCGCTCTCAGGCTTCATGCCGGCACTTGACTCTGGGGACATATTTCCCTCATATTGGTCCAGTGGCCCGACAAAAGGATCGAACAGGAGCAACAGCCGGAGTCTGGGAGCAACTCGACCTGGAGGGGGCCGGATGCTAGAGCGCGCGTTGAAGAGGAATGAGTCGCGTGCTCTTAGTGACGATATGCTAACGTCTCAGTTTCACAGTATAATTCTTGACGCGGGCTCGCCAGCCGCTCGTGTGAACGATTCACTTTACGGCGCTGACAGCGATGCGGCAGTAGTGGTGCCGGAAAGGTCGCCGGCCCTGGGATGGGACAGGAGATGCGGGGGCAATGCAGGCGGGGTGAAGGATGCGTCGGCCCGTGCATATATCCCGGTGCTAACCTCTTCTGAGGCTGAAGATGAATCGACAGAGCACGTGGTGCAGCGTTCTAGCATGGTGGATCCATCGACCAAAGAAGATCCAGGGTCGCTGAAGTCAGATATTGTATTGGCGCTACTCTGCCAGCAATTGAAAAATCTTATTGGCAGGATTTATGGCGTAGAGGGCGTTCTCTCTGATTTGGCTGACAAAGGCCCCCCGGCTCCGGCGGTGGAAGGCAAGGCAAACACAGTATGTGTAGACGGAAAACGCCCCATCGATTCCCGTAGACACTGGGTGAACGACAGTTCCGGTGAAAACGTGATAGATGAGCCGCAGGCTGGAGGAGGTCATAGAGGTGAATCGAGTGCTTGAAACTGCCTTCGCGAGCTAACCGTGTTCATCAGTACTGAGCGAGCTGGCGATCCAATGAACAGTTGCCGAGAGCCCAACGAGCCGTCGTGTCGCACGAAAGAGGGCTGGTGGAAGGATAAAAACACCGTCGGCTTCATTGCCGCAACGCAATCTAGAAGGCTGCCGTATAGGGCGAGAGCGCTGGTGACTGAAGACGGGTTCCGAAGAGGGGAAAGGTACGTGACACCGTCGTCGCGGGAGAGCAGGCGGCGGTGTGAATGCCGCGGGAACGTATTACCTTGCTGAATGCGCGCATTTTCGTGTCCCTGCCTCACCCCAGGTGAGAGGCAGCATCATTCGCCCAACTGGCAGGTTCTCCGTGGCCCGACACTGGCAAGCGACAGATCAGAAGCCGTACAGGTTTGCGCTGGGGGGCGTGAGGAAAAGGTTAAACAACGCAACTCGTTCGCGTCATTGAGCCACCGCCCTCTCCAGCCCCGCTCCGGCGACACAATGGCGCAGTTTTGCTTTTATTTATCAACCATGAGGGAACGGAAAAAAACAAGTTGTAATGGAATGTTCCATCTGTGTCGAGACGGAGACTTCGAAGCAAACATGGCCCTGATATTTCTCCTGAAAAAAGTGGTGTTATGTGGCGTAGCCGTTTGCGGGGGAGGTGGGGATAGAACAAGCATACGAGATATTCACGCGTTTGCTTTATTCATGGAGCGTTAGGTCCAAGCGAGGAAGAATTGATGTTGTGCTTCCGGATTTGCAACGTTGCCAGTTTTTTAGCACGGCGCACCTAGTGTGTGATTTGGCTGTAAATTGCGTGTTCGGCGTAAGTGAGCTGCGTGAGGATAGTTCTCGTCGCTCGTGCCTTTCATCTGCAAGCGATCCGCCCTAGAAGCACATGGTTTTTTGAGCGCCGACACAGTTCATGTATAGAAGAGATGGCATTATCTCAGTCTGTGGAGACTTCAGCCGAGGGACGCCTCGAAGAAGCCAACGCAAGCTTTTTCCTACATGTTGTGAGGGAGATTCGACGCCGTAGGTATATGCTGTACTTGAACTGTGCCGTGTCTTCTGAAAACGGTTGCCACTAAAAGAAGAGGACCAAGAAGGCATTCGTCAGAGAGTGGTTTTAAGCGTGACATAGGATTTTTGAATTTTGTTTCCCGCTGCAGACGAAGCACTAGGCCCAATGTTTCACCTGTTGATGTTCTTTGCATTGTCAGAACTGATTACACGCGTGCTTTACTCGTTCCCCTGATGGCGTCGTTTGTGTGTTCGGGTTTGCTGGTTGCGTTACATTGCAAGGCCGAATAGGCGTGTTCCTAGAACAAATTGATGAGTGGCATCTGTTCTGTCTGTCCGCTTCGTAACAGTGGGCTCCAGCAAGCCCTTTATGTGAGGAAATTCGCCCCGTATTGGTCTTCCCTTGAGTGCCATCCCCGGTCCTCACATCGTCCGGTTTTTTTTTTGGCCGAGGGAAACAGTAACCCCAGTATGAATTACAGTATGAGTTATACATGTAACGAGAGAAGAAACAGTGTGACGTATATTTCCGATGTGTGGCTCCCTGATGAGGAGATGGCATCTCCTCTTGTTCACGTGTGCGTGCCGTCAAGAGCGGACGCTGCGGCGAACAGAAGGGATCCCTTGTGATAAGACTCAGTGAACTTTTTTAGAAAACTGGGCGCTTTCGCTTTCTTCTGCTACCATTATAAGGTATCCTGGTTCGATAGGTTGCTTTCCGTGTATCAGCTGGCTTGGAGAGTAAATCCGCGAAAGGAGCGTCTCTGCACACCAACACAGCCAGGAAAGAATTTCCTGGAGGCGTATGTTGTTTTGCTGCGCAGATGGGCTGAGCTGTCATGTTGGTTGCCATGGGGGAAGGCAAGGCACTCGAAGGTTTTTTATGTAACTGCACGGAGGGGGCTGCACTGCGTTGTCACCAGCGAGTTTGCGGTGTGCAGGCTGACCAGATTCTGAAGACCTATTCTTTAGAGGCGTAGACTTTGAGTGGACACTGAGGAAATACATGTTCCCCCAACCATCATTCTGTTGACATTCCAGCGTGCGTCCCTAGAATGTCTCTGTGTCCGTGACCCCGATCGCGTTCTTGTGAAGGGCAACGTGACTGAAATGAAAGTCAATCCCCCGTTTGTGCCCGTCATTCCTTTTTGTGAGATCCCCATGTGTGGGTGGCCTGAAGCGGCCTCGTTTTTGAAAGATGGGTGCTATACCAAAAAGAGGACCCGCAGTGGACCGCGCGAGTATACCTGTCTGTTCGATTGTGTTGTGTTCTTCCAAGGACTGTAGGACGTCGTTAGAAAATAAAGCTTGCAGAGGGGAAGCAACGCTTATGTTCTATGATAAAGGTTTTTGAGGTCTGTCCCTATGCTTTGGGATGGGTGACACAAGGATTAGAGTCTTCCAGAGTTTGCAGGAGGGCGACGGGGGAAACGCGTGAGTAGTGTGTCGTGGTGGGCCGGAGAGGGAAGTACCATTCGACAGTAGTCCCACTTGCGCATTTTCTACTTACAGGTATCCTATCATCGCACCACCGATGGCACCGTGATGTGAGCGACCTGTTCAGCTTTTGATGCCGTGGAGGTTCAAGAAAGACCCTGTGTGTGCTGGTGGAATATGGGAGGGAGTTCCCTTATCTTCCGATATTCACTATAACTTACGCAGGCCTGGGTTCACCAGGATTATGGTCCCCTGTGGCGGATGAATTCGTGCGTAAAATATGCAACAAGACTCGCTGAAATAACAATGGCACACTGTAGTTGTTTCGGCGGTGGATGTAGGGTGTGTCGATGACAGTAGCTCGCCGTGGCGGAAGGGCGGCCGGACAACGTTGAATAGCCAAAACAGCATCAGTATCCTGCATGGGACTTTAAGTACCATGGCACCTCCCCTTTCTCATGTAACCGTAGTAACTGGAAAGGCAGATGGAAAGAGGCGCACGAGGCAACGGTACTGCGCGCAGGTCGGCACTCGCGTGCAGCTCAGAATGCCCCCAGGAACACTGTTATGGCAGCACTCCCACTCAACCGCAAGACCGTTCATTGGGCCCGCGCTGCTGACAGAAAGATGTGAGGTTCTTCTGCAGCACATATAGTGAATCGCCTGTGTCAACATTCCCACGGGCCGCGCCCATCTGGTCCTACAGCGGAAAGGACAACTTAGTCTGTCAGAATCCACACTTGATAACTCATGCCAAGCACGCAACCTTCAGTTTTTGTAGCATCGTTCTCCGATGTCGTGGTCAGCAGGACGGTACGCTGAAACAGGACCGAGTCATACGCGTCCACGACAGCGCTTGGCACAAGCCGCACGAGCTGTGCAATGGCTAATATTTAGGTACAACGACGTATCAGAGGCACAGTATTAGAGCGGGAAAAAAAGAATGCGCTTACGCTATTTCATCAAGTGTCCGTTTCATTTGCAGCGTTTTGAACTACACGAGGAAACTGAAGTTACTCGCGTGCGCGAACAACAGAGGGACAGCAGCTGCATCACTCGTAAACCGGCGGAGGTCACATGGTCAGGTTACCCCGCCTGTGAGGCATCAGACCGACATGCAGTTCTGGTGCTGACATCTGTAGGTGGGCCGCGTTAAGTAACTTGCCTTGAACTGCGTACTGACCGCCGAGGCCCGCCGCATGCGCAGACGAATGCCAGTATCAAGTTAGTCCCTGTTTCTCTGCTCAGTACGTGAAGAAAAACAGTCTTGGTCGCTCGCTTCTGAGCATACCTGAAAACTCGCCGCCCCCGCCCCCCCCCCCCCCCCCCCATGGAGTCTTCAACAATCCTTCGAGGTGGACCTGTCCGGCTTTGTCGCAGACACCGACGTCTTCTTTTTCGACGCAAACCAAATCGCCAGGATGGCCGTCATCCGGCTCCTTCCCCGTTCTACACTACTCGTCAGTTACCATCTATGAACAACATCTGACGGAAGTGCCATATCCCCAGCAAAAAAACGCTGAAGCCAAAATTTCCCTTGCCCCGATCTGACGCCGCATTACGAAAAGTTCGTGAGCGTAGGAATGTGAATGTTTGCCCGTCCCACAGCATATACAGAAGACACATATCGCTTCAACACTGCACGAGGCCACGACGCGATAGATGCAGAATCTTAATCGGCGCGACTCAGACTGAGATCGAGCAAAAACGTCACACAGCCACAGCGTCCTAGCACAACCGGCCGCTGACACTGCACAACGCCTCGTTGCATTTTGTCAGGAGCGGCTGCGTCCTCGGTCTCTATAGAGCCGACCTACGCACCTTCTGCGTTGCCGATAACGTCACTTTCGCGAACCTCTAGATCCTCGCCGTACTGGAGCGCGTGATCCAGCGCAGAGGTCACGACGGCCAGCGACTCTTCGTCCAGCACGTTGCATGGGAGATACGAGACGAGGCCATAATCTTCGACAAGTGTCGCGAATGCTGCATTGAGGGCCTTGTACTTCGCTGGCATGCATTCCTAAAAACGAACAAGGGAATATCACCGACAGAGCAGAAGACATGAGGCATACGCAATACCTTGGAGAAACGACGACAGGCGAATCATGACTGCAGCCCGTTTTCCCAATACCGAGCGACCCACGCTGCCTTTGCCGTCGCGGGGAAAAAGCAGCCACATGCATGAACGAGATAGACCTTCCTGACTGCCCGGTTAAGGAACAATGTACTAGGCGGCGTCCTGTGCACGAGTCTCAAAGCTGGCGTCGCAGACGCGCCTCCGAGCTCCAACCGGAAACCCACAGCGGCCGCACAGACTGAGAGTGGACATAGTACAGCACAGCAGAAGGTCTTATCCTTTCAGCCAGCTTCTCCCTCGCGAAAAAAAGATGGAGCGACCGGGAGGACCCGAGCGAGAGGCAAGGACAACCAGCGAAAAGTCCAGCTCACGTCTAGTTGTTGGACGATTTGGTGAGGATCTCGCGACAGCAGAGCATCTATGGCCGCCTCTTTGGCGTCTGTTGGCTCGTCGCCGTAATCTGGCCACGCAGCCAGCGCAGAGAGGCCGAACGAACGCGACGTTGAGGAGTTGGCTTCGTCAGCCTCCGTTTCGTCTTCGGGTTCGTCCTCCGAATCGAAGTCCCCTTCGGCGTGTTCGTCTGCGCGCTCCGGTCGCCGCCTTCGGCCCGCAGCTCGCGACTTCCGCGAGGGCATAAGGGAGAGATTTTTGTCCACTAAGTCACACTTTGTGAGGAGATTGATGTGGGGGAGCTCGAGCTGGACCATTGCACTCAGCGCCATGAGAGAGCCGCCCAGAAGCTTCGCGGAGTCCGTCATGAACGACACGTCCAGGCAGCAGCACGCGCAGAGTCGCAACCCCCAGGCCTGCATGCTGTTGCAGATTTCAGCCATCAAGGCGAGGTGCGTGTAGAGCTCCACCTGCCCGGGACAGTCGAGAATGAAGAGTTCGTCTTCTCCAAAGTCTGCAAACTGGGTTTCGAGCCAGTCTATGCGCTGCTGAAGGAATTCCATGGCGAACACCAGGGCGCCATTCGGACCGAGGTGGAGTTCATCTTCGACATCCTGAACCGTCACAAGGTCGCGGATGTCGATATCTGGTTGGTACGCAAAGTACTCCGCTGCTGGATCGAGGTTGACTAAGCGGCAGTGGCGCCGCAGGACCTGCATGTGCTGATGCAGGTAGTAGCAAAATGTGCTCTTCCCGCTCCCCGCAGGGCCGATGACGAGTAGGCCGAACTTCATATTTGGTGGAAATAAAGTCCCTGTCTACCCAGATTGCTTATTGCCGTACTCATCGGCTGCATACCCCCAACGGCATTCAGCGCGGAGAAATGTGCGCTTACGGAACGAAACGGATGCGGATAGGCACGCAGTTGACGGCGAATGTACAGAGTCATACGCGTATGGCATTTTCAATCGATATTGCTACTCTCACGTTCTGCAAACACACGCGTTCACACAGGAAACGGCGCAGGACCGTAGCTGTTTCCGTAGACCGCGCTTTGATCAGCATGCGCATGAATGCATCATGGCGCCACAACCCACAGCCGCGTCGTCTGCCAAGAAATTCATAGTGTCATGAGGCCGATGACAGTACTCGACAGCAAAAGAGTTTGTTTTTGAGGGCGCCTCGATTGAGGCATTCACATGCAAACCAGAAAACCATGAGGGGCCCCCAGTCCGCAGCACAGAAGCCGTGTTGCAGGCGGGAGCAAGTAAAACCCGCTGAAAGAGCCTTGCTTAAGTGGAACGCCAAATGTTCTAAGAAAGATGGTCATTGCGCTGGAAGTCGAGCTTTCAGCGACGGGTTTCTTACCGCAGAAGTGTGGCTGCCGGCGCATGCAAACCAGCATCGATGGAGGACTCGCGAACATATTCCGGCATGCATTTCACATAGCGGCGCATTTTGCTGGAACTTGAGACCTGTAACACCGTTTCAACACAAAGACCTAATCATGGAAAAAGTGAGGTAGGATGCCTACAAGGGGACGTTGATGCAGCTGTGCTTTACTGGCAGTCTTTATCAGCGAGAGAGAACCCGCGCCCACGTCAGTGTCAGCTGCGCGGCGTGGGCGTTCCTGTTGCACATCCTGCAGTTGCAGTTCATAAGACTGCTCGACTCCACACATTGGTGGCTTCTAACGGCACCACGAAAGCATATGAAGAGCCAGCCAGATGATTTGGGACATGCTTCGGCACGTGATCACACTCAGAGGCTTTGGGAAGTCCGTTCACGCGGCATGGCAAGAGGCGGCTGGCATGTACCTCACTTTTTCACCATTTTCGCCTTCCTCCAGCAATATCACGTTTTCACAGAGAGCTCCGTTTTGAGCTACTTCGTACTCTCGTAAAAACGAAAGCTTCCCCCCCTAGTTACTTCGCAGGGAGCAGGGTGCCAGTTTCTCAGCTTGAACATCCACAAAAACCGTTCACGGTACACTGACCTCATGTGAGCTCTGGCTCCCCGCCTTGGTTGAACTCATCAGCTGAAGCATGTTGTAGGCCTGAAAGTGTGTACATATCTCATCTCGAGCTAGTTTGTTTGATTCTGTGCACTCCAGAGCGTACTGTATGAGCGCGCTACCACGGAAACTGATGTTCCTGTCTGGCTTCTTGATTATCTTTTTACATTTGTTATACCTCACAATTCCATCTGGACTTGTGCCCGGTGCCGGGGGACCAACGCCGCCACCGGAGTGGTGCGGTTCGCGCCGCCTTCAGGTTGGTGACAAACTATACGGTACAGCGGTGAGGCGCGTGTTCATATGGAAAAAACCCGCTGGATGAAAGCGGTTCAGACGTACTGGACGCGAAATCGAGACACGGAAGCGGAAGAATTAGATGCCAAGCGCGCAGGTTGCCCAGACGAAGAGCAAAAAACTCGGGGACTCGTCCGTCAAGACGACGCACAAAGAATAATTGCAAATAAAAGTGGTGACAATGTCTCATGTCAGCATTCTCGCTCAGCCGCGCCACAAGGTGTTTTCGAGTTCTGCACTTATTCGGAACTTTCCTTTTCGGCGACACACGAACCGGCAGACCCGCGCATTCTGTTTCACTGCGTGCCCATCCGCGGAGGCACAGCACACGGTCCCCAGTGAAGCAGGTCGCTGCCGCTCCGCTTGACTTGAAAACCATTCACATTTGACATGCACTGACCAGGTACGCACACAGACAGAAGGAATCTCTGGTTCCTCTACTGTTCAGCGGCCAACTCTCTACTGGTAGTCGTTCGGTGCAATGACGTCGTCGATCTTCAAGATCATTTTCACAACCTGCCGGTCGACGCGTGACAGCAAAGGAGCAGAATATCTTGCAGAAAGGAAGCGAGAAACCCGGGCACCACATATGTGCAGGCCAGGAAAAAAACAAACGTCCACAAGCAACAGACGCCGACGCAAATGAAGCAAAGGAGACGTGTACCAACACACATGCATATAAAAGTGGAGGAAGGCCTAAACAGAAGTGAACGAGAGAAGCAGCCCCACAAAGGACAAAACAAAAAAGCACGCGAAAAAGTTAGGATGCGTGGTGGCGTTGTTACCCAATACCCGCAAACGTCATGAGCTCAGAGTGATTCCGAGTCTTTCCTACCTGGGTGGCGAGCATAATTTGGTTCGCTTTTGAAGAGTAGGTTTCCAAGACATTCTGCTCCAGCATGTCATCCGTTCCCTGACGGCACAGGCAAAGGAAAACAAGGGAACCAGACAATGAATGCCCCTAAACCGTCATTCCTCTTTTCTCCTTCTCCTCGTCGCTCTTGTCTACGTCCCTGCCGCAACTTTCATCAGCATCACACGTTCCATTGCTCGCGCTCGCCCCGTTGAGATATAGCGTCATATATATAAATAGATACGCATATATATGCTGCGCGACAGCTATCTGCTTGGGTTTCAGCCGCGCACAATTGGAATCTGTATGCGGGTTTGAGGAGCAGGAGACCTTCGCGGCTCGCTCGGGCGTGCGGCCTTCCTACCCCCCCCCCCCCCCCTTCTCTGCGTCTGCAGATTTTCGCTTACCTTAAGCATGCAGTCGAGGCCGAAGTAGGGATACTTTTCGGTGCGTTGCTTGACCTTGACGCGCTGGACTTCCTCGATGGCAGAGAGGCCGCAGTTCTCCGCGAGGGCCTCCACGACGCCAGTCAGGGCGTCGGCGAACGCGCGAACGGCATACTGCTCCACGCCCGCGATGCGGTCTGCCTCGTTCTCCACGGCGATCGCCGCGGCGAGCTCCGCAGAGCCGCCGCCGCCGACGACGCGCGGGTCGCGGATCAGATTCCGCACCACGCACAGCGCATCGTGCATGCAGCGCTCGGCCTCAGCGACCACCATCTGATTACCGCCATACACTACAACTGTCACCGCCTTGCTGTTTTTGCACTCTGCAACACCCACACACGCCGCCACGCGACAGTCGCCAGACGCGAAGAACTCGCAGCAGCCCGGCGCAGCAGCCCCGCCGTCCGGGAAGGGCGCATCACGGCGACAGTCCCGGCGACGAGCCCCGCGGATTGAAGCCGCACAGCCCGCAAAATCGTTACAGCTGCCAACCAGATACAAGCGTCCACGAGCACGAAACTCCCCTCTCCCGCTCTCGACCTCAACCCCGCTCCTTCTCCCCCAGAGAGACACATGCACCTATGCATGCACACCTACGGGAGGGATATAAGGCATCTGTTTACATGCGGCAACCCGCAAGCTTACGTTCAATGACGATCATTTTGTCGCCCATCGTGCCGCTGGAGATTTCCTTGATAAGGCCCGCGTGCCCGAGCTTCGCCTCCGTCAGTTCCTCCCACCGCGGGACGATGCGGCCCTGAGTCGCCAGCGCAATGAGCTCCAGCTCCACGCCGCCGACCCACCGGACTGCGGGAATGTTCTCGTGAAGAAGCAAGTGATTCGCTTCGTCGTCGAATCCCCACTGGCAAATGACCTGCGCGGCGCAAGACACGCGAACTGAAAACGCGCGATAATGCACAGCTTCGCCCCGCGTCGCGGCCCGGTTACGCAAGCCCTGAAGAAAGGCAAAAGCCAAGGCGGGGAAGAATCGTCGCCGCGACCTATCCTCTCCTGCTCGACACGCGACGCCGAGCGGACCCATCAAGAGCCCGCCCTCGCCCCTCCTTCCTTTGGGTGACCCTTCTCGCGTTCAAGTTCCAGCGTTTGTCGCGACTCCCGCGAGCCCCGGGTTCATCGACGCGTGTGCGGCTTACGAAGTTCGCGCCGGCGTCTTTGACCTTCTGAATCATGTCGGTGAAGTACTGTTGCTCAGCCTTCTGGAGCTTCTTGTAGTCCTCGACAGTTCTGATGTCGAGCTTGTGCTTGGTCTTCGGCTTGGGGGGCTCGAACGGGCAGGTCAGAATCGCGATCTTCGCGTTCTCCGTCACATGCGGCATCTGCGAGTGACTCAGGTCCTTGTGCAGAACGACGCCGTTCACCAGCATCGTCTGCTCCAGCAGCCCTCCAGCCTTGCCGTCAACCTGCAGACCGACAAACGCCCAGCGAATAACGAACTGCATTGCACGCAAAGCATCGCGTAACAGAGAAAAAAAACGTATCCACACGGCTGTGCGTATGCACACGATTTGGTCCGCTGCAGCACTCTTGAGCTGAAAAAGCTGCCGCCTTCCATCAGGCAGAGACACAGCGTCGCGGCGCACCTTGATGAGGTCAAAGTTGACGTCGTTGCGTTCGCGATCCGCGACAGTGAGGACGGCCTGAACGCAGATCTCCGCCAGGTGGCGCTGGTGGCTACTGACGACTTTGCTGCCCAGAGCTGTCATGGCCGCGTGCACACTGAAAAGACGCCACATACCAAAAACAGGCGATTCAGCCCAAGATGGTTTCCCTGAATCTTTCCTCCGTGTCACCCACTTGACTCCACATAGCCAGCTCGCCCAGACAATAGCTCTATCGCGCAAAAACACACATATATATGTATATACACGCGGATGGAACGCGAGTATTGACAAAGGCACCTACACACACACCGCCCAATGATGATATCGGCAAATCGCTGCATGCAATTTGCGCTGCGTCAAGAGACCTGTGGGCACGCAATGCCTCGCGCAAGTAGCCGGCGTCTTCTTCATCTCTCCACCTCTTGCCACACATCGCAGATGTGGTCCGGGGGTCTACACCCTGAACCTTGAACCGTTCGCGCGGTTCGCATTCAATGCTGTGTTGCGACTCACAGCAGCTCTTTGTCGGTGCCGTAGACGTCCTTCTTCTGCACGACTTCCTGGAGCCGCTGAACCGCGATTTGACTGGCTTTTTCGAACCCGTCGGCGATGCGCAGGGGATGCAGACCCTTCTCAATCAACCTGTACGCCTGCGAAAGCAAGTTGCCTGCCAAGATGACGACGCCAGTCGTCCCGTCGCCAATTTCCGCGTCCTGAGACTGAGAGAGCTCCACGAGCAGGCGCGCACACTGGTGCTCGACCTGCGCAGCAGTCAGACAACAGAATCGAGAGAGAAATTTCCACAAAACCTCCGAGCCGGCGCAAGCCACCACGCAACGGGCAGACAGTCCCCAGAAACGAGAACTCGCTCAGCTCGAAGCACGTGCGGAGCGACGGAGGCACAGCTTGCACCAGAGACACGACGACGCGAGCTGGCCACGACCCCCCTGCAACAGAGAAGGTGCGTCCTTCGCTTTTTCAGCTGCCGCGAAGCCCGTTTCCTTTCCTCCTCCGCCGCCTGCGCTTGGCGCGTGGCGCACGAGAGCAGAGAGGGGGGAGATCACAGGTCGCTGCCGCATTTCATTTCCGTTGCCTCTTGCCTAGAGTTTCGGTTACTTTCTGGCTTCTTCGCCTTCGAGCCTACAACATAACCGATGTGGGATAATATTAATGGAGTAGGACATTGAAACCGACACTTCCAGCGCTATACCTGCATTTTGTTCAGGATGGTGGCGCCGTCGTTCGTGACGGTCACCTGCCCGTCGGGTCCGACGATGATTTTGTCCATTCCCTTGGGTCCGAGCGAAGTCTTGAGCGTGTCCGCCACCGCGCAGGCTGCCAAAATGTTGGCCTTGTGCGCCTCGATGCCCTTCAGCCGCTTCTTCTCCTCCTGCTCGCGCAGGATGATGAAGGGATTGCCGAACTCGTCTGTCGCGATGTTCATCTGAGCACAGATACAGACGCAAATGCGCAGCGCGAAACCGGGACTTTCGACCGAACAAGGCGAACGAGAGGCGCGGAGCGGCGGAAGCGAGCGAGAAGAGAAAACCGGCCGCACGAGAGGACGAGCGCGGAGGCCCGCGCAGGAAATGCGCAGACGGAGACAAGAAGACAGAAACCAAATAGGCGGAGGCGGGGAAAGAGGAGGAAGACGCTTCAGGGGAGACGTGAAGCAGAGACGGGGGCCCAGTTAAAGAGGACACCTCAGCGCAGCTACGGAAACAAGGCGCGGCAGACACGTACAGAAAGAACAGAAATCTCCGAGGCGAGAGCAGAGGACAGAGAGGTATGAACACGGAGGGACTAAAACGAGCACACGCGAAAAAACGAGAACAGAAGATGAACGATGCCGCGACAGCGGAGCAGATGAAAAAGCAAAAAGTGGAGACGAGATGCGAGCGCATGTGTGTGTGCGCACAGAAGTTAACGACTGGTGGGCAGCACCGACAGACGAAGCCGAAAAGGTGGCTTGAGAGCAACGAGGCAGCCGTTGCTGAGAGGAAAAGGCTGGTGCACAGACGTTTTTCTTGTGCTGGAGAGCGCAGAGGTGCACGCCCACTGTCAGGTTTTGTTTTGAGGGTCGCGCAGTGCAATGAAGGGAAAAGACAGTCAGAGAAGAGTGTGAGTTCTCAACAGAGTCTGCGTAAGACCTGGTAGGAAATGGACAAGCAGAGTGGTGAACACGCACCGGAATGCGGAGGCAAACAAGGAAAAGACTGGAAACATCGTCGAGGAGAGCACTGAGAAAGGGACAGAGAGTGCAAGAAAGAAGAGAAGGGAAAGGGTCACGTAAGAGACCTGATTGCACAGCCGAAACAGCCAGGGGCGAAAAAGACAACACATTGCCGCAGAAACGCAGGGTAAATGCAAAAGATCCAAGCAGAAAAGCCGTGGAAAAAAGAAGAGACAGAAGACACGGAAGGGGAAGCAAACGTGAAACCTATGTTAAGATTCAAGCAAGAGGAGAAGACCGGGCGCCATGCTTACCGTGGCAAGAGGGACAAAGACTCGTGGGCAAAAACGATTCTCCTGTGTACCCGAGTGAGTGAGTCCGTCGATGGAACGTTAAAAGTGCAGAGAGAAGAAGGGGAGAGATAATACAGAGGAGGGAAGCAAAAAGTGATGTTTTTGCTCAAGACGGGGGCGGCCTCTCTATCTGCAAAACGGCGCAAGTGTGGAAGGACGAGAACGGACGATGAGCGAAGACGAGGGTACAGGCGACAAGAGAGGGAAAAAAGGTGGGAAAGAAAAACAGGAGAGAGAAGAGAAAAATGCAGTGGACGACAACAGAAAGAGCAAGGGGAAGACGTGGAGAAAAATCAGTAAGTGTGCGTTGTTTAGTACGCGAGGCGCGAGGCAGGGGGGATGTACGCCAAGCAAGAGGCGTGCGAAGGATCCTCGTACACGAGGGACAAAGAAAAGGCGGATAACGTACCGTTCCCTCCTTACACACAGAGAGAGGAAAGTGGAGAACAGAAACCGCTTCGGAGCACAACTCCGTTCCGTGCTGGAAGAAGAAAATGCGAGAAAAGGAGGCACCCAGACCCCCCTCTCCCAGATCTGCCCGAAGAAGTGGAGCTCCCTCCTTTTTCTCGAACATAGTCCGCACTCACATTTTTCAGTCGCTATGCATGCGATGTGCGGCCGCGGCAGGCGTCCAGCGTGAATGCTCTTCGACTTTAGCGGAACACGTGCTCCAGACGGTTTCGCCCAGCCATTGTTCCTCTATTATCATTTAATAATACTCTCTTCTGCTTGAGGAATCAGGTGTATAGACACCGGAGAGCTTCCACGCCCCCAGACCTTATGCGAAAAACCGCAGGATTCACCTTCTGTCGGCGTGCCAACTATCAGGCCTCACTCTTCCTATCCCATTCCTTTTGCCCCTGTGAACGATAGCATGGAGGACCCACGTAGAAACGCCGCCACCTTATCTTCTGTCTAGTGCGCACATGAGCGTGTACGTTCACGTGCAGACAACCAACCGGGACTACTTGGACTGTGTGGCGCTAGTCCGGGCATTTAGACGGGAATGAGAACGACTGCAGCCATTTGCTACTGGGTTAATACGAGGGACGAGCCAGTGCGAGATTGTTCTACCGCATGTCGCACAACACAGTTCCATGACGGGTCGAAGCCGCAAGTGCCGCTTGCCTCCCTCTAGTCACAGTGCAGGGTTGAGATTGCTCTCCAGTTGGAGCGTTACACCGGAAAGGTCGTCGCTGTCTGCAGGCGACCAGCTTGTTTTTGCAGCAACGCTCAAGATTTGCAGGAACACGTCCGTGTGATAGATCCCCAGGCACAGAAAAGTGCACACGTCTCAGTGTAGCGATGGGGTGGAGCTGATTCCCATTCCTGCAAAAACAAGCTTCGGCTGTTTGGCTGATGGCTTGAGGACATCTCACAATGGCAAGGTTCCAGAGTGGCACGCTCATTTCTGTCAGCGTTGCGACGCAAGCACGTTCAATCATTCTTATCAATGAGGGCATAGGCCCGGGAGTATTCATTCCGGGCTCTACCGTAGGCGTTGAAAATAACTTAGTTCACCCCCAAGTAGCATGTATTCTCAACTCAAAAAGGCTGCCCTAGTGTGATATCTCAAGAAGGAGTCTGGCCACTTAGAAAACAAAAGTCACTCCCGCGGCAGTATTTGGCGAGACCGCACAGGACCACAGGGACTTCAGGGGTGGAGTCGTGCTTCAGTTACGCGTCACAGAACAGGGCACGCCGGGGAAGAGGCGTGCAGGCCAAGGGCTTTTGCTAAAAACGCATGCCACCGTGAGCAGTCAATCGCCACTCGAGCCACAGACGCAGACCGTTTCTGAAGCGATGCCGCGCAGTACGCGTCCACCAAAGGGCGTGGGCCGCCACGAACCGGCATTTTATCACAAAACCTTGTCTAGGGAGCTTGCTAGGTCAGTGTGCGCAGAGTACTCCCCTGTTATGTGAGGCAGACGCGGGGATTCCACCGTGAGGGGGAAGCGCCCATCTCATTTTTCACCCTCGTCTAAATGAAGAGCCGCGCGACGTCTCATGCTTCACACTCGAAGTCTGAGCACCGTACTCCATGAAGCAAAGACAGTGCGCGGTAGAGCCGCCATCTGCCGGTGTGCGGGGAATTGAACGAAGTGATTGGTTCTGAGGAAAACTTTCCCGGTGTGTCGGCTGCATTGTGGCCAGCAAGTTCAATTCGCCGGAACCGCGGCGTATCGGCAGCCATCCTCTGCTTTGATTTCGTTTTGGATGGTTGTATCAGGGAGGCAGGTCAGCCTGTCTTTGCCCCCTTTCTTGCACCATCCGCGCCCTGCCACACGAAATGCTGGTACGTCTCCCTCTTTGCGTCTTCCCTGGCGTCCGCGTTTGATAAGCGCGCGCGCCTGCCGTTTCTACGTTGTATTCGCGAACTGCGGCCTCCTACCCCCTACTCCAGGTCTTGATCCCGCGTTCTGCATCTTTCCAGAGAGCTGGGGGAAAGAATCCGTGCTACGTTCTCCGTTGCACTTCCCTGTCAGATGCTTTTCGCTGTGTCTATATTTCACATATCTCTGTGGCAGACTGTGCAGAGCGTGCGCGCGAAAACTAGACGCGCGAACGCTGCCTGGGAAACGTCACAACTGTGCGCTGCATCCCGATACAGGTAAGAGCGCAGTGGTGGGGTGTGCTAGCCAAGAAAGGAAGAAGAGACTGTCTCTACTCTCCCCCTCGCGCATCAACGTGCTGCGGGAAGTGGGCCAACGAGGGACGGAGAGATGCAGTTGGAGAGTCCTCTTCTTCTGGAGAGAAGGGAGAACCCTGATACGGAGAGTTGAGCCTATGCGGAGATTTGGGCAGTGAGCTGAGACGCGAAACGGGACAGAGGCAGACGGAAGTAAGCATGCGGAAAAGGGGACGAGAACAGGACAAAGCAGAACGAACAAGAACTACTAACAAGAAGAGACGGCTGGGGTCGGGGAAAAAAGACCAATTGACGCGGAGCCACCAGGCTGCGTTGCGATTCACCTACCTCGCTGCAGGTAGCGGAGGCTCTCCCGCGGCGCAACGCGAGGGAAACGGTCAGCAATCGAAACGCCAGCTAGTGCTCTGCAAACTTTGATCTCCGTTTGCTGCCTACCAGTCGCCGCCCCGCGCCTAGCCCCGACACCCCAGCCCTCTCGGTGCGCTCCTTCGCCAGCGCTACAATTGAAATGTGGGAAGCATGCAGAGTCACGCAGAGGCACTAAAGAGAGAAGAAAAAGCAGCAAGCCAAAAGAACTAGATGGAAACGAACCCCGAGCAACAAACGGAAAACCCTGCTACGACGCAGAGACAGACAGGCGGCGAGGAAGGATGAGGGAGGAGAACAAGAACGAAAACGAAAGAGACGCTGCCCTCGCCTCTCCGCATCGTGTGAGTCTCTCTTTGAGACTCGTGCGTTTTTGGGTCTTCCGCTGAGCGCCACGAGTGCTTCCGTGCCGCGGTCACACGAAGATCTCCGAAAGGAAGACAAAGCCGGCATCTTCTCCACGCGTTAAAAAGCTTTACATCTCCTGCAGATCTTCGGGCTCCGCCTTCACGGACAAATCCAAGTCCTCGCCGGTCATGTTCTTCCAGCTGCCCGACACACACGCACATAGCCGCACGCCTTTGCACCACCGAGCAAGCGAATCTCCCCGCCGATCGCGTGGAGCTCTCAAGATTCAGTCCTCAAAAAATGGAAAGTCAAAACGCTCGCAGGCTACACACTGGAGAGCCAAAACACGCTCCGAGAAGGATCTCCGCGCCACAGGGGCGGATCGAAACCATCAACTCTACTACCGATATACATACATACATGGAATATACTAGCTCGGAAACATGCGAACTGAAGGCCAACGAGTTCAGATACACATGCAATCTACATGTCCGTGAAGCGAACTACTCGAAATACCGCAGACAGTAAAGTATACAGATAAATCCACATGCTCGTAGCGGGAGCGGCAGCAAACTACACTTCGACTCTCGTATAACCTGTCACAGCTGAGGGGGGTGGGGAAATCTTGTTTAAAGGCCATAAAAAGGGCAGACAGCTATTGCATACAGCCGGCGCGTGTCGCCTCAGCTCAACAGACGTAGGAATTTGTCTGGTGGCTGGTCGCAAAGCGAGGGAAAAGGGTTCTCCTCCGGAAAAGCTTACATTCTGAGGACGTCCTCCGTCGCGGACTCGAAGTGGGAAGTCGCATCGAAGGAGCCTGAGACAAAGACGTTGTCTTCGGTGCCGTCTGTTGCCGCCTCGTACACGTCGCTGACCTGCACGAACTGCTGTTCAATGAGGCCGAGAAGCTCCAGTGCCGGTGCGATTTCTGCGGCATCGCATGGTACCACTCAAAGGCTGTATGAACACTCCCTCTCTGCGGCAGAAGAAGCGAAGGCCGCTGAAGTGGCGCCAAAGCGGAGACAACCGGTCACCCGGCCCCCACTGTGGCTCTCCCTGCCACTGGGAAAAGCCTTCAACAGCTGAAAGACCGGACCAAGCTTGTCTCCTCTCAGCGGAGGCGGGATTGCCGCTGACGCGATCAACATCAGCTCAAACGGACACGCACCGCGGTGCAGTCGACTAAAATGCACGTAACACTAAACCCTAATCTCTTCACGCGTCCTCCCCCTCCCCCCTTCTGTGGGCCTTCAGTTCACTGCATCGTGCCTTCCGTATTGATGTTATCGTCAACCGCTCCCCTCAGCCGCGCAAGACTCGAATGAGCGGCGAGACCCCCGCGAGAGACTCGCGTCTGCAAGAGATACAAAGACTCTTCGACTCGCGTCGAGGCACGTGGAGGCGTCTGCTCGCTTCGTCGGCGCTTACCCTTCATGGGGTCGTCAGTCTCCACGGTTGTGCTGATGATGGCGATGTACTTTCCCTTCAGCGCGACGCCGTGCGAGGAAGAGACAAGCATGACGTAAATGTCGTTCTTGCGGTTAACCTGGCGCTGCGGAATGATGATTTGGCAGGACGACGCGTTCGAGGTGCTCGGAATCGGATTGCCCAGAATGCAGATGCAGCGAATCACCTGTCCCGCCTTGCGAACCTTCTTCGGGTCGTACTTCACGTAGCTCGGGTCGCACACCACCATCTTGCAGCGGGCGACCTGCAGCGACAGAGAAATGGAGCGCGGGCGAAGCTAAGAGACCGAACAGCCGCGCAGCCGCACGACAAAGAAGAGACACAAAAACCCCCTGAGTGCCCACGACAAAAACAGCCACGGCGACGCAGAGGGCAACTCCAATCGTGCAGACACACCACTAGGCTTCAACGCGCTGGCCTGCAGCCGCACACTCTCCGGCAGCCATACGCCTCCCGCGTCTGTGTCGCATGCATATACATACTAGTGCACATACCGATACATATATATATTATATCTGTGGAGACGTATACAGATCCTGAATACCACGACGGCGATCTATACACCTGTGCATGCATCTGTCGCTGTGGCCAGAGGCAACGGGCCCGGCCGTTCGCCATTTCTTGCAGAGATGCAGCCACAAGGTTTTTGTAGGGCGTACTTCTCCGTCGACAGACTTGACGCCGCAAACCTTCCCGTTGTCGTCGTAGACAAACCCGTCAATCGGTTTGTTCAGCATGTACGTTCCGCCGTTGATGGCGCAGAGGCGGCTGAAGCCTTCGGGGAGGCCGCCCAAGCCGTAGAGCGGATAGATGAAAGGCGACTTGCCGTAGCGCGAGATGCTATACATGTACAACTTGATCTTCTCCATCGTCTGACCCATCGGCTGCGACAGATAGCTACACACAACACCACACGACACCCAGCCAGCGCTTCATAAGATGCGCAGAAATTCCGCGTGGACACAAATAAATCGCCTCTCACTCGTCAGCGCAGCTCCAGCCCCCCCGGAACGCGTCTCTACTCTCCACAGTCTTCGGGCGCCGCAGGTGCGCCTCGCGAGTCAGGCGAATGCGGCTGCGCGAAGCCGGTAGAAGGAGAGAGAGTCTTCCCGCCGGCATCTCCGCTCTAGAGAAGTCGGCCTTCTGCTCCACACCTCTCCGCGCTCTCTCGACGACCCCCTTTCTGTAGAGGACTCCCTCGCGTCCCTCTGCGAAAAAAACTCGAGACCGCTCTCGCCTGCCGCTCACTCGTCGGAGGTGTACAGCGCCACCGCGTGCCCCACGAAGTCGATGGTGTTGGGCTGCAGACCGAAGTAGTCGTACACCTGCGGACGACAAGAAACCGAGAAAAAGCTTTTGCCAGCTGGCAGACGCCTGGGGAAGTGTGAGAGTCCCCAGCAGAGGGAACGCAACCACGCCCCGCACCAGCGGCAGAAACGTGGCGTGCGAAAAATCTGTCACGGATTTCCTCACTCCGAAACGACGCGCGAACACGGACTCAGACCAGGCCGCGGAACCCACAGACGCCGGCGTATTACGAAGAGAAAGCCGCGCGCCCGACTCCGCCGAAAAAGCCGTCAAGAAACGGCAAATGACTCGCCCATTTTGAGCGGAATGCGACGCGGCTGCTCTTTCCGCTGGTCATTTTTGCTATAATAATAAGACTCCTCAAGTGGTTCTTTATCCACAGTAGTTCTCATCTGAACTGCCCCCTGCTGATGCACTTGACACCTCGAGCAGCCCACAGATCCACAGTTCTTGCAGTTGCACGACTAGCCATAGAGGTACCCAACCAGTTAGAAATTTATTCGCAGAAAGCGCGTTCCTCTGCGGCAGAGGACAAGAAGGAAGGCGAGCCAAGGACACACCTGCTTCATCGAGTGGCGCTTGGGGTCGAAGCCCTTCCAGGTCTCAGGATTCTCCAGCTCCCACTGGGCGCAGTAGCTGAGGAAGTTTTTACAGCGGTTTTTCTCGAGCAACGGCATCAAGGGCGAAGTCAGCGCCTCGGTGTCCGTCGACGGCACCTGACGCAGCGTGCGAAGCAGAGACACGGGCGCAGAGATCGCTGCGCATGCGTGGACAAAAAACGTGATTCAGGGGCTCCACACACGTGGGACGCGCGGCAGCGGACAAGCCCGCGCAGACGGCTTGCCTCCTGCATGTGTGTATGGCTGAAACCTCCACACCGTCGGGCCCTGCACACGCAGCAGAGAAACTCATAATCATTTCCGGAGGGGGGAGGGGGGGGGCAGGGGAGGTCGCTTACCTTGTGGATGTACTTTGCGTTGGAGAAGAATCCTGCCTTCTGGTACTGGTAGACGTAAGTGCCCTCGATGACCTGCCACTCTAGGTACCTCGTCACCTTGGTCGTGAGAAGAACCTTGACGAGCTTCCCGCACGCCATGACAAACTTGGGGATCAGATCGACATTCCAGTCGCGGTTGAAGCCCAGCGACTGCGGCGGAGTCTCGCCTGCATCGCACGCCAGGCAGAACCCAGCGCGACCGCCTCTCGCAGGAAAAGAAGGCCAACGCCGAGCCGACCCAGCAACCCGACCCCCCCTGACAGCGCGCCAACAGTGCGAAGGCACAGTACCACTCTCCTCCTTCCGGCTCCTGCGCAGCCCGTGTCGCTCTGCTTTCTCTCTCTGTGTCCTTGCCTGGCAGCTCGGCAGCGCGTCCTAGTGTACAGTTTGTACCTACTTGACTCCTCAGTTTAAGTTAAGGAGTCCTTTGTTTACAGCTTGTACCGTTACTTTCAGGAGCGCCCCCATCCAGCGACTGAGAAAGAGCTTCCAGCCGAGAGGCGAAAGGCCGCGAGGCCACAGAGAAGCTTCTGTCGGCGCTGAGTGAGGCATGCGTCGCGCCTCCGGAGACTCGAGGCGTCTCCTCTCTCTCTCTCTGTCCCTCTCTCTCGAGCTGCGGACTCGCGCGCGCCTTACCCGGCTTGAATTTTTCGTAGAGGTTGGTGAGGTTCAGCGAAGCAGACTCGCCGCCGTAGTATCCGTTGCGGTCTACGTGTAGAACCTTTTTCCCGTGAGTTGACAGCAAGCCACTCAGGATGCACTCCTTGAGGCCCGTGCCGCAGACGATGGCCTGCAGAGAAAGAGAGACAAACAGAAGGCTGTTCACAGCGCGCGCGACAGGCGAGGAAGGGGCGAGAGACAGAGAGCCTCGAGCGGAGGGCAGAGGCCGCTGAACTCGCAGCTTCCCAGCCGCTGCACGCCGCCGACACGGAAGCAAAATCATCACCGGACACAGACGAGGGCGCTTCGCCGCCCTGCGCAACCTCCGCCGCCGGCAGTCCCGCTAGGGCGAGAGGGGCAGGTGCCCCAGACGCCGAGCGCGGCCAAAGACGCAGATGACATGAAGGGCGAGGAGAAGCGGAGAGAACGCGGCGGCAAGTCTTCTCTCGCGCTTGGGGTGCACAGCGGCAGCACGTCGCGGCACGCGAGCTGATGAGGGAGGAGAAAATCCAGCCGACCGTCGAGCTGTCTCCCGAACACACATTTCCCTGGAGAAGGACCCTACGGGAGAAGACAAGCCAGGCGAGCACTTGGACAGGAGAGGCAGCGAAAAAGGACCGTGAATGAAGAGAAGGGAGGGCGAGTGAGTACAGACAAGCTCAGTGCTTCGAGTCGCCATGGGGCCCCGGAGGCGGAGAGGACGACCAGAAGCGGAATTCCGAGAGTGAAAAAAAAAACTAAGAAGCCAAAGTAAAAGCAAAAAAAGATACAGAGAAGGATAGTGCGGAAAAGTAGAGGCTTTCCACCGAGAGTGAGCGGCTGGCACGGACGGCGCGAGTGAGGTTTTTTTTTTGCAATGGAGAGAGTGGCGGAAGACACAGAGACAAGTCCTATGTGTGTCGGCTTACGTCATATTCCTCATCCATTTTGGCGGTCGCGAAGAGGGAAAGAAAAGAAAGGGGAAGAGAAAAAAGGACGGGCAGAGAAGAAGGAAAGCGCGGAGTCGAGTGAGGACGGCGCCCAGGAGAGAGAAGCGGAGAGAGTAGGTGACGCGGAGAATGAAGCGTTCCTTGCTACAAGCCTGCTTTTTTCACTTATTTGCCGATACAAATCGTGTTTGCCGGATGTGCTTCGACGCAAAAGCAAACGGAATCACATATATGCATCGAAGTGAGCAAATCCAACCGCGCATGTACGTAGACTTGTGTCTACGGACGACGGGTTGAACGACTTGTAGCTAAAGCCATGTAGATGTGTGCGCAAGAGGCAGGTTCGCAGCCCGCAGAGACTTTACTCTTGCCTTGCGCCGCCAGTTGCTTGCTCTCTCAGTTAACTTCCGGCTCACGCGAGGCCAGAAGAGGGCTGTACTTCATCTTTATTGTCCTCCATGCAACAGACACGCAGGCTGTAGGGCGTTTCCCTTATCCTCAAATGCGAGTCTCGCCTGTCTTCTTCTAGACGCAGGTATCTCCGAGGTATCGCGCTGCTGTATGTGCATTTTTGCTGCCGCGCCCGCCGCATCGCCACGGTGGGTTGAGACTGAACAGCTAGCCTGCTTCCAGAAGCGGCTTATATGTGGGTAGGCCCCGAGCAGACAGTTGGACTGCGAGCGCTCTCAGGTACGTGAGCGAGCGGGCACTCATTTCGACGCAGACACGCGGTTCACAAAAGTGTCGCCCTCCATCCAAACAAAGGTGGAGAGCCGACGAGCACGTCCTCATTCATATCGTTAGAGCGGACTCCGCATCCGCGTGGCAAAACATCCATCGATTCAGTACCCGGCGACGCGGCGTGCGTCTGCGCATTCGATCTGCCCAGGGCGCCACACGACCTGCCACGAAGACAACGGAGGTGTAATAGCCCAAGCCTTCTCTGTGGCAATATTTTTTCGCATCCTGAGGTTACACCCGACAAGGACAAAGGCACTCGGGCGCCTGGTAGTCCGTCATTTGGCCGTCGACCGTCTAAGAACCTCGTGAGGTGCCAGGCGCCCCGTAAACAGTATGGCGGACTCTCCAGTGTAGGTATTCTTGCTGTGTAGGCGACGACAGAGTGAACACCCCGCCTCCAGGGCTTGCTTTGCCCAACACCCACCAGCTGCTTGAGTACAAAATATGGAAGCCTCTTCTGGTGCAGAGGAGTATGCAGCAGAAGGCGGTTTTGCGCGGTATGCAGAGTAGGGGGAATTTCGCACTTCTGCTGACCGACGCCATCGAGTGTATGTCCGCGTATCTACGTTGTTTCTTGTACGCCGTGCCGTCACACCCTAGTTCATAGTTTGCCTGCTCCTCCGCTGCTGTGCAAAGCGCCTAGAAGCTCTCCGCGATACATGGCACTGCTCCGGGTCTTTTCCGTTTTCAAACTGCAGATTCCCATCATTTAGAATTATGACGCCATACGCCGGTCTGTATACATACGTCTGACGAGTAACTTGAGCATGTCGCCCATCCGGAGCGCTAGGAAACAGGCAAGTGAGGTTGCAAGATGATGCTTGGTGTGTCCTTGCTTGCTCATACGCATTCGCCCGCAATATTCCGTTTACGCCCCATTTCGTGCCCGAGAAAAACGAGAAAAGTCAATCTCTTCTTTGCACACAATGAACATGCCGCGTCACTTCCCTCGAGCACCAAATCAAGGCATCCTCGCGTGCGGCGTCCTCGGCCGATACGACTTGCTTCTGCGCCACATAAGGCAAAATGCTTGCCCTTTTCTCTTCACAATCCGCCTGTATGGTTTTTCTGGTTTAGCAGCAGACGCGCAACGGTCTTTCATCTCTTCCACTTCTACTGGCGTGCAGCATTCCAACACGAACCGTAGGCTAGCTGGGCCTTCGAAACCGGTATTGCACATTCGTTTGTCTGCCTTCCGCGTCTAGAGCGCGAACTCTCTTCGTCTCGTGTCGATGCTGTTGTGGAGGATCTCGCGCTGCACCCCGGGCAAGCGTTCTCTTGCGCAAATGAACCATAATGCGAGTTTCGCACCCGCCTCTTTTTACTCCTTTGTGTGCTGTGCCTCCTGCTCCGTCGCCGATTTCTGTTTGCCACGGTACAGGGGACTGTAGCTGGCAGTGTGGTGTGCGTCTCCTTAGACGGGCTGCTCCGCCAATGTGTCATCTGTCGGCATCTCGATGGAGGAACACACCAATTGCACAGTATCTGCGTTGTTGCAAGCCAGCCAGCTGCGTACCCCCTCTCAAGGCAGAGCGGGAGCGAGGCACTATGGGGGCGCCCAGAGTGTTTCTAGCATCCTGGCTAGACGCGGCGGCTGGTCGATGTCGGGCTGTTGTTATTCGATTTCCTTCCGCGTTTTGTGTCACAGTTGATCCAAAAAGGTTTTTGCCCCTTGTGATTCCCGCGCTTTTTCGTTTCCGCTTTATTTTCACAGGTGTTGTGCCGGAGCTTCCGTCGCGTTTTTAAATAAGCAATTTCTGCATCCGCTGCCATCGCCCGCGCTCGCGTCGTTGTGGCGGCCTAAGAACCGGTGCACGCGCAGCACAGCCGAGGCACACGTGAGAGAGCGCGAAGGTGAAGAAGCTGAGAGCTTCTGAGGCAGAGCACCACGCAAACTAGAAACTTGGAGAAGCAGAGAGACATCATGGCGACTCCGTTCCTCCCGCTGGACTCGACTTTGTCGCTGGAGGAGCCAAGCGACAATGTGACAGCTCCTGCCGGCGTCCTCGTGTGGAACGCCAACCAAGCCTGCGACTCGCAGGGCTGGAGCAGCACCTCACCAGACCTCGCGCTGAGACCCACGGCGTTCAGCGATAAGCGGTTGCAGTTTTTGAATGCAGTTGAAGGACGGTCAGCCCCGCCTGAGTTCGTAGACGTGGTGGCGGGTCAGTACGACGTGCGGACGTGGCGAAAAGATGACATGATTTTGTCGATCGAAGGCGAGAAGACGGTCTACCTAAAGGTTCCGACTATCGCCACCGTTGTTTCGTGGACATCACCTGAACGCTTGCCCATTCTTACAAAAAGCTGGCGGCCTGTCGTGTTCCTGCTCAGTCCCTGTAACGTCGCAGTCAGGTACACGCCGGATGCTGTTCTGTATTTGACGCGGTCGGCTACAGACTCGACGTCCTGGAACGTCACCCCGGTCAGTTACTCTGGCGGGTTTTGCAGCGTGGATCCTTGCAGTGACCGCGTCATAGTCTACGGGTCCTTCGCAGTGCCAGGAGCGGTTGATACCATTGTTCTGCCGCCGCAGCCAGGTTCCTCCAAGAGTGATTACTTTATTCAGTACCATAAATGGGGGTTCCTCATCGTCCCCAAACAGGTGGACGTTCAGAAGGGAGGTCTGTGTGGACGAGGAAATTCAAAGATCGCAACAGTGGTTCACCCTCCACACATGTTCATTAGCGTCGATCTGGTGCTCCCTGCGAAGGTGTCCAAGACGTTGCAGTATGAAAAAGACTTTGCGATCACCGCGAAAAAAACCAGCGAATCCGATATCGTTATCTACCTCATTTTGGATGGACAACTGGTTGCTTTCGACTACTCCTTTGATATTCGCATCAACAAACCCGAGAAGCCACACGCGTTCCTCAGCGCGAAAATAAAGACGCGCTTCTCCGAGGAAGAACAGGCGAAAATAAAGAAGGCTAAGGCAGAGAAGAAGCCCTACTCTCCGCGTATCTCCTTTGTCGAATCCGACTTACAAAAAGTTGTTGTTACAGAGGGGTCTCCCCTCTGCCAAGGACACCTCCTCAGCGAACAGGTCGCCGCCATTTACGATGCCAACAGCGGTAAGCAGACTATGTATGCGTTCAATCGTAAATTCTGCCTCCGCTAATATCTCGAAGGCTACGACATGCACGTGTAGGTGGATTATGTCTTTCAAAACAACAGCACGCGGTGTGGACTTCCCTTGCGGCGACCTCTGTAGTTACCCCGTGGTACGCACAGGCCGGAGCGTATCACGGATAGGAGTGCTGCAGTTGTCCGCATTCCTTCATGCGCTCTCTGTGCATCTCGAATGGTCGCGCTTTGCATTTTTTGTCGTATGGAGGAGTGGCGGGGCTGGGAGGAAACGATTCGACGCAGTGAACGATCGGGAGGCGCCTTCTAGATTGACGCAGTGCGACTGCGCCGCGACACCCTCGATTTGCACAATGCCGAGTGATTTGCGGTTCAACTCCTGCAGGCATGTATTATTCGAACCCCGTTGGGCTGAAGCTGACAAAGTTGTTCAAGCAACTTGTGACACCAAAGCCAAACGCATCGGCCGCCAAGGCGGCCAGTGGCGCGGCGACCTCTTCTCTTCCCGTAAGTTAAGAAGCAGCTCTTTTGGGGAGTGCGGCGAAGAAGTGACGGATAGCGCTGTCTATCCATTTCCCTGTGCACGCAGACGTTTTTAAAAGCGCAGTGGTCTTACGGCGACGCCTGAGAGGCCTGTACCACCCGCTGTTGTATTCGCGGGGTGGCTGACCAGCCGCCTCCAGCCCCAGATAATAGTCTTGCCTCTCCTGTCGCTCCGTCACGTGCACCCGGTGATAGTGCTGTCGTGCCTCTGGACAGGGCGTAGGGTTTGGAGGCGGGTTCTTCGTTCCTCCCTAGCACCTAGAGTATGTGCAAATGCCTCGCGCGCGGTGGCGTTCGCTTACGCAACTGTTCAGTCTCTACCCGCACCGTTGCAACTCCCCCTGTTTTTTTTCTGGGTTCTGGGTCCAACCGGTATACCGCCGGCGAGTCTTGGTGCTCCTTTGGCAGCAGCCATGAAGGCTCCGGAACTCCCCTAGCTGCCGTAGATGTCGCTGTGGCCGCGGTGGCAGCCACTGCTGGAGTCTCTCAAGGCGATGCTCCTAGTGTCTTTGTGCTGTGCAGGCGGAGAAAAAGCCTGAGGAGGCTGCGCCGGCAAAAATTGCCGCATCGCCCCCTGCGGCCGCCGAACCGAAAGGGCCTGCGCCGCCAGCAGCACCCGCCGCCGCGGCGGAGTCACCTGCAGCAGTGGCGGAGTCACCTGCAGCAGCGGCGGAGTCACCTGCAGCAGCGGCGGAGTCACCAGCAGCAGCGGCGGAGGCACCTGCAGCAGCGGTGGAGGCACCTGCAGCAGCGGCGGAGGCACCTGCAGCAGCGGCAGAGGCATCTGCAGCAGCGGCTACCGAAGCACCGGCAGCGACGACCGAAGCACCGGCAGCTCCAACACAGGCAGAAGGGGCGGATGCTTCGGCGTCTGCAGCTCCCAAGGCGGACCCGGCAGCGGAGCAGAAGGCCGCTGCGGAACCTGCCGCTGAGAACAGCGCGTAGGGGCCGGTATCATATATGGGTTGGGAGACAGGCAACATACTTTTGTACGCAAACACGTTTGTGTATATGTACACCTGTGTTGACGTTCGCGTGCATAGCGTTCTTTTGCCAGAAAGGAAGTGCCCAGGGGGCCGCCTCGAGCAGCTTACAGTGGCCCCCTCTGGAGGCTGGAGTGTGAGGTGACATCGCGTTAGGGAATTCGTGTACACACGTGTATGTTTTTGACGAGGTCGCTTTGCTTTTTACCGCCATCAGTTCCCGAACAGAGGAGAACGCGGCGCCCTGTGTGCTGTGTCCTCCGACGCAAAGCTGTGTGTGTGAAGGCGTCCTCTGCGGCTCATGTGCAGTTCGCTCGTTCAGAGGCCTTGTTTGTATGCGAGCATCCATGCGAAAAACACCCAGCCTCAGTTTGTAGACTTTTCTGTGTACGGACCACCGTTGCACGAAGGTAACACAATTCGGGTATCAAGGCCTTTTCTCTTCGGACCGGCTGAAAACAGATCCAGTAGATCTCTAGGTAAATATCCTGCGGTGCATATATTGGTATTGCAAAGGTCGCACATGAACGAAGCGCGCGGCTGGCATCCACCTGCAGCCAATTTGCTTGATGCTATGTAATTCATGCGTGTATTTGTGAATAACCCGTAGGTGATCATGCGCAAGCGATGTGCTGTTCAGCGTATATCGGTTGAAACAAATGCATGAATATGCACAGTGGCGCGTCTCACATTACATAGCATAAGAACAGAACAACGTTTGTCGGCGACATAGGTACCACAAGCAACGCAAACTCGCTCGAAGCAGGTGTCGTAGGAAGTCTTTATACCTGCAGAGTTACGACTGGCTCTAATGCAAGGAGACTGAAGAAGCGACGTATCAACTTCCTAAGCCTGCCGAGAAGAGGATATTTACGTACGTACTTTGGTAGGGGTAGCGAGGCGGTTTACATAAACATGTAATCCGGCACGTGCATACGAACGGTCTTGTCCGCAGTCTGAAGAAACCGGTCATGCTGCTTTTTTAAGGTTGGCAACATCGCACGGAAAAACTCTTCAGTTGACACATACTATTGCAACCCTCCCTTTGGTCACCGCACGTGGAAATTCATGGGAAAAGACGCGGACAGGGGGGGGAAGTCGTCATTGCGCTTCCTGTTTCCGATAGAGCTGAATCGACCTGGTAGATTGCACAGCAGTGTCCGCAGAAAAGCGTGTCTGTCTACGGAATCGCCAAAGACCTCCCTCTCCTGCATGCAAGGACGAATGAGCATGCATACGTAGAGAGAACGCCTCCGCGTGCTACCTGTCAAGGCGGCCCTGGAAGTCAAAGCTGGGAGCTTCACAGTACAGCTTCCGACTTGTTGCAAGGCCTTTCCTCCGCGCCATCACGCACTGGAAGCCTCCTGCCACGTTCAAGCAGCAGGGCCTGAAGGCACATACAGCAAGCAAACCCGAGCGACGAAGATGAGGCAAAGCTCAAGCGAAAAACGCGCCCTGCAGAATAATCCGCACCCCTGCGCTTGTCCTGAGTCCGCGCCCGCGGAGAAATAAGCTGCGTGCATTCCTGGATTCGAATGCATGCAAGCACCTGCACCGAATCCACGAATGGTGTGCTGCTGCTCGCGGTTCACTGCGCCCGCTAATGACTCAAAACGGCTGCTACAGCTCAGCGTTGTGTGGCTGCCGTCGTAAGCACCAGAGCACCTTCCCGCTTGCATCAATGCATTCTTGGAGTTCCCCACGAGCAGTATATAGATAGTTAAACAAGCAGGCGCTCCACAATCGCTGCCTTGATATTGAAATCTCGGAGGAGTGACAGCCTCGCCTGATTCGACAGAGGTCCTCCTTGCTCTCACCTGTAAAGATCGGGGCACGGATTTCGTCCCGGAGTGGGGTAGCCAATGGCGCACTCATTAATGTCCACGCAGCGTGGCGGCTGTGCGGTCCCATGCGGCGTCTGAGCAGGTGCGAAGCCGTCGGGACAGCTGCATGCCCAGTTACCGACTGTAGCGTCGAACCGGCAGACGTGATCTCCTGAACAGACAGGGCAGCGCGTAACGAGAAGCAAAGCATTTTAAGACGTACCTTCCCGCGGTGCGTGCGTATCGACGCGTATTCACCTCGGATGTACACATATATGAATATATATATATATATATATATATATATATATATATATATATATATATATATAGCTTAGCATGCGAATGCGCGCGGTACTTTGAGGGGCGCAGTGCACAGTAACGACTCAGTGTCGCAGGAGGCACTACGCCCAAGAGAGCAGGGTCCGGAGATGCATCGGCGTGTGCATCTGCCGCAGATGCACGTATCTTCCTGTGGAGGGATGCAGTGCGTGTTTCACTCCCGCCTAGTTCACTGTTTCGGCATTTCCAAGTGCCCCGCTTCGGATTAGCATTCCACCGTATTTCTGGTAGAGAGGGGGAGGGGAGTGTCAAGGGTACTCCAGTGCTTCTGCGTCGTTGGCTGATCTTGCTGAAGCTGCGCCCGTCCCCTGGCCTCGGCTTGAAAATGTTTTCTCACCTCTGCACAGAAGAGGATCTTCCCTGCACGTGCGAAGAGGTTCGCAGCCTCGTTTGTCTGCGCGCTGCCGTCGCCCTGGAGGGCATGTGCACTCGTATGCTCCAGGCAAATTCGTACAGCCGAATTCACAGAAATCGGGATCTTGGGCGCATTCGTCGACGTCGACGCACGCCCCCTTCTTGGCTGGGTCCGGGCGGAAGCCTGGTTTGCACTGACAGGTGTAGCTCCCTGGCAAATTCACGCATGTGTGCTCGCACTCGTTTTGAGCAGGATCGTTGCATTCGTTCACGTCCTCGCAGCGGCCATCGGGTTGCAGAAGGAAGCCTGGGTAGCATCTGAGACTCGAACCAAGCGAGCCACACCGCATGCACAACGATTTCAGGTCGTTGAAGAGCTCGATTGAACAACGAGTCTACCGCCGGCTTGAAGCAGCATCAGCCATGTGAGGACTGCGTTTTCTCGCGAATGGAATCGTGCGCGCGCTGAGTCCGACTCCATCTCAGTATCCATACATATGAGCGCGCATGCAGAGTCAAAAAGAAAATACAGACATGCCTCCCGTAGGCCCCTCTCGCGTATCTTCACATAAAAGTCGCTGCCCTCCACTACCGAGATCGCACAGGTGTTTACATCCCGAGATACCGACGGCGACGGCGTTATGCTTTTGTTGCTTGGCGTGAACAGGCGCGCGAATGGATTCACACGTGCGACAGACGTACCCGCATTCATACTTCCCGAAGAGATTCAGACACTGCTGCTCACACAAAGCCGGCCTCCCTGGCAAGAGCTTTCCGTCCTGCATTTCGCGTTGCTGCTGGAGCCTGACAATCGGCGTAACCGCCGTGGCTCTGGGCTCACTCGAAAAAGTCTGCTTCTTAGCCAGTAGGCACTCATCGATGTCGACGCAGCTCGCAGCGTCAGCGTCGTATTCCAGACCTTCAGCACACAGGCATTCGTAACTGCCTGGAAACAAGTCAGGCGCACACGGGATGTCCAGAACGCCAGATATAAGCCGTGAGACGCAGCAAGCAAACAGATATTCACCCACGTGCCTCTATTCATTTAGTCATGGCTCGGTGCGTGGAACCTGCAACCAAGCCAAGTGATGAAGCCTCCGTGGGCGTGTACCTATCTGCCTGCAGCCCTTTCTTTGCACATCATGAAAATAATGTTTATTCTACCTGACTCTACGTGAATATACATATGTATATATCCACAGGCATACCCACAAAAAGTGCGTCTCGTTAAGTGCACTAACCAGGAGTGTTGACGCAGATGAGCTCGTCGATCTTGCATGCACGTAGCCCTGCTTTTTTGAACTCTGCGCACTCGTCAATATCGATGCAGGTTCCGTGTCTGTCCGCCTGTGGAAGCGAGGGTGGGTCGATCCAGGGCTGGCTTCTCAGCGTCTCGAGGTTTGTCCTGACAGCATACATCTCGCTGCTCCATGTTTGTTGCTGGGAATCGTCTCCTTCAATGCCCGCCAGGTGCGCGTAGGCCGCGAGCTCGGTTCCCGTGCTTCGCCGGGGGCTGGGAAGTCTAGATCGATGCCTCATGTTTTCACCTTCCCGCAGGAGGGGAGAGAGCGCCCCGATCTGCGTCGCGGCTGCCGCGGGAGCTGCTGACGACGCTAGAGTTCCAATGCCTCCGAGTGCCTTGTTCGCTGTCCCATACATCTGCATCACTTGCATTGCCAGGTCCGCCATAGCCAGCGCAGTATCTGCAGGATTGCCAGAAGAGGGAGCTTTCTGGCGCGATGGTGGCGACCGGGCGCTCGGCGCGCCCGCGGCAAGCGAAGTGAAGGCGTCCAAAGCTTGGGACCACTGCAATTTTCGTTGAACAGCAGAGCGTGAATCGTGCTCATTGTCGCTGTTTACCCGAGGATTCTCGTTCTGCGCCCGCCCCTTCCTCTGAAACACGTTCCGTCCTTGCTCGTTCGTCTGCTTTGGCCCCTTCCTCTCGTGTTTACTGGAAGCCCTTCCACCGGTGCTAGTCTCAGGCGAAACCGAGACGTCCTCCTCTGTGGAGTGGGTCGCCTCCAGCCGGCGTTGCTTAACTCGATCTGCGGTATAAAGGTCATCCTTGCTTTCGGTCGGCACACTTTGATGTCTTGTCGCGCTCATTCCCTGTAGTCCTTCAGCTCCGTCTCCTGGCGCGTGATTTGCAGAGTTGCGGGCAATATACGAATACACAGGAGTATGGTAGACGCGGTTCTGAGCCGTGGAATCGGGCGGCGCCACGGCCGCAAGAAAGTTCATCGCTTCCTGCGAAGCGCCAACTGGGCCAGATAGGAGGCCTTCTTTCTCGGTCTTCGACGTCTGCGACGCGACAAACTTGTATCCTTTATTGCAGCTGCATGAGTAGCTCCCGGGTGTGTTGGTGCACGCTTCGGAGCCGTCTGACGCACAAGCTGGCCTGCCATCCCCCAGACCTTCTACACATTCGTCACGGTCAATGCATCGACGCGGATCTTCTGAATCCCGTTTATACCCAGCATTGCAATGGCACTGGTAGGCTCCCGGTATATTCTCGCATCTGTGCTCGCAGAGGCCATCATACAAAGCGCACTCGTCGATATCTGTGCATGACCTGCCGTCTTGACCGAGGGCGAAGCCTGCCGCACCACACACAGACGCGACGTCGTTTTTCGGCAGTTATGCCATGGTAGATTCTCTCCACTGCGTGTGCTGAATCAGCTGATCAGTCCCTTTAAGCGCGTCTGCCTTGCAGACATAGCACGACAGGGAATTCTATGACTCCACTGACAACACACGCGACTATACTGGCGGCCCTGAATATTGGGAAGCACCACAAGCGGACGACCCACCGAGTACGGTACTCAGTTTCGTGTAGTTATACGTATAGATGTCGAGACATCCGTTGTCGAGTAGCCTTTTACACGTGCGGGCATGTTTCTGCTAGTAGACAGTGCCTGCTACTGAGTGCGTGTGGGTGAAAATACTTTATGAGCCCCACAGAGTACAGTGAGCCTCCCCGTCTACCAACGCTTTTCCTCCAGCATTCGATGGAGCAAAACGTTCGGCTCTATATGTAGGCGACCTGATCTGACCAGCCCTCCCAGTCGGCTCCTACGCCTATTCATGGAAACGGCACCGAATTCGTCTCCGCCTCCTTCCTTCGCGCATACCACTGGCGCATTCGCACACAAATGATCCGGGCATATTGATGCAGACATGTTGACAGCCACCGTTCGCGGTGGCGCACTCGTTGATATCCTGGCACTCTTTGCCGTTGGGTTTGAGTTTGTAGCCCTCGTAGCAGCTGCAGGCGTATCCAGGAGCGAAATCCTTGCAGATTTGTTCACATCCGGCTTCGCCAGTGGCGCATTCGTCAATATTCGAGCAGCCCGTGCCTTTCGTTCTGCCGTCGCCCTCGAAGCCTTCTTTGCATGTACACCGCGGAATGGCGTTTATGATCTCGAAGACGTTGTCAGGCGCTGCGTTGGAGAAGCACGTCGCATTGGGATCGCAGTAGTTGCGAGCAAGACAGCAAATGCCCTCCGTCTTCGGGTCGCAGGTGGCCAGGTCCGCCATGATTGTGCCTATCTGCTGGATACTCGGCGCGCCACCTCCCGCTGGCACAGAATTAATGCCGAGGAAGCCTGCCGCAGGAGCGGACAAAGCAGACGGAGAGCGCAGATTTGACAGCAAACCTGGGGCCTCTTGCATAGGCGCGGCATGGGGTGGACCGACGGCTAAACTGCCTGCGGAAGGGCCGAGAGAGGAAGGGAATGAATATGATGGGTAGGCGGCGTCCCCGGTCCCTCCCGCAGGCGCCCGCTGCGCCTGGGAAGAATACGGAACGACCAAGCGAGAGTCCGACGGAGTGGGTGGGACAGATCGAGAGACCGGCGAGAGAGGCGGAGGCGGAGAACCACCGCGCATTTGCTGCTGCAGTGGCAGAGGCAGAGGCTCCGGGTTGGCTGCTGGCTGAGACGGAGAGAAGTGGAAACCAGACGGAGGCGGCTGCGGTGACAACTGCATGCTTCCTAGCAGCAAATCACACAGAAGGCTCCAAGCGCATGGTCTGTGCAGCTTTCAGCAGCTCATGGACCCATGTGATGGTGAACTGTTTGAATATAGCGAATGGAGCAAGGTTCGGGCGAAGCCCCTACCTCCTAGTGTAGTTGCCAGAATACATCGGTTTCAAATGTGGACAGGTGCTCCTGTGACGTGCCCTTTGAGACTTGGGCCTCGCGGAAGAAGCAGACGCAGTCAACACACTTTCACAGAATAGACACCCAGGCAGCAGGAAGCTCGTTCGCCCCGCGGGAATGATAAAGATGCAACAGTCCACTTTAGTTGTTTCTGCATCTGTCGTGCTAACTGCCTTATCCTACCGATAAGCATATACGCGTCAGAGTGCTAGAAGCATGTGAGCGCCAGCCACGTCTGTCTATGCAAGATATAAACATGCACGTAAGCGTATGCAATTTCACAAGCGCATTTGCATTTTGGGACACAGTGCATATGCATATGAATATATTTAAGTAAACATACTGGTCAGTCAAATATGCATGGAGACACGGGATGCGTACCGGCTGCGGTAGCAAGCATGGCCTTGAGCGGAAGGGAGCCCGAGAAGTTGGCAGCATCCCATTCTGGTAATTCCTCATACACATTGGCAACAGCCCAGAAGGCTAATAGACCCCGAATACTTCGCAAAAAAGGCGCGGCGAAAACTCCCCGCTTCACGCGAAGGAGGCGGCTGAAGCCACTGCCTTCGAATCCGCAGAGGTATATCATTGTGTTCTATGTCTATCAGTAAATGTGCATTCACAGCACTGGCCCTTACACTGCGAACTGGAAAAGCTGAAATGTTTTTACTATCGAAGACACCCGGCTGCCATGTCGTGGACAGCGTCGCGCATTACGATGCGCTGTGATATAGAAACTCACGGGATCAAGCCTCTCAGTCAGTCAATTCGCGCGAAAAAAGCGCTTTCATAGACACGCAGCACCACTCCACAGTTGGCCGCGGCCCATTCTACCACTGTAAGCGTGGGAAGCTGTTCCCGATTACTGCAGAGTCTACCGTAGAGAACAAACAGTACGCGAACGTTCGGAGAAGAATAGCGCCTTCGCGGACTTTCCCCCACAGTTGTGCCTCCCTTCACGAGTTAGTGTCTTCCGCCCTACTTCCACCGATGTCCGTGGAGACTCTAGGTCACGACAGGACCGTATTTTGGTGCCTTAGGAAACCTACAGAGGGACCGTCAACGTATATTAAACATAATGCGAACCAGGGTGCCATTCGCGTGCGAGGCACGGCGCACTCCGCCACAACCTAGACCCCAACCCAGTAAAAGACCCGTGAGACAGACTGATTGACTGAGAACAACACTGTCTAGGGGTGATCTGGTGCCGCTTTCGAACTTCTGGAAGATACCCAGCTGTCAGAGTTGGCGCCCTCGAGCACTAAGATCCCCTGAGAATCGTGTCTCCGCCGTGGTGAGGCATCATGCCGTTCGGCTAAGGTGCCACAGAGCTGTTAACCAGGTCGACTAGCTCCAAGCGGCTCGCAGCTCTTCGCTGGGCAGACGCTTAATCTCAGGAATGAAGCGGCAAACTAGCATTCAGCAGGGCGCACAAGGAAAAATTCGCAGCGGACGCACCCCTTCTTTGGATCAGCAAACACAATATGGGGGAATACGCATGAGAAGTACCGCCGTCGCTTGACACCAATCGGACCACTCCGCACGTTTCACAGAGCATGCGGCGTAAGCAACAGTCACTGGAAACTACTTGCAACGAAAAGCCATTGCGAGGATCGCGCTGAGTTTGATATGGACGAGTCGGCGTTACGTCTTTCCGTGTATAACCACGCGCACCGGTACATTACATGGGACACGCTGGTACGCGCACATGCCCCGAACTTACTGCACTGTGTACGCACATGGGTGAAAGGAACAAGTCAGGAAATCATCGTACGTACAAAGCACGGGCCGTTACAGGCCTCCCCCGTCGTCTAATGCAGTTTGTCTCTGCGTTGTTCCAGAAACTGCTGCATATGGAGTGGGGCGAACAAGTAGACTTGGCAAGCAAGCAAGAGCAAGACGCCACTCTCAGTGGGCATAGTGCGTAAATAAAGCAGCAGCAGCAGGTCGCCTTCGGTAGCTGACCTGTAATTGACCTGTAAGCCGAAAGAAGCTGCGTCAGGAAGAACGCAATCACTCACAGTTGCTGTGACCAAGGATATAATACCAGAAGAGATGATACGAAACCGGCGAGGCTGCACTTCGAAGTAGGAACAGCAAAGTCGCACAGGTGAAAGCAACTAAATCGCTCGGACAGCTCGGACGGACTGTTCGAACAGTAACGGAGCAAAATTTCCGTCGGTCAGAAAGTCTCGATCCGAGCGATTGATTAAACTCAATCGCTTTCAGGCATCATATTCTTCGCGGGCAGAGAGCAGGAAAAGCACGGGACAGCAGAACGCGGCGGAAACTGCAAGACTACAGGAGGGAACCACAAATTTCATACCGAGCAACGTATGACGGAAGAATTGAGGGGAAAAAAAACGCTGCCCGACGGAATAGTCGAGCAACTCGAGCGTATGACGCCAGCGAGTGCCTTGTTGTCGCCAAGGCCGTCGAATACATAACAGAACTCTTGTGTTTGCAGATTTCGGCTTTGATCAACAGTTTGACCGGAAAATCGGTTAACGTGTTTCGATGGAAAGCAACACGACGCGGACTCTTGAACTGAGTCCCGAGTGATAAAAGCTCTGTGAACAGGCCGCGTTGGGCATAGAGACCGGCTTTTGACGATCGACGAGCACCGAATCCGCACGGCTCATTTTAGACGTCCTGGTCGCCAGAGAACGCACGATAAGGCGTTACAAGGAAAAGTGACGTCCAGTAGCAGAGTACAATAGTTTAGTTAGACCCAATGGGGGGGTAGGCCCGGACACTCTGGAGGCACATCTTTCACCACAGACATACGTGTTTCCCCTTTCCGTGGTCAAGCGCAGACGAAAGGGAAACCGAAAACCAAAAATACCGTGCAAAAGATGGGACGTTGGGTACTCACAGCCCGTTGGTCCTCTCCTCTGTGCCTTTGCACAGGTCCTCTCTGTGCACAAGTACGAGTCCGTGGACACGGAGGTACGTGACTCCGGAAAAAGGGATTCCTGTTGGGTATTCTGTCCTTCAGGGAATTCAGACCAACCAGATATACGCAGGATAACCGTCTTCCTTCAGGTGGAGGTCGGGAGTTGTTGGTTTGTAGTCACTCAAGTTCTTTCGTCGTGCCGCTTCGAATCGACCAGTTTTTGCAACTTCGGCACGGCACGCCTTGACGGGCGGTACATGGAGACCCCGGGGACGACACGAGGAAAGCCAATGCCTTAGCTGCGTCCATTTCTGTCTGTTCTACTGGCCTCCCCCACACGAGTGAGGCAATTCTCTCGCTTCTTACAACTGGCGGCCGAGTTTCTCTACCGTAATGCACTGTGAACGTTCCTGGCAAACACGCTAGCCCAGGTGCCTCCCGGCAAAGCAGGCACAGACGTCTTGCTCCTTCTATCCTGCTTCTAGCCACCAAGTAAACTTCGGTTGGAGACGAGAGCCGCAGTTTGGTAAATCAGAGCTGCTTTTGTGTAAGATGCAATAACCGAACTTATGCGGCAAAGGTCGGATAAATCACCTTATGCGGATACACCAACGCTACTCCGTTCTTCTGAATCATGCGTATGCGAGCTGCGTAACGGATTCCCTACCGAAACCAAATCCGTAAATGCTTCCCATTTTCTATGCATGTTCGCCATGCGCTGTCACCTTAGTTTGTCTACTCCGCCCGAGATAGCATGCCTGCCACCACACCGTGTGTTGCTTGTCAACTTCCTTGTACCTAGTTAGCTCACTGCGTACTTAGGCTCACAGCAAAAGAGAAAGGATCGTCCTTTTTTTTTTATGGCAGCCTTAGGATGGAGTCGAGAAACCGTAAAAGTGGGCGGGAAGACAGGGAGGTAGACGACATCGACAGACGTCGCCAACGGTTCACGGGTCTAGACAGGTTCAACGAACACCGTTTGAAGTTCGTTTGTGATCGCGCCTCCAAGCCTTCGAAAAATAAAAACGTCGCAGCATCGCCCACAAAAAGC
Source organism: Besnoitia besnoiti (assembly GCF_002563875.1). Lineage (NCBI taxonomy): Eukaryota > Apicomplexa > Conoidasida > Eucoccidiorida > Sarcocystidae > Besnoitia > Besnoitia besnoiti. The sequence goes on along the minus strand of NC_042361.1, from coordinate 1,875,516 downwards.
GAGGGCCGATGAGCGGGGCCCTCTCACTACATATTTCGTTCCTACAAAGCAGCAAGCGCGAAATAAAATTGGGACCAGAACGGGCGAACGAACAACCAAAACAGAACTATGGCACCGACAGAAGTCCTGGCGGAACAACTTCGCTAGGAAAACCTACTTTTTACGAGCCATACAGGCACACATATCTACATATATGCGTAATATACAGTCACACTTACACTCTTAGTAGAGCACTTTTGCCGCATGCATGTGGACTTACATACAAACTGCGTTCTATATGCGCACATGCAAGTATGCATCTCGGCTGTCTGAGGGCACCGAGCACAAGCTTTTCGGACCGTTTTTCCATGCGTGCGCCAATCAGCCTGTAGCCCTCGCTCGTGAGAGTTACACAACGAAATTCTGAGGCTTCGGCTACAGTGCAAGCAAAGCGCTTCGCTATCTCCACATGCAGCGCACTCCCTGTCCGAACACACTTCCATGATTACCCACGCTCTACGCACGCGCGCCTTTGGACAGTTGCATGCTTGTGCGACCGCGTACGCAGTATGCACCCTTGCATGCGTGCGCCGTGACTGCATACCGACAGGAAAACCCAGTTTTAAGACGAGCACTGCACTCGCAAATCGAATCCAGCAATTTCTCTTTCTAGCGTTCGTTCGCTTTTCGGTTCTAAACAGAATCGAAGAATCGCACCGCAGATCGAGCATAGCAAGGGAGGCCTGTATGCCACAGAGAGCCTGAAAGGCCGTCAATCAGGGTCTCTACAACCGCTTGCCCGGGTGCGCTGCGCCTCCATTTGTCTCCGCTTCGCCAAGAAGTTGCTCTTCAGCCTTTCTTTTTCAGAGACAGTGACGCCAGTTGCCTCTAACGCCCTTCCCTCCTCTGGCTACACATCAGTACACGTTTACACACACACCACTCGAGAGAGCATGAGTGGGCGAGGGGCACAGGTCAACGCGAATGCTCAGACAGGTAATGGCGTGCGAATGGAGATCCATACGCGAGTTTTATCGCGAGACCTCGCCGCCATCACTAGCAGATGGCAAGCCGCCAGCTTCCTGCAGTCTGTCGGTTCAAATCACGGACTGAGTAAAGCATGTATTGCCTGGTGGGTGGGTGAGTCGTCCCCCTCGCCGCAGCCTTTTTCTTCTATCCCGCTGTCACCCTCGTCGGGCGCCTCGGTCTGGGCGAGCGTGAAGGAGTCCCGCGACTTCCACAGGCATGAGACGAGAGTTTTCTTGAGGCGCTGCCTCCGTCGACCGCTCGGCTTTCGCATGGGCCCCAATGCCTCGCTGTCTTTCCAGTTCTCTCGACTGTCAGCCTCTCGTCCCCAGAGCCGTTCGTCACGTCTTTCTCCGCCTCTCTTTGGCGCGTTTCGCGGCATGCATGCATTCGGCGCGCAGGCGGAGTACATCGTGAGGTTGGGCAACGAGGCCGCGATCGTCCGGTGCGTCGGGCCTGCGGCGCTGTGCGGTCGGAAATCTTCACAAAGTTGCTGCCGCCCCCACGCTCGCGCGGGCCCCGCCACATTGTCCTCGCCTTCGTTTTTTTCTCTCTCTGCTTTTCTGTATCGGGCAGCTACGCGCGCTCGAAAGGGCCTTACACATCTGCGCACGGAGTACGGGCTCGACGACAGCACGCTGGTATACGCCGCGCGGTTCGACGCCGAAGGCGAGCGCACGCGTTGCCGTAGCAGACCAAAGAGAAGCAGATCGTCGCTCGTGTGCATCCTGCGCCCCTCCGGGAGCTTGTGCTGCGTGGCTCGAGTGTCCACGCTCTGCGACGTGCGAAAGGTCTCTCCTCCGTCTCGCTCAAACCGCGGCGTGACTTGGCTCGGCTGAGACCGGCTCTTCTCCTCTAGCCAAATCTGCACACACTTCTGCACGCTTCGGCTCGACGAGCCGCTGCCGCCGGCTGAATCGACGGCGTGCTCGGGCCTGGGCGACGCCCGGTTCCCGCCTGGAAGTCTGCTTTCCATCGCCGCGCCACTCGCTTCGTGGCTTAGAAACGGCAAGCCTTGCTCGTGCCGCTCCTTCAGGTTGGCGCAAGTCATCCAAATATGACTGCTTTCTCTCGCCACCTCCCTCGCGCCCCTGAGGTCATCCACACGCTTCACATCATCGCTTTTGCTGCTCGGCGTCTCCCCGCCTTCCCGCGTCGTCTCCTCAGAAAGCGGCGACAGAGAGCCCTCCCGAACCGACCGTGAGAGGACGGTCGAGAGAGGACTCAGCACCAGGTTCTCAGGCTTGGTTATCTCGCAAACTGCGTCCGCCTCCAGTTCCTCAGCGCGTCCCGCAGGTGTCTCTTCGACGTCAGCCCCACCGCCCTCGGCGCTGTCCGCCAGGGGCGTCTGGGTGACCGCGGGACGGACGGGGCGCGGCGAAGGACAGGCCAAACTTGGGAACAGGTCTGCCGACGACTGGATGAAGGCACCTGTCTCCGTCGCCGGCGGGCTATCCCGGTCGGACATCGACCCTTGAGGCCCGCGGGACTCGGCATGACACGCCGACGAAGACGACTGCGAACTGCAGCCTGCACCAGGCGCCGCCGTTCCCCCCTGCGTCATCGCCTCGTATCGCTTCGTCTCCATAGAAGCCGCCTCGCTCGCCTTGGCGCGATCCTGCGCGGACGACGCGTCCGGCCTCGCAGAACCTGCCCCCGCGCCTGCGACGGCGGCACCTGACACCGTCGCACAGGGCCCGGACGAGGAAGCTCGGGATGACACTGCGTCACCAGAACCGCCCTCGTTGCCCTTCTTGTCTCCCGACCCGTTGCTGTCTTCTCGACTGCATCGTCTCTGCATCGCCGCTCCGCGGTTTGCGCGAGCGCTGCCAGTCGCCGAGGAGGGCCTCGCTTCGGCGCCAGCGACCGCAGCAGCCTCATCCGCTTCCCTCCGGCGGTCTGCGTGGTAGCTTCGGCCTTCCATTGCGGCGCTCTCCTGGTCAGTTGCGTTCGACTGTTGCAGCGCACAGCGTTCGCAGATGAATGACCCCTCGCCCTCTCGGCCGGCTCTCTTCATCCGAGAGAAAGAACACGAAAACCCCTCCTCAGCGCCTCCCGCCGCGCTGCAGGATGACGAGGCGAATCTCAGGAGCGCGGCATACGCAGCCTTATTTGACGCCGCGGGGAGCGGAGACACCGCTGTGCTTGACGCAGAGCACTGCAGGGCGTAGCGGCTTTGTTCCGGCGACGAAGACGACCCCGTTTGGTGTAACCGGTAGGGCTGGAGCGTCCGCTGCCGACCCAGCCAGGGTTTCTTGTACACTTCACAACTCTGCACTCGGGTCCGCGTCGACCACGCCCGCGCCTTCCCCACCTTGGGCTCGTCCTCGTCCGCCGTCAGCCCGCGACTGTAGCGCCTCGACAGCACTCCGCTGGCAAGCGGGCCTCCCGGACCCGCGGCCTCTGCGGGGTTCTCGGGACACGCGCGCAGCGTCCGCTTCACAGTCGCGGCAGAGCCGCGTGCGAGGGAAACCGCCGACAGAGGGAGGCAGGAGACTTCTTCGAGTCTCCAAGACTTTCTCGGGGACGCGGAATCCGCCTGAGACTGACCTCCCGCGCTCCGCTGTCGTCGCTGTCCGCCCTCAGTCTCTTCACAAAACGTGCGCTGAAATGTCCGCGACGCCAGACACGCGTGGGCACCTTCTCTCCCCGTCCACGGCGCGGAGCGGAGGGCCTCGGAGGGATGACGCAGCGCACGCGCGCTGGGAGCCTGCGGGAAGGCGAAGTCTGCGTTGGAGCCCAGACCGTCCCCTTCGCGCCCCTTTTTGTCCGGAGACTGCATGCGCCTCCGCCCCAGGCGGAGGGCGCGCCAGGGGACACACGCGCCAGTGCGGCTCGAGGCCCCTGAGAGCGACGCGCCGCGCCTCGCCGAGGAGGAAGAAGAGGAACACACTGTCTCGCGAGCTCTGTCCAGGGACGCATATCTCGAGAAGAGCTGAGACGAAAGGACGCGCGCGAGAATGCCGCGATCGGCGAGGTCTGCGTCTGCGCTGTACGCTCGACCCGTGCCCAGGGGCTCTTCGCCGGCGCCGGCAGTCTGCGGTTCCCGCAGATACGGAGACGCGGCGTATCCGCGGTCAGCCGCGAAAGGCGAGCGCGGCTCGCGCGCCCGCAGCTGCTGGCCCTGGCTTGTGGACCCGGCGGCCGCTGCCTCGGGTCGTTCGTCTGTCACGTCGGCGAAGCTCGCTTGCCCTTCGTTTTCGTTGACTCGCGCCGTGCTGTCCTGTCGCTCGCCTTCACCGGGGGCTTCAAAGCGCGCGGAGAGGCAAGGCGCAAGGGACGACCCGTGCGCGCCGCCATGCTTGAAATCCTTTGAGTCCCCCGAGACCACGCGAGAAGGCGAGGGCGTCGTCGCCGAAGACGCCACCGCGTCTTCCCCTGCGACCGCCAGCAGACCTACTGTGCCGGAAGAACAAGACGAGTGCCTGTCCTTCTCGCTTTCGATCGGCGCCTCCGCGGATCCGCTTTCCTCCGCGGCGTCGTCAGCCTCTCCCGGCAAGCTCTCCAAAGATCTCTGATTTTCTTCGCCTGTGGGCGACGGCAGAAATCTTATTTCTGCGAGAAGCAGAGTCATCGACGGAGCAGGCGAGATGGTGCGCGACTCGCTTGCTTCCGCTGCAGGCGACGATTCCGCAGGTGACGAGCTCGGCTCTGTCGCGGGCGCCGTCTCCGCTGCGTCAGCCCTGCCGGGGCCGCACGAGTCACTGTCTGGCGAGGCCGAATCTCCCTCTGCCGACGCGGCCGCTTCTGTCGCGCCCGCTGACTGAGCACCTTCCCGAGTCTCTCCGTCGTGCTGCAGCGTCCCCTCAGGCACGGGCGACAAGATCTGGAGCGCGCGCCCAGGGCTGCTTTGCTCCCTTCCTCCCTCGTCAGAGCTCCCTGCGAGGTTGGAAGCAACCACAGAGCCCGGCGGCCGGCCCTCGAGGCCCTCCGTCCCCACGCTCGCCTCCTGCGACCACTCCGCCGGCTCAGTTCGAAGAGGTGCCGCCTTCTCCAGAGCCCAAAGCTCCCTCACGCGGTTCATCGACACGGTCGGCCTGAAGAGACAACTGATCGGCGCGCGCGTCTGCGCCGACGGCGGCGACGCCGCAGGGGAGGACGAAGGGGAGTGCGAAGAAACAGGTGCCAGATACGAAGAGGCAGGTGAAGACCTCACAGATTCACTCGCGTCTCCGCAGGGCCAGGAGGAGACGGAAGACGGAGGCAGAGAGGCCGGTGAACCAGGCGAGGGAGCATGACGAGGCGTGGAGCGCGGGAAGTCCCGCGACCTGCCGCTGGGCGGGAGAGTCGCGTGAGGAGAGACGGCAGCCTGAGACGCGCCGCGTGGCAACGCGTCGCTGCCTTCTCCTCGCAAGCTTGCGTCGCCGAGGGACTCTTGTGCGTAGCGTCTGTTCAGCCACTCCGCAGCTGTCGCAGACAGCGACAGGTAGCGCGCGGCAGGCGTCCAATACGCGAAGCGCGCAGGCCTCGCCGTCGGCGCCAGGCTGCCCGTCCTGAGCGACGACGGACTCGTGCACCCGTGCGGCGAAACGCTCCCGGCGCCGCCCAGGGAAGCGGAGGAGGCCGAAGCCGGCCGTGGAGATGAAGACACCTCGTGGCCCTGGAGAGGAGAGGCGACCCTCGACGGCGGCAGCTCGCTGTCGTCGTACGCGCGGCAGTTGTAAGTTGGAGACGACGAGGCGGTGGAGCCGCACGGCGAGAGAGGCGGAGACAGCGCGTGCGAGGGAACCAGAGAAGAGTGGAGAGAAAAACCTGTGTGGATGGACGGAGGGACCTCGCGGTGAAGATACGCAGGGCTGTCCCACCGTATCCTCTCTCGAGGCGTGTCGGGCGCAAAAGGACCGGGAAAAAAGCGAAAAGGAAACCAGCCCTGCATGCACAGACACCAAAAGAATTAACGCGTCTCTCGAGCTCCGTCGCAACAAACGCCTCTCTCTCTCGTGACTGCTCCTGCCCGCGAGACTCGCAGGAGCCTCACCGCTGCCGGCCTGCCATCAGCTGTGAAGAAGCCCCGTCCACGACAGCTGATGGCGCGGTTCCACTTTGCATTCTTCGCGCTCTTGCCAATGAGCATACGACACAGTGCTCCCTCGAAACACTAAAAACTGGCGCAGAAAGGCGCGTTTTTTCCCCGCGTCTGCGGCAGCTCTGAATTCACCACGCTGGACTCTATCGCATCCGTCAGCGTAGGTCTCGATACGTAAATCTGAGCACCTGCATAGTTTTAGCGGATGTCCTCTCACTCAGCTACTTGTTTACCACCTGGGCATGCATGAAAACACATACATATATATATATATATGCCTGCAGACTTTGGTGCAAAGCTTTTCGGGCGCTTACCGTCTCAACATTTGGTTGGGAGCCGCCGTACTTCGCCTCGAGTTGGTGCGCGGCGAAGTTTTTTCTCCGTTCTTCCATCCAGTCTTCCATGCTCCCGCAGACTCGCAGTTTTTTCGCGCTATTTGCGGGCATCGCAGCCAGGAGCGGCCGGGAAAGCATGTGGAAGAAGCGCGGCGTGTTGAGGAGATAGAGGCGAAACATGCGCCCGCGGTACGACGCTTGAAGCAGACTAAGAAGACGGAGAAGAAGCGCGAGAGGAAACGCCGACAGAGACGTGCCTTTACAGTCGCAGAGGATGCTCCAGGACTCGACCCTTCCGGCAACACACAAATGTCTGAGACAGACAAAAAGCAGAGAAAGACATGTTGCTTTAAAAACCACGCAGAAACCGGCTCTGCGCCACCGATAACAACACACATGAAGTACACGAAATCACAAGCGTATATAAATATAGGTATACATGAACCATATATGTATATGTATATATATCCGCACGCGCACAAAACGTGCGTAGACGGGACAGCGGCAGCCGGACACCGGCCGCCGCCTCTGCTCCTGCGACGACGACAGCATCAGGTTCACCACCAGTGCCGCCACCACTGTCGTCACAAACAGATATGCGTAACTTCCTAGAAACGCAATCTGCATCCGCGGGGGGCCATTAATTCGTACAATGCGCTGCTGGCCGCACGCGAAAAGAACAAGTTTACCTCAGAAAAAATTCGAGGCAGAAGATGATGACCCGCGTCACACGGTCGTCTTCAATGTCTTTTCCCGCTTGCTGCTGAATTTGTTGCATTTTCTCCACGCAGACAATCAGCAACGGACGAAGGCATTTATCTCGGCCGTGCCAGTAGGCGACGCCCGCGTCTCGAATCAGAGGCAGCACCTCGTGAAGATACACCTGATGAAGGAAAACGCCGACAAAAAACACTGAAAAAACGAAGGTACAAATGATCATACGCGGAGGACCAAGGGGGAACTTTAAACTCCAAGGCCGTTAAAGTTCCTGCCGCCACATGCACAGCCGCGTCCAGGCGCCCCGGCACCAGCAAGGCCTCAACACGCCCACACATCGCGAGTTCTTTTCTCGTTATTCGCTCAGACTCGCCCCTGCAGGCTCTTAACTGCGGCACCCAGTCACCGCGGCTTTCTCTGACTCTCTGCGATGTTCGTGGCCTCTAACTGCTTGTCTACGCGTCTTGTCAGACGTCCCCCTCGTTATCCCGCCGGCGCTGTCTCTCCCACCCCCCTCCCCTCCCCTCGCGGCTCCTTCTCTATCTGCGCCACGTTTCCCTTTGGACGCCGCGCCACAGCCTTGTCTCTCTGCTGCTTGCTCAGTTCTGCGCCCGTCGTCTTTTCTTCCCCGTCTCTCTCCTGTTTCGTGTCTTCTTCTAGCTGACGGCCTTCGCGGTCGAGCGTCCTGTCCTCTCTCCAGCCTCCCTATCCGTGGCATATTATCCTGCGGCCTGTGTGCGGTGACTGCCTCGAGATCAGACTGCGGAGTTCAAAGAGCGCTTACCGGTAGTCTCTGCGTGCGGAAGACGAGAGCAGCCTGCAGCAGGTCGAGCGTCTTCTTGACGTCGAACGCGGTGCTGTACAGGAACCTGAGGATTTGCTGCTCAAGCCACACGTTGCCCTCCTCGTCTTTGTCCCCTGCGCCCTGTCCCCCCCGCTGTCTCTGCGGCCTCGCGGCGCCTTCGCGCTCGCTGTAGAGCACGCCAGGCGTCCGCTCGAGCTGAGCGAGGACACGGTCGATTGCGGCCTGCTCAAACTCGCTTATGGGTGAGTTGCTGAAGATGAAGCGCTCGCCTGCCCCCGCAACTGCCACGTCGCGGCCTTCGCTTCCAGGGGAGTGAGACGAAGACGCAGACAGCCGCGCTGACTGCCGCGACTCGCTGGCCGCCGACGAGCCCACAAAGAGTTCGCCGCCGTCCTGGTAGGGATCAAAAAGCAGCGCCTCCTCGGGAAGCGTCCACTTCCCCAGCACGTCGCTGTCAGGCTGCGGCACCGCCAAGTCGTCGTCGCAAGAAGCGCTTCGCGAGCCGTTGTCTCTCTCCAGTCCCCCCTCGCGCCCTCCGCGCGCGGAGCCGTCCCCGGGGTCCAGGCGAATCTGCCCCAGCAGCAGCGTTAAGTGAGGAGAGCGACAAGAGAAAGGCGGAGGCGGCGGAAGAGCTACAGTCGTCGCGGAACTGTTGAAAGACATTCTGTGGACGAAAGGCGACACATTGTGCGCAGCGGGACACTGCGAGAGCGACGAAGACGTCCGCTTCATTATGGCGGGCGCGCGACGGAAGAGGGGGGCACGACGGCTGGGTGAGGAAGACGGACGAACCAGATCGAGGGCGCCACGAAGCGTCGCCTCGCCGCCAAAAGGAAAACGGAACAAATCAGCGAAAAACAAGGGCGAGGCAAGCAAACGAGCAGGCAGCCGCGCTGGGCGTGGACGACAACCCACCCGAGGGGGACTGGAAGGCTCGCAGGGGCTATGTACGGACAGATGAGGCATATACAAATGAGCGGACGCACGCAGGCACGCCGCCACGAAGCAGGTCACAACAAACTTCGCGTCTCGAATACTCTATGCGCTTGGCACGGAACGTCGCAGTCTCTCTCGCGACGAGAGGTCGCCTCGCGATTAAAAAGCGATCTCCTCACAGGAGGTGAGGCACGGTTTTCTTCGGCCTGACTGCGTCTCAGCTGAGAGCGTTCCTCGGGCGCACCGCAGACGCGAAGGGCCTTCGCCCCGAGGAGATGAGAGGGACTCGCGCAACCGAAGGAGAGACGAAGAAAGAAGACGCAGAGGGGAGCGAGGAGACCGAAAAGCCGCGAGGTAAGAACGACGAAGAGAGGGAGGGAGCGGATGCTGCTGGCATCCTCTCACCTGCTTGCGTTCGAAATGGAACGAAAGGCACGAAATTGTAGGGCTCCCCGCCCGCGAAGACGGAGGCGAACCGCCTTGCAAAACTGCGACGAAACTATTGACAACGGGAAGCTGTGCACGTCCGGCGGTCGACACGTCCGCCCGATAGACAGGAGGCGCATCCGCGCGTTCCTGAACACACAAGGCGCGGGGTTCCGGCATCGGTACGCCAAACCTAGCCCTTTTCTGAACCCCGCCACAAAGAAATCGGATCTGTTGCTGCTTGAAATGGCACGCAGCAGCGCTGAGTGGATCGGAACGAACACAGAATACACGCCTCGCTCATGGCAGCTTGCAAGAAAAAATTCGGGGCTGCCGGTGGAAAAACTTTAGAAGCTTCCTCGCGGAGGATTGACTTGCGTCTAGGCAAGTGTTTCAGACGACTTACAGGCCAGACGTGCAGGAAGACGGTGGGAATGCTCCGGCGACGAGAGGATCGCTCTGCATTTTACCATCTCCCTCTCACGCATACCTCATACGCGTCTTTTCCGTAATGAAACGCAACTTCATATACACGAAATACACGAGCATTGACGAAAACTCCCGAAGGGAAAGGGGGATGTGAGTAAGGGTGGCGTCGAGACGGCGCGAGAAGAAGCTGGGGACGGCAGTACAGGCGCACACAAACGCGTCCCCTTTTCTAGACTGAGTTCTTGTAGACTGCTTACCGCAGTCTCTTTGCCTCAAAAAGGAATAAGAAATACGTTGCTGCCTGGAACTGAAAAAGAAGACAGGGCGACCATACAGCGCCGCCGTCAGCGGCATCTATTATCTCCACTGCATGCGGCGAGGTAACCGGCAACCTCCAACGGGATGAAAGGAGCAAAAACAATATCCATCGACTTTCCAGGCGTACCCGGCAGCCTGTCCCTGTGCCTGCGAAGACGGACAGAGGATCGCCTGGAACGCTTTTTCACAGTTCCCTTGATCCAAACGATGGAGCCGTTACACGAGAGGAGACTGGATGATGAGGCGCGTGACGCACTTCGCCATCTGGTGAACGCAGCGCACCTCCTCCAGTTTTTCATAGAGCGCCGGTGTCTCTGTGAACCCGCTGGCCGCACCCACGGCTTCTGAAGTCATCCTGAAGAAGAACAAGAGTGGGTCAGGCATTCTCTTTCTTCAGGAGCGCCTAGACAAAGCCCACGTAGTGTCTTTTGGGCAAAAAGAACGAAGAGTGATGTGTGAAAAAACCGACGGCGCGCCCGTATCTGCTGAAGACACAACCAAGATTCGAACGTTCTGGAAACCGGGGAAGCCCCAGCTGACGTACACAGGAAATCCTGGCAAAACCAAGCCACCACAATGATATTCGATCGCCCAACCTGTGTAGGGAACTGTAAATTGCCCGAAAGGCATGTACATAGCAAGACAGTGCGAAAAGTATTGCTCGGGTCAACCTCCCGTACAAAGGCACATGTTTACGCTGGCAGGCCCGCTTTCGCTTCCGTTGCCAGCATTTGGAGAGGACTGTATCACCGCGTGTTGGCTCAGTAAAACTTCACTTTCCGAGGCTTGACAATTATCTGCCATCCTAGACACGGCTTCGCGGGAGATCCGCATTCCGACCGCCACTGACATGTCGATGTGAAAACTACCCGTTTCACGACGACGAGCTTAACGCAGGGTCAAAAACAAGAGGAACCAAGGGCCACGAAGTCTGAGAATGCCTCAAAAGGGGGAGGAACTGGAAGAGTCAGGGAGATGTGCATCGCGGCGGCGCACGTGAAAGCTGGCAAAAGGTTTGCAGCTTGGCGACATAGCTTATCACCGTCCAAAAAGGTGGTAATCAATTGCGCTGCATCTTTCCACCTTCGTGGAGAAATATGCAGCACATCCGTGCGTTCATGCAGTCCTGTAGGATTCGATGAAAAACCGTTCGCAGCACGTTCTGTGCTGAACTGTGGTCGCTCACTTGAATAGGCACTCTACTAACACTGGCGGGACATCCATACGCGGAACGAAAGATTCTAATCACAAATTGCTTGCGTGACCATCTGTGTGCGCATTCTAATTGCACTGGTGCTGGAACCGTTCCTATAGACCGCCTGGCAGGGGTGTGCGCTGATAAACGAACACGGCAAATGTGATGGGACATGGTGCAGAACTTTTGTGAACACCGGGAATCCCACCGAACTACCACCGCCACACCCAACATCTTGTATCTACCTATCTCCATGCATACCCATTTCAGGAAAACTAGTTGAAACGTCCCTGGGAGATGGGCCGGTTTTGGCGGAACCGAGGACTCGAAGCCAGTAAGGTTTAACCCATATTTTCCCTCTGCCTTGAACTGAGGCAAACACCAATGGATTTTCATGATTCACGAGGCACACAGAAGGGCACTCGGAAGAATGTGACCGGTTCAGTAGTTCAGTGCCTGAGGGACAGGGGAAGTAGCAGACACTGTCCCCCCCCCCCCCCCCCCCCCCCGAATATCGTACAACGTATCCTACTTTCGTAGAACAGTAAATATGACGCGAGCATGTCGATTCCAGATGCAGATGACAGCAGTCTGTCTCACGCTAGCTGAAAAACGATTTTTAACGCATTATTTTCTCTCCAAGTCCAAAATAGCTTCTACGGCTTGGCCAACGATGGGAACCATTGGGGGGTTTATGGCGCTCTTGAGCTTTGTGCTTGTCACCGGGTCCATGCACTCTAGACCATAGGCAGTCGACTGCTCGCGAAAATGCACGAGTTTCTTTTTGAGTGCCTCAACAAGCGGCAAAGACGACCCAGCCACGAGATTAACCACGGCAGACCCTGCAGCCGCGCCAGCTTTGGCCGCTCGCAGCGCCAGCCCTCCAGCAGCACGGACGACCTTCGTGACCACCCACTCGTTACTCCCCTTCTTCGACTCCTCTATCTCGGGATGAGACTGCGGAGGAGAGCTTGTCGAGGGGAGTGGGAAGACAAAACGGGTATGCGAAGGCCGCTGTTGTTTGTCTTCACACGGGATGAAAGCCAGATCGAAGCCATTGCTGATGTCGCACATGGGGACCGCTCGTGCGGGCTCGAAGCTCACCACTTCGTTCATACTATTCACCATCACCAGCGCCTCGAACTCGGGAATATCACCCACGGTTCGCCCGTCAAACTCGATCAACCGACACGTTGTGAACCGCCGGACCTGCAGACAAGAATCAAACGACGCAGCCGGGCGGCAGTTCAGTGCCCATTTCCGGGAAATGAAACTCAGCTACTTGAGTTCTGAACAAGCCCGAGCGTATTTGCCGCACACTATAATACAGTGTTCAGCGGCGGTGCATGCAACCACGCCAGCTCCAGGTGAACTATGGGTTCCACAGTCTGTTCCATAGCATTCTGGCTACCAAAACGGAGCACTCCGCCTGTCTTTTCGAAGGACAAATGCTTCATATAAGTGTCAGATACTGCCTCTCCACATCTGGAGAGACGGATGTGTCGTTTTGGCGTGGCGTGCCGCGCCAGTCCGACGAGGCGGCCGGCTTGTCCTTACCCAGCCTCGAAATCGAAATCCCACGGCTGCTTCAGTTGGCAAAAGAAGAGTAATGAGACACCACAAAAAGACGCAACGGAGAAGCCGACTGCGCAAGACTGCAACCCCAGATTTCGCTGCAGTGCACAAAATCCGCAGTCTCCTTGAAATGGGGTCATGAAGGCGGCATCGGGGTTGCTCTGAGGTAGCCTCCTCCGCAGCGGGTCCTGACGTTGGTTGCTTGCGTTCCCTCCGTCGGGACACTGGAACAGAGCCTGCCGGAGAGGCTCCGCTTGTTGCTAGTCTCATTCCGCAGTCTAGTGAAGTGACGAGGTCGAAGAAAACAGGCGACGCCTGAACGAGAAGCATTTTGTCTCGTCAAGCCTGGAGGGGACGTATCCTGCGCAGAGACGCCCGATAAGACCCTGTCAACCCTCGAAACCACTCGTTACCAGCTCTCCATTCGGTATTCAGAAACAAAGGGTACATTGAAAGTGAGGGGCGCCCCAGCGCTGGTCGCTCAGAGCAGACTCCCGAAACCCGAAGAACCTGCAGCGTCAGAGCGCCAAGTCGCGGCCCTCTTCCTCCAAACCGCCAGTAAGCCCGTCAGAAGCAGAGAGGGGCGGCGTTCAGCAGCTGACAGACGGAGATGAGATGGTCTGGCCTTGCACATAAGAGCCCTCTATTCCCGGAGCCGCTGTTCACGGCCTCGGGGAGCGGTCATAGCCGACCCATGTCATCCGCAAGACGCAGGCACAACCTGAATCGCCAACTCGCAGAAGAATGCAGTGACTTTTGTAAATTCTTCGCCACGATTGGTGAATCAGTATCTGCTCCCGGAAAAACACGAGAAAGTCCAGGTGCAGTCCAGCGGGGGCAATAAATGAGTCGGGGGCTGGCAACAGCACCAGCTACAGGACTCAAGGGAAGGAAGGAAACAACGTGCCTCAGTCGCGCTCGCTCGTAAAGGCCCTGCAGTGAAACATGCTTCCAGGACCAGTGCTTCAACACCAGGCCAAAGAAAAGTAGAGCGACGACGAAAAGAGATACCGGACTGCGACAGAAAAGTGGGCTGGCTCAACAGCTTGTCACGGTGGGTCGGAGGTATGGGGAGACTCAACTCACCTGCGGAACGTGTCACTGCAGAGCTTGCAGAAAGGAGCAGAATATCACTCAATGTTGAACTCGGTCTTGACCGAAAACACACAAGAATTCAAGAAAACTGCACTAGAACCGCTGCAATGAGCCTTTTTCTCAGTCCTTGAGGCCAGGCCTGTCTGCATGAAGACACGAAGGCAGGCCGGCGGACACCACAGAAAGCGCCAGCGCGAGCACAGCGACTCGCATATCTATATTGCTAGTCAAAAAGATTTCTGTTCGCTATTTGGGCGACAAAATTTCCACTTCGTTCGCATCTGCGCATATCGGCCTAGGCGCCCTACAGGGTTGGCTGAGGTGATGCCTCTTTCGTGCTTGTTGTACTCAAAGCATGTCTTCAAATGCGAGCCGCCTGTGTTGGCACGCGCGCCCGTTTGCCCTTGGTTCTTAGCATTTCCGGACGCTCACACTGTCTCGCAGAAACAGAAAATCGGACACTAGCGTCATTTTTCATGCCGCTCTCTCGTAGGCGGGGAGAGCAAAATCTCTGCGAAGTAGACGTACAGGGGTCTTGCGGGCCGCATTCCCTTAATACGATTGCGGGATGCGAGCTGTGCCGGTGGCACCCCCACTTCCGGGGGGGGGGGGGGGGGTGCGGGAGTTTCCTGCTGTTTGTTTGTAAAAAGCTGTCGAAAAGCGACAATATTTAGACACTGCAGTGGTGATTGTGCGTGTCGCAGAACGGCAGAGCGCCTCAGATCAGATTCGGTGCCCTCGGGGTAGAGCCAACGTATAAGACCTAGACGATCATGGAGAGAATGCGACTGGCGAGGTCTTCCAGTAAGCGAAGCCATACAGAAACAGCATTGAAGCCAGAGGCGGAGGCACACCGAAGCAATGTTGCCAGTAGCGAGCTTCTCTCGTGTAGGTTTCGTATGACTTGAAGAAACATGGCGATGTGGTCAGCTGCCAGAAACGCCACTGAATGCGGGCCTGTTTTTTGATGGCACGGCACAGTGGGTGAGGTGATCGCTGAGGCTCGAGTCTGATGCCTGAATGACGGCCAGCTGAATTGCACAACACGGCTAGATGATCCACCTAACTTGAGCATTCTGAAGCAAGCGAGCCGAGTAAGTATCTAGGCTGCTTGCTGCATGAGGTATGACGAGTGCATTTTTACACCTGCTTCACCTTAAAAACACACATTTCGCGCCCGCTTTATTGAAAACCCGACCTGCGCTCAAGATGATATATCCGCGCCTACGGGAAAAAGCTGCGTAGCTTTACTGTAAGAGACAGGTGGCGGAATGCATTCTGCACCCGCGTTGACGACGTAGCCCACATCTCGCCTCCAATCCTACTTCAGAACCTCTAGTGTGGGAGAGAACCATGCACACCGGTACCACCGGTATCGTCGATCCGTATTTGTTGTCCCCACGTGCTCCACAGTGACGCGCGAACCACGCCCTGTTGGGAAGTGACCCTCCGTCCCAAGTACTTAGCAGGTATCGAGGCGCATTCTGCCATTCATGCGACAGGTCGCGGTACGAAACTCCCGCCTCCCCCACCTCAAACATACCGTGAATAGTGGACGCTACTGGTTTCTGCTGAGCCCGAAACGGGAGTTCTCATGCACAATGAGAAAATGCGAAGAGCCACGGCGCTTCTCAGCTGAGACACCGCACCGCAGGCGTATCGGAACATTTTGGCGCGCCAGCCTTCGGGAAACTAGCGTCAAGCATTACGTAAAACGGCTGAATCGGAGGCCACAAAGCCATCAAGTCCGCCACCGTCTCAACCACGCCGGAGGAGTCGCGTCCTATGAATGCCTGCGTCATCTGAGTAGACGCAGTGCGTCAACTCGGATATGAAGCTCATCTTCTGTGCTCAGTTTCACAGTCGTTGAATGGATATTTTATAACGACACGCACACCAGCAGTTAGGAAACGTTCGGCTTGTGTGATCGCGTGGCATGTAGGCCAGTCACCAGGTACCTACGACTTCCACTTCCTGTCCCTCAGTGAGTTGCTACTCGCGGGTCGCTTCCTGATCCTCTCAGCATCTAGGACCCTTTCTGAGGCTTATTCTACCCTTTGCTCCTGACCCGAAGACTAAAACCCGCCTTTCTTTACGCGAGAGTTCCGATGGCGCGGCGGTAACTCCAGGACTCGTCGGCATGTAAGGCGACGGCACGGAGCCAGGTCTCTTGTCTTGCTTGATTTCGCTCTCTGAAATGAGCATAGAGCTGTATACACGTAGTTTCCTCCACACGAAAAATCATTCACCCCACTCCATCTCTGTGAAGAATTTCGTGCGTCAGATTGGACCTCGACTTGGCACTCGCGGCCCTTTCCACCTCTGTTTCGTTCTACTGTTGTTTTGTCTTTGGCGCGCGGACACCCTTGCAAACCAAATGGCAACTCGGAGACATACGAACCCAACAAAATTCTTGAGGGACCGGAGAATAATGCAAGCACACACAGTTATCCATCCGAGAGCACGTGGACAACGGAAATTTGGTGTCACTGCACTGAAAAAGCACTCCACGTGACGAGGTTGCTTCGGCCGGCATAGAGGCGAGGCCTCGTGCAGCAAAAACGCCGACGGGGGCACTTCTGCCCTCTTTGCCCGGGTTTCGCGGTGACTCTAAATCGGCAGGTTTCGCGCGTTTCCGACCTTTACAACCATTTTGGAAGAACTGTTTTATCTCTTTTCTTGGAAAGGACATTGTTTTTGCGCGGCGTGGTTTTTCTCGTTGTCCGCTAGTGTGCAACGGGCGAAGGCACCGCGCTTTCGTACCAGCGCCTGCTGGCGGACTTTTTTTTCTGCAGCAGCCGGCCTTAGGTTGGTTGCGTGTCTGATGAGAGGGCAGTACCTGCGACGTCACTCAGTTGGCTCTCTGCTTTCCGGTCTTCACAAGAAGCGCGTTTTGCGGCTTGTCTGTTGTGGACTGAGACAGACCAACGGCGCTCTTCTACTTTGGAAGGGGAGAAGCGATATGAGTCTTTTCCAAGTACTGCTTCCTCCAGCGTTTTCCTCCTTGCGCTGTGTAGGCATCTGTCAGGTCACGTTGCGCCGTTCCTGCTGGTGTGCACATTATCTGAAGGCTCTAGCAAGTGAATGACGCATCTCCTACCTTCAAGCAGTTGCAAAAGGGCGTCGGGTGTTCCACAGCTCGGCGCACTCGTCTTCTCTATTTGTGCCACGCGTTCCCGCGCTTTGGCTTCGACTTCGTTTAAGCTTAGTACTGCTCTAGGCCCCCTCCCCCTTCGCTTTGCTTCTTCTTCGGTCTCTGAGCAGCGTCCGCCTCCGCCTCTGTTTCACTGCGCCTGGCTCCTGTCGCGCCTCTCTGATCCACAAACATCGTCCTCCGCCATCTACGACGCCAATGCGTGCCAACAACACGGCTGCCTCCCACAGAACATCGTCTCAGGTGAAGACACCCCGACCTCCTTTTTGCACCCGCATGCTCCTAGCCCCTCCAATGGTGTCTGTGTCTGCATGCCCTATCGCGAAAATCTAGTTTTGTCATGTGTTCCCTTCTTGCTGATCTACGGGCCGGGTGGTGCCTCACTTTCTGTCTGGCCTCGCCTCTTCTGCGCGTTTACACGCAAACGCACACATATACATACACACACGTATATGTGTAGACTGGTTTTTCTCGGGCACATCTCGCGTTTGCATGTGCTGTGTTTGCACACGCAGCTTTAGTGCGCGTAGTCGCGGCCAATATATATGAATGCGCAGGGAGACCGAATCACTCACGGAACAGACAGGTTACGCTGAACGCTGGTGCCACCCGTGCAACGAGTGCGACTGCCGACCAGGGGTTCCAGCGCGAGCTCTCCTTTTTTGTCACGAAAGCCGTTTGCGCAGCGCGACTCAGGCACGGGGGAGTCAAGCGGAGGGTCGCCTCCTACGGCCCCGGGCGGCCTAGCATCGCAGCCTCCTCTTCGAGGCGCACGTTTTCGCTGGATCCCGTCTTTTCAAGATCTGTGTGGCGACGAACTCACGTCGCCCTGGCATGAACGTGCGGCGTCTCGAAGACTCCCTGTTCAAATAGAGACTGTCTGTTCCCCGTTGACGCCCGCGAGAAGCAGATCGACAGGTCGAGAACCTCAGGAGAATGATCTCGCCGAAACACGCTTCCCGTCGTGCCTCGTCTCCTCCGCCTTCATGCAAGCCAGACCTGGAGGCGCATGCGTTTGCCGAGTGCGCTGCGTCAACAGCCGGCAGCTCGCTGGAAGCCGGGCCTCGCAGCAGGGAGCTAACCAGCCGCTCAACTAGCTATGAATATCCTGTTTTTGAAGAGACGACGAACCTGCGCGCTGCGGACGCGCTGAGCCACGCTGGAATCGCGAAGAAGGAAGCCATGCAACTCAAAAATGGAGATGGCGCGCGGCCGCCGCCAAGCAGAGACGCCCAGAGGCGAGGACTGCCTCGGGTAAATACGGAGAAACGGAATGGCGCCCTAACACGGGACCCGAGCCGCTTAGACACCCAACGCAGCGACTCGCGAGGGAGGAAGCGGAACGCAGCCGACGCAGACCAGGAGCAAACGAACGACGAATCGAAGAGAGAGATGCGGCAGAGGGAGCATGCGAAGCGAGGATCTCACGGGCGAGCCAGAGAGAACCCAAGGGAAGGCGTCGCCAAGGGGCGCGGAGAGAACGAAGGCGACCATCTGAGGAAGCAAGTGGCTGGGGTCAAGGTGAGCAAATCAGACAGACAGAGTGGGGGAAGTTCCCCGTCCTCGCTCGCCGCGCTTCGGCCGAAACACGCCACGAAGAGTCGCGATCATGAAGCCGCCCAAGCCTCCTTTCGTCGCGGCAGAAACAGGAAAGAAGGGCATACAGAGGACGACGCGACTCCTGAAGCGGCGCGCAAGAGGGAGTTGAAGAAGCTGAACAGGCGCCGTTCTCAAGTCAGAACGCAGGAAGAGGAGGACGATGAAGAAGACGACGGCTCGGATTCAAGCCCCGACACGGAGCCGATTGTCTTCCCGCGCCGGCAACAACCTTTGCGGTATTTTCGTGCGTCTAAGTAAGCGACATCTCGCACTGGTGTAAAGAGGACGGGCGAGAACCTCGGGGACGTCGAGGGGAGGTATGGCAGCAGCGGCTGCGGAAACGGGGGAACACCACGCAACGTGCCTGATTTGCGAGGCGGAAAGCAAACGAGTGACGCTCGGCCGGCTCTGCTGGGCAGACTCACATCGAAGAAGCAACGAGCAGGATCGGCGTGGCTGCTTGCGAATCGCGTTTGGTTTCGAGTGCGGAGACCCGCGTTCGGCGGAGGGAAGGCCTCTGCCTCGTCTCGTCTACAGGGTTTTGGGTTTGGGGAGACACACAGTCATTGAATACGGTGATGTCTGTTTGCATTTCTTATCGTGCACGCGTGCACGGCGTGGATGTGTCTGCCACTAGAGTGTATGTATCTCCGCATTGTTCGCAACGGACGAGACAGCCTTGAGGATTTACGACACACAAGGCTGTGTTGACGAGAGGCCTGCGATTTTGGGAGTCTGCAGTTCCGCGTGTGTCGTCTCAGGTATCAAGCTCTGCTGGAGGAGGCGAAGAAGAAAGGCCAAACGAAGAAGCGCTCGTCCGCGCTGCAGGGGGATTTGCTCTCTTTGTACGGCGGAGTTGACATGTGGGAGTCGAGTGAAGAAGACGACGACTGGAGCCCAGAGAAGGTCTACGGGCGCGATCAGGCGAGGAGACTGCTGCGAAACAAACAGAGTGAGAGCAGCTCGGATGAAGAAGACGACGATGAGAATGACGACGCCTCGGGCGCCTCAGAAAACGAGACGGCGGAGAACTCTGAGGACGACACAGACCCTCGAGTCGGGAGAGCAGAACGAGGCGAGGAGAAAAAGAGAAGGCCCGCTGGCAGCGGAGGAGAGACCCGGGAGCTGATGCACATCAGGGAATCCCCGCGCTCGCGGCCGAGGCAAATGAACACCAGGAAGGGCAGCGCTCCCTGCAAAGGAAGCGACGGAGGGACGAAGAGCGTCGACGGGCGAGGTGACGTTGCAGAAGGAGACGAGACCGAAGAACCAGCAAAGGCAGCATATGTGAAAACGAAGTCAAAAACTCAAGCGGCAGATGCCGATCAACTCCCGCGGCGCAGACAACGAAAGGCACGGAAACTCGACAACCAGTGACCGCCAAGAGAAACGAGTTGACAATAGGAAGAAAAGGACGCATGAGCTCAGTGACGCAGGTATAAAGGCCATGGCTGAAGCCACTTGCAGCATCTAAGCCCGAACTCAGCCGCTAAGGGAACTTGGCGGAGGCTTGGGGCGGAGGGTCGACAGTGGCTGGGAAGGCTGGCTGCGCTCTCTTCGTTTGTGGGCAAACAAGCGCTCGAGTTCGGCCGCCGCGCTCGGTATTCCACCTTTATCGGCGACAGCCAGCAAATCGCATCGTTCCCCCCATGTGAATACCGAGCGCTTGTGTCGCGACGAGTGTCACCGCTCGTGTCATACCGCCCGACAGGTACACACACGTCCGAGCGATGTCCTTCTGGGCGCAGTTTCTCAACTTGCTCCCACAAACCTCCCTACCAGGGGAACGGGGCATAGCACCGCTTCACAGCGCACCTGCGCGGCGGCTGCCTTTAGCTACCTTTTCTGCGGTATCAGTGGAATGTCATCCGAGTTCTGTGCGGCGCGGCCAAACTTGTCTGGCGGTAAATGGCAGTCCCCGTGCGTTCACACACAGGCCCATCCCATTCGTTTAGTACTAAAATTTACGTGAAAGTGTCGATTCCGTCACTGTGATGTCTCCTACGTCGCCTCGTGTTCATCGATGCAAGCCTCCACTTCGGCCGCCAGGTAACGCTCCCGCATATTTTGCCTAAACGAAGTCAGTTCCAAGGGTGCAAGTCAGAGAAAGACAGCAGCAGTCGCCATCACAAACGCAAACTCATGTAGCGAAGCGCGCAGAATGAGACAGTCGGAGTCAAAGAAAGCACTGCGCGCAGCAAAGCAGAAGTCTGCTGGGGTCCGGTAAGATGTGGTGTTGCAAGCAAGCAAGGTGCCCCAGCCGCTGACTTGCGTTTCTACGTGTTTCGTGTTGGAATCCTGTAGAAATGTACGCGCTGTCTTCGCTGTATCCAAGGAGACACGCCGCAACGATAGTGCTGAGGGGAAAGCCTGGTCGGAGACGCAGCGGCACCTGCCACGTTCTCTCCAGGTGTGTTTTTTTGGCGTGTCTTAGCGCGCACAGCACCCTGAAACGGCTTACCAGACATGTGGCGGGGCGAGACGTGTACGGAGAGGCGATGCAGTGCTCCCTTTTGCGAAACGTCAGGGAGTGATGTGAAGCTGTCGATCTGGGAGACGAGCGAAGGAAGAATCTGCAGGATTTACTGTGTCCGCTCCCCTACAGCAACTGGAACAGCGTACCATGTGAGTCTCGAGGCGCACCTTCCAGGCCGCGTTCCCGTGCGTGAACCGCTGTACGTCTTCTCATGTCTTTCTCACAAGTTCCCTGCCCCCCTCCGCATCCCGTATAATGGTGTATGCATTGCCACGCAGCTGCCGGCGAACAAGCCGGCTCCCTCGTGAGAGAAGGGCACGACGAGCAGATGAGTGACCTAGGCATCGGATGATGACGAGCAGTGCAGCAACGCTGTGGCCCTGAGTCCGATTTAGCGGGAGGGAATGGCGTGGTGGGCGGAAAGAATCAAGTGGATCTACGCGCTGGTTTGCAGCCCCTCTGCTCTTGCTGGGCGCGTTTTACAGGGATCCACTTCCGCGTAGCTATCTGCCCAGTTGCTTCTGAGTGAAGATGCGACAAAGAAACGCCATCTGTTCGTTGCGGCCGTGTGCCCTCGGCAGCATCAGCTTTGTGCCGAGCGCAGAAGGCCAGACTGCTTCAAGAGCTTTAGGGCCGGTGAAACACCAACTAAATGTGCGGGCTTAACGAACGCTCGCGCGGGGTTCGGAAACTTATTTCCTCGTGGGCGAAGACGCGCTCGCTCTTGAAAAGAGTCCCTGAAAACTTTGTCACGTGTGCAGCGCACGGTTCTTCGAAAAACGAGTCCTTTTCGAGGTATTGGCGCGATATGTGAAAACCACGCCCCCACAACGGAGGCGTATTCCAGTTGGGCACTGACGGCAGCCGCAGACAGAAGGCAGCTTGTCTCTAGACAAACTTGAGATGCTCACAATCAAACATATCACTCGAGAGTTTCCCGGCTCTACCAGCTGCTTTGTTTCGCTGCTTTTGAGCTCCAGGGTCAGCTTGACTCTCGCCGATCGTCCTCGTCCGCAGCCTCGAGCTGCGTGGACCCCTGGAGACGCCGAACGTCTTTGCGAAGCGTTTGGTTCTCGGATTCCAGCTTCTTCAACTGTTCTCGACACCTGGCTAGTTCGTCTTCGGCGGGCGACGAAGCGCCTGCCTCACAAGATTGGTCACGCGGCTCTTGCTTTGACGAAAAGACGCGCTGCGCATACGACACTCGCCGCATCATCTGGATCCAGTCCAGCAGGGCGTCGTACATGAACAAGTCGCCTTTGAACCTGAAACAGGACACCGGCAGCGCGCGTGAATTCAAGAACGCCCCTGGGGGGTCGACGCGCCTCTCACCCCCACTCCCCCCCCCTCATGACGCCACGCACAAGAGGCAGGCCTCGACGTTTCGCAGCAGATGCCCTCAGCCCTCGGGCGCAGGTTCAGACAGAGTCGCCAGCGGACTCGGACTCGCGGCCCGCTGCACAAGGTCGTCTGCGACTTACCGAGCACACCTCAGAGGCATGGAACTGTCTGCTTCTTCGTCGAACAGTGGCCGCCTCCCCAGTTTGTCGGGTTCTTCGCGCAGAGGGCCGTAGGAAAAGAAGAGCGCTGCAGGGAGGAAGGGAAGCCTCAGTGAACGGCACAGCTTGCGGGCGTCGCCGCTCTTTTCGCAGTCGAAGCGCCGAAGCTGCACAGCTCCGAGTGGCGGCACAAAGCGACGCCACACGTCGAGGAGTCTGGAGCTGCGAGGCTCATCCTCTGGAGGCGAAGCGGCCGAAAAGAAGCGAGCCGCCTGGCCCCACAGACCCAAAAGGTGCCTGCAGGCAAACAAGGCGCACTCCACAGCTTGATGGACTAAACACGCACAGACAAGCACTCACAAACGTGTGCACGAGTGGGAGGGGTGCGACACTATGTGTTCCACGCAGACGGCATCCCAGCGTTCGGTGCGTCGCTGGGCTCTACGAGTTCCGCTACCCATCACTCCAGCTTTTACGAGATACTCCTAACATCCTGTCGGCATCGTGCTCTGTGTATATATACACATGTGCATACGCATGTATCGGTCACATACTTGTCCACCCAGATCTGACGTAAAGGCTGCACACGCCTCGCCGAGAGTCCTCCGGGAATCCAGTCCTCAGAGGCGCTAGCGAGAGGCAACACCGGGAGACAGACGAGCTAACAGGCCCCCAGCGCCGGCGGCGGGTGGTCAGACGACGGCATACCGCAAAGCACGAGAAAAACTCATTCCTGGATGCTGAACTCAGTGCCCAATTTTTTAAGCGAGCACGGGTCGGCGTTGCCCTGAGACGCGACCGGGGCCGTGTCTTACGTCGTGCCGTCTCACGGGTGCAACCAGCCAACTAAGTCCTCTGATGGAGCCGCGGGAGTCTGTGCTGCTCCGGAGTCACTGCGTCGATGAATCCGCATACGCACGCGCACATACGAATAGACACTCTGTGCGCGCCGACCTCCGAGTGATCGATAGCGCTATGACTCTTTCTGCAGGCTCACCTGCTGCTTGTATCCCAAGAGGTGTAAAAGAAGACGGCAGTGTCTCCATCCCACTCCTGCAGAATGCCGCGGATCTCGGCAACTGTGGCCTCGATCGGCCGCTCGCGCGCCAGACCTTTACCGCACACGCAGCAGCGCACAGCCAAGCAGACGCACGTGAGGAGCCCGGCAGATAAATAACCTGTCGCAGAGGTGTCCGCTCCAAGAACGATGCTACTGATCATACTAGCACCTGAGTGGTAGTTCCCTCTTGCTGTTGAGTGGACACAGGAATCCACATATTACTCCTAGAACATAACTGATGTGGAATAAGCTTGATGTAGTAGGGTATTGAAATCCAACCTGTGCCTTGTGGGAAGGAAAAGCCAAAGTATGGGGTTGAACTGGGAACGGCTCGGTGCTGAACAATGCATCCTCCACTACATAACAGCGGCAGCTCCGTGGCTCAGGATGCGTGTTAATAGTCCGCCCTGGGTGCGTCGAAAGGCACATCGGCATATTGTCAGTGGATGCATGCCGAGAAAAAGCTTCAGGACTGCCGTCCGCGGTAAGGGATCTCGCGCCTCGAAGCGCTTACCTTTTTCAGCAGGAGGGCGCCACGCTTCAGTAGAAGAGAGAAAAAAAAACGAAAAACACGACGACCAAAACTCTTCGCTGCCTGCATGAGCTTGCGTTGCCGCCAAACAGCAGCGCTAGGAAGCGCCCCCCACGACCGTTATCCATGGGGGCGTCGAAAACTATTGGTGTGTTGGCAGCTGTTTAGATAGCAAACATTTCTCACTTAGCCGTTAGACGCTTCGACAATACACGCGCCCGCGGGGGCATGCCATGCTTCCCTTCCAACATTTACAGGTGAGTTCACGAGTTGGCGTCCATATAAACGACACGCACGATGTAGAGTATAGGCGGGCGCTACCTACTCGATAGGCGTCCATTTACACGGTCATTTCGTCCAGACATTTCAAGGTCGGCGTCAGACGTAGGACGGCATTCTTTAGAAAAGAAAAGGCTGAGAGAGTCCCGGTGTCGACGGCTTTCTCCCTCTCACTTTGGTTTCCGCTGAAAGTGCCTTCACATGCATATATGCAACAACACGGAGACACCAGAGACAGTTTGTCTTCTGCGAGGTGCCGCACAGGAGACACGCGCTCACGGTGGACTGAGACGTCAGCGGCGGGGAAGGCCGGTGAGAAATGAGGAATGCGTTCAACTTTGGCCTGAGGGACTTTCAGCGAGTGCGAGTAGAAGTTGCGCGTAAGACCATCGATTCCTCAACAAGAAATTTTCGCGCATGCAGTCACCTCGCAAAGATGTGGCGAGACGAACAGCGAAGCAGACGGAGCAACCGTTGACCATATCGATAGACTACAGGAGCTGGCTCACGTGATGCAGAGGAAACGCAGCTCTCGCAAGTTTCGAGCCTGCACGAATCCGCGAAACAAAGTTGTTTGGTGGTCATTGACTGGAAAAACTAGGAAGGGACAAGGGCCACACTCGATGGACACTGGATCGTGCTTATGGAGATGGCGAGAGGGCCGGAAAACCGGACAGAAGTGATACTCTTAGGCATGCAGAAGAAAGACTTCTATGAAGACCAAGCGGAAATGAAGAACTGCGCCGTCTGGTAACTCGTCCGTGGCGAGTCAGCGAAAACTCGGCGCATGCAGGGCGGAGAGACAGAGACACGGAGACACAACGGACAGACACCCGATGGCCAGGTTCCAGACGGCGACAGAATTCGTCGCGCCCTGTCTTTGCTAGAAGGCTGTCGCATTGTTAACGCATTAAGCATGATAGGATTTCTGAAACGTTTTATGTTGAGGAAACACACTGGTGGAGCCGACCCGGTCCTGAAGCCCTCTACGGATACTCGCTAGGGTGTGGAGACCGACTCGATACCACACCAACTGAGAGGCAGTCGGCCACCTCTGCTTTTAAAACAGACTAGCACGTTCTAGACGTCGTCGCCTATGAAGAACGCGAATGTTGATTCCAATTCTGCGTGCGTGCGTAGAAGGTGATGTTCGTGAAAGACAAGCAACTGCTCAGTGCGTGGAACAACCACTCGTCACAGATTCAAGAGGGTGGGCAGACAGAAACATCCCGTAGCCGCTGTACCGGCACAGTATATAGTGGCTGTCGCGGCAGCGGCTGTCAGAGTTGACTCACCGAGTCGGCAGGAAACAGCAAGCCCGTACCAGTAGCTGCTGCGTCACTTATCACGTATTCCACAAGTGCTGAGCATAGGCAGCCAGGTCATTTTGTAAATGCGTTGCAGCTGATAGGAGGTTAAGTCCGTATTGCTGGCGCGCGACTGTCATGCTGCCCTTCCACCCGCAGTCGCTGTTCAGCATAACCCGTCACACAGTTTTGCTGCTGCGACGGGGGCCCTGGTCTGGGGCACCGTTTCCATTTCTTCCTCACAAACCCTGCACATGGTGTGTACCGAGTGTTGTCCGTCAGTCAGCCCCCTCTCCCGTCCCACTCCTCGCCCTTCGCTTCTGGAAAGACAGGCAGCTCGCGAGCCGACCCATGTGCAACGCTGAATGGGTTGCGCGCGACAGCAGGCTGAGGCGTTGCGCATGCGGCGAGGCTCAGAGTGGAGTCATGCCGTTCTCCAGATCTCTTGTTACACGCGGGGGCTCTAGATCACACGCCCTCTGTTGGGCCCTGCCCCCATACGTTTTCATTGTTGAACGCAAGGCGCGTGCTGCTAGTTCTGGTTTTCAGAGCAACTCACGTTGCAGTCACTTCGCTCGCCCGTGTGTGACCGCAGAGTCGCCGCGAGTGTCTCACGTCCCCCTCACGCGTCCACCTGAGATTCTCCGTTTCTCCTGACAGAGAAACTCATTCTAGGATACAGAGCCTGGCGACCACTTGCTGAATAGACAGTGGAGTGCGTACGCAGAGATACGAGTGGAATCTGGACATCGTCCTCAACAGTCGGAAGAGCGCGGATACGAAGAACGACGACTGCGCATCTCGTGAACTGAGATCGCGTGAGCTTTCCTGACCTCAGAGGAGGCCAAGAAAGTATGCCTTCCCCGCTGTGTGGTTCGATAACCGTGCGCGGCCAGACTTCGGCGCTGCTCTCTTCTATACGAGTTTTACCAGCCCTGCCGCGGGTTTCCGTCGTCCTGAACCCAGTTCTGGGCGATTAGTCAATTCTACAATGTGGCAGTGCTCCAATGTGTCCATACTTACAATGCACATTGAACCCGATTCAGATATGCAGTGGCAGACGTTATTTCCACCGCCCTACGGACTTCGTACTGGTGGTTGCTCGAGAGTGACACAACTACGCTGCGAAAAACGTCTTTCACCTTGTTAAGAACAAATCCTGGGAACCAAATAAAAGACCTTCAGCGCCAGCGCGCCGAGAGTCGTTCGGCGCCCTGCGACTGCATGCACGCGTGGCGCTTCATGCCGCGCGAAAATAGTCAATCGCGGCCCCCAACTTTACCTTTTTGTCGCCGTAAAGCACCGACGCTCCATTGGAAATTGTGACTGGATCCGCGCGTGGTGCTCCGACGAAGTCTTGATTCTCTGTACTGGACTTTTTTCAGCAGCGTTTTGGTTTTCTTGCCGCCTCACCCTCTAGTCTTTCCGAGTCCTTGCCACAGGAGACGCAGGTAGACCCCGACCGAAGACGAGCACAAGTCGCCGATTTCTTCTGCGGTTCGCTGGTGTCTTCGGGCTGTTGAATCGCGTCTCCATCTTCCTGTTTTTCCGCCTCCTCGATCTCGTTTATCTTGCGTCCACGTTCATTGCGCAGCCGCTGAACTGTCTGGCGCCCTCACGCGCACTCGCGGCTCTCAGAGACAACCATGCTCCGCAGCGCAGTAGCAGCTGGCGCGCTCGCAAGCGAGGCTGCGAAGCCGCAGCTGAGACCAGTCTCTCATCTTCTGCTGCGCGCCTCCGCGTCGCACGGTCGCCTGGATGCGGTGAGCCGCTCTCCCCTCGCAGGGGCTGCCTCCGCGCCGACGCCCAGCCGCAGTTTGTTTCGCGGGAATCTCGCGTCGGCGGGACACGGGGGGCACCACCCTGCTGGTTCGGAGATGGGAGAAGTGTGCGCCAGAGGCGCCGCTCAGGCCCTTTCTTCCCTTTCCTTTCTGCGCCTGCTTCCCAGTTCGCCGGTCTCCGGGGGGGGGGGGCGAGCGCAGGCCAGCGATGCTCCACAGGCGGCGTCAGAGGGCGCACACAGCACTGGAGGCGACGCCGCGAGCGCTCAGGAACTTCTTCGTGGGAGCATCCGCGTGCTTGTTCTGGGCGGCGCCGTCCTTGGAGGCGCAGTCATGCTGATACGCCCGCGAAAGAAAGGCATGCGCCTAGACAGAGCCAAGTAGGCAAACTCGCGAAGGAGCAGGCAGCCCTCTCTTCTCCGACTGGGTTTCCCTCCTCAGCACATCAACAGACTGCCTGCCTGCCGACTCGCGGCTTCGTCGGCCGCTGACTCTGTTCTCCCGAATTTCGCTATATCTCGCTACACGCATATAATATATATATATATGTATACATACATGTCCATATATATATATATATATGTATATCTGCATGGATGTCATTCCAATCAGGCGATCGATAAGGATGAGGGGCTCTCGTATGTGTCGTTTCGCGGATCGTGCTTATATGCTTTTTTCTCCGCACTTTAGTCCCTGTCCTCTTCACTTCCGGTGTGTATCTCCGTTACCAGGATTGATGTCGTATGCGATTTTCTGTGTGTGTTTGTATCTGCACATCTGTATGCACACAGATTTATAGCTTTGGTCGCTTGAATTGCCTGCAGCCCGCCGTGAGGAGTCCTGCCACGTTGTGGCAGGCATGGTGGGCGGGTCGCGCAGGACTCGCCGCGTTTTTTTAAGTTTTCATACGTTCTCTGTGGCGTTTGTCTGTGCAGATCTAAGAAGCAGTACCGGCATGGCAGGCACGTCGGCGGATGGAACTATCGTTGGCTAGGCTCCTAAACCGCTGATTTGTGTCTGGGCGATTCCTCGCGGCGGTGTCGCCTTCTCTCCACGTCGCGAGCCCCCGTCCAGTCTTTTTTTCGGTTGCAGTCTCTTCCCCTGAGATCCTACTCGCTTGTATCTGGCGTGTTTGTGTCACTCGCCTTGCATGTGAAAAGGCTTGCACAATTCGTATCGGGTTTGCCGATTCGAATTTTGCAAGCGTGTGTGGTTGCGGGTGTAGAAACCGCCAACTGTCTGGGCTTCGTCCGCATTCCAAAGATGATCTCTGGCGAACGCAGGTGGAAACATACTTCTCACGCGTGCAGGCGGGTGTCTGCACGCGCAGGTCACCGGTGTTCAGGCGCTCTTGGGCGTCACCTGTGTCTCTCGGTCACAGACTTTCCTACTGAACTGAGCTTCGCCTGACTGCATACACTTTCTCAAGTAGGCGGCGCGTCCCCGGCGGTGTACAGGTGACGGCGTTTGCCTGCTGGCGTGTACGTACGGAGAGAATGATCACTTAGGCCTGCGCGGATGGATTTTGTGTAACATGTCAGGCGTCAGGCGTCGTTCTTCACGCGCGCGCATCCCTGGGTGCAGCGCTGACGCCGTTCAAAACACCTCGTCCGATGTGTGTCTGTAGACAGCACGGGGATCTGGCAGTGTGTCTATATGTCTATTTGTAGACTTAAGCATGCGTGCACATGAATGAATATACAGAGAATATATAACGCATACAGCTATGGTTGTTGGAAGAGGATGATGGAGGGGAACGGGCACGTGGACAGGCACGAGAGCTGCTGACAGGCATGCACTCGACGCACATTTTCCACTTCACTCCAATTCCATCCGAGTGAATAAAAAGGATACGCATCTGACTGCACGCATGGAGAGAGACGCTAGGATCACAGCCACAGCGTCAGGTCACCTCTTTGGCTGCGAAGAACTCATTGCGGAGGCGGAGCCCTGTTCGCTTCAGCGAAGCCACCTGTAGACTGCCAGGAGTCAGCTTCACGCCACAGAGCGCTGCGGACTTGTTTGTTTCACTACAAACGGCTCGATGTGGTAAGACGGCGCGCGAAGTCCGTAGCGCATTCTGCGGCTCAGGATCCCCTGCTGGCAGGGCTCCGACGACTGAACACGTCAGGGAGGCAGGTTGCTACGCGTGATGTCTCTCCGCTGAGAGGATGCTTGTTGAGAGGGGGTGGGAGATCGAGTGAACACGAGTCTACTCGCACTTGAGAGCGAGCTGAAACTCGCCCCGAGAGACGGACGCGCCTTTGACTTCCCCGCCGCGCACTCCTGTTTTCGTGTGCGGAAACGGTGTATCGCGATACGAACCAGTTTTCCCATGAGGGAGCGGAGGGAACAATGTGCAGACGCATTCGGTTGCCGGAGCAGCTGCCAGCAAGGGCTGCGCGTCAGTCCTTTCTGTCGTGCGCTGCTGACAGGGGCTGCGAGGCGACCGGTTGTGAAGTGACGAGAGCTCGGATATCACCCCTGTGCGTGTGCGAATGAAGCACAGCCTACGGCTGCAGAGGAGCAGCGAAGCACGTGCTCCTGAGGCGGCATCTGCAGGCTGTCTGGAGCTCAATCCGCTGCCGTTCAAGCGTGGTGTTCGTCCGCGGGCGACCGTGTGGCTGTCTATCGCCCCTTCCTCCATGAAGTGGCTAGAACTCTCGCAGTCATCCACGCAGCTGCACAGAGCCTCGGATGTGCCTCTATCTTTGGGACTGCTCCCCGTGCGAATCGTGTCAGCTTGTTCTCTGCGCGGTCGCGTATTTTTGGCGTTCGGAACCTGGTATCGAGACTTTCGGTTGCTGTCCCTTTTCATCCAGCCGTCCGCGCGGGGCTCCACGCGGTAGACAGATGTCAGTCGATGGCAGGCCCCTTCCGCCGTTTGGCGAGTGAAGAAACCCCGCACTTTAGCGAGCAAAGCAGGCGTGGTTACCCACGCACATGGGTTTCATATATGGCGAATTGAGCTTGTCTCGGCTCTCCGCGGAGAAGGCTCAAAAACCGCGGCGGTATCTCGCCCCTGTCCAGCTCGCTTGCGGCGCGGCGACGAAATGTCTCCGGGTTCCTGCGCATGCATCCGCTTCGGTCGCTCTGTGCAGACTTTTTACGCGGTAAATCTGCGCCTTTGCGGAGGAATGCACTCACTGAATGATTCGTCTGTTTCCTCAATTTCCAGTTCTCACCGGTCGATCACCCGACTTACCGGGGTGGGCTGCACTCTCCCTTTCAGGAGACTCTGTCGTCGCGTGTCGTCCGAGTTTCGCTTGCATCTAGCGTCGTCGCCCGCTTCATCCTCCCGCGCCGTGCCGCCGACGTCAGCGGAGTCGTTCCTCGCTGGAATGCAGCGTGTCTCTTTCTACACTCGACACCTAGTCCGGCTAGAGGGCACATTTCTTTGCCGCCTCCGACCTTCAGGTCTTCGTGCGGCGCTGACTGCCTGGGCAGCGGGCGACCGCCGACGGCGGGGTAGTACCCAGGGAGGAGCGCCAGGCAGCCGCAGAGACGTCGTCGCATTTGAAGGATGCCTGGCCGCGTGAAAGATCCACTTTCTCGCTCGTGAGTGCGGCTGCACTGATAGATTCAGAGTCGATTATTCCTCGACTCCGGGCGTCTTCCCGTCCGCTCGAGACGCAGCACGCGCGTGTCGGGGGACGTACACCGCGCCAGTCTGTGCGCCTGTGACTCCGAATCCGCCACTGTCTCTCACGGTTTTTGGTCTGATCCCCTTGGTTCTTGTCGTCAGTGGCTCGCGCACCTCTTTCTGCGCCCGTCTCGCCTTCGTTTCGCGGGTTGTTCAGCCTCCTACGCCGAGGCCTCTCCCTCAGCCGAGGGCGTAGGGCACCGACCGCGATTCTGCGAGGATTCCTCTATTGTCTCTCCCTCTCTCCTCTCCCGCTCCCGCCGCGCCTACCGCCACGCCGTTCTTCAGTCGCACCAGTCACTTTTTGCCCGCCGTCGTCTCGCTTGTCGCGCACGCGTCAATCGCATCTGGCGTCCTCGCCGTGCCGTTTTCTTCTGCTTGCTTGATTTCTGTTTCATCTTCACCTTTCCTTCGTGTTCACGATGTATGCGTCCTTCTCTTTCGCTTGTCCCGACACCATTTCGTTCCTCCTGTGGAGAGCGCCAGCATTCTTCGAGGAGGCCAGTGTGCTCACCGGCTGAGAGCTCTCTGCTGGCTTGCTTTCTCCTGTGTCTTCGCTCTGGAGGCTTTCACCTTCTCCTCTCGCAGCTTCAGCTGAGTGCGTGGTTGCCGGCGAGTTTTCTCTCTTCTGTCTTGCAGGAGCCCGCGTTTCCTGCTCAACTGGCTGCGTAATCCTCTCCCCGCGCAGGCGTCTGCGTTCTCGGCTCGCGCGTGAGCTCCTAGGGCACGTTCGCCTGAGGCTGTCTCGTTTGGTGGGTGTTTCTTCCGTCTTTTCTCTTCTCCGCGCCCGTCTATGTCCTGAGTTCTCAGGCGCGGCCCCTGACAGTGAATCGGCTGCAGCCGCTGAACTCGTCTTGCCTCTTTCTTCAATGCTCGCTTCACTCTCCTCAGGAGGACGCAGTCCTCATGCAGGGCAGTTGGAGAAGGGCAGCGGGAGTGCGTGCAAGAGCTCCGCGGAGATCGGCGGAGGCCCGCGCGCGCTCCCCTCGCTCTCTCCCGCGCCCGACGCTGCAGCGCCGGCGCTGCCGGGTGCTTTGCCCTCGCCGGTCTCCTCTCCTCTCACCTCCTCCACAGGCGCCGCCAGCGGCGGAACCGAGTCGAGTCCCTCGGCGCCTGCGACGGCGCCAGGCGCCTCGTCCGCTGTCGGCACGCCTGAGTCCGCGCCGCCGACTGCCCGAGGGTCGATCGCCCCGCAGGGGGCCCCCGCGCGCGCGGGGGCAGAGCCGCGGGCTTCCGAGCCGCGGCCTGCCTCTGAGCAGCAGCCTGCCACCTCCTCGGAGCTGTTGGTGGCGGGAACGCCCTGCGACGTCGGCGCCGAGACGGCGGGCGTGCGGCTCGAGCGGGAGGGCGCCTTGGCGGCTGCCTTCGCTCAGAAGGCCGACAGCGAACCGCGCGCGGTGCGGGCTGCGCCCGTCGACCCCAAGGGCGCCCCTGACCAAGGCAGTGCTCCGGCAGACGACGAGGCGGACATCGGCGTCGGCTCTTACGACTTGCGCGAGGACAGCGACGAAGTGGAGCTGATGCACTATCTCGCCGAAGGCGGTCGGAAGCCGCGCATGCTCTTCATCTTCATCAACCCGACAAGTGGAGGCAACAAAGCCGCCGCATTCACAGAGGTAACAAGAGTCGAGCGAGTTTGGGGGTATGGGGGGGGGATGAGGGGGAGTGGGAGGGGCGTGCGCCCTGGCTCGTTTGTGTGGCCGTTTGGAGGTGCCTTTTCCCGTTGATAAGTGAATGCAGCGTGCCTCGGCATCATCTGCCCGTTCCGAACTGCGCTCCTCAGTCTTGTCTCTGCGGGCGATTTTCCGCCGCTGTCGCACTTCTTCGCCTTCGCTCTCCTCACGTACTCGTCGTCTTTCTCCGCCTTTCACTTTGCCGTCATCTCACTCGCATGTGTTGCTTTCCTGGGGGGGCTCGTGCGCGTCCTCCATTGCCTTCCCGTCTCGCGGTCACCGCGTGCTCCACTTCGTTCGACGCAGTGGGGTTGCCAGTATCCAGGGTGCGCGTGGGTGTGTTTTTGGTGCAGTCTGGCGTGTGTCGCCTCACGATGACTACCCCGTTTTCGTGCAACATTTACATTTTCGATATCCGCGAAGGCACGCCGGGGAACAAGCCGGGTTTTCGGCTGCTCAAGGCGGCTACGGAGCTCGCGGCGATGTCGGCGCAGCCTAGTCCCCAGCGCTCAATGGAGGAGCTGCGCAACAAGTCGAATGCGGCGTCCTCTGCGGCTCCGTCGATCGAGTCCGCCTCCTCCCCGCCGCCGCCGCCCTTTCTGTCGATGCGCGCGACAGCCCGCGACCGCGCCAGCGACGACCTCGTCGCCCAGGGCGACGCGCACGAGAATGAGACGAAAAACGAAGGCGAAACTGGGGACGCCGGAGGCGGCGACGAGGCTGCGGCCGCGGGCGCTACGGCCCCGGGCGAGCCGCGCGGAGGAGAGACCTCCGGCGCGGAGGACTTCCCCGAAGAGGACGTCATTCGCGTCCTCGTCGCCGGAGGAGATGGAACTGTCATGTGGTGTGCGGCTGAGGCTGAGGCGCACCATATCGACCCCATGAAGATTGCCTTCGGAGTGATTCCCTATGGAACAGGTAGACACTGCACAGACTCCGCCGCGGAAAAGATGCGACGCGTGCGCGCGGAGCTTTCGCCCTTTGTCGCCGTCCGTTCACTCGATACAGCACGGAGGTCGCTTCGTAACGACTCGCCTGCATGCGTAGGCTCACACCCCAGGAAGTGGCACGAGTGAGACTGGTACAGATATTCCGGCGCATTGCTGCCTTATATCCAGATGTTAGTGCGTTTGCGTATATATATATATATATATGTACATGTTTTGAAGTATGTATTTTTGGTCGTGTGTCTCTGTGTGGATGCGGCCTCTCCATCCGGTACTGAGATCTATGTTCTGTCTGTGTAAGCGTGCCAGAGAGTGCGAAAAACAGAGGAACGCCTTTTTCTGTTTTGGCTCAGGAAATGACTTTGCGAACGCCTTCGGGTGGAAGCAGCGACGGGGCTTGCGGCCGTTCGACGCGGCGATGAAAACGTAAGTGCCTTTGTACCAATATATGTTGGTGGTTCGGAAGTCGTTTTCCCAAGAACTAATGCGATCTCCTATTTTCTGCACCTTGTCGGGTGTTCAGCCCCTTTCTCACTAGCGGCGCGCTGCCTCCTACGCGTGCGGGTGTTGGATCGTGCGGCTGCAGGCACATCCCTGCGTAGATCAGCCGAGATTCCTCACTTTGAGCGACATCGTCGTGACATTGCGCAGCGTGCATCTCTCTGAATATGTGCATCTTTAGAGTTTAGATGCATGTGCTTCTTCGTTCAGGATGAGGGCTCTTCTCGCCGAGTGGGATCAGGCGCGCGTCGTCCAGCACGACTTGTGGAGCGTCAAGGTCGCTTTGAAGGGCAACGGCGAATTCACGAAGATCAACTCAGAAACTCGCAAGAAGGTAACTCTGCGCAGCAGCCCCGCGGCCTCTCTCTGCAGACGAATGGACGTATGGATGCGTGCGCGATGCTTCCCCCACGACTCATTCGTAGACGCATGCGTGTTAGCACAATAGAACTTCGTTAAATAACTACATATTAAAATGAGCGCATGTAAACTAGTCTTAAACACACCGATCGTCACGTGCCAATCCTGTTTGTCTCTGTCTCAGAAGTCTAGCGCTTGATGGTTTCTGGCGCGGGCTTGCTTATCGCGTGGCACCGCTGCGGTCGTCTAGTCCCGATGGAAAAGGAGTGGATTTCGGATTTCGGTGTGGGTGTGTGGCGGCGTGCAGCAAGTCATCCACGACGAGTTGGGCAGGCGGATGGAGTCGATGGCGTTCGTGATGAGCAACTACTTCAGCATGGGCGTCGAGAGCCGCATCGGGCGCGGCTTCGATCGCCACCGCACGCAGTCGCAGTTCCTCAACAAAGTGGTACGTGTGAAGGCGGCGAAATCCGTTTGAGGATCCGCCGCAGCGTCCTCGCACCGTCTTGGGCTTACCCAGGGGTCACGCGTGAGCTGTTCAGCAAGTTTCGCTGCGCAGGACACAGGGAGACCGACGGTGGCGGCCTGCGGACACGGCGAGAGCAAAGGCGTCGAGCGTGGTCGCGCCCGCGCGGTACCAGCGGAAATCTGCGCGAGGAGGGAGACGCGCGTGTCGTTGCGCCGGGAAGCTGCATGTTTCGGGAGGAAGCGGTGACTTGGGCGTCTCAGCTCTGCTTGCACGTGCGTTCTGTTGCTCAGACTTACGGCATCGAAGGGGTGAAGAAGGCTTGGTTTAAACGGACGCTGGCGATCGACCGCATCATCGACGCGCTGATTGACCGACCGGGCGAACCCGACGAGCAGGTTGTGTTCAGGACGCGCGACAGCTCAATGACGAAGGGACCGATCCTCAAAAGTGCGTAAAATACGAAAATCAAAGAGCGAAACCCCAACCCTTCCAACAGCCAGCGGTTCCGCGTCCCGAGAGGCACCCGTAGGCGGCACGCGTGACCGCTGAGGACTCCGAGGGCGCACAGTTGCATGTGCGCGAATGGAAATGCCTTCTTTGAGTGCCTTCTCGCAAGCGTCCCCTCGTCGAATGGGCGGTGCAGTATGAGCTGTACGCAATGCAGAGCGTGTGCGTATCCTGAGGTCTCCTGCAGAAGAGAAGAGCTCCTACACCAAAGTATATGTATATGTATGCATAAGTATGTATTTTGAAGTTAGAAGTGTGTCTCTCTTTGAGTTGGCGCCGGACTCGGTCTGTTTTGCTTACGGTCTCGCTGCGGCGTGTGTGTTTCTGTTGTCAGAATCGGTGTCGCTGGTTGCGTTGAATATCCCGAGCTTCAGCGCGGGCAACGACATCTGGGGGACTTCGCAAAATGTGGGCATCCTCGCCAAGTCGCCGACCCTCAAGCGCGAAGTTGTGAGTCAGCGAAGGTTGGGTGCGCGTGTCTGGGTGTCGGCATCTGCCGTTTGGAGACATCCAGTCGCGTAGAGGGCGGGAGGATGCCTGAAGGAGCCTCGTGGATTCCGGAAACATACCCATTCGAGAGCGCCCTCGCGCACATGCGTGTATGCGTGGGGCGGTGTGCATAATCGTCTCCGTTGTGCCACAAAGTCTATGTCAGAGTCCGATGCGAGGAGAATTGCTCCAGTCGGCCCTCTGGAGCTCAATTTGCGCAGTCCGCAGGCGCGCATGCAGTGAGGCGCGTGCCTGTCGACGCAGGACTCGCAAGGCAGAAACCAGTGAGACGTCTCTAGAGGCTGGCGCGGCGGTTGTATCTCGCAGTCCGCGGTGTTCGGCGGAGAGGCCTCTCGAATCGGTGTCTGGTGTCTGGGCTGGCTGTTTTTCGCGTGTCGGGGTAGCCCGGGGGCTGAGACAGGATGTTAGGGGTTCGCTTCACAGGGTTTCTTCGGCTCTTTTTTTGTGCAGAGGAAGATCGTGCAGGAGAAGCAGAAGACGGGGGATCGCGAACTGGAGTTCCTGAGTTTCCCTTCTATCACGTCACTGGGCATCGAATTCGTAAGCGTGCAGCCGCGCTTAGAGGCGCTGCGCGCCCGTCGGATGTCTCTGCGGTCTTTCTGAGTTAACGCGCCGAAGCGAGCTGTCTGTGTAGTGCGCCAGGGCGAGCCATGCATCGAGCCGCGCCGAGCGCGTCTCTCACGCGAGGCATCGTCGGGCTCGGGTTTTCTGGAGCCTGCACGGTGACCGTGTTTGTTCCATGCGCATTCGTGGATGCGTCTGCGACTGACAGCCTCGTGGAGAGAGGGTGTGACAGTCTCAGAGGCGGGGCCGGGAGGGGCGGTTCTGGGGAGAGCTTTACATCTTTTTTCAGCCGCTTCACCGTAGGCGAAATTGCCGGTAATCTGGCGTACGAACAGCCTGCAATGTGTCTGCGCAGAGCGGCGGCGGAAGGCGCGTGTGTGAATTTTTGTGCATCTAGGTGCGTCTGTGGTGTGCGTTCTTTGCGTGCCCAGGCTTGCCACGGGCAGGCGCGACGCGTCAATCAAGGCAAGGGGCCGTGGAAGTTCATCTTCAAGGAGCTTCCGACGAAGGCCAAAGTCTATTTCCAGGTTCGTCTGGGGAATCTTTTGTGCGCTGCAGGGGTCTTCACAACGGGATCTTACGTATGGGCTTGTGTGATCCCGTGCTGGTTCCGTAAGCCAACTTTCAGCAGGGAAGTTAGTGTCTAAAATGTATATCTGACAGTCGCCAACGGGGCGGAGTCGTCGCTTGGAAGGCTGCTCGGAAAACCTTGCAACTCGTTCGCTCGGCAGTCTAGATGGTGTCTACGCCGTTTTAGAGAGCAAATGTGGTTGCGGCGCGCCTCGCACATTAGTGACTGCGCTTCATTGAGCGGATTTTTGCATGCGTTGCATTCCCTAGTTGCGCTCCGCGTAGGGCTGGAGTCTGCGCCTCCGTGGATATCTCTCGTAACCTTGTTCGCGCCTGCAGCAGCGTGCGCTCTGCATTGTAGAGAATTAAGTAAGATATATACGTGTGCAGACATATTTCTGTATATATAAATGTATGAGTGGAGCTCATCTGTCCCTGCCGTAGGAGGCAGTGGTTGTATTGAGGATACGGCAATAGTCATATATATATATATATATATGTTTGTATATACGTGTAACTGTAGGTTTGCAGCATGTAGCTGTCGCCTGCGCGCACCTGCTGTTGGAAGCATGTCGGGACGCGGCGCCGGTGTCTGGCTCGTGTGACTAGAGCTGAAAGAGCCTGAGAGTGGTTGTGTCTGCAGGTTGACGGCGAGTTCTTCCAGATGACGCATCCGGACTACGTGACCATTGAGCACAACCGCACCGTTCGCGTTCTCGCGGCTCCGCCCGACAAGCGTTCGCGTGTGTAGTGGCGGAGAGGCGTGAGGAGACGAAGAGACGAGCGTGGGGTGTCTGGGCCTGGCTCGCTTCTCTCCTCCCCGCAGGAACGCAGGGAGGTGGTGTCCGCCGATATTTTAAAAACGCGTTCGTGTGCGTGTGCGTAGGGCAGCGGGCGACGACGCGTGCGGAATGTGCTGTGCGTGGCTGCTCGCCGAAGGAGTGCGAGGTGCCGCCGCAGGAGTTTTTCCGTGTCCCGCGGCGCTGCGTGCGTGGCTGTGTGTATCTTCGTCGCACCTTCTCGGTGGCGGAGCTGCAGTTGGCTACTGGAGTGTCTCTGCCTTTGTATGCGCAATGTCTCGAGAGAGAGAGAGAGGGCGTCTGTGCATAAAAGGCGTGCTTTCTTGAGGGAGTCTCCGCACGCTGCGAGACTCCCACGACTACCATGGGCGATCTCCTATCCCATGCACCCCAAAACCGGTCTTCGACTTCCCGAAAAACACGCGAAACTACTTTTGAAGAAAGGACCGCCGCTGCAACAGCCCCGGTATTGCACGGGGCGTCAAGATCGAACGCAGGCTCACAGGTCAAATGGTCACCGTCGGCGTCGGCGGGGAGGTCTTTAAGCTGCCCGCTGCAAAGTTCGCGCCAGCGCGGGCAGCGCACACATGGAAGGGAGCGAACTGGCTTCGGCGGAGACAGCCGTGTCTTCCGTTTGTTCACAGTGTCACCTCGTGCGCGCGCCTCGAGGAGGACGGCAGCAGATGCTGCGAGCGTCCGCGGAGCCCAGTTCCGATAGCTGTCTTTGTCATTGTAGTTGCGCGCTTCCAGCCAGTGTGTGTATGAAGTTTGTGGCGCAGTGCACATTTTCTGTGTAGCTTGTTTGTCTCTTGCCGGCGAAAGTCCGGAAGTGATCAGGGCGAGGCGCCCCCCGTCGTGGTGGGGAGTCGCTCGCATCCCGCTAGAGCTTTTGCGCGCATGCGTCTGTGGGGTGGAGTCTGCTTGCGCAAGGAGAGAGACGTGACCACGCGCATGCAGAAGCCTCCTTACGTGTGCGCTGGACGCTCTTCACGGGGCGGCGAGCCACGAAAACCAGCCCGCGGGCGGCGCGAGGCAGCCCGCTTTGTTGGAGGCGGCGTGTCCGGAAAAAGGATCAACATGAATGAACCTCTCGCGCCATTCAACGTGTCGTCGTATCTCCCTCAGCGGCCTCCGTCGACCGGCGTCGAACACTCAGGGCACGCCGCTGAGCTGCCTTCTCTCCGCTCGCCGCGGGCGCGGGAGAGAGCCTCTGCCGTGGGCCTTTCATTGGTACACACGCTCTGCAGAGAACCTGTTCCGGAAGTCGTTGGGACGTAGACGTGCACGCCTGAGGCGCCAGTCGCCTCGGGCGGACGGGGGCACAGCTGCGTTTCTCACGCCGTGCACTATGCGGCATGGCACGTGAAACATCTATATATAGATATATAAAAATGTATATATATAATTATAATCATGCAGGCGCACGGTGCAAGCTGCGGCGCGGAGGGACCTCTGCGCATTCTAGAGTGAGGGTACCAACGGTGCCGATGCACTGCTGACACACGCGGGTCAGTGAGGCTCTGGAATCTGTTCCCGCGGCTGCGTGCATGCGCTTGCATGCTTTCCTGTACGTGCGCGCCACGTAGCACTATGAACGCGCAGGCCCCAAGCAGTGGATACTTAAACAGGCGGCAGCGCTTAGCTCTGGCAACAGATCGAGCGTCTCCGCGTAAAAGGTGCACTTGTCGTTTAGTCGGCTTCTATTCAGAGTGCCAGTATTCTCAGTGGAGCTTCGCAGACTTCGCGGGTCGCAGTCTGTGGACGCCAGGCTGGTGCCTTCCAGCGAAACCTCGAAAAAAGATACTCGCCATCAGGGTCATCGCTCGCATTTCACCGTTCGTGCAGCCCTCTGTGTCGAAAGTTCAGAAACACCGACGGGGGAGGTGGCGTCGCACGATATCGATACGCTCCTGCATCTTTGCCTGCACTCTACCCGAGTGGAAAATCTTGAGTGCTCTCTGCACTACAAAAAAACGTCTCTGAGCGCTCGTGAGAAGCAGCGACGCACCGTCTCCTCTTCACTGTCTCTCCAGGCGACAAGACAAGGAGAACCACTGTTTCCAACACATCAAGGAGCGCTTCTCGCTCTCAGTGCCCCACTGCCTCTCTGCTAAACAAGTCATAAATCCACATAGAAGTCACCAAGCTCTCATACATATTAATATATAAATACTAATATATATATGAAGCGATGCAACATTTTCCAGCTCCGTCCTCGAGAGAGCGGTCTCGAGAGCGGACAGCCCGTGTGCGTCATGTGCGACGCAGAAAACGGCGACGGGAAGTTCTCAGGAGAGGCTCGGTCGTCTCCCCTTCGGCGCGTATGTTTCTTGAGCAGGATTTCAGTACTCTGGCAGCACAAGCCCTTCAAGACTTTGCACGAGCTGTTCATCGAGCTGAGCTTCTTGCCACCCTTCTTCCGTGAGGGGCGGCAGGTTTTTGATTCTTCTCTTCAGGTTCATCGCATGCAGACTGGACTTACAGTGCTGTCTGTGCTCCGCGGCGCCTTCAAATCCCATTTGACACGTCCGACACGAGAACGCACCCGCCTTCTCCGACCCTCGCGCTGCGACGTGCGCTCGTTCTGACATGGTTTCTGCAGCATCCGGAAGAGCTTCTGTGGCTCCCTCTGCGCGCGGAGCAACGGCGAGAAGGTCGCGGTCGCCGCCGGCGCGCGGCCGCCTCTCAGAGGAGTGACTCTCAGAGCCTGTGTGTGAAGGACGGGAAGAAAGACGGCCTGCGTTCAGCTTGGACATGTCGTCTTCCTCGCTGTCCCACTCATCGCGCCGTCGGTTCTCTCTGCCTCGTCGCTTCCTCTCTTTCTTGCTCCTTTGGGCTGCCGCGCGCGCCCTGTGGAACGCGTCTTCGGTCGGCTCTTCATCGGTGGCCTCTGAGGCGGAATCCAAGGCGCCTAGGGCGGCTTCTCCGCCGGCCTCACGAGGAAGCGGCACAGCGTCTCGGCGGAGCCACGCCATGGCCGCAGCTTCAAACTCCTCTGGAGACGATGGGGCGACATCGCGGCGGCTGACTGCGGACAAGCTGCTGAGCGGCGAGTCGTTATCGAAGCTGCAGATTCCCGCGAACCTCCGGCCGTGTCTCAGTTTTCGGCGCCCCTCTCTCTTCTTCTTCCCCGTCCCTCCGGCTGCAGCGGCCTCAGGCATCTCTCGGAAGGACAGGCCCGCGCCGCTGAGTCCGTCGTCGCTCAACACACTGCCGCGTCGCGCGCGTCGTCCCTCGTTCTTCTTCTTGTGCTTTTCTCTCCTTTTCTGAGACGCGCCCTCGCACAAGATGTCAGGGATGTCATCTGCCAAGGGACTCTCGCCCGCCGGCGCGCGCCTGGCACTTCGGCCGGCGGTCGCGTGCTCCTCCACCGGAAGCTCCGCGTCGACTGATTCTGTAGCTGAACTTAGGCACCCTTGGATGCAGTTCGCCGCGAGGAGAAAAAGGCTGCCGCGGAGCGACTGGAGAAGCGTGTCGAAGTCGCGGTAGTAGCTCGCGGGGTTCAGGAAGGTCACGCTGTACACCGCGTGCTGGGCGGCCGCCCTCGCGGTACCCGGCTTGCAATCTCTGTCTCCTTTCCCCTGTGCCTCCGCGTCGGGCGCATCTCCGAGGAGGGCCTCAAGCTCCACGACGCCTCCGCACTGCTCGATGAACTTGCGGACTTCGTCGCGATGCGAGGCTCCACACTCGGCCTTCAGGCGCATCATGCGGCGAGCGATGGCGTTTGCGCCGAGCTTCCGCTGGAGCAACGCGACCGCCTTGAGGGCCTGCGCTTTCGATGCCACGCCGAGCTTCACTCCGAACCCAACTTGCTTCAGCGCCGAGGCACACGCTGTGCGCGTCAGCGGGAGCCCCGTGCGCACGTTGACTGTCATCTCAATGACCAGCGTAATCACATCCTGGAACGCCGCGGCGAGCGCCGCTTGACGCTCCTTCTCCGAAATCTGCAACTCCCCTGAAACGCCACAGACCCAGACGCCACAGAGAAAGTGAACGCGGACATCCGCACACCTAAATGCAAACACATACGCAATTATACACATATATATGTATATTTATATATTTTTTTAGATGCGAAGCAAAACCGGGCAAAAATGCGCACGCGCATCCGATGGCAGACATAAGAAGTCCGATGATGTCCGCGGGCAGACGCACTGACTCAGCCGCATGCGTATGGGGTATGCTGCGACATCTGCAAACATCGGTACGCAGAGGCTTCTGAAAGGCTGCCGGCGCATCGAGGCAGGAAAGCAGGATGACTTTTCCCCTAGGGATATACGCAAAACAAATAGGCACGATATGGATTTGGATTTCAGGCTTCTCTCTTTTGAAAGGAGCCTTTGCTACGCACCACATGCACATATCCCGCCCTTGTCCGCTTATGCATATCCATCTACATATATATACATATATGTATATTTAGATATATATATATATACGCATATATACGCGTATGCATAGATATATATGCATGCACATGCATATAAACATACCATACAGACATATATATGTATATGCATGAATATGAATAGACTGCAGAGCTGCGTCTCTGACTCCGTTGGAGCCGCACCTTTGTCGAGAATGATTCTGCAAATCTTCTCCTGATCCGCCGTGTTGAACACAGCCAGGAGGGCGTCGCGCTTCGCGAACTCGCCCTTGGATACGTTGTGGAAAACAGCATTGGTTTGCAGCACCTAAGGAAAACGGCGAAACGCAGCCCGAGGCACATCCACATTAACAACGTGCGGCCCCCCACACGTGCTGGCGCGTCCGTCCTGCGCCATTTCGTATGCGCCTACATTCATATACACCTATATGTCCATATGTATATATATACATATTTATGGGTGCTGGGGCGTGGGTTTTTGAATGCGCATGCACCGCGGTGCAGCGCGCAAGCGAAAGCCTGGCGGGATTCGGCAAAAGGCCCTCTTCGAAAGCGCTTCCTTCTCAGAACCTTTAACTCCAGCCCGCGCAGCTCGTTACCGAGTTGAAGACACACAGAACGCAGGATGCGGGCAACGGGCGCCGAGCGAACGGCGACGCCGGGCTCAGGCCGAAAGGGGCGAGGAGAGCTCCCGCGGACAGCCAGCCCGCTGTGGAGGCGGCGGCGCGCGGCGGGTGGTACTCCTCCAGCGATTCCGCTTGACCTCCACGCCGCGCCGCAGAGAATGACAGCGAGTGCAGAGAAAGCGGCCGCAGAGGCGACCCGCTGACGCAGCGGCAACTATATATGGGGAGACTGAGCGAGGACTTTCCAATGAAACGGCGTGTTCCAACGCTAGTCTAAGTCTCTGGCTGCCGCGCGTGTGAGGCGCTGCACTCGCTTGACTCCTCTATCTCGCCTGGACGTTGAGAGTATAAACTGGGATATCTCACCTCTTGCAAGTCGTCCTCAATGCCTGAAAAGCACCACGCAGGCAGCACACCAGGCACGCCGACAGTGTACGGCGCAGGCTTCACGAAACGCGCGCGGCAAGAGAAGAGAAGGCAGCCTGGCGCCTGGTGTTGTGCGACGGCATTTGCTGCATAGCTAAGGCCGTCTGTGCACTCAGTCGCGACGCGCGCTGTCCTTCTGCGCCGCCTTCCCGCTCCTCAGACACCCCTGCACTGAGCTGCCTGCAGGCGCGAACGCCGATCTTCCTCCCCCCAGACGGGCGCCAATACGAGAGAGGTGAAACCGCGTCTGCGCCTCGAAGCGACTCTCAAGAAGAGAGCAGATTCGCCTGAGCGGGCGGAGAGGCTCGCGTACGTCGTGCGAGACCTCGCGCGGGGAGGGGTTCTCGTGCGATTCTGGTGTTTCTGGCATCCTCCTGCACAGATTCCATCCAGGAGTCTTTGCTCAGGGCCTAAGAGCTTGGGAGGGCGTACCTGCTCTCCAGTTGAGGACTTTGTTTTTGTAGCAGGCGACCTCGAACCGGTGGCCGTGTTGCCGCAGGCGCACCACCGCCACGTTTGTCAGGCGCACCTGCGTGACAGGCTGTTTCAGCGACATGAGGCCCACGCAAACGACAGAGAGTCCGCAGGCTTCCTGTGGCTCCTAAAACTGGGCGCCTGAGGAGACGGCGGAAACGAAGAGCCGGGCGAGTCGCGCGCGTCGCTGCGGCGGAAGCCGAGGGAAACGAAAAGCGACCCGAGTCTGAGACGCGCTCGCAAAGCTCCACGCGT
Source organism: Besnoitia besnoiti (assembly GCF_002563875.1). NCBI lineage: Eukaryota > Apicomplexa > Conoidasida > Eucoccidiorida > Sarcocystidae > Besnoitia > Besnoitia besnoiti. The sequence continues at coordinate 1,831,255 of NC_042361.1, read as the reverse complement.
CCCCCTCGCAGACAGCGAAGCTTTCCACGGGTGGTAGAAGCGAGAGGAGACTCGCAAAAAGTCTGTACGCCCCCGCGAGCCCCTGTCAAAGGAAAAAGTAAGAGTCAAACTCGAAGGCCGTCCTCCTCAACCCCGAGCGCGCCTTCGCGCTGCTCCCTTCGGCGCCCTCAAGGCGAAGAGCAGGAGACGACACGAGGATAAATGCGTTCGGTACGTCCTCTGTTTCGGCTTTGGCTCTCTCCGCAAACTCCGAAGACGAAGTTGTTGCTGTCAAACGATCTGGCGCTGCGGCACCTCCTTCCTCACACCGGACTGACTCTGCTCAGCCACGAAGCTGCGGATGGGGCAGAACAGCCAGTCGACAGCGGAAGGCTTCTCAAGCCAGATAGAGAGGGAGTCTGGAAAAGCCACATTAACGCGTGAAACTGAGGAAGGCGCAGACTCTTGAGAGGAGACGCGACAGACGGGACTCCGAGCAAACGAGGGCGAAGGAGAGGAAGAAAGCTAACCCTTGGAGGATTCCGCGAGGAGGGAAAAGGACCAAGCGTCAAGCAAGCAGAAGGACAGCGATCGACTGTCTCATGCGTGCCCTAGGCGTGACCGCCAACTTCACAGAGAAAAGAAGCGCAGCGCAACAGAACGCCGACGGGGGCTGCGAGCGCCTGTTCGGCGCGCAGCCAGACGGAAAGGTGAGAAGCGTCTTGACAGCCAGCTCAGGAGTGCAATGAGACAAGCGCAAATCGAGCAAACTGGCGGGAAACTGGGCAAACGAGACAAGAAAAGAGCGAGACAACACGCCACGCCAAGTGCTTGGCTCGCATCGGAAAAACTCCCCGCGCTGTGCCTCTTGTGCATGCGCGCTGAGGAAAAGCTGACTGAGCTGTCCGTGGACGGGCACAAACGAACGGGCATCACTGCCTTCCAAGCTACCTGGTGAGCACCACCAGACTGCAGATATCCAAAAGAAGGAAGGAAGAAACAGCCGATGCATGCAGAGCGTGTCACATGTCGGCGGGCGTCGCGTCAGGCGTCGACGGTGTCTCAGCACACCGGCAAGCCGGCTTCAAGAAAGTAGAAAAGGCGACCAGCCGATGAAGAAATCCGTTTCGAGTCTTATTTACGAAAGAAGCGCTCAGGGTTGACGACTGGAGAGCAGTGTGACGGCAAGGCAGCTGCCTAGGGCCGATGCTTCTTGGGTCAGCCAAAGAGTCTCAGCTCGCTGAAGGCATGTGCATGCTTACTTGAGTCTCGACTCTTATCGCCGGAAGGAGAACGGCTTTTCACGGAGCCCCTCCCGTAGGGAACCGGCGCGCGCCGTGGATGGAGGGCGATGAGCGACTTGCGATGGAGGCGAAGCTATGAAACTGCGCAGGCCACATATCGATTAGCAAAGCGAGAATACTTTGTAAGGCGCCTGGCTCTCGCTCGCCGTGCGCTGCAGCTACAGACGATCCACGTAATGCGGACAGCTAAACCGGTGCTGTCCGATTGTCGCTTAGGCAGAACACCCGTGAGCCTAGAGGGGACTTTCGCGCGGGCCTCCCCCGCCCCCTCTGCAGCCTGCGCGGCCGACTGGTTCAAGGCAGAAAAGGTGGGAGCGAAAATCGATAGAACTACCTCCTGCGACAGGCGCTACAGCGATACCGACGGTGGAAACTGTTTTTGGGTCATCCGAATCCACTAGCGAGTGAATGGCGCGTAGAGCTCAAACTCAACAACGGCGGATTTCCTCTCAGAGCCCCTGCTGCGGGCTAACTCAGAGGGGTGTTTTCGATGTATACATCTAAGCTGTAGTCCTCTCGGCGCATGCATTGCTCGGCAGGCTCACACCTGCGGCAAGACACAGCCTGCCAAAAAGCAGAGCTAGGCGGAAGGGACGAAAATGTGGAGACCCCACATGCAAAACACGCCCCCCCACGCTTCTCTCTGGCTACTCGGGTTTCTAGCTGCAGATCCCCTTTCCAGACAGCACCCGCTGCGGTCCCGGCAGTCAACGTCCACGAACCTAAATGAGCATGCGGAGTGCGGCACTCGAGAATGAACACATATATAATATAACATGTATACTGTACGCCGGTAGCGGACTGCGTTTGCATGTGTGAGCGCATATGCGGGCACGACGGCGATGCGAAAAACGGCGGTGTAGACGCAAATACCAACGGGGAACTGTAAGCACACACACACCTCCAATTTAAAAAGAAAAGGAGTGGGCGCGACACTGAGTTCCACGCCTCCTGCACCCACCTCCACCCCTACGCGCGGCCGTTTGTCTTCCACGTGAGACGTATGAATTCTATCCCGACCCGCCGTCGATGTGTATTCCTATGTTTTTTCTCCACTCTTTTTGCCGCCCCCATTCTCCTCCGTTGCCTCCGTTGGGTTCTCCGATAAAAACGCACGCGGGCAGCGAAGGCGCCAAAGGCGCCCACGGCCGCCCCAACGCTCCCTGCGAATTCCTGCCTCTCCGCTTTCCCCACCCCTCCCCCTTATCTTTCGTTCTAAACGGCACCGCCGGCGACAGCCTCCGCCTTTGTTTCCTGCGCTCCGATGGAGCCGCGCCGACACACAGGGCGCACAGCCTGCCAGGTGAGAGGGACGCGCTCACTCCTACGGGGTACGGGCAACCCGCCGTGGGTCTGTACACGCGCGGATGCGAGGCTCCACGTGCGTGTGCACGCCGGTGCAGCTGCGTCAGCCTGAGTCTACAAGCTCGCCGGCACGCTCTGCAACTCCTCGGGAGCCACGGGCCCGGGGCCAGCGCCCGATGTCTGCGGCCCGAGAGAGCCGTCTGCAGGGCCCGCTTGGGCGAGGGTTGAGTCCTGCTCCACTGCAGCGGCGCCCCCCCCAGCGGGGGGGGCGAGGCAGGCGGACGCTGTGGGGAGCTCTTCAGCTTTGACACTGCTCAGGGCGGGGCCTGCTCCGTGTGCGTCTGGCGCTTGAGGCCTCTCGACGACGCTCGCAGGCGGAGAAGGCGAGGAGGGCGGCGCAGACGGCGAGGAGGACGGCGCAGACGTCGCGAGCGACGTCTCGGGCTTGAGTCGGCTTTGCGCGCTCTCTGACAACGACGTCTGCTGCAAATACTGTCGCGTGGTTTCTTTGATGTGGCACGCCACCACGCGCGTGTGCCGCACATTTCGCCGATTCGCCGCAGACACGCCGTGACGAAGCATCGCCTGCACTGCAAGGAGAAGCGGATCTTCAGAGTTTGGCGTCTCCACCCAGACGGGCACGCGCACATTGCCCACGCGGCGCATCACCTGGCAAAGCATGCACACGGACAGCGAAAAATGGAGTGACGCACCTGCGCCGAATCGCTCGCCTGCTCAGTTAAAACGGCGCATGACCTGCCCTGCCCCCCCCTCTCCCCTCAAGGCGAGCACGCGCAGTTTACAGGGATCAGCGAGGAGGCGGCTGTGAACAGAGAGATCCGCCGACGCCGGCTGCGCGGCAGTGCGTCTGAACAAGCAGGGGCGTGACTGCAAGCAATGCATCGGCGCGCGCAGCCCGCCTGTGTGAATGGTGCGAAGGCATGGGGGGGCACCCGGAAGACCGCCGTGTGGGCGCAAACGCGCGCGGGGGCCTGTACCTTTCTCCACTTCCGCGTTCTTCCTGGAATCAGCGTGAGGCCGCCGAATCTCTTCAGATCGCCGCCTGCGAGTGTCCGCTTCTCTCCGTCCTGGGGCGCGTGGCCCAACGGGCCGGGGCCCGAGTCCCCAGACGGCCCCCGGCCGCCGCCGGAATCCCCGAGCGCGCCCCCGGCCCCTGGGGCGCCCAGGCGCGCCCCAGGGGCCGGGGGCGCGTGGTCCCCGACCGGGGCGGAGCCGTCCGCAGAGACTTGAGAGGCCGCCCGCGCCGCAGCCATTGCCGCCGCGCGTTCCGCCCGCATGCGAGCCCACTGCGCGCGCGCTGGGATGAGGATTCGCCCGCGAAAGCCGCGATTCGCGCGTTTGCCTCTGCAGCACAGCCAGACAAGCAAGCGAGGAGACAAGGAAAACAATGGACGCGGCACACCCAGTCTGAGGGGGAAAAGCGAGAGAGAGACTTCATCTCCGACGCGGGAGACGCTGAGAAAACGGCGAGCGCGAATGCGTCAGCGAAGCAGCGACCCCGAGGACCCAGCAGAAAAACTGTGAGCAAGAAAGGCGAGCGCACAAAAGGCGCCGAGGCGAATGAGACGAAGCGAGGAGGTCAGGCGTCTCGCGAGGGACTCCCTCACTGAGACTCGGCAGTCAAGCAGGTTCGATACGCTCCAGTGATTCACACGCAAATGATTCTCAGAAAAACCACCTGCGCCTGCGTCTTGCGCGCGTCTCTCCGGGAACGAAAACACCCAACTCCACATACGCGCACACACACAGGCTGCCGACGCGAACCCATTTACGAGGAGTCTCCAGGTTGCTCCTGAGACGAACTACCTTGCCTCGAAATGAACACCGACACCACGAACGCTAAATCATACCTGCATACATACATGCCTGCATCCAGCCATACATAGGTGCATATATATCTATACATATATATGCATATAAATAAATGTGTGGATGTGCGCGGAGAGGAGACGGGAGCATAGTACGCAGAGGGATTGCAGCGGCCTCGACGGGCGGCAACGAGATCCATCAACGCGTTCACATTTTCACAGGTTTCGAGGCTGCAGCCCCTGTGTCCTACCTGCCGCGCGGTCGCGGGGCAGGCGACGGCGCCTGAATGGGCTCGGGGACTGCGAACCCGCCGGTGCTCGCGCCCTGCGCCGCGGGTCCCCCCGCGCCTCCTGTCTCTTCGCTCTTGGCGGAGTTTCCGTCCTGCAGGAGTTCCTCCAGGTGGCGCGCCTGCAGCGAGTCTGCGGGCATGGCGCCGGCGGCGTTGTGGAGATAAAAAAGTGAAGAAGGGGCGCTGCTCAGGTGCGAGGCCGGCGCGGACGACCCCACAGTCGAAGGAGACCGGGACGGGCCTGAGCCCGACACGCCGCTGATGACGGAGGAGACGTCGCTGGAGTTGTCGTTCCCGTCCAGCGAGACGTCAAGAGTCGGAAAGAGAGCTCCGCGTGCCTCTCGCATCGGATCGCCGTTGGCGCCGTCGTCGAGCGCGGCATCGTCATCCTCGCAGTTCATCTCGCCCACCTCCTTCTCATCTTCTTCATTCTCTTCGCAGTCTTCCTCGACGTGCTGATCGTCGTCCTCAGTCACGCCGCAGCCCTCCAGGCTCGACGCGAAGGTCGCCATGCCGAGAGGCGTAGAAAAAAAGCGATCTTCGCGCACGCTACACGACCACGTGAAAGGCAATGTCTGTCGCTCACACACAGACGCGTTAAAGCGCTGCGCGCGGCTCGATGTGGCTTTGAATCTCTTTCAGGGCACAACAGGACTCGCTCTCTTCTCGCGCGCGCAAAATAAAAAACAGGATAGCTGGCGACGACGCGAGAAAGTCACCCTGCAGAGCGGCAAGGGCATTCCTTTGCTGGCGTGGAACCAATTTTTGTTAAAGCCACCCGCTTCACACATGGGGAGGACGAAGTGCGAGAGTCCAGGGAGCCATAGCCGGTCTTGCTTCTGTGTTTTCGGAAGCGAGAGAAGAGGCTGCGCTGCGGAGTTTACGAAAAAAGGGGAATCGGGTTGGGTCGTGGACCTGAACACCTCCTGCTGAGACGCGCGGAAGGAGAGAGGAGTACGCCGCAGAGGCCGGCGACGACACCAGGGACGCTTTAGACGAAGGAAGGTGCTGAACGAGGAAGCGGGGAGAGGAGGAACGAAAAAAACGGCGAGCAGAGGAGCCGCGGAGTACGCCAGGAGTCGCCGTTGCAAGAGCAGACCAGCCAAGGGACGAGAAAGAGTCGAAACAGCAGAACGACATGAAACGACAAGACAAACAGGGTGAAGAAAAGGGCAAGGAGACAGCAGGCAGAAGAAAAAACAGACGGAACTTTCGCGGAGCCTTGGGGAGCGCACGGGCGATAACGCTGGAGGCTGCTGCCGGCGTTGCATCTAGCTCCTGCGAGGTGCAGAAAAAACGGAAGGGAGGAAGAGAAGCCGAGCGCAGGGGCCGACAAGAGCCGACAGAAAAAGCACAGACCCGATGATGAACACACAGGTCCTTTTTCTTGCTCGAGAAGTCTCTCCAGCGAAGGGGTGATTACTAACAGGCTCTGCAGTGCTCCACCGCTCGTACGAGCCCACCGTCGCATGCGCGGTCCGGGGCTGCCATCGGCGCAGCCGAAGGGTTGAACATTTCAAAGAAATCAGCAGCAAACAACAGTACCTTCGCGTACAGCTCTTTTCCAGCACAGCATATTCTCTGTAATATAGAAAACCAGTAGATGGAGTTTACATCTTCTCTAGTCGCCCGATACGGCTCGCGTGTCTCAGCGCGACGACGTCCCTTGACTCCCATGAGCAAATACATACCGTCGTGGCTTCGAGATATCCGGACCGGAAACGAAACGAGACAGCAGTTGGAGGACGCCTAGCAGCAGTCAGACTCAGGGGTGAAAGAAATCTTTTCGGAAAATGCGGATCGCTGGCAGACTATTACCGTTAGACACCTAGCGGCCTTCTCGTTGTGGATAAACAAACATACATGGTAGGAAGTCAGTGTGCGGAACTATGGCACGCTGAACTCCAGTCGTTTGCCTTTGTGTGCTACCCTACTTCAAGCAGCAGTGACGAGGCATCTGTTTTGTTTACGCGTTCTCCGGTGCGGTCTCGCAGCGTCCAGAAGGGGAACTTTCCTGTCCCACTAGGACCGCATAATAACCAACTACCTATTGGTTTATTAGTTTGTTTTAATCCAGTAAAAACTCTGAACACTCCAGCCGATACACATCAGATGAATTTCAACACCTGGCTTCACAGAATGCCTCGTGGGGGGGCTTCAAGACGCTGTAAACCTGTTTGCGCGTCTTGCGGCAGCGGAAAAGGTAGATACAGCTCAGTTGACTCTGATTCTGTGCCCACAAAACCGAGGGAGGATCTCAAGAGTGCCGCGGGCCCCTGGTTGAACGGTGGAGTCATTGCGCATTACGCACGCCAGGAAACCATCCTTGCGTCACCAAGAGCAGACCGCATTTTCGGTAGCCACACTTTCCTTGGGACGTATATCACCACTTGGAGGGCCTCTCTCTCCCACCTTCGGCGCGGATGCGTCTATCAAAAGCCTGCTGAGATGCAGCGGAGGTGTACGCAGTGAACAGATGAGAAACTTGTTGTAGATCAAGCCTTGAGCGAGATCTTTTCTAACCTCTTCTACGGCCGAGACTCCTTTGCTGCACATCCCGAGTGAGCCGTCTCACCGGGCAGCCAGGACTGGAGTCGAGGACGACTACCAGAGGCCGTAAGAGATTCTTCGCTTTCCTGTTGCCGGCGACGCGGCCTGCCGTAAATGTGGAAGCGCCTTCGGACCTTCAGCGCGGCTCTCCGCTCTTCTTTTCTGTATGAAGAAGAGCAGGCGACGGGGTGTTCATCTGGCTCGATACGAAACTCAAGCTATGGAGGCTAAGCGCAGGCTCGGACTTCTCGGAGCAGGTAAACCCAGCATGAGCCCGTTGCTACCCGTAGCCTCGGTGATGTCGATCTGCCATCGAGTTGCGGTGTCGAGGTGCAAAGCCTAGCTCCGTCTTCCTTAAAATGAACCTCACTGGGCGACTGTTCGGCGCAGAGGCATCGCCCCGCAACTGACAGGGGGGGTGCTCCACGTTTGAAAGAAAAAAGGCGAGGCATGCGGAAGTGTGAGCCTTACACTCAGCAGGAGTTGCACGTTTTTTTTCTATACAGCTCCCACCAGTCGCCATTGCAGGCCCAGTCTGGCCCTGTGGAGTTTTCTGCGCATTCGAAACTTGAGAATCTTGTGCAGAGAAAATACGACGGCATAGCAAGCGTGCGGTGGCGCCAGCGAGCTGGCGAGGCTGGGCAATGCACAGAGAAGTGCGCAGTGTGGAAGTAGCGTAGGGGCGTGTTGGTGGCACGCAGCAGTAGAGGAAGTACAAGATAGTCTACGCCCCAACGGCTGTTTCCGTCGGTGTGCGACTTCCATTTGACAGCAATAGCGCAGCAGACACAAGCCTGCTCCCACCCTCGGCAGCAGTGCGCAGAACGGGCACTTATTCCCCCTTTTCCAACCTCACTTCTCTCTCGTGTAACCTGCAGCTGGCTCACGCATCCACGTTCAGCTACAAGCGGATGCGGCGGTCCTCTTTTCCCTCTTTTTGTCTCCATCACTGTTCGCGCCTCCCTAGCCTCTCGTTCCACTGCGACACATGTCCACGGCAATGACGGATCCCATCTCCGCAGCGTGGCTCGCTCTCGTATTCGCCCTGAAGCCACGGCCCTTCACCCGGCATGCCTCGGGGCGCGGGCTTCGCCGCAGCACGCCGTTGGCCTGAGAGGCGGTCTCGATCTCACCTACCACCGTGCCTAGGGTTTAGCCGGCCTGCTTCGTGGCGGGCGTCGCACCTCGCACCCTGAGCTGTCCTCCATCATGTCACTTGCGCACCGCGACTGTCTCTTGTCGACGGGTGGCTGAATCTGCTCTGAAGAGCTCGCGCATGGTCGCAAGAGTGGACGGCAGCCTCGGTGCAGAGAGAGCACCCCTTCCTGAAGACGTGGCGCCATGTGCGTCTCCGCCTCACTGTCGCCCCGGCCGGCTCCTGTGGAGGTTTGCTGGTGTCCCCCGCCTCTCCTACTTTTCTGCCCTGCTCGACGGTGCAAATATCGGCGCCTGTCTGCGCCGGAACGCGCTGCCATCCGCTTAGATGTTGAACAAGTAGCGGGACGGCACTGATTCGGTACCTCGTTTGTTTGGCCTGCATGCGGGCTGTAAGCCTGGGGAGACACGGCCTCAGGCTCTCTCCTTTTGTGAGCCTGCACGACCGAGAGCGTTCCCTACGCTCTCGGATTCAAGCAGAATGAAAGGCAGCCTCCCTCGAGGGCTTGGAGCGTCGCGAGCTTGTTTCCGTCCTCTGATACTGCTAACACCCGCGAATGAAGCCTTCGGACCAAGGGCCCGGACGGGCGGCGCCACGGGGGCACATTTCATGGAGCCGCCTGGAGACGCCGGTTCGCATGAAAAGTGGACGCGCTTGAGCTGCTCAGCGGAGAGAAGGAGGCTTACTCGAGGGAGGCGCTGCCTCGCCGTGACCTGCCGGCTCCTGGTGACGGAGCGCTGCTAAGCACACGCTGCCTGGATTCAGGTCCGTCGCAGTTCGCACACGTGTCTGCATGTCGCCAACTCGTTGGGTAACTTGGGTAGGTTGTGGTCGCGTCGTCGTGCGTGTGAATCCGCAGCCGGCGGAAACAAACATTTGACAGTGCAGATGGACTGGAAGCCGCGTATCTGAATCTGCGTGAGCGCTCTGGGCGCCAGCTGATGGGTGTGCCGAATGCCTCATGCAGCTCGGTCCGCGTCGCGCGTGCGCTGGGATTCCACTTCTTTTTTTTCCCTGTCTGGCGCGCGGCTGTCGGCGTTTCTGCGCGGCGCGTGCACGGTTTATCACTTTGACAGCGTTTTTCCTGCGCTTCGCTCTGTTTCCCGCGGTTTTTGCGGGTCCGCTGGAAAATCTTGCATCCTCGCGTGCCGAGCGCGACCCGCCATTTTGTCCGCGCTTCCAGCGTCCATTTTCCTTCTACCTGGTCCGTGTGTCTTTCCCCTGCCAGAGCTTGTCAAGTCGCTGTCCTCCTGCGGTTCGCCGGTTTTCGTCTAGAGAGGAGGCGAGAGGCAACGAGCAGCTCTTTCTTGTTCTGCCGCGAGCACCTTTGGCAAAAAAAATTATCGCGCCCTCCGTCGCTTCGCCAGCGGGAGCCGTTTCCCTCCGTCACAACGCAGTTGTGGAGGCAGATGCGTGGTAAATAGACAGTCTCATTTTGTTGGCGGTTTTTGCCGGGTGTCGCGGCACTTTCGAGTCGACGAGTGTCGCGCAAGAAATCCCGCTTCCCAGGCACAGAGGGGAACGACTTGTCTGCTGCGCCGCCGCTACTCCCTTTTGTCTGCATTTCCCGCAACATACAGATTCAGGCACAGGTGACCTCTTCGTCCGCGACTCGTCCTCCAGCAACTATTTTCCGCTACTCCCAAACGTATTTCCTCCAGCAACTATTTTCCGCTACTCCCAAACGTATTTCCAGAACTCCTCGACGTCCAGCGCGAATCCGCAGAGCGAAGGAGTGGAGTATGACGTCCGCCTTGTCTTTGTCGCGGCGCATCCTTCCGCATGCAGACGCGCCCTGTCAGCGTTGTAGACACACACACACACACAGTTCTGTCGAGTTTTTCGGGTCTACCTTCTCTGTTGTGCCTGCGTCGTCTGCGTTTCGCTCTCTTCTCTTCGCTGCTGAGGAGCGCGCGAGCAGCGACTTTCCAGGCACTGCTAGCGCTGCGGCCGCTGTGTGCCTTGCCTTGTTCCGTCGGTCGCAGTCGGATCGCGCGGCAAAGAAGTCCGTTGCTGCATTTTCCAGAGGGGTCCGCACTTGCCTTTTCTTTGGCTCGCCAAAGGCGCACAGCGACGGCGGACACATTCGTTTTGCTCCCCAGCAGGCCCGCCTGCGTCAGCCTTCGCCGTGTCGCTTGTCTGTTTGTGAGGTTGCCCGGTGCCTGGCTTCGACAGAGTGGGAGTGCGGCCTCCCTTTTCGTCAAGGCGTTTGTCTGAGAGTCGAATCCTCTCCTTGCGCAGCGAGCAACGCAGCGCGTTCAGGTCTGCCAGCGCCAGTCCGCGGGAGCCGAGGCAGCGGGGGGCTGGGGCTTAGGTCGCCGGGGCGAACGAACGGCCTGAGGCGCGCGGAGAAGCGTTTTTCCGATGCCAGCTGCATGCCAGGTCGTCGCAGGGCCTCGAGCGAGCTGTCTCGCGGTGCGGCTGTCGTGGCGCGTTTGCCGGAGATCTCGAGGGGCGCACCGCGGCAGCTTTCTTCTCGATGGAAAGCCTGAAGGTAGAGCCTTCTTCTTCGCCTCGAGTCGGACTGCCAGCGAGCGCGCGCGGCTGCACGCTGCTGCATGCGATTCCGTCCTCGCCGCCTGCCTCTTCTCGGTCCTCTCCCGGCGCGCATGGCAGCAGTCCCCTTGGCCGCGCATGCGCGGAGACGAGTGAAGTGCTTCCGTCCCCCGACTCACGAGGTCGCGAGGCGTTGCAGCGCAGCGCCCCAGAGGCTCCTCCGCAGCGAAAGAGCGAGAGCAGCGCCGCGGATTCGGCTGCGCGTGCGCGAGACATGGACGTTGCGGCCGCCCAGGTATTCGCTGCTGGTCGGCGGCGAGACGCGAAGACTGAGGGGGGAGAGGATAGAAAGCCGAACGGCGCATCGTGTTGTCGTCTGCGGCGGTCTTCTTCTGGGGCCCTCTCCGCGGTCTCGCGCGCGTCGTCGTCGCTCTCGAGCTCGTCCTCTCGATTCAGGGACAACGAGGCTGCTGGGCTCCATCAGAGGGGCGAAGGCGCCTCTTTGCAAAGTGTGCGGAAGGGCGGTGGAGGGCCGGTGGAGGCGAATGACCCCACTTCTCTCTCGCCCGACGGCATCCGTCGGTCTTCTCGTCTGCGCCACCCAGGAGAAGGGGGCGACTGTCGGCACGCCTCTTCGGCTGCTGCGTCCTCGCCCTCGCCAGTTTCGCTCTCTGCGCCGTTCCGAACCTCACCTCGTCTTCTTCTGCCGACCTGCGCGTCTCCGACGGCGTCGAGCCCAACTAGCGGTGTCGTCACCCGTAGCGGAGGTGGGGGGGCCGGCAGCCCCGCGATTGGGCTCTCTGGCGAGGGCCTTTCGGGGAAAGACGGGAGAGGAGGAGGGGCTGCGGGCATGGACTCGAAACGGGGGTTGAAGCCAGACAGAGACGCGAGCGCGGCAGCCCTTCGTCTCGAAGAGAAGGAAAACATGACGCGGCACGCGCCGTCGCCGTCGTCGCGGCACGAGCCTCACAACACGCCGCGCGTCGTGACCTCGCACCTGAAGACTGCCGCGGGCCCCGGGTCGGCGCGCTGCCCGTTCTCTGCGCTTGTCCCTGCCTCGCCCTTCTCGGGGGAGAGGGTCGCCGTGACGCCGCAAAAGTTTACGCCGCCGGCCGGGCTCCCTGGACTCCAACGCGGGCCGCGTCGCGCCCGCGTTGGAGCCCGTTTCGCGACCTGCGGAGGGGGGACGGACGTGAAGGCGCACGAGGAGGAAAGCGGACAGGAGGAATCGACGGACAGCGAAGAAGACGAGAGGCTTGAAGGGGGGAGGAAGCGAGCTGCGTCCCACCGCGTGGAAGACGCCGGGAAGCGGACGGTCAGGCGCCGCGAGAGAGACCGGGGGGCTGTAGCCCGTAGGTCCTCGCGGCTGCAGAGTCTCGAAGCGACTCGATGCGGCTCAGAAGACGGAAGAGCCAAGGGGAATCTGTCAGCGGCGCGTGCGCTCCCCGTGGCGCCCTCTCGATTGTTTGCCTCCCTCGACGCGCCCCTGTCTTTCGCGTCCTCCACAGACTCGTCGCCCTGCGCCTCGTCGTCCTCTTTCTCGCGGCACAACACGCCGCGGAGCGCGGAGCGCGGAGGCGAGGAGATGGACGCGACGGGCGACGACGGCTCCATCGCCAGTCGGGCGCGCTCCCTGCGGGCTCTGTCGCGGCAGCCGAGGGAGGCGAACCCATCCTCTTCGGATGCGGCGTACACTATGCTGAGTCGGCTACGGGGCCGTGGAGACGCTTCCGCGGCGTCGGCCGCGAACGAGAACGTGGCGTCGCGCCCGCAGCTGACGCGCGCGTCTGGGGGGGGGGGGCTGCAGCAGCGACCTCTTGCGCAGAGGAGAGGGCGGGAGAAGGCCGCCGCCGCATCAGGCGGCGCCGAGAGGCGCGGCAGAGGGAGGGCGGCGGAAGAGGAGGGTCGGGAGGAGACGGAGGCTTCCTCCGCCGGGGAGGAAGCGGAGGGCGCCGACGCCGCGGAGAACGACGAAGAGGGGACGGCAGACTCGGGCGTGGTGCTCAGCGGAGTCGAGAACTGCGCGTTCGAGGTGGTCACCGTGGAGGAGGTGGCGCGGCGAAGAAAGAAGGAGGTCGTCCGCACGCAACACCTCAGTGCGAGCGCGCAGGAGGAACAAGATCGGCTGCGGGAGATCCTGCAACAACAGTTTGGAAAACGTGGATCCTTCTGGGGCGGCTGCGGCTGGGTGCCTGCGCCCGACAGTCGCGGTAGGGGCGCAGCGTCGTCGCCGAGCGCCTCCGCGAGGCGGCTCGCCCCCCCCGCGGCGTCGTCGCACACTTGGCAGCCCTTCATCTTCTGCCCGTACTTCGGAGAAGATCACCGCCGAGTGTACAGACACCGCCACCCGCGGCTATACAAAGCGCTTCTCGCGTGCGTACAGGAGGGCGTCGTACACGAGGGCATCCAGGTGAGCACAGGCACGCGCTGCCGCGCATCTTGACGCGCCGCAGAGCTCTCAGTCAGATGCGGGGACTTCGTGTCGGAGCTGCGTCAGGGAGACGGCCGAAAAATGAGCAGACGCCTGTGGAGGCGGCCGTCGTCGGCGTCGCAAGTGTCTCTCCCTCGTCTCTCGCTCTCTTCCTCTCCCGGTGGGTAAGTGGGTCAGCAAGCGCGTGCACATGCACACAGTCATTCGTGTAGGTGCGTGTGTATGCCTCGCGAGTGAGTCGCCGTTCGTCTCTGTCTTCTGCGCAATGAAGCGCGTGTGGGCTTCATCATGGAGGCCTGCGAGCCGTGTTTTTTTTTGCGATTTGTGCTGTTCGCAGGTGATTCGGCTGCTAGACTACCGCCACCCTGTGCGGCTGGTGACGCCGGTGGAGGAAGACGCATATTCGCTGCGATACGTCGGACCGCGGATCTCCGGGGAGCATCGCGAGAGAGTGATCTTCGGCGAATACTCGGGCTACGTGAGCAGCGGCGAAGACCTGCGTGTCGACCATCCCCAGTACTGTTTCCAACTCAAATTCCATCGCGAGGCCTTCCGCGACCCGCACCTAGTAAGAACGAGCGACGAAGAGGAAGCAAGAGTGGAGCGCGCCGACGAGGGCGGCGCGCAGGCACGCGAGGGCGGGTGCTGGACAGACTGGGACGTCAAGGACGATGACAGGAAAGGTAGGCAGAGGCCGCACAGACTGCAGCGACCTCACCAGCGTGTGTGCAAAACTAGAGCACTGCAGATAGGAGCTCAGCTTCCTCAGGCAGCAGGGAGAGGCAGCGGGAAGCGCGGACGAGCGCGGAAGGGCTCCTTCGGCCTTCCGTACGATGTTTGAAGCGAGCGGACAGGGGTATGCATGTATACTAAAGTATAAACATACGTCTATGTTCGTGTGTGTGTACATATGTATACTTGGGTCGAGGCACGTGAACCGCGCGCCCCTATCCCTGCGAGCGCGAGCTGAAGCTGTCAGCGCGAGCTGAAGCTGTCAGCGCGAGAGACCTCGGAGTATCTGGGGTCGTTTTTTCAGGTGGCGCATCGCCCTCTTCTTCGGCGCTTTCGGTGGTGACGATTCCGCACGACGAGATGTACGCCGTGGACAGCACAGACACGTTCAACGAGCTCTCGATGGTGAACCACTACCAGACAGTGGATTTGTTCGGGCGGCGGAAGTTCCGCATCAATGCGGAGTGGCAGGTGGTGTACGTGGACGCGTGGCCGCACATCATTTTGACTTCGATTCCAGGAGTCCCTGTCGAGCCCGGCGAGGAGCTCCTCGCGGACTTCGGCTACACCTGGTTCGATCAAATCAACGCACAGTGCATGCGCTACTGCCGCCGCCAGCTGCAGGCGCTGCGCCTGGAGCACACGCTGACCCCCAAGGCGCTGCGGCGGTTCCTCCAGGAGGAGGAAGACGAGGCCTTCTCGACCGACCAACTCTGTCACCTGTGCTACGCGAACGAAAAGTTGTGTCGAGACGCGGCGGAGCGAGGCGGCGGATGCGCCCTCGAGCAGCGAAGCAGCCAGACGCTAGAGGGCGAAATCGAAGGAGAAGGAGCCGCGGGCGAGCTTAGCGAGGAGGTGGCGGGCGGCTCGACTACGGGGAAGAACGCAGGAGGCCAGTTAGAGATCCGCGCGGAGAGATCGGAGGAGGCGAAGGAGAAGAAGACGCCGACGAAGAAGGGCCGCGGCAGGAAGAAGAAGCGGAAAGACGCACAAGTGGGTCACGCAGAGAGCGCGAGGGGCGAGAGGGAGGCGGAGAAGACCGACGACGACGAAGACGATGAAAAAAGAGAAAAGGAGGAGCGAGGCATAGTCTGCGACGGCTGCAACCGGGCCTACCATCTGGAGTGCATCCATCGATCGGGCGACCCTCCTTCAGACGAGTACGAGTGGTTCTGTCCTCTCTGCATCCTCTTCGCCGAGCGCGTCATGGAGACTCGCCACGCGCGGAAAAAAGAAGAAGAAGCGAGGAGTCAGGTGCGAGCCGGCACGCAGCGGCCGAGTGTGGAGGCCGCAGAGAACAGGGTCACTTGCGCAGAGGCAGCGAGGGAGAAACGAGGACCTGCGGATGCACAAGACGATGACAGGCGTGCCGGCACAAGCGTCGACTCCGAACCCCGCCCATTGCACGCGAATGCGACGTCGCCCGCGGGAACGAGTGCAGCGGCAGGATCGCCCGCCTCTGCCTCCGTCGATGCCTTGCCTTCCCTCTCCTCTGCTTGCGCTTCGGCGCTCAAGAGGGGGGGAATCTACGGTTCCTCGCATGCGAGAAGCAGCGTCGCAGAAAACCGGTTGTTCCCTCGACTGGCGTCGTCGCCTGCCTCCTCGTCCGCCGCTTTGTCTTCAACTGCACTCGCAGATTTCGAGTTTGCGCTGGGGTCCGCGGCCTCGTCTCTGTCTTCGGTATCCTCCTTGCCACTGGCGTCCTCTGAGCCGCTCGCCTCTTCGCCGCCGATCGCTGACGCGCCGGCGGGCGCAGCGACGCCCGCGCGGGCTTTGTTGACTCGCGAGGGTCCGACCCGTGCGAGTTCTGCAGAGACTGAAGGCGCAGCCGCCCAGATGCCGCGTTCCTCTCTCTCGCCCGCCCCCCCTCCCTCGCCTTCTCTTTTTTCCTCCTCTTCTTACCCAATCGCTTCTCCGCTGTCGCTTCCCGGCTTGCCGCGCCTTCAGGGGGAAGGTGCACTCGAGTCGCAGGAGGCCGCAGCAGCAGCCGCGGCGTGCTCGCCCTCCTGGGCTTTCTCTGCGTTGGGGTCGTCCTCCGGCGCGCTCCTTCCTTCTCCTTTTTCTCCGCCGTCGCGCCCGTCTCCGGCGTTGCCACCGGCGCTCGGAGCGGGCGTGCGGGCGTCGCCACGCGTCCTCAAGCGCCGCACAGAGTTCTCTTCTGTCGCGGAGGCGTTCGCAGCGCAGGCGCGGAGAATCCACGCGCGACCTTCGCCTTCGGTGACGGAGATGACCGCCGAGCAGCAGCGCGGGAAACTCACCGACGTCCCGACGTTCCCCGAGTCGCCGCATCTCGCCACGCTCCTGCCCTGTCGCGCCTGTCGGCGGCGCTACGGCGCCGACGCGAACGGCGTCACATGCCGCGTCTTCAAGCTGCACCTGGCGAAAAACTTCTCTGACCCCGGCGAGGAGCCCGCCACAGAAACTCCGCTCGAAATCTGCCACGACATCATCAAAGCAAGTAAGCACCTCCTGCCTGCGGGGGGGAGGGGGAGGGATAGGGGGGAGGTGAAGCCACGGAAGGCAGCGTAGACGGTCTGGGAGCTAAGAGGGCGGCGCGAGATCTGAGGTGTGAGACGCAGGCAAGCGGCTCGTCGTGGCGAGGAGAGGTGTGGGAACTGGAAATATTTTTTTTTTTTTTTGCGCAGTGAGGAAAGTAGTCATTGACTACCGCCGAGCGGAACTGGAAGCGGCGGGGGCTGAGGCAGCGGTCCCGCCCGAGCCTGCGGACGCAGGCCCTCCCGCAGGTAAGCCAAGTGCAGATCCTTCAGTGCACTCGCGCATGTTTTCTCTCATGTGTAGCTGAGTACCTGGATGTGCGGTGAGGGCGGCGGCGCGGCAGTTTGAGTCCTGCCCGCTGTGTGCGATAACCCTTTCCGAACCCCCCGATGCGCTGAAGACGCCTGCGTGCAAACGACCTCACAGAAGAAGCCCTAGAGCGTGAAGAGCGGCTGTATGGATACGCGTGAGAAATCGTCGCTGTGTAGGGCTTGCAAAGGGTGCGTTGGTCTCCTCACGCGAGTGTCTCTTCGCGGTTTGTGCTGCGTCGCAGGGGACGGAGAGACGAGTCCGCGCGAGCTGCGCTTTCCCGACTTGCTTTCGGGGGAGAATCTGCTGGCGAGGATGAGCGGCCGCACGCATCGTTTCGTTCCGCTTCTCGGCGTCTATCTGGGTGCGACAAAGATTGAGCGACGCCTCTCCTCTGGAGTCCGCGTGGTGAGAGTTCGCGGCCCGTCTGCCGCAGCCTGTCCACTTACGTGGGACGGGCGCCGTGCTTCAAACCCGGAGCCGCGCAGACATGCGATGAAGCGACTCACGTGTGTCTCTCTATATCCGTGCGCATCGCATGTGCGTAACTGTAGCCGTGTGCGTTGGGGTGCTGGCGAATGGGTAGGCATGCGGTCTCTTTTTTTCGCGCTGGGTGAGGGTGGCACAGCTCTGCAGGAACGTTGGCTGGAGCTGCGCGCATGGCTGCTTCGCATGGTTTGATGTGCCTCTGGTTCGGATGATCTGTTTTTTGATAGGAAGAAATTTTCGAAAATGTTTGCTAGTGCAGTTTAAATATTCTAGAATTCACATTTGTTCAATGGTTAATTTATATAATTAAAATTTTCTTTACATAATACCTTTAATAAATTTGAGCAGTAAATTTAAACTTTATGTCTTATAGATCTTATAACTGTATAGAGAAGAATATTTCCCGTGGTTTGATATGTGTGTTCCGTCTGGTGTGATTTGTCCCTGCAGGGCAAAGTCGCGGGACTAGTCAAGGAAGGGGAGCATGGCGCGCCCAAGGTCGTCGTCGAGTACGAGGTACGTGCAGAGGACAAAGAAACGGCACCTGTCCATATTTAGGTAGACGTAGAAAGATGCAGATAGATACATTTAGATAGATTGACATAGATAGAAAGGTAGAGATATGCAGATAGATGATTGGATTGCTGTAGATACATATATATAAATAGATAGCTAGAAATATATTATAATTAGCTTGTCAGGTAGATAGACAAGACAGACAAAACGTGAACATTTGAATGTCTGCGGATGACGGGGCTCCCGTGGAGGAAGACTGCGTAGACTGCGTGTCTGAATAGCAGAATATTACGGACAGCGATACGGCGGGTCAATCGCGTGTGCTTGCTGCGGGCGGCCTAACAGCCTTTTTTCCTTCTTCTTCATTGTGCGCAGAATGGAGGCCAAGAGACGTTCGCGCCTAAGTTCTTCATGACGGAGCTGCTGTGCCAGGCGCTGCGTCCTCGGCAGCACGCAGGGGCTTCGCCGTTTGATGGCCTGTTTCGCTCGGACCTTGTCCCGTATATAAGCCGAGAGGTGCGGCGCCACACGCGCCTAATGATCCCCCAGTCTTCGCTGTGTCCACAAGAGGACGACGACGGCGGGGTGGAGGATGAGCAATCTGAAGGCGGGTCTGCAGGTCTGCGGTCCACGTTCGCCGCAGAGTTTCTAGAGGAAGTCGCGCTGACGGGCTCGACGTCGCTGGCGGCGGCCGCCTTTAGTGTAGACCGAAGTGTGGTGGATAACTTCATCGCAGTGGAGGAGGACGAGGACTCGTGTGAAGAGGAGGAAGTCGAGGTGCCGGAGGCGAAGCAGAGGGGGAGCAAGAAGGCGGAGGAAAGTGCCCGAGAGCGGGAGAGAGAGGCGAGAATTGACAAGTCTATCGAGGACGACTGGAGCGCCCTGTTTTGCTTTCTGTCGTCCTGTCTTCCCGCGCTCCGCGTGGACAGCCGTGAGAAGAGAACGCGGCGAGTGTACGCGCTCAACGAGGCGGCCATCGAGACTCTTTCTCTGCTGCCTCAGCGCCGGAAGGAGGCGGCGAGCGGATGCCCACAAGGAGAGGACGAAAATCTCGCGCACATGCCTTTCCTCGCTCTCTTGTCTTCGCTCTCTTCGGCGTGTAGTTCTGCGTCCTTCTCCCTCCTCGGAGACCGCAGCGGCGGCGGCTCGGGGACGCCGTCGTCCCCGTCCAAGCGCCGGCGCCTCCTTGGGCTCCAAAACGGGGGAGTCGAGAGAGAAAAGAAGGCTGGCGCGGCTAGAGAGCGCTGTGAGGACGACAGCAGTTGTGACGGCGAGGGCGGCGGAGGTGGGTGGCCTAAAGGCTGGATGGGGGCGTTGCTGAAGGCTGTCGAGGAGACTCCGGCTGCGGCGGGAGACGGCGTGCCGACGTCGTTGTGGGCGGGCTCGAGGGGCGTGCTTCCCCCGCTGGGGCTCTTTCTCGCCCCGGACGAAGATCTCGAGTGGGGGGACGACGAGGCGTGTGCGTTTCCCGCGGCTCCGGCGCGGTCGTCGCCTCTCGCCGTCGTCGCGCGTCCGCGCACCACGGCAGTGGCTGCTGCAGTGGCGAGCGCGGCGTCTGCCCTCGTGGCGATGACTGTGCGGCCGAAGGCCGCGGGGGGACTCAAGGCCGAGGAAGAAAAGGCGGAGAAGGCGCAGGAAGCCGGTTCGCTCTTCGTGGCGCTCGCAGCCGACCTCAGCGGTCGGCGGAGGGAGATGGAAGAGAGGACGATGCGCGCCTGGTTTGGCCAGCCCGCGGCTGCGCGCGTGACGACGGCGCTCCTGCCACGGCTGTACAGCGCAGGGAGGGCGGCGGAAGACGATGAGGAAGGAGACGAGGCGGAGGAGGATGGAGAAGACGGCGAGGGGACGCGCGGAGGGAGGGGAGCGGGAAAGGGCCGCGGCAAGGGAGGCCTCTCCACGAAGCACCGAACCCGAGGGGGGGGTCGCGGCGCAGCCCATCTCGCGGCTGATCGGATGGCAAAACGACGCTACGCAGGAAGCGCTGAGTCGCGAGGCAGTAGTAGCGCCGCGCCCTTCTCGCTTTCTTTTCCGCCGGCCTTCCCTCCGGCTGACAGGTCGCGCCCGGGCGCGGTGGCGGATGGAGCCCGGAGCTCCTCGTCGCCCCCGACGCGGGCTAGTCCCTTTTCTGCTCTACGCGCTGGGTCGCACGCTCCTGGCGGCGCGTTCCCCCGCTGGCGCTGCCCTCCGCCGCCGCGTCTCAGCCGCGCAGTCCGCCGACTATCGCGTTTCCGCCGCCGAACGAATTGGGGGGGGCGGAGGAAATCCAGCGGCACGGCGATCGAGCCGCGTCCGCGGCCTCGCACAAAGGTGGCTTCAGCTACTCAGCCGGGTCTTTGCCATATCTCCAGGCCGCTCAGTACCGGACGGAGACAGCTGAGCGGGAGGCGGCGAGTCGCGGCGCGCGGGGGGCGGCGGATGTCCCCTTTGCGACGAGTGTCGGTCGCGCGTGGTACGAGGCGGCGAGCGACGCGTGGGTCGCCGAGTTTGTTCGCGAAAACGGCAGACTCGGGCGGAAGCACTTTTTGTGTCGCAAGCTCGGGGCTGAGCGCGCAGAGCGTCTCGCGAAGATCAAGGCGCGCATCCTGCTGCCGGCCGACGACGGAAAACCTACTTCTCACCACGAGTTTCTGCTTCTCCAGAGACACCGACAGCTGAAGAACCTGCAGCGCGAGGGCGAGGCGCGGCTGAAGCGCGAGCGCCGGTGCGCGCAGGGCGAGGAGACCGCAGGCGGGCTCCGCGACGACGATGGCGACCGAGGCGACTTCGGCGGCGGGGGCTGGGGCGGCGCCGGCAAGGTCGGCGCGTTCCGAGGCGGCCGGGGGGGCAAAGGCGACGAAAAGCGGAGACGAATCGGCGAGCGACGCGGAGCCGAAGAAGGCAGCACTGCTACGGAGGAAAGCAGTGAAATCGGCTCTCTGCAGGGCGACAAATTTCCTTCGCGAGGCGACCGCGTAGTAGAGGCCTACCCGTATCCGCCTGGTGGGTCGTCCGCCCATGGCGCAAGCCCAGAGCTGCTGGGCTTGCACGCCTTCCCCGCCTCACCCTATGCGCAGCCGGAAGTGGCGGATAGAAGGCGACCTATCGCCGCCATCCCGTCGTCGGGTGAGGTCGGCTACTCGCCTGGGTCTCTTTCTCATCGCGGGGAGACGGCGAGCTTTCCGGAGGTGTCTGGGCGCTTCGTGCAGGCTCCTGCGCCCCTGGGGGGCGCGTCTACGTGGCCAGCCCCGGGGCCTCCTTCCCCGGGACTCCCTGCGTTTCACACTTCGCAGTCTTTCCCTCCGGCGCACGTGTCGCCGCCGGCGGTCGGCGCTGCGGGCGCCGCGTTTGCGTGCGAGGACGCGTCCGCGTACGCGCCTGCAGGCGTCCTGCCGGCGGTGCCGCGGGATGCGCCGCCCAGTCCAGGCTTTCCGCCCTCCTCGCACGGATTCCGTGCGGGGCTTCCCTCAGGCGCCGACGCGCAGACTCAGCTGAATCATTGTTCACCCGCGTTTTTCCCCTCCACTTCGTTCCCGGCGGCGGCAGCGTCGCCCGCCTTCACGGCGTCGTCGCCCGTCTTCACGGCGTCGTCGCCGCCCCTGGGCCCCTTCGGGTATGCTCGCGCGTCGGCGCCGGCTGGGTCTCCTCTGGAGTCCCTTCTCGACGAGGGACACTTTGCTGCCGCTGGATCCCCGGCTATCACGTTTGCGACGCAGCAGAGTATCTGCGTGGACGCGCTGCTCGCCCTGGCGCGCTGTCGGGCTTCCTCCGCCGCGGCTCGCGAGGCCGGCGGGGCGGCGAGCAACTCGGGGTCTCCGTGGCCGCGATTCAACGCGCTGTTTGCGCGGCTCTCCGAGCGCACAATGACTCCCGATCGTCTGGCGCCGTTCTGGGAAGCGCTTCACCGGCTGTTCCTGTCCGTGGGCTTCGCGGTCTCTTCCCCTGCAGACCTCCCGCGGATCCACGGCGTCGTCAAGACCGCGGTCTTGAGAGACGCTGCGCTGGGGGAGGAGGTGGCGCGCGAGTTGGACGCCGCGCTGCTGCGCCAGAACCAAGCGACTGAGAGCAACGGGACGCGTGTCCTCTCCGCCGCGCCTCCCGAGCGAGAGTTGACTTGCCCAGGCGGCGGGGCCGCCGAGGAGCCGCGAGGCGAGGCGCGAGCCGACGCAGACGCTGGAAGCACCAGCCCGCCTGAGGCTGGTGCTTCCAGCGCAGGAGGGGGCGCGGGGAAGCAGCAAGTCGCCATCGCGGCGGCTGCGGGGGGGTTGGCGCCGCGGTCGGCGCGAGGCGCAGAAGGGGAGAGCGGCGGCGGAGTGCTGCTGCGGGAGCGGTCTGGCAGCGGATCGAGTGTGCGGGAAACGACTACACATCTCTTCATTGACGGAGAGGAAGACGAGAATGCGACGGAGGACAGTCCATTTCCCTCGACGACGTCTTGCGCGAGTCCGCCTTTTCTCAGCGCATCGGCTTCATCGCCTCTTCCGCTCGATTCCAGCAAGTCGCCTGTCCTCGGCGCTCTCGCAGAGACCGGCGGCTCAGGGGCGTCGTGCTCGCCGCAGACGAACTCCGCATCTTCGCGTCTCTCGTCTCCGCGACTCGCTACCTCAGTTACTCCTTCCTTGCAGCGTCTCCCGGAGGCGGCGCCAGGCTGGTTTTCGCCGCGGCAGAGCGTCGAGCCCTTCGGCGCGCCGGCCTGTCTCCTCTCGCCGCCGACAGGGAGCCCAACGAGCCGAGACCTCGCGGGCTGCAGCAGAAGCATGGCTACACTGTCTCCTCCACCGGGTGCGGCGCTTGCTGCACACGACTCCGCGGGAGAGGAAGAGCAAAACGCAGGGGTGTCGCTGTCCTTCGTCTCTTTCGATGATTGCCACCATCAGCTCCCGGGAGCGCACGCCGCTGACGCTGGAGTGTCGCCTGCTCCGCAGCAGAGTCTTCTTTCTTCTTCCATCAGTTCATCCCCTTCAAAGGTGATATCCTCCCTCCACCCTTCGGCTTCGCTGTCTCCAGCGTCCTCGCTGTCATTCTCCTCTGCGCCTTCTTCATCCGTCGCGTCCTCCTCTCCGCCCCTCGTCGCCCCTCTGGGGCTGAGCGTCGCTGAAAAGAATGGACAGGAGAGCGCCATTCCGCCTCCAGCGGCTGAGGTCAGACAGAACGGGGCGATTCGCGAACCTGCTTCGCGCACTCCGCTGCAGGCCGCGCCCGCGATGCGCGCAGAAGCTGCAGAGTCTGTGGGCGCTCCCGAAACGGAGTCGAGAGAGCAAGCAGAAGCCCGCAGCGTCCAGGCATAGAAGATGGGAAGGGGAAGGAGGCGTGAGTGTATCGCTTATGTGCAGCGGCAACCAGGCCGACACGCCTAGCGGGGTCTCCCGGGTTCTCTAGCGTCGCGAAGAAGCGAGAGATTCGTCCCACGCTGCCACCTGCGTGGAAGACGGGACACTGTGTCGGTCAAACTTGGGTGTTTGCGCAGATGTGCACACGTATGTATGCTTCGACCTGGTCGCTGTCGCCTTCCGCCCAGGTGTCTTTTATGTTACCTGGGCGCGACTCGAGTGCACCGATAGCTAACTAGATTCTAGGGGGACCAGTCCGACAAAAATAGTCTCTTTCGGTTGCTCGAGTAGCTTCGCGTTGGCGTGGCTCACGTCAAGTGGGCTTCAGGTTTGTTACATCTTTCTCTGGCACCAACTCCAAGTGGGTGAGTCAGAGTTTGCCACGGCAAGGGTTGGGTGAATGGCGCTCTTGCGCGGCGCGCTCGCCGTACACTTTCCTTTGTCTTCTTTGCCTTTCGTATTGGTGGGAAAAAGCGAGGGATGCATGAAGAGAGACGAAAGCGCCACGCAGGAGAGACAGGAGTTTGCTGGGGGACGCCTCAGTCTAACTCGAGGCGGGAACGAATCTGTAGTTGCCGAAGAACGTGTCTAGATGCATTTCTTTATATACTCCTTGAATCACTTTTACAATGCCGTTGCGACCACAGACACTGCCCGTTTATATACCTACGCAAGCATTCTTACTGTGTGTATAGATCTCTGTTTTTTGATTGCGTTTCCGCAACCCCGGCTCGCTGTCATCGCTTCCTTGACTCCTCGAAAGACAAGCTTTTCTTTTTTTAATGCGCTTATCCTGTCGGTCTCGGCGGCGGCCTGAAGCCGTTTTCCCGCTTCTCGCTACCCGAAATTCTTTTTACGACGGCGAGCACTGCCAAGCACCAACAGCACGCGAGTCACCGTGCGGCGTTTAGCTCTCGGGAGACAATTCCAGTATCGCTAGAATTCTTTCGCTAAAGCCACGCACACATACTAGTCCTTGGAAGTCGTTTCGATGGCGTCCCCGTGACGCTTTCAACACGGCGTTCGAAGGCCGCACCGTTGAACCTTTGGCTGAATGACGCTTGTTCCCCTCACGAGGCTTTCGGTTTTCGCGGCAGAGTGTCCTGCGAACGTGGCACGAGAAGGGTTCGCTTTGTTGCGCTGCTGTCGTTTGACGAAACGTCAAATGAAGGGTTCGGTGGAGACGACACAGTGCGAAACAACCCGTGGAAAGGGAAGCGGACTCCAGGGTGTAATTAGAGGATTCAGTCCAATGCATATGCATCCGTGGCGCGTGCATCAGGGCATCCCTTCGCCTGAAGGAGGCGGGGGAGCAGACGACGTGGCCCCGGCTCTTATGAAAAGGCGGATATTGGAGCTAGGCGGCCAATTGTGAAACGCATTTTCTTTCCATTCTAGTGTGTGTGTGTGTGTGGATTTCGCACTCTAAGCTGACTTCTAGGGGAATCAGCTGGGCCTCTGGGCTGTGTTTCGGCAAAGCTAGGTAGACGTGCGCGACTGCTGCCAAACACGCTCACAGCGAAAGATCAAGTCCTGCTCTTTACAAGCATGGTGGTAAACAAACCGTCTGCTGCGCCTCGCCTGCGTATATGGTAGGCTGGATTGGCAAGGCAAGCACGGCTGCCCGCTGTAGCGTGTGTTCGGACGCTTGTTGGCATGTTCCTGAGATTAAAGACGAACTGGTGCACATTGATTCAAGGACGTTTCGCGAATGCATCGAAAAGGACGCTGAATCCAACTCGCTCCTAGTGCATACGCCTCTCTATGAGAATGGCGAAACCCCGCGCACGACACAGCGGCACGACGGTCCTGCTCCACAGGCTGCGTTATGCATATGATTGTCGAGAACTGGCGTTTGCTTCGGACTCGTTTTTTATCATACCGAAAGGCATCTGACGTAATGTAGGTGAAAGCTCTATTTCTTGGCTCAAAACCGAGGCTGCAGCTCACGCTAACACGTCTTCCGAAATCGTTTTCGACCCGTAGTTCGTACCAAGTAGGTTTAGTATTTCTCCGCGTTCACCTGAACAACGGCACATGTGTTTGGCGTGACTTTGGCGTTGTGCGTGAATTCCGTTGCCATGATTGCTTGTTGGATGAGCGCCCGGCGTCCACAGTTGGGGCGACTGGTGCGACAGGGGCGCAGGTTCCTCAGTTCCCAAAGTGAATCACAATGTGATGGTATGGAAGAGTCACCGTCTACAATGTAGTTTCGGGCAAATCCGAACAAGGCTCCGATAAACATAGCCATTTCTCCGCACGGATTTTGCCTGTTCGACTCCCAGGATTCATAAGGGGCGCGACTGTGTCCGGACCGGTCAGCAGAATACTAAAGATGTTTGTTCAGTCACTGGTTCATCGCCAGCAGCCTTCCGCCTTCTTCGTGCAGACTTTCCCTCGCAGATCCACTCGGACGGAGGAGGGAACCTTTCTCAAGTAACTGGACTGTACACTGCCGAACTTACCACGTTTCACGAATGCAATCGGTGAAACTTGTTTCATTTTGATTAATGGAGTTTCATGTTGGATCGCCTCCGCTTGTGTGGTAGTACGAGTGTACGGTCGATAACGGCAATGCAATCCACAGCGCGCCAACACGCGGAGATGCATCATACGAGAGCTACGCTACAACGCGCGAAGCAGACTTTGTACTGGCAGTCTGCAAACGGGATCTGGTTGCTAAGGCTCCGTACAGCATCCCTATAGAAAAGCACCAACTAGTTTCGATTCGACGCGTCAAAGCATCAGTGGAGGGGGAGCTACGGTAGAGACATCTACCGATATAAACCAGGAAAATCCCACTGCTTCATGTAGATCAATTGTCTTGTCCGGTGCTGGCGGAGTTGCATCGTTTAGCTGCGTGTGCGGAAGTTGAGCCGTGGAACTCAAAATCTAATTTAAAGATTTTTCCTGGCTGCTGGCGCGCGTTACGTGGTCTTTACGTGTTTCTTTCTACGCGTAGCGCCGTGCGCTGTAACGTCGAACGGAAGGTCGCTAGCTGTTTGGCTCCAGTGCTCACCTACGGCAGCCAGAAAGCCCGTGGCTGCACGCGCAGGCACGCGCTGCGAGTTTTCTACGGGGCCTGTTGGACTGCCGCACAAGACAAACGGTTGGGATCGGGGATCTCGGAAATTCCGTTGTGTCGCTCTTCTACGCAAAACGGGCTCATTTCCTGTTTTTCTACCTGCAGATTTCTTGCAACGCGTCATTCGCGCTGTCTTGTTGGAGTTCCTACCACTGTCTCCTACCGCACAGACGCGCTGAGCGCTGGAGAGCGAAAGCGCAACCCGTGGACGAGCCTGTGGTGCACTCGCAGCTTGCAACATCGGCAGCCCAGCAGTGGAAGGCACATTGTGCAGGACTTTGTCTCATTTCTTCTTGCCTCGCTAGTGGCAACTGTTTTCCAGAATCGGGTAGCCTCCCACGCTTTTTTTCTGATATCTCTTTACGTAGGAAACAATCCTTTCCCGTCGACAACATGTATTTCACCTACGTCGTCCGTCCTGGTGAGGCGCCGGAAGGGCGCGGCCCGCAGTTGGAGCCGTTCTGGAACTTCATGGTGAACTACAACCTGCGATTTGGCCTGCTCCTTCAGTTGGCGGCGTACGTGGGCTTGTTGCTCACCATTTCTGCTGGCGGCAACGACTCTCTCACGCTGCTCAGCTTTTTCCGCGCCAGCCCCGAGGCCGTCGGGCAGAGCCCTGTCTGGACTGTCCAGATCTGCTGCGGTCTGTTCATCCTCGGCTCCCTGATGACCATGGCCTTCCAGTCTCTTGTCGATGACGACAGCAGGTACAATTTTGATGCGGGAACGGAGCGAATTTGCTCTGCTTCTGCAACCGGCACTCTGCCTGAAGACTGCACTCCTTGCTCCACTGGCTGCGACCCGGTGACATACAGGCACAGATGCGCGAACTAGAGCACATCTTTCATCGAAACGTAGAATGCGCCTGTTTCAGAAGTCGCTCACCTTTGCCAGAGAACTCTTTGGAGCTTCCTCTAGCCCTAAACTACTCTGCTCTGCCGACTCTGTCTCCTGTTCGAACCGCTTCCTGCCTCGATGGGCTACTGCGAACGCCTGAGACAACCGCTCTTCTTCGAATACTCTCGTGTCCTGCCACTGTGTAATTTTCTTTCCAGCATCAAACAGTCACGCGGCTACCGCTCCGGCACCAAGTTCCTCCAGTTCGGCTCTTCCCTCGGTAAGTCTCCCCGTAATGTTTCACCGTAGCCCCTAATGATTCACCGGCTTTGTCGCCTCGACGAACGGTTGGACATCCGCGCTATGATGGTGACAGTCGCACAACTTCGGTACAAACTCTTGACAGTCTGCTCCATCCCTCTAGCTGTATGTTTTCTCGCTGTGCTGCAACTCTGTCAAGTCGAACCTGCCGCGATGACTATTGCTCTCGGCCTCTGACTCTCTCCGCCTCGGCGCATCCTGCAAGCGGTTCATATACGATAGTGTATGGTTCTCTATGTCCGCTCCCTTGTTATCTCAGCTGTCTTTGGGTGGATCCTGACTCTGCTGGTGTTCTACGCTGCGAACTACTACTTCGACGACCCGTGGATGCAGAAGCAGCTCGGCGCCGGTTCCACGTGGATCACTTTCTTCACTGCTCGCCTCTGCGACGCTTTCTCGTTGGTGTTCCTGGGTGCGGCAACTTTTTTCCTTGAGGTCTACCACTCCGAAGGTGCGGGTGAAGCCTGGGGCTGGTTCTGTGCCATCTGCTTCAAGCTCACTGCCCTCACAGGTAAGACGCGAGGTGTCACAGGATCTCCACATGGCTCAGTCTGTTCGGCGTTTCTCATTGGTGGATTTATTCTCGCCGCAGAGTTGTTGCCCTGGCCTGGTGACACACAGAGTGTTTTGGCCGCCCTAATCGTGGCTCGAGCTTGGAACCCAGTCGCGTGTGACGCGGGCCGTGAGATCGATATTACGCTGCCGGGAGTGAGAGAGGTATGCCTTTGCTCTGCTCGTGTTCTGCTTACCACTGTTGTGCGGCTCGGCGTGTTGGGCACTGTCTCAGAGGTCATTGGCTTGACCGCCTTCGGCTCAGAGAACTTCAAGGTCGTCGATGCCATCTTCACCATCATGCTCGGTGTCTCTCTCTCTCTGGGTCTCGTCTGGGCTCTCATCTTCGAGCCTGTCTCCCACCGCTTTGACGTCAAGTCGACTCAGTCGGCTATGAGAAACGAGTACTACAAGTCCCGCAACGCCATGGCGTACTACGGACCTGCTGTCGTGAACGCTGACGGTGAAGTCGACATCGCCGCAGCCGCCGAGCAAGCCCAGGCCTGCCTTGCTTGCAGAGGCTAGAAGAGTTGTAGTACCATCTGATGCGGATCATGGTCAGCAAATGGCACAGGCGGGATTGCGCTTTGATCACCGCAGGACAAGGGAACGACGAGACGACGCCACAACAATCTTGCGCAAGGGACAGAAAGCCAACATGTCTTTCTTCATGTCTTCCCGCCCAGTTTTATTGATATGGCGTCTTTTGTATGAAACCCACGACAACGCAGATCCATCTGTGCTGACAGCAGCTTGTGCATGTTTTATAGTTTTTTAAGACTTCGTACTCGAATATACTCATGGTCCAATAAGCTTTTTGTCTCTGTTAGCCACTGAAGAACCTCAGCTCTAATGGCTTTGCGGACCTGATCAGCACCGTATCGGCACAACGCAGGTGCCCCGGCACCACGCCGCCTTGCCGGTGACAGCTTAGCAGCCGCTTCCCAGCGATCAAGCCAGATATGCGATGGAGGCCCAGCAGTCTGTTCATTGTGATGCACAGAGTGCTTTCTAGAACACCTAGGCAGACCTCAAGCGAGTCTCACAGTCGGAATGCTGAAGCCTGTTCGTTATTTCGAGACTTGCTACAAAGCCGGCCCCAGCGAAGGACGGCCTCCACCTGTGACAGCTAACATTCAGTTCACGGTGGAATCAAGTGCCGTTACAGCGCGCGCACGTCCTGTTGGAAGGCTCAGCGTGTAGTGATGTTGCATTATCTCTCGTATCAGTAGTCACGGAGGGGTCACAGGTGGCTTGAACCGATGGTGTTTCTTTTGCGAAACTACCTGTAAGGGAAACTTCTGCCTCGTCGGGCAAAGTCTAATAGGGGCGCTGGAAAGGCCACAAGTACTGAATGAGCACAGCAGCAGGCGTGACAAAGACCGCTGTTCCTCCACCAAAGGCAGGCCAAGCGGTGATGCAGATTACAGCAGGTAATGCTTTTTCTACTGCGACCCAAGAACGTTGCTCCCAAGCGCCGCCTGCATCTAACCCGGTTTCAGTGTCGTTACTTTATAACGCGCAGCCCTGGCCTGTGACACACTGCAACAAGTGCCGCCATCGGGGGGAAAGACGTGACGCCGCAGCGAGGAATTCTGTTAAGAGTTCCTCGCTTGTATGCATTGGAAGGCCTGCTGGCCCTGAAAGAGGTCATACGCATATCCTACAGTGTGGGTTGCGAGGGGAGCTACATGAGATAGAGGCCGTATCTGAGGGATTTTCACTCGGTGCTAGAGCGGAGGTCATACTACAATGTGAATGAGGGAAAGGCGGCGTAGTCTGCAGGCACGCTCGAATCATACGACAAGGCTTTTCCGAAAAACCAGTCTTGAGTGGCATCCAGTCTGATGTAGCTTTTCTGTATTCGGTTTTCACTCGTTACCAAACTGTATGTGTAGGGCTGAAAGTGCTCGCTTCGATGTGTACAAGTAGGATGGTAATGAGAGGTCGACTGGGCGACTATTTATCGTAATGTGTCTTGGACTAGTGGCTGTTAGCATGGGTCATAGTTCCACAAGATCTTACGAGGTGCGGAACCATTCCAACTTGAATTTTGTTGTCCGGATATCCGGGGGGGTGGGGGGGGTGCACCGTGTGACATTGTAGCCGATTTTTCGGGTTTAGAATCAACACCACACTGTTCCAGTTGCAGCCATCTGAAGACAACAGTCCTGGCAAGGCATTTTCTGACATATGGAATAGACATTAGTGGCCATCCTAGGCCATGATGCATCTGCTTTAGCTTGTTTCGCAGCGAGAGTTTTGACGTCGATCTGCCGGCGCCCATACATCATGGGAAGTGCAACTACTAGAGCGGAAGCTCGCGGCCAAACTCCTGACGGAAGCGTCAAAGCGAAGATCAAAACACCATGACAACCGTCTTTGACCACTGGATGCAACCGTTATCCTTGCGAAGTTCCAAGGACCCTGTGCAGAGCGGCTGTGGTGCGAACATAGCACCGGCTGCGAAGGGAAGTGATTAACATACGTTGCTGAATACGTTACAGAAGAGAGTAACCAAAAGAATATAGTTTTGCTCTTGCTTCGTCAGACGGACATCAGGTGCATAGACGCGAGTAGAACTTCGCTATTTCTATGATTCATGAATCCGGTTCGAACGCGGCGAACTACTCTCTCGCAAAGACATACGTCGGACGCCCGCAGGGACACAGGTGCCTTGACATGACAGTACGCCGCAGAGAAAGACTGCCTTAGTCATGGTTAATGATGCTACCGACCGTACTGTCTATCGATGCTTTGTCCTGTATACAATCCGCTGTAGCCAGCTTTTCCCGCTAGAAGGGGGCAGTGCTTGTCACGCTCTCCGTTGCTTTGTACGCTCAATATGCACAACACGAATGAAAACCAATACATTCCGTCTTCCGAGTCTATCAACGCTCTGGAATCGGTTCTCTCTCGGGTTATCATTCTTCTCGAGTACACCCAGTTGTTTCGCTCTCGTCGTGCCTTGCCGTCTGCGGTACGAGCCAACGGACCTCGAACTGTCCTGGAGTCCGACGTTTGTAGCCATTAACTGTATCGGCGTGCGAAATGCATCTTCTCCGATTAAGCGCGGCTCGAGCTGAACACTAAAGACGCTTGGTCAAACCGCTGAAAACTCGAATGGCTGCAGTGAGGTGCCCCCATCTGAAGTGTCGAACTCGGCTTCTGCTACCCGTGCAACTGAAGCAGTTCGCGGCTCGGTACTTCTGCACTTTTCCAGTATTTCTGCACGGCTATTTTAGGAGTCTGTGCCGCTTGTTTTAGCGGAACTGACTTTAATACGTTGGAGGCAGAGACACGATGAGGCGCCGACGATTAAGTGTCGGCTGCTAGCCGCAGTGCCGGGTGGGACTTCGGCGTCCCAGACGCATGCGATGCGTGCCGCGCGCCCGGCGGGGTCTCTCACGTACGCTGCTGCGACAAGACATCGAACCTTCCGCCCTTATCTTGCGGCGAACCGCGCGCTGCTCTTTTCTTGGTCCTGCTTGCACCCGTTCCACGTCTTGGCTTTTCTCGCACGTCTCCGCCTCCATTCCTCGCTGTTAGTTGCATATGATTTCTGGTGCAGTATCGGCAGACAATCACTAGACGCAGACGAGCTGGCTCTCTGCGTGTCCGTGTATCTCCGACATCTAAGCCACCGGCGCTTCGGCTTCCCAGCTTCCCTCCTGGGTTTGTCTTGATCTTTTCACTTGCTCCGTCCTCCAATATATATTGTCTTGGGTAACTTTTTGTAAGACTACTGTCTTTTTTTTGAGAACGCCTCCTCTTTTCGTAGACAACATGTATTTCACCTACGTCGTCCGTCCTGGTGAGGCGCCGGAAGGGCGCGGCCCGCAGTTGGAGCCGTTCTGGAACTTCATGGTGAACTACAACCTGCGATTTGGCCTGCTCCTTCAGTTGGCGGCGTACGTGGGCTTGTTGCTCACCATTTCTGCTGGCGGCAACGACTCTCTCACGCTGCTCAGCTTTTTCCGCGCCAGCCCCGAGGCCGTCGGGCAGAGCCCTGTCTGGGCTGTCCAGATCTGCTGCGGTCTGTTCATCCTCGGCTCCCTGATGACCATGGCCTTCCAGTCTCTTGTCGATGACGACAGCAGGTACAATTTTGATGCGGGAACGGAGCGAATTTGCTCTGCTTCTGCAACCGGCACTCTGCCTGAAGACTGCACCCCTTGCTCCACTGGCTGCGACCCGGTGACATACAGGCACAGATGCGCGAACTAGAGCACATCTTTCATCGAAACGTAGAATGCGCCTGTTTCAGAAGTCGCTCACCTTTGCCAGAGAACTCTTTGGAGCTTCCTCTAGCCCTAAACTACTCTGCTCTGCCGACTCTGTCTCCTGTTCGAACCGCTTCCTGCCTCGATGGGCTACTGCGAACGCCTGAGACAACCGCTCTTCTTCGAATACTCTCGTGTCCTGCCACTGTGTAATTTTCTTTCCAGCATCAAACAGTCACGCGGCTACCGCTCCGGCACCAAGTTCCTCCAGTTCGGCTCTTCCCTCGGTAAGTCTCCCCGTAATGTTTCACCGTAGCCCCTAATGATTCACCGGCTTTGTCGCCTCGACGAACGGTTGGACATCCGCGCTATGATGGTGACAGTCGCACAACTTCGGTACAAACTCTTGACAGTCTGCTCCATCCCTCTAGCTGTATGTTTTCTCGCTGTGCTGCAACTCTGTCAAGTCGAACCTGCCGCGATGACTATTGCTCTCGGCCTCTGACTCTCTCCGCCTCGGCGCATCCTGCAAGCGGTTCATATACGATAGTGTATGGTTCTCTATGTCCGCTCCCTTGTTATCTCAGCTGTCTTTGGGTGGATCCTGACTCTGCTGGTGTTCTACGCTGCGAACTACTACTTCGACGACCCGTGGATGCAGAAGCAGCTCGGCGCCGGTTCCACGTGGATCACTTTCTTCACTGCTCGCCTCTGCGACGCTTTCTCGTTGGTGTTCCTGGGTGCGGCAACTTTTTTCCTTGAGGTCTACCACTCCGAAGGTGCGGGTGAAGCCTGGGGCTGGTTCTGTGCCATCTGCTTCAAGCTCACTGCCCTCACAGGTAAGACGCGAGGTGTCACAGGATCTCCACATGGCTCAGTCTGTTCGGCGTTTCTCATTGGTGGATTTATTCTCGCCGCAGAGTTGTTGCCCTGGCCTGGTGACACACAGAGTGTTTTGGCCGCCCTAATCGTGGCTCGAGCTTGGAACCCAGTCGCGTGTGACGCGGGCCGTGAGATCGATATTACGCTGCCGGGAGTGAGAGAGGTATGCCTTTGCTCTGCTCGTGTTCTGCTTACCACTGTTGTGCGGCTCGGCGTGTTGGGCACTGTCTCAGAGGTCATTGGCTTGACCGCCTTCGGCTCAGAGAACTTCAAGGTCGTCGATGCCATCTTCACCATCATGCTCGGTGTCTCTCTCTCTCTGGGTCTCGTCTGGGCTCTCATCTTCGAGCCTGTCTCCCACCGCTTTGACGTCAAGTCGACTCAGTCGGCTATGAGAAACGAGTACTACAAGTCCCGCAACGCCATGGCGTACTACGGACCTGCTGTCGTGAACGCCGACGGTGAAGTCGACATCGCCGCAGCCGCCGAGCAAGCCCAGGCCTGCCTTGCTTGCAGAGGCTAGAACAGTGCTCACGAATTCGCGTAGAGAAGTGAGGAATGAAAGGGGAGAACGCCGGGACAGGAGAATCGTGGTTGCGTGCGCAGGGATGATGGAGCCGCGTAGGCGCGCAAAGTGAGAGAGACATGCTTGGAATGCCTCTTTCGTCGAGGAAACCGAGGGATAGTCGACGAACACCCCCTTTAACGCAGAGGCGGAAGCGAATTCGTGATTATCGAGAGTTAGGAACTTGTGTGTGTATCCGAGCGTACTGGTGTCTACGCCTCGGCGTCTGCCTCTCGAGGAAGCGGCCGCCGACAGATCGCCAGCTGCCAATCGTGTTTCCCTGTCATGCGTCTCTCGTCTGCTTCCGGGAACTTCACCTGCGGGGGGATTGCCCTCAGGAACATGATTTTCTGGTTTTTTCCTTTCGTTTTTTTCGTGGGAGTTCACTTCAAGTTGATCAGAAACTGATTGGCGAAACGATTGAACACGCACTCTAAACTCGATATTCGCCCCTGGTTTCCCGTCGCCACGTTTTCCGGGAGGCTGTAGAGATATGAGCGAGACTTACCAGAAGACACTGTTGCATCTTTTCAGCTGAGAAAAAAGAATCTGCGACACGCTTCCGGTAGCGCGCTCGTGCTGCCTCAAGGACGGCTCCGCTTGCGCAGGCCAAAATCGCGCTGACGATCTACACAGAATCCTTCACGAGTAAATATGCTCGTCCCTTTATCCTATACATGCACGGAGAGTTATCGCAACCAATCTCGATTCTTCTGCACATAGCAGGGTGGCAGACTGGAGAACACGAAATCTGTTTTCTGGAAGAAACTGTGGACGGCTGCACTCGAGTACTTGCGCCGGCGGGGAAGCGTAGCGCCCGCGGCTTGATGGCACGTTCTGTCTAGTTACCGCAGCTAAATCATCCACGCTTCACAACACGCTCATCACTTCAACCCTCAGTGCCTTTTCACTCTCGCTACACAAAACTGCGCCTGGAAAAGTGTGTCGGTCAGTGGCTTCGCGTATAGGTCGCGAGCGGAGCTGCGCCTGTTGAGTGTAGCGCCATATTGTCATGACGCAGGGTGCAGCTGAACAAAGAGCGGGACATTTAAGTTCTAGAGTCTATAGAATTGTCTTTCT
This sequence comes from Besnoitia besnoiti, assembly GCF_002563875.1. Taxonomy (NCBI): domain Eukaryota; phylum Apicomplexa; class Conoidasida; order Eucoccidiorida; family Sarcocystidae; genus Besnoitia; species Besnoitia besnoiti. The sequence goes on along the minus strand of NC_042361.1, from coordinate 1,796,522 downwards.
GGCGGAACCTTCGTAAGCGTGTGCGTATCTATATATAGATGTATGCTGAAATGAGCAAACTGTAGATTCCTCTGTGGTTCATAACCGTGCTACGTCGTGCCACGTTTCGCGACTTCTTTGCATCAGGAAGAGGTGCACCCTCGGATTCAGGCGCAGCAATACATTCTAGCGTACCCCGTTCACATGAAGATTCTCTACCACGGCTACGTACCAGCCATTCATACGACGCTGCTACGTTGAAGTAGGCGGGTGCGAAAACTACTCAAAGGCGCCTATCACACCGAGGGCATCTTGCGCACCGCGACGCAGCAGCAGACAGGGGATGAGTACCTCTGCATTCAAACACAATGCTAATAGCAAACTTGCCGCAGTGATGTAGCCAAGCATGCATACATACACATCGATATATATGTTCACGTGTGATTCGGCGGCCTATACCTGTTGAGGGCACACTGATGAAGAGGGCTCCGTGCAGCTGCGATTGGCGAAATAGAAAAAGGTGGAGTCGAGCGACTGCTTCCTTCGGTCCTGCCTCGTTTGTGCGCCCACATTCTGCACTCGTATGTAGAACACGAGACGAGATGTTTGTATGTGCGTTTTCTACTGACCTCTTGGGGTCCGTTGCTGCAGACTACGGCGTGTGAAAGGCTAACTCAAGGAAAATAATGCTCGAATGCATTTTTGTGTACTCCATCCGATCCACGACAACTGCGTCTTGATGAAACATGAGGGCTGTGTCACTTCCATCGACCTGCAGAAGATACCCGATGGCACCTCGTTCTTCTCGATTTCCGTTTCATTTTTCCTGCATTTGTGATCGGAGGAGCTAGAATGGGTTTTGCTTTCACGTGGCGTTTGGCACTTCAGCATCGCCGTCCACTTGCATGCCAAAGGGACAAGCCGTGGTCCCGCTACGCCTGACGCGAGAAAACACAGACGACAGCTCCGCGTGAACTGGGCCGCCCCTACATACAATCCCTACTAAAAGCGTCAATTGTGGCAATCCGTAATCTGCTCTGAGGTCTCTGTTTTCTTTTCACACTGGAGCGAGACTTAGGCAATGCCGGTTTGCAGTCTCAGGAGCCCGCTCACCCGCAGCTGCGGCGTGAATGCTTGTGTTCATTCTCTCTTCGCCTTGCCCTCTGAGGCGCGTGGGTTCAGGTCGGCTGCTCCATACGCCTCGGAAGCTCGTTCGCCAACGCCAAATGTGAACACATCGCAGGGAAACCCGTTCATGCACGCCTCCTTGCGAGCTGTATCTACGCAGACATGTATACAGGTATGCACTCACACCTAGACAAGCAGCTGCATATGACCCGCTTGACGGCAAGTCTCGCGACTCACACAGACATGTTCCCGTGTCCGTTCACGGCTTGACAAACGAGCGATTAGCGCGAGCTTGAGCGTGAACCGCGTCGAAAACACACGCCTCTGTACCAACAACACCCGCCCCGGACTCCAGCTCTTCGATGCATACGCACACATGCATTTTTTACATCCTTAAATAAGTAAATCTGCACGCATACATGTGCACTGTGCGCGACCGTCTCGGCGGAGTCCAACGACGATCAAGGGACATCAAAATCGCTTCCGAGAGAAACAACGCATGAAACAGCCCGCCGCCCTCCTTGTGTCCGTCTCCTCTCTCGAGCTTCTTCTTGAACAAACACTACCGACCGATCTGACGCGTATGGGGTCACATGAATCCCGCTCTGGCGCCGGCGAGGGCCTCGTCGCTCTGAGCACCCTGCGTCTCCTCCTCGAAAAAACTACAGAGAAGCTGCGCCTGCGCCATATCGACAGGCTGCTCCTCCCCTCACGTGTGAGAGCTGTCTCCTCCGCTCCCGACTTCACAAGTTTTCTTTTGCGCGGCCGGTCAGGCGCGCCGTGCGATGCCTCCCCGCTCTTCCGCCTTGTCTGCTTCTCCGCCTCAGCAGCTTCCAGCCGTCGCTCCTCCCGAGAACCTGTTTGGAAGCGTGTCGACCGGAAGCTGCGCGAGGTCCTCTGCAGCTTCTCTTCAGCTCTTCTTCGTGTCTCACGCTCTCACAGGGCGCCCAGGACGACGCGACCCCCCCTTCCCCTCCCTGCTGTCCCCGTCCCCCCCGTTTTCGCGTCCGTTTTTCGATTCTGCATTTCACTTTCTCCTCCCTGCCACCCGACTCTGCTGGCGTCGCGGCTGCTGCCGGCCCCCTATTCGAGGCGCGCTAGGATTCCTCGTAGGCCGCAGCCATCCAGCCCGCACGGCGCACGAACTGCCCGCGGAGCCGCGTGCGAATGTCTTTGAAGCTCTCGCCCTCGACCGCGCCCTGCGACCGCGCGCGCCTCCAGAGAGAGACGGCCTTGGCTCGCGCCCACTCGTTCTGAACCTGTAGGAGGCGCTCGACTTCTCCCAGCCTGCGCTTCTCCGTGCGTCTCTTTCCGAAGGCGGCGAACCCGCCCCCTCGCCCATCGCTTGCGACCCCCTCGCCACCCGCCGCGTCGCCACCCGCCGCGTCGCCACCCGCCGCGTCGCCGCCAGCCGCGTCGCCGCGCCCTGCTCCGCGCATCCTCCGTCTCCTCCACAGGCCGCTGCTCAACGACGCCCCCACGTCCTCTACAAACAGCAGCAGCAGCGAGGGCGGCACGCGTTCCCAGCCGGCCCGCCGCGCCAGACTCCGAATATACGGCGCGCAGTACCGGAAGTTCGAAGACGGCCGCGACGGCGGAGCTGCAGCGGCGTCCAGAGACAAAGTAGAGGAAGCAGTCGAGGCTGGTGAGGCAGGCGAAGAAACTGAGGAAACAGGGAGGTCCGAAGAAGATTTAGACGCCGCACAGGCAGGCTGCAGCGGCCCGGAGTAAAATTCCGCCACTGGCGCCCCGGAGGGACTCGCGCGGGGCTTGCCGCCGCCCTCCGGCGGAGCCGCTGGCGGTTTTGAGGGCTTCTCGTCGGCGTCCGCTGCGCCACAGGGCGGCGCAGAGGACGTCGCACCCGGATTTAAACGCGCAGAGCGACGCGGGTGCCCGCGAGAGACTGACGACGACTCGCCAGACCGAGCCGAGGGCGAGGGCGAGGCGGCAGAAGCAGGCGGTGAAGCCGGGCCTCGCGCGGATGCCGCAGCGAGCGAAGAGGACGACGACGCAGAAGAGGAGGACCCAGAAGAAGAGGACGACGAGGCGGAAGACGAACATGCAGCGAGTACACGGCACTGGCGCAGCGGTCGGCGGCTCGCGACAGAGTCCTGAGCATCCGCCGCGCTCCCACGTCTCTCGACTGCTGCGTCTCCGCACTTGTCAGCTTGGGCGTCTGACAAGCGCCGTGCGCGTGGCTTTTCCCGGCCTTCCTTCGCGTTGCCTCCACTGGAGCCTCCACTCGGCTTGACTGCTTCCTTCTCTCCTTCTCGCTTGACGCCTTCCGTTGCACTCTGCGACGTAACCCCCTTCATCGCTTCCCTCTGCTGGCCTTGGCGGCCTCCTGCGGCGCTGCTCCACAGCAGCCGGTAGCTGGGAAGGGCGGAGAAGAGCGGACTCGGTTTCGTCTTCGCGAGCACCGCCTGTCCCTGCTTCCACAGCGCAAGGTTTTCCTTCCGCGCGCGCTCGACTCTGCTCTCTGTCTCCTCTTGCGCGCGGGCGCTGGCCCCCTCGGACTCGTCTCCCTCGCTGCCCAGGCGCCCCGCGGTCTGTGCCCTCTGCTTCTTGCCTCCCCCTCCTCCTCCATCGTCTCGCTCCTCTACTTCGCGCTTCCGCTTGCCTTCTCGCGCTTCATGAACCGCCTCTGCGCCCGTGACCTTGCTGAACTCCCCACTCGGCGGCGGAGTCGCTGGCGCGCTGCCGCTCTCAGACGGCCTTGCGTGTCTCTTGCCGTCGCCTTCCGCTGAAGCCGTGCGCACCTGCTCGTCGCCCTGTGTCCGCGCCTCGTCGGGTGCGCCGGCTGGGCTGTTTCGCGCTACCAACTCCGCGAGTCTCCTGCTCGAGCCGTCCTGTTCATGTACGCGTGCTGAGAAGGCCGCGCTGAGACTCCGGCGGACGTATCCGCGCTTGACGCGCTGCTGCGGAGGCTGCTGCCGCTTCTTGAGCGAAGTGAGGAAACCTAGAAAACTCGAGGGGGACCCCAGAGGCGAGGGCGCGCGAGACGGCGAGGCCAGGGGAGGCGAAAGCAAAGGCGAGTCACACGGGGGGAAAGGAGGCGATGCGACGCGCCTCAGCTGCTGCGCAGGGAGATCTGGACGCAGCGCATCGAGGGGCGACAGCGGCGGACGCGCAATGTGTCCCTGCGCGTCTCGCCCTCTATCGTCGTGACTAGCTTTCTTGCTACGCTTCGGAACGCCTGGGCAGGTCGTGGGCACCCGCGGAAACGGATGACGGGGCACAGGCAACGGCGACGCAGAAGACGAGGAAGAAGAGGACAGAGAGGAGAGCGTCGCACCCATTTCCGCTCGACCTCGGTGTTTTCCTTTGAGTGTTTCGGGTCGTTCGAGCTTGGGTTTTCTCCCGGGTTTCTTCCTTCCGCACCGCCTTGTTTTTCCGCTTTTTTCCGCGGCCGTGGCGAGGCCCGAGCGAGCCGCGCCCTTCTTGAGGTCGCGCTTCCTTCTCCGCAGCGCGATGACTTTCTCCCTCGCGCCTTTGTGTTTTCTGCCTCGCTTTTTCAGCGCCGCCAGCGCAGACGAGAAAGCCTGTTGCACGCCCACGACCGCCTCCGCCCCGGAAGAAGCCGCGGGCTGCCGCGGCTTCTTGCCTTTCTTTCCGGCTGGCGCACGCAAGGCGCTGGGTGAAGCTTTGACGCCCTTCTTCAGCTTTTTTTCGCCTCGATCTCGCTTCCGCTGTGCCATTATATCTCGCGTCTTCGCCTTATCCCTGGTCAAGCGCTGAGACGATGCCTCACGGCTGCGCGACCCGGCGCCGGCGCAAGCTGACCGCGACGCACCGGCGGAAGACGCTTTCTCAGCCGCAGCAGACCTCCCCTGTCTCCGCTTCTTCACGCTCTTTGTCGGGCGCTTCTTCGCCTCCAGTTTGTGGCCTCCGTCGCACTCTCTCGAATCTTCCTCCGTCTGTCTTCGTTTCCCCTTTCTCTTCATCGCCTTCTGGTGTTGCCCGTTCGCAGGAGTCGCCTTCACTTCCCCCCTAGCCAATGCAGTCATGTCAACGACGCGATGAAGCAGAGCGGCCGGGCGACCTGACGGAGCTCGTCAGCTCATCTTCTCCTCTTTGACGCGCAAAACGAAGGCAGAGAAACACCTCGCATCCCGCGAACAGAAGGCGAGGCCAGCGGACGACGCACTCCACGTTTCGGGGATTCACAATCCGCATGCGCGCAAGCCTGCGAGGCACTTCAGCCCGACTTCCGCGCCGACAGAATCTCCCCTAACTCGCGCTTCCAGCTCGCCGTCTGCAACCTATCTACCGCACTTATGTGCCGCTCCGCTCTAGAAGATTCAACTGGCGCTTTCTTCTTCTACTCCGCACTCGTGGGAACCGCAGGCCTCGACAGCTCGACCTCGAGGGCGGAAGACAGAGACTGGAGGCCGCCGCCGGAGAGGAGCTCTGTTCCTACGCCCTTGAGACGAAAAGCGGAGGCTACCAGCGGGACGAGGAAAAGGAATGGCGAAGGAAAGATCGCGATGCACCACAAACCGCAGGCACCGCTCTATATGCACGTGGGCACATGCATCACAGCGTAGCACAAAACAGTGGCAGACATATGCGTTTGCGGCTTGTTGATCTGTATTTCCGGAACCCTGGCGTTCGCCTGCGCACCCGCGTCAAGCAGAGGCCGCAAGACGCCCTGAAGTGGAAGCTACACTCCTCAAAAACTTCTGTGCCTTCCCCGAACGCGGCGCGAAGAGAGAAGGCCTCGGTGGCGCGCGCCGTTAGCCAGGGAAGCACTCAAAAAGCCGAATCCGCGGCGGGCTCCAGGTCGAGCGCGTGTATATCTCTGGAAGAAGAACGAAAAGGAACAAAAACCTGCGCGCCTGGGTGAGAAGGATCGCCTTACCGCCGCGTCAGTCGCCTGTCCTGCGCCGTCACTGGGCAGAGGGAACGGCAGAAAAAAATCAGGTACTCCAAACGAAAAAAGAAGCGCCGCAGACGACAGCGTCGACGCGAAAAAAGACAGAACTACAGAAGCAAAAGAAGCCGGTCGAGTGTGGCTGCGGTTTTCGTCCGAAGAAGGTCTCTTTTTCTGCAGCACGCGGCCACGCCTTGCGAGCCTGTGCGCTACCGAGGAAAAATGCGAAAACCAGAAAGAGACGAGAAGGCCAGAACTTCACCAAACAGTCGGTGACAAGAGAAGGAAGACAAACCAGCTACAAAAGGGGGAAATAAACCGCGTTTGTTTACGGAATCTGCCCAAGGACAGGCAACCCGAGTCAGTCTACCGGAAAATGCGATCGGCGTATGTGTCGGCTTATATTCGAAGCTGCGCCTTTTCACCTGACGCGTGGATGACCCCTGACGAGCCTGATGAAGGGACTCAAGTCGCGAGTGAGCCCGTCTTTCTTTCCAGAGAAAAGGCGTTCCGTTCTTGCGAATCATGCTAAGCCTCTCTGCAGATAGTCTGCCTTTCGCAGGTCTCATTGTGAAGACAGGGGGAAGAAACGAAGACCGACGGGAGACTGCGCGAAGACCCTGGCCTCCAGGCGACCCCCTCGTTTGACAGAAGTGAGAAAAGAAGGCGAGAGCCGAGGGGGAGCTCGGGCACACATGCGCCGCACAGCGCCTACCCCGAGCATCTCTCCTGTCTCTTAAATCGCCCTCGGTTGTCGCCTTTCGGCTTTTGTTCACACGCAGTTTCCGCCGACTCTCTGTTTCCACTCCACCCCCCCTGCCGCTTTCTGACCTCGTTGAGCAGCTGTTTGTTCTTTATTCTCCTCGCGCCGAGGCATCGTCCGCAACGCGGATCTTTGCCGCCCAGCCGTCTCTTCTCTGCGTGCTATCTCGGGTTCCTTCCGCCTCCTCCTCTCTCATCTCTTCTCCTGAGGCGACTGCAGCGTCGGCTGATGGAGAGGGAGCTTCGGTCGGGTCCTCGGTGTGTGTATTTCGGCTTGCCTGCGATCCTCCACGTCTTGTGCAGTCTTCCCCTCCTCCTGCTGCTCGCATTCTCGCTCGCCGGAGAAGGCGCGCTTCTCGCCGCAGCCCCTCCGTCAGGAACCGCCTCCAGCAGCGTCTCCGCGGCCTGCCGTCTCTCATTCTTTGCATCGCGTAGACTCGCGCCCGACCGCGCAAAGGTCTTCTCGGCCTTCAGCTCTGCGCTGAACCGACAGCACAGGGCTCGGATGCTCGGATTTCGCGCGCCTTCCGCACTGCATTCACTCTCGCCACGCCGCGTGCGGACCCAAGCCCGGCTTTCTTCAGGCGCTGCGTCCCACGACCTCCAGCGGCGCCTTTCTGCAGCCTCCGTCTCCCACCTCCGACTGACTCGCTCTCTTGCCGCGTCTAGCTTCTCGACTCGAGGCGCTTTTTTCCCGTCCTTCTCCTGTTTTTCGTCGTGGCCTTCGCGAGCCAAAATGCCGGCTGAGGACGCGAAGAGAGAAGAAGGCGCTGCGCCTGAGGTGGCTGGATCCGACGGCGCCGCCGGAGCTGAGGGCGCGCTGTCCAAGAAGGCCCAGAAGAAAGCGGAAAAAGGAGCTGCGAAGGAAGCCGCCAAGGCAGCGAAGCGCGAGGCTGTCGGTAAGGAAAACTGAGCAGCCCGCCGCACTAGGCGTACCCTGTGCCGCAGATGCGCGCCCTGCGGCTCGCCTGCCCCGCCGTCGCGAGAGAAGGACCAGCGCATGCAATATTGTGTACTCACGGAAGTACTGTCAAGCCTCTTCTTCAAATCTCAGTGCCGCGGCCGCAAATAAGGAAGCTGAGAGAGGCGCGGCCTGAGGCGGCGCTCGCGAAGAACTGCCGGCCTCTCGGGGCGCGCGAAAATGGTTTTTAGGGCTTCCTGTCCTTCTCCGTCGGTTCGAGAGGGCGGGGGCGCGCATGTAGAGGCGTCTCAGCACGCCACAGTGTGTGTGCGGTCGCAGTCGGGCTGTCGCCGCTGTGGCAGATCTCAACGGCAGGCGGAGAAGGGCCTGTGCGTGTTGCTTCTCTTTGCATTCAGAGGCGGAGCAGCGTGCGGCGCAGGCTGTGCTGAACAAGAAGGTGGAGAACGTTGAGGAAGATGTTTTCGGTTACTTGCCGGTCATCGACTCCAGCTTCAAGACCTCCCGCGTCTGGATCCCCATCTCCGAGCTTCACAACCACGTCGGGGAGACTGTGTGGCTTCGCGCCCGCATTCAGGAGTCCCGCGGCAAAGGTAGGGCTGTTTTTCTCGACGGCCTCCCCTCACTTCTTGGTTTATTCACGAATCGATCACGCACGTCTTCCGTGTGTGCAGAGCCAACTAAAAGCACACGTGGCTACTGATCACTGCCTGTCTCCTCGCATTTCTGTATGTTTGTATCTCGGTGTTTGCAATGCGTGCAACTACATCTTTGCTTCTGCACCGGCGTGCCAACTGCCTACCGTTTTCTGCCTTTGCCTATCCTCGGGAGCACGTAGACCGCTGATGTCTTCCTGTGTTTCGTTCACCCTTGTATCGCCCTCGCGCTTCTTCCTTTCGTCCTCTCTCCTCGCGTCCTTCGGCGCGCCTCACGTCGACCTCGCGTCTTCTCTCCCCGCTTCCTCGGTAGTTCTCGTTCCATATCTCCATTGACGCCGATGGCCTCTCTTCTATCTCGAAACGCGTATTCACATGCATATATGTATGTACGTATGTATCTAATTGTATGTATGCATGTGATTGTATGTTTGTAATAGTACGTATGTAATTGTATGTATGTTTGTGGTTGCATTAGTGTGCATAAACATGCGTATATGTGTGCGGAGAGGTCTACGTCTGTGCGTTCTTTCCTGCGTGTCGTGTAGGAAGCGTCGCGTTTTTGATGCTGCGCGAGGGGCGGCAGACCGTGCAAGCTGTGCTGGACGCGAAACGAGGCAACACGAAGGACATGATCAAATGGACGACGAGCGTGCCGCTGGAGTCCATCGTGGACATTCAGGGCGAAGTCGTCAAGCCGGAAGTCGAGATCCAGTCGACTACGCAGAAAACTGTCGAGCTCCTCACCAAGAAGCTCTTCTGCGTCAGCAAAGCCGCCCAGGAACTCCCCTTCCAACTCCGAGACGCCATGCGCCCCGAAGATGGCACAGAGGGAGTGAGTCAAGAGACGCGAGCGCGAGAGAGCGAGATATAAATAGATAGAGATAGACAGATAGAGATAGACAGATAGAGATAGATAGAGATGGATAAACAGGTAGGTAGATAGAGATAGACACGGATCGACAGATATATATATATATATATACGTAGATAGATAGAGATACGCATGTAGATAGACAGATAGAGAGATATAAAGAGATGAAAAACACAAGGGATGGAAGTTTAGGAAAAGGATATAATACGGCAGACAAAGGTGTCGTCGCCCGAGACTCGAACAGGCGTGTGATTCTGCAAAAGCTATGCTTCAGCGCGACGCCTGCGAGACGCTGCGGCTTTAGCCATGCGTGTACACTTGCATGCGTGCAAAATTATGACATGCACGGATATGCTTCTCCTTTCTAAATGTGTCAAGAGCTCTGCCGGAGCGCCACGCGGGTGCCTGCAGGCCGCGCGAGACAGCTTCTCGCATTTCCTCCCGCCTATGCGCCGCGCGGCGTGCGCGGACCTCCCAGCAGGGTTTCGTGGCGCGAAGATCGATGGCGCGCGACTAATAAATCGAGTCACGTCGCTCCTCTGGCGGCGGTGTCAAGACGCTTCAAGTTGTGCGCCTGCGGTTTCGATTTTTTACTTTTTTCCAGGGCATTCGCGTGAACCTTGACACGCGTCTGGACAATCGTATCTTGGATCTGCGCACACCGGTGAACCAGGCGATCTTCCGCATCCAGTCGCAGACCGTGCAGCTATTCCGCGAGTTCCTGATCTCCAACAGATTCGTCGAGATCCACTCGCCCAAACTGATTGGGGGTGCCAGCGAGGGCGGAGCCTCTTGCTTCACGCTCAAGTACTTCAATCGCGACGCGTGCCTCGCGCAGTCTCCTCAGCTCTACAAGCAAATGGCCATGGCCGCTGACTTCGAGCGAGTCTTTGAAATCGGTGAGAACTCTGCTTGCGGGTCTTGGGGCCTTCGCTGCACGCCAGCGGGTGGCGCTTCGTCCACTGGGCCTGCGCCTGCGTGCGCGTGCCCGTCGGCGGCGCCCTTCTCGCCTTCCCACCTTCTCGCCTTCCCACTTTCTCGCCTTCCCACCTTCTCGCCTTCCCACCTTCTCGCCTTCCCACCTTCTCGCCTTCCCACCTTCTCGCGTGTTTTCGCGGTCATTCTCAAGGCAGCTGTTGCTGCGTTTCCGGCGCCTCTGCACTCCCGCAGGGTGGCTATCGGCGCTTCTTTGTGGCTTCCGGGGACACTCGGCTGCTTGACTTGACTCGTGTTTCGCTTCGGCGTGCGGCTGCAGGCCCGGTCTTCCGCGCGGAGAACAGCAACACGCATCGCCACATGTGCGAGTTCACCGGCCTCGATTTGGAAATGACGTTCAAGGAGCACTACTCGGAGGTTTTGGATCTGCTAGACGATCTCTTCAAATTCATCTTCAAGGGACTCTCTGAACGATGCAAACGTGTAGGCCTGCCGCGAATCCTCATTTCTGCTTTGCGCATGCGACGCGTACCCAGAGAGTGGGCTGACATACACGTACATCTATATATATACATACGTGTAGGTATATACATCTATACGTGTATATATGGTTGAATGTGTCTGAACTGGGCCGCCGCAAGCGAGGAAGCGTTGCGATGCCTTGCATTCGTTTTTGGCAACTTCGTGAGATCCAGAGGCGCGCAACCGTGGATTCGCCTGGGAGCTGCGTTCACCTGCATCTTTGTTTGTGTGGCGTGTCGCCTGTGGACGCACGAGGGAGACGGTCTGCTTCTTGCGAGCCGCCCCGAGGCCTTCCGGTCGAGGCCACCGCCGTTAGGGGCGGCGTTTGCGTGCGCTGAAGGCTGAGGGTGCCGTGTGCGCCTTGAAAGAGCTGGGTTCTCGACGCCTGCACGTGTGCCTCTCGGGGTTGCGGGAGAGAAAGCACTTCACCCGAGAAGTGGATAGGATCAACACGACGTGGGAGGAATAATACTGATTGTGGTAGACTGACAGGCCGTCGTCCTTCTGTTGCTGTCCTATTTTCGCAGGAAATCGACATGTTCCACCAGCAGTATCCGGCCGAGCCGTTCACGTGGATCGAGGAGACGCCGCGGCTGCCCTTCGCGGAGGGCGTGCAGATGCTGCGCGACGCAGGCTGCCCAAACATTCCCGACGACATCTCCGAGTTCGACTTGAGCACGGAGCAAGAGAAAATGCTAGGCAGACTCGTCAAGGAAAAATACAAAACCGACTTCTACATGCTCATTCAGTACCCGCTCAAAGTGCGCCCGTTCTACACCATGCCCGACCCCACGAACAAGGTACGAACGTCCTGCACTCCGCGTCCGCCGCGCGAACACGCTAGAGGATGGAGAGACACCCACGCACCTACATATATATATGTATACCTGTACACGCATAGCCCTGCGCATTTGCGGACGTACCCCTGCGTGCCTCAGGGTGCGACTTGAATGTGTGTATATGTGTCATGCGTCTGCAAATGTGTGCATGGATGCAAACGTCCATACATGTCATCGATATCGCCGTGGTGAAGTGTGGCGCTACGTCTGTATGCATGCACTGCCTGTGCTCTCTCCTCGTTCAAGAAGAGATGAAAGTATATCACTTAGCCACGCATATCATGTCGCCGCCTTTCTCTGTGCGTCCTCGTGCTGACGCATGTCCCGTTTCTCGGCGCTCTCCTGGGTTCCGCAGACCTTCTCGAACTCGTACGACTTCTTCATGCGCAACGAGGAAATCATCAGCGGCGCGCAGCGCGTCCACGACCCAGAACTTCTCACGCAACGCTGCATCGAATGCGGAGTGCCTCCCAACTCGATCCAGACGTACATCGACTCCTTCCGCCTCGGCACGGCGCCCCACGGCGGTGCTGGAATCGGACTTGAGCGCGTTGTCATGCTTTTCTTGGGTAGGCCGGCGGCCGAAAGAGCGCAGGTCAAGAGAGACTAGTGTGAAAGCGATTCCGCGTGTGCATGTATATGAGCACCCATGCGTAGGCGGACGACTTCGGAGCCACGCATCCATAGCTGTCTGAGCTCGCGCAGCATGATACATCCTAATCTCTAATAAGAAGCTGCAGGCATTGCTGCGCCTCGCGCGCGGAAAAGGCCGCGTGCGTAACGGCACAACGCACGCGCGTGTGTGACTGTGGGCATGCGAGTTCATACCGTTGGGTGCCGGCGGAGAAGCTCGTTTGCGCACGCTGATGCATCAGTTTGAGTCCAGATGCGCTAGGACACGGATGTGCAGGTCGTTGCAGTGGCGGTTTCTCTGTGTGTTTTGCCTTCGTTTCTCCAGGCGCTAAAAACATTCGTCAAGTTTCCTTGTTCCCGCGCGACCCCAAGCGCTTGACGCCGTAAACGGGCGCCGCGCGCAGCGAGAACGCAGGACGAAGCAACAGCGGAGAGGATGGCCTATCTACGATGCTGATCCTCGCCCTTCTGCACTTTACCGGGCACGGACGTCGTCGTCGTCAGCGCGTGAAAAACTTTCGAATGCAGAGCTCAGGCTTGGGCGCATGCCTGCTCAGAACGCTCAACGTAGAGCATACATGTGTGCTCGCTGCAGCCGCGTAAGCTTATATGTTGGGTCTGTAGGGTATGAACGTGCGTGCACGCCTGTCCCTACGCGTTGCTTTGCGGCTGTTCGCAGCTCGTCTGGAGAAAGGCGAGAAAACCTCCAGTGACCCTTTGTTTTGTTGCCGTCACCTGTATTGTTACACACTTCCTCACTGGCTGAAGCGAGAGGAGGACGCCGAGAAAGAAAAGACAGCGGAAACATAGCGACGAATTTACAGTGTGCGCGGGTCACCTCGGCACACGCGCATATGCAACCAGCATAAGACAGAACTGGGCCTGTTGCGGGAGGATGGCGTGGAGGCGCAGCCGCACACAGAGGCGCACTCCGGAGCTCTGCTAGGAGGCGGTGCTGGCGCTTCGTGTGCATTTTCGGTGCGCGCCGTACAAGCAGTGAAACGTTTCTCGAATACAAGTTGGAACATGCAACAGGCAGGCGCCATGCTGAAGCTGTGCCCACTGAACGTATCTGCGGCGCGGACGCGAAGTGAAGATTTCGCAGCGGAGGCGACGCTGCCCCCCCGGCCCAGCGACCGAGTTACAAAGGCGGCCTCAGAACCCGCAGCAGGCGCGAGGTGTTGCGAGACTGTCTAAAATACCAGGGATCAAGGGGGGGAGAGGCGCCTGCAGCCTGACGAGTATCAGCATCACACCGCTAGCAGCACCCGTCTTCCCTCCTGGTTGCGCGGCGTCATAAGTCTCTCGGCACAGCATATAGCCACTGCATCTGGTTTGTTTCTGGCCGTAGAAAGGCGTGTCTCTCCCGAGTCAAACTGGTATCTGGGGCTCCAGGACGGTGTCTCCTGTACATGTCCTCCACGACTTTGGAGCGCTTGTCGTTAGATTCGCTGCCTCTTCATGCGATCGATTTGACGCATGACGCCGCGCCTCGCCCTAGTGTGCGCCGCGCGATCCCCTGATTGTCTGGCGAGAAACGGTTCCTCCCAAACAACAAAGTCACTCACTGCTCTTAGCGACGGAGTCCTCGCGTAAAGCACAACCCTTTCATCTGCGGCACACGTGCCTGCCGTCACAGGTGCGCCATCTCGCCTCTTTCCCTTCTTCCGTAGCTCTCTGCAAGCACCACAGCTTGCATTGAGGCGAAGAATGGTTCCCACACTCGACTGACCGCGCAATTACTCAGTCTGTTCGTTCGTTGCCGTCTCGCCTTCACTCTGTCTCCTTTCTCGTCCACCCTGGCTATCTGCGGTAGCGGCTCGGCAGTGGTGAGTTCGTTTCTTTCACTTACCGGATGGAAACGTTACCCATAGCAGAGCAGTTGAGCACTACACCGTCGAGTTTACTTCAACAGAGGCTCCCTCCTCCGCGCAGAATGTGAGGTCCGCTTGTGTTCGACGCTGGGCCTTCATTGAGACAGACACCTGGGTCGTGTAACGGTAAACCCTGTCGTCATCTCCGCATGCTACGCCAGGCACGAGGCCCGTGAGGGGAGCAGCCTCGACAGCACTGACAACCCTTATCCTCTCAGCACGTGACAACGCGAAGCAGTCTCTAGACGCGCCGTGGACTGCGACGTCGTTGTCTCGGCGCTCACTCGCGCCACACGGGCACACGGCTGGGAGGCCCTTACTCAGCCGCGAGATGTCCGTGTCATCCTTAGAGCGGTGCATTTCGGTAGGCTTCAAGACAGGACAACGAGCGCCAGAGGCACATAACGCATCCGCTGAGGAAGAGCAACGCAGTGCTGCACAGGGGAAAGCGCCCGGCGCGACTGCAGCGCGTTTAGGGTAACACTAGAGTTTCTGGCAGCATAGACACTCAACGAGCAACCCCGATTTTTTCCATACGCTCTACAGGCTACAGCGTAAGCTAAGGATGCCTCCTCACTGGAACGACGCCTTCCGTCATCCGGTTTCAACGCGCAAGAGGCTCCCACGAGCGCGTGGGTTGGGTGCCTCACGGCACACTGAGTTGTACGATGGCGTGGGGAGGCTCCCCCGAGGGCAGCCAGCCAGCTTTATGAGGTATTTTTTCTCGCCTGATATGCTGCTCTGCGTTCGGTAGACACAGCTCTTTATTCGCAAGTCAAATCCTCCAACCCTCTTCCCCTCGAGTTTCTCGCTCCCTACAGCCCCCCGGTGAAAGGGCACGAGGCAAAGAGACTGCGCGATCTCGGGAAATGCGACGAACTCTTGTGTTACACTCCGCTCCATCGGAAGACATTTATATCATCATATATATACGTATTCACGTGGGAAAAGAGTGATGTTAGAAAATAGGCGAATGCAAACTGCACAGCTAGGCTCCGCGACGCGGGAGGCGAACCCTTCGCCGCGCCGCTTTTCAACCCCGACGAGGTGACTCCACAGCCGGTCGCAGGGCGTCGATACGCTGATTCACCTCCCAGATCTGCAAGGCTGGGGTATGTCTATATCTACCTAATACAAGCGACGGGAGAGACATGTAGCCGAGACACCTGTGGACAGGCCCGCTCTTCTGGCCGCTGCATACATACGGCTCCGCGGAACCGTTGACTAAATAGCTACCTCTCCGGGATAGAAAGGCACATATCGTTCTCGGGGGATGGAAGTAGCTGCTCCAGGGAGTGAAAACCATCCCTTTCGCGTGCCGAAGAAAAACGGCCGCGTCGCTGTTTGCGCTGCGTGTATAGGCCGGCGAGCCGCCAGAGGAGAGAGGGGGCTGAGTTCGCGCGCTCCGCTCCGAGGCCACGAGTTAAAAGTTCAGCTTGCGATAAAAGGCGAATTACTTGCGGAAATCGAGCGGCGAAGACAACAAAGTCGAGGGCGTCAAGCTGCGCGGAAAATGGGGGCGGACAGAGTGGGGAGGCGAATGTATCTCGTGAGATCCGTTTACTAGGGCCTCACGCCGCTCCAGCGCACTCTGTCGAGTCTAGCGTAGCACAGCGTGTATAGCGCCGTTGTTGGGCGTAAACGGCTACACGTTTTTTTCCTGACGGGACATTGCAGGGACTCGAATAGATGCGTCTGGAGAGCTCGCGTTTTTCCGCGTTTTTCGGGGATTTTTTCGATTTTTGCCGCTCCCTGCGAAGGCATCGCTGAGTCGAGCAGCAAGGCTGTGGAAAGAAGGCATAGCTAGACCTCATCGTAGATAGGGATGTAAAGGGAGTGATGCGGCAACGCGGAGCTGCTACTGCAGAAGACTCTCGGTACGCGCGCTGGCCTCGCACGCCGCTCTCTCGCTCTCTAGGCCCGAATTTTTTAGTTTCCGTCGCAAAAGCTGGAAGCCCAGGCATGCGGGCGCGCCTCGAAAGATTTTTGTGCTTTTTTGTCGCTCGTGTTTCTCCCGTCTTCTCCCATTCCGCTTCTCCCGAAAGGCCTCGAAGTCTTCTCTTCCGGCCCGTGTAATACAGGTGGCGCGCGGCGCCAAGCCGTCGATCTCTTTGAACCTCACATCTTTCTTTCCGCCGGCTTTTTCCGTTTTTTCGAGCCCCCGCTTCGTCGTTGCTTCGCCGTCTCCAAGCCCTTGGGTTCCGCTCCGAAAAAACGCAGAAGTTCGTTTTATGGCCGCGGGCACATTTCACTGCAGGTTCAACATGTACGCAGAATCACGAGCGCGCGAAAACAGGGGGTTGTCTTCTTCATCCCGAAGTATGTGTCAACCTACAATCCTCCGCGAAAAATCTCTTTTCATATGCATGAACACGAATACATATATACCTGCTAGCCCGCAGCGAGGCTCGTAGCGATATGCGTACGTTCAGCCTGGTGCGGACCGAGCCCTTCTCTCTGTTTTTCGAGATGACTCGCGCGCGAAGCGAACCTCATACAGAGGGAATGCGAAATTTACCGCTGCCGTCAACTCACATTTCTCATTTGCAGCCGCCCGAAATCCAGTTTGACAGGAAACTGACCTTGAATTTGCTGTTTTGTCGCTGTCCTCTCCCCGCTTAGGCCGGCCTCCCGTGCTTCGCGCCATCTGTCTGGAGGGACCTTTTTTACCGTGAAACACAGCCAGGGACCAGAGATTGAGCTGAGTGCGTCGGCGGTCTCCTTCCTGCCGATCCTCTCTCTCCGCATCCGTTTGCTAGCGTGTGCTCTATATGTTGGCTGTTTGACCGTCTTTTTCTCTCTTTTGCGCGCTCCGTTGCCCTTCCTGTCGCTCAGCGCTGGGCTCGTTCCAGGCGCGGCGCTGTGCCGGGAGACGCTCGGCTCTTTTGTTTTGTTCGCGCGTGTTTCCTCGTATTTTAGCGCTCACTCGCACTTCTTCCTCTCTACGTCGTTTCCGCGATTGCAACGTCTTTCCGCGGCAACTCGCCTGCCCGCAGTCGGTCTGAGCTCGGCCGTTCGCCCCGCCGCTCAGCTGCTGCCCTCCTCTCTGCCTCTCTTTCGTCGTCTTTCTTGGAATTCCCTCCCGAGAGAAGGCACGCGGCTGCCGCGGCGCCTCTTTCTTCCGCCCGCCTCTCCACCTGTGCCCTTTTCCTCACGTTCTGTACGAGGAAGCCCGGGTTCCGCCTTACCGCCCTTCCTCCGCTGAACGTGCCTTCGTCCTCCGCCCTTTCTCGCTCTCTGCAGGGCGCCCTGCGTCCTTTCCTCTGGCGATCTTCTTCTGCCTGCGGAGTCCTATTTCTCTCGACTCTTTCTGGGCGCCCAGCGAGGCAGGGGCATGCATACCCTGCGAAGGACGCGCGACACGGGCCTCGACGACTACGGGCGGCTGTGCCACAGGCACCTTGTTCTATCGTCTGTTTCTTGCGCAGACGCCTTTTCTCTATCGTCTTTTTCGATCGGGAGCCCTTCGCTTGCGAGGGGCGACTCGGCGGGCGAGAGAGCGGCGGAGCGAGCCGTGTGGCATGTGGTGTTTCGTCTCGTCTCGCTTCGTGCGGACGCTGCGCTGAAGATGGAGGATTGTTCGCGGGGGTCGGGCGCAACGCAGACAGTCTGTTTCTTGTATCTCCCTCATGGCGGACGCCCTCGGCGTCCGTGGAAGACGCGACTTGGCATTTAGGTCTCCCGTGGCCCCACTCGTTTGGCGGTTTTCTGTCACGTTTCCTCCTCGCTGTGCCCGTCTGATTTCTCTTTCCCGCGCACAGATGCGCGGACGACTTTCCCTTCACGTTTTTTCTTGTCTCTCAGCAGGTGGTGTGGTCTGTGCCCTGTGAGGCTTCGGCTACTCTAGACCGAGTCTTCGTTCCCGGCCTCCCCCCGTCTTCTTCGTTTCCTCTTCATTTCCTCTTCACTTCCCTCTCTTGGCTTTCACTTGGACTTCGCCGTCTCTTGAGGCGCGTAGGACCTGATTTTTTGCTGCTTCTTGGCTTTCTCTCTCTTTCGATTCTTCTGCGCTCCGTGGTGCGCGCGGGACGCGAGCGACTGGTGCTCACTGGCACTGGCGCTGAGTTTTTTGACACTTCGGCGGGCGACGGGATCGTCGTCTGGCATCTAGTCCGCGGGGCTCTCTTCTATTTGTCGTCTCTGCCGTCTGCACACGCTTCGTGGATCGGTGGCAAGCAGGAATGCACTCTGGGCGGCCCGCGTGCCTCGCCCCGCGCTGTCCTTTGCTCGGTCTGAGTCTCGCTCAGTGCGTGGCGCCGGATCTTGCTTCGCATGCGCTCTCGCGTGCAGGGGCTCCCACTGGGAGGCGCCCGCCGCGCGTCGATTGACAGGTGCCTCTGAGGAGACATCTCGCCGTTTTCTTCGCCTTTGTCTGACTCCGCGACTCGCCGCCAGTGATGTGACAGGCGGGGCGTGTCCTGACTTCACCGCCTTTGCCGCTTCGTCTCGCACAGAGCCCGCGACGCCGCCGGTTTTTGCAGGCGGTCGCGAACCAGAGAAAGGGAAACTGACCAGCCAGCGACTCTGCGCACGAGCGAGGGACGACGCGGAGGAAGGAGACAGGGAAGCGCTGCAGCTGCTGCGCGCTGGACGCCTGCCACCGATAGCGACAACTGGCGAGCGAGGATCTCTCGAGTCCGACTTCCCACTCTCTGAGACGCGGCGGACAGACGTCCAGCGAAGAGAGGTGACCGCGAGATGCTGAGAGAGATCGAGAAACGCCGCGGAGGGACCACCGCGTCCCCTGGAGCGCCGGCGTGCCTAGGCGCGCCATGTGCAGTCGCAGGGAATCAGGCTGCGCGCGCGCAGGCTCGGGGAGACGCCTTGAAGCCCCGAGACGGTGGTGCAAGAGGCGGAGAAACAAGCGTAGAAAGCGAGAGCCGGAGCGGGATGCGTGAGCGTAGACCGGAGCGCAGGACGGAGGCTAGCGTCCGTGGAGAGACTATGGCGAGCTCTAAAGGGGTGGTAGGGTTGGAGGTTGGGCATGGGGCGGGGTTCGGCAGGCGCGTCCAGCGATCTCACGGTCTCCCTCCTGCTCCCCTCACCTCTAGCGTGTGGACTTCGTGTCCAGCCTCATCTCAGCGGTGCCCATGCGGGTGTGACGCGCCCGCGCATGCACCGCGCTCCCCTGCGTTGTCTTCCAGCTCGTTTTCTTCCGCTTCTGCTGTCGGCTCGTCTTCGGGCTTCGCTGCTTCCGGCACGTGTCTTGCTTCGTCTGCGTCGGACTGCCCCGCTGAGCCGCCTGCCCAAGACTCTGAGCCTTGTACTGCATCGTCCCGCTCTTCGTCCGCCTCCTCTGCCTCTGCCTCTGCCTCTCCTCGATTTCATTCTTTCCCTTTGTCTTCGTCCTCTGTTTCGTTTGTTCTCCACACGGGCGGACTGTCCGCGCGTGCTGCGCACTTCCAGGAGTGTGCCGTTCATGGCGCTCCTGTCTTCGACGGCAATTCCGCTGCGTTGCTCCGCAGCCGAGACGAGAACGCCTTGCTGTCGCAGTCCCCGCCGCCATCCTCGGCGTCGGCGCCTCCAGGGGCTCCAGCCCGGCCGTCCTCCGCGGGTGAGACAGACCCGGCGACCAGCGTCTCTCAGCCGCCCGCCCCTGGCGGCGGTTCGCAGGCGAAGTGGCAGTTTGCGCGGGTTAAAACCGTCTCCTTCGCGAACCTAAGCGAGTGCGGCAGCTCCCACGGCTCCCCGACGACGACGTCGACGGGCACACCGACCGCGGCGGCGCCCCGGCGGAGGCGCCTTCCTCCTCGGTCTTCTGGCGGCGCCATTCGCGCTGTGCCACGTCGCCCGCTGTGGCTCAGGCCGGCTCGGGCGGGCGCGCAGGCGGCTCGGGCGCAGGGCCCTTCTCTGCGTCGACCGCCCGCGACGAGCGCCGCAGCCGCCGGCGCGACTCGGGTGGGCGGCGCTGGCGCGGCGACAAGGGCGCCGGCGGCGGCTCGTGGACGAGTCTGTCGCACAGAGCCAGCGAGAGGGGCGGCGGCGGGGGCGGGGGCGGGGGCAGCGGCGGGCGCCTGTCGACGTCCGAGCAGCGCAGCAGCACCGCGTCCTCGCTCCTGGGGCGAGACCCCTCGGTGGTCGGTGGCGATCGGCGGAGTCGCGGGAGTCGCGGGAGTCGTGTCGTCCCTGCGGGCGGCGGCCGGAGGGTCTTGGGCGCATTTCCGCGGAACGGCAGTATCAGCGGGAGGGGGGGCGGGGCCTGCGAGACCAGGCGGGGGCGGACGCACAACGGCGGCGCGGGCGGCGGCCTCGGGGCGACGCTGGGGAAGTGCCAGGCGCGCTGCAACGACGTGAAACGTAACATTTTCCGCGCGTTCCAGAACTTCGCAGAGCACGATCTCGTCTTCCGGATGAAGGAAGACCTGAGCAGCGTCCGCCACGAAGGCTCCATGCGCTCGGTGTCGGGCGACGCCCGCGGCGAGGGCGGCGAGTCTCGCGGCGGGCGCCTGTCGGGCTCTGCGGGCGGCGCAGGCGGCGGGTGCCACATGTCCACCGGGGGGCAGGGGGGTCGGGGCCAGGGGGCTGGCGGCGGCGGGGAGGCGACGATCAGCGGTCACGGCAGCGAGCGCGACCGAGGCCGCGAGGCGAGCGGCGCGTCGCCGCACACCAACTTGAGTCGCTCGGGCTCGACAGACGTAATTCTGCGGCGGTTTCCTCTCAAGTTCGTCGACAAAGAACTCGAGGACTTGTTCGCGGCCAACATCAACCGCTGGATGACCACGCGGCTCATTCTCATGGGAATCCTCACCCTCGTAGTCACCAGCATGATGTGGCCGCTGATGGCTTGGTCCTTCAACCTCCAAGACGCGTTCAACCACCACGAACCGCTCGGCATCCTCTTCCACATTGACATGAGTGTCACAGTCATCGTCTCAGTGATCTTCGTCACGACGAAAAACTTCAGGCGCCTCGCTCGACACGCCGAGCTCATTGCCGATGCCGGAACCTTCCTAGTAAGCCTCGCCGCGCGCGACCTATGCTTCCACGCAGCTGCGCATCTCCCCCCGTCTCTCCGCTTGCCGTCTGTGGGTCTGCCTCGGGGGGCCCTCTGGAGGGACGGTGCCGACCCTGGGGCTCCAAAGGGCCGGCCTCTCCGTCTCTGGGCATCCGCGAAGGCTTCTGCACACTTGCCTGTGCGCTGGAGTTTGTCCTCGCGCACACGTGTTAGCTAGCTCTGTTCCAACACAAACCTGTGTCTATATATTATATACGGACATATATTTATGTATTTATATATATGTATGTATACATTTATGGACGTATATGCTGTCTGACAACACGTATCTATCTATCTATATCTATCTGTCAATCAATCAATCTAACTATCTATCTATATCTTTCAATCAATCAATCTATATCTATCTATCTATCTATCTATCTATCTATCTATCTATCTATCTATCTATCTATCTATCTATCTATCTATCTATCTATCTATCTATCTATATCTATCTATATCTATCTATATCTATCTATATCTATCTATATCTATCTATATCTATCTATATCTATCTATATCTATGTATATCTATCTATATCTATCTATATCTATCTATATCTATCTATATCTATCTATATCTATCTATATATCTATATCTATATATCTATATCTATATATCTATATCTATATATCTATATCTATATATCTATATCTATATATCTATATCTATATATCTATATCTATATATCTATATCTATATATCTATATCTATATATCTATATCTATATATCTATATCTATATATCTATATCTATATATCTATATATCTATATATCTATATATCTATATATCTATATATCTATATATCTATATATCTATATATCTATATCTATATCTATCTATATCTATCTATATCTATATCTATCTATCTATATCTATCTATCTATCTATCTATGTATCTATCTAGTGTATATGTGGGATGTATATGCATGCATGTTCATATTGAGACATATACATGTATATTTTTGTAGATATGTATATGTATATATTTGTGAGTGGGCGCTCTGGGGTTGCGCATGGATGGTGATAAATGTGTTGTTTTTTGTTCAGGTGGTGACCATGTGGGGGATTTGGAACACGATTGCGTCGTACATCTTGGAGCACAGCTATGTCCAGGATGTGATTTCGTCGAGCACTACCGCCACGCATGCGGGCTACGTGAGCCTCGAAAAAACATCGGCCTGGTCTACTTCCCTGGAGGCTTCCAGCGCCGTCGCGTACCTCTACGGGCTGCTGCTCATCGTGCAGCTTGACGTCGTCTACCCGTCACGGTATGTAAAACTCGCCACGGAATGTGCGCCTCCCCACCTTTCACGCTACGCATGCATGCAAATCTGCTGGCCCCTTTGTATCACGTGGATGCATACAGCGACGCATATATATGTATATATATGTCACTGTATGTGTGTATATATGTCACTGTATATCTATATGTATGTCACTATCTATATGTGCGTATATTTATATATACATATATGCCGCTCTATGTGTGTATATATGTCACTGTGTATATATGTCACTACCTATCTGTGCGTATATATATATATATGCCACTCTGTGCCTGCGTAGAACTATATAACTCGGTATGTGCATGCAGGGTTTTTTCTTTTCCTTTTCGCCTACAGTCTCCGCGTTGCGGGATTTTCCGCTTTGCAGATCTCACCGATGTTGTGCAGTCGAGCTTTGCCGTGCGCAGGAGTAGACGCACGTGGCAGGTGCACGTGATGTTCTTCGGCTTCAGTGCGGCGTCGATTATCATCCGCGGAGCTCTCAACCCGGACTTCGTCCCCGTCCCGTTTGTGTAAGGAATGCACAGCAGACTCGCTGAACAGTGAGACGCGACCAGGAGCACCAACTATTGCGCTCGCCGTCGCAAAATGCTCGTATATATATATATATATATATATATATATATATATATATATATATATGCTCGTATGCATGTATGTATGCATGCATGTATGCAGATATAAGTATGTTTGTACTTGTATATGCATGCATATACATATTTTAGCGAGCGAGTTCATAGATAATTCGTGCCCGATACCTCAGCCGAAATGTTTACATTTTTTACGCTCAGAATCCTTCGAGTGGCGACGTATCTGATGCTGACAGTGTTTCTCTTCATCGGTCGACACGCAACGGAGCTTCAGCAAAGGCAGACGTTCTACAACTGGCTGGTAAGAAGCCCTTCTCCCGCGCCTTCGCTTTGTCAATACGGTCGCCTGCTCGTATCTCATCGCGACCCCGCGAATTGGTAACCGCAGCATGTCGTCCGTACCCTTTCCGTCGCTTTTGCTCTTCTCTCCGCTCTTCATCGCTCGCGTCAAATGTTTCCGTGTGGACCTGCGTGAGAGCGCAAGTGCACTGCGCGACGCTAGTTTTTTCTTATTCTTTCTCATCGTCGCTCTCTCTCTCCACCCCGAGTTCGCGTGGCGGGCGCGGGGCGCCTGCGGCCGTGGGCGGCGTCACGATTCCCTTGGGAACGGGCTCTTCGCTTGCTGCGCCTGCGGCGTGGAAGTCTCTGTGTGTCGTCTTCTCGTTTGTTGCGTTTTTCCTTGTCGCATTCTGCGTCTGCGCATGCGCACGCGTTGTCTCTGTGCGCGCAGGCGACGCGGAAGCGCGTGGACCGGCTGGAGTCGGATCTGAAGCGGCAGAAGGAGAACATGAAGGTCTCGACGGCGGTTGAGCAGCTTGTGCACATGGTGAAGCAGTGCATGGACAGCTGTCACACAGTGGAGAGCGAAGTGGGTTCTGAGCACCGGAGTTTGTTGGCGGAGTGCAATCAGACGCTGAGCAAATGTCTGTCGATTCTCACCAACACGTCGAATCTGTACACCGTGCAGTTTGGCGACCTTGACTCGGACGCGCACCGCGACATCATCCAGGCGTTTCTGAACAACCACAACACGTCGCCTGCAGACTGGACGCGGGTCACCACGGCGGCCTACACGCGCGGCGTGGATGACCTCTGCTGGACTGCGCCGGGGGTCGTCAGCGGCGAGCGCCACAGCGGCGGTGGCGGCAACGGCAACTCCGCCTTGCTTGACTTCGACGACGCGCACTCAGACAGCCACCCCGTCGGCTCGGCGACGCGCTCCCTCACGGGCTGGGCGGGCAGCAGCTACTCGCCCTCCGCGAGCTGGAACTGCTACAACGCCTCCTGGTCGGGCGGCATCGTCGAAGGGGTCTTCGTGCACCCGCAGGCCCCGGGCGCACACAGTCCCGGCGGCGCGTCTGACGGCGGCAAGGGCCCCGTCCTCGTGCCTCTCGGCGGCGCCGTGGGCGGAGGCGCCGGAGGACTTCCCCCGCGGCGCAGCAGCGACCTGCTCTCGCCCAGCTCCGGCTCAGACCGCTCGCCGGTGCTCGGGGCGCATGCAGCTTCCCCGCCGCTGCCCGGCTCCGCCGCCGACACCGCACTCGCGCGCCTCGAGGAGGGGCGCTCCAGGGGCGGGGGCCGCGAAGAGGGACACCTCGACCGCGACGGCAGAGAGACGAGCCCACATGTGGGGTCCGCGGGCCTCTCGCGCCCGCACGCGCGAGCCTGGGAGACGCGAGGCGACGGACGAACGGGGGACAGAGGAGACGCCGACGTCGTCCGCGGCGCGCGTAAAAGGCAGACCGGGGGGACGGCGGCGGGCGCGGATTCGACACATGCCCTCGAAGAAAACGGCCTGAAGGCCAGCGCCGCCGCGACGGCTGGTCGGGGCCGTGGCGGCTCCACAGGCTTCGTGCACCACAGCAAACGTCCTGCGTCGTGGAACGAGGAGGGCGAGACGACCGACCGGTGCCCCCGGCAAGAAGGCAAACGCGACCGGAAGGTGGACTCGGGCCTCACCAATCAGCCGCTCACGCCACAGTCCCTCGCGGATCTCCAGGCGCGCATTCGCTACGAGGCCATCGTCAAAATCCTCAACGCCTCGCCGCGCTCCACACAGCTTTCAGTGGTAAGTCTGCCCGCAACGTTTTTTGCTTGCGTCGCTGCCTTGCTCGTCCCTTGCCAAGCACCTAGACCCTAAGCCCTGTACGGATGCGAGGGGCGACTGGCTGCTTTGTACTGACCTGTTGCGTTGCCAGCGCCTTTCTGAGACGTCTGATGCCTGCTGACGCGTGGAACAAACGATATCTGCCGTCGAGGCACCGCCGCGGCTTCGTGGGTGCTCCCGCGCCCGTGGCAATCGTTGCTTCACGCTTATTGCCATCCTCCGTTCCCCCTGCATGCGTCGTTTCGGTTGTGTGTGTCTCTCTCTGCTTGTTTTTCAGAGCGGCTTTGCTGTCAACGAAGCAGCTGTTCGCCAGTGGAGCTTCGATTGCCTCCGCCACGCGCAGACGTCTCCCTCTCCGCTTGTCGACGTCGGCTACGCGCTGCTGCACCGCGCATGCGACGATCTGCGCCTTCCGGGCGGGGACGTGCTGCTGAGATTCCTGACGGCTGTGGAGATCCAATACAACCCCGTGCCATACCACAACTGCGTCCACGGCCTGATGGTCAGTGCCCGATACACGCCGCGCGCGTGTCCGAACCCACTGCCGATTGGAAAGAATGTCACACACGCACACATATATGATTTAGATTTTAACCATAATAATTCTTAAAAAAGCGATCTTTATTTTACCCAATTATTAAAATATATTATTCACGGTAAACGACAAGGATCGAACTCTGCCCTGCGTTTGTTCCACCTGCCTTGTGGTGCTGCTCGGCACACGAAACCCTTACACACAAACTCAGCCACCTCCACTAAATACATACACACATACATGTATGTAGAGAGATTCATATATTTTGATGCGTATGTTGGGATGTATATCGCGAAGATATGTGCTGTCTTCTCAAGAGCGCAGTTTTTGTGTGGTTTTCGGGTTTCCAGGTGGCGCAGAAGATGGTGGCGTTGCTGGAGTTGCTCGACTTGACCGAGTCGATGGACTGCCGCGATCTCGCGCTAGTCGTCGTCGCTGGCCTCTGTCACGACATCGGTCACCCCGGAAGGAACAACGCGCTCTTCATCAACGCCTTAGATCCCGTGGCGATTCTCTACAACGACAAGAGCGTGCTGGAAAACTATCACTCCTGCCTCACCTTCAAGACGCTCGAACTCCCCGACTGCG
Organism: Besnoitia besnoiti; assembly: GCF_002563875.1. NCBI lineage: Eukaryota > Apicomplexa > Conoidasida > Eucoccidiorida > Sarcocystidae > Besnoitia > Besnoitia besnoiti. The sequence goes on along the minus strand of NC_042361.1, from coordinate 1,770,419 downwards.
ACATCTTCCTCTCTCTCAGAACCAAGGTAAAAAAGGACATCTCTCGCGGGTCACAAAGTTCAGGGCAATCGCGTGCGCGCGGGCAGCTGTGCTGGTAGAGCCGTCCGCTCGCCACGCAGAATAGTGTGCCGCCACGTGTTTACGAGCTTCTCAGTCTGCAGGAAAAACGGTTTCTTGGATGATTCTATATTCGTTTTCGCGGTTCGGTTTCGCGGTCAGATGTCAGTTGAGCTTGTGAATTTATGGCTTTCTGTGATATCTATTCGATCCAATGAGTGGAATGCAGATAAGTGGAGCCTCCTCAGGCTCTCGACAACGCGCTCTCGCTCACTCTGCCGACCTCAGAATTTAGTGGAAATACGCACGTTCGTATTGCATGTAGGGATGTAGGCGAATGACAGGGCGACCGTTTTTTTTCGTGTGGTTCGCTTGTGTTTTGTTCAGGAATACCACGTGGTGCGCTCGTTGATCATCGACTTGATTCTCGCGACGGATATGAAGAATCACTTCGAGACTGTCTCGCGCTTCCGCGTAGGCCGCTTCAACGCTCCACATGTCACTCCCCAGAGGTTACACGCGTACCTAAGCCCTGACATGGTCTCTTTGTATTTATTATACATATATATGATATATATATGATATATAGGATACATATGATATATACGTGTTCTTCCGTGTGAGGATCTACTCGGAAGCGTCCAGTTCTCGAATAATGCATACACACAATTACTCCTGTATACATGTGTATGTATGTGTACGCGTATAATACGTATATATACATATATATAACGATTATTGTATGTGTACACACAGATGCAAATATATATAAGTATATGTATGTCTGCGCGTGCGTGGGGGAGGATGCCTTCAGGTGCGTCGGAACGCGTTGGATTTCGACATGAGCGCAGACGAGGACTTTTGGTTCGTGGTGAAGATGATTATGAAATGCGCCGACCTCGCGCACTGCGGAGTGGCCTGGGCGCAGCACTTCCAGTGGTGCCAGCGCCTCTCGGTGGAGTTCTACGACCAGGTAGGCGAACTTTTGGAGGTCATCTGTGGCTTCTTTCTCGGCCTTCCCGCGTTTCTTGAACCTGTGCTGTCTTGCGTGCATCCTTGATCCGCCGCGGGGCGGTGAAACGCCTGTCGCTGGGCAAACAGGAGATGTGTGCGTGAGGCGCCGGCCTCTAGTCTGGCCGGCTGAATAATCGAGTTTCTGCGGGATTGAGAAAACGCCTTGGAGTGGTTTCGCTTTTCATCAATCCACATACATAGATATTATATATGATAATGTGTTCCTGTGGCACTGCGTAATCTGTCTCATTTTTCTTCATACGCATATATGCGTATGCATGCATATCTCTTTATTCACCTACAGTAGCGCATTCGGTGCGTAGATCACGTCCTCCGTCCTCGAGCGCCATGTCGCTTCCAGCGTTCCTCTCTTTGTAGCTGTCGGCTTTCGCGTAAAACGCATACACGTTTACATATATATATATATATATATATATATATATATATATATATATATATAGATATGCATGAGTGGGCGCCCATGAGCGATTTGTGACGGCATGCACAGGATTCTGTCGGAGGAGTGTTTGCGCGTTTTCGCTCTTTCGATTCTTTTCCAGGGAGAAGAGGAAGTGGTGCGGCACCTGCCCATGTCGCCTCTGTGCGACCGTGAGAAACACGCGGAGATTGCGAAATCGCAACTCGGGTTCATGAACTTCGTCGCCGTGCCTCTCTTTGAGGAAATTTCCGCCGTCGATTCCAGTGGAAATATCGAGTAAGACGCGCTCTCCTCGCACCTCGAGCCCTTGAACACTCTGGTTGATATGTGTGTACACTGTGGTTGATATATATGTATATAAATATATGTATGTACGCACGTATGTAGGTATATGTGTATGTAATTATATGTATACAAGTGTATATATTTTGTAGTTGTATGTACGTGTGTGTGTAAGTATATCCGCACGTGGCGCTTGGGGTGGCGCCGGGGTGGGGTTGCATCGCAGCTTGCAGCCAAAGGAGGCCTAAAATCGGGACTCCTCTTTTTTTTCGTTTTGGAGTGCAGAGCTTGCATGTGCGCGCGTGCGATTGTGTGTGTACTGGGTTCAGGCGGGAGTGCATCGCGGTGATGAAGACGAACACGTCGCACTGGGAGTCGCTGTCGGTGGCAGGGACTCCGGTTCCCCTGTGGGGGCAGGCGGTAGCGGCGGACGTGAAGCCTCCACTTCTGCATCTGATTGACGGCTCGGGCGCGGGCAGTGTGCGACCGGGGAGCAAGGCGGCGGAGATCGCAGCCCGCTACTCCGCAGTGACCTACACGTCACTGGATCTCACCTCGCTCGTCTGCCGCACGCAGCTGAGCCGCACGCGCCGGGGCAGCCAGCAGAGCGGGCACCGCATGTCGGACGGAACGTCGACCTGAGGGAGGAGTGCCTCCTCTCGCCGCGGGATTCGGGTGCCGAGGCGATTGAGTCTCCCTCAGCTCCTTCATTCGCATACGCATATACACACGCGAGGTTTGCACGCCTGAAACAAAGCCTTCTTGCGCGGGCGTTTCGCCGGCTGACGCGCGCCGGCCTCCGCGTCCGCACGTTCCACACACGCATCCTTCAACACAGTTACACAGAAGCGCTCTGCAGATTTATCTACCAGTTTGAAGCCTAGCATTTGTATCTGAAAAGAAGGGCGGAGTGCGCCCTCGTTCCTACCTGTCACACACACGCGTCCCCGCGCGTGTGTCCCCGGAATGTGCAGTTCGAGTTGTCTGGTTCAATTTCCAGGGAGGTTTGTGGGGGGGGGGGGAGGAAGGGGGAGAGACGGGAGACGTGAAAGAACGTCATTCATTGCAAGCGATGCATGTGTGACTCATCTTGTGTATTTTTGTTGATCCAGCCCGGTCGTGCAACCTACCGTGACACCCGTAAGCCTCGTCGCCGCCATCTGTGTCTGATTCGGTTTTCCACGACGCCCCGATGACTTCCGGTTTGCGCGCGTGTCTGCTTGGATGCTTGACGCACATGCCTGAAATGTGAACAGCGCTCCACGCGTGTTTTTCAATCGCTTGCTTCGAATGTTTTCGTTTGCCCGCCTCCCCTGTCCGTCCGCGGTTCGCGAGAGGCCAGGGGAGGGGGGGGGGGGGGGAGGGGTTGCTTGGAGGGGCAGGGGGGGTAAGAGAGGATCGAGAAACGTCGTTCTCTCCTCGAATTTCTCTTTTCAAGTATACTGGTCGCGCCGTCTCTTTTTCTTTTCACGTCTTCTTGCTTCCCTAACTTGTGGCGTCGCTCTTGGCAGTCTTCGTGGGTCGTCGCTCCAGTGTTTTTCTTGTTGCGTCTCTGCCGCCCTGGAGGAGAGGCTGTGTGAACATTGACGACTAAGTTGTGTCTTGTCGCCGCACACCTTCAGTTGTGAGAAACGTCCGCGCGGCAGACGCGCCGCCTTGGTGGGCTCTTCCCACCGCCCCTCGCGTCCTCCAGCGAATACCCCGTTTCGACTCGGGTGCTGCTGCTGTGGGGGGCGGGGGGGGGGAGGGGCTGGTAGTGTGGGACATCCGAACACACTTCTTAGCCTCAGCGATGCGTTGCGTAACCAAGCTCGTTCTCGCGACTTAGCTTTAGCGGCTTCTCGCGCTAGGGAACTCTACAAATTCGCAAGCCTGGAAGTAGGTGTGCGCGTCATAGCAGCCCAGCCTTTCCATGCGCAAAGAAGACTCTGAACAAGGGAATTCCGGTCCAGGCCGCGGGTCGAGTCTCCTCGAAGAAAGGACTCACGCAAGCATGAGGAAAGGGGATAGCCTCGGTGCGCCAGCTAGGGACTGCGAGGGGACGCTTCACCAAGAGGCTCCTTCCTAAAAAAAACGCGCCTCCGCATCTCGCGTTCTTAGTCATTATCCGCTCTACTTGTGTCTGTGTAGCTATTTAGTGCTGCATAGAATCGACTTGCGTAGACCGCACAAAACGGATAATTTGTCCGCGCTTGCGGACTCGTGTGCACTCTCTACGCCGCTTTGTTTCCGCGTGGGGGCGGCCTCCACACGCGATACTGGCGATTTCTTCTGCACGCATACCGCGCACGCTTTCTGCCCTCATTTCAACAGAGCGACGAGGTTCAGGCGACGTAGACTGCAAAGGGCTCAAATGGCTCTGCCGTAGGAGCCAACAAACGCGTAGATGCGCCATGGATTGGCCTGTGCGCCGATGCGTACGCCTCGCTGCTCACACACGCGAAGGTGTCGCTCGCTGGTTGTAGGCAGCGACCCTCGGCACGAAATGTATGCGAAAATATCATAAATATATATACATACACGTATACATATATATATGTTATATATATATATATATATATGCACCTGCATATACGTGGTGCGTGCGCGTGTGCTGCAAGCGTGTTTCTGGAGACTTTTGCGGCGCGACCGCGACTTTCGGCTTTTTGTGATTGCTTCTTTAACTGCAACAATTAATCTTGACTCAGTCTTCCTCGTAGCCGCTCTGCTCCATTGCAGACGATGTGGAGAGGCAAGAAACACAGAGAGGAGGTTTCCGGTTTACGGAATGACACCCAAACACGATCGAAAAATACGTTGCACACTCCCGACAAGAAATGCTTTCTCCCTTGCGCTTTTTCTCTTTTTTCAACTGATTTCCCTCGTTCCTTGACGACAGCCCATGTTACAGATTTGCTTCCCACCCGAACCGCGACGCTTCGCACTGGCTTCTTTCTGTCGATTTCTGGTTGAAACCTGTCTGCGCTTGCGACGTTTTCTTTCCTTCGCCAGCTCGGGTCTCCTCCGTCTCCGCCAGATCGGGTCTCCTCCGTCTCCGCCAGCTCTCTTTCCTAGGTCCTGCGCTTCCTTCTTTCTCTTCGCGCGCGGTCGGTTGTCGCCGCCCGCTTGCCATCGGTCTCTCTTTCTTTCCCCTGCAGCCGCACGCGAGCAAGCTTCTTCAGTCTCTGCTTCGCCTCCGCAGCCCTCTCGGAATCGCCGCCCTTCCTCTCCACCCCACACGACGCGCCTGCCGGTCTTTCCCTATCTCGAGGCGAAGCCGCGGGGGCTTGGGGTAGGCTCGCCTCTCGCCGTTCCCGCCGTTTATGGCTTCTCTGCGGCGTTGCTCAGGACCACGAGATCTCTGCGGCTGCTTCCTCCTCCGCCTAGTGAGGCTTTAGAGACACAGGTTTGCTCAGCAGCGAGGCGGCGCGTCTCTGCGCCTCTCCCCCAGCGGTTGAGATCCACACGTGTGATCCCCGCGGCGTGAGCTGCCTGCAGAAGCCCGATCGCGGCGTCCCCTGGGCTGCGCTCTCTCCCGAGCTCCGCCCGCGGCTCTCCGCGCCCGTGCGCGCCTTCTGCGCCTGGACATGATGCGAAGGTCCGCTTCCAGGGAAGACCGCCGCGGCTGCAGGTCCCGCAGACGGTGGAGCAAGCGGAAAGGAGGGCGCGAGGGAGCCGAGAGGAGGCGAACAGGACGACGACGGCAGCGGTGAAAACGAACTCGAAGTCGGCGCGAAGGACGACGACGTCGTCGCCAGTAGGCGCGGCGAGGGCGGCGCCACGAAGGCACTGCCCTGGAACGCCGCCGCCACCGCAGAGGAGGAGGAGGATGTCGGGCCTCGCGGAGAAAAGGAATTCGCGGGCGGCTGCGACGCAGGGAGAGAAAACGAAAGGATGGTGGAAGGCGGCGAGAGAGGGGCAGGCGCCGCGGGCGCTCGCGACCTCGCGTCTGCAGCCTGGGTGCCGAGAAAGATCGTCTGACCGCCGCCCGACACCACGCGCGGGACGTTGGACGGAAGCCGCTGAGGGCCCGCAGAGACGGCGAAGCGCTGCATCGGCCTCCCGCGCGGCGACGGCGAAAGAGAAGGCGAACTGCGTTTGGAGACGCCCGCGAGGGCACCTGGCGCGGGCACGGACACCAGAGGCAGCCACGCGTTTGCCTGCCACGCAGGACTCGCCGGCGAAACAGATGCAGCCGCTGAGGGGGTCCACGCAGCGGCGGGACGCGCAGAGGCCGACCGAATCCGCGCGGCCGCCGAGGCAGCCTGCTGAGAGCCCTGCGGCAGCGGCAGTGTGTAGACGCCCCCCGCCGCGGCGGCGTGGGGACTCTGGTATGCAATCGGAGACGGAGGAAGCGAGGAGGAGGGATAGGCGAACGACGCCGGCATCACTCCCGACGCAACGCGGGACACGGAGGAGGGCGACGCGGACGAGGCGGAGGAGGGCGACGCGGACGAGGCGGAGGAGGGCGACGCGGACGAGGCGGAGGAGGGCGACAGAAGGGCGACGACGGGCGGCGAAGTCGAGGACGCGTACGCGAGGCGACGCACGTCTGCAGCGGACAGCGGCGACGCATACTCCCTCCGCGTCGCGCCGTCTTGACCCGAAACGACCGCAGGCTGCACCACCGCTGCGGCTGGCGAACGCGCTGGCGACGCGGATGGAGGTAGCGAAGACGCAGGCGAAGTCAGAGGCGGCGACGAAACGGCCAGAGACGCAGGCGGAGATGCGGAGGGCACGGGGCTGCCTTTTCGCGTGGCAATGTGCGAGAAGGGGAAGGCTCCTTCCCCGTCGTGAAGCGAGACGAAAGAGGAGAGCGGAGGAGACGACCTGCAGCTGGCAAATCGCAGTGTGCTGGCGTCGCCTTCCTCTTTCTCCCCCTCTCCCGACTCTCTCTTCTCGGGCGCCGCCTCTCCTCTCCTTTCTGCGTCTTCGGCGCCCTCGCAGGCGGCGGCAGATCCTCGCCGCGCGACGCCGCCGCCGCATGAAGTCGCGGCAAAGTAGATATCGACTTCGCGCGTCTTCATGTCCTCCTCGTCCGCGCCAGCGACGTCGGACGCAGGCCGCCTGGCGCCCACGTCTCGGCTGCCGCCCTCCTCCGCCTCGTTATTCCAGAGCAGGACCTCGCGGCGGCCTTCGGTGCCGACGAGGCCGTGGCTGCGGGCGACTTCGGCCGCCGCAGACACGGCAACGGCTGTGAGTGGCGATCCGCCCAGCAGGTGGCTCGCAAGCGTGGGATGCTGCGCGACGGCGGGAGAGGCCGAAGTTGGCAAGGAGCGCGAAGCCAACCACGAACCGAGCGGCGGCGACGAGGATTGCCGCGACGAAGGATTCGCCTGCAGCGACGAGGCGAGCGACGGCGAGGCCGCGGGCCTCGGAGAGAGCAGCGGCCGGCTTGTCCCCAGGTCGACGTTCGTCGGCACCGGGTAGTAGGACAGGGCGGGGTGCTGGGGATGGGTAGCTGTCGCGCGCGAGAGAGACGCGGGGCTCACCACAGACGCTGGCAGATCCCGCGTTTGCTGCCGCGACGAGGGCTCGCTCTCCACTGTCGGCGCCGCGTGGCAACCGAAGGCCGCCGCGAAACTTGCGCACCAGTCTTGGGGGGCAGACGCCCGCGCCTCCGCTGCCGGCGGCGGGGCGGCCGGCTCGAAGGAGACGGCGGGGCGGGAACTGGCGGAGAGAGGAGGACACGCCTTGGGTGCACTCGCGAAGGCGCCTGCAGACGCCGCGACCACTGGGGACGACGAGTGCGGGCGCGCTCCAGAGGAGACACCGACGGGGGCCAAGGCGGGCGGCGACCGCACGAGCTCCAGGCCCCGTGAAGTCTTCGTTGTCGCGCCGAGCCACATACTAGCCTGCGGCCGCGGCGCCCCACCCGCGGTCTCCTTCTTCCCCGCCGCTTCTGCAAGCCCCAGCTGCGACGCGGGAGCGAGGGACATCGAGGCGGGCACAGAGGCGCGCGACAGCTGAGAAGAGGCCAGCACCGCCGCGGCGGTGCCTTGCTCAATCCGCGCAGGCGCAGAAAGCTGCTCGGCTTTACCTCGAGGAGAGAGCGGCCTCCCAGGTTCCTCTGACGCGCTCCTGCCGGGGGGCGCCGCCTCCTTTGCTTCCTCCTGCCCCGCCCTCTCTGCGTCGGGTGTCTTCGTCACGCCAGCGGTATGAAGGTCTCTGCTGCGCTCCCTCGTCACGCTCGCCGCAGCCTCGACGTCTCTGCTCTCCTGTCTCTGCGCGCGGCCGCCGTCCGCGGCGGCGAGACGCGGAAGCGCAGGCGACGATGACGAAGAAGCCGCGGCGCCAGGAAGCAACGCCACACCAGACGAGGAGAGGAAGGCGGCAGGCCGCGAAGAGGAATCCGGCTCGGCGGCAAAGGAGGGCAGAGGCGACGAAGGAGGCAGCAACGATGAAGGCGAAGAAAGCGGAGAGGGCGGCGGGCTCGGCCTGGATCTCAGAGGGCTGCCAGAAGAATGCATCGGGGCGACTCCGCGCTCATGCGACTCCGGCAGGCGGCCGGCGCACGTGCGTCTACGCAGCGAGGAGGCACAAAACGCCGCAGCGAGAGGAGACGGGGTCACCGGCGAGGAGGACGAAGGCGCCTTCTGCCCCATCGAGGGGATTGCGCTGATGAGCGCGGCTTCCGCTGCCTGCGCCAGCGTCTCTCGTGTCTGAGGCGCCTGCTCGGCAGGCTGTGTCGCCCCCCGGACTTCGCTTCTCCTCTCCTCCTCTCTGCGGCGTCTGTCGGTCGGCCTCGCCTCCGTCGCGCTTCTTCCGCTTTCCTCCTCCGCGCCCGCCCTCTCCCTCTCGTCGCCGCTGCCATGCCCTCCAGCGAGCGCCGGCGGGGCGAAGGGGCTGGGGTAGCCCTGTTCGCTTCGCGCTCTGGCAGCCCCTCGGCTCGGCTCCCTCGCGCGTGCTTCCTCCCCACGCTGAGAGGCCGCCGCGCCGCTTCGCTCTCCATGCTGCTGCCTGGGGGGCGGAGTGGTGGACCGTGCGGGCTCCTGCAGATGGAAAGTCTGCTGACGACTCTCTCGCAGGCGCTCGGGGCTGGGAAGCGGCGAGGATGGAAACGGCGAGGGCGGCGGCGGAGGCAGGGAACACCCTGGCGGCGACGCGCGCGAGACGCTGAGCGAGGGAGAAGGACAGACAAAAGAGGAAATGCGCAAACTCTCCCGCGCCTCTCCAGTATCCGGCGGAGGTGGAGGGGGCCGACGCAGCGCCGCAAAGGCATCCGGGGGGACAGCGGACGGCGCGGCGGCAGAGGGGAGCGAAGACGTCTGCGTGGGATGGAGCGTGAGGACGAGAGAAGCTGCCGAGGGGCTCTCTGCTTGCCGCGACGGGGTCAGACACTCCGGCGGCGCGCCCTCAACTCGGCGAAACCTTCTTGTATTCTCCTCTAACGGCCGCCCGGACAAGACGCCCTGCTCGCTGGGCTCAGCGCGCCCCGAGGAGCGAGGAACTGACGGCGACCTCTCTGGATCTGCGGAAGGCCATATCTGCAGAGACTCGTACGAAGGCGCGGCGCTAGTCAAGCGTCCAGCCCACTCCTCTGCCCGCGACGACCCACGCGACAGGCAGGGCTCGGGGTCTCCCGGTGAAGGCGACTTCCAAGAGGAACGAAAATCGCCCTCCCTTTCACTCTGCCTCTCGTCGCCGCTCGACTCGTCTCGTCTCTGAGCTTCTTCTCCTCCTTCGCCCCGGCTGCGTCTTCGCCGCGCGCGCCGCTTCCTCCTCTTCTCTTCCCTCCTCCGCGTTGTCACCCTCTGTGCGTCCTCGCGCCCGCTCTCCGTATCCGCCTCCTCTGTGTCGCCGTCTCCCCCAGACGGCGGCGCCTCGCCCCTGCGCTTTGCCCGCCCCTCGCGATCGCGGCTCGGGTTGGGCGACGCCGCCAGCAGTGAAAGATGCGCCTGCAGCGAGGCGCTGTGGACGGCGTCAAGCAGCTTCTTCGTGGCTTCAGACTGCGGGTTCAGCGAGGAACTGAGGATAAGCGAACGCAGGAGTCCGACGATGTCTTCACTCGCCTTCTCGCTGCCGCAGATACAGCGTCGCTTCGGCTTCTGTCCCATGGCGCCCGCCTCCGCTTCTGCAGCGAGCAGCTGTCGCGCGCACTCCAGCGAGTGGAACTGTTTATGCAGAGGCAGGCTGGGAACAGGTTCGGCCGCAGACGTGGAGCAGAGAAAGAGAGCTGAAGAAGAGGGGGGGACGGCGTCTTTCCTCTCCGCGTCGGCCGACGGCGAACAGGCCGCCGACGTGGGGGGATTTCGAGCGTCTTCGGGAAGGAAAGAAGGCGCCGGCGGAGACAACGCGGACGACGGCGACGAGAGACTGGCGGGGCTCTCAGCCGCCACGTGCGTGGAGGGCGGCTCCGTCGACCGGCACGACTCCTCTCCGGCCTGCTTCGCAGGCAGACTCGGGAGCGACTCGTAGGCGCCCAAGCCAGCCAGCACCAGAGGCTCCTGACCTGAAGACGAAACCTCAGACGGCGCGGAAGCCTCACATGGCGCGGAACCTTCACGCGAAGGCGACGCCTCACACAAAGATGAAGCGTCATACGGCGCGGAACCTTCACGCGAAGGCGACGCCTCACACAAAGACGAAGCGTCACACGGCGTGGAACCTTCACGCGAAGGCGACGCCTCACACAAAGATGAAGCGTCACATGGCGCGGAACCTTCACGCGAAGGCGACGCCTCACACAAAGATGAAGCGTCACATGGCGCGGAACCTTCACGCGAAGGCGACGCCTCACACAAAGATGAAGCGTCACATGGCGCGGAACCTTCACGCGAAGGCGACGCCTCACACAAAGATGAAGCGTCACATGGCGCGGAACCTTCACGCGAAGGCGACGCCTCACACAAAGATGAAGCGTCACACGGCGCGGAACCTTCACGCGAAGGCGACGCCTCACACAAAGATGAAGCGTCACATGGCGCGGAAGCCTCGTACGAAGCTGGAGACTCGCACGAACCCGGGGTCGGACAACACGCCGACGCCGAGGCCTCCTGGGGGGCCTGCGATCCGGCGCACTCAGGGAACAAGTCGTGCTCGCGTGCCGCTACGTCGTTCTCCTGATCTGAGTTACCGCACCCGTCCTCAGAAGTCCCCTTTACACTCGCGCCTCCTGCTAGACCCTCGTCTCCCCTATCGTTCTCCGTGTTGGCCTCGCAGGACGCCTTCCTCGAGTCTTCGCATGCGCCGCTGCTTTTTTGCCTCTCCTCACACACGCCTCCGTCGATTTCTCCCCCCCGTCGCGCGCCCTGGTTGTCGCCACCGACTTCCCCTTCACTCGCACATCTCTCGTTTTCTTCTTCCTTCTCTCCTGGCTCCCCGTCGCTGGCTGCCGCCTGCTCCTTTCCTTCAGTCTCTTTTCCCGGAGCGCCTTCCTCGGCATCTGCGCCTCCCTCAGGGTCTCTGCGCCCTCGACTTTCGTCTCGGCGGTCTGAGTTCCCCTCCGGCTCGCGCTGCTCACCGCGCGACTCACCACCTTTTTCGTCGCGCGGCTCAACGGGCTGCGCACGCAGGTCCGGTCTGCCTTGATCCAGCTGCGTCTGCAGCGCCTCGACGAGGGCTGAGTCGCGGAGCTCGGGAAGCAAGACGAGCATCTGCGAGACTTTATGCAGCATGCCGGCTTCCTTCATGTTGTCTCGGATGTCTCCGTGCTTCCCGGCCAGATCGAGAAGCAGAGAGAGGACGGCCTCGAGCTCGCGATCCTGCGGGTCTCCGTAAAAAGGACGCAGCAGCAGTCCGTTGGCGAGCTGCGGCGCAAACGAGATTGCCGAGTTGTCCAGCAACACGCTGCGCGAGAGCGAACGGTCGGGGGCTGCATGCGCCAAGTCTTTCACGTAAAGCAGTTCCTCCTCAGCCTCGGCGCCTCGCGCGCCGTCGACGCCGCATCCCTCTTCAGAGCCAGCTTCTGCCTCCTGTTTGATGCCATTCAAACTGCTGCCAGAGTCCCGTTCATCGTCTGCTTTCTCAGCCCCCTCCGCCGGTTCGGCCTCCTGGCTCGCCTCTCTGGAGCTTTCTCCCTCTTCCTTCTTCTCGGAGCTGTCGGCAGGGTCCTCGCTGCCTCGCGGCTTCTTCTTGCCGCCCGCCTTCTTCTTCTCGTCCTTCTTGCGCTTGGCGCCCTTCTGGTTCTTTCTGCGTCTGTGCCTATCTCCGCTGTCGCCCTCATCCGCGAGTTTGTCCCTGTCTGTCTCTCCGCCGTCGCTTCGGTCGGCGGCGTCGCTCGTCTCGGTGTTTTCTGCTGGCTGCGGCGCGGGCGCGTCTGACTCAGTTGGCCTACCTGCCTTCTCAGCAATGTCAGGCAGAGCGTCCTGAGCAAGGCGCGGGCGCGAGGCCCGCGCGCAGTGCTGTCGGTAAAGCCTGCCGGCGAAGAGACTGCCGCGGGCGCCACCCAGCTTCGCCTCGATGCCATCCAAGATAGGGTCGGCGTACTCGGCGAGCGCCGCCGTGAAGGGGACGAGTTCGTAGTGCTGCGTCTTCACGAGTCGCTCAAGAAAGGAAAACAGAAACGGCCGGTAGTAGACGTGAAGCAGCGCCGCGCGGGGGGCAGGGCCTGGGCTGACGCCCGGTAGATACACCGGCGACAGAGAAGGCGACGGGGGGCCCTGCGACGGGGACGACAGCGACGGCTCCTGCAGAAGGAATGTAGAGTCAGGCTTCAGGAACGGGAGAGGATACGGCGTGACGTGAACGAGCGTCTCATCGATGTCCAGGAAAACCGTCAAACGACCGTCTGTCGGCGCCGGTGGAAGCGTGCCGAGGTCGCCTTGCACGTACCTGAGCAGCGCACCACACACAACGCAGGAGACGTCAGAAGTCGCTCCCTCGAGGCCTCCCGCGGTCACCTGCTGCCTCCTGTCATTTGAGAACGTCACGGAACAACACAGCGCGTCTACGCAGCCAGCGACGGCTGGAGAGAAGAGGCAAAGACACGCTATCTGGCGGCGAGGCGACGGACGCATAGAGGAAGAGTTCAGAGAGGCGGGCATACTCAAGGCGGATAGAAGGGCGCACGCACGCTGGCGATCCTCTCTCGTCCGCTCTGGGGCGTCACGTGTCCGCAGACAGAGTCTAGGGGTTTCGATGTGGGCGAACCTATACACCCATGCGCAGGGATTCAACTTCAGTGAGACACTACGCAGTTCGTATCTGCTAACCGGTGCTCCCAACACCCAGTTCGCTTTGAGATTTGGCTGGAAGACGCACAGGCGAGTCGCGCGACGCTCGCCAGGTCGCGTTTTCCGTGGTTTCTCTTACCGATTTAGGCGCTGCGCGGAAAAAACGTCCGAGAGCGACTTGAGGCTTTCGACCATTTCATCCTCGAAGGTGACTTCCTCGAATTCTTCCTCCTCCCCTTCGGGGTCGGTGAAGTCCAGCATCACGTTTGCCATGTTGCCGTTTTCTTCTTCCAGTGATTTGTCTCTGGAGCAGCTCTCGGTCCAGCCCATTCTTCTCCTCTCGGGCCTGCGGCTCTGAGAAGCCCGCCAAGGACAAGCTTTGGCAGCACGAAAGGGAGAGCGTCGAACGCGCGCTTCGGGCTGCACTCTCTGCCGGTTAGAAGCGCGTACCGCCGTTGTCACATACAGACAAGGGCGTGTGTCCAGATGCGCCCGAGAAAACTGCTCTCGACAGAAAGCCCGCACGCAGGCGAAAAGGCTTTTCCACGTAGCGAGGAAGGCGGGAAATCAGACGACGCAGCGGACGCATACAAGAGCAGAACCCTGCACCAGTGGACTGTGCGCCAGCAGAATTGTGGCTATCGAGATGATGATACACGCTGCTGGCGATCCCCCTGCAGGACAATAGGATTTAGAGCGGGCAGTCACATTCTAAATTCTGTGTGGAGCTCCCGGAAACATGCTGCGGGGCCTGAATTCGAGGATAAAAAGTGCCGCGGAGTTTCAAACGAAACACGAGAAAAAGCAGCGCCAGGTGTATGGACACTGGAGGGCTTGGTCGACGGCTTGCGCGCCCTCATTTCCGGCGCGCGCTTTTCCGCGTTTCTTTGTGGCCGCCGTCGAAAAGCTCTCCAACTGAACGACGAGTACGGGGGCTCACCTGCGAGTGCTCACGCGAAACAGAGCGGCACAGGTGCACGAAACGTGAAAAAAGGCATGGCCTGCGAAAACGCGAAAAGGGAAAAGTCTCTTCAACCCTGCGTTGCAAACATGACCAGCGGGACTCAAAGCTACACACTGCGGCGCCAGAGGGCAAAAGCATGGACAAAGGGGACGCAGCTAGCCCACATTTTTTGGTCTTCTGTCCTTTATTCAGCTAGCGGAGAAGGGCAGTTTTGTGCATGTTTTCCCAGAGACTCGCGCTGAGAAGTCAAAAATCAAGGGAGGGAGCCACGAAAGAGGAATGCTCTCCTAAAATAACTAGAAAGCCCAGGGTCTTTACGCAAAAGCAACTGCCGGGAGACGAGGGACTTGGAGTTGCTGCGCGTAAACACAACGATACCATATCCCGCTCTAGCAAAAGACAGCGTTACGGCGGACACTGGGGACGAGGTGACAGAGAGAGGAACTGCATCTCGGTGTGTCAGTACGCTCCTCTCTATTTTTCCGGTCTTTCTTCAGCGCCGAAAAGCGAAGGATGTGCTTTTCTCCGCGTTCGGCCACACACATTTTCCCATGCGGCAGCGACCGACATGCGCCGCTTTCGCCATTGTGAACGAGCGTCGACTTTGCTTTACAGGTCAGAAACAGCGACCAGAGAATCAGCGTACGACGTGTTGCTCACTCTGCACAGAGGCCTCACGCTCTCGGAAGACGCGCTAACCCAGAAGGCCGCGCTCGAACTCACCTTTTCTCGCCGGTTTGCCGCGGTGGCTCACTTCCCTGCTGCGAGCTATATTCAGTTCTGCGATGGCTCTGGTCACAGGAAGCCCTCTCTCGCTCTCTGCTCATGCAACCAGTGTGGCTGCGGCCTCTGTCAGTTGGCAGTTGCTGGGGCGGAAGCGTCCGCTTTGCGGTGCGTCTGGTCTACGTCTTGACTTCACGAGACACGTAGAAAGGGTTTGAGCTGAAACATTGCGACTCTGAATGAGAAGCGCCGCCCCTTTGGGGTTGATGCCGCGAAATAGAGTGTACGAATGGATGTTCTGTCACGGGAAATTGAGCCTGGCGTGGCTGAGTATGTAAATACCTTAGATGTCTGTGCGAACGACGAAGATGACAGCTAATTGCCTTAGCGCTACAAGTACATGAACTGTGCACGTCGCGGGGCGTTTTGGGGAGAGTGAAGCAAGGAGTGAAGCAAGGGTGCGGTGACTCGAGGCGGCACGCATTGCGACCGCCTCAGCTAAACATACACACGAGGTGACAAAAGTGTTGGATTCCAATATCCTGCTACATTATGGTTATTCCACATTGGTTATGGTACGGGCGTTGCCCGCTTCCCCCGTTGCTGTCGGGGATGGACCTTCCTAAAAACCTTGTACTGAGGCAGCTGTCGCCAGCATCCCCCACATGCCTTCCTGAGCCATCGCGCGTGACCTGTGGTGGCATCATCAAACAGAGCCTGAACTGTTAAAGCGGTGAATCACGGATGCAGACTTCTACAGCGGGCACTGACGCTGGTGTCACAGAGTGCCTGGAGCGGTCGATGTGCAGAAGTGTAGGCGACTCATCGTTTCACTCAGATGCCTCTCTTTCGCTGTAACACCCGCAAGACTTAGCCAGCACAGCAGCCAGCTCTCCACGGGGGAATCCGTGAAGCAGATCAGAAAACCAGGATGTCTGCTTCACAGACGCGCACACGGCGCGCTGAAAGCCCACCTCTCACAGGCGCTCTCCGCTCGAGGCGGGAACATGCGACGCGCGGTGAGCGAGCCGCAGTCGGCCGAGGCTCTCCCTGTGATGCCTCTCAAACAAGGTTTAGCGTCTAGATCTCGCGTTCATCTGCAGCCAGTCCGTCCGCGTCACAGCGCTCCTCTGCACACAAGCAGCGGCTTTCCGCGTAGAAACCTGTGCAGTCTAGGCTTGTATCGCCCCGCGGCCCAGAGAGGCGCTGACCGCTCCTGCCGCGCAGCTCGTTTGCTCTGAAGCGCGCGCATCGCCCGAAGCGCCCGCTTCCCTTTCAGCGCAGAGACACTTGCCCTTTCCCTTCGGAAGTCGTTTTCTCAAGAACTAACGCGATCCCCCCCCCCCCCCCCCCGACGCCCTGCGTGTCTGCAGCCCTAGACCCCTGCGCGCGAAATCGCTCCCTGGCAAAACTGTCAACCTCAAAAGTGCATATTGGCGCTCGGGTTCCGCCGGCGGCGCGACTCGCCGCATGGCGATCTGCTCACGAGAAATGCGGCGGCGGCACGCGACTCAGCCCCGGGGATTTCTCCACGCATAGTGCTGAGGACGAAAAAATCACAAAGAGGAGAAGAAAGGCGGCAGGGGAAAGTCGCCGCGCGGGGAAGAACAGACGCTCGCACGCCGAGAGATCGTTCAGTTGCGAAGAACGAGACAGCGCGACGGCGCGACCCCCCGAGAGGAGTTGGAGAGGAGGTGAAGAGAAAACACACTGGAGAGACGCAAGGAGGCGACAAAACAGAAATAATGCAAGATAGAGAGGAAGGAAACGAGAGGACGGTACGCCGCATTCATCGATCGCAGAACTATCGAATCCGGCTTTTCATGCATGTGCGGAGGCGACTCCTCGTCCGAGCAGGAAAAGAAGCCCAGGTACACAACGCAAGCCAGCAAAAAAACGACTTCTGGTAGACGAGTGCAATCTCTCTTCTTTACAATCACGTCCAACTCCGGGAACGCCGAGGCGCTGCTTTCTCCCTTTCTTCTCCTCCGGTTCGAATGCGCAGCCTCGGCCGAGGTATCATCGTTTTCCTCTTGCGGTGAGGATTCAATCTCGCGATTCACCAGCCGACTTTGCTGCCAGCCGCATTCGGCATTAACGCTGTCTCTCTCTCTCCGTCTCTTCCTTTCTCTCTCTGCCTCTGTTCTGCGCGTGCCTCTTTTGCTGCAGTCTCCCGTGCCCGCGTTGCATCTACGAGTGGGTTCTACGCCGATACGCATGTGCGTAAGACGTGACTATGGAAGGCGTAGATAAATGTACTTTAGGTAGCGCCGGGGCTCCACTGCCCCTTTGAGCCTCGCACGCGGGATAAATTCTTCTTTCGGCTGTCCTCTGCTGTGCCTGATGCGTGGTGTTTTGCCGTGGCCTCTCCTGCTCACTCTCTGCATCTTTGTCTTGCCTCTTCTTCTGCTTCTCGCCATCTTGTCGCCTTCTCTTCGTCTCCATATCTGGTGGTTTTTTCGCTCACTTCAGCGGCTTTCTCGAAGGTCGTCTCTCCTCTCCTTCCCTCTTCTTGCGTGCCTCTTACTCCCTCTCAACTTTGTCACTTCCTCATTCTCCCTATTCCACCAGTCGCGTCCGTGCCTTTGTCTCTCGGGATTTACCTTTTTCAGTGTGCTTTTCCTCGGTGCGATGCGTTTTGCATTTCTTTCCTCTTTACGCCATCGTTTTTTTCTGGGTCCTCCCCATCCCGCTACCCGCTGAGGCTTCCTTTCTCTGCCTTCTCTCTCTTCTCCCCGGCAACCGCCGTCGGGTTTCGTTTTGTTTCGCCGCGAGTTTTTCTGAGTTGACTCAATTCTGTCTATCTTTCTTCCACTGCGTGTCCTCCGCAGCTCGTCAGGTCACCTTCGTTCTTCATCTGCGCAATGGAGTACGAGGCCTACCTCTTCGCGAATCTCGCAGGTACGTTGCTCTTTCTGTTCCCGTTCGTCGTGTCACATTCTCCTCGTTTTTCTCTTTGATCGACTGTATGCATGATGCATCTCGTCCCCGGACTTCTGGCGTCGTCTAATTTTTCCCTTTTTCAATTTTTGGTCTCACGGATCTTCCCGCCTTCTCCAGCGTAGCACCGGTGTCTCATGCGAACCGCTTTTTTCCACTTCGTTGCACTTTCGGGCGTCGATCTTGAGCCTGCTACCCAAGATTTGTCAGTGCTTTCATCCATCATTTTTCGCGTTTTCAGGTTGCCTCGCGCTTCTCCTCATCTTCTTCTTCCACTACGTCGCGGATGAGCGGCCTGCTGGAACCGTCGACGACGAGTGAACTGCTCAATGTGGCCTCGGTCGAAAGCGCCTTTTTCTACAAGCAGCCTAATTGTCTCGCCTCCAGGTAGTTCGCAGACTTTTCAGCTCGCGTCCAGGCTTGTGGCTCCATGCCGCGTCGTGTCTCCCCTCCTCTCCTCTGTCTGCTGCAAAAAGCCCAGTCAGGCTCGTCGCCTCTCTCCAGGCCCACCACCGCCCCTAAACTCTAAACCTGCCGCCCCCCTTCCGACTTTCAAAAGAGATTTTCTCGGCGCCTGCTCCTGAGGCGCGGCTCGGTGTACGCTTTACCAGCGCCGATTCGTCTGTTGGGCCTTTCGCTAACTCGTGTGCTGCGTGTGGAGGTAGTCTTGTGCCGCCGCACGCCTTCTTTTCTCGCTGTTCTGCTGCTTTCTTCGGATGCGGGTCTCCTGTTTTCGAAAATGTCCGCGTACGACACTGCGATTCGCGGCAAGCTCTCGCTGAAGGGCAAGGGGCTGCCCTCGAACGACAAGAAGAAGCGAAAGCGCAGGAGAGACGAAGAGGCGCGCGAGGAGGAGAGGGAGATGAAGCGCGAAAAACTCGAAAAGACAAACACCGAGGAGGAAGAGCAGAAGACCAAGAAGGCAGCGAATGGCGAAGGGGAGCGTGAGACGCAGCAGCACACGCCTGAAGAAGACGCAGAGGAAAGTAGGGGCGCGGAACAGAAAGGAGAGTCTCGGCGCACCACGCGGCGCGCGATGAAGGCCGCGGCAGACAAGTCAGACAGATGAGGAAAGACGGCAAATCAGAGAAGAAGGAGGGAGTGCGGGACGAGAGGAGGGAGAAGAGAGGAGGAAGGAGGGGGATGCGTCAAGTGAAGCCGCCGCTTAAAGAAGAGAAAGGGAGCAAGAGGCCAGCGGCAGGACGGGAAGAACGGGACGGGGATGGGATGCCATGACACACGGTTTATCTGTTTTCTTTCTTTTTCGCAGTCGATGAGGATTTGCTGCTTCTTGAAGAGGAACAGAATCCGAACTGGACGCCCGCGGAGAAGGCCTTCCGCTTGGCGCAGAAAAAACGAGAAAAGGAGCGAGTCAACGAGCGGCTCAAGTTCACGCATCGCCAGCGAATGGAGAAGCTGAATGCGCATCTGGCGTCGCTTTCAGAGCGTAAGCTTCTTTTTCTTTTCATGCCTTTCTCCGCGTGCTTTTCTCGTCTCGCTCGGGGCAAAGCCTGATGAGCGTACGAGGCGAGGCGGCCGAGCCCGACGGAGATCTTGACTGCTTCCTTGACTGTCGCTCACACCATCTGGTGTGTTGCTCCTTACCTTATGGCTCGCTGTGCTTCTCTGCAGGCGCACAGATCTCTACCGCGCAGCGTCTGCTAGTCATCGCGGTGCAGGCCGCTGTGGCGCGCGGGTAGAGGACCGATGTTAGCAGACTTGCCTGACGCGACTGTTCCACCGGGAAGACTTGTGGGAACGCCTTCGCGGCTGCGAAGGGGTGGACGTAGCTGTCTCCTTGCTCCTTTTCTGTACACGTTTCTTGTCCTGCGTCTTCCTCACTTCTTTCTTGCCGTTGCTCTTTTGCAGACTTTGACCAGCCTCGCGTCGGCCCTGGTTGACCTTTTCAGGGCCTTCTGGATGCCTGCTCGTCGCCGTCGTTTTCTTCTCGTCGGGACAACTGTGGTGCGCCGCCTGGTTCGCCCGTGTGCGCGTGTCGTGCGAGCTGCATCCCGTCTGTCTGTCTTTCGACTCGCGTGCCGCTTCCTTTCCTTCCCTTGTCTTGTTCCCGCGCTGCGCCGGGTTGCGCGTCTTTCTCCCTCGACTCCTTCTCTGCTCTTCCACTCGCTCTCTCTCTTTCGGCTGTCTCTGCCCTCTCGTCGAAACGGGCGAGCCAGCGGGCGCGTGGGTCGGTCTGGAGGTCAGTGGCCTCTGCGGGCGCTTTTCCCGCGCGTGCGCGCGTCAATTCGAAAAAACACACAGCCAGCAGCTCGCAGTGCGACGTTGGCTCTCATCTCGAGTTCCTTGAAGGCGAGGAGCTGCGCCCACACGAGCTGAGGAGCTTGATCCACAGTGGTATCTCCTCCCAGACTCGCGCGAGGCTTATCCGCGTCGCGCAGCCTGTCCTTAGCGGACTACTCCGATAATACTCTGATACAGACAGGCTGATTCGAGTTGGCTGCCGACACCCGACGCCCCCGCAGGACAGTTCCCCCGCGCACACTAGGTGTGTAGCGGTGCTTCCTAGTAGTGAGTAGACAATGATTTCTGCACACGAAACGGCTGGAGTTGACTGGCAAGCCTTCGCGCTTTGAGGTTTTTTTTTTTTTCATTGCGAGGCTTGGAGAAATTCACAGAAAACTTTTTCTGAAACAAGCGTAGCGGCCATTCCCACCGGATACGCAACACGCCCACAGGAAGCTCAGGCGACCCGACACGACACGAACGTTCGCTGAATGATCCTCTGTAGCAGATCTTTCTCTGTAACTGCACAGGAGGCTGAGCTGCTCTCTTCGTAGAGATCGCATGCGCCATCCAGACGAAAAAACGGATCCTAGTCGCGATTCGAGGCTCCTAGCGCCAACGCGCTTGCGGAGCACATGCAGCGATCTCCAGCCAGGGAGCGCGGCGTCGCAGGCAGAACATGAAGCCCAGAAGAAACGGATCTGCTTGTAGAGAAGCGCTGCGATGTGCTGTCTCTGGGTATGTGCGGCAAAACACACTACGTTGCGGTGTGCACTCTCTGCCTACTACTCGAGTGAAACAGAAATGTGAAAGAAGGTGCGGAGTAGAAGCCGCCCTGCGAAGCAAGAGACGCCCTCACCGCCGCAGCAGACGCGGCGGTAGACCGGATATCCTGTGGGTGACTTGGGTTAGCAGTGTTTGTTCACAGTGTAAATAATGCGGCCCTTCAGAGAAGGATCTACATGGAGGTTGACGCCCTACGAAGACATGCGCGCGCGAGGGCCTCCTTCGCAGAGAGGAGATGCGCCGGCGGCAACTGTCAGCTTCTTCTCGATTCCTTACAACTGAACTGCTTCTAGAGAGCTTTCCTTGCAACTGAACTGCCTCTAGAGAGCCTTCCTTGCAAATGAACTGCTTCTCGCGCCTTGCCGGCTCTCTAACAGAACCAACCGAGACAGCACCGACGCCAGCGAGCCCAGCGCGCAGCCAGGAGCACCTTTCGCGTGTTTTTTCGAATTTCCTTCTTGCACGCGGCTGGCGCAGACGCTGCAGCGTCTGTGTGAGTCGGGATGAGACGTGGCCTCTCGGTCTAGGCTTGGATGTGGATTCTTTTAAGGCGTGCCGAGCCTTTACGCGGCAGATTCTCATCACCAGGAGCAGAGACGCCCTTTCGGAGGCGGCGACGTGCACATCGCGGCAGAACGACGTCGCCAAAACTGCCCTTTGAGGTCTCTTCCTGCTCCCTCCTCGTTCATAAAAAACTCGGGAAGGAAGCACCATTTATAGACTGTGAACTGCCAGTGTGGAGAGCGCATGTGTTTCCCGCTTGCCCGCCTGCATGCCTCGTTTTTAACGCAACTTGAACGCACATTTTGGTCGCATGCCAGCGTGCCTGTGTGCAAGTCCCAGTGTGTCTCGCACCGCCAAGACGAGGCTCGCTCGCTCGCCGAAAAACTCGCTTTTCTCCCTTTCGGGTTTCTTTTCTCCCTCATTTCTGCAGTCTGCGCGCTGCGTCACGCGAGAGGCACGCAGCTTCCGCGCGAACCGACGCCGTTTTCCGCCGCTCTACACTCCCGAAACTCAGTGTGCCACTCGCTATATCGGTAATGGACGCCGCCCTTCGCCTCTCTCGCTATCTTCAGTCCCCACGCCTTCCCCCAGTCTGGCGGAGCTGAGCATAGCCTTCTTCTCTTTCACCCGCTCTACCCTCGAGACGCGACTGCGCGCCCTCGCGGCAAGGTGCGTCTGCACCAGCGAACCCTCGTCGCCGGGGTCGCGCTCCCTGCGGTGGCACTCTTGTCCTCCTTCGACGCTATCGCGTCTTTTCCTCTTCTCCGTAGCCTCCTCCCTACTTTTCCTGCCGTCTACGTTCGGCTGTGTGCGCTCTCTCCCTTCCGCCGAGCCTTGGGCGCCGTCCAGAGGCAGCTCGCTGCGCCCCGCTCGCCGCGCCCAGTCTGTCTCGTTCTCTCTGTTCTTTCTAGCCTTTGTCTCTCTTTCAGCGACGTCCTCCGGGAGGATGGAGCGACGCAAAGGTCTCCGATCTGCTCCCTTCTCGTCGTCTGCCTCCGCGCCTCTTGCACCTCTCTCGTCTGAGCTTTCTTCACCCTCGCCGTCCCCCTCGCCGTCGCACTCTCAATCCCTTCCATCTTCTTCTGTCTCTGGTCACGCTTCCTCTCTTCCTTCTTCTTCTCTTCCTCTTCTTTTTTCTTCTTCTCCCTCGTTTTCTTCTTTGACTTCGGCGGAGCTCGACCCGCACACGAGAGCGAACGGTGCTCCACGGTGTGGTCGGAGCTCAGCCAGGATGTCTCGCCGCGACTCGAAAGCCGTTACCTCTCTTTCCTCGTACACATCAATCTCCTCGCCTGCGGCATCGTCCCCCTCTCTTTCTTTGCGCGCGTCGCCCGCGCTCTCTTCTCCGTTGTTCCATCGCGTTTGCGCGCGCGCTCCTTCCGCCTTCTCCCCTGCGTGCCGCACAGCCGGTCTGCTTCTTCTCTTCGCTCTGTTGCTCGCTGCCGCCTCCCCTCTGTCTCCTGCTTTCTCGCATGCGTCGTCGTCTTCCGCTTCGCTCTGCAGCTCTCGACTCTTTGTCTTCGCAGAGGCGTCTGCCTACCGCTTCGACAGCCTCGAAATCGCGCACCGTGTTCCAGATCTGCTGCACCCGCTGCCCTTCCCGGTGGATGCCACGGCCTGCAGTCTGAAGACGCTGAGAATCCAGGGCGAGAAAATCCGAGAGACAAGCTTGAAAAAGCGCACGCAGTGGCGACGAGGCGAAGAATCCAACGAAGTCTTGGAGGCGGCGATGAAGAGTGGCGTCGTCATTCACAAGGTGCGCAAAAGTCCACCCTCGCGCTTCTTTGCTCCGGCCACGAGGACGCGTTCAGTCGCACATATATGTCTTTAGATGCCACTGATATTTCTTTATTCAAGTTTTTGATTTTTATGACCTGGTCGTATTTCTTCTCTGCCTCGGGTATGCTATACTGACTCGATCTGCACACGCCGCGTTTCCGCCTGTGCTTTCTCTCTCTCTCGTCTGTCTGTTACTGTTCCTATTCAACACACACCCGACAGTAGGTTTCGTATCGACTTCTGACCCTCTCTGTATCTACATGGATTTCTGTTTCCGCTTCCATTCGTTTAGCACTCTCTCTCTGTCTGTATGTCTCGCTCGTCGCCTCCACAAGCCCTCACTCTCTGTATGGGACGTGACAAGCTTCCTTAGACGCATCCCCAAGCACGCAGCGAGAGAGCGCTGCAGCTGGCGCTTCAACGGGAAGAAAGACCATAATGGTGCCCCCGAGACATGGCTGTAAATAAAAGCTGATGGTGTTTTGCGGTCTCAACCCACCCCGTCCTCGCACCTCCGCCACTGGTGCATGTCACCGACCGCTCGATACTTCTCAGGATCAAGTCAGTGCTGGAAAGGGCGGCTGACGGTGCTGCTGTTCTCTCTCTCTCTTGTTGCTTTCCTGTGTGTCGGCTGTGTGCATGTTTCTTCTCCCTTTTTCTGATGTAGGAGTCCGCGACTCTCTTTTTCATCTTCCTCTAACTTATTTGAGTGCGTGACCCGCTACCTGCGTCGCCTGCGGACTGCCGCACACTTTTTTTTCAGCTCGAGCGGCGCCTTGACATGCGGCGGCAAGTCAAGGTGTCGGTCAAGGCGACCTTCGCGAACCACGGGCGAGAAACAGTGAAGGACTTGTTTATTCTTCTCCCTTTCCACGAGGCTGTTCAGGTGAGGGAGATGTCCACGCGCTGCCTGACGGATTCTTGAGTCCATAAACGCGTCGTGGTTGACTCCATTTTCCCGTTCTTTGCGTTCGCCGTAGACAGCTGAGCCCTCGCTGACGTTCTGGCGATGGCAGCCTTTCATGTGTGTCGAAAACGCCTCTGACGTCCTCAACGTGAGCTCGGACTCGTCCGCTTCGGCGCGGGTGCTTTTTGATCTTTGTCAGCTCGTCCTTTTGAGAAAAACAACTTCTGCGTGGGCGGATGCGGTCTTTTTGCCTTCGCTGCGTGCGCCCTCACGCGCAGCCGGGGCTGTCTTTCTCATCTATCAGCGCTGCGCTGCTGTGCCGTTGCTGTGGTGTCTTAGGTCGGTTGGCTGTCGGCGACGCAGGGCGGGAAGGCGGTCGCGGTCGAGGCGGTCTCCTCGCTTCCGCGGATCTCCGCGTTTTCGCCGAGCTCGCCCTCTTCGCTCTCGAAGAGTCCGCTGGTCGTGGAGGAGATCGACGAGGCCCTGGTGCGGGCGGCCGGGCTTGCGCCGGCAGCCGCGACCCCAGAAGAGGACGCCGACGAGGCGGCTTGCGGCGTGTTTGTGCTCAAGCTGAAGCTGCGAAGGCGCCTGGAGCCGGAGAGCAAAACAACCGTGGACATTACTTATTTCCTGGGTGAGGAGGCGACAGCGAGACGCGAGCGTGCGGGCGGCAACCTCCCACGAGCGCGAGGTTCCCCCTCGCGCCCTGTGACCGGCTCGGGCCTCCGCCCCGCAGATCTGTTCTGCGTGACCGCGGCTGCCTCAGCGTCTGACAAGTGCAGCAGACGGACGCGGCGTTCGCGATGAAGACGGGCAGTAGAAGAGCGGGGCGCGGCGACTCTACTTTGCTTCGTAGGCGGCCCGTGCGCCGCGGCTGCACAGCCGGCTGCGGCTGCAGAGGCCTCGTCTCCTCTCTGTTGAGCACCTGCCTGGCGCCTTCTCCCTTCTCTCTCTGCGTGCTGCGTCTGTCTCGCAGGACGCGCCTACCGGCCGACGCCGCGCGCCGCGCCTCCAACTGCAGTCCAGTCGGTTCTCTTCGCCGCGACCGCGGCTTGGCCCGCGCCCTATCCTGCGCCGCGCGGCAGCTCGACGGCCGTCGCGCTGGCGCCCAACCTCTCGTTCGGCGCAGCCGGCGCGGCGCGGCTCGTCAAGAAGGTGAGCCGGAGTCAACGCTCTGCGGAGTAAATCACCAGGTTCCCCGATCCTCTCCGCTATATTCAGATACGGCGTTCAAGGGCTCTAGATCGAAGGTAGTTGTCGTCTTCGCTGCGCTCTGCTCATGCGTCCAACATGATGAGGAGGAGAGACCGGAGCTGCGCCTAGGCCAGCGAGACAGTCCGGCGCGGGGGAGCGGCGGGGTCCTTCGCCGAAGCATGGCTCGACTCCGACCCTCTGGGGCTGCGTTTCTGTGGACGCACGAGCGCCTCGTTTTAAGTGAGAGGCACGCGTGTGAAGGCGGGTCTCAGGCGCAGCCTCCGCTATGAACTTTGTAGCGAGGAGAGAATGACCTGAAGAGCCTGACAGCCGCAGCGCGCACGCCTGCGGCTGTGGCGTGCAGGCTCTGCATATTTTTGCGTCGCGGTTCTGAGGAGGGAGCGTCTCTGAAAAGTCTGCATGTCTGCGTCGAGGGTCTGCCTGCGAGGCCCCGCGTCGCCGGCAGCGGGAGGCCTCGTCTTCCAAGGCTTTTTTTGCGTTTGCTGCTTTTTCAGTACGGCTTCAAGCAGCAGTCTCCGCCGCAGGGCCCATGGGTCGTCTCGTCCGCGGAGCCTGTGCTGCCTTTCGAGGTTGGCCGGCCGTTCATCCTCCACATGCCGCTGCCGCTGCATCTCGGCTATTTCCTCTCCGCGGAGCGCTACATCGAGGTCTCGCACTTTGGCAACGTTTTCGTTCACGAGTGGTACCGGCTGCACAACGATGCTGCACAACCCGAGGTGGGCGCGCAACCGGAAACCGCCGCAGCCGCGTCGACTCTGCCGCCAGGTCTGTATCTCAAGATTTGTGCGCATCCACATACTTACTTATATGCATATAGAAGCTTATTACAACGCGAACTCACTCCGCGTCTGCCAATGCGTTGCGCCTCCGCGCGGTGGACTGCGGACAGCCGGGCGGCGCAACTCGACAGTCGCGCTAGTTGCCGCCTCTGTTCTCTCGGGTGTCCCCACAGATTTCCAGGCTTGCGTCTGTCTCTGACCCTTCTCCGGACGGCTTCCCGGTGGGGTGTTTTTACTCTTGGGTTCGCGACCGGCGAGACCTCGCTTGCTTGTTCACGTTTCTTTGCCTTGTCGTTCAGGGCGGCTACGACGCCGCCGCAGTCGCAGGGCTGCATGGCGTGCAGGCTGGTGCGCCGCGGTTTTCGCGCTTTATGCGGCGCGAGGGTCAGCCGGAGCCTCCGCCGCCTCCGCAGACGCACCTGCTCACGCACCTCGTCGCGGCGCTTCCGAAGCGCGCCTTCTCCCTGGAAATTTTTGACCAAATCGGCAACGTGTCTTCCACGCGCGCCGCGCGCATCGGCCCTGAGGCGAACCCGACTTACACCGAGCTGGAGGTGAGCGTGAGAGACGCCGGGGAAGGGGGGGGGAGAGCTGCGCGACAGAGTCGCAGGATCAGGATAGGAGGCAGGAAACGCGAGAAAAACGGACTCAGGGAGAGAGAGAGACCGGACAGACCGAGGGAGCAGGCGCGCGTCGCCGGACGCAGGCGGACGAAAACAAGCATGGGGAGAACGGAGCCCGCGGACAGCGCGAGGGAAGGCGACGATCTCAGGAGGAAAAGCAGGTTCGCAAACGCACGCCTGTGACGCTTGGGAAAACAAGTAAAATAGAAGATCAAGGCGAACACGAGGAAGGCAGCAAATGCGGGAGACAAAGAGCGCAAGGCGGCATCTCCTCGCCGTGCCCTTTGTTCGTCGGCTCGGGTGTGGGGCCAGATGTTCTGGAATGTATGTCTACATATCTTTTACATTCGTGTATTTGTGGTTTAGTCTACAGATTGACGATTTCTTGCCTCGCTGCTTTGCGAAATGGGCCCTTCTGTTAGGCATGCGGCCTCGTGTGCACTCCGCGTGCCTCGCTTGCTTCAGGTCTACCCTCGCTTTCCTCTGCTCGGGGGCTGGAATACCGACTTCCAGTTGCAGTACAATCTCCCTGCGCGAACGGTTGTGTCCAAGCACGTCGACGCGCACCGCTACACGCTCAACGTGACTCTGTCGCCGCCGTTTCGAGACATCTACACCGAGGACCTTTTCCTCAGCGTGGCGCTCCCGTCAGGTACGTGAGACGCACGCTTTCGCGCGTCGCCCTTTGTTCAACTCTCCAGGCATGCTTCCTGCAGATGCGTAGGCGCACGCTGCCTTTGCATGAAGAGATCGCCGACCCAGCTCCGCGCGAGCTAGCGGCAGTCCCTCTCTGTGCGGCTGCCTCGTATGGACGCGTACCTGCACACGTGTACGTATATACATTCCTCAAAGGCATTCATTGGCACGCTTGTTCGCCGATGCCCTTTCTTCAAGATACGAGGCGCCTCCCCTCCTAGTGTGCGCTGCACTGCACCTGCGTGCTGCATCCATCTCCGTATGTAGGCCTATCTGCATAGGTGTATATATGTGTGCGGCTACACGTATGTGTGCGTATCGGCGGCGTGTTCGGCTGCGCATTCTTTTCTGCCGTTGCTGGCGGTCAGCGCGCCAGCCCCGCGTTGGTGTGTGGGCTACTCGGCATTCAGGCGCGCATAACATCAACGTGACGTCGCCGCGGGCGGTCGAGTGGGAGAAGACTGAGACGCTTCACTCATGGCTGGATATCGTCACGTCGCGGCCGCTGGTGAAGCTATACTTTCCTTCGACATTCGTGCCTGACCGCTACATCCTCCAGCACAAAGTGCAAATCGCCTACGACTACCCGCCCTTCCTCGCTGTCGAGATCTTCAAACAGCTCCAGCTCTGCGTCCTCATTTTCCTCGTCTTCCTCGCTGTCATCTTTCTCCAGCGCATGCGCTTCCAGTACGTCGGCCGAAAAAACAAAAAATTTAGAAAATTCGGGTCTCCAAGCGCGAGCGCACAGCCAGATACAGATGTGGCGTTCGCAGCCAACAAAAGAAGGCCGGCGGGCGGTTTGGTTAGCCTTTGATAGAAAGCCGTGCGAGCGCTGTATCTGCTGATCCGCGCGCCGATACGAATGAACTGTTTTTTTGGAGCTCCACACGCATGCGTGTCTTCTTCTGCATGGAGGAGCTCATGGCGGTGCACGTCTGTTTGAGCGCTTCTCGGGTTATGGTTCAGGCGCACGCAGTCCCGCTCCGATGCCCCTGGCAGGCGAACACATATGTCAGATATATACGTTTTTTCACATCACATGCATGAGTTATTTAATTTACAAAGTCGCATATGCGCCTCCTTCAGACCTGCGGAGTTGGAGGAGAGCCGCCTCTTCAAAAACTGTTGCTTTCGCTTTCGCGTGCGCGCAGCATCGCGTCTCCCAAGGAAGCGAAGGAGCTGGAGACGGAGGAGACCGCTCTGTCGATCGCCGACCACTTGCTCGAGGTTTTCGAGGAACTCTCGCAGAGCTCAGGTACGCACTCTGAATTGACGAAGGGGTTTCTTTGCCTCTACACATGCATGCAACCTCACGCATGCGTCAGTGGCGGTGTCTCTGAGGCCAGGTCTCCTGAATGACTCACGCAGAGGTGTCGCAACCCACCCAGGCCATCGCAAAGCAGCGGCGAAATGCCAACTAAGCAGGCGCGGGTCCTGTCAGTAAAATGCAGTCGCAAGCAGGGGCGTTTTTGCGCTACCGCAATACATGAAAATCGGCTCCAACAGTTTTGGTTTCTTTCGTAGATCTGTGTAGTAGATACCGGTCTGGCAGAGCCGGACGCGTGCGAGCGGAAGGGCGTCATCTCATCGTCAAACGTCACTTCCCTCTCGCGTCGCCTGCGTTACGCCCCGTCCTTTCTTCGCCGGCGCCTTTGGTTCAAAAAAATATGCAACTTTGATTACATGTGCACTGATATGTTCTTCGCGCTCACGAGTTCCGTGAATGCTGCGAAGGAGATCTCAGAAAATGAAGCAGATACAAGAGTGCACTCGAATAGCCACCTCTGCAGCATGCGTACCTGCTCATGCATAAAAATAAAATATATGCATATATATATATATATATATATATAAATTTGTATAGATGCATACGGTTCGGATTGTTTGCCCTTTGTTCGCGTGTCAGACGATTTGATTGAGGCCACGAGGCGCCTCGCTTCGTCGAACGACTCCGATGGAGAGAAGAAGCATCTCAGCCTCCTCTCAGAGTGGAAGGCGAGCCTGCACGCGGCCTCGAGAGCCCTGGAAGATAATTTGGGCCTCCTGACCAAAGAGGCCCAAGAAAACTACTTCCCTGGCTTGAGGAGGAGCTTCCAGCTGTACGGACACCACGTCGAAGGCCTAGCCACCTGCCTCATGGAGTGCGAAGGAGTAAGTCGGTCACAGAAACAGACACCAAACCGAAACTCCGTCTCTTCTGCGTTTGAGATTCAAAGAGTGCACATATCTCTGGCTGTGCCCGACTCTATGCCTTGCCGCGAACATCTGCTGATTGCGTCGCTTTTTCTTCTTCCTGTATAAAAGGCATGCAGGGCAGCGTGTCAAGTAAGTGCACGCATGCATAGGGAAATTTAGTAACCGTGTGTAGTCTGCAGCATGTCGTCGACTTGCGTCCGCTTGTCTCCCACTCTACGGACTTTCACGCGCGTCGTCGTCACCCACTACCGTCTCCTCGGTTGTTTGGCTCGCTTTTCAATAAATATATATATGTAGATGATATATCAAAAATCTGCATGTGTGTGTGGAGACCGGAGCGCGCCGGCTTGCCTGCTCCATGTCGGAGTTCTTCCTAAGCCGCGTTTTTCGCTTGTGACTTCCGCCTGCAACCTTTCAGCAGTCGACGCGCGCAGCGGAAGTTGCGCAGGCTCGAGCGGATTTGGCCGCGACGGAGCTTTTGAAGCATATCCAGCAACCCGAGGGAGGCATCAAGAAACGTGCCGAGAGGGAAGATTCTGCGCGACAGGAGAGCGCCGAAAAGAAGACTAACTAGATTCCCTCTTCCCAGCACGAGCGAGGCGCGGCACATCATGCCTGTGTCCATGTGAATAAGTATGCATCTACTCGATTACGCGCATGAGAGTGCATGCGATGCCGAGGATAGTTTTTATGGAACCAAGCAGCACGCCGATCGCCGGCCTGACCTCGATGTAAAGCGGGGAAAGAGAGATGTGCGAAGGAGCGACGAGGAGAGGGAGACGAAAATGAGCGGGGAAGACATGCAATGCAGCGACCGAATCATCGCCTTGCCAAAGAGCTCTATTTCAAGGCTTGTCGTTTTATCGCGACTCACAATATCACCGCCGCCCTTCCGTTTTCGTTCCCGTGTCCGTGGAGAACTGCAGCGTCTTCGTCGCTTTCAGCAGTTTTTGCGTGTGGCGCTGAAGACGCGCGCGAGGTATCTCCACTTCTCTGTCGTCAGTCTCTCAGTGGCGGCTCTCTTCCTCTCTTCTGTTTGCATCTTCGCCCTGAGAGGCTGCCTTCCTTTCCAGTTTTCTTGTCGCTGCGCCGCTTTCGCGCCTGAGCGAGGCGTTGAGGCTGAGAGAGTAAGCTGAAGTGCGAGCCAAGAGGTCGGTATGTTTTTTTTGACTCGTGACGCATGTTCGTAGGCGAGCAAGGCCCGCGGCACGTAACGCAGCCGCCGCAGAGACCTTGCTGGCTGAGTTCGGAAGGTGTCGCGTCATCAGGCGCATACAACCGTACGCAAATTCAGTTTCCTTGGTTTTTCGCCTATTTTCTCCCGCGCAAAGAGCACACAAGTGCCTCGCAAAAAGGAACGGGAATGCGGCCTCTCGTGCTCTCCCACAGTCTATCTACAGATCTAGCTATCTATAGATGGTCCTGAATATTCGCGCTATGGGGACTCGTCACCCCTGCGGTGTTGAGGAAATGGCGCCCAGTGTTTGTCTGCTTACAGTGCAATTTACAGTTCTGTTCAAGGGTTGGGAACCACGCGGACGGTTTGGATAGGACTGAAAAAAGAAAAAGCACTCTTTTGTCTATCTCGACCGACCACATAAAACACTTCAATGACCAAACGCCTCGCTTCGCTCTCCCTGACAGAATGACGCATGATACAAGTGAGCAAAGCTGCGAGCCACCTGATGCTCGTTAGACGCCTGGCTTCTCGCGAGCGGAACAATGAAGAGGAAACACGCTGCTGCAGCACATTGGCTTATTCAACTGACGCAGAGTCAGGCGTGACGTTGAGATCGGGAACAGCCGAAACTACATTTGGCCACGCGGCGACGCCCCTCAAGCATGCAAAACAACATGCGCCGAACGGCCTTTCACCGCTACGTCGGCAGCAGCCTTTCCTGCGCTTCCCCTTCTTCCCTGTGCATTCTCCGCACCTCGGGCTACCTGAACCTTGCGCAAGCAGGCACTCCCCCTCTCGCGACGTCTACTTGACTGGTCTCCTCCTCCCCAAGTCTCCACCCCCTCCCTTCCTCCTCCCTCGTGCCTACGCATGGCTGCTGTTTTCCAGCGCCGCTGCATTTCGCAGCCGGATGAGGGGCGCCAGCCGGCAGGGACAAAGAATGCGGTTTCCTTCCTCGCCTGCAGCTCAGCAGCCGCAGCAGCTCCAGCGCGGTGCCCGACAGCTAGCCCACGCACACACGCTCGCAGCTGAGACCTCTGCGCCCCGGCGGCCTTCAAACCTCCTGGTCCGCAAGGCGAGAACCCGCAAGGCGAGAACCCCGAGTCAACTCCGCGCTGAGAGGTGTTCCGTGCTTCTTTTGTGGTTGAGGGACACTTACATGTAAGGTCTACTCGAAGCTGTCATTGTTGCCTTGGCTGTGCAAACACGCTCCATAAAAAACGAAAGAGGCGTCAAACTCCGGCGCGGGGGGACTCCTCCCCCGCGGCCTCTCCAGACTGCTCTCGCCCCGTTCTCGTTGTTCGCGCTTGTCTGTCCGGCGGCGGTTCTCCACGCGGCCTTGCCGACCCAACCTGTCGCCGTGAGGGGCGCCAGACCCGCGACCCGAAAAAAATACGCTCTTTACAGAGGGTCGTCCGCGTCTCTGCTCTTGTCTGGGATCTTCACCGTGCATAGAATGCGAGCCCGCCGCGAAGCTGTGAAGCACCGACCTCGAGGATCCAGCTCGCAAACCTAAACACGCAGCGCGCACGAGAAACAAAACGCAACCCGTATATCTATATATATTTGGTACAAAGAAGTGACCATATCCTCTGCACAGAGCGGGCAATATAAGAACAGAAACATCATAAATAAGTAATGCATCGCTACTACCACATTATAAGCCGCCGTCGTCACTGGTGTGACCCCCGGGACTGGTGTGACCCCCGGGCGGCTCATGCCGAGCACCGAAGGCAAAGAAGACGAAGACCGCAAAAGCTGCAAGTCGACGCAGACGCGTCTCTTCAGGGTTCAGAGATGCGCGCACGTAATGACACTTGCTACAAGCCGACAGGTCTTTTTCCAACCTCGTTTGCGCACAGGCGCTCCAATGCCCACGAGTTGGGGACTTCATCCCGGCCGCTCACGCCGAAGACGAAAAGCGCACAGCAGATGCGCAAGTCTACCTCGATCGCGACCCCGTCCTCAGGCAGCCCATGGCTCCAGGCAAGTTGCATTCGACTTCCTCAGTTCGCGCGACTTACGTGAGCCTCGAGACTGTTCTTGCGCGTTCGCGAGGCCGTAATCTTAAGCCGCATGCCGGGCCGCAGCCAGCCGGAGAGAATCCACGGCGCCAGTCTTCCTGTAATGTTCTTGTCGAAAAACCTAAAGACATCCACACACACAGACACCACGAGCGCACTTCGCCACAGCACAGTCGCTAGGGATGAAGACGCCTGAATACCCGTCCCTCCTGCGGCCTCCGCCCTCCACACCCGTGTCGTCAGGGACTTGGCTCTGCGGCAGTTCTCGCCGTTCCCTGGACTCCGACACTCCTCGCGCAGGGGTCCGATCCCTCCCGAGCCCTCCGCTGGCCTGGAAGCGGTCGTGCATGCAGAGGTGCATGCACCGACACGCGTATTCGTGTTAGCCCCCCCCCGCGCCTCTCTTGGCGCGCAGACTCGCCACGGCTGTCCTGGTGCCGTTCAGGGGTGGCGCGCGGCCTTTGCTCCTGACAAACTGCTGCTCACAGCGATGCACTCAGGCCTAGTTGCATGCACATTCCTCTCTGGATGTGTGCCTGGCTCACAATGCAGACAGTGACGCGAAAATGCTCTACCTTTTGAGGCGTCTGGCGCCAAAGTGGCGGCTGTAAGCGCGCTCGATGATGTAAACGGCTGCCTCCTCATCGATGATGAGCTCGATGTTCTGCTCAGAAAGCAGGCTGGCGAGGCCCTTCTCCTGCAGGCGCAGAATCTGCTTCATGTCTTGGGGCGTCAAGGGATCGAAAATCTGCGGACAAAACGCAGCGAGAGGCGCGCAAACAAAACCTGTCCTACAGCTCTTCGAAAAGAGGTGTGCATGGAAATCCAGGTTCTCGCGTCTAACTCACAAGCATGCCAGACTACGGAGACTCGCCTCGAGGGCCGCACATGCCTCTCGCAAACGACCTCCGCATCAAGGCACACGCCTTGCCCAGAGGGAGAGGTTAGCGATGGGGACATGGATCTGAATCGCCGTGTGGCTCTCTCCCCCTCTGCTTGTTCCCACGGCATCTCTTTGCCACATAAGCGTTTTTATTGAATGTATATATATATATATTATAAATACACGACCATCTGGTGAGACTGGAAAGACGCGATTCCAGAGAACACCAGCTAGCTGAATGGTGCTTCTGCGCTTCTAAACTGAGAAATTCTTGGAGAAGTTCTGCTTCCAAAGTTTAAACTTGAAAAAAAAAAACCCGGCGATTCTTCACAGGTCTCCGTTCCCTGGGCGCGTCGACTTACGATGATGGTCATGCGGTTGAGAACCTGGGGCTTGAAGACGCGGGCGGCCTCGGCGAGGACGGCAGCGCGGGCCTGAGTCTTCCAGTTGACATTCTTGCGTCGCGTCAGGGTCTTTTCGGGACTCCTGGTCGACTCCTTGCCGGCCTGCAGCTGGTCGGCGGCTTGCGCGCCGGCGGCGGCGTCCGCAAAGTGCTCCAGCTGCTCGCGCTCGCCGTCAAAGTGACCGATGGCGACCTTCCCCGAGGGGTCCTCTGCAGCAGCACCAGACGGCGGGTTCGCAGGGATTGATGCGCACGCACGAAGAACATGAAATAGGGATCCAGAGGCTATCAACGCAGCCTCCTGAACGCTGAGCACACTCCTCACAGCGCATCGAGGAGACGCCCTAACGCCCGGGCCTCCGCCGGAGAGCTGCCCGCGCCTTCGAGCTCTGCTCTGGTCAAGAGGGCAACGCGGCACTACGCTGTCTGGATCCGAAGGGGGTTCCCTAGCCGGCGAGGCGCGGGTCTGCGGCGTACCTGCAGCTTTCTCGCTCGCCGCGAGGATGTGCGTGGCTCCAATGTTCGACGTGGCAATGATGACGCAGTTGGTGAAGTCCACGGTGATGCCGCGCATGTCTGTCAGACGGCCTTCGTCAAGCAGCTGAATCCGAGAGAAAGCCGAGACACAAACGCCGAGAAAATGACGCACTCAGACGCAGAGCCCCTACGTCAGTTTTCACAAGACTGGGTGATGGAAAGTTTGTACACAATTCTCGTCAGTAGTCTACAGCGGGCTGCTTGGCTATGGTGCCAAGGGTGTATCGGGAACCGTGTACGCCGCTGCATGAGGCTGACTGTTTCCACGGCCGTCTGCGAGCCTCTACAGCTCCGCGGCAGTTTCTCGCAGTGTCGCACCTGGAGAAGGTACGCAAAGACGTTGGGGTGGGCATTCTCGATTTCATCAAACAGAACGACACTGTGCGGCCGCTGGCGAACGGCCTCCGTCAGCTGCCCGCCATCGTCGTGGGACACGTAGCCCGGAGGGCTGCCGACCAGCCGCGCGACTGTGTGGGCTTCCGAGTGTTCAGACATGTCCAGCCGAATGAGACTCTTCTCGTCGTGGAAGATAGCCATCGTCAGGGCTTTCGCCAGCTCAGTTTTGCCGACACCTGAGTGAACGAAGTGAGAGACAGGCCTGAAACGCTAGGGCGCTGAAGGAGCTCCGACCGGCAGCCCGGCAGGCCGCGGACCCGGGGGTCTGAGGAACACTCTCGCGCAGGAGGGTTGCCTCTCTAGAGTAGAGGCATCGAAGGCGAGGGAAACGCCCGATGGCGTACAAGTGGATAAACACGCAACGAAAGCCAACGCTTGGGGGTGGGGTCACGTATGCACACGACTTTGGCTGCGCCGGTGACCAGCCGTGTCCGTATGCTCACATAACGATGTAAACGAGACCGCGTCTACGACCGGGTCCCCCCTTTCCCCTCCCCACTCACCCACACAGTCGCGTACATATACAAATATATGTATTGTGGCACTTACCCGTGGATCCGAGGAAAAGGAAGGTGCCGATGGGCGCGTTGCGGCGAGCCAGACCCGCACGCGAGCGAAAAATGGCATTCGCCACCGCCTCGACCGCTTCCTCTTGTCCGATGACTTGCTGTAGACAAGAGAGCACAGCACTGATCAGTCAATTCGCACAGCTCGTCTGAGCAGCCGGACCTATAGGTGGGAGATCTAAGCCCCCCATTTCAATATATGTACATAGCTATGTATGTCTATGACGGTACATGTGTGTATGCCCATATGCATTGGCTTCCCGTCTGTGCACGCGTGTCCATTCCCCCACGAGACAAGGCGTAGGAGGCAGTGAGGCGACGCGTCTGCGCGCTGCATCGCTCAGGTTTTCCATGCCGACTCACCGCTTGCAAGCTCGCCGGAAGATTCAAAATGCGTTGGCGATCGGTCTCCGTCAACTTGCTCACAGGAATGCCCGTGCGCATGCTGACCACGTCTGCGACGTCGGCGTCGGTCAGGATCATGTCGTCGGGGTTGACAAGGCCGCTCACCTGCCTCTCCAGCTCAGGCAGTTCGCTATTCTGCATGCAAGACACCGTGAGATAGGGGTCATTGACTCGCAACTTGCGCCGACACGCAGCCACGGCTGACGCACCATCGGCCATTCGACGCTGACGGCAGCCACACACGCCCATGCCGAATGACTGCTCCCAGTTTCCACGCGCCCTCACGACGTGCGAAACCCGCTGTTCGTGAACTGCCACAGGACTGCAGCAACATACCCTACTCAGACACCTGTATCCAAATAACTACGTCCAGAAGCGTGCGAGAGTCTCGCGACCAGCCTGCGGCGCGCTTCAGATTTTTGTGAAGTCTATGTACCTGTCCTTGCCGCAGGGCTCCATACGAGGGGACCGGGTTCTCGCTTGAATCGCGTTTTTCGAAGCTCTGCGAAGATGCGTCGGAGGCGCTCAGCGCCAGGCGCCTCAGAGCCTTGACTTTCTTGATGGCGCATGCGTCGTCAACCTGACAAACACAGCAGATACAGACAACGAGAGCGCATCTCAAGCCTCTTCAGAGAGATTCAGGCGTTCATGGAGGGACACGAGCGAGAGCAATATGTAGCGCTCCGCGGCCGCGGCTACCTGACTCGTCGCAGCTTCGTCGCGGGGTTCAGCGGTGCGTTTCCTCGCAAGCGGATACAAACAGATGGCTTGGGCCTCGTGGATAGGCTGCCAGCTACAGGCATTGAGCCGGCGGCCCGCTATACGTGCATCCGAGGGTGTGGGCGAGTGAAAATAGGTAACCGGTTTAGACTGGAGAGTTGCCTGCTGCCGCGACGTGAGGCCGCGCCGGATGCCCCGTTGCAGTGAAAGCTTACCAAGTCCATCGCTTTGTCAGGGAGCTGGCGATTCTTGATGTAGCGATCTGACAAGGTCGCCGCAGCCAACAGGGCCTCGTCGGTGATTTTCATTTTGTGGTGAGCCTCGAGGTTGCGGCGAATGCCCTTCAGCATGGTGATTGTCTTCGCCACGTCTGGCTCCTTCATCTCGACTGTGACGAAGCGTCGCGCGAACGCCATGTCCTTCTCGATGTACTTACGGTATTCCGCACGCGTCGTCGCGCCGATGACTCTGGGGGACACACGAGCTCGCATGAAAATCAAAATTCAAGACTCCGAGGCTTTGCACGACATGGTGCGTGCACGCATAGGGGGAGGGGCGGGGGGGTGGGGGAGGCTTCGGTCGGCGCGTGGCTTCTTTCCATGCGAGAGGACAAGCAGCGACAGAATGGTGCGGCCGGCAAAGAGGGAATCCGACAGCTTCCTACTCCAAGAGCAGTTGGCGCGCCGCTGCTCGGCTGGACTAGGGTGGAGGCGCTCGCTAGCGAAGATCTGGCGACCCCTACCGATACACCTCTGTCGGCAACTCGTGTTTCGTCGTGACACGGCGAAGCGCAAGCATGTGCCTTGGTGATTATAGCGTTCTTTGCTCAAAGAATGAACTCGATCACTGACCACGCCACAGCAATTGATGTCCTACCTCAGAGCGCCTCTGGCGAGCGCAGGCTTCAGCAGGTTCGCAGCGTCCATGGGGCCGTCGGCCTTTCCTGCTCCCATCAGCGTGTGGATCTCATCGATGAACAGAATCGTAGACCTCTCCGTCGCCAGGAGCTGAAAACAAGAGTCGCAGCAGCGACAGGGCGAAGCTGGCAGATCAATCTCTGGACGTAGATATAGATTCCATCCAAGGGCGTGCATCGGAAGGGGGAAAAACTCTCCGCGAGGGAGACAGTGGAGAAAGCACAGGATTCCGCCAGAGATTTCACGGCACAGAAGAGCGATCACCGCCAGCTAGCGCTGGTGACCCTACGCATCCTCGCGCGCGGAGTTGCAGACGCACCAGCCAGGGTTTCAAAGAACGGGCGGAAACGGCAAAAAGCCTCGAGAGGCAGAGGACCCTCACAGCGCATGAAAGACCCAGCACGGGAGAAAACGTACGGAACTCCTCACAGCAATCCGCGAGGAAGCTAACTGGTCTCCAGACAACTGGCAGCGTTTAACCATTTACGAATACGACTCCTCCGTGACACGCTGAGTTTCTTTCGAAACAGCGGGAACCCTCAGCCGCTCGGCGTGCGGCCAGACACGCAAGAGGCAGCCACAACAGAGGCTCAGAGCCAGGATGAAGCAAAAGAAGATCGAAAAATGCGGCTTACGTGGTCAAGAATGCCCTTCATCCGCTTCTCAAACTCGCCTCGCATGGACGAACCGGAGAGCAGGGACCCGACATCCAACGAGAAGACTGTGACGCCCAAGAGCGCATCGGGCACTTCGTCCTGAAAGGCACAGACAACACGCCAACAACAAGCCCCTGAAGCCGGCGAGATATATCCAGAAGCAGAGACTTGCATAAGCAGGTAAGCTTGCACAGGTCAGGTTTATGAACGCGCGCGGGTCGCCTTGCGCTTCATGTGTACACGCGTTTCCGATAGCACGCCACACGAAGAAGCGAGCAGCCGGTTGTCGCGGGAAAACGTTGCGACTGTAATCTCCTCAGAACCGGGGAACAACTCGTGTCGGCGTTCAGCGTAGCCCGCGAAGAGAAAGCCTTCACTGTGCATGTGCTGCAGATGTCCTAAATCGCATCTGTAGGCCCCGGGGGCCACAAGAAAGGGTGTGACTGCTTCCGCATCCCACTAAAGGCAGCTCAAGCGTAGCTGCCCTCTAAGAATACGCAGATCTGCCGGAACAAACGTCTCCAGCACACGCGCTCACACACAGATACGGCTACAGCAGGCAGTCGGCTCTCTTCAGGTGGAACTTACGTCAGCAATGCGTCGCGCCAGACCCTCGACAACTGCTGTCTTCCCCACTCCGGGGTCACCGAGAAGCAGGCAGTTCGCCTTGCTCATGCGACTAAGGACCTGTAAAGCAGAGACAGAAAAAAAAAGACCGGAAATGCATATGCCAACACGTTTTACCGTCTTCGCGAATCGCGTCGCCCTCAGCAAACTTAAGGTCACAGGCTCTTGGCTATCTGCCTTTCCGCTCCACACGCTCGTTCATATATATGTATATATGAATACATTCTGCAACACGCTTACTACTCTCCAGCAAGCAAATCCACGGCACACGTAAAGGTTACGAGTCCTTTATGTACCGTCACCATTGTTGCTCCCGCGCGTCGAGAGCCGGAGACCTTCTTACCGAGGTGATTTGTTCGATTTCCTCCTCTCTCCCGGTGACCGCGCCCAGCTTTCCTTCGCGAGCAAGCTCCGTGAGGTCGACGCCAAAGCTTTTCATCCACTCCTTGCCGGGCGAGCCCCCTGCGGCTTCCTTTTGCTCGACTTTCGACTGACCGATGTATGCGTCGTTAATCAATCTGAGAAATAAGGCAGACGCATGTGCACACGTGCGCGAGTTGCGCCGGGCTTGGCTGCCGAGTGTCTGTGGCGCAAACAGCGTACCGCGTGGAAACACGAGTCCTCCATGTGGCGTGTTTGTCGCTCACGCATACAACACCTGCTCGGCCGGTGAAGTTCGAATCTGAAGACCGAAAAGCTTCCTCGAAAAAGAGGCGCGAGCCTCCCCAAGACGGAGTGGGCACCCCGTCTGAGAACTTGCACCTGCGGAGGCAGAGGCCGGGGTATCGGTACAGCGGGAGATGGTAGCCAGCCCCCAGACGAACGCCGAGGCCCCTCTGAGCCGGAGAAGCGGCTAATGCCCAGCCCTCCCGGAGAAGACAAGCACACGAAAGAGAGGCAGGCACGCAGACGCGTTGACACGCAGCGTAGACTGCAGATGAATCACGCGCGAGGCTTGAGTGCACACGTCGTTTTTCGCCTCACTTGAGGAACTGCTCTACGTCCGTGCCAACGCCGGTGAGACGGCTCCGGAAGCGATCGCACTCCGCCAGTGCGTTCACGAGGTTGTGGAGGCCGACGACAGACATGCCCTGCGACTCCGCATTTGCAAACGCGTCGAGGACAACCTGCCGCAGCTCAGGGCGAGCATGCGCCTCTCCAAACGACAGGGCGACCTGACAAGGAGAGCCAGACAGCGCAGCGTTGCGAGAGCTGCGTGACGCAAATTTCGCAAACGCCGACTCCGAAAGAAACGAAAACAGAATCAGCATCGGCAGACGGCCTACAGTTCTGCGCGCAAGTCTGATTTCATACACGTGCGTTAAGTATCTATCTATGTCTTCAGAGACACATTCACAAACAAGGAGGCAGGAACCACAGGAGAACAGAGCTTCGTCGAGGGAGGCACGAAGCGGCAAGGAAGCTGCGCGAACGGCCGCCGAAACACACCTTCTCCGAAGAAGGGCAAGACGGAGCCTGACGGCGAAGCTGAGACGCAGCGAATCTCGGGAATTGGCTCGCTACACCAGCGACGAACCCTGAAATCCGTTGTGAGCTGCTACAGCAGCACCCACGCGCTCTCAACGCATCCACTACACACAACGGGCGACGGCAGTGCAGACAGGCTCCGAACCGGCAAAAGAGAACAAACTGAGAGACGTATGTAATTTCCCACGGAGACCTGCGTTCCCGCTCTTGCGTTTCCACGGCCAAATGTGCGCGCACATCGTCCCCCAAGCTAAGAGCACAGAAAGGTCGCAGCCCACTTACCACACTCTGCGGCATCCGAATCAGGACGTTATGGATACCCGTGCGCAGCTCCTCTGAGTCGCCTCCGGCCTTCTCCAGTGCCTTCGGCACAGCTGTGGCAACACAGAGCAGAACAGACAAGCCGCGCTGCGAGTGAGCAGTTCACGGGCTTCAGTGGCGTAGAGCAGGGTGGCAGCCGCGCGGAGAGAG
This sequence comes from Besnoitia besnoiti, assembly GCF_002563875.1. Lineage (NCBI taxonomy): Eukaryota > Apicomplexa > Conoidasida > Eucoccidiorida > Sarcocystidae > Besnoitia > Besnoitia besnoiti. Next base: position 1,729,905 of record NC_042361.1, on the reverse strand, counting down.
GCAGCGGACACGATGAGAAGCTCGCCGCGAAGGGGGAAAGCAGCAGAACGCAGGAAGGCATGCGGAGGGCGAAAGGCGCACGCGAAGCATGCCAGAGAATGCAAGATGCGCGACGTGAGACCGAAAACGAGAGGAGCGAAGAGGCGAATGACAGTGCAAAAGCCGCAGAAATTCGGTCGCAGCACTTCAGAGATCAGAAATAGTTGGAGCAAACGAGTACGATGATAAGAGGGGAAAGCGGGAGGCGGGCGGGCAAGGAAGACGCCAAACGAAACCCCCAGTGCCGAGGGCGACGTCGCAGGTCAACAGGCCACGAGAGCGAGCTGACCAGAACGCAGAAAGAACTTACTGTTGTCGCCGGGCATGTCGAGAAGACACGCCAGCAGGTGGACGCGAGAGAGCTCAGGGTGTTGAAGCGTCCACGCGAGCTGCTCGACGCAGTCCAGCATATCGCTTGCGAGGTCAGTGAAGTTCTGCGGAGCGACAGGAAACAGTTCCACACAGCGAGTCAGCTGAAGCACAACACAGCCTGAGCTCTTGCGCGACACAGCGCGCGCGCGCACTCCGAAGAACCCCTACGCGTGTCTGCTTTGCCCCTGTTCGAAAGTCCACCATGCTGAGCGGCTGTCTCGGTATGTCCTCTTTCGTTTCCAAATCCCCGCTCAACCCCGTTGCCGCCCTTCCCCAGCTCTCTCCAGTGATATGAGGGGCTTTGTGTAGAAGCAAGCGTATGGCCTGCTGCGGCTGTTTCAATCAACAATGACGGATGACCAAGATATACGCCTCGTTCGTCCCTCGTGTCTCAGCGGGCTCCCTTTTCAAAAATGAGAGACCTCCCACCTCTGTCGCCGGCCGTTTTTGTCAGAGTTCTGCAGAGCCCCTGAGGCGTTTGTGCGCGTCGTGAGTGCAGCGGCGAAGCCCCTATCCGCCAGCCGACAGCGCGTCTCCCTTTACCTCCCCGCCATTTATCTGCTCAAGCGCCCTCGATCACGGAGCAAGCCTCTCAATCCCCCGTCCCCTGTCTGGACTCAGCCATCCCCACCGTCATGCCCACCCTTGATTTGCGTCTCATCTGTGCCCTCCCTGTCGAAGCCGCCCTCCACGGGCCCTGGGCCCTCCACTCCCCCCCCCCCCCCGCTGCACCCCACTTCAGCCCGTTTTCCATTCCTTCGCGGCACGCACGCCATGTGCCGCGGTGCTGCGTCTCTCTGCATTTACAGCCTGGGTTTTTCGCTGCGCTCTGGTTCCTACCGCTCGCGTGGGAGTCGGCTTGTAGCGGCCGAGGGGCGCGGGAGGGACGAGGTCACCGGGTCCGTCTCGGTTGTCGCCGCCGCCTCCATCCTTTCCCGAGTTTGCCCCCGAGGAGGAGCCTTTGCCTGATCCAGAAGAAGGCGGGTCTTTCGCGAGGACTGGCTGCCGCAAATGGTGAGTCAGCAGAACAAGAGTCAGCAGCGCGAGAGCGGCAAACAGAGTGGCGCGCCACGGAGAGAGGCGACGCGAGGACGGCGAGGGGCGGGGAGTGCGAAGCGCGCGAGGCGCCGCGCAGCCGGAAGAGGAGACATAGCGAACATCAGCGTTTTTTGTTTCGGCTGGAGGCCCTGGAATACGCGGCGGGCAGGGAGCGCTCGCGCACTTCTCTTGGGCAAGAGGCGTGGCTGAAGAGATCCGCCGCGCCCGCCGCATCCTAGCACGCAGAAAAACGGCAGATCGGGTATCTGCCTGCGGATGGGAGGAGAAAAGAACCAACCCCCTAGCGGGGAATCAGCGTCGCAGAGGACGAAAACGGCCGCGGACGAGGCCAGAAAATGTCACTTTTTCCTTGAGCGCGAAAATGAGGGAAGGGCTCGTCTTCTACGGTGGAGGCGCATCTGCGCCGAAGCGGGCGCGTCGGCGGTTGTATGAGAAACAAATCGCCCGCGGAGAAGGACTAGGCTGGACTGCCTGCAGAGACAAACTGTGGAACTCCGTTCGGCGAGAAAGGGGGGCAAGAGGTAACACAAAGTGGCTCTTTCCGGGCGACCTCCAGCCCCTTCCTCTCGCGCCTGGCTCTCCTCTGCATGGATCGGTGCGCCCGCGCTGGGGTCTACGGGTGTGCTGCGCCGCACCGCCCCCAAGCGGAAGTGGCGAGACTCACAATAGAGGCGCTTCTCGACCGGGCGACGACTCCTCCGGCAGAAAAAGCGCGCGTTGGAGGCGAGAGGGAGGGCCGTTTTCCGCGAGCACTCGACTGCGCCGGACAGACGAGGAAACTCCCCGCAGCCCGTAAGGTGTCTTTAGAGCTCAAAAAAAAAATATCCAAGCGTCAACCCTCTAGGAGGTGGCGCCTCTCGAGGCTTTCTTTGTCGGGCTCGGGCGCAGCCCCCCTTTGCTCTCGCCTAAGGAATGCGCGCGTCCGGCAGGAGAGGGGGTCGTCGCCCTTGTGGCCTTTTCGACTCGCGTTGAGTGTCGCCATTCGCAGTGCCCGCCTCAGACGATTCTGCTCACCGCCCTGCGAGAATGCAGCACAAATCTGGTTGAGTCAACCTGGGACTGAGGGCTCAAAATGAATCATCCAGCGCTGCAGACGCAGTATTTTTCTCGGCGACCAGCCCAAACGTAGTACCGCACGCCCAGGCGGGGCTGGGGTACTAGGCGAGAAGAAAGCACCGTGTATTACCCCGATGTCAGTTCACCCTCGGCAGAGAAAAACCACGAAACACACGCCGAAAAAGACAGCTCGACGCTTGGCAGGCTCAACGTGAAGATCTGTGTTTCAGCTGTGGAGAAAAACCACTCAAATACCCTGTTCAGGACTGTCGCCCCCAAGGCGGCGACCGCGCGTAGGGGTATTTCACGGCGAGGCCTCGTCTCTACTTGTATAATCCGCCTGCGACTCGAGCCAGCAGCCTCTTGAGCAACGACGCACCATACCGTTTACTCTTAGGTGCGATCTTGTTCACTCTCCAGAGCTCTGTTATGCGAAATTCCTCCGCGAGTTGGAGGACGGGCCTGCAGGCAGGCGCGAGCCCGCTGTGCAGTGGCTCCGCTGATGCCATAGCGTGCAAGTGGCAGAGACAACGACCAGCCAAAAAGATGCAAAGGAGACAGAAACGCACAGTTTCTCCTGCATCTCTGAGGTGACGAAAGACATGCTCGTCGATATTTGTCTCTTGCCGTCATACAGACATCTATGCGGACTGAAAATCCTTGGGCGCCGGCCGGAGTCTGGCTGCAGACCCATGGTCTGTTGCACAGGCATCAGGGCAGTCCTAGCGATTCAGCATTGCACGACTGAGGGAAATCTCTGTTCGCAGCTGACCTGAGAGACACAGAGACTTCCAAGAGCTTGAGATCTCCTGTTTTGGGTAACATCCGACGCTGCGGAGAGTCAGGAAAACGACTTCTCCCTGGGATTGTATCGTAAGCGCTGCTGATTCGTGTCTCCAGTCGCTTACAAGTGACCGGCGCTGACACAGAGAATCCCTACAGCTCAAGCCTCAGCGGCGGCAGGGGATCATGCCGCGTCAGTCGATACTTTGCAATCGTTTTCATCGCCCGCGGTCTGCGTGAGAGGCAGACCGTAGTTCACTGAATGCACTTGAGGCGGGAGCGCGGAATCATGCTGAAAGACAGTCCATTCTCCGCCTGCCGTGTACAGGATCCGTCAAAAAACAGCAGTGGCTAAGGGCACGAGGAATACAATGGAGCTGCCTGTAGCTATCAGACGCGAGCATTGCTCAAAATACCAGTGCGCTCGCCCGTGAGCAATCTTACATGATTTCGTGAACTCTGTACTCGCGCGAACCACACTCTACCTGTCTTCAGGGGACATCTCGGCAACGCCACAGGTGGACAGTGACTTTCGAGAGCTTCGATGTTGGACTCGCTGCGCCCTCCGCACCCTCTTGACTGTTTGTTTGGTTCTCCGTTCTGCCCACGCGGTCTTTTCAAGGGCGGTATCTGCCCAGATCCGAGTAAATCTGGCGGCACGGCTTCTGCAGGGCGCGCTGGCGGGGCTGGCGAAAGAACGGTGGTGGATCCTCGGAAGCTGCAGCCTAGTCTAGGCAAACGCAAATGTTCAGTCTAAAGCGTGGTATTCCCGAGTTTGCGTTGAAGAATTCGCGTGCCGCCGCCCCGTATGAACTGTGGCGGTATGAAGTCTGTTGAAAAAAGCTGCTGCAGTCGAAGTGGAACGGGAGGACAGTTGCAAGGCAGTGCAGAAGGCAAGAAATTCCGACGGAGCTACAGCGTGCAGCGTGTCATTGCTCAGCGGCATTTCGGGAGCAGCCCAACTTATCCAGAGAAAGGCTGAAATCCCAAAATCCGTAGGGGTTCTGGTGTGTGCGTCAGAAAGGCACGATATTAACGGGTGAACCGATCGAGCGCGTGGCGACAAATTCTGTCGCGATAATCCCGCAAAGCGAACCTAACGGCGCCGCGGCAAAAGGACTCCCTAGGTCCTCCTGCTTCCTGTCTGCCTGCTACTCTGCTGTCCCTGGAACCGAGAGCTAGGAAACGTAAATAGACTTGCGTGAACCTTAGGACACCGGAGTGGAGACGCCTGAGCCTACAGGAAGCGAAAAAAACCCAGAATTCGTTCCAGTCGCGTGGATCACACTCACACGGGCAAGGCTGAGTTCCCTGCACGAGAAACCGTAAACCCTAAACGGTCTGGACCTTTGAGACTCCGTGTACTATCAAATAGGCATTTCGTAGCGAATACTTTTTCACAACTGTGACGCGGACGGCAAGTGCATTGAGGTCGCTTCTTTTCTCGTGGCACCTCGTTCCTGCTTGCGCTGTTTTCTGGAAGTCGATGTGAGAGCTCCGTCAGGTTCTCCTTGCACGCGCTCTCGCCTCTCTTGCTCCACCCGATAAACGTCGATGAACCAGTCACAGTTGAGCCACTCTTCTGCAGCTTGCCCTCCGCCTCTCTCCTCGAGTCTCCTCGCTTCGTCACGGGCAAGGCCCCCCTTGCGTGGCGCCGCGGAACGGGAGGACGATGGAGAGGCTAAGGACGACGCAGCGGCGGCTGAAGGCGAGGCCAAACTTGCCTCGGAGCGAGCGCAGTCCGCGTCGGCCGCGCGAGAAGGCGCCGCCTCGTGACTGCCTCCACCACCGGAGCTCGCGAAACCCCTCCGCGCTTGCCCTGCCTGCTTTTTCATCCCTGTTCCCCCTCCTGCCTCCCCAGGGAGCTCAGCGGCCTCACTGCCACCGCAGGCCTCTCTGCCGCCGTCGCCGTCTGCCGCAGCCTGTCGGAGAAGGCGATGCGCCGCCTGCGTCGTCAGCGGAGACGCAGGCAGCGCGCGAGCTTCGCGAAAGAGCCCAAGAAAGTCCGCGCGAGAGAGAGTTTGAGCGCCGAGGGAGAGCTTGTAGTCGAGCTCCATGCCCATGTCCCACAGGCGCACACCTGAAAGAACGCAACCCGAAAAAAGCAAGCAAAAGCTGTCCCCAGTGGACTGCTTAAGACAGCTAAAAGTATTGGATTCGGCTCCACTTATGAGATACAGACAACCAAGGTGTTCCCGTTAATCAGAATGCCGATGCAAGATGCAAGACGCCGGAAAAGCGACAAGGATAGCAGACGCACAGGTCACCGCATGCGTAGCCTGCGAAGACACAGGAGAGAGCGAAACTCAGGTGCCTGGAGGGAAGACAGAAAGAAAGGAACGGGATGCACACGAAACGACGCACCGGCGAGCTTGAGGAGGACTCCGAGCGCGGCAAGCTGCACGTTTCCCGCCTCGCTGACAGAGCTGAAGCCGGTCAGCGACGTGTAGACCGCGCCGACGCGCACGCCGATCTCTCCTCCACAGAGACGCCATCGTCGCCCGGAAGACGTGGGGGGACACGAAGCAGAAGAAGCTGAAGCAGGACACTGAGGACGAAGAACGTGACCTGTGGAGCTCGAAGAGAGACCGGCCGACGATGCCGAGGGGCAAGAGGAAGAGGACGACGAAGAGGAATCGGAAGAAGACGCCGAACCCTCAGTCCGCGGCGCGCTGCCCGTCGCAGTCCTTGACACATGGCGACCTGCTTCATTGCTCTTGGAGTGCCTGTCGGGCTTCCCCCCATTGCCGTGGCTGTCGTCCTCTCTCGTCCAAACTTCAATCGAGTGCAAGAAAACTTCATCATCTTCCCTGCCTGGCACCCGCAGCCCCCCCCTTGCGCTCTCGGGGCCTCGTGTCTTCCGCGCCTCTCCTTCTGAAGAACCGCACGCCTCGCCTGCACCTCTTCTTAGCTGCTGCGCATGCAACGCCTTCAGGGCCTGTTTGCACAAGCGCACAAGCGGAGACACGCGAGACGCAGCCGGCAGCTTCACGCGACACAAAAAAAGTGCAGAAGAATTATGTTTCCACATCACATCTGCCGCTGACGCGGTTGCGTGCGCTTCGGCGTCCCGCTGGCAGGCTGCGAGCTGGCGGTCTGCTGCGCGTGTAGAGATCGACAGGCGCATCATCGATTGCCATCCCAAGGAGGGAAACCGCCGTTTCCGCAGAACGAAAAACGTACTCTCCAGCGAGGAGAGGTGGCAGATGAGAGACACACGGTAAAAAAAAAGCGTGCAGAGAGAAGGGAACGAGGCCAACGAGGCAGAGGAGAAGCCTGCAGAGAAAGGAAGAAAGTCGCGTTCGCCGTCAGTACTCACCGCGCGGACTGGAGGGTACAACCAGCCTTCGCCATGCTGCCGCACACAGCCCTGAAGCACCTGCGGACGGACTCAGCGCCAACATTGAGAGAGAAAGTGAACCCAAAAGGCGCGAAAGCCACGCCAGCGCCTGCGCCAGGCAGGGGCCTACGAGGCTTGCCGCGAGCCCACAAACTGCAACACGGTCTCTGCAGTTCGTTGAAACCCAAAGAGAAATCTGGAAAGGCTGGAGTGCGTTCCACTAACTGGAGAACGCGACGCACGTCGGGCTACTGCTCGGCTGTGTGAAGGAGGCGGTTCCTCTAGTCCCCTCCGCTCCCGCCGCTCGCCTCACGCCGTCGATGTCGCGGTCGATGGAGAAGAAGAACCGCTTGGCTCTCTTCCTGGTGTTTCGGCTTATATGCAGTGTCATGCGATCGAGGCGCAGACAGCAGCGCTCCTGGTGAAGCTTCGGCAGAAGGAGGTACAGCACACGTCGGGCGCACGTCGCGTCTGACGGAGAGGTGGCAGTTCCTGCGCAGGAGTCAAGGAGACGCGCGCAGCCGAGAAGCTAGAAGAAACTCAAGAACGCAAGAGCGAAGTCAGCGGTCGGTCGGCGCGCGCACATTTGTAGGCACATGTGTGTGTTCATAAGGACACGGGGCTGCTGCTGCGGAATACAAGCGCCAGACAGCAACGAACACACGACAGGAGGAACGAATCATTTTGCTGTATACACACGCGCGTGAGAAGAAAAGCCGGCAGGCAGGAAGGCATTGTGGAGGCGTACCTGGTCCGTCTGTCCCATGGTGTTTAGTGTCTTCTTCTTCAGATCTGTCGCCATCTTCACTTTCGCTCATCTCTACATCTCGTCCGTCTTCGTCGCTCGCGTCGTCACTCGCCTTCTCCGTCTCGAGGTCCGATGCCTCCTCTCCTGTTTCTTCTGTCTTTGCTCCTTTCGCGTGTGCAGCTTTCGCTTCTTGGCCAGGCGGCGCGGCGGTTTGCCCTCGGTCTCCCCCTGTCGTCGGTTCCGCGGGCGGCTCGCCGGCGCGGCGATCGCAGCTTCCTTGTCCTTCTTCCTGCGTGTCCGCGCGTTCGCTTTCCCGTTTACTGGCGTCTCGAAGCTCTGTCGTCTCGTCTCCATTCTCGCCACGGTCCGCTGTCTTCCCTCTCTTCGCGGGGTGCGTCGCGCGTTCGCCTCGCCTCAGCTTCACGCGATGACCAATCGGGAGGAACGCCGCGTGCAGCAGCCGCGCGTAGAAAGACGGAGAAATCAGCGAAGCCCAAAGAAAGTCGCCTGGAATCAGAACACCCACAAGTCGTCTAACCCCTCACTCTTGCACAGGAGAGCCACGGTCCTCGGCTTCGAACCCGAGACGTCCACGTCAAAGGCAGAAAGAACCGACAAACAAGCAGACAGACGCATGCACACACACTTACCTAGGTATTTGTCTCCCAGTGTATACACAAGCAAAAAATCATGGAGCGCGAGAGGAAACAGCGAGTGCTGCGATGTGCATAGACTTGAACACGCATGCGCTCGCGGACACACACCAAACAACTGGCCTTACAGGGGAACTGGATGGCGGTCACGCGCGAAGCGACTTCTTCTAAATCGTAGTCTGCGGTGAGGCGCGGCAAGCTGCGGAGACTCGGCCGCTCGCGGCAGAGCGCGTGGAGGTCTGCAGGCGACAGCTCGTAGAACGGCTCGCTGTCTCCTTCGGCCCGTGTCCCTCGCGGGTTCCTGCGCGGCATCTTGTCTGCTGCAGCGGCCTCACGCGCCCTGTCGACGCCGTGATCTCGGCTGAGACTCGCCTTCTCGGCTTCCTTCTCTCTCAGGACAGGAGGCGGACGCCAGACACAGGGCGGCGGAGGATAAGTGCGGCGCCCGATGTCGTACATTAAAAAAGAGAGAGTGAAAAGTAAATCTCTAGAAAACCAGACAGACTCGCACGGGAAGTTTCCGGGGTAGGCGACAGCTCCGGCACTCCAGTGTGGTGGTAGTGTACTGAGGCATAAAGAACTTGCTTGTCTGTATCTCAGAACCGAATGAAGATAAGGCCGAGAGAGAGAGATGCGGACTGCGGCTACAGAAACACGTCGGGGGAGAAGACGGAGACTCGCCTCAGCGGCAACTGTGGGACGTACAGGCCCGATCGAGAGAGGGAGCTCGCAGGAAAGGGGGGAAACGACTGGCGTCTCGGGAAGAAAGAGCGAAGAGAGTCCCGCTGAACGCCGACAAGGACGGAAAGTTACAAACCGGTTCACTGGTGTGGAGTCATCTGAATGTGGTAATGTTAAGGAGCACATGAGATGCTGCAGGCGTGAATTCGTACTGCATTGATGTACTTATCTTGCACGCACTCAGCTGGTCAGTGAGAGCACTCACGAGCCCGAAACCCATCAAAATCCAACACTCTTAGCTGTCTTCAGCTTTCCAGGGTAGAAAACCAACAGGAAACAGAAAGGGAAGCCCGGAAGCCATCCCGAGGCAAGGGGTATATGCACGAGTAGGGAGCCCGCGTGCCTTTCAGGCAGTCTTCCCTGGATGCACGTTATTTGTTCTACATGCAGATATCAGAGAAAGTGGAGGTTTTCCGCCGCTTCTCGAGGCTGCTTACGCGGAAGACGTGCAGAGGAGAGGAACGGCATTGCAGGCCGCGTAGACTCGACGCCTCATCGGCTCGGATGCGTATTCACTCTTTGCATCTTCGGCGACTTTCTCTAGACAAACGCGCCTGTATTGTGAAGCGGCTGAGGGAATGAAGAGCAGAACAACGCGTGCGAACGCGGTGTGCTCAGCTAGCTCGATTCGCGTTGGCAAACATCAGACACGCCGACGACGGCAATCAGATGTAGAAGAGTTTCGCAAGTAGCAAGGAAAACGCAAAGACATGGACCCAAACTCACAATTTGTGTCTCTCAAAGAGAAGACGAACAACGCAGTTTTATTGAATTCCATCCGTGTCTCGAAGCGCGTGTGTCCTTGAGGCTGCACGCATGCACTTCGAGTACGATCAAAACACAAAAGAGGAAACAAGGCGCGCATCTCTGTTGCTTACGTTTTCGCAGTCGACAGGAATACGACAAAAGGCCGTTCTCTTGGCGTGATATCGACGCCGTTCTTTCTTCCAGGGATCATCGTCCTCCCTGGGCTTCCTTCACCCGAATGCGCATGCGCCCATTCATGCGCCTGCATGTGACGAACTCGCATGGCGCGTTGCTATACTCATACCGCGTTCCAGTATGTGCATTTATGCAATATAAGCATGCATATGCAGGCACATCTTCACACACACATACTCCCATGAGTCTGCAGCTGCGTGCCAAACTTTGAATAATATGGAAGGAGGATGAAAGAAGGCTGCCCTGCATCCAAGCTAGCGAAACATGGCTCCAACGATAATTTCGAGTCGAACACATGTAGATTTCAGTTGACCAAGACTGCACACCATATCGCTTTGCCACAACCAGAAAACGACAACGCGGAGGTCACTGGCATGGCGGAAACATGTGTTGGAAGAACGCTCCTCTCAGGCCCCTACGGTGCGTGTCTCAGCGCACCCAGCGCCGAGTGACACGACCGTGGTTGGTGTGCTTGCAAGCGCTTCACCACTAACTGAGGGGCTGGTACGTACGGATTCTTCGACGCGTAGGTGTAGCCGACCTAGCGCTTTCATCGGTGTGTGTTCTTCGAGCCGCAGAATCGCGGGATGGGCGGCATCGGGATGCTTCAGGATTCATCACATGCCGCTGCGTGCGACGAAGCCTCATGATAGAAAACTTCATTTTACGAGTTTACGGATATTACGATGTCTGCTGCGAGAAGCGGATCGACGCCGAGGACTCAACTGCCGGTCACGGAGTGGGAGAAACGCTTGCGGTAAGACACGTCTTCCCGTACCGTTCGGTAGAAGGCGTACACTGTCCAGCGCGGAAACGTCGCTAAGCAGGGACCAACGTTTTTCGGAGCTTCTACCTCATGTGTCAGGGAGCTGAGGCGAAACTGCAATGGAGAGTGGCGGACTCACGCACAAGCTGCTGCTCGTGTTTACGAATGTGCGGCGTTGTGCCTCTACATGAGAACTTGCTCCTTTTCTGATGCTTAACAGAGGAAAACGTTCCTGGTTTCGGAAACACTGAAGCACAAACACGTGCGGAGTTCACCGCTGGCACATGTGGTAGCCCCCTCAGTTTCTATGTTCCGAGCCTCTACATGTGCTCTAAGGCTCGATGCCCAGCGTCCACCATGGCTCGCTGAATGACTCCTGTTTCCACGGTGGCAGAAAGCGGCTCAGCTTTAGACTATCTCATATGTTAAGCGTGCCTGTCGATATAGCTATCGGTTTCCGGCTGAAACCTGCTTTCTACTGGAGAGGACCGCGTCGCTCGTGAAGCCGCATCCTCTAAAGCGGCTAGATCCCTTTTCTATTCCTGCTGACGGCGGTTGCGCAGTGCTCGTACCCTCTCCCCGTCCACCCTTAGGGTAAACGTCTTAACACACGCAGGAACTTTACACAAAAGGCAGGCCATAGAGTCAAAGGCCGTGTGCTCTCATAGCGAGTCCTTGCTTGTTTGCTCCTAACTGCGCCGAAAGATGTACGCCAGTGCAACAACCTGAGGGAATTCGAAAGCGTGGCTACTTAAGTTTGGGCAAACCTAGTCGACTGCCGACGTCATGTTACACTAACGAATGCTGATACTGGTAGACTTGAACGCGTCACATCGTAAATCAGATCACTGAGGATAACCAGGATGTCCAGTCACGGTGTGGAAGCCGGGGTACCCCCGTTGAAAGTTCCATCTCCCGAACAGAGGGGAGAGTGGCTGCAGCCTCCATTTTTTTCGTGGGACTTGTCGTTCGTCCTGTGCCCCTTCAGCACGAGAGCCTCTTTTGGACCGTTGTAGTACGCCTCCGCGATTTACCGGCTGTTGTGGTAGAGATGGTGGAATCGACTCTACATTCCCGTAGCAAGCGCACGGTGGGGAATCAGCCAGGTTGCCTGTAAGACGGGTCTTGTGTTTCCATGAATGGAAGCTGGGGCGAAAAGGGGGGTCTGATTGTTTGAGAGCCGTTACAGTACGGTCTAGTCGCGGATGGCCAGGGGCTACACTCTGGCTTACCGACTCCATTGCATGCTGGGTTAAACCACCAGGCAAATTCGCGCCTCACACAGTCATGGTCTGGGTGACTTTGCAGGCATCGCGATTATTGCGGCTCTGGGGCGCTGAGTCGTTGCCCGAAAAAAAAAGTGCGTAAGCCGGGTTGTGACACGGGGTGAGGAGCTTCGTGCGCAGACGAACAGGCCACAAGAGGTGGCGGGCACTGCGTCTCTGTCCAGTGGGTTGCGACGCATGACGTCAGAGCAGCCTACATACCAGCGGCCACATCGTCTCTATCGATTATTGAAGCGTTTATTACATCCGACAGTGTTCTGATAGCACAGTGAAACAGTCCGTACGTGCTCGCAGACACTGCGTACTTCGCCGCCCGGCGTTTTTCCCGCCTCGTCAGTTGAATGGCTGGTGTGCCAGCGTTTGTCTGGTTGGAACGCTGTAGTCAACGTTGCAGCTTTTCGGCGTACTAGGGTGATTTAACAGTCTCTGACCGCCATCAGGTCAGCACCGTACCTGTCCTGTATTAAGGGAGAGCTGGCAATGGCGGGCCTCTTTTCCGTTTGCTTGCTCCAGATTCTCTCCTCCTTGGCGCTGGCTGCAGACGCTGGAGGCGATCCAGGGCACATACCCGCTGATTCGGGCTTTGCGGCACCATTTCTCCCAAACGAACAACTCTATGGAAATGGCGCGTTCCAGAGAGCCGGGCGTCAAGGGAATCCATACTATGCAAGTGGAGACCCGGTGGCAGATTATTCGTATCAGCAGCCCTTGCACGCCGCACCTTTTTCATATGAGCACCAGCAGTCCACAATAAACTACTCCCAGGCGCCTGGATTATATCAACCGCCTCATTATGATTCGCCACTTGGGGGGGTCCCATATGGCGTCCCGCATCAACCACCATATCCGTCACATGCAGCACCTGGAGGAACCATGGACGGACAGCCTCCACACGACGGAAAATTTCCGTCTGATGCGTACCCGCAGCAGGGTGTTGAAGCAGGCCATGCGCAAGTGGGAGCCGGCGCTGGTCGGTATTACGCGGCGTCAGATTACCAAAGTGCTGCTGGAACGCCCCGGGCAGAGATCGTGCTGCGTGAGCAGCCCTACAGCATCGATGACTCGTCCAGGAGACCCGTACAGCAGGTGCGTTTGAAAGGAATCAAGACGCTCATGACAAGCCTGGTTGCGGCGGCGCTCGGGTTCCCGATGTCTGCGGGCGTGTTGGGTTTTGTTGCTGGGTACCGCTTCCTCAGCTCTCTGGAAGAACGGAACAGGAGAGAAGAGGAACTCGAAATGAAACAAAAGCGGAGACTCATGAAACGCAGGATAAGGGCGATGCAACAAACGGAGGCGCCGGAACAAGGCAGATACGTAGGGGAAGGCCCTGGCAGGAGCATGCCCTAGGCAAAGGCATACTGCACTGGGTGCTCATTTAAGGTGTTTGTGCACATGCGCGGTGTGGCGCGCAGCGTACACTCTGCCAGTCCCTTGGAAACGATGTCACTCTCGATTCATGCAAGCTCATGGAAGTAACTCACTTTGCTGAGTCCGGCGTTGTATCTTCTCTGCCACACGGGATGCTACCAACGTCGCAGAGGTTGACTGGGATTGAAGAGCGGCAGTTGCCCGTCACGGATACCTCAGTAAACTGTTATAATTCTTGTTGTCTCGAAAGAGTTTTCTATGCAGAAGCAATCTTCGGTCCTGTGCCGACGTGAGAGTTCTCTGTTGCCAGTGTCATCTGTTTCTCTTGTGGGCTCCGCCGCTGCGGGATATCGGATGTCACTTTGGACAGGTGGTCAATGGTTGAGGAGCAGTTCCAAGGCGTTCAGGAGTAGCGGGGTTTAGTTTTGATGATCCCCTTTTCAGTTTCTGGTTGGTGGGCATCTGCCTTCTTTGCCGAACAATCTAGAAGCGTGTGGCTTGCACCACGCCGGCGGAGTTCATGGGGGAATGTCTACATCCCTCGACCTGCGTTCTTGCTGGTCTGGTTAGGGGACGGGCACTCAAACCTGGTGCACCAAGCTTAAAGGCCGTGGCGTCTCGACCAGTTTCCGATACGATTGCTGGCATTAGCTGGGTCCTTCCCTCCTGTGTTCGCCGTCGTGCGTCGGCGGTATGCGACAGACGGACAGATGAACCTTCAGGCGCTACTCTCCGGAGCAGTTGTTCTGCTTCCTGTCTTGTAGAAGTGCTGATTCTTGCGCCCCTGACCGTTTCGTAGCCCCTTCTCTACGGAAGCCAGCAACACCTAGCACACACACGTCAGCGTGAACGGCGGGCCGCGTGCGGCTGCCAAATAAGTCCTGAAGACGTTGTTCAGTGTCACCCGTGCCGGAAGACGAGTTGAGCGGTCACTGCGCCATGCATTGCTCACCGCGGCCTTACTCAGCCATCAACGGAAGACCTTGACTAACTTACTCTACCAAACCGAGTCACTCGAAGTTTTGGATACTCTACGCATGGCGAGCCCTCGGCGAGAGACCCATAAACAGATGGGATGCTACCCGCCCGTCGGGTGGTTGTGCATGCTCGTTTCGGTCGCACGCATTGCAAGGCCAGTAATGAAAGGCTACGAGCAAGCGCTTCAACAACGTATTTCACGTGGTCTAGCTTGGGGTTCTCGATCCTACACAGGCTTTCCGCGGGTTGTTGCAGCAACCTGCATGTGCGTTTTGGATTGCTGGTCACGAAAGGGGCGAGGCGCCCGCGGACGCCTGCCGTCGCGGTCCTGACTGATGCAGCAGAAGAGGAGTGACCCGTTCAGGGCAGAGCCGGTAGGAGGCCATGAGGAACGAGAGGTTTTGACCCTTGAAGTCTCCACGGGTTTAGGGCGCACCAGTGTTGCTTCTTAGTTGTATGGAGCGTATCCGTCATCCATGGCTCAAGTTTCGGTCTTTACGTTGAATCGCAGAGATCAGCTACTGATTACGGTGAATGTCTTTGGGTTTAGGGTGCAGCATTCGACCTCCGACCACCTTGATCGTCTCGTTCAGCTAGTAACTGCCTCCCCGCACCTATCGCAAGCGGGTTCTCCTGTCCCAACCTTGTTCATTCCAAGCGCTGCTGCGCACATTTGACACATGGAACCTATCAACGGGTTCCTGTTGTCGCCGCCGTGCTAGCGCGATGAAACTGCACGCTCTCGACCTCAACTCGGTGTTGACTTATCCGCTGCGTAGTTGCGCGGTGAGAGCTTCGCTGGTAAGCGGCCCGCGAGAATGACAAGGAGGGCCTCGAACCTCCAGTAGCATTCAATCGCAGCCAGTTGTGGCGACTTGCGCTGTCCTGCTCCACTACAGTGACTCTGAGCTTCGGGCGGGTGTTCGACTGTGCAGTGCCACAGAGCGAATGACGTTTATTCCACGACACCACCCCAGACCCATACCCGGACGAGCAGCTCAGGGCAAACTCGCGCGGACGAAAACCACTGATCGGCACGAGTAAGCTGCAACCATCACGGAAAACGCGCGAGTCTGCTAGGGTGTCAGGGCGCCGCATGCAGCGGCCGTCCTTTTTCCCGCACATGGTGGTTTCAGTGCGGCCAGTGTGACGCTCGACATGCGGCACAACTCTACCGCGGCGGATTGTTGCGCGCCGACTTGCTGCAGAGGACCGAGGTTCGCCTTTTCTGGCGGTATCATTTCTGCGAAAGCTCGAGTTCACAAGAGAGCCAACCCGAGTATGCTGTTGTACTGCGCGTTCGGCTAGAAGCTGGCGGCGAAGCCGGGCGTCGCCGAAAGTTGTGGTAATGCATGCTGGATGAGTTCGCAACGGCTTCATCTGTGTAGTAGAAGGCGATCGCGAACAGTGCACAAAAGTGCTCTACAACTTCATAATTTCGACGGGTCGTGGTGGAGTCGTCCGCACTGTCTTTGCAACTCGCGTCAGGATATTCGTCCGTCGACGTGAGCTGTAGGGCAAGCGCCCTTCGCGTCTGCCGAATGTTTTTTTGGCGTCTTACACGTGAAAGCGCCAACCAAGTCACGCGTGTCCGCCAAGCAGGAGCGGAATTTTCTATCCGTAACGTCGGGAGACCGCTCGTCTTCTTTTCTGGGTGCCTGTGATTGCGCTTCGCGCACGGTTCCCTATCCTCTTTTTTTTTTTAAAGCCCGAGCTCAAAGGGCAAGCCTGCTTGATTTTTGGACTTGGGCTTACTCGTGAGCACGTTATCTTGCTGGTTTCCCCCAGCCGTCCTTCCTACGCACTCACCTCCTGAAGATTCTCCACGTGTTCGCTCCCACCAAGCGGCGGCGGCGCGGCTGAGTTGATTCTGTGTGTGGCGCGTGTCTCGCGACACGCTGCAACTCGGGTCACTGTCTCTTCGCTCCTTTCCCGTTGAGGTCCACTGCATTTTCCGCCCTTGCAGCGGCTTCTCTTTGCCGCGCCTCCTCGTGCCGCCTGCGCTCAGGTGGCGCTTGTGCGGGTCAACTTCGTTCGCGTCTCGCCGCCGTGAGAGGAAGCTCGCCCGACTGCCGCGTGAGCGCCCCCGCGCGTGCGTCTTGCTGTAAATTCCGATGAGAGTACTCGCCATTTTCCATCGGGGGGGATCGAGGGCGTTCCCCGCCGCAGCGCCCCCCGGCTGCGCTTCGCTGCGCGCGTCGGTCGCGCGTCGACTCGACGGCCGCCGCCATGCCGTCACGGCGCGAGCGGGAAGCGCATGCACAGACATAACTGCGGTAGGAGAGGTTCTCATCTCTCGGCGAGGATTCGTTGACGTGCCAGCGCGCGCTGCGGCCGCCCCTCCGCTTGCTTACGCTGCGGCCACTCATTGCCACACTCGTCGATGTGTGTGCCGCGCCTGTGTGGCGTCTGCCTCTTCGTCTTCAGAGAGTCTGGCGTCGAGTCGAGTCTCCCCACCTGCAGCTCCGCACTCTTCTCTCCCGAGGGGCGCCCGTCCTCTTCGCCGGTTTTTCTCCTCTTTTTCCACGGCAGCGGCAGAGTCTCGAGTCGGCGACATGGGGAGATTCAACACTGGGGGCGTCGCGGTGCCTCTGGGGGAGGCGGCGAACGCGTCCGCCGCCTCCCCGTTATTGTCTTTCCCTGCTGTCTCCGAAGTCTTTTCCCGGTATGAAAGTTCGTCTTTTCGCGAGCGCCTCGCCTTTCTTGCGCCGTCGCTCGGCAGCGACCCGCTTCGCGTCGCCCGGCGTCCTACCGTGTCGCTTCTCGCTCAGCTCCTACGCGGGCGTCTGCACCACCGGCAGGTCACCTCCTCGCTCCCTTCGGCAGTCGCCTCTGCGCCGCTGCCTTCGTGCCTCTCCGTTCTGTCTCCCTCCTCGCATGCGTCGCCTGCGCTGGCGGAGCTGGAGGTCGCGCTCCTGAACAGCCGGCCGCCAGTCGGCTTCGAGAACTTCTTCCCCGACAGAAAGAGCAGGAAAGCCGGCAACGACGGGCCGCAAGCCGGCGAGGCGCACGAGGGCGCCGCGCCGAAGAAAGAGAGCTCGCGCGAGGAAGGCCGCGAAGACCGCCCCGCGAAAAACGACAAAGACGCGGCGCCCGGCGCCGAAACGCCGACGCCTCCTCCGCGCGCCGGCCTCTTTGGCAACTGGGGCTTCGGCGGCGCGCCTCCACAGAAGGGCGACGTGCGTTCGCGCGGAGACCGCCCGCAAGCGCCGCTTGGGGGTAAGAGCCCTGACGGGGTGCCGCCTGCGCTGAGGGCGCCCCGAGCGCGGCTTTACGGCAAGGCAGGCCAAGGCAGGTCCGACGAACAACGCGAGAAGGAGCGACTCGCTGAAGCGGAGAGATTTCAGATGCCGCCCAAGCCGCCGCGCCAGCCTCTCTCGCCTCCGCCTCCGCCCCCCCCGGGAAGCCTCGGTGCCCTGCAGCGAGAAATGCTCAAACTCGTCGCCTGGTTCGGCCTCTCCTCCGTCTTCCTCTACAACCTACTCAGATCCAGAAAACAGGAAATGTCTATGCAGGTATGTTCGCACAGCCGCAACAGACGCCACAGCAGCGGGACAAGATGGACAG
Source organism: Besnoitia besnoiti (assembly GCF_002563875.1). Classification (NCBI taxonomy): domain Eukaryota; phylum Apicomplexa; class Conoidasida; order Eucoccidiorida; family Sarcocystidae; genus Besnoitia; species Besnoitia besnoiti. Next base: position 1,712,207 of record NC_042361.1, on the reverse strand, counting down.
CAGCGCGAGGCCGAGCACATCTACACATATATCGTTGCAGACCTGCAGAGGCTTTCTGCGAGCTCTTGGTTCCCTCTGGCGTGCGGCGGAGAATCGATGCCGAGACCCTAGTCCTCACCGGAGAGGATGGCGGGTCATGTGGGCATGCACGTACACATTAGCTACACATTATATATATATATATATCGGCCCGTGCATACGTCTGGCCGTTCTCGGCTGTCGCGTTTTATTCGTTTTTTTGCGAGAAAACGGCAATGCCAGCGCGCTTTGAGGTCAGGGTGCGCGTGGTCTCTCCATGAGCTTGTGTATACGCATGTACGTGAGCCGCGGGTGGCGTTGTGTCTCGGCGTTTTTTCTCAGGAGTTTTTGTCCAAGTACGTGGCGAATGGCTTGGTGGATCGCATCGAGGTGCTGGGAGACCGCGGCGACTGTCGCGCGATTGTGAATCTCGCGCCGCTGCCGGCCTCAGGGGCTGCTGCCGCGACCAGCCTGGGGGATTCGCCGACCGGACGGGGCCCCAGCGGAACCGCGTCGCTGTCGCCGCCGCGCTTCACCTCGCATCCGCCCCCCGGCGTTGAGACAGGATTTTTCCAGGCTCTGACGCTGCCGCCTGGGAAAGCCGTTGTGCGCTTCCGCAGCGGCCTGAGCGCCGAGAGCTTCATCGAGAAAATGGAGAGCTTCCAGGTAAAATACGGAGAATCCTGCGCCACCCCCGCGAACTTCTGCATCTCTGCGTGACGCCAGTGCTGCAGGCCTCTGTGCTCGTGTCTGCGAATTTTGCTCGGATAGGCAGCTAGTTGCCTAGTTGCCTGTGTGCCGAGCAAGGATCTGATACAGCTGTTAAACCCGGAACTCTGCGTTTTTTGAAGCTGCAGCAGCCACAAACGTACATTGTATACACATAAATATAGGTAAACTCAATAAATACATGTCTATATATTTGGGTGGGTCACGATTTTTTGGGCGTGGAGCTCTTCGCAGCTGTCTCTGCAGGCGAGTCTGTTCCATTGGGGGGTGTTGCGTTTTCTTTTTTTCTCTTCAGACATCTCTTGGCATTCACCCTCGAGACTTCCTTCCGATTCACATCGGCGACCAGCAGGAATTCCATCTCTTCGACTTCCTCGGCTCGCTCTTCCTCTTCTTCCTCATCGCCAACATGATCAGCGAAGTGATCTTCATGCGCCGAATGAGGTCGGTGTCGTCCTCTCCGTGCTGTCTCTCTTGTTTTACTAACCCCTCTTCGAGCTTTCCTGAGCACCGGAGGGACGGCCGCGTCTCTTTTTTTCACCAAATCCGGAAGTGTTGCTTGAACGCCCCCGCGTGTTTTTTGACTTCGCTAGTCTCCGCGACTCTCTCTGCTCGCTGAAAACAGCGCGTTCTGCGCCTCGCCCCCCCGCAGCGCCGCTTGCCCCGTCCTCAGAATACGTAGAGGGAACATTGTCTTTTCCTGCTTCATGACGGCTTCATTTTTTCACGTCTTTTTTTTTCTGCAGGAAAGGCGGCAGTGGCGGGCCTGGAGCAGGTGGCGCCGCGGGCGGCCTGAACAGGCTCCTCGGGAACAGCGCGTCTCGTCGCGCGCGAGTGAAGGCTGAGACTGTGAGCGAATGACAAAAAAATAAGTGCGGGAAAAATGTGGGCGCTGGCGTGTTAATCCGCAAGCCGCTTCCATCAGCATTTTTCTTCCTACGTAAAACACCTGCCCATACAAATATATTTGCACCTCGCGTGGGATGCGGCGCTCGAGTATTTGCGATAACGCGCTCGATCACAACGCAAAATACAGGTGTATGCGTATATATGTGTATATTTATGTATTCAATGATGTATTTGGACACTTATATATATGTATGTGCGCATGCTGGTTCGGCTCTCTTTAGCGGCGCACATATGGATGCGGGACTATTCTTATTGAGGCGGCAAGAGAGCCTGTGAGAAAACCGTGACGGGTGAGGAAGAGAACTTGCGGACGTTTGAAGCATGGGCGCTCATGAAATCTGGCGGCTTTTTCACTCCTTGTTTTTTTCAGGTCAAGGTTCGCTTCTCCGATGTTGCGGGTGAGTCAGCGTCCCGATCTACGAAGAGAACTCCAGCGGTAGCTCTTTGTATCTGTGGCTTCCTATTTTTTTCGCATCTTCGCTTGTTCGCTGCATGCCTCGCCGAGTTGCGGTTTCGCTTTTCGTCTTCCGGCTTTTTTTTCCGTCGCCCCAGTGCAGTTTGCGTTTTCTCGTTCGGTTTCGCAGGTCTGCACGAAGCCAAGCGCGAGATTCTCGAGTTCGTTTCCTTTTTGAAGAATCCGCAGTCGTTTCGACGCCTCGGCGCGAAGCTCCCGAAGGGCGCCTTGCTCGTCGGACCCCCGGGGACTGGTAAAACTCTCCTCGCGAAGGTAAGCACCACCGCGGCGCCGCCGCTTTTGACCTCGTGATTCTTTGCTGCGTGGTAACTCAGCGTGGGAACTCGTTTCCACTGTGAGCAACTTCTTCGCATTTCTCGGCGACGCACTGCGAACAGACCGGCGTCGGGCGCTGGTAGCTGTTTACGTCGGTCTGGTTACCGCCCTGAATACACTGGTGCTTTGAAATCTTTCCAAATTCGCTCCTTCTCACACGGGCGTGAGGCTGGTTTTCTGCCTCCCTGCGTTGTATCTCCTCGATGCGACGCGGGCCTTCGGCTGCGTTGCATTTGGTCCAGAATCCTGTAATGAGCAATTTTTTGTTTTTATGCATCCAGGGAGTTTGCGTGTTCGTGTGCTTGTGTGTGTTGATTTTCTGCTGACTCTGGGAGCTTTTCTCCGACGGCTGCTGGCGGAGTGGGCTGCAATGCGTGCGAAGCGCCTCCTTTTCCGCGTGGTGCTTCGTCGTCTCACGAGACCTTGATTTTGTTCACCGGATCGCTCCCCTTCATGCGTCTTTTCGCTTTCCCAGGCTGTGGCGGGCGAGGCCGGCGTCCCATTTTTCTCAATGAGTGGAAGCGAGTTTGTTGAGATCTTTGTCGGCGTTGGGGCGAGCCGCGTCCGCGAACTATTCGATGAAGCGCGCAAGGTTGCACCTTGTAAGTCAAATCAGAGAAACTGTCATCCAAAGGACAAACCAGCAGTCCAGCAGACGTATATATATGGATACGTGTACCTGTATTCATATATGTATATTGTTACAACTATTTTTGTGCATGTATATAGTTCTGTCGATGTGCATGCGCGCTGCGTTCGTTCTCGCCAGGGCGCGGAGCTACAGCGCCACTGGACGCTCATGCTTCGCCACAAAACTGAGAGGCGAAGTCCGACGCCTGGATGACTTTCTGCTTAGGAATGCCCTGGTCTCTAAACGCAAATCATACATATATATATGCATGCATGTTTGCATATCCTCTAGGTGTATTCTTGTTTTAGACATTTTGCCTGCTGTGTGTGCAGCGATTATTTTTATCGATGAGATTGACAGTGTGGGCGCGAAGCGAAGCACTTCGTTTGGCAACAGCGAGAGGGACAACACGCTCAATCAGCTGCTCGTTGAGATGGATGGTTTCAACCCCGACCAAACCGTCGTCGTCCTCGCAGGTAAAGCGGGGGGCCCCGGAGAAATCGGCGGAGAAATCGAGGCTTCGCGAGACTTGCGAAAGCGGCAAGCGCTGGAAACCGGGACAACACGAGCGAGGCCGACTGCGTTGACTGGGGAGGCATACGCTCTTTCTAGGGGTGGAGACGAATGTGCTGCACGCGGCTTGGGCCTCCTCGCTTTCTTTATGTCTGCCCAGATTTGTGCGGGCCTTCACATACGCCATCGAGTTTTTGCCGTTCACGTGTACAGAGGCATGAACTCACGTTCTTTAGGATATTTGTAGTGAGAAGACAGCTGTATATATATCCATTTATATACATATACATATATATGTATACAGCTCTGATCTATGTGTATACATGTGTTCAAGCCTGTATTGGTATTTCTGCCTCTCGCGTGGTTCGTGCTGGCTGGGCGGCTGGGCGCTTGCATGCGTCTCCCGTTCCTCTCCTTCGTGGAAGAATTCCGTTTCTGCAGTGGATTCCAGAAAAGAGCAGCCGTTCTCGTGCGTAGGATCGTTGAAGGCGCGCCTCAGAGCTTGCGCGGAATGCGGCAACTTTTTTTTTGCAGGAACGAACCGAGAAGATCTCCTCGATGACGCACTGAAGCGCCCGGGTCGATTCGACCGCCTCGTCCAGATCCGTCGCCCTGACGTGAAGGAACGAAAGGAGATCTTCAAGGTTCGTCCTGTCTTTTTTTCCGATCTGCCTTCTTCTTTCTGCAGGTGGGGCTTGGTTGCGTCTTGTAGGCTGCCAGTTGCGTGAGTCGCCCTCGTGTGATTCCCTGTTCTTGTTCTTTTGAGCGCCTGTCCTCTTGGAGGCTGAGTTCTCTCCGGCGTCTCGGGCATGCATTGCTCAGCGCCGTAGTCTTTCAGACTACAGAAGGACTTTGTCGTTTGCACTCCATCGTCGCGTCTCGCTCTCTTACGTGACAAAATGCGAGAGGACATTTCGCTTTTCTCAATTTGCGTCTTCCGCAGGTTCATCTCAAGCCGCTGAGGCTCGCGCCGACGATCGACTCTGTCGCCCTCGCGGAACGCATGGCCGCGCTCACACCGGGATTCGTAAGTCGTTCAACATCTAATCTGTAGGCCCTCGTTCGCTTCTCGGCGGATTTCGTTTATCCTCGAATATGCACTGTTGCCAGGCTTTAAGTCGCTGCGTGCCTCCAGAGGGGATGCACAGGCGCACGTAAATATGGCGAAGTTTTTTCGGCTGGTCGCATGCGTGTACGCGTGACTATCAACTCTCGGTGTCAGGAGGAGTGAACATTTGAGTCCACAGATTCTACATAACTCTTCCGACTTTGCTTTCATAAAAAACCTGGTTTCTTCGTTCACAGGTCGGTGCGGATATCGCGAATCTCTGCAACGAGGCCGCCATCCAGGCTGCACGGCGGCGCTCGAAGCTTGGCGTTGAGCAGCAGGTGAGAAGCAAATTAAAGAAATTACATCAGCCTCTCGCGTGCAATTGCTGCAGCCTTTCTGGTTGTCGATCTTTCGTCATCTCTGCGTTTTGCCAGAAGGCGCCTTCTCTAGTGCCGCTTTCTGCCCTGAGTTTCTACTTTTTCTTCTCTCTTTGTCTATCCGCAGGGGTGTTGACCTCGCGGTTCCATCGCATGCATCTACGTATCTTCGTTTACATATGTCCTCTCTCTGGATCTAGTTGGTGTCTTCCACTTTTTTCGCTTTCCAGTCTGAGCCTCTGCAGTCAACTCCTGTTCTGTTTCTGCTGCCATGCAGGCGTCCTCGCTTGTTCCTCTAATCTCTTTAAGTGCATGTGCGGGTGTACAAATATTCCTCATTTTGTGCATATATCACTCATTTTTCCTGCTTTTTTTCGTCCAGGACTTTGAGTCCGCGACCGAGCGGACGATTGCAGGCCTGCCTTCCGCCGTCAAGGACCTTCTCTCTCCCCAGCAGCGTCGCGCGATCGCGTACCACGAGTGTGGTCATGCCATCGCCGGGTGGTTTTTGAAACATGGAAGTGAGTTGCTGTTTCGAAAACGTTTAGGAAATGAAAGGATGAGTCAAGGTAGAGCTCACGCGATTCTGCTTCTCAGTCACGAAACTGTCTGCGATTGAGCACCTGAGGCATCTGAAAGCGACGATGCTCGACGGGCGGGTGCTTTGGATGCGAGCTCGTGAACACGTGCGAGACATCCTAGGGTGCGCGTCGTGCTTTTTTATTTGCGTACGTTTTTCGGGTTTCTTTTTCTTCCAGACCCGGTGCTGAAGCTGACCATCATCCCGCGGAGCAGCGGCGCGCTGGGTTTTGCGCAGCAGATGCCGCCGACTGTCGAGTTGCACGAAAAAGACGCTCTCCTGGATCGCATCGCCGTTCTGCTGGGTGAGGAAAACGCTCTGAACGCGCTTCAAACGCTCTATGCGCATGCAGTGTCTCTATGTAGAAGGAAAAAAGCGATGGCGAAACGAGGCGTCTGGGAAATCGCCATCCTCAACACTGTGATCTTCACGGCGTTTTGAGATGCCCAATCTCGCGTAGTCTTCAGATTGAAAGTTTAGAAGGAGTTGAAACTCGTACTCTTTGTCTCACGGGAACTGAGCGCGCTGCATGTGTCTTTTGCCTTCAGCCGGTCGAGCTGCAGAGGAAATCTTCATCGGCGCCATATCCAGCGGTCCGTTTTAGAAGTTTCAATTTAGTAAATTATCCAGCAGCACCTTCCTGTATAGCTACTTTGTTACGACTTCACCCCAGTTCTTTATTCTGAGAAACCGCAGCTCAGACCCCCGGTTGTGACTGCGTGCATGCTCATCTGTCCCTCTCACGAAGTGTTTAGACAGACAAATCTTTTCGTTGATTTTACGCAGGTATCCAGTGTCGGGTGAAGGGGAGGGGAAGTGATGTGCCTTTTTCGGCGTGTCTGAATCGCGTTTTTTTTGATTTTTTTTTCAGATCTCGCGCTTATGTCCGCGTTGTTTCTCCACAGGCGCGGCGGACGACATTCAGAAGGCGTCTCGTCTGGCGCGGCTTTCAGTGATGCAGTTTGGCATGAACGAAACGCTTGGCTTGGTAGATTACGGACTTCAGCAGCAGGGCGGCGAGCAGGCCTTCTATCGTCCGTACTCCGAGCACACAGCGAAGGTAAGATTGACCCAGACGCCGTCCCGTGAATCGCCAGGGGTCTGAAAGCGAGACAGACTTTCAGACTTCGATCGTGAAGTTCCATCTTGTCGCCTCCGTAGCCGGTGCCTGCGGAGCTTGGATCAACGGCGGATGAACTTCGTGCTCGAGCTGACTCTATGTGGCGGCTGTTTCTCTTTTTTATGCAGCTCATCGATGAGGAAGTCCACCGAATGGTGCAGGAACAGTACGAGCGCGCCAAGGCGCTGCTCAGAGAGCGCGAGAAGGTTAGAACTTAAACAAAGGCTTGAGTGAACCCACGCTCTGCCACTGTCTAGTGGCCGAGCGAACGGAAGAGGGGGCAGCTTGCCTCGCAAATATGCGCAGACAGCTGTGGCTGTGCGGCTTTCGGGTGAGGTGGAGACGCCATTGGACGCGTTTTCGGCTGGCGGCGCGCTGGCGCTGGCGGCAAGCACTGGCGCTGGCGGCAAGCAGTCGCGTTTTTGTTCTTCATTCCTGTCGTCCCCCTGCGCTGCACTCTCGCGTTCCTAAATTACGTAGAAATGTGGGATTCCCCCACGCATCTGTCAGAAGAGTCTCCTCCCGAGCGTCTTTCGCTGCACTCCGGTGGCGACGCCCGAAACCAAATTCGCGTGAATGCATACGTATATGTGTATATCTGATTTTCAGTCCTACGAATATGTATACACATATACCCTTATATGCTCCGAAGACCGCGCACGAACACATATTCACATTACGCATATATATATATATATCCGATGTTTAGCAATGAAAAAAAAATTATGTAGTCGTATTGGTGTCTCTCGTTTTTTTGCGTGGTTGTTTTTTAGGAGGTGCATGCGTTGTGCGAGCTGCTTATGTCGCGGGAGAGCATCACGTACTCGGAGATTCTTGAGTGCGTAGGCCCTCGCCCGGTGCCTCCAGATCCGCAGATGGCTGCGTACATCCAGGCGCTGCCCACGCGCCCGCTGCTGCCTGCGACGTCGCAGGAGAGCAGCAAGGAGGAGGAGCCGCAGGAGGAGAAGCGGGACAAGGACGACGACGATCTGTCAGGCGGTCGACGCACGCTGGACGACAACGACGACGCCACGATGCCTGAGAAAGTGAAGGAACAAGTCCGCAAGGCCGCGGAGGCCGTCGCAGCCCGCAAGCCCTCTTCGGGTCCGCTGGCGTGCAGAGTCCGCAACGGGCGCGACGAGACGCAGTGAGCGGAAGAAACGACGTGGACGCAGAGCAGTGGGGAGGGCGTGGAGCAGAAGGAAACCGCGGAGGGGAGGCAGCAAGAGCTCTGCTGAAAGAAACTACGCGGCAGCGGCCTGAGAGCGGAGCTGCAGACGAGACGGATGCGGAAGCCACACGGGCGGGGAAATCCATCGTCGTGAGAAAGTCACCGAAAGTCAAAGAGGCTAGGCCAACCACCCGACGAGCGCGGGAAGCCACGCGCGACAAAGGGAGCGTTGTTTTGTACGCGTGCGTGCATACAGGGGCGGAGGCACAGATGCGCATAGTTTAGCCAGTTGTCTGCGTTTTATTTTGTTGCATTTCGTATGCAGTCTCATCCGATTTTGCTGTCTTCTTTTTCACTACTTTCGAGCGAAGCTCACGCGCGGGAGGGAAGACGCCGCGCCGCGGTCGCGTGAAAAAGGGAGAGTTTTTTCGCCAACATCTACGTGCTAGTCTTTTCGCTTGCGGCCGCAGGAAGGACTCTGCGGCCCTGTGTGCCTGCTGGCACCGCACGCTCAAAATGTAAATACGTATGCATGCAGATATATGTGGAAATGCGCATTTGCGGAGACTATGATGTAGTTTGCGTAGCGGTGGCTGTTGGACTGCCCATCCTAGGTCGATGTCCGTGCGCATGTGTAGAATTTGCCGTTCGGTTCGCGAGGAATCTTCACCCTTGTACGCGAGCATTCCTGCGTCTTTCTCTTTTTATCTGCTTTTCATCTTTTTCGAGTGTCCGCTCGGCGTTCGCTGCGGGCTGAGCGTTTGTCTTTCTGATTTTTTCGTGGAAATGCGTCGCTGTAGAGTCTCCGGTTCTGTTTGCGGAAAACTGGAGGGAGAAGCGGCGAGGTTTGCAGGGATGGAAGGACACGGAGAGGCGCGAGTTTCCTAACAAAAAGCTGGCTTTGCGTGGCGTGTGCTGCTCAGTTCAGTGCGACACCACACATGAGACACGCGAGAAGAAAGCTTGCGACAGAATGAGGAACGGCAGCAAAATCAGTCTCAAGCTTTCCAGCGGCGTGACGAAGAAGAGGGAGACGCGTGTGCTCATGTTTGTTTGTCTCGACGAGGAAGCAGATGCGCGAACTGCCGCGTCGCCCTCCCGCGTTTTGATGTGCTGGCACTGGAGAGGCTCAGAGGAAAAACAGCGCTTCTCTACCCGTCGGCGCCGATTTTACCTAATTTACAGAAGGCTATGCGAACTTTTAAACCGTTTTTTTCATGCGAAGCACGCCGTCGCTGCTTCGCGACAGTGTTATTCGAGTCTTCCCACTAGGCTTCAGCGCGAGCAGGCACCGTAGCTCCTAGATGGTCAAAAGCGAACGGCAAACCGTACGAAGGCCCTACATAAATATATAGATAGTCAATATATGTATGTATGTATATATGTATATTCGTACGCACATATGCATATATATACCTCTATCGAGGCACGGCCAGCCACGGCTTAACCCGCCGGCATGTTCAGTACCCCCGCGGGTACCAGGAGACTCTGGGCAATACCTGCCATTGTTTTTTTGCGAAGATATGCGTATATAGGTGTATATTTATAGGCACATACGTATTTGTGCAGACAAGAATGGACAGAAACATACGGTTAGACCCTTGGTTCTCCTGCGGCGGGTGGAGGACCCAGCGGCGTGAGAGTCGCGAGAGTAGCCTGGAGATCGCGAGGCAGAGACGTTTCCACAGTAACAGGTCGAAACCGGAGACGCGAAGCTGGCGGCAGGGAGTCTTCGATCTGTTCAGCGCGCGGGTTTCGGGAATGCGGAGGAGGCGACGCCCGCGGGGTGGCTGGAGCCTCGTGGCTCTGTGATATGCCCGTAACGTTTCGCGCTTCCGCCGCTCCGCGCTGCGCTTCGTACGGGCCTACGTCGCCTTCTGCGACGTCGAGGAAGGAAATCGACGCGCAGTGAAGAAAAAGACGGTCCGACAAGCACCGCCCCAAGGCGCGGTCCGCGGGATCTGAAGCCAAAGGCGTACACAGGCACCTGCCACCCCGCATTCACACTGCACTGTTGCACAGAAGTAAGTGCACGTAAACACGTAGAGAGGCGAGTTACGGCGTAGCCGTTTGCGAATGCCCTCCAAACACATGCACATACGTGCGTACAGCAGGTCCCCGCCTGAAAGTCTCCGTGTGGGCGCAGGAACCACAGACAGATTGCCCGCCGCGAAGAACAAGAGAGGCGAGGACACAGAGATCGACCGCGACCGATCCGCAAATCCACGCAGAGCACAGGCCAACCAACCAAAAAGTCAACATTTCAGATGCATAACATACATATGCGCGCACTCACGCACGCATCATGCATGTGCAAGAAGTACTCATATTTTGCACATGAGTTTCTCCGAACAAAACAGATACTCGCCGGAAGACCAGCGGATCTGTGCTGTCTCTCACCCGTGACGTAGATGGGGTCTGCGACGAGAGGATGCCCTAAATGTGCGAGCTGCGCGCGAATCTGATGCGTGCGCCCAGTCACAGGCTCCACGCGGCAGAGCGTGAAAACCCGGCCTGAGAGGAAGCAGCAAGAATCCGCAAGCGACAAGCACGCGAGCCAGAAGTCGCCAGGACGAACACGATATCCCTACATGGACGCAAGGCCATGTCACATATATCGCGCTCGATGCCGAAACGCTCCCCCCACGCACGAACACGGCTATACACACACTCTTACGCACACACACATTCCCACAGCCGAAACCCGCGCGCGTAGGTGTGCACATAGACACATATTCACGTAATCATATATGTATATATGTATATATGTATATATATATGTATGTGTATCTGTGTTCGGAGCGTATGGTGCTCTCGTCGCCGCCCACGTGAGGTAAGAGACAACTTCAGGGAGCGCCTGCATGTGGTTGCTGCGCCGTGGCTCGCTATTCGCTGCTGAGCATGATTTTAGCCTTGAACGCCTTCTGTGTTTGGCGTACTGTTGAAAGAGTAATGCTGAATCACCGAGCACAGCGAGGCGGCGACCTGAGCGCAGCGGGAAGAAAAACGGGACCGAAATCCTCGGCGCACCAGCCACGGACTGGCTGACAGCTCAGTGCGAAAATAGACAAAAAAGGCGCATTGTAAAGAAGAAGCGGATTTCGTTCACGAATGCGAATGCCACAACTACGCGAGATTGCAACAAATAAACAGATGAACGCGTAGCCAGAGGGCCTTTAAAATGCCCTCGAGCCCGCAATGACCGATTGCTCTCCTCGTACTCGACGAAGACCGGGATTCTCTCCAAAAGCTGTTTCTGTTGAACTTCCACGTCGCACAGGATCTGCGGAGAGAAGAATGACCGACGGTCCGCTCGCTGACTCAGCGCCGATAGCATCTCTTGGTTCGTCGGACACGCACCCCACATTTTGAAGCTTGGCTAGAGCGGTGCCTGTCTACAGCTGCGTCCCTGCGAAGCCGACTTGTCAGTGCGGCTATCAACCGTTCTGCCGGCTCGCCTTGTCTGTCTACATGTGTGTGCTCAAGCAACCAAGGGTACCGCCATAAACATACAGCGCATGCAGATACAAATACATATACGTACATATATACATATGCATATATATATATATATATATATATATATATAGAAACGTGCACATACACCTATATATGTATATACGTATATATATGCATATTTGTGGATATGGAGGACACGCTGAATGCGTCGACGGCTATGCGACGACGCGCATCTGCGAGTAGGCCTCGGGAGGATCTCAGTCAGCGGATACAGTGGGCTGAGCCTCGCACCTTTGCGTCGACGGCGCGAGCGACTTCCACTTCTTTTTTCCCCGTGTGTTTCGCCAAGTGCGTGAGGCGCAGCGGATGCACAAGCCGCAGAGTGTCTGGCGGCGACAGCCGGCCGAAGACGAGTGCGATGTAGACTTTTTTCGGCTTCCACGAGGCGAGCTGCGCGCGCAGAAATGCCAAGCCCGCGTACGACTTTGCGACCAGGAGAGGGCCTGCAGCAGCCCGCAGCGAGGAAACGAAGCCCCGGGAGCACACAGAACCTGCCTTATCGAAAAACGCAGCTTACGCGCAGACAGACACATCAGACAAGCGACGCGGGCGCGGGGGGATGTGCAGCAGCAGCCGAGCGAAAGTAGCCGAAACCGAAAGGCACGCAGAGAGAGAAGACAAGCCGCGCCGACGACGCGCATCCAGAATGCGGCTCTTCAGCGAGCTCCCCCCCGGCAGGCAAACCAGCACGGATTCGAACCCCTGCAGCCTGCAGTGACTCCGATTCCCAGCGAGACTGAACACGCAGCCGTCTGCCAGCGAGAGCGCGGGAGAGATGCCTACCGCTTGTGGGCGTGTCGAGTCTGTGGCTGATTCCAAACCGGTGCGTGGGATCGAAGAGAAGCGCAATCCTTTCGTCCTCCTCTCGTCTGCGCGGCTCCCGGTTCGCACCTCGCGGCCGCTCGCTCGCTTCCGGGCGCGCCCTCGCAGGGCTCGCAGCGTCCGCTGCTGGGCTGCCCTCTCCGCCTCGCGCCGTCCTCGTGAGGGCCGTTTCACCGGGTGAGTTGTCTTGCGCGACTGCGTCTCTGCGGCGGCCGAGCGCCACCTGCATGTACGCATGCAGCGGCTCGGAGAGGCCACCTGCGGCGAGGAGTTTCAGGACGCGAGTCCGCAGCGAGGGAGAAAAGTAGAGGGGCGAGGAGGGCAGGACAGCGGCGAGTGACGGCGACGCGAGCGCGACCCGTTCGCGCACGGTCTCAGGCTTCTCGCTTCGCTCAAGGTTAACGCGCCAAAACGGAGGCTTGTACAGAACCTGAACGACGGAGAGGCGACCCGCAACTCCCACTCGATCTCGTGTTCCGAAGGCAGTTTGCATTGGAGCCTCACATCCGTGAGCAGCTGTCCACCACGCACACCCCTCCCGACACGTAGTAGACACATACATACATACACATACATACATATGCGTATATATGTATACATATATATACATATAGTGAGATGCGACAACTAGGGAGAGTCTATCCTCTGATCTGCTTTTCTGTCAACGCCCTTTGCGACCTGCTCCTCTACACGCACACATTTGCCGGCTGATGCTCGCCCCTTTTGGGCTGTTGGTCAGTCCGTCTTTCTAATTGCATGAGCTGTTTCCGTAAGGTCGACTCGTGACCCCTCTCCATATACAGATATCATCTACGCGCTTCCAGGAGGAGCTCTTCTGCATGCAGATGTGTATTTACATCAAACACGTTCCGCACAATCCCCTACAGGGATACATGGCTGGCGATCATAAGCGCAAGGAGCGCACACTTCTGCAGGCTTTTACGCTGCTTGGGGTCGGGACTGGAACGTCGTGGCATGTCCACGCATGCGCCTCGGCCTACGCAGAGCGTTTACCATGAGGTGTTTGCTTTCCCATTCGACACGCGGCAAGTCTTTGACGTAGCGCAATCTCTCTCGGCTCGCGGCTCTGTCGCGGCAGTCTCGTAGTCGGCCTGCGTCTCTCGCTGGTCGGTCCCCTCGCTTCTCCGCTGTGCGCGCGTCTCTGGCGCTGACAGCGGCTTCCTCTCCACGGGAGTCCAGGCTCCGCATTCGCTCCCCGGAAGCTCTTTCGCACTCCCCGTCGCATGTGCTTCCTTCTTCCTGCCTCTCAGGCGCTTCCGACTCGTTTCCCCTCGTTTTCGTTTCATCGCCTTCCTCCTCGCACGCCTCCCCGTGCTCTACCTTTCCCTCGGCGGCTGCTGCTCCGGGCACTGTGGGGTCGCCTGCTTCTGCAGCTCTTGCGGCCTCGGCAAACTCGCCTCCGCGCTGCGTCGCCTCTGCAACTTCTCCGCTCTCGCTGACGCGCTCTGCATGCGCTGGCAGGGTGCTGCATTGCGACACCTCCCTCGCGGGTCCCCCTGCTCTGGGCGCGGAGCCCCGTTCCGCTTCTTCACGCACGTCCTCGAGGAAGAAAAATGAAGCAAGACTCTGCTCCTTTTCGAAAGGCCTCACACGCGACCACGTTGCGTCTGCCGACGCTTCACTTTCCCTTGTCTCTCCAAGCACGCCTTCCTGAGCGGCCGCCGAAGAGCGCGCAGAAGAAAAAGAGGCGGAGGGGGTGAAGGTCGCGCGGGAAGGCGACGCCGGCGGCATCAGCGAGGAAAGGGCCGAAGCTGGAAGAGACGAGGGCAGGCAACGAGCAGACGAGAAGGCGCGGGGTCGCGGCGCAGGCGTTTGAGAGAAAAACCCTGCGGACGAAGACGCTGCCTTGCTTGGTGTGTGCGTGAAGACGGCGCCAGACGCGATCCGAGGCCGAGGAGGCAGTGCTTCTTCCCGCGAGGCGGAGACCGTTTCACCTGATTTTTTGAAGGGTGTTTTTGAGTTTTCGTGTGCCTGCGTCTGCAGCGCCGCCGCCGCACCCCGCTTCGCCGCCCAGTACGCACGGCCAGTGCAGAAGGCGAGCGTGAGGATCTTCTCATATAAGCCGTCGCTGATATCTTGCGTCGCCGACAGGCTTGCAACTGCGCTCGGGAAGAGGCACTCGGTGTCGTCGGCCTCGGATAATCCTATGAGCAGGAGCTGCGAGTCAGAGGTCTCGTCTTCTCGCGCCGACGCAGAAAGTACAGGGCCTGGCGTCGGCGTCGCAGAGGCTGGCGGGGCCCAAGGCGAGCACCGAGGAGACGCAGAACACGCAGAGACGGAAGCAGCCGCCGTGGAGGCGGCGCGTGGTGGAAATGTAGACTTTGGAATGAAGCCAGTGGCGTCGTGGTCGTCGGCGACGCAGAAGACGTATTTCTTTCCACGTTGTTTCTCTCCCTCCTGGGGGAGTGGTTGCCTTGGGGACTCAGCCCGATCGCCGCGGACGCTGCGTGTGTTCCATGCGCGACGCAACGCGTCGAGTTGCCTCTCCGTCTCGAGCGCCAGGCGCCTCGCCATCAGCGCCCCGACCGCGTGTGAGACCTCCAGAAACTCTGCGTCGACCTCAGCACCCTTGCGCTCCAGTTGCGGCCCCGCTGAGGCATCATCGGCGACGCTGGGCGAGCCAGGGCGCACCTTCAAGGAGAGCGACTCAGATGGTTGGAAGGATGGAGAGGAGCGAAGCGACACAAAGCGCGAGGACGACGCGGAGGATGGCGCCGGGGTGCAGAGCAAGTCATCACACGCGGACTGGATAAGGCTGCGAAGAATCCGAGACCGGAAGAGAGGAATGAACTCCGCAGAGGAGGCGAAGGATGCCGAAGCGCCCCGAAGGTCCCCAAGCTCGCCGCGCATCTCAGAGGCTGGTGTCTCCAGCGGAAAACCCTGAGCGCCAGATGCTGAAGGCGGCGAAGACGAAAAAAAGAGCGACGGCGTCGAAACAGCCCGCAAGCGGCACAGCTGGCAGAAAGCCTTGAACGCAATCGCGTCACAGATGTGGCGGCCATCCACCGCCAAAGGCAAAGGAGGCGAGTCCGGAGAAGACAGCGAAGGCGTGTGCACGAGAGCAGGCCGGGAGGAGAACGAGTTAGAGGAAACGTTGGACGATGGCGGTGAAGCCGGCTGCGGAGGAGCCTCCAGAGGCGCATTCGCGACGACGTCCAGCGCCTCCGGCTGCCACGGTAGGAGACAGGCGGAAATGAACAGACGCCGAAAAGGCAGCGAGGCCGAGGGGAAGAGCACCGACAGAGAAAGCAGGGCTCGCGCCCAGTCCTCTGTGGTCAGTAGCTCCCTGAATCCCCCGTATATAAGCCGATTCTCCTCCTCCATCACAATATCGAGCAAAACCTCGTCTCTCCTTGTCCCCGTCGTCGCCTCTGGCTGGACGCATCCCACGCGCGGGCGATATCGCCCTCCCTCGGCGTTTTGGCTCCCGTCCTGCCCCCCTGGATGCCCTCTCGTTTCCTCTTCGTGTGGCGACCGAGCGGCGAAGCCGTCTCCGCGCGTCTCCGTTTCGCCGCGGCTCTCACGAACTTCTCCGCTGCCGCCCTGCTGTGCGCGCTGCGCGTCGTCTCCACTCAGTCGCCTTGGAGGCGTCGCCCCGCCCTCGTGGAAGTCGCCCTGCCTCGCTTCGGAGCAGGCGGTTACACCTCGCCTTGAGACGGCTGGCGCTTCTTTGGGGAGGCCGGTGCGGCCCTGAGGCGCGACAAAAAGCATCCATCGGCAGACGGCGACGCAGAGGGCGGGGGTGACTGACGCGCCCGTTGATGCGAGGCGAAAGAGCATAAAACGGATGCGGTCTCGAGTCCAGACTGGCGAGGCGCAGTCGCCAGGCCCCTGAGACCGCGCGGCGGAGAGCGAAGAGGACGAAGACGGCGACGCAGATGGGAGAGGCAAGCGACGAGACTCGGCACGATCGAGAGCAACACCGGACGCAGACGAAGATCGCGGTTGGACAGGAGAAGGAGGAGGCGGCGACACAGCCAAGGCACTTGCCGAGCTCTCGCCGGGGCTGCAGGCCGTTCGCCTCGCTGCGTGTCGCTGCCGAAGCGCGCGAGCGGTGTCTGCGTTCAGCACGTGCGTCACCACGTGGCTCACACGCTGGGCTAAGTGCTCACATATGTGTTCAAGGCGCCCGAGTCGCTGACCCTCTTCCAGCTCATCTGTCCGTGCAGCACTTGCGTCCTCACGCGCGGACTCCGCTCTGCGATTCGCATCGCTCCCAACTCCCTCTCCGTTGCTCTCGTATCGCTCCGGTCGCCCTCCGTCGCGCATCCCGACGAGGAGCCTCGGCGCGGCATGCTCTTGCCTCCTCTCCCCTGAAAGCCCGCTCTCGCGACGACGGCGGCTGCCCTCTTCTCCGTCTTCTCCACGCTTCAACTCGCCGCCCCGGCCTCTCTCCTTGTCGCGCTCTGCTCGGCTGCAGCTCGCACCGGCACCTGTCGTGGGGCTTTCGTCGCGGCGCGCGGCGTGATCGGGTCGCTGGAGGAGTCCTCGAATTCTCTCGTCTGTTCCGCGCGCGTGTTGCCGCTCCTTGACGGAGACGCCGCGAGGCAGGGCAGGAGACGGAGAGAAAGGGCACAGGGCGTCGCGCAGTCGTCGCTTGCGAATTTCCACGTAAGCTCGCAGTTCTGCGACACCCTCAAGCACATTCGTGAGAGAAAACGGCAGCCCTTCGTAGAGGCACGGCGATAGGCGCAAGCCCGGCCAGCCGGCCGCCTTCCCAGCTGGCTCGGACTCGCTTTCGCTCTCTGCGCTGAGAGGAAGATGTTCGCGCGCGCTCTTCTCTGCGCCGGAAGCCTCTCGCGTTCCCTCAAGTCTTCGGCCTGAATGGAGCCCTCTTTTTCCTTCGAACTCGTCGGCGAAAAGCAGCTCGTGACTCGCCTTTCGCATTCGGAGGAAGGCGCCCGCGGTTTCGTCCTCGGCGCGGCGCAGGACGACTGAGATGTCCTTCGCGAGGAGCTCGCATAGCTCCGAGAGGACGCGCGGCACGAGTGTTTGCTCCGTCGAGAAGCCACCCGTCGGTGCTTCGTCTGTCGCACCGGCTGAGAAATGCGCGTCTTCCGCAGGCAGCGAGTCGGCCGCGCGCCTCTGCGGCATGCGCCAGCCCACCAAAAAGGGGATCTTGCGCTCGATATCTGAACAAAAAACCTTCGCGCGACCCGTGGCTTCGACGAGCAGAGCAGGGGAGCGAGACACAGGAGGCGCTCGGGGGCCAGAGGCAGGCGGGCGGCACGCCACAGAGAGAGACGATGGTGAACCAGATAAGGAGTGCAACGAGGGCATGCACTGTGAAGGTGAAGGAACGCTGCCCGGACAAATTCGAAAGGCTCCATCGCCTATAAGGGATGCGTGAGGCGCAGATGGAGAGGAGATAGAGAAAAGCAAAGCGGCAGAGCGTGAGAGCGGTGAGCGCGAAGAAAACACGAAGGCGACCTGCTCCACTTCACTCAACAGCAGCAAATGCATGAGCGAGCTACTCGCTCGCGACAACGCCAGAAACTCCGATTCGAACAAAGATGAAGACGAGGAATGCGCAGACAAACGCGACGGTGGAGGCGAGGAGAAGGGCGTCTGTTGCCCACGTGAAGCCTGAGGCGACGCGCACGGCGGGAGTGCGCTCTCGGGCACCAATGAGTCGGTCGGCGAAGGCCGAAAGGCGCCGGCGGAAGGCGACGCACCAGCGGCGGGGCCTGAGGGCGGGCGTAGACTGAGGGACGAAGCAGCTACGAGGACCTCTGTCAGCGCCAGAAGTAGCTCGAGATCGAGGACTTTCGCCTTCCAGAAGGCCGCGAAAAGCTCGTCGGCGACTCGGCATACCTCGGGCTCGTAGGCGAACTCGCTCCAGGACGCCAGCGGGCGCCAGAATAAGGGCCTGTCGCTGAGCCGCTGGGCGAACCCCTGAGACCGCGGCGAAAGCACAGCACAGGGAGGCGACAGCGACGGAGACGCAGCAGCTGAAGGAGGGCTTGTCGCCCTGTCCAGGTCGGCGCCGGCGTTCCCCGGTCGGCGCCCGTCGCGGATCTCTTGCGCGAGTCGGCGGAGCCCCCCGCACGTGGCCGCCCGAAGTCGCAAGAAAACGCTGTTGGCGTACAGCTCGCGAAACACAGGAGACAGCGCGTGCGTGCTGAAGTGGACAGGCTTGTGAACCTCCCCCTCGGCCGCTCGCACGACGAAGGGCTGCGCGTCAGCTGCTTGGCTCGGCTCCTGACACGGTTCGCTCTCCAGTTCACGCGCGCAGTTCTCTCTGTCCGCCCGTTCGTCGCCAACGTCGCCGCGCACCTCGGAAGCGTCTCGCCGCCCAGTCTCTCCACTCGAGGCCTCCTCGAGGCCCGTCCCTCGGTCGCCCCGATCCCGCGCCTGACGCCCCGCAGAGCCTCCCGTGGCGCGCGCGTGCGTGCCCCTCCAGGAAGCGCGACTGTTTTCGCTGCGGACGACGTGAAGGACGCGAGTCGCGTCGAGAAGCGCACGCCGGACGGAGGGGTGCAACGCGGAGGGCGCAGCCGAAAAAGCGAACGCAGCCGAGTCAGCGGCCGCCGCGCGAAGCAGGAGCGCGACGGAGAGCGCTGAGAGATTCAGATCGAAGGAAGCCCACTTGTTTCTCACGAGGCGCAGACAAGGCGCGAGCGACCCCGGGCTGGATGCGGTTAGCGCGCCTGCAAACCGGAAAAACGCACCCGCGAAAACGCGGCTCAGAAGAGAGCGGAAGGACAGCGGCGAGCGCTCAGACGCAACCCCAGCTGACTGAAACGTTACGACATCTGCACACAGCGGAGACGCTACACCGAGATACCCGAGCCCACCTCGGGAATCGACAGACCAGAAAGGGAGAGCGAAGAGCGTTTCTGAATCCGACATGAATGCAAAGCGAGCGACACAGACGTCACTGTGCGGACAGCTCCGCGCATCGACAGAGAGAGGACGTTCCGCCGACAGTCCTGCGGAGAAATGGAGATGGAGTGCACGAAATAGCCCTATCCCCTCAACCCTAAAACAGGAAAGATCAAGACGGTATCGTCGCCTAACGGTTGAGGCCCGCAATACAGAGAAGGGAATTCGCCGCCTCTTTGTGCAAAAGGGAAACCTACCTGGAGAGGCGAGATGTCGGCGCATCGCGTTGAGGACGTATGCGCGCTGCCGCAGTTGCGACGCGTTCAGCGCCTGCTGAGCCGAGACGCAGGCCTCGCTCTCACGCCTCGTTTCTGGAATGGGGCTTGGCGCCCGTCCGGCGCTCGCTGCGCCTCGGCCTCCATCCCATTGGCAGCTGCGTTGTTTCTGCCGAAGTAGGGAGAGCGACCTCTGCGACGCGGCGAGAAACGCGCTGCCAAACCCTTCGCAGCTCGTGCGCGAGCGAGGAGCTAACGCGAAGAAGGCATCGGCGAATGTAGGAGAAGAGGCCTCTGTTGAGGCAGGAGGACGCGGCAACGGAGGCCCGCGCGGAGCGGCGGAAGGAGACGAAGACGTGAAGAAACGAAGAGAAGAAGCGAAGGTGGGAGGCCCAAAAAGAGGGCGAGAAACCGTAGCAGAAAGCAGGTGCGAGGCTGACGCCGAACGGGACGCCACACAGCAGGCGCAGACCGGGCATGAGGAGGGTGGATGAAAACCAGCCATGGATGACGCCGACGAGAGGGGACACGAAGCAAGGCAAGAAAAGAAAGAGTCACGGAAGCTGAGAGATCGAGTGGTAAGGCCTGAAACGCAAGGAGACGAGAGCGCGGAGGGGGCCCTGAGGCGGACACGCCCCACCTCTGAATTTGAACAGGCTGCAGACGCAGGCGAAATCCGCCCCGAAGGAGCCGAGTCATAAGTTGAGGAATGGAGGCACCTGCCCTCCGTCGTAGATGCGACAACGACGGAGGGCGGGTCACTCGCAGGTGGAGGACGAAAGAACGGAGAATGCAGAGCGAGCGCGGCTGCGCCGCGCTCGTGTGCCTCATCGGGGCGTGTCTCTGCGGTCTCCCGCAGCCTCGCACGTCCTTTGTCTGGCTGCCGCCTTCCTTGGCGCCCCCGGTCCCTGTCCACGTAGACGGCCTTTCTCGCATCCGACGGCGAGCCGGGGCGGGGCCTGAGACATCCAGCCGCCGACACAACCGCGAGGCTGTCTGCCCGGAGCTTCGCGTCGTTTCTGTGGGAAAGGACGTCATTATTTACGGTTTGTGGGCGCTCGAAGCCAGAGGAGACAAGCTCAGAGGCGCTCCTCTCAGCCGCGGCGAGCTGGGCTCCGGGTCTGGCCCGTCTCGGGAGACGCCCGGAAGGCCGACCGCCCACGAGCCCGGACGGGCCCGCCGCGGCTGGAGCCCAAGGGACAGCCCCGATCGACAGGCCCTTGAGGCGGCGCATCAGGAGGCCCTACAGAAAGAAGAGGAGCGGGGAAAGACAAAAAGATAGAGCCAAGCAAGAAAGAAAGGATACAGAGAGAGGCGTAAGGACGATAGGTCGAAGTAGAATTTGACAGGAGAACGGACGAAAAAGCGGAAAACACCCTGAAGGGGCAGCTGTATACAAGCGGAAGGATCGTAAACGGAACGTCAAGCGTCTTCTACAGAAGAGGGCGAAAGAGGATGAAGACAGCGACTTACATGAACATGTACAGTTCTTGGGCGCCGATGAGGGGAGACAGAGGAGACTCAGGAGGGAGACACGGAGACTGGTTGGACGTCGGACACGGCGGACGGAGAGGCGAAAACGAAAAAAAAAAAGACGATGCAGAGAACGACGAGAATCAATGTCGCGTCGCCGATTGCGCCTTACTTGCCTCTGCGAAAACTCCCCTGAAGTGGAAACCGAGCCGTGAAGTAGGAAGAGAGAAAACTGAATCGAGTCAATCAGTAAATAAAAGTTGTCAGAACGGCATGGATACACTTTTAAAGTCTTCGTTTTCCTTCCCGTTGGTCAATTCTTCCGTTAGATGCGCGTGCATATAGGCCCGCCTGGCAGCTTCTTTGCGCGACGATGCAGACCGAATAGCGAGCCGGAAGGCCATCGACCGCAGAAATCTCCATAATTCGGCTCCCATATGACTCTGGGGTCTCCGACCTCACCTCCCCTACCACACAGGCAGATGAAGAGGAATGTGTTTCGAGTGTTGTGCCGTTTACGCCCCAGTGAACGACGCCGAGGAGACGCCAGCATCGACAGCTGCGATTCTCGATGCGATTTCGCCGAGAGTCGACTCCAAGACCGGCAAAGCTCATTCGTGAAAAACGAGCAATACGCCTAAACATCATCTCACTGCACTGTGAACCACATGCGTTTCTCGCGTACAAAGTTGTCTTCGCTCCCGTGTCTATCTTCCTCTTCGCTGTCTCTCTTGCCGCCGTTAGTCTCTGCGTGTCTCTTCCTCTGTCTCTCTCCTCTACCCCTGGCCGGCCGCACCCTCTGGCGACCCTTCCTCTCGTTACCTCCGGTTTCCAGACTGGCTGCAGTGCCAGAAAAGAAGAGAGCGCGCGTGTTGATGGCTCTCGAGCCACACATACGCCACGGACATGCGGAGCTCCTCGGAAACACCTGCAGCTAGCGTGTCTTGTGCGTGAATCCCGCTGCCACGCGCACGCTTTCCCACGCGCGCCGCTGGCGAGGCACATGCACAGCTGCATGCACGCTTACATACACAAGCGTCGATATAAACGTATATGCATTTGCAGGAGAACTCAACGCGAGCGAAGAAATGAGCGGAAACGGCAGCCTGAAACCAAATAGGGGCGCCTGCAGGTATTCACACGCGCGCAGATCCTGCATCTTCGCAGGCACGCCAACAGTTCCAATACATGACACGATGGCAAAGGCCATTCTGTCTCGTATTTTGAGGGGTCTGTGAAGTTAGTTAGAAACTGCCGCGGGCGCTGGAAGCCAAACGTCTCTTCGCCGTCAGCGCGACCACACAGCTACACAACACCGAAACGAGCGCTCCGCTCGCCGTCATAAGATACATCTCCAAGTTAGCGCATACGTCTCCTACATATCTCCTCTCCATAGGCTAAGCAATGCCTTCTCTTTTGTTGAAACTCGCGAAAGCTAGTCACATGCAGACGCGAACCAGGAGTCTGTCGAATTGCACGTTCTGCTGCACGCGAGGGCGGAAAGTCGAACGCGCAGATAGGCATCGGTGAGACACATTGAACCACTCCACCTAGAATTAACTTGACACTGGACTGCGAGAGTCGCTGACATCCGAGGAGACATTCTGCGCCTGGAGTCTGCATCTGTCGGGCAGGCGCGGCCGTGATGGTGTCACTGCATCTGCAAGCGCTACGTTCTATCACTTCGCGAGCCTCGTGGGAGCTTTCAACTGAATTCTAGCGGCCTCTTTGCAAACGGGCTGGTGTGTGCCGACAGTTCTCAGCGTGAGTAACGTGTCTGCTTCTTTCCTTTGCATGCATCAGCAAAGAAACGAGTATGCTGGTGCATACGTCGGGGGGAGAGGCACCAGGCCCAATCCGAGAGCAGCGAGAGAGAATTCCGCACACAGAAGGGCCTCTGTCTTCGAGCTCAGAAGCAGAAGCCGGACAGAAATCAGGCTCCCGTTAAATGGAGATATCGCGTGCGTTACATACGCCTTTTACAAGTCTGAAGCCGTTGCGCGCGCTTTCATAAGGACCAGGTTCACTCCACAACAAACGAGAGAGCGTCCCGAGGCTAGCACCGTCACACAACTTCGCGCGCAACCAAAGAGAAGGGACAAGCGGAAAGAAGAGACAAACGCGGAGGAGAGGCGCAAGCAGGGCTTTCTTCGCAGGACACATCACGTAGAAGATCGCGTGGCAAAGACGGACAGGGTCTAGGGTTTGTAAGAGCAGTGGCAAAGAAGCAGGGGTAACGAAAACAATCCCGCCAGGCAAGGCATCGAGTTTCAGAGGAGATCGACGGCGTGATACGGATGCAAATGAACATCCAGAGGGTCCTGTGCGCGCCGAGAAAAGTCCCGCTTCTTCTCGGTGCCGAAGAGAGTGTTGGCGAGTCTGAACGCACGCGAAAGAAAAGCAATCCAAGGCGACGAAACACCCGCCAGTCGAAGGCAAAACAAAGAAAAAGACGCACTTGAGGAACCCGCGAAGACGGCGCTGTCCTAGCTCTCACAGACTTTGGGTTTTCGCACATCAGTTCGCACTGGCTCTAGAGCGCCTCGGTCTTGCGCATGCAAAGGCGTGCCCACTCGGAGCCAGCCCCGCCATCAAAAAACTCAACAAGTCACGACGAGAAGCGAAAGCCCCTCAGCCGCCGACCGCCGAGACAGCAGCCCCCGCTCTGCGCCGATTGACCTCCGAGGGGGTAAGAACAGAAAATCTGGTGACAGGCCAGAGGCGCCGCTGAGTGGTACAGGACAGCAATCCGAGGTCGTCTAGGTCCTCGAAGACATTTCGACACGAGTAGACATCCGCAACTCCAAGACAGGTATCAGACAGACGATTAGAGAGGGGAGAAGTCGAGGTCGGTTTTGTTCGAGCGCCTGTTGAGTCAGGATTTCAAAACTTTTTCGACTTACTGCTCCAAGAATCCAGGCTGCTCCTCCGGCTGCGACGGCCGAGAGGACTCAAGCTCGTCCTGATACACCACCGGTTTGGCCGCTGCATGCATGCAGAACAAGAGAAACACTGCCTTTTGAGTAGAATCCTCTTCGCACCTGCGCGGGCGGTTCACCACTCGAAGAATATCTGAAAAGGCAGGGCATGCATATAAATGCACAAATCAAAACAAGAGAGCCACATGAATTCGGGTGTATAGAGACCTTCAGAGCAGACAGAACTAGAGATGTGCCAGAGAGCGAAACGCGCACGAAGAGACAGGAAACCGCACACGGAGGCAACCCAATATCGCATGTAAACAAGAGAGGACACCACACGCTGTAGACGAACCGGCGCACAGTTCCATGCCTATGGGAAGGCGCCGGCACGGACGCGACGCAGTCAACCTCTGAAAAAGGAGATGAGAGGCGAGAAATATGAGCACGCGGCGCGTGCACTTCTGCTTGGCAAGAGGGCAAGTAACCCCGAACCCGCCACGCGATCCCCCACCCCTGCTTCAGACTGGAGGGAGAGACCTTCCGAGGCCCTTGCAAGCCGAACCCCTCGCCCCCAGAACGCCGACTTACAAGGAAAGATGAGCGCGAATTCCGCTCGCCGTCGCGCGCTGGAATCCTCGTCGCCATGCATGCGCAGGCGCAGCCACCGCAGCTGCACATCTGCATCTGTTTCGCCGCCGATCAACTTTTTCCACTGTCCGCCGGCCACCTCGTCGGACGTCTGGCGCCGCTGCGTGCGCCTCCTGCGGCCCCCCACGATGCGATACGTGTTGCGAAGCCGCTGCGCTACTTGCACGCGTACGCCAACCTGGAAAACAAAAAAGATTGCGGGCGTCGTCAAGTCAAAGTCACATTGTGCGCGCGCATCAGAGCGCTTGGACCGCGTGGCGCAAAGGCGTCCCTCGAGAGCCAGTGCAGCGAGTATATATATGTATATACATATACATACATATAAATACATATACATACATGTGGCATTTATTGCCTCTGCACTTCGCAGGTGGTTTACAGAGCGCTGGCGAAGAGAGGACTGCAGACCTCATGACACACGACTAGAGACATGTATACACGAATGTACCGCGTTCTGCGGGGTCGCCGCAATGTTTGGCGCTCCTCCGCAGCTTGCTTTCTGTCATCTGTGCGGCTAGCCCGCCTGCTCAGGGCTTTGCCTCTTCGGTAGCGTTCAGCTTCCTCCCCAGTTGTTTCTTCGGCGCGCCGCCGCGTGACTCGAACTGCGGAGTTGCGCACGCCGAGAGACCTGCGAGACCCCTGCGACCCGGACTGCCTTCGAGAAACCCGATGGCGTCCGGGGACCACAGATATCAGCTGCGAGATCGCAGAAAGAGGCTCCCTCTGCTGGGAAGGCCTCTCTCTTTCTCACGTGTGGGCTTTGCCTCTCACCTCTTTCTCGACTTTGAGCTGCTTCGCCACCCTGCGGAGGAGCTTCCTGACTTCCGCTGTGAACTCCTCAGAAGTCGAGACGTCGTAGGTGAGGTCCCCGTACATGCTCGCGAGCCGCGGCACGCTCACGTAGAGCGTCTGTCCCTGCAGCTCCACGTGGCCTGAGAAGAAACGAAACCGGCAACCACGCCCTGGACCGCTCTCCGCTTCTAGGGTGTAGGGTTCCGCGCAAATCCCCACTCACCACGCGACGCAGGAACATCCCCCCGACGCAGAAATATCTCCCCGCAATAGGCTCTCCAGGCCGTGTCGAGGCGTGAGGAGGCGAGAGGGCGTGGGATGCATGCGCGTCGGGCTTTACCTTGCTCAAAGAGGAAGTCCGCGGCCGCGAAGATGTCGCAGGCAGAGAGGTCTTCGTGCTTCACAAACGTGTGCAGCTGGGCGAGCGCCTCCTCAGGGAACGGTGAGAGCCGAACGGCATCCATAAAAAACAGCTCGTCGCGCAGAAGAAATTTGTGGAAGACGAGTTCGCCCGACTCCTGCGCAAGCTCCGCGCCCTCCTGCTGAAAAGCGACACGCGGCAATATGCGCGGCGAATCGAATCCTGCTGCCCCCGAAGAGGCCAAACGGATGCGGCACGCGAACCGAGGCGCCAAAAAGATGCCGCTGACCAACGCGTGCTGAAGCGTGTATATATATATATATATATATATATATATATATATAAATATATATATATATATATATATGTGCCGACGTGCACAGGGCGGGCTTTAACAGGCTCCTCCTACGTATATCTGGACTCAGGCCCTGAGCTTCGAAGACTTTTTCTCAGCTCGGAATGGCTGCACTCTATGTATTGTTCAGGGTTTAAAGTTCGGGACGCTGCTTGCGTCGCCTCGACTCACCATGTAAAAGTCAGGACTCTCTTCGACCTCGACGGGAAGCACTTTTTTCTTTTCCTGGCGCCCGCAGTAGTACCTAAGCGTCTTGTAGATCTCGCACAGCACCCAGCCGACGAGAAGCAGCTGTCCGACGGAGAAGAAGACGACGATCAGAATCTCCATGAGGCGCTGCAGCACCGCAGCCACAGGAAGACAGAAGACGGCGCCCATTCTCATGCGCCGGCTAAACGCGGACAACGCGGAGACACGCCCTCTGTATCGCAGTGGCTGTTTCAGAGTCTCCATTTTCCTCAGCGACTCACCCGGCGGCTTCCGGAGGGCAACGACATGCGAATCGAGTCGAACTGGAAGGGCACCGCGAGGTCAATCCACATGAGCACTTCGCGCACATGCAGCGTTCGCGGGATCTTGATATCTTTTCCAGTTTTCCGCTTAATCAGCGTCCTGCGGAGGAGACAAGCGACGCGACTTGGCAGAAAGCCGCATGAAGGCCGCGGACGCACGCTGAAACAGGATGCCCGCCGGAGATCCAGCTGCTCGCGAAAACCTCGCGCGCACAACCGCACGCCGCGGATCTCTGCGGCACTCGGGGCCTAAGTCCTCTAGATTTGCCGTCCATCTACAGCTACTCGTAAATACCACGGGATGAAAGACAACCTAATATGCTGGCTCGCCAAGAGAAAGAAGAAATCATTGCAGAACTCACAATGTACACATATTTGCTAGGGGTTAATGCACGTGGATACGAAGCTTCCACGCGCCTGTCGCAGGGAAAGCGACGCTCTCGTCATGAGCTGATTGAATCTCAACCCCAGGGGCGGCCGCGTACCGAGCGAGGGACTCACACACAGGCATGTATCTGCCTATATATATACATTCAAATAGACAGACAGACACAAATATATGTGTAGAAGCGTCTGTTGTGGAGGACGCCAATGCACATATACATATATACAGACAGATATGTGTGAAGAAGCATATTGCTCTAGAGGACGCGAGTGCACCTATAGACATACACATATACATATACATCTATATATACATAGATATATGTATATATGACTCGTGCAATCCCTTCCGAGTTACCAGGAGTCGATTGATTCCGATCCGTAGGGGCGCGCGAGCGCAAAGAGGACGCCGAAGAGGGAGAGGAGAACTGTGAGAAAAGACGGTCTTCCTACCGGGAAGGGGTAGACGGCAACGCAGATCAGCGAGGAGAGAAAGAGGAGGCGCGCGACTTCCCACCAGAAGAACTTAAAGCGGTAAAAGTCGTTGAGGAACGAAAACACGAGAAGAAAGCGCGTGTCTTGGAGCGAGTTCACGTAGAACAGCATCGCCAAGAAAAACAAAATCGGGCATCCGAAGCTCCAAACAAACAGACCTGCGGCGACACGGGAGCGAAAGCGCACAACCATGACGCGCCACGCCATAAGTGACCCTGACTTACAAAGACGCTCACGTCTCGGCTCGTAGACAGCCGCGCCCGACCCGAGGCGACCAGCGCATCCATGGGACAGAAGGCACATCGTCACAACCGTTTCCTTTCACTTTCCAGGGAGCGTACCGGGAAGCGCAACTTGCGTGGCGTTCGCGTAGGACCTGCCGCCGCAGCTGACTGTCGAGTCAAAGACCTGCACTTGCTCGCCGCTCGCGAGGGTACTGCGCAGCGAGGACAAAGAAAAAGAGGATGCATGCCTGAAGCACGCGCGATGCGACGGGGGAACAACTAGGGACAGACGAGACGGAGCCGCACGATGCCGGCGAGATCGAGAGCAGACGACAGAATGCGCAAAGAGAAAAGGAGAGGAGGCGATCCGGGATCAGAGAACGACCGGGGCAGATGAGTCGGCGCAGCAGAGAAAGGGCGGCGCAACGAGACAAGCATGCGAACCTGCCAGACGGGAGAGAGGCGTATCGCCTTGCGCGGTGTCACTTCCCGTGTCTCCCCGCCGTTCTTACCGGCACTGAAAGGCCGCAGCGAAGTAGGTCGTGGCTCCAGGCAGCCAGAAGAAGAGGAAGGAAAAAGTGACTTGCCAAAAAGCGACGGTGAGTTTCTGTCCGAGGACGTCTCGCCAGCGGGTTCTCGTTGCCATGTAGAGCACCTTCTTGCCCTCGGGGACGCGGTCGCGACAGAGGACGAAGATCGAGTTGAAGATGAGAAACAGCAGCGTGAGCAGTACCGCCGGAACCAGAAACGCAAAAAAAGTGTAAACGTACAGCGGACTCTGCTGGCTGTTAGAGAACCAGCAGTCCAGCTTCTGGCCCTGCATGCAAGCGAGACACCGAATCACCGAATGAGACAAACTCGCGCTCGGCCGGCTCAATTGCTCACTAACAAACTCACTCCAGGATGCGTGCAACTCGCATTCACATAACCATACAATCACACAAAAAAATATACCTATGCATGTGTACACGTATATAACTATAAGTATATTCACTTTTTGGCTATAGAATGTGATTTTCCTGCTGACCAATGGCCCCCCTAGTCCACGCAAGCTCTGTCCGCGGGTCATTCGCACGGGAGCTCCGCGCCTCCTGTCCCTCCACCCCTCCCCGTCCACGACTAAAAATACGTATAAATTCACATAAATACACATGAGTATATACAAAAACTCAAACACCAATAAACATAAAAAAATAGACATACACACATATATATACCTGTCGATCAAGATGAAGATACACGCATGCAGGGAGTGAACGCGCGGGAGGCGCCTGGATCGACAAGGCGCGTGCGCGCGGGACTTACCCCCACAGTGAAGAGGAGGACGCTGCGGGCGGCGGCGACGTATTGCTGGAAGTACAGAGGCGAGGCGCTGAACACGTCGCGGACGATGTAGCTTCCAGCGCTGTGGCCGCGAGCGGCACCTAACTCATCGACGTCCGCCCACGTCTCTCCCAGATTCGCTTGGAGACTGCAGAGCGAACGCACATCGCACGTCTGCGCATCCACAGCGACGCACGCTGCATGCGTGAGGAGGAACTACCGCGGGATAGAGGCGAAACAATCCCTACCCCTCTGCATAGAGCGCGACGCAGAGCGAGGGGAGGGGGTGAGGGGGGGGGGCAGGAGCGCAGTCCAGCGCATGTGGGCGGCGAGGGGAGTGAAACTGTAGGCATCGACTCGGGGCTTGGCGCAGATTAGACAGCGAGTCCTATTCAGGCATGACCCGAGCCGCCGCTTGCGAATCCATTCGGTCGGCAAGCGACGGCGAAGGCGCGGAAGGACGCGCGCAGCCTTGTGAGGCCGTTCCTCGCCGCGTAGAGTGTCCGCTTTCCTCGCGCGACGTGAGGCCGCTGGCGCTTACCCGTAGATTCCCCAGACGGTGAGGTAAACCATCAGCATCTTCATCGCTGGAACGAAGCGGCTCCTCTGCAGAGAAGACAGCGGCGAAGCGCCGGAAAGCAGCAGCAAGCCTTGTGAGCTTCGGCGTGCGCAGTGCAGGTTGCACGTTACCCTGGCGCGCACACCAGTGAAGACGAGGTGCGCCCAGAACAGACTTTGTATCAATTTTCTGGCAAAAATCTCGATCAGAGAAGGCGCACACGCGTCAGGGCCGAGCCGCAGGGATGTGCGAGCAACGCGTCGACCTCGAGGCAAGAACGCATGTTCACAGGGGCGATCTCCGTGTCGCTTTGAGAAGGAGGATCAACCGGGGTGCCGCGGCGAGTCAAGCCAGGCGCGCGCCAGCCCATGCAGGCAGTCGGCTAGCTCGCCCGGCCCCATGAAGGTGCACGCTGGTGAAGAATTCGCGGAAACGCGGAGAGACGCCGCGGCGCGGCGAACGAGGAAGCGGCAAAGGCGACTTGCCTGGTCGTCTGGGATGCCCTTAAGCTTGTCGTGAGCGGAGTGGTTCGCGCAGAGGAAGCACAGGTAGACAAAAATCGCGAGGCCTGCGCATAGAGGCACCGCGCGCACCGCTCGAGGGAGTGCACCTATACGTCCACATCTATCCTGCAGAATTTTAGATATCGGTGCAGAGGCCCCTGACCGACAGGCGCGGAGAGGCAGATGCCGCCTGATCCGTGGCTGTCCAAAGGCAGATCGAGATGTGCTAGAAGTGCGCAGGCGAAAGGGTGCGGCGTACCGACGACGGAGCTGCCGTGGATCGCGAGGAGAATGAGTTTGCTTGGGCACTTTGAGCACTGCGACACCGAAGTGAAAAAGTCGCGAGTCCAGCCCCCCGCGCACATCTGACACAGGGGGCCTGCGAGAGACGCAGGGAAATCGCGCAGAAAAGATGCGCAGAAGTGAGCACAGCAAGGACGAAAGAGCGCGAAAAAAAACAGATGAAAAACAGAGGGAAACACAGACACGTGCTGCGAAGGAGGACGAGAAAGAGGAGAGAACCGCTGGGATGCAAAAGATCAACCCGTGCATAGCGGCGCATGCAGAAAGGGTCAAGGTACACAGCTATGCGTAAATTCGTCGTGCCAGAGCGAAAGCGATACGCAGACCGAGAGGGAGATAGATACACAGATGAGCGGGGAGAAAAATAGATCCATAGATAGGAACGCAGAGATAGACACATGCAGATAGGTAGGTAGATGGATCGATGTAGAAAAAATCTAGATAGACAGATATACAGATAGGTAGACAGATCTAGAGAGACAGATCTACGTAGATATATCTAGGTAGAGCGACACGAGTGGGGTATCTACAGGAAGAGAGACAGAGGACAGCCACACGCCTCTGTCCCTGCAGAAGAAGTCTGGACTGATCACGCGGGAGTCGCTTCACACGTGAAGAAGACGAAGGGTTTCACTGACGGAAAGGCAACCTTCAGGGCCGTGCAGCGCGATGCGTCTCGACCCCCAGCACCTACCGACGTGGCCTTCGCGGCACTGACCGCAGCCGCCGATGCAGGCGTCTCTCACAGGACAAGCTTGGTAAAAGACAGGCACGTCGATCGCCTGCAAATCGATCCACCAGCCGCCGTTCGCAACCTCCGTGAGTTGCTGCAAATAAAAATAAACAGACACAAGTGCAGCGCGGGATGGTCTCAATCCGACACCACACATTCACCGCTAGACGGACAGTATACAAACACAGGGGGGTGTATGCAGATGTGCCGGCAACTGTGAAATCTGGAGTTTTTTTGGAGTAGCTGCTGTCGCTCCTTCACCGGCACTGACGAGGCCAAGTCAGTGAGGCTGCTCACTGCGACGGCGTGTGCAGAGCGTCGTGTTACCTCGGCTTTCCACGACAGACGCCCGCGTTTGCCCTAGAGAGGAAACCCTAGCTGTTTAGTACGCAGACACAGGCATGCCGCCCCGGCAGACAGCTCGAGATCCACCTACTCCGCATTTCGCCGCAACGTTATTCGCCGTCAGGCCACCGGGGCAGTAGAATTCGGTCATCGGCAACGGGCACGACGTGCACGCAGCGAGCTGCATGTTCAGATAGTACCCTGAGAGGATTTCGAAGAAATGCGGCATCAAACGCCGGCACACACGCCTCCCATGAAGCCGTCAAGTTGTTTTTTGCCGCGACTCCAGGAGCGCGAGGCGTACACACATGTCTAAATATAGTTGTATGCGGGCATGTAGGCATACATGTGTAAACACGTAAGTTCGAATATACATGGAGCGCCCCCGTTATCGCGGCTGCCAGGGATTGGCATCTCCTTCGCTAGCGCACGTACAGAGCGAAACGGGTGCAAAGTTGCTCACGCGCGCTCTCTGCAGAAAGATCACTCTACAGGGCTTCAAAGGCGTCGTGTGCGCCAGATGCAACGCCTCCTGGCTTCTCCCTGGCACACACCTCCGCCTCACGAATGAGCGTTTGTGGTTTGGGAATTCGTCTACACTTGTGAACGGGAGGGCGGGTTTTTCTCTTTCTCACACCTGACTCGCAGGAGCAAGAGCCGATGCTCGTTGCCCCCGTCTCGCCGAGCGTCGTGGCCTGCACTGGGCACTGACGAAGCCAACAAGAACGAAAAAGAAAGAACCACCTGCGCGTCGGACTTGGCTACGAAACAAGAGGAAGCAGACGACGCATTCCCTGCGCAGCAGCGCACGCCCTCTCAACCGTACACGCGTGAACGCTCAGGTGACCCCGGATTGTCCACCCCGCTCGAGGCCGATAAATAAATATACATGCATATATATAGATGAATGTGAATCTAGTTGGAGGTGCGCGCGCGCGATGCAGCTCGTCGGAGCAAAGGGACCGCGTGGATCGCGCACAGCGGCGGGAAGACGTGCGAGTGTGTGCGCGGCTGCGCATGTTGTGAGTTGGGCGCACAGCCATGCATCGCAGGACAGCCCAGCGCGGGTGAATCCTCGCAAACGCGGAAAGCCGCTCGCGCCCGAGGCGTGCCGTAGCGACCGTCGCAGCCGTCTATCGATACGCGCAGCTAGGGATACGCATGCGTACGCGCAGACGGATACACTCAACCGACATGCTCACGCGGGGTTCGTGCAGCCACGGCGGGTGCAGAGGTAGACGTCCACGCGTCTTGGACGCAGCGGGCGCGTCTCGGTGCGGGAGAATTCCAAGTTTTCTTACCGGCATGCACTGGCTCATGCCTGGCGCGGGCCCGTACTGGTTGACTGGGCAAGGCGCGCAGGCGGGCGGCGCCGAGCCGAACTGCCCCGGGGGACAGATGGACGAGTCGGCAGCCGCCACACCGCCGACCACGCGGAAGAACGGCTCGACAAGAGCCAAGAGAAAGGAAACGAAAAGGCAGCTCCGCCACGAGAAGAGGCGGACAGACTGCTCGCTTCTGCGCACGGTGCCTGGCGGCATGGCGGGAGGCTCGCATTCTCGCGGCGTTGATAGGGAGAGAGCCCTGGAGCAGCCGCTGGAGGCCGACGGCGCTCGCTCGACTCCCGCCTCCGCTTCGCGCGTGAATCCGGCGCCGTTGCCTCCTGCTTTCGCGGTCAACAAGCCTATAAGCGTGGATGCAGTCAGCGAGAGCGGATGGCCGCGAAGCGAGGCGTATCGACGCCAGGAGAGCTGCTTCCAGTGTCTCCCTCCTCTAGTGACGCCAAGAAGAGCTGACCCTGCTGCACAGAGAGGAAGGAGTTCCCTCTCGTCTTGGAGCTGCAGCGTCCTCGAGCCGACGTCTCTCCCTGAACGAGAAAGAGGAGAGGCCAAAGATAAATACGTGAAGGACGATTGCTGAGGTGCAGCCGGCGCCCAGCTCATGTCAACGTCTCAGGACCGTTGATGCGGATTCCGCAGCGGAGGAAGCGAGAAGGGCGGAGGAAGACACAAGTCGGGAAGCCGTGAGACAGTGACGAGGTCTGAGGCTGTCGGTTTGGAGACAGAGGCAAAAACGAGGAGACGAGTGAAACGCTTAAACGTGTGCGGCGGAGGCCTGTTTGCTGCCAGGCACCCGTCAAGACAAGCGAGTTCACGGTAACGAGGCACGCTACGGAACCTAAAAAAGAAACTTCGGTTCAGAGGGCTTCACCACAGGCGAAAAGAAAGCAAGGGCGTCCTGAAAACGAGCAAACGAAACAACAACGACATTCCTGCTGCATATTCCCGCTCTCGTGCCCTTTCGATGCACAGCCAGACAGCTGGAGAGTGGCTCACGGCCGGGCTAAAAGGGCGCCGGCAAGGATGACGAAGGGAACGGAAAAGACGAAAGCGAAACCACTCCATCAGCGTATTTTTCTTTTTTCGGACTCTTAGTCCTGCTCTTGAGGCAACTCTAGCTCTCTACATTCTCTGATCACCGTTTTCTCCGGCCCACTTGCGAATCAGGAGGGTGCGCAGAGTAGCCTCAAATCGCGATGTTTCTGCATGCAGAGACTCGGCAGGCAGCCGGGCTCGCATGGGAGAAACAAATGTGAAAAAGAAGAGAGAGCTGCGAATGAGAAGCACGGTACTACCTTCGAATTTCGTAGTGCGTTATTCCAAAGAAGTGGAAGGGAACAATTCTCGATTGTTTGGCTGTGTCTTGCCACCGCACAACTGCAATATCGAGGCACTATTTGCGGTACGAGCGTGCAGCTCAACATGAAACGAAGACCGGAGACTGCAGGACATCTTCACCTGTTGTCCCACGTTGCCTGCACGGCCATTTCGCCAAGGAACGTGAGATTAAGAGAGCGTCGTCCCTCACAAGCTCGTGTATCGTGGCCTTCTGGTCCAAGCTCTCTGGGTACACAGTCGAGAGCCGAGAGCGTTCGCTCAAACCCTCGCGGAGGATCTTGAAGCGTTGGAAAATAGTGCTGGAAGTTTGTTAACAAGCCCACCCAGCGTATTGAACGCAACGCAACGTCCACAACGTTGGATGGGCTTCCAGTCTGCGGGTTTACTTAGGACAGAAGTAGGACTGCAGGGTATCCGCAGAAACAGATCCATAGATCTATAGCGGTGTATTTGAAAGCCTCAATGTACATATATATATGTATATGTAGTAACGACTGTGTAGCCTCAGACGTCGACTGAAGGGTAATTCAGTGTGGTAGCTAATTAGAGCTAAACAGAGAGCTATGAGGAGTGCACCTCCGACCGGATACACCTTAGGGGAGCATGAGGGCGAGGATGAAGGGATGTATCTCGGACCCGCGCCGTGGGATCCACTTTTCAGAGAGTTGCCTTTTCAGACAGAAAGCTGGTGCACGAGACTCTCTGCTCATACTGAGACTACCCCGAGTGCATGCTATAGTTACCGTGAATCCTTTATCAGGATTGGCAGGCTCGTTGCGCTGCCAGGGCTGTGCGTGATGTGTCTAATTTGCTACAATCAAACCTCTTCGTCCAATGAGTGGCTGGACAGAGACAGCATGGCGCAGACCAAGAGAAGTGAACCGGGGACGAGGTTCGTCTATCGTATTCTGGAAACATTTCACGATTTCCGTCAGTCACTCCTCCCTCGTCGCTGGACGTTCCACATGAGTCGCTGAGTCGCACCCTGCCATCACTGAAGAAGAGGCATCTGCTTCGGGTCTGCTTTACGGCGGGCCGCAGGCGTTGGAGGGGCAGGGTTGAAAGACGAAAAGCTTGCACAGTCGATTCCGGCAGTGCATTTTCTTTGCGGATGGATTCCTTACCTCGCATGAAGTTGTCTCTGTCTCGGGAGGAGAAGCGGGGGGAAAACACGCCCGTCGGATGCGCATGAGGGTAGGCAGAGGCATTCGCGGCGAGCGCGGAAACGCGCTACCAACGAGGGGTTTGTCAGAGGACGCATAGAGATAGGGGACGGGAGTGACACAACGGGCGGCAAGCAGGTTAGACAAAGGCACAGGTAGAGAGCTGAATGCGAAGTTTCCTGCGTCCGGAGAGGGGGTCACATATGCAGGGTCAGGAAGACAGCTACGAGTTGTCAACAGACGTAGGCGTCCGTCGCTCAGCCGCGAGGGCTCCGAAGCGATGGAAGTCTGGCGACAAGTCCATGTGCAAGCAGTCATTCAGCAGTTCAGTGCGCGTGCCTTCCTTAGGCAAAGACTCTGATCTGTATACCACGGGAAAGGACATGCGTACATGGAAAGCTAGTGGTGAGTTTCGAGGCTGGCCTCGGCGAAGACGACCGCCACCGAGCTTCTGTGTCTGGATCTGAATGGCTTCCAACCAATATGGAAGAGCAGGCCGGGGACACCTGACCTTGAAAGTGTCGCAAATGCGGCTGATATGCAGAGGGCCACTGGAAAGGGCAGTGTTTCGCTCACTGCGAGAAGGCCTCCCCGAGGGAGCGTACTCCAATATTCAACAAATGTCTGCCTGCAGCAGCCGTTGCCTTCGACGGACCGTCTGCAGGCGTTCAGTCAGAGGTGTATGTGTGTGTGTGTGTACGACATGTACCGACGGTGTATACACACGTATTTTCGGCCGAAGAGGCATGAGTAGATCAGTTCTTGTGTGCGTTCGCGAGCTTCCTGGCGTCGTAGCAAAGCGGCGATTCGTCGATGTTCGTATTCGGTAACAGTTCTCACGCGCGACTCTGGCAAGGGTTTGGTTGTAGCCCTATGCTTGCTCTGTCGGCTACACTTGCGAACCAAAGTTCCGTGGTGCAAGAGACTCACGGCTACCTGGAAATGCTGTTGCACATAAAAGCGCACGCCCGCTAGTGTTTCACGCGGAGGCGCACCGAATGTTGGAAGGGAGGATCGAAGGGCGGTTCAGCAGCGAGAGAGGCATGCGTCTCCCACGAGGCGCCGCGTTGCCTGGCTGGCTCGCACACAGCACATACTCTATGGCCGCTACAACCAACTTCACCAAATGAGGATATCACCCAGGAATGGACGCGTGGGAGCACTCAGACAAACGGCAAGGGGTTTGCTGTACCAGGGCGTTCTTCCCACCAGTCAATAGCTCCGTGGTAGTGTTCGAACCTGTCAAGCGTTTGTGGTCTAGTGGTAGAATACCTCGTTGCCATCGAGGTGACCCGGGTTCGATTCCCGGCAAACGCACTTTTGCAAAGTTGGTTCCTCTTCTGTTACTTTTGTTAAAATCGGATTTATCCATTCTGTCAGGCTAGGTTAATCCCCACCTCTGTTGACGCGAGCTATAGTAATGCAGTAGAACGGTGTACACGTCGTGACGAATGTGCATCCTCTCTGTTTAACAACCTGCTGAGGCTTCCCTTGCCTCCAAAGTACAGGGATGTCCCTCGACTCTGGCTTTTTTGTCATG
The DNA here is from genome assembly GCF_002563875.1 of Besnoitia besnoiti. NCBI lineage: Eukaryota > Apicomplexa > Conoidasida > Eucoccidiorida > Sarcocystidae > Besnoitia > Besnoitia besnoiti. Next base: position 1,675,544 of record NC_042361.1, on the reverse strand, counting down.
CACACGTGACATTGTGAATCACGACTGCTCCAACTCGAGCACACCACGTGTTTGGGGATGACTACAGGAAATGAGCACACTCGCAGTGATCCGGGCACTCTAGTACGGGGTGCTGGAGGGGTGCGCCCGACCTGCCCAACGTGACCAGAACGCTTGTACGGGAAGTCTCGAACTTTGTATGATTTCGCGACACAGTAAGATGCTTGGAAATGCTTTCTCTTGAGTGGCGGCGGGCTACGACCGAAACAACTCCAGGGCAAACTTTTGGTATGGCTCAACCCCTTCCCCCTCTGCTCGCGGTGGGCTCTCTACGGTGCCCATGTGAGGGTTGCAGAGAAGGCCACAACGCGATGTCCTCGTCTGTATGCAGCATATTCATATAAGGCATTTCTTTTTGCGGCATGGGGGTGGCGAAGGGGCGTGTGTGAAGAGGAGTCAAATGATAGACGTGGGGTGTGGCAATCGAGTGTGCCCTTCGAGCTCTCTGATGAATCCGTAGCATAGGCGGCCGCATTTTTGCATCAGGGTTGTTAGTTTGCGTATGTAAAAGAGATGGGCGGTACCAGCACGAGACTAGGCGATTACCAATTGAGACGAGTGCCTGCAGCAGGAATCTTGAAGATGCGGCGGGTTGTGTCAAAGTAGAGGAGCACTGCCACGCGGCTCCCACCCCTGGCATCGCTGGGATGTTAGAGTGAGTCAGACCGCGACTAAAGTGGGTGCCCAATAAGAATGAACTAACAGCAGGACAATGCCACAGTGGGAGGACAAAGGAAGAAAGACTGCAGAAAACAAAGTGCGTTTGCCGGGAATCGAACCCGGGTCACCTCGATGGCAACGAGGTATTCTACCACTAGACCACAAACGCTGAGAAGGGGGACTCCCGTTTCCGAGCTTTCATCACGGCATCCAGCGAGACGAAATGAAAATGAAGCAATGTGCGTGTCTCTCGGACGCTTCCGCATTCCGGTGAAGCAACGTGCAGTAGTGAAGAACCAGGTGCTCGGACTACGCGCTCCCGTCTTTGTCGCTTTTAAGCCGTGGGAGCCAAGGGTTGCGTTGAGTGTTCCCCAGTGGAACGCTGGCATTTTTTCTTCAGGGGGACCTGGTCGTACTACCACGGAATACATCTGGAAATGTTGGCGTCGGGATACACAGGTTAAGGGCCGCACCGTTCCTTGCAGATATCATCGAGATTCGGGCGTGCCTGCTCCCAAGTGGGGCCTCACGTTACAAGTTCACATCCATTGTTTGCGCCTTTAAGAAATCCACAACACTGGATGCTTTCGAGTTCACGCAGGAGACGCGGCCAATTCTTTCGAACAGCATAAAATTGCTGTCCGCCGCCCTTTCCCAACGACAAGCACTGATCCGAAAAAATACCACAAGAGGGCATCCCACGCACAGATCACATTCAAGGGCAGATACAGCGCTCTGATGTGAGCCTTCACTTTGTTTCGACAAGACCTGCCTTTGATTTCGGGTTTAATGCGCTGATATTCGTCTTGCCGGGGCCCTCCTGCGCCGCCCAACGCGCGGGGCTACCGAGCAGGTGCCCCGAGAGAGAAGAAAAGAAATGAGCTCCAGCTCAGCGACTTGGGTGCTGTCTTCTCATTGAACGTAGAGCTGGTTCAGAAGTCAGTGATGGAGCCCCCGCTCCTCAGACGCGCGCGCCCGAATCAGGCCCTGCCCTGACTCACCAGGACTGCGAAACCAGAAACGCGTGGAAGGCTCCTCTGAGACTACGCCACTGGGTAGCACCGTCACGCGTGTGACTCGGCTGACTGAGGTGTTTGAATATGCAGAGGGAACAGCCACCGATCCTGAGCAGCGACTACCCTTCAAACCGACAAGCGCTCTCGACCGACGAGACCGACGGCCTCGCCTGTTCGTGAGACAGCACGACACGGCTGTCTCTGCGTGTGCGGCTGTCGAGAGACTCAGTCGGCACCCAAACACAGCCAGGCAGAGCTGTCCTGGTGACGAGACGACCGGCTTCTAGAACCGTGAAAAGAAAGAGGAAAGAATACCGGAAAATGAAGAGCTGTGAAAGTGCTCCTCCCCTGTGGAAACGTGGCGTGGTATCGGGCCCTGAACTTGCCTTGTCTCTACGCCCTCTTCGAAAGATACCCGCTACCACGGCCGCGCCTGCTTCTCTCCACAGGGTGCCGCAAGCCCTCTCTTTTGCGGAAATTCACACTAAAAGCTAGAACACACGTCCCTCTGGCGCATTCCTGTCAAGCGACAGGAATTCGATAGCCCTGGCGCGGGCTATCGCTTCGGCGGAGCCCCCTCCCTCCCCTCCCGCGTCGAGACTTCGCCTTTTGCTCTTCGCTGAAAGCAACCTACAGACCGTGTTGCGCTCCGCGTCTTTACGTATCCATCTTTGGCTCCAACACCCAGTGAAGCGGAGTTGTGAGTCCGGCGACTGACGCGTCCCAGTTTTCTTTCTGCGGTACGGCTGCGGGGCTGGAAAGAGTGCCCTGGAGCGAGGAGCCAAGTGCATGCTGAGCAAGGCGGGCGAGAAGAAGCGCCCAGTCTGCGCAGAGGCCGCCGGTCGTTCAGGCGGTGGTGGCGCAGGCGAGCAGCAGCGAAGGAGGCGGTTTCGCTGTGGAGGCCGTAGCGAGATCGCGAGAAAAAACTCACGGTCCCGCCGGCTCGTGTATTTCTGGGGCACAGAGAGTCCAACGGAGAGAGAGAGAAGTGAAGAGCCTGCTGTCTCTTCTTTTCGCCCTATACGCTGCGAAGCAAATCCTTTGTTCTTGTTTTCTCTCCAAGTTTCTACACCCTAGGGCGTGACGACATCCGTTCCACGCCTCTGAGGCGAAAAACTTCATTCCCGTCTTGTGTCGCGGGTGTAAACACTCCCCGTCGATCGTTTCGAGCTTTTCCTTCCCTTTCCACCCTTTTCTCCTTTTCTCTTCGTCTGCCTTCGTTCCGCTCGTTTTCGGCGAGTCACACGTCTCTCCCGCAGGGCTGCGCTCTCTCCCGCCCCAGTGCAGACAACAAACGCACTTTTCTCTCCCTTTTCGAAATTTCCTCGCGCCGCCGAGCGATCCGCCAGACGAACTCGCGCTCTCCGCGTCCTGCAGCTGAGGTGTCCCAGAGCTTTCTCTGCTTCTTCCTCCTTTGTTCTCCCTTCTTTCCGTTCGTCAGGATGAATCCGTCTCTCCACTTCCTACGTCGGCGCTGCCTCCGCACCGGCCGGCAGCTGCTGGTGTCGGGCGCAGGCTCCGCAACCGCCCCTGCCTCTTTGCAGTTTCAGCGACAAGCGAGGAACTTCCTGAGCAGCGCCGCGGCGCTGCAGCCGAAGGCCGGACCTGCGCCCGAGTATCGCCGCGTGCCCTTCGTCAAGGAGGACATGGAGAAGGTCATGGAGGAAGTCCCCGAGTTCAAGTACTACTACGTCGGGAAGGAGAACACCCGGGGAAACATCTACGAAGGTGTCCCCCTCGACAGAACCATTCTGCAGCCCGTGAGCACAGCAGCAGAGGGGTGCCTCTGTCTTCGCGTCTCACGGCGCCTCAGGGGGGGCTTCTTCCGACTGTCGTCTTCCGGGCTCTGCTGGCGCGTCCGTAGTACACACAGCGGCCAGAGGCGGAGCAGCCGTGGGTTTGGGCTCCTGCAGCTGCCCTTTCTTCGCCTTGCATCGCACGCGCAGATGCATCGAAGCGCAGATACAGCCCTCGGATGTGAACCTTCACTTTGTTTCGACGGGGAAGCCCTTGACCTTCCGCTTCCTCTGTTGAATCGCGGTTCTCTTATCAAGGGGTTAAGCTACACCAGCCGAAAGGAAACGGAGAAAGAAAAGACCGCTGTGGCGGCAATCTGGGGAGGAAGAGTCCGGGGGCGTACTTAGGATCAGACCAGAAGAGTTCACTAATGGTGACTAGCAAATGGGAGATCACGCGAGAGAAGGCGCGACTGGATTCGCTTGCGTCGCGCTGCCTCTGACCCATATTAGTCTCTGCCTGTCTGTGTCGTTGCGTCGGCGGAAGTCTGGTGCCTGAGTAGTGCGCGAGGCCGACGCGCCGTTGCCGCTCCCTTCTCGGCGGGGTGTGAGGCGGAGTCCCCATCTGAACCGACCACAAATCCGCATGCTGGCAACACATGTCGTGGAAGCGCGGTGGCGCTGAAAGTGTGGTGAGCGTGTGCATTTACGCATGCGTCCTTTGATGTAGCACGCGACACCACCAGTAAACTTGTGAATCGCTCGGGTTAGCCCTCTCCCCGCCTTCCCTGCGGGCGACCCCCCGTCCTCGTTCTCGGAGACCCTCTTTCTCTCTTTCGGCCTTTCTGTCTGTCGCCCCGCGGCGCCTCTCTGCGTTTCAGAATGCAAGTTCCTGCTTGTGCGTGTGCGGGTCTTTAGTCGGAGCTCCGCGACTACGTGCCGCCTAACAGCAACCTGCAGTACTCGAAGCTCGACAATGGCCTGCGCATCGCGTCTATGGATCGCGGCGGCCTCACCGCGTCCCTGGGCCTTTTCGTGCATGCGGGGAGCCGCTTCGAGGACGTGACGAACTTCGGCGTAACTCACATGATTCAGAACCTCGCCTTCGCCTCCACTGGCCATCTCTCCCTCCTTAGAACCGTCAAGACCATCGAAGTCCTCGGCGCCAACGGAGGCTGCATCTCCGGCAGGTGGGAAACCGACGGAGGCTCCCGCATGACATTGACGGTGAACGCGCGTTCTCCACTGAATCTGGCTCAGTAATAAAGGGGGAGAGTGCTTCCCAAATTTAACTATCAAACGTCCTTTGGAATATATAAAACCATTATACATCAGAAGTCATCAACACGCGGAGAGCCAGAGAGCGCGAGAGAGGAGGCACTCCAGAGGATACACACTGACCGAGAGACAAAGGGGGGAGAGAGAGAGGGCCTGCTGAGAGCGAGGAACGGCCTGGAGGGCGAGCGAGACAGATACCTGCTGAGAGACACATGCCTCGCAACGCGCGGAGCTTTCTGTCTAACTGCGCTTCTGTGGAGGCGCAGAGGACTGCGTGTCGCCGAGGCCGCTGCGGCAGCGCGTGCCTTGTTCGTTTGTCTGAATTTCCTCAGAGAAGGAGACAGGTCGCCATATTTGCCCGTTTCCGTGTGTGTGGCTTCCCAGGGAGCACCTCGTCTACAGCGCGGAGTGCCTCCGCACGCACATGCCGTTGCTCGTTCCAATGCTGACTGGAAACGTTCTCTTCCCTCGCCTGCTGCCCTGGGAGTTGAAGGCGTGCAAGGAGAAGCTCATCATGGCTCGCAAGCGCCTCGAGCTGATGCCCGATCAGATGGTTTCTGAGCTGCTGCACACCACGGGTAAGTGCGAGCGAAGAGGCGAGAAGGCGAGACAGCGACTCGAAATAGGACATATCCGGGTGCGCCAAACGGCGGAACAAAATAGTCTCTTTCTCCTGCGGCGACTGGGAGATTTTTGTGGGCAAACCGCGGAAGAGCGAGGACTTCCTAGCCTTCATCTAACGCTCGGACTGATACCTTCCTGCGCCGACCTGCATGCAGGGCACACTGTGGCCTCTCTGCCCGTATATATATGTATATATATGTATGTATCTATGTATCTATGTATGTATCTATGTGTGTATCTATGTATGTATCTACATATGTATCTATGTATGTATCTATGTATGTATCTATGTATGTATGTATCTATGTATGTATGTATCTACGTATGTATGTAGACGTATGTGTGTAGACGTATGTGTATGTAGCACAGGAGCTTCTACACGCCTTGAATGATACTGCGTGTGGATGTGTATGTGTTTATGCAAATACGTGTGTGTGTGTGTGTGTGAATATATTGAGCTGTATTTTTTTTTAATTTTCAGCGTGGCACAACAACACCTTGGGCAACAAGCTCCACTGCACCGAGCGCAGCCTCGGTCACTACAACCCCGACGTGATTCGCCACTACATGCTTCAGCACTTCTCTCCCGGTAGGGAGGACAGACGTTTGCAGTCCTGGGCGCGAATGCAGACGGCGCGAGTAGTCCCCAGCAGCCGCGGAACGCGGCCGCCACCCGTGCGAGGCCTAGACGGCCGTGTCCTACTCCGTCTACTACTTGTACGCATATATATATGTATATATGCACCTACATATATATATATATATATATACATCTTCTTTGTGTATGCGGAGTAGTTGGCATTTCATTTTGGGTTCTCCGCGGGGCTTGTTTGCAGAGAACATGGTCTTTGTCGGCGTGAACGTGAATCACGACGAGCTCTGCAACTGGCTGATGCGCGCGTTTGTCGACTACAACGCCATTCCGCCGACTCCGCGGACTATCCAGAAGCCCGTCTACACTGGAGGCGACGTCCGGATGGAAACCGCCTCCGCGCATGCGCACATCGCCATTGCCTTCGAGACAGTGAGAATGACTTGGCATCTGGGGCGGCCTTAACTGGGCGGCGCGGCCGCTGAAGTGGGACTTCCGGCGCACAGGCGAGTCGCTCGCGGCCGAAACGCAGCTCCTGTCTCGCTGCGCGCGCGCGACGCAGACATCCCCTCTCGCCAAACATCCCTCTCTCGCAGCGACAGCGCGGCGTTTGGCGGGTGTCTCGCTGTGTGGGATCGAGCTTCGTTCGATTCGCACGCATGCGCGTGAGCGGGAGTCGCACCGTCCCTAGTTTTTTCTGATTTTTTGTGCACGACTTTTCTTCGCAGCCTGGCGGCTGGAACGGCGGCGACCTCGTCGCGTACTCGGTGCTGCAGACGATCATCGGCGGCGGCGGCGCTTTCTCGACTGGCGGACCGGGAAAGGGCATGTACACGCGCCTGTACCTGAACGTGTTGAACGAAAACGAATGGGTCGAGAGCGCCATGGCCTTCAACACGCAGTACACAGACTCAGGCATCTACGGTCTCTACATGCTCGCTGACCCGACCAAGGTGAGAGACGCAACGAAAAGAACGCCAAGCGCTCAAATCGCGGGAGAGAGAAGTGGTGTGTGTGCGCGGGGATTGCGCGGGCGCTTCAAAGAGAGACTCTGGCTCAGCAGCGCACTCGCACGCGGAGAAAAAAAGGTCTTCCGAACGAGAAGAGACAGTGCAGGGATCTGCAGCAGCGGCACAGCGCACGACAGCGAGACGGAATTATTCGGGTTGAGCCTCGTGTTAAGGCGTTGCCTCCCTGCGGCGGGGAGAGGGAGCTGGAGGGGGGAGGGGAGGGGCTTTCGCCTCGTCGCGCAGCCCTTTCGAGATTCGACGGTCTCGTGGGCGCGTTCTGTTGCACTCGTGACACTCCGACGGGCTCGCGCGCGTCCGCTCATTTCTGCTTCTGGTAGCCGCGTTGTCTCTCTCCCTCTTTTCCGTTTTTCTCGTTTTCAGTCGGCGAACGCGGTGCGCGTGATGGCTGAGCAGTTCGGGAAGATGGGCACCGTGACGAAGGAGGAACTGAGCCGCGCGAAGAACTCGCTCAAGTCCTCGATCTTCATGAACCTCGAATGCCGCGGCATCGTCATGGAGGACGTCGGCCGCCAGCTCCTCATGAGCGACCGCGTCGTCTCGCCCCAGGAATTCTGCAACGCGATCGACGCCGTGACTGAAGCCGATATCAAGCGGTGAGGCACAGCGGCGCGACAGCAGACGCGACAGAGAAAAAGTGTGGAAAACTGGACGAAAATTCAGCTGCGCGCGCAGGAGGGGGGACGGGTTCGGGGGGAGGACTGCGAACGAAGGGAAGAGTGCGTCAGCTGTTCCGGATGCGTCCTCTCTGCAGAGATGGGAGTCAGCGTTTTTCGAAACAGATTTTGAGTGTGTCGTCGTCGCGTGCAGCGAGACAGGAGCGCCTTTTGTCGCTGCGGAGACGTCAGACGCGAATTTGGTCCATGGTCGAGGAAATCCAGGTTTCATTTAGAAGAGTAGAAGTGCGCAATCGCTTCTTGGCCTTTAGCATTTATGCTGTTTTGTGTTGGTGTCTTTTCAGCGTCGTTGACGCGATGTATAAGAAGCCGCCGACTGTCGTGGCGTACGGTGACGTCTCGACTGTGCCGCACTACGAGGAGATCCGGGCGGCGCTCAAGTCCGCTGGCGTCGGCAAATGAACCAAAAGTAATTACAGGGAAAAATGTTCCCTGTGAGAGAAAAACAAGAGCAAACGAGGACGCACGACTGGGCAGCGACAGGCAGGAAGAACTGGAGAATGAGGCGCTTCTTCGTCTCGAGCGCAGCGAGGCGAAGGCTCGATTGAAGAAGAGCTGAGTGAGAAGAAAAGATGCGTGAGATGCGGCAGGGGAGGGGGGCGAGAAGCAGCGGGGCCTGAGGAAGCGAGACAAGACTTCAGAAAGCTCTTTCGACGCAGGATGGAGACGGAGCCCAGGTGCGCAGTTCAGTTGCCCTGGACGCTTGTAGATGCGCGAGCGTTCAACTCGAACGAGCGGTTCGCCAAGGAGGGAGAAGTCACGGTATCTCGTTTGCGGACTGAAGGGCGGGCGCTCGAAACTTCTGTCGAAGGTGCTTCTTTGTCTGTCTACGCCGTTGTTGCGGAGTGCCGCTTCTTTGTGATTGTCTCTGGTACTCTGCGGCCGGGGTGCGCAACATGTGCACTCTCTCCCATGTGCGAAACCCGGTACCTTATACGCCTTTTAAAAAGAAACTCATTTGCGGATTTGTGGAGGACCCTAGAGGGACGTGTGCTTGCTTTCTCCTCCGTTCGCGCCGGCAAATGGATTGGCTCATTCGACCTCGTGCGCGGTGGCGCCTATCCGGCGGCCTGCGCGTGGAGGACAGGACCCGTTGCTTCGCGTTGCGCCTTCGTTGTTCTTTCGCTTGTCTGGCGTCGAGAGACCGAAGATGATTTTTTTTCTTTGTGGTGCACTGACACACGCTCTCGCTTTATCAGACAGCCACTTTCGGTGTCTTCTGCGCCCGTCGACCTTTCGCGCCTCCGCGCCTGCGCGCGACCCTCAGAACCCAGTTTCGGCCTCGGCTCACGCGAAAAGGAAGGCACAAACGCCGCCTCGCTTTCGTTCCGACACGCGCGACAGCGTTTTTTGACACACGTCAGCGCGCTGGCAGCTCACGAGAACTTTGTCGCCTCGCGCGAGCGCAGCCCTGCGTGAGGCACTTTAGGCATGCTCCCACATCTGAGCACGCGCTGCGTCACGGAGCCGCCTTGCGCTTTTCTGCAAAGTCCTTACATCTGCCATCCTATCGCCGTTGTAGCTCTGTGCTGCTCGACTGGTTGGTTTGTCTCGCTTTGCGTCGCCCGGCAAGCAGCCTCGACTGCAACAGAGGAGATTCTTTAGGCGGGCAAAGAGCTTGAGACAATGATGAACGCTGCACGTGGAAGTGCTAGAGGAGACGAAATTCGACGTCTCGCGGAGACGCTCGATGCCGCGCGGAGACACACGCTCAAGCCGATCCCGTCGGGAGGTACTCGAGCCTCTGGGATCAAGGATACACGCTTTGCATGCTCCCGGGTTCGCAGATGCTCAACTGCGCGCGGCAGCTTCCCGTTCGACTTCTTTATCCTTTTCACCCAAGCGACGTCTTCTTCGAGGCAGACGTCTGTGGAGATTTTTTACTCGTAGGATTCGCTCTCTCAGCTCCAGACTTGCAACCCTGCGAGGCGCTGAGATTCTCGGAAATCCGAGCGACGTCGTAAAAGAAAGACAGGCTTCATTCAGGGAGAGCGTTTGACTTCGTTGAAATCACAGCGACTGACGCTTGACATGTCTCTCTATCGAGCCGATCATCTACGCAGGCGAGCTTCGAGGTTGTATCGAGACCGATGAGCGAAAGAGAAGTGTCGTTCTCTGAATAAACTGGAGGGACGCGAATCAACCCCCTGTTGATAGACTATAGAGCTACCCAGCGAGTGCGCGCGAGAGACTCCAAGAGTCTCAGATGCGTTGAGACGAATCGCGCAGCAGCGTGGCGGCGCAGTCAACGCAGACGGGAAAGAGATCTTTAAACAGATCTCCCAACAGAAGAGGAAAGAAATAAAGAAGACTCAAACACGAAATCAGTCCAGAAAAACTGTGTACAAGCGGGCCGGGGCTGAAGAGGGGGGGGGGGGGGGGGGGGGGGGGGGGGGGGGGGGGGGGGGGGGGAGTTTGACGGCGTGAGCAGCACCCGCCACATCTCAGAGAATCGCTGGAAGTTTGCGAGAAAGAAAAATCAATACGACCAAGCCAGCCGCAGAACGCTCCTGGCTTCGAGAAAAAGGTCTTGAGTTCACTGAAGGATCGGTATTCGTAAGAGTTTGTAGAACAGACCTCCTGCCATCCAATATGTATGAACGCGCACGAATATTGTATTTTTATAATCATATGAATATTTATATTCTTGCTCGGAGAGGGAGGGGTAGGCTTTCGTTTCTTTGTTTGTTAGTTAGTCACCGAAGCACCAGCATCCAAAAGAGATTTACTTTCCCCAGCGAGGCCTTTCGAGCGACACCCGGAAGACAAAGAATGCAGGATTCACTCGGTTGAGCGCACTCCGCAGATGCGGAACAAGAAGCAGGAGAGGCCGATAGAGGTAAACGCTGGACAGAGCCGGAAGAAGAGGGAGGAAGGAAAGGAACGAAAAGAGCCATGAGAGAGGGAAAAGCGGCGAAGGGAACGGCAGCCAAGACTCGCAGTTACGCTACACGCTGTAGCTGTCTGGTAACAAAAACAAAAACCAAAAACGCGGCGCCACAGAGGCAGCGAGACTCTCCGCGCCTCTCCTCTTGTTCACAATGTCCCTTCAGAGACCTCGCCCTCCTCACGACACGCCCAGTAAATCGACACTTTCTCAAACGATCGACAGACGCGCGTGTTGAACCCTCGCCCGCCTCCACACCGCGTGCCTACGTCTGCGCCCTGAAGCTGCCTCGCGATCTACTCAAACGCAACGTCATCGAGTTCGCGTTCGCCTTCGTCGGCGGCCTCTGGGGCCGGGCGGTGAGCGTAGATCTCGTCTTCATCGAAGGGTGCCGCGGCTCCTCCGCGATCCGCCGCGAAGATCTCTTCGCCCTCTTCTCGCTCGCCAAAGAGATCATCGTCTTCAATCAACTCGACTTGTTCTTCTGAAGCGAACGCGCCCGCCGCGCCGTCCTCCTCGTTATCTTCGCGCGGAGAGTCTTGTCCCACTGCAAAAGAACGAAAAAAACGCGGATATCGCGTGCAACGAACCTCGAGACGCCTGGCAGGGGTCGCCTGCCCCCGCTCAGGCCGCGGCACCGCCGCCCACCCCCTCAAATAAACTACACGCACCAATCACTCTCTCAACAGATTCAGCCCGCCTGACGAACCGCTACAGGCGTCTTCTCTGCAGACTGCGCAACTGATTCTCGTGACACATGGGTTGGAGGCAGAGAGATCTCCCTTTTTCTCCCTTTCCCTGTGTCCTCAGCGTACGTGGTCGCTTCACCGAAACGCCCTCGTCCCTGCCGGCGTCTGCGGCGTCCTCCTCCGCGTTCTCTTCGAGCCTCGTCGCTGAAAGGCACACGCCATCGCACGAAACAAGTGTTGTGTGAAAGGGCTATGAAGAGCGTCGATCGCGTTTCTCCTTCGCGAGTCTGAGCTGCTGTCGGGCGGCCCACTGCACACACACGAGGCGAGCTTCGGTTCGCCTTGGTCTGTCCTATGAGGCACAGCCTGGAGCGTTTCTCCGCAGGCCAAAACCCTGAACCGTCGCCCGCTTCCTTCTCTCAAACTAGCGCCGTCTCCCCTGCACCCGCCTCCCCGTCTCCTTGTCGGTCTCTGTCGCGCGCCTCGACGCCCTTTTATCCCGCGTCAGAGCCTCGCGCGAATGCCTTTCTGCCGCTCTGCGGCCGGGCGTTTCGTCCTACCTTTGTTCTTCTCACCTGCTCGCGCGCGCTGGGGACTGGCCCGGAGGGGACTGCCACCCTCGTTGGGCTCGCGGGAGTCCTCGCTGGCGCCGGCGCCCTGCACGTCGGGCTGCTGGATTTCCCACGCGCCGCAGTCGACCCGCGTGCACACGTAGACCAGCGTCATGGCGTCCTCCGCGACGCGCTCAGGCAGCTGGTAAAACACGCCGCCGACGCCTTTGCAGCGGCGACACTGCCAGTCAAACACGCGGCCCAACGTCGGATCTTTCGACAGCTCCGAGGAGATCACGATGTCCTCCCTGCTCGCCCACACACCCGCCGAGCCAGACAGACAGCAGACCGAAACATCGAACGGCGCATCTGACTGCGAAATTGCAGTCGCCGCAGCTGCGCCGCGCGGCGAGCCGCCTCGGATACGCGGGAAGAACGAGTGCGTCCTCCAGGCGCAGAGGCGATGCCAGAAGAGACACTCGGATGCAAGACAGTCACGCGCGGATCGCGCAGGCGAGAGCACGGAGGATCAAATCCCGCGGAAGCCAAACGGTGACGGCACTGCGCCCTCGCCAACGGCAAGAAGAAACCAAGCGGGCGCCGAACCAGGCGCAGCAGCATGCACGTCGTTCTCTCCTACTCCCGTTATGTGAGAGAGGACGTTTTGCGTCTCGCGGTGGTGTCGGGACTGCCGGCTCTTCTTCCCTTACTTGGATTTATAATTGAAGTTGGTGCGATCTACAATGTGCTGCGCGATGTCGGTTTTCTTAGGGTACCTCGAGTAGTCGCACTGGCGACAGAGGAACTGTAGCTGGCGCTTCTCCTTGTCCTCCTTCGGATACAACATGTTGTTGCTGCAAAGACCGCGCACAGACGGGGAAGAAAGGACGCACTGCGGGGCGCCAGGCTCAACTGAAAAAAGCTCCGCGGCGCGCGCCTCGCAGGCGCCCGACCTCTCGAGCCGCTAAGGCGGCTGTTCGGATCAGGTGACGGCAAAGCAGACGCAAACGAGAGGCGATGCGCAGCAAAGAAAGCACCGCGAAGCACCCCTGATTCGCCCTCGCTGGCCGCCACGCGCGGAGGCCGCCGAAGGAAATCCGACTTTGAGTGGATGCACTGCGCCTCTGCAACAGACCGCCAAGAAGCGCATCCACACAGGACAGGAGGGAGCTGCGTCGCGGGCTGTGTGCGTATTTTCTCGCTGCCTCGCCACTGCAGGACGTTAGGGAGGAAAGCCACGGGCTGGCGACGACGAGACAACTAAAAAGAAAGGCAGAAGCGGGGTGGAAGCGAGGCGGCGCGAGGGAGCGACTCGCATTCGACGAAGGTAAGGGCGACGATGCCCGCGGGAGACGAACTTTGCCGACTTACCATTCCGGACAAAACATCATCGACTTGCCCATCATCTTGCCGACTGTGGAACACGGAATGAGACTTAGGTACAGAGATAGCTGAGAGAAGGGCAGTAAAGCGCGAAAGACGCCGAAAAACGAGCCGAGAAGGCGAGGACCTAACAAAGAAAACACAAATGAAGCGGACCAGAAAGGATAAGAACGCGAGAAGCAGCCGTTAGAGAGATGCTTCAGCCACGGACGGGCGTGCAGATGCTGGAGAGGCTCTCTCCTCAGTAAAAAAAAGAAAGAGGAAGGGGACCTAACCCTCAGACCTAGGATCCGCGAGAGGCCTCGGAGATATTCAGCGAAACTCAGAAAACAAATGATACACAGAAAGCTCCTTGTGGGCAGCTGATCTGCGCGAAAGCCAAGATTGAAACGGGGCAGACTGACACTCCGAGAAAAACAGAAAAAACAGATCTCAGGTACGGTGGAGAGGCGATGGCGGCCTCTGAGCCCTGAGTGAGCGAGCACACGAGAGGGAAACGGAGATCGCGAGGCAGAGGCGCGCCGAAGTGGGGGAGGAGAAAATGAGGAAGCACAAGACCCGCGAAAGCGTCACAAGATGCCAAAAGGTATCAAAACAACATCGGAGATTCAAGGAAATGGCGGACGCATGAGAGAGGTAGGTGGAGCTTAACAAGAGTGCGCGGAGGGCGACACTGCAAAGTTAAAACGGCAGGTAGGAGGCAGCGCGCAAACAGGCCTCTGCCTCAGGATCAGAGCACAGCAGAAAAGCGAGAGACACGCGGAAGACAACGTCAACAAGGTGGAAAGAGTCGAGCGTTTGCAAAATCCGAGAAAACATGCACATACAACGAAGCGACGGGGCGCGTGCGAAGTCTTTGCGAGTAGCACAAGACGAAGAAGCGCGATAGAATGAAACAAACCCGTCCTTCACGAGAGTATGGGAAAAACTGATTATGAGCCACCGAAGAAAATGGGTGAGCAAAGCGAGAAAGAGAGAATGAATGAGCCCGCCAGTGTGCATACAGCTGCCATGAAAAGAAAGTCTGCCGCATGCACGACGAATTCGAGACTGAAACTTTCTTCTGAAAATCCTTGAGAATGTCTGGAGCATCCCCGCTATTTCCGCTTCTCTAGATCCTGGATCTCGCCTTGCTGTCGCCGTCCAATCCCTTTTAGCGCAAATTTGCAGTTTTTCCGCTATGGTCATCCTCTCCTTCCGTGACCCTCTGCGAGCCAAGGCGTTACGCGAGCGAGCGGACAGCCGAATGAATCGATTGACGGCAGTCTCGAGTCTTCTTTGAGATCCGCTTAAGCTTTTTTTTTCTGTGAACTTTGACTAAACCTAATCCCATCCCTCTCATATCATGCCTGCAGGCTTTCGGGTTTCGGATTCCGCGGATTTCGTTGACATTCATGGACTCCGGCGCGTGGAGCGCCTCCTCCACGCGTGTGTCTTCTCGCAACCCGAAACGTGTCTCCTCTGGGAAGAAGCTGAACAGCCGCGCCCCTGTTGCCTCGCCTTCAGCACGTTCATATGCACTTCTGTTTCTCTCTGTATTTCGTACGCGCCTCTTTCGTCGGTGCATCTCTGCATGGCTCGCTGCCACTGCAGTGAAGGGTATCTTAGCTTCTAGCCACACTTGTCTCAACTTGCGGAGACTCGAGTACACATCTCTCAGCATCTTGCGTTTGCTCCTCTAAGAGGCGAACCGTTCGGCGACACTTGTTTTTTTTACCTTTTCCGCAAGGATAGGGGCAGTCTCTCTAGCTGCTTCTCTCCTCCGTTTTCACACGAAGATCTGCCAATCTTGGAGTCAACCGAGCCAAGTTGCCTCTTTCGCGCGGGAGGGCATCTTCGCGCAAGAAGCCCTTCCCAACTTCCTTTCTCTTGCGCGGCTCCTTCGAAGCGGAAGGGACACGCAGAGAGGTAGCCGACTACGGCGCTGAGGAGCCGTGCGCAGACTGAGAAGCAGCGCGTGCCAACTTCAGCGGCAGGAAGGAGCGAAGCGGAGGATGAAGATGCAGGCGGCGCGGCGGACGACGCTCGATCGCACGCGGGGCCTGTAGCCGTAAAGCATCGCAGAAAGGAAACGAGAAGCTGCGAAGCAAAGGGACGCGCTGAAACGGCAGCGACAGCAGGTCGACGGCGCGGAGGCAGAAGGCATGAACCGAGGCACAGGGCACGCGCGCACATGACGTCTGAGGCAGGCGCGAAGCGGCGACGAGGGCAAAGAACCTTGTTGGGAGGTGCGGAGGCTGCTCGCGGGCACCATGGAGGCTGCAGCTGGAGCGCAGCCGTCGCCAGCTCGTCTGGAAGCACAGAGAGGCTTCAGATATGAACACTGCGAAACGCTCGGGGCTGAAAACGGCGGAGGTGCAGCCGTCGTTGCGAGCGGCAAGCAGGAAAGGCACGAGGTGGAAGCCAAGAAACGAAGAGGCAGCCGGGGAGCCGGGAAGGACGACGAGCTGCGAGAGGAGGCGGTGGCTGTTCGGTACAGAGGCACCGAGGGATCGAGAGAAGGCGCTCCAAAGCGAGACAGAAGAGGAAACAGAGAGAACGGAGGGAATGCCGTAGCCGGGAAGAAGGCACAGGGGCGCAGGGGGAGGCGTGGACGGAGAGCGAAAGGCGCCCACGACCTCGCGCAAGAGGAAACTGAGGGCGAAGGAGGGGCGACTAATGCACAGGAAGCCTCCTCTGGAGATGAGGACGCCGCGCGTGCGAGAGGGATTGAGCAGGTCCTGCGGGAGGCTGCAGATGAAGCAGGCGCCGTGGAGGCGATGATTGCCGTCGCCGGCGGCCTCCGCATCCGCCGCACGTTCAGACTCTCGGAGCTCTTCCGGAGTGAGTCTAGAGCGCAGGCGCGCGCCAACTCACCCGCGGCGCCGCGGCTTCAGTTGGAAGACGAGGAGGCTGCGAGGCAGACGAACTCCTCGAAGGAGAAGCGGGGGGAGGAGAGGGGGACGCGGGAGGAGGAGATGGGCGAGGCCGTCGAAGGCGCGCGGCCGCCGACGCGACCGACCAGGGCGCTGAGAACGACGGCGTGGGGCCTGCCGTACAGCAGGAAAGAGAGGAATCTGGCGCGAGGTTCGACGAAGGCGAACGAGAAGTGGAAGAAGAATGGGTCCGAGTTGCAGAGGGAATCTTTGTCAAGAAGCGGCTCGCGAAAACGTCGGAAAGGCCTTCACGCTCCGACTCTCCAGCCGCGGTGAGCGCGAGACGCAGAGAGGACGCGACAGAGGAAGACGAGGGCACGAGGCGCCGCAGACCTGGTGCAGTTGCCGCAGCGGAAGCTGAAGGCGCGCCAGACGCTCAGGGACAAGGCCGAGGCGAAGGAGGGCGCCCGCGACGGAGAAGGAGGCTGCGCGTTCCTTCGCCCTCGCGGTCGGCGGCGCTGGCGGCCGCCCGAGAGGCGTGCGCAGGTGCCTCAGGAGGAGTTGCCCCCTGCTCAGACGCCGAGAACTCCACGCAAGAGAGAGAGGAGATATGGCTGGGCGAGGGAAACGTGTGCGAAGCGGAAACTCGCCCTCGAAGGAACCGGCGGACGCTCGCGTCTTCAGACGAAGAGGCCGAGTTCATCGAAAGACGGGGTCGCGACGCCCAAGACGCACGCGAAGGCGACGAGGCTCGAAGGCGAGAGGCCGTCGGCCTGTCAAGCGGATGTTGTAGGGACGGAGCTGAAGAGCCATATGCGGCAACCGAAAGGCCCCAGAAGAGGCGCGCAGAGTCCGCGCCCTCAAGACAAAACTACCTGGCAAGAGCGAGCGACGCCGACGAGACAGGGAGAGAGGAGGGCGGCCGCGGTGCTGCGTCGTCCGACTCCGTCACACACGGGCGCAGCGTCCTTCCTCCACCGGAAAAAGAGAAAAAAGGAATCGCCGAGGGGCAGGGTTACCGGACGGCGGCGCTACGGACTGAGGCGAAGCGCAGGGAAACCAGGCGAGCGAGAGAGGACGCGAAGGAGAAAAGGAAGGAGTTCGTCTGCCTGCGTCTCCTCTCCGCCGCAAACCTTCGCCTCCTGCTCCAGCGCGTGCCTTCTGAGGAATTCGAACTCCACGGCTTCCTCTCCTCTGCACGTTTCATCGTGACCGCCTCGCCGCGGCTGTCCCAGCGCCGCAAACGCCACGAGCCGGCCGAGGGTGCCGAAAGCTTCGCTCGCGGAGAGGCGGAGAATGATGAAGCAGGACGCGCAACGCGCAGCGCCCGCGAGGCATCTGCTTCAGGCACAGCGCAGAGTGCGGAAGCTTTCGAAGGGTCGGCGCCAGCCCCTGAAGCGGCGGAAGGCGCGATGAGCTTCTCTCACGAGGGAACAGGGTTTTCTAGCGCGTGGAAGTCTGAGGGCGACGTGGCACTCCGAGCGCGAGCGGAGGGAAGCGGAGACGAGACTCAGCCCAATCTTTTCCCAGATAGAGCTCCGGCGGACCCGAGAGGCAGTGAAGCGCAGACACAGAACGGTGGCAGAGAAGGCGGTAAACACGGCTTCAGCGAAGCGCCGCTCATGAGTCTTTTTGCTGCGGGAGAGGAGAGTGCGCTGAAAGGCGGAGAATCGGGGAGCGGGCGTTCGACAGTGTTGAGCAGGCTCAGGGAAGGAGTCGAATCGTTTCGCGCGCGAAGCGGAGAAGACGAAAGAGTCAGAGCGACAGAGGAGAACAGCACCGGGCGGCAAGATTCGCAAGAGGAGGAGCCCAGCAGCTGGCGACAAGCTGTTGTAGACGCCAAGAAACTCTGGATTGGCTCGCTGCTCAGACCCAAAGTGCGTCTCTGGCGCTCGAGTCTTGGTAGAGGCTGCTGCGCATTCATATACATATATACATATATACATGTATATATATATATATATATGGTGAAAAACAGACGCACATGTACATGGGGGAGAGGCGTATGACTGCCGGTCGATGCGTGCCCATGTGACTCCTAGATGTCCGTGTATGTCCGGAGGTGCGAGCGAGGGCGGGACTGCTGCCTTGGTGCAGCCTGGGTGCCGCACGCCTACGGCTGCTTGTTCCTACGCACCTAGGTTTGGAGACTCTCCTTTACGCATGCGGGCTAATGTGCGGCGGTTTGTGAGCTCGCTCTCACGGGCCGACCAGCCATGCATGCGTGCATGCATGCGTGCAACAGAGTGTGAAAACGCTTGTGTCTCTGCCTCGACGTGGAGGCCTGACGCTTTCCTCAAAATTCCGCGGCGTGGAGGCCTGACTCCCCGCAGAGCTGCGTTGTCGCGTCAGCTGACCTTTCGAGGGCTGCTCATCTCATTTGAGTGCGTTTTTCCCCCGCGTTCTCCTCGTCAGATGATTGCGATTGCGACGCACCTCTTGGAGGCTAACGGAAGAGACGCGGATCTCTTTTCTCACAGGTTCGAACGCGCGAAGAGCCGGGACTCTCAGCTCTCTTTCGCTGCCCATCCCGCAGATTTGGTCGTCACGTGGCAGGCATACGTATACATATATCTATATCTCTGTATGTATATATGTATGTATGTATGTATGTATGTATGTTTGTATGTATGTATGTATGTATGTATGTATGTATGTATGTATGTATGTATGTATGTATGTATGTATGTATGTATATATATATTTCGATGCGAAAAGGCTTCATGCGTGTGTGAGTAGGCGCCTGGCGCCTAGACATATGAATCTCTATACATGCACCTGTATTTCTTTTCTTCTGCATGCGAGTACACGTGTCTCTGGGTCAGTGCTTCTGTGTCGTATTCTCTGTGGAGGCGCGATCGATTTTGTTCAAGGTTTTTGTTGCCTCTGCGGGCGACCTTCTCAGACGTTTTGCGTCATTTTCGGGGCTTCAAGCTGCTTTCCTTCGCGCTGTCGGGAGCTCAGCAGCTCCCGAGGAAAGCCCGTCGCCCTCCTCGCCGTCGCGGTTTTCAAGGCGCTGCGGCGAAGGTGCGTTTGCGTCTCGGCTCTCATCCCCCGCCGCAGCGTCAGTGCTTCGCGAGGGCTCTCTCTTTTCCCTCGCGCTCCAGTCCTCCTCTTTCTTCATCTCTGCCGTCGCGAGAGAGGCGCACGCCGTCGACGCCACCGCCTTGTCGTCAAGCGTGCAGAGGGGCTGCGGCGCGGAGCACGCGAGCGTCTCGCTTCTCACCTGGACGCTGAGAGAGTACCTCACGGAGGGCGACCTCTGCCGGCTCATGTGCACCTGCAGGCTCCTCCGGCAGGTAAACTGCGCGTCAGGAGTCTCTAAGCGCCTGCCGTTCTTAAGGCGCGTTTCCGTGTTCTAAAGAGGGAAGAAAAAGAGGGACGTCTGCGCCGTGAGAGGCGGGAGAGTCCGCGGGGGCCCGATCCCTGGCAACTCGCGTCTTGCCATCTCGCCCAGTCCCTCTTCGTTTTGTAGTGCCGCTTTGTTTCCCCTGTCGTTCTCGCCTTTTTCGGGCGCCGCTGGGTGGTGCCTGCGGCTGTCTCTTGCAGTTCGGGCTGGGCCTGCAGGCTACTCGGCAGTTGGCGTCTTGGCTGAGCGGCTGTTTGGAGGCGCGTGGCGGCATTCCGTCGCGGAGGGTTCCCGGAGCGGTTCGCCGCTGCTTGCGCGTTCTCTCGCGACTCTGTGTTGTGTCCTTCGTGTCTTGTTTCTGCGCTTTCTCAGGAGCTGTCGCACTGCGCGTATTGGCCTTCGCTGGTCTTCCGACCGCTCTCGTCCGCCTCGTCTGTCTCCGCACGCGGGCGCCGCTGTCGGCCCTCGGCGGAGGCGCAGCAAGAGAAGATCGTCGAGCTGCTCTCTCAGCCGCGCTTCTTCTCTGCGCGCGCCGCGTTCGCTGCAGGCGAGCCGACGTCGCGGCTGCGGCGCCTGAGGCTCGAGATGCACCTGGGCGCGTCTTTCGG
The DNA here is from genome assembly GCF_002563875.1 of Besnoitia besnoiti. Lineage (NCBI taxonomy): Eukaryota > Apicomplexa > Conoidasida > Eucoccidiorida > Sarcocystidae > Besnoitia > Besnoitia besnoiti. The sequence continues at coordinate 1,655,572 of NC_042361.1, read as the reverse complement.
TCCCTCGCTGCATGTGACGGCCGTCACATGCCTCCACAAGGTGAGGAAACGCAACCAAAGGCGGGAAGGCCTCCGTGCCCGTGACTGTATTTTTTGGCGTCGGTCGGCGCTTCGCGCGCGGTCGTCTAGGGGGCGAATGCGCCTGCGGCAGGCTTGGCCAAGTCCCGCTCCAGCGTGCCGTCATTCGCATGAGACTGCTGGATTCCTATGCGCGTTTTCGCTTTTTCTCAGAATGTCCGTTCGGCGCGTTGCGTCCGCGGTCACCTTTTCTTGAATTCGTTTTTTCTCGTTTTGGTCTGATGCGCAGGTGGCGGCTGTCGCGCCCAACCTCGTCTTCCTTGACCTCACCGGCTGCGAACCGCTGGGGGCCTGGTGCGACGGGCGGAGCTTGCTGCTGCATCTCCGTCATCTGTTTCCTTCTCTGCGCGCCTTCGTCACGTCTCGCGGCGTGGAAGTCGCCGTCAGCCGAGACGGCCCAGCCTCGAAGGAGCGAGGAAACTCCTCTTAGGCGAGGAGAGGCGGCAGGTAACGCACAACACATCGAGCCACACAGACAGATCTGCAGATGTGTAGCATCGGACAGCGCCGAGTGCGTGCTTCAGCATGCGGTCACACACCGCCACGCAGATCTGAGCTAGAGTTCTGCCTCCGTTTTCTCGAGGCTCGCCAGGAAGGAAGGTCTCCGGTGGAGCTCGTATCATCTTTCTTTTCAAGCGTGCATTCGCGCGCAGGTTCCTTGCCAAAGGGTTCAACGTTTTTGATGCGTACGGAGAGACGCCAAGCTTCGAACAGAGGCGAGACAGAGGCGGCGCGCGTCGCTCAACGCTTAACGACACAGACGCGTGGGCATGCGCTGCGCAGGCGTGAGTGGCAGCCAGTTGTAGACCCGAACGGTGTCTCACGAGCTGTTTAGGGAGGCGGCGCTTTACTCGGTAAACAAGTTGGTAGCTACAGATTAGGAGCTCGATGAAGAAAGTGATGGGCCGATGCACATACGAGCCGTGACCCGACACAAGCAGCTGATCCAAGTCGCTGACAGGGCGATGTAGAGAGCGGCGACCAGAGAGAGATGGAAATCGTTTGAAAAGCGGATAGGGAACGGAGCTTCTGAGAGTGGGATCCCTGTGCTCCGACCAGTCTTGGGACAGGAGAGGATGAACTGGAAATTTGAAACCGTGTATCACCTGTGGACTCAAATATTCACGGATGGAAGCGATAACATGCGATGCAGAGAGAACCAGCTCGCACTGGTTCTCGGATCGGTTGGAGGCAGAACACATTTTTTGTACATCTGCTTATTTATATCTGTACATCGATAGACATATAAATCTCTGTGTCCCTATATATATATATATATATATATATATGAGTTTAGTGGTAAGCAGTTCCAGTCTATTCCAACGGCGAAATGGAGGTCTTTTTTTGAAATTTGTTTCTTTAAAATTAAAAGTGCCACTAGCTCACCGGTAGAGTGCGCCTTTGATAAGGGCATTCGGCTCTTAACCGAAAGAATCTGGGTTCGATTTCGAGAAAACCTAAATTTTATAAATATAAATATATAATACAGAATTAATGAGACTTGAACTCACATGTATTATCATGACAAGATACCCTTCTACAATTTTAATAGCAGGAAAATGTTACATTGATGATTTATTAAATATTAAAACCAAACGCCGGATCGTTGAGCTGTAGAACGGGAGGCCCTTGCTTCGCTTTTCCCAGAGCAAGTAAGAGACGAACGAATCAGAGGCTGCGCGGTGAAGGTGCCGCTTGCTTCGTATCGCAATGACGAGGAGCTTGCTGATGCACATTCTGCATGGAGGCGACAACATCGAGATCGCATCTTAGAGAGCGGAACTCGCTATATCGTGGACTTCACACCCTCTTCGTGGCTCAAGCGCCTGTCCGCAAGCTGAAGACTGCGTCAAGAGTCTGATATTGTTTGATTCGCTTCATCATATTCTACCGCGAGACAAACTTCCAGCCTATCGTGCTCGGGCCGCGACGGCGAGCGGCGAGCAGATGGTTAAGCGGGTTGCGCGCTTCTTCGTAAGCGCCCGACGCTGAATCGCACGGGTACAGCTCGGAAGGAGGCCGTTTAGAGGTGCTAATTGATCAATTTTCCTCTGGCAATTTCAACGAGCCTCACGTTTACCTTTATTTGTGAGACATGCGCATGTCTTGATAGCTCACGGAAGTACACTCGCGTCCGCGCATGCTGCATGCAAGAGAGTGGGATATCGATGCGAAGACAAGCGCAGCGGAAAAAGGGAGACGAGCGCCGAATTTGGCTGAACGTTCTTTGCCAATGAAGCAGAACCAAAACGACGTTCTTTTCCGCAGGGGGTATTCGCACCTACCCGGTGTACATACACCTGGAAAAAAGCGTTTCTCTGTCGACGCAACCTGCATGCACACTGCCCGCTATTTCAAGGCCTTCGCTTTGGGAACATAGGTGAAAAACGGAAGATCCATCTTTCCTCCTCGTCATCTTTCCCTAACTCCGCGTTATCGTCTGTTCGTAATACATTGCGCAGCCTTATTCCTCGGCTTTCTGTCTCTCAATCTCATGGCCACGCGGTGCCGACGGCGTTCGTGTCTCTTGCACGGTTGTTTCTTTGAAAAGGCGCTCAAGATGCGGGCGCCTGTTGCCGGTTATGGCCGTCAGGGCGTCACCTGTAGGTAGACTACGCCTGCTCGCGCTTTGACATTCTTTGTGGGCCTTTTTCCGGTTTATTCGTCAGTCTCCATCATGAAGTCAATGAATGCGAGTTTGCGGTCTAGGGCCGCTCCAGTTGCCTGCACACACCACAGGCCTCCTTCCTTTTTTCTCTTGCGCCTATCTTCTGCGCGTCTCCGTCATCTTCAGGCTTCTTCTTCGTTCTCGCCGGTATCCCTTGCGTCTCCGCGGAGGCTGTTAACGGCTCGTCCGCGTCGTTCTAGCGATTCTAAGAGAGTAGACGAAATAGAGCATGCTGGGGTCCCCGGGGACCGATGGAAGAGTCAGAGAGGCCGCTCGCGCACGAAGGGCGCTGAATCGAATCCCGGCTGTCTGTTCGCTTTGTGGACACGAGGTCTTTCTTGTGCTTCGTCTGTTCCCGCTGCCATACCTCGCCCCTGTTCTTTGATTGCGTCATCTGCTCCGCGCGCCTCGCGGCCTTCCTTGCAGAGCGGGAGGCGGCGGAACTCTGGGGCTCTGCGGCGACCCGATGTGCCTGAAGGAGACGCCAGAAACTGCCGCCCGTCAGTAGACAGGCACGCCGATCTTTTGTCAGTCTCCACTGTCGCATTGGCTTCCTTCAGCGCCGATCGCCGGAGATCCTTCTCCTGCGCGTGCCCTTCGTTGCCTCTGTCTCTCTTCGTTCCTCCTCGCCTCAGCTGGCCTTTCTTTTCTTCTGCTTTGCATTCTTCGCTATGTTCATCGTCTCGACGCCTCGCCTCTCTTCCCTGTGAGTCGCGCTGCTTTCCCAAAGACCAAGACTCCTCTGAAACTGAAGCGTCCTCGGCTACCTCTGCGTCGCCGTCGCCTTCCTCAGTTCCGCCGTCCCATTCTTCGTCTTCTCCTCTCTCCTGTTCAGCAAGCGTGGGTGAGTCTCTCCCGGGTTCGAATCCGCCGGAATCGGATCTTTCTGACAGTCCCATGCCGCGTCAAACCCGTTGTGATTCGCACGAGGCCTGCGCGCCATCCGATGTTCCTGACGATGAGGCCGCGCACGCGCCTTCTGTCTTTTCGCCTCTGCCAAGCCTCGCGCAGACGCAAGCTGATGCGGCTCACTCCCGCAGCGTCTTCCGATTCTCGCGGGCCTCCTCACCTCCGCTAGCGGTCACTGCTGCCTCGCAGTCTCCTCCGCAGCGTGCACACGCACCCTGCGCCTCACAGGGGTCTCCTCTCGCCTCGGATGCCGAAGGCCCTTTCGCGTCGGCGGGCCGCTCACACAGAGACGGGCACAGGCATGAGGTGAGGCGAGTCGGCGACTCTGCATTTGGAGCTCCAGCGCGCTCGCCATCGACTACCTCACGACCCTCGTCTCCGCCTGTCTCCTCCCGGCGGGCGCCGCCCCGCCCGGCTGCTGCGCCGCCAGACGCGTCGGCCGCCGGCTCCCCGGTGTCTCCGCTGTCTCCGCGTGGGCCTCCGGGGTTGCCGTGGGGCCTGTGCCCAGCCCACGCAGCTGCGCAGGGCTGGCGTCGGGCCCAGCCGCCCCCAGGGTGGCCCTCCGCCCCACAGTCTCCTCCGCTCAGCCCGCACGCGCCGCCGCAGTCTCCGGCTCGGGCTCCACGCACCCCAGGGGGCCTAACGCGCCCAGCCCCGCAGGCTCCGCAGTCTCTTCGGACGTGGCCAGGCCCTTTGGGCCCCTCCCAGCCGCCTCCGCGCCCCCCGCGCGCTCCCTGCCGGAGCCGGGCCCCACCGGCAGTCGCATCGCCTCGCGTGAGGACCTCCTTCTCACCGCATCCTGCGTTGCCCCCGATGTTTAGCCCTCTCTCTGCGCCGGCCTTTGCTCCATGTCCGGCGGCGGGCGTGGCCGGCTCCTCCGCCGGAGGCTACGCGCCGCCTCTGGGGCCTCCGAGCCCCGCCGAGGCCCGCGCCTGGCCCCGAGGCGACCCGCGTCTCCTCGCCCGCGCAGAGGGACGTCGACCCCCGGCGTCTGCTGCTGACTCTCACTTTTTCGCTTGGCCTGAGAGCACGCCTGCCGGCGTTCCTGCTTCCGCTTCAGCCTCACGCGGCGGAGACAGCGGCGTCGACCGCGTTGCGGAGAGGTTTCTGGAGCCGCGGCAGACGCGCGCGTCTCCCAGCGAGGCCGGCGAAAGAGAAACGGTGCAGACGGAGGAGATCGGCAGGGGCAAGAAGAAGCCCCTCGGGGGGCCGAAGAAGGGCGCCAAGAAAGCTGAGCGAGATGGCACTGGCGGCGGAGCGTCGAGTGAGAGAGAGACGCCGATCTTCGAGAAGCACTGGTCGCCAGAGGCCGCGGAAGAAGGCCTGAAGAGAGGCCTCCTCGTTAAGGGCCTTCTGCAGGTGGCTGCCTTTCAAACAGACAGATCGGTGAGACTACATACACACAGAAGGAACGGAAGAAAGGAAAATGACTTAGGGGCGAAAGAAAGACGGGAAGAAGTGGCATCGCACTTAGCAGCCTTGGTGGCTCGTGTCGCGTTTCGGATGAGGTTCGAAGCGCCGCGTATTTTGAGTATTGTTGGGTTCAGCGAACCCGTGTGGGGGTCGCTGCAGCGAACCTCACTGAAAGCAGAGCGTGTTTGGTCTCAGATCGCCCTCTCCGTTTCTCGACTATGCGATACACAGGGCCTCGTGATAGGCATCGTTTCCCGAGGTCGATTCTGGCGATATTACAACAGCGCGACCAGCGAGAGACACTCGTGGGGAATCCAGTCGTCTCGTTATCGTCTGTTTCGTGTCGGCAATTTTCTCTCTCGTCTGCGTTGTGTCTCCTTCCATCCAAGCCTCTGTCGCGTCTGTTTCTCTTACGCAGTCCTTGTCCGAGCAGGTGCCGCATGTCGTTGAGCCTCCTTTACCCGGTTTCATTGACAGATCTCAGTGCTTGTGGGCGTCTGCGCGCTGTGCCGATACTGTGGCTTCTCTCTGTGTGCGTGGCTTCTCAGGTTCTTCTAGTTGACCCCGCCTCCTGCCCTCCTGATCTCCTCGCGGTCGTTCCGTACAAGCGCGTCCGCGCCACCGCCACCTCCGCTGTCCTCGTGTCTTCCGCCTCCTCCTCTTCCTCTTCTTCTTCTGGCACGCCTCAGTCTGCGTTGGGGGGTGCTGCGCCCGCTTCGCCGCACCGGCCTCAGGGGCATCTTCTGCAGTTCGACTTGGGCGGCTTTGTCGCGCGAAATCGAGCCCTCCACGGCGACATCGTCGCCGTCACCTTTCTTCCGCGCTTCTACACTGAGCGCGTTTTGACTACCCGAAAAATGCTTTTTCCTCCGTCGGGCTCGCCTTCGTCCGCTGCCGCTCCTCCTTCTCTCTCTCCGTCGTCTGCTTCTTCGTCTGCCTCTCCTTCTTCATCTGCGGCTACGTCTGAGGCAGAGAGGTGCGCGCGCGGCGCGGCGGAAGGCACGGCAGAAGGCGCGCCGGAGGGCGCGCAGGGATCGCGCAAGACAGGGGCTTCCACACAATCTGAAAGGCCGGGGACAGAGGCCTGCGAGGCTCTCAAGCCTCCGGCTGCGGAGCTCCTCCCTACGGGGCGCGTCGTTCGCATTCTGTCGCAGGGCAAAGAGACGACCGAGGTCGTCTGCGTGATTCCGCCGCAGCAAGCGAAGATTGACGCGTTCCTGAAACGGCTTCGCGAGGTCAATGCGCCACGAAAAGCCGACGCGCACGCAGAGCCGGCTAGCCAGGCGACCGCGGGGACACACAACAGCGAAGGCGCCGCGCGGAGCCGCGCGCAGGCGCGGCCGGAGGAAGGCAAAACGGGCGCGGATGCAGAAATTGGCGCGCGCGCCGCACAGGCCCCCAAAGAGGCAGCAGGGGAAGGAGGGCAAACAGGCGCGGCGCACAAGAAAGGACACAGAGAGAAAGAAGACGCACATGAGCCCGAAGACGTCGGCACCAAGGGGCGGAAGACCAAGTCCGCTAGCGCGAAGAAGAGAGACGCAAATCCACTCGCGCCGAATGAAGCCGAAGAGAGCCAATTTCTGAAAGCGCAGCCCCGGTAAGTTTCCACTCGGCGTATTCAGGCGCTGCCCAGAGTTCACGCATTCCCCACTCTCTTCAGATGCAACAATAAAGGCGTATCTCTCGCATCCCTGTTTTGGTTCGAGTCTCGTTTGTCGCATAGGCGCCTTGCACACACCGGAGGCGCCTTGATAGTCTTTATGTCGGCTTGTGGAGTTTCCACTCCGGGCCTCGTCCCTGGTTTTTGCTCGTTTTATTCTTTCCTCGCGCTTTCAACAGTCTCATCGTGTTGTCGTCCCACAGTAGGCGTTCACGCGAATGCGCCGGGCAGACAGACGATATGAGTGCGTCGCCTAAGCAGGCGGAGACACCCCACTCGCAAAGCGCCGTAGAAAGCATCTTGCAGGTGCAGTGTAATTATGTGCCCCTTGTGTCCTTCAAGCTTGCGTTAGGCGTTGAGTCGCTTCAGTGCGCGTCAGTTATGGACGAGAAAGGAAACACCATGCAGCAGTTCAGCAGGACCTGAGCTCCGTTTCCGCGCGCAGAGATGCATTGAGGGGGATAGACCGCTGGGGGGGAAGAGAGCGGAATGGCGACGGTGAGAAGTGTGTCTCCGTAATGCGTGGAAGTGCCCACGTTCCTCTGTACTTTGTTTGTTGCGCGTGCGTTTCGTCCTTCAGCGACTCCCGTCTTCCGCCCTTTCTGGTTCCTATTGCTCTTTTATTCGAGCCACCGCCCACGCCTTTCGCAGACAGCCCTGCCGCAGAGCGGTTGTCGGCCTCGTCGCCCTCCGCGCCTTCTCACCCTTCTCACCCTTCTCACCCTTCTCACTCCTCTTTGTCTCCGGCGTCTCCGTCGGAGGCGTGTGGTTCCGCGCTTGAGGAGGCGCTCGCGACGTCCCTGCGTCCTTCGCCGCTGCTAGAGGCCATTCAGCGCGCGTGGGGACTTCCCGACGAGTCGGCGGATGCGGTGTCTGGCGCGTCGCCAGCGACGGCCGCGCTGGTCGTGCTGCGCCGCGGGCCGTGGACGGCCTCCTGCGGCTCGCCGTTCGCGCGTGTCGACCCGGTCGGGCTGCCGACGTCGCGCGCGGCTCTTGCAGCTGCCGCACCAGCGCCGGCGCCGCCTTCTTCTGCCGCCTCTGCGGCCGCTCCTGTCTCTGCAGCCTCTCCTGTCTCTGCAGCCGCTTCGGCGCTCGCTCCGCGCTCGTCTGAGGCGCGCTGCTTGGGGAGCCGCGGGGCGGACGACGTTCTCGCCGAGGCGCTGGCGGCGCTGCACATGGAGGGCTTGCCGCACGCCTGGGGCTTCCCTGCGGAGATCGAGGAGACTCTGAACCGCGAGCTCCGCCGCACCTGTCCGGTCTCAGGGCGGCCCGCGTGGCTGGCGGAGGCGGAGGCGGACCCGCTTCGAATCGACTGCCGGCCCCCGCGGGCGCAGCCGCTGGCGGAGGACGGGGGTCATTCGCTGGAAGCAGTCAGGCTCTCGCGACGCCTCACGCTCTGCAAGGCAGATGACGCCTCCGTCGATTCGTCGCTGGCGCGCGTCGCCTTTCCGGGGTCGCCGGCGGCTGCGCCGTATCAAACTGCCGCGCTGCGCGCGTTCACCATCGACCCGCCGACCGCGAAGGACTTGGATGACGCGGTCAGCCTCGTCCGCATTGCTCCTGGAGGGGCGACCGGCGGGGAGGCGGCCACGCCGGAGGAAGCCGCGCCGCTCTTTGAACTCGGCGTGCATGTCGCAGACGTCTCGCACTTCGTTCCAGAGGGCTCGCTCCTCGACGCGGAGGCCGCCCTCAGGGCCACAACCGTCTACCTCGATGCAAAGTAAGCCATACGTTTGAGCGATGCGCATCGCTTTTTTGCGATTTGTTGTCTGCGTCTGGCGGCGTCTGCCGTTGTGCGCAGACCTTCGCGACGTTCGCTCTGTGCGGTGTCCGCGCGCAAGTGTCTGCGATCTCCGATGGGGTTGTGCGCAACGTGGGACTGACTCTCAGTCGTTCTCGTCGCCGTCTGCAGGCCTGCGTGAGAAGGCCCGCGCCTCGGCCGCCCTTGCGTTTCGGTTCTGGCTTCTGCAATTTGAAGAAATTCAACACACCTTACTCGCCAGAAAAGTCTTATTCCACCTCAAATAGCTTCTCTCGTGCGTGACGTTCCCTTCTCTTCAGGGTGTTCCCGATGCTTCCTGCGGCGCTGAGCGAGGGTGTCTGCAGTCTCCACTCGGGCGTCGACCGCCTCGCCTTCTCCGTCTTCATGACGCTTAACGAACGCGGCGAGCTACTCGCACCTGAGGTGCGGTCGCCGCGGCTCGCGAAGACACTCATTCGAACTGCGTAAGCCAACATACCGAACCCGCCAGAGGGACACGACGCTGCTAGCAGGCCGCTGAGTAGATGTACTATATGGATTTCTGTCCTCGCACATCGCAACAGCGAGAGAAAACTTATTTTCAGACGCTCGTCTGATCAGTGGGTCAGGCTAATCTAGCGTCCTTCTTGGCAAAACGTTACGTAGGCATGTAGAGCGTCCATTCCTTCAGTTACGGTCATGTAGCTGTCAACGTGCTTGTGACGCCGCGGGAGAGAGCGGAAGGCAGACGCACTGCGGCGAGCTGGCCGCCTCGGCGGAATACCCACAAGAGTCAGTGAGCTCTGCGAGCGTCGTGTTCTGCCTCCTTCTCTTGACCTTAGTACCTAGATACATAGCTATATGCATATACATATTTATATGTACCACTATATACATGTGTACCTTGATATATATATATATATATATATATATGTTGTGACCTGTGTGCGGATCGCAGCGCGCGCCTCGACTACAGCCAGGTAGATGGATTCCTTCTCGCCGTCCCGGGCGCGCTGCGGCCGGTGCTCGCAGCGTCTCCGTTCGCGTCCTCTCGCGCCTCAGCGGCATGCGGCGGCCTCCTGTGGGACTTTCTGGTGCGCGACCATCCGCGCGCCTTCCAGGGCGAAGCCGCGCCGCTCGCGGTCGAGGCTAGTGGCGGTCACGCGGATGAAAACAGGCTTTTCTGGACTGGCGGAGGGCCTCTGGCGGCGCCAGCCGCCGGCGTGGCGGGCGACGGAAAGGCGAAACTCGCCGATGCGGCGACGCGAGGAGAGCGCATGCGCATGTGGGTTGAGAGCAAGGAACGCGTCCATGAGCTCGTCGGCGAGATCGGTGCACGCTACGGAATTCCGCGTACGCGCCAGACAGATAGCTGCGTCCTTTCCTCGCAGAATGCCGACTGTGCTGCGCCACACGCAGGCGCCCGGACGCCTGCCGCGCATTCGTGAAGCTCGGTTCCGTCTCGAGTCCCTTCCACATCCACCGCAAAGACAGGGGTTGCTCTGTTCACGTTGGGGTTTAGAGTGAATTGTGTCGGGCCGCCTTCGCTGCGTTTCGTGTTGCGTTTCCGCGTCTCGGCAGCCGACTCGCGGGTGTGCGGCGTGCGCTTCCTCGCGGCGTGTGTGCGTCTCGCGCGTCTCACTTCGGTCGCCTGTCGCGGCGCTGTGCCTTTATCCCTTCAGCGGCCGTCTCGGTCGACCTGGTGACGGCGTACTTCCTCACGTCGCGCCGCCAGCGGCTGCGGCAGCGGCAGGGCGCCATCCACCTCTCGAGCGCGGGCCGGCTGTCGCTCTGCTTCGCCCCGGATCGCGAGACGCTGAAGCCGCGCGCGCTCGCTGTGAAGGAAGTCAATCCGCTCTCGCACCTCCTCGTCGAGGAGAGCATGATTGTAGCGAACCACTGCGTGGCGAACGAGATTCTGGGCGCCGAACGCGAGGCTGCACCGGCCTGCGGGGGCCTGGAGCCCCGCGCCGGCTGCGTGAAAAACAGCTGCGAGCCCAACCACTCCCACTCCACACACACCGTCGGCGCCGAGTCCAACGGGCGCGAAGCAGACAGCGAACGCGGAGGAGGGCGGAAGGCGGAGAAGGAGGCGGAGGGCGAGGGCGACGAGGTGGGCGCATGCGAGACGCCCTGGGAGAGAGGCGAGTGCGCCGAGGCCGAATCCGAGCGCGAGACAGAGCCGAGGCCTCTCGCCTTTGGCGGCTTGCTTCGTGCCCACGCGAGCAGCAACGAAGCAGCTGTCAAGTATCTGAAAGAGAAACTCGACCCGCAGACGTGGGCAGGCTTCCAGATGCATTTGCGTGAGATCGGGAAAGCTGCGAATGCCGCGGAGAAGAGCGCCTTCACGGCCGAAGCGGCGCTGAAAGGCGAAGACTTTGAGGACGATGTGCGCGGCGTCAAACTGAGCCACCTCCTCGATTTTTTGAAAACGCGCCTCAATCCGCCGGTCTACAACGTGAGTCGCGCGTCTCTTGGCTGCTCTCCATGCTCTCTTCAGAATTCCTCCCAAGCTGCTTCTGTGCTTCTGTGTGCGACTCTGTTTTAGCTACTGTCACTCGCGGTCGCCTAAGGCTGTCTCGTAGGCGCTGCCAACTGCTTATATCGCCGCAGCTCTCGGGTTTTCTTTTGACGGCTTGGGTTGCGTGCGGTGATTGCCTCGGCTTCGTCTGGCGCGTAGCTGCTGCCTCTCGAAATCAATACGGTGTACCAGACTCGTGTAAAATACAGCGTCACGCTGACACCAGTTACCACTCTTCCAGGTCTAACGCGTGTATCCTATTTTAGACCAAAAACTTGGTACTTTTCGATGCTGCGTGGATCGGTGAGGAGGTCGTTCTTGAACGAATGTGTATATATTTTCTCAAACTCGAAATCCGCGCATTCGCGCTCTCACAAGCGTCGTGTTGCCTTAGGTCCCGCCTCTCTCTACAGCTCACGCTCAGTCTGGTGTTCCAGTGCGCGTAAAGCCGCGTTGAATCTGCTCCTCTCCACGTGAAGAAAATCTGGTCTCTTCGCCTTGGCCTCGCGGGACTGCGCAGTGTGTTTCCCTGTCCATTCGAGACGCGTTGCCTTTTTCTTTCTGTGTTCCATCTGTGAGCAGGCCCTCTGTTTTTCGGTTCTCCAAGAGTTCTTTCTGCAAGCTCAGTACATCTCCCCAGCGACGCTCGGCGCCGGCAAGCAGACGGCATCCGGAGCAGTCCGCGAAAACCCGAGAAGGCGCGAGGAGGAACGACGGCGAGACGCAGAGGACGCGACAGACGGAAGCAGAGGGCGCGCAGTTGCCGGGTTTTCGCGCGCCTCGCTTCGCAGTCGAGCCGCGTCTGAGCCGCGTTCGTACGCGTAAGGAAAAGACACTTCAGACACATACGCATGCAAGAATACGTGCATGAATGTAGGCGTGTCTATCTGTAGATATACTTATATATACATATAGGTATACATATATATATATATATATATATATATATATATATGAGCATGTATGTGGTATGTATGTACGTGTACATATATAGACGTATATATATACATATCCATGCTCCTCTAGATGCATGCATGTGTCTGTGAAATACGGATGTAGCCAGTAGGGATGCGTGCTCTTCGCATTTTGCGAGTTCTTTCCTCTTCAGACACTGGGCGCTTTGCCTGTCGAGCTACATGCACTTCACGTCTCCCATTCGGCGGTACGCCGATCTGCACATTCATCGCTTGCTCTCCAAGCGCCTAAGGGGCGAAGCGATGACTCTACCGGTCGACGTCCTCGAGGTGAGAACGCGCTCCCCTCCGAGCCTATCCACGTTCATATACATGCATATAAATTGACGACTCTATGTGTATGCGTGCATGAGCTTATGTATATATGTATAGATATGCATTTGGACATCCTAGGGCGTGGATGTCCCCAAGCCCCTAACGCTAAGCCCTGAACCCTCGCGATGTGTCGTTGTTTCCGCGCAGGCGGCATGCCGACAGTGCAACGACAACAGCAGGAAGGCAGACGATGCACAGACTGCGTTTCGGTCCTGGTACTTCAACGCCTTCCTCCGCGACCATCACCCTGAAGGCATTTGCTACTCCGAGGCGTCCATTCTGAAGATCGTCGTCCCCTCTCCCTCAGCGTTTTCGCCATCAGCACCTTCTTCCTTCGCGTCTTCTTCCTCTTCACTTCCTACTTTTTCGCCTTCTTCTTCGCAGTCTTCCCCGTCCGTGGATGAAGCCGCAGACGAGTCTGGCGCTGAGAGCGCCGGGAGCCGCGGGAGAGCAGACGGCGGCGGAGAGGGCGAGCAGGAAGGCCTCAGCCTCGACTCCGAGGCCCTGGGGGGAGGCAAAAAGGAGACAGTGACGAAGGAGGGAGAGGAGGTCGGGCGCGGCAGAGGCGCGACCCAGGCCAGCAAAAAAGAACGCGAAACGGGGAAGTCGCTGCGCACAGAGACAGAGAAGGAGGGAAACGAGAAGGCGAAGGCGGCATTGGTGATTTACATTCCTCTGCTGCAGGCGACGCGGAGCATGAGTCTCGCCACGCTGGGACTGGAGCTCGTCGACGACGGGCTCCGAGAAGAAGCTGAGAAGGAAGCTTCGGGGAGGGAGAGGAAGAACGACGGCGCGGAGAGCGTGAGCGCGATCCGCGTCCGACGGATTCCCTCGTCACTCCCTGCGCAGCGCCTGACGCCCGCGCTCCCTTCGCCTCCCGCTTCTTCTTCGTCTTTGCCTGTCGAATCTGCGCGTCTCTTGTGTGGCGGCGCGCCTCCGGAGGCGTGGGAAGACGAAGTCAAGACGCTTCGCGTGCTCTCGCCGCTCCACGTCAAGCTCGTTCCGGGCGAGGCGCAGTGGACTGTTCGCCTGCCTTTCTGGATGCCCGCCGCGGAGGCCTCTCGCGCGAACTCGGCGTCAAAAACCGCGTGAATCAAGAGAGCTCCGCCGAGCGAGACAGAGAGCGAGATAAACAGGCAGACAAAGAGATAGAAGCAGAGAGGGGGGGGCTAAAGGAAACAAGAAGCTGGCTTTGAGGGTTCTTTGAGGTCGCGACGGCGGTGCGTGGCTCCAGCACATGCAAAGTCTCGTGGTGTTGCCGTTCACGAAGTCCGTTAGCGAAAAACACTTCAGAGTGTAGAGTCAAGAAAAAGATACAGCTCGAGCGGCGCGCAGATTCGAGGCCAGTGGGTAAGGTTTTTTTCAAGCGTGAGTGGCTGTCCGCCAGGAGCAAAATTTTTGAACGCTGAGGGTGTGTGCGCCATCTGACCCCGAAGCCTCCTTTCGAAGCCTTTCACTCCAGCTAGCGGTGAAAGACGAAGCGGCAGTCGCCGCGAGTGCGATCTACGCGTGCCTCGCCGAAAGGTCTTCCATCTCTCTTCTTTTTCGTTATTCGCCTCCTCCATGTAGGGACGCGCAGCGTGCTGGGCGCTATATGTGTCCATGTCTACTACATCTACTTAACGGCACTCTTAATATATGTATACAGAAGGACCTAGATCTAGATACATGTATATCTTTATCTATAGATATATATAGATATAGGTATATCTGAATATCGCAGGCAGGGTGCTTGATTTCTCGCGCTTGTGCGTTGGGGAGCACGGGGTGTGTGTGTGGCGCGACAAATCGGAACGCAGAAGGATATGCCTGAAGTGACAATGTTCGAGAAGTTTGGCATGCAGCTGTCAATCCCACGAAAAAGCAAAAATCCCGCGCCCTTCTCTGCACGCATAACAGGACTGAAAAGACTTTATGCATGCGCTCTCCAGGCGCGCACACACACATTTTTAAATATCCGTTCAAATAGCCGGCCCCTGCTCGATGTAATTACACACAGGGACATGCGTATGAGTCGAGAGGAAGCGGCGCATTCTCTCTCGAAAGCCTTGCGCGAAGTGAAGCGCTCTCTGCATACTCTTCAGGCAAGCTCCACAGCCCGGCCTTTCGGATGCGCGAAAAGGCTTGCCTTGCTCTTCGGGGAAGGCGACCATCTCGCCAGCCTGCCTCGACTGAAACCCAAAAGTCAACACATTCGGGCCCCGTGAATACACACAGCGCATGCACTCGAATGTGGGCGCGCGTCGACTCCGGAGGGTGGGGGGGTGGCGGGGGGGAGGCCTGTTTAGGGCTGTTTGTCGCGGCTACCTTCTGCGTCCTCCTCCTCGCCGGCCGCGGAAGCCTCCGCCAGGCTTGAACGCGAAGGCACTCGGGACGCCTGGCGCCTGGCCGCCGGCGCAGAAGATGTTCGCGCTGCCGAAGCCCGCCGCCTCCAGCCCGTTCTCAGCGGAGACAGGCGCGGCGACGGGGGCTGGGGGTGCGAACGGTGCCGGCGCAGGAGACAGAGCCAACGCGGGCGGGGAGGCCGCACTCGGCGCGGCGAGAAGAGGAGGCGAGAAGGGCGCGCCGGGGGAGGCCGCGACGGGGGCCTGCAGCGGCTGAGCGCCGCCAAAGAGAGGCGGCGCTGCATGCTGCGACGCCGCGGGGGGAAAGGCAGGCAGCGAGCCAGCAGGAGGCGGAGGCGAAGCCTCGCACCCAGCCTCGGCTGGATTATTCGGCAACGTGCGCCGAATGCGCAGGCGCGGGAGACGCCCCGCGATCTGCTGAGAGGCCTCGGAGGACGCTCCTGCGACGCCGGGTGCGGGCACCGCGGGAGATGCAGGTGGAGCGGCTCCGAAGCAAAGAGCCGGGGAGGCAGCAGCTTTGGAGGAAGCCGTGGGACGCGAGGAAGGAAGAGGCAAATTCGCGGCGCCGAACGCGAAAGGCGCAGAGGGCGCGAGAGGGGCGGGCTGGACCACGCGGCCACAGGTAGGGGCTATGGCTTCTTCGGCTTTCTGTTTTCGCAGCCGCTCTTTCTGCGCCTCGGCCTTCTTCCGCTGTTCTTGTTCGCGCCTTCGCCTCTCTTCTTCTTGTCTGTGAAGTTCCTCCTGCTTCCTCCGCGCTTCCTCCTCGATCCGCCGCCTCTCCTCTTCTTCTCGCAGCCGCTGCTCTTCTTGTCGCCTCCGCTCCTCTTCCTCGCGTCGCTTTCTTTCTTCTTCCTCGCGCGCCTTCTGTCGCATCTGCTTCGTTTCCTCTTCAGTGAGAGCGGGGCCGAAGAAGCAGAGAGCGGCGGTCAGCAGCTCGTCGTCTTCCTCTCCTGCTTGGGAGCGCCTCAACTCCAGTCTTCTTCTCTCTTCTTCGGTCTTCTTCCCTCCCTCTCTTTCTCCTCCATTGACTTCTCGTCGCACATTCGTTTCGCATTCCGCAGGGTCTGTCTGCTCGCCTGTCTCCTCTGTGTCGAGCTCTCCGTTCTGCGGCCTATCTCGCACGCCGTTTTCGTTTTCTCCTGCGCCAGTCTTCAGCCGCTTGCAGCTTGCCTTTCGCTCGTCTTCTCGAAGACCGACAGACGTCCCGCTGTCTTCAGTTCGCTGTCTGTTCAAGAGCGAAGCGCGGAAGGAAGACATGGCGCCCGCGTGCGCGTTGAAGAAGCGCAGCGCTGCCGCGCCGCTGGATCGCCGGCGCCTGCTGCGACACAGAGGAGGCGGCAAGGTAGCCAGGGGCTGACTCCCGACCGCCGAGGGAGGCGAAGCCGCAGAGAAGGGCAACGGAGCGATGGACGGCGGCGCAGCTGCGCCAGAAAGAGGAGACGAAGGCGTCGCGGAAGGTTCAGAGGTGAAAGAAGGAGGAGAGGAAGCAGAGTCGAGAGATGAAGGGGGAGGAGAGGAGGACAGCGGAGAAGACGAGGGCATCCCGTTTGCAGCGGGAACAGGAAGGCACACGTCCGCTGCGCAATCTTCGAGTCCCTCTCCTGGGTCGCCAGTCAGAACGCAGACAGGAGAGTCGGTCTCGACCCCGGAAGGAGGAGAATGTCGACTCGCCTCTCCTTCCGCTGACTTGTTTTTCTCCTCGTTCTGCTTTTCTTCGCCGGGGGTCTCCCCTGTGACTTGGCTCTCATCTCCTTCCGCTCGTTCGCGCGGGGACTCCGCTGCGCCTTCTGCGCATTGCTGTGAAGCGCCTTCTTCCGCCTTCCCACCTTTCTCTCTCTCTTCTCCGCGGTCTTCCCCACTCCCCTCCGCCTCTTGCGTAGCTCGTTCGCCGCCTTCCGCCTGCTGCGCAGCCGCCCGGCGATCTTCTTGCAGCGCCGCTCCCTCCGCTGCCACCCCCTCCGTAGCCACGAGCGTCGCGCTCGGCTGCGCTAGTCTGCCTTTCGAGAGACGACGAACTGCGGAGGACGCGAGATAGAAGAGGTCGCCGATGGACATCCTCCGCTTTTTTCGGCCATTGCCGTCCTCCCGGTCTCCCGGCCCCTTCTCAGGCCCGTCCTGTGCGGCGGTCGCCTCGCCCCTCGCCGCGCCTTCGGCCTCTACAGCACTCTCTCTAACATCCGCAGCGGGAAGGAACGCCGGGCGCGGAAGCGCGGCGCCGCCCCTCTCTCGTGCTTCTGCTTCGCTGTCTTCGCCTCTCGCTGCCTGGCCGCCCTGCGCAGACAGCGGCGCAGGTCTCGCGGCGCGCTGGAAAAACGCGGCGAAAGAGAAGCGGAAGGAGGGCGAAGGAGCGCCGTGAGAGAAGTCGTCGCGCCGCACAGAGCGAGCGACGAAGGAGGAGGAGGCGCCCTTGGAGAGAGGCTCGCCGACCTGCAGCGAGTCACCTCGCTTGCTGCCGATCTGCGGGGAGGGGGAGAACGACAGGACCGGTGAAGGACAGAGCGCGCACGTGCTCAGCCTCGACTCGCTACGTCTCGAATCCCTCACCACGGAGGAACGGGTCGCCTCGCCTTCGCAGGGAGCGAGGAAGGCGGAGTGGAGCGATACGCTGGCCTGCGGAGGAAGGCAGAGCGACGCGCACGGGCCTCCAGGCCCCTCAGCCCAGCCCCCGTCCGCGGGCAGGCGCGAGAGACCGCCGCGGGCAGCCACAGGCTCCACGGCTGCGAGGCGGCGCGGGAGGGACGGCGGAGGAGACGCGCAGGAGGGCGGAAGGTGAGTGGCCTCTGCAGAAGACGCGGCGGAAAGAGCCGCAGCCGACTTGCGTCCGCGCGCCGGCAGCAGGAGACAGGGCTGCGAGGAGCGAGACGAGCATGACCAGGAGGACGGAGAGGGAGGCAGCGCCGCGCCGCAGCTCGCTGACCGCCTTCTGTGGGCGCTCCTGAGAGAACAAGAGCAGGACGAAGGCGAGGGGGGCAGGTGCCCCCCCCCCCCGGCTGCCCCGTCGGCTCCCTCCTCCGCAGGCCGATCGCCCAGGGCCTCCCGGGCGGTCGCTGCGGACAGCACAGCACCCTGAAGAAGCGAGAGCGGCATCTCTCCGCTCCGCGGCTCCTCCTCATCCGTCGCCTCTGCTCGGTCTGGGACTCCGCTCTGCAGGTCCTGCGAGCCGAAGTCCCACGCGTTCAGCCTCGCTGCGCCGGGCGTCGAGCTGGGGTCAGCCTGCGATCTCCGTGGTAGCGAGTGCGCGGGGAGGAGATACGGTGAGGCGTAGAAGGGCGTGCGCTTTCGAGAAGAAAAAATGCTGCGAGCGAGCGCAGCGCGCGACCGCGAGCGGAGGCACAGGCCGCCTTCGTCTTCCTGCGAGAACGACGCGAGGGGCTCATCGTCGTCCCCCTTCGCCGACGGCGTGGCGATGGAGGCGAGCGGCTGCGAGAAGGCGCAGTGGAGCGGGAAAGGCAGCGAGGCGGGGAGCGACGCAGGCGGAATAGATGAGGCCGCCGTCCTCACCAGCTGCCGGTCTGGTGTGCAGAGAGCCGCGCGATCCTCGCTGCACTGAGAAGCCGCGGAGGGCGAGCGAAGCACGGGCAAGGGGAACGACGCAGAAGGAGCGGCGAACGACGCAACCGACGCGGACGACGACACAGAGAGGCGCCGCAGCGGCGCGGGCTGCCTCGGGAGGGACGGAGAGAGCACCCGCGACGGCTCTGCGCGGGTGCCCTCTCGCTTGCACTTCTTCGCCGTAGATTCTGCGGAAGGCGTATCGGTCTTGTTCGGCAGCTGGCTCAGTAGCCACGACTTCTTTCTGCGGCCTCGCGTCAGCGAAGAAGGCTGCGGCGACACCAAGTTCGCACCCGCCAAAGAGTTCTCGTCGGCGCCTTGAAGCTCCCCAGAGGGCCTCGCCGCGTGCCGCCAGTCGTCCGCGTCGGCGGGTAGCGCGCCGAGCTTCGCAGCACAGCGAGACACGGAGGCGCCGACCGACGAGCGGAGGGGAGAGAGAAATGGTTCGCAGGATTGGCTGTCCTGCGCAAGCGAGGGCGGGCTCCCAGCCGCGGCAGGCGACGCGAGGAGACTCATGGTGAGGTGCCTTGTAGACGCGGAGACGAGGAGTTGGGAAGGGAGACCCATGGCGCGCTGCTAGAGGCCTTTCGCCTCACGCTGCGAGGTGATCCCGCGGCCGACACGATAGGCATGCGTCAGCGCACACGAATACAGATACACAGCAAAGAGGGATGTGTATGCATGCGCCAGGAGGTGGAGGGTCGCGTCCGCCGAGCAGGCAGCTGTCCAGGAAGCGCACCACCTCCTGATACGTGGAAATCCAACGACGTGTATACCAAACACTAGTCGCAGGATGAAAACACAGTTCAGTCCAGTCAACACAGTTGCGTGTTCAAGGTCTCGAGACGCTCATAAGGTTCAGTGCCGCTGTGGCGGCACCTCAGGCGTCTGTGGAGCTGAGGCCGCCTCAAGAAAAGTCGAAAGAGAGACAAAAGTGTTGCCGCAGAGGAGCCGATGACGCCCTCGAGCGTCCTCTCCGCGCCGGCCTGGAGGAAGCGCCGAGATGTGCCTCGTCCAACGCACGGAAGAAAGCAGGATACAGCTTGAGTATTTCGGAGTTATGAGGATAAATGCAGTTGGACTCACGTAGTTTCTCCGCTTGTCTGGTACCTGTGGAGGACTGCGAGACATGGGCGCGGGTGCTGTGCATCAACGAGGGCAGGAAGCGTCCGCGCGGTTTCCTCTCAGAGGACAGAGGAAAATGCACCGGAAAATAAGCGGAGAAACACAGGAATGCGTGCGACATGCGTTGACTCATGAGCAGAAAGCTGCGCGCGCCGCGGCGATTGAAGAGACGACGCGAGTGAAGACAGGCAAGCGAGCACAGGAGGGCGGGGCGGGCGGCAGAAAAGCGAAAAAGCGGGCGTTTTCAGCAAAGTGAACGGCCAGGAACTCTGAAAGACTCGAAAAGGGAAGAGCAGCTGCGAGAAGCACGAAAAGCGGCAGCGAAAGGAGAGAAGCGAGAAGACAAGCGGCGCAGCGGACAGGGGGTCAGTGGACGGCAGGACGCTGAAGAAGTGGAGGGCGGGCGCGTGGTTCGCGGCCGCGGACGACGAGGCACAGATTTCCGTGAAAAGCAGACCCACATGCGCTAGAAAAGAACGGGAAAACGGGAGAGAGACAGGAAAGGCAAGCTAAAGCCTTGAAACCTCCAGATAGGGCAAAAACTCCTTGGGGGGGTACAGCGCTCTGACAGCGAGGCGCGGCCTGCAGACGAAAAAGCGAGCGACGCCTCACCGGCGACTCATTCCTCATTGGCGGGGGGCGTTCCATTCTAGGAGGATGACGCATTCATTCTTTCGGCAGTAAGAAGATCTGTCGTGTCGTTTTGGCGCTCAATGCTCTGGGTTATATATACGTGCGTGTTCCCGTATTAAGGGGAAAGGCTGACGCACACAAGGCCCGAAGCAGTTGAGCAAAGTCTGTCTACGTGAGCTCAGGGCGGGGTTGGGATCGCCCTGATCCTCGGTTCAGCTGCTGCTGCTGCCGCTGTGTTTTTGAGGCTTGCGAAGGCGACGCCTTGCATCTAGCGTAGAGGAATCTGCGAGGCCTTCCATCTCCAGTCAGGTCGCCTCATAGCTTTGCGAAGGCCTGCCGAAGTCAAGAGGAATATCCAGCTGGGAAGGCGTGTGCGGCGCCGCACTGTGGATCTCAAGCGGTGGGCGGCGGCGCGCCTCTGTGCTCGTTGTCGACGGCCTCCGCTCGACATCAGCGTCTCTTCAACGCGTGAAAACTTCAAGCCGAGCTCAATCCCAATGCAGAACTCAGCCAGGGTTCAGGCCTGAACTCAGGGCATCATTTGCCGGCCTTCAGCGCTCTCGCAGGAAGGTGAGAGTGTACTGGGGATCGCCCTGCGTCCACAGGAATTCGGCAAGCGCAAAAAGACGCTCTGCTCTTGTCCTATGGCAACCTATCAGCGTGCTTCACCACTGCAAAATTAGGATAAAGGTACAGTGAGACCTTCTTCTCTGTGGCCTGCCGCAATTCAGCCCCTGTGCACATGTGACTGCAGAATCGACGGAGGAACGATCTTGTGTGCGATTTAAGCAACTTGACAGCAATCCTGTTTCTGAAGACGTTGGTGACCGGGACGTAGGTAGTCGCGCGCCTGAGTCCCCAGGTCAAGAATGTTGCTCAGGGCGCCTCTAGAGTACGTCGTAATCACCTGACGCGGCACATGATCCGGGGATCTGAGTAGCGCATGACAGGAGGCAGATTCGCTGCAAGGCATGCTTCCTTTCTGCTTCACCACTTTCAAGCAGTGAACCCCCCCTCCCCCCCCCCCTGTCCGCCGAAAGCAATGTTAGTTCGGTCTCACCCTGTCGGGCACGTTCCGCAGAGCCGCTCCACGCCCGAAGCACAACGAGGCTCTTACTTCTAAAACCTACACCTGGGTACTCTTCTGCAGCGGAAAAAATCCAGCCCTTTTACTGAGTGGGGCGTATATGTTTAGTATTGGCTCCACATTGCATGTGTTCCGGGCGTTCCCTTCATCTAACGTTGCAAGATGCACAACTTAGGTCCGCATTGAGGCCTCCGCCGTTGTGGATATTTCATATTTCAGACACTGTCTCGTTACGCGTGCAGAGATGAATGCGGCTGCCATCGCATGACATGCGAGATGAGCTGAATTTCTGCCCTAGATTGTGTGGGTGTGTGTATTTGATGTGCATCTGCTAAAACGTTTAGACAAGCCGAGGCCAAACAAGGAAGCAGATCGGGGTGAAAAATCGCCTTTCGGATTCCGTGCCAGAATCGCCCACACGGCGGCACAGCCAAGCAGGGGGACAGATCCGTGAGAGGCAACTGCAGATGAGGCTGTCTGCTTGTGCATGCATCCGAATATATAAATCTGCCGCACGTCGCGTCGAGAGAAAATATGACGACCCCCGCTGTTGCGGTTTTCGTAGACTGATGAAACCTGTGTCTACGCATGTCGTATGTCCATGTGCAACGGCGGAAGGTGTCTGTACGTGCAGTTATTCGCACGTCTAAACGGCCTTGACATTTTGAAAAGACGCAGCAGCAGAAACGGAACGGCGCCACTGAGAGGGAGACGTTGGGGACGTCTACAAAGACCTTTTCCTGATTATTATGGCCATCGTAGAACCGGCAGAAAATGCGACACTTCAACTAGCAAAATTAGCTCGTGCATCTAAGTTTTGAGCCATTTTTGTCAACACTCCGTGAATCCATCCAAAGGGATGCAGGGCAGAAATATAACCCGTAGCGAATATCATGCCTTCACCTCACCGAAGCCTGCCCGGCAAGCATAACTAGCCCCTGTCTGAGGTACTCCACCGAATGAGCTGGATACGAATGCAAGCTATACTCGTGGACGGCTGAAGGCCCAGATGCTAACGAGGAACGTTCTACCCGGAAGACGTGGATGCGTAGAAACTGCACTGGCATGAATGCGCTTCTCTTCGAACGTGTGCGCAGGTCAAGGGCGCGAGTTCACGGCTGCAAACAGACGGGGCATTCAGCGTTGTATTGAATCTTTCGCCGTCGTTTCTTCAGGGCACTCCGCATTCAACCCTCGAGTTTGTCTGCGTGTGTGACTCCTCTGTATTTGCGAATGCGCTGAGGGCGCGTACCCATCACTGCGGACTTGTTTTCGCGGCAGAGCTCGATGAACATGCCGGCGGCGAATGACACCGGCGTGTAAGACGCTTGTGCGGATGCACACGATACACACAGCACTGTACCGGGCGTTGTGCGCGTGTCTCAGCACGCAGTAGCCGCGCCATCATGCCACAGCCTTTTTGCGCCCTGTTTGCACAGCTCGCAGGCCATGAAAGGCCGGTGCTCTCTCGAAGATAACAACAATCCGCATTTGTCGTTTTTGAATCGGTCTGCGGACTCGTCCGCCCAGTTGTAAGGCATGTTCATCCTTTTCTTCGCATGCAACACTCCCGGCACAAGGCTGCAGGCTCGTGCATGCGCTCAAACGAGGAAACGAGAAAGGCATCCCTGGTTGTCGCTCGAGTTTTTTCGGATTTTCTGCAAAATCCGGAGTGCATTGGCTCCGTCGAGGCTGGATGGCGAGAGGGTTTGAAAGCCTGGTGTGCTCTGACAGGTCAAATTCCTCGCCGCGTTCGCCGCCGTCGCCCAAGGCGCCAGCCCGATATTGTTTTTCGCGGATCTTGAGCTCCTCAACCTCCGTTTTTTCCCTTCTTTCTTCGTAAGGACGTCCGTGAAGCCCACTCCAGTGTCGAGAGGCGAGGAAGGAGCGGAGTGGAGCGAAGGAATTCCGCAGAGAGCAAATAGAGCGGCTGAGGACCAGGGAGCGACAAAAGTCGCAGGCAGGGGGACAGCGGGATAGAAGTTGCGCGCAGCCTCGCACGGCGAGGGGCCATATGGCCTCCGTTCCGTCTCTGATTCTTGCCGTCGAGGCCTCTGCTTCGCGTCAGCGCCCCAGCATGACTGCCGTCCCCTCTCCCACGCCCCTTGCGGGCGACCGCGAGTCGTCGTCCTCTGCTGCGGCGCGCGGAGATGAAATCTCGCGCCGATGTCGCCTCTGTGCAGAGGGCGACGCCGCGCTCGAGCCCTGCTGGCTCTCCACGCAAGACAAGCTCCTCTCCCTTCTGCCTGACCTCTTCTACGGCCCCCCGCTCTGCCTCGCAGAAGCCGGCGAGTCAGAGGCCGCGGAGGACGAGCGTTTGAACGCCTGCGAGAAAGCGGCAGAAGAAAGGGGGAAGGGCGCTCGCGGCGAGGATGCAACTTCGACAGGCGCGTGCAGGAGCAGCAGTCCCGACATGAAGTTGCTGGGACTGATTCGCCGCTTGTTGAGCGTGGCTCCCGAGGCCTTTCGAGTCTCAGAGAGCTTGGTGGAGGGCGAGGAGAACGGTGCCGCTTCGTGCCCGTCTTCCTCTTTGTGTGGTACTTTCTGCGCTGCAAGGGAAGAGACGTCGGATGCGGGCGCCGCCGCACCCAAGGACGAGCCAGAAGAGGAGCGGAGGGAATCCAGCGTTCGTCTTGAGACCCTCGTCGTGCTCGTGCGTTTCCTCTCCTCCAGTGGCGCCGCGGCCCTTGCGACTCGACCCCAGTGGCGTCTGCTGGTCGGTCTCCATTTCTTGTCGCCCGCGGCTGAGCGGAAAAAACCGAGAGTCGCGTTTGCGTCGTCTTCCTGGCCTCCGCCTCCACCTGCGGCGCCTGCGGTCGGGTCTGCCTCTGTGTCCTCCGCGCCGTTCTCTTCGCTGACTGAAGCCGACCGGCTGAAGGCACACCTTCTCCTCTCTCTCTGCGCCTACGCGCTCCTTCAGCCTCGCCTGCGAGCCTTCCTGTCCCCCTCTTTTTCTTCCGGCGGCCTGTGGTCTGGAGACCGGGACGACGGCTTCGACATCCGGCTTGTCTGCGCCCTCGCACCCTCCTTCGTGACGCCTGCAAGCGAAGAAAAAGCCGAGCCGCCCGCGCGCAAAGGCGAGCAGTCAGGCGCCGCCTTGACAAAGGCGGAGCAGGCCGCGGTAGGGCAGCGTACAGGGATGAAACGGCCAGCAAGCGAGGCGATCGCCGCCGGAAACTCGTGGCAAGTCGAGGCTTTGACGTCCATGCAGAGAATCGTCGTCGTAGGTGAGAGGCGTTTTTCCTTCTTTTTCTAGAGGCGCGCCCCCGTTCTGGCGTGGCTCCGGTGACTGGTCCTGACTCCCATGGACTCGTGGATACCTTCCGTCTTTTGTTTGCTGGACTCACGGCGCGGGGTAGCAGTGCGACCGGCCGCGAGTTATCACCGGGGTTTCCGCGCATGTGCGTCTGTTTAGGATTTAGGGCTCAGTCAAAGAGAAACACAGACTGTTTGAACGACGACTAGACACCCTCTGAGGGCGACTGGCCCCGTCGAGAGTCGATCCCCGGCGCGGGGCTTCCTAAACTCGTTGTAGTCGCCGGTCTCTTCTCCTGGGTCTCGAGGTCGACGGAGACTGCTTCCAAGGGGGAGTTTGGGCGCGTGTTGGGCTGACACGTGTCCTGAATGCGTGGCCGTCTCAATGTTCCTTCCTGTTCTCTCCACTTGTGTTTGCAGGGCGGTACAAGAAACAAAGCCGCGAGCTCAGCCAGTCGCTGTGGCTCGTTGACAGCAGACGGAAGGTAAGCCCCTGGTCGTCGCACAGGCGAGGTGTGAGAGGCACGCGGAGGTTTCCGAGTGGACTCCACAGCCCGTTCGCACATGCAGTTGAGGGTTTTGAAGGGTTCTTTCGCGAGTGATGTCCCAGCTAGTTGTGGAGTAGTAGGCGCTTGCCATAGCTTACTCGCTCACTGAAGAGATCGACGCGGAAAAAAAAACTAGAGAGGCGGACGAAGACGCTGGGAGGAGGGCGAGCAGCGGGAAGAAAGGAGTCTCGCAGAAAGGCGATAGCCAAGCACATGCGAAATTCCACACAGAAGCTGCAAACTGTCTGATCTTATCTCTCGTCCGTCATGTGCGGTGTGCCTTAAGCTCGAAATGTCCGTGGAGGAGGCGATTGGCATTCCGCTGCAGAGTCTCTTCGATGCCTCGGGATACCGATTCCTCTCTGCAGGCCGGTACGCGCACGCAGGATCGTCGTCACTTGAGTCCCATCAGCTGCTTTCTGTCGTCACATATAAATATATAAAAGCTCGTATCTTTCTTGTGGCACGTATGTAGCCTTCTGTCGAGGGGGGTATTTCGTAGACGCGCAGTTCCACAAAGGCACGCACGCAGGCGTCAGCATGCAGAGAAGAAGGCGCGACCTCTGGAGACAAGACGCTGGGCTGGACTCTAGCTGGCGCAAGCGGACGCGCGGATTTTTTCTGTTCGAGTTCTCTTAGCGTGCGTCTCCCATTCTGCTTCTTCTCTCAGCGTCCTGCAAACTCCGTGTGCGTGTTCGAGCTTCCTTTTCGGTGCTGCTTCGTCTTCGCCTTCCTGTCGCTGCACGCGCCACCTGCGGAATGACAACCGGCCGGGTCTTTGCTGTCTGCTGCGTGTTTTCTCTCTTCAGCGAGGACGCAGACGTGCGGATGCTCGGTCGCGGGCGGCCGTTTGCCCTGGAGCTGCTCGATTGCCGGCGGCCGCCGCATTTCTTTTGCCGATTTCTCGCCGCACATCGACAGGCTGGTCTCGGGGCTTCGCAGTGCCTCTGCCCGCACGTACTGCATCCCCCCACGGCGCACAGCGGAGCTGCGCCGCCAGGTGAGGAAATGGGAGACCGGCAAGAGGCGAAGGAGGCGAGTCTACTTCTGCCGATCTGCCCGCTGCGCAGGCCCCTTCCCCCTGACAGAGGTCTGAAGTCCCGCGGCTCAAAAGGAAACGGAGAGTGCGCGGCGGCGGGCGACGACGAGGCGCCTGCGAGGCAGGCAGTCGGAGACGGAGAGGAAGGAGAAGAAGTGCTTCTCGCGGCGGCGTCCTCTCGCTCTCTCGAAGCTCTGCTGCGCGAAGCCGGCGGCGCAACAGGAAGAGCATGGCCTCAGCGGCAGCAGACAGCCGCACAGGGCTCTTCCTCCCACCCGGCTTCTTCTTCTCCGTCTGCCCCCTCTGTCGCTCTCGGCGCGCCCTCCCGTTCTGCGCGCGACTCGGGGGAGGTTGCCGAGCCCGCAGTTGAGGTATACGGCCTCCGCGTCGTCACGCGTGAGCCTGCCAGCTGTTTCGTAAACTTCCAGAGGGGCGACGAGCTCGCAGAAACGGCGAGCGGCGCTGGTTGTGCGAGCCTGCCAGATAGGTGCGACGTAGCGCGCGCCTCTTCGGTTCTGACGAAGCAGCTTGACTCTGCCTCTTCCTCCTCTTCCTCCTCTGCCTCCTCTTCCTCCTCTGCCTCCTCTTCCTCCTCTGCCTCCTCTTCCTCCTCTGCCTCCTCTCTCTCTTCTGCCTCTTCTTCTGCCTCCGCCTCTTCTTCCTCCTTCGCCTCCTCTTTTTCCTGCGCCTCTTCTGCGTCTTCTTCCCTCTCCAGCTCCGTTCCCTCGTCATCGTTTTTTTCCTCGTGCTGTTCTTCTGCGTTGGCAGTCCCGCCTCCTGAAGACCGTTTGTTTTCTTCGACTGCGGAAAGAAGCCAAGAGGTGCTGGGGGCAGTGAATGTCGAGAAAGCTATCCGCCTCGCGCTGCAGCACGGCGCCGAGGAGAAGGTGAAGAGTTACGAGTGCCTCGTTTTCGCGGATCGCCCCGTGAGTGTGGAGGCGCTTGAAGACGTCCGCAAGAAAGTTCAGCAGCTTCGCAAGCCGAGGACTGCGCCGAATGAGCCGGCGAACGGCCTCGAAGCGGAGAAGGAAGGTACCGGCCTTCTCTACGACGAGGGGGGCATGACAATCTATCAGCGGACGCCACTGAGAGTCCTCCACAGGCGCTCACTCGCCGTCAGGTAAGCGCGCAGCCACAGGAGTGCGTAAAGCTGCATGTCTACATGCATGTCTAAATTCATAGATGGGTCTGCCTACGGGCGCAGCACATACACTCACGGATATATCTGGAACCGTCTGCGTCAGAAGGAAGCGCCTGCGTGCATGAAGCGGCGTACGGACATTCATGTATACGTTTAAAAATATGTATATATAAATATATATATATATATGTACATGTGGGCACATGTTGGCGGGCGTCGATACCTGCTCGAGACATGGCGCGTATGAGGCCCGAAGAATTCCCGTTTTCTGCGGATGTGTGGCTTCTCAGGGAACGGCGAATATACGGCATCGACTTTGTCCGGATACACCCGCAGGTTTTCATATGTCGGCTCGACACGCAAGCAGGTGAGACCGCTGTTGAAACTGGGTCAGGTCCAGAAGACGAGTCTCGGTGGGCGTCAGCTTCTTGTCCAAAAAAAGCTGCGGCGCATTCCACGGCTCGCTTCTTCCTCCTCCTGGCGCTAGCACTCGACGCCGGAAGTGCTTGAAACCTCAGATCTTGTCCGAGGGCGGCGGTATCATTTGGCCTCTGCAGGCTGGATGAGGCGCCTCGTGGTCGCGCCGTCGGAGTGTGTTTCTCCGCAGCGTGCCCGCTGTGTCAACACGTTCGTTGAGCTCGTGAATTTCGGCATCTTCTTTTCGCCCTCGAATTCGCTTCATTTTGTTTCAGATGCGCATAGATGTCGCCTTGTCAGTTATTGTAAAGAGACAGGATTCGAACCTGTGTATCTCGGAACCAAAATCCGTTGCCTTACCACTTGGCTACTTTCTAAGAAGCCACCGTCTTTTACGCGCGGCCCGTCTCCCTCCATCCCTTCCTGCAGGCTGCTGTGTGCGTTTGCTGCGCGGCATATTTATTTTTTTCCCGCTGTTTTTCTTTTTTTTGTAGGCACGTATGTGAAGGAGTTCGTGCACGGAGACTTGGGGCGGACGTCTCCGTCGCTCAGCTCTCTGCTCAACTGCCCCTGTCACCTGCTTCTCCTCGACGTCGCCGACCTCGTTTTCGGCGCCGCCACCAAGCAAGAAGAAGGCTAACAGCATTTCGCGGGCAGTCGATGCGCCGCTCCCGCGCTAAGGCGCATCGCGCTATAAAGATTTATGCATAGAACATCGGTCTGACGCGACAGCCTCGACAGCCTCGGCTCTGCTTGTGCGGGCTAGAAGCCACTTCGGGACGCATGCATATCTCTCGTATAATTATATATATATATATATATATATATATATATATATATATATATATGTATACGTGCATATGTGTGTCAGGCGCATGTATTCAAACGCCGTCGTAGATCCAAGGAGACAGGTGCATGCTTGAACTACTTAATTGGATCCGATGGTGGGCGTGCTCGAAACAGTCGAAGGAACTGTTTTTGCGTTCTGCGCCTGCCTCGCTGGCGTGGGGTCGGTGCGCGAGCGTCAACCGTTAATCGTGGAACAAAGTGCGTTTTGGCAACAGAGCCAACGTCCTCGGGAGACTCAGCGAGGAAATGAACGCACGAGCCTTCAGAAGAAAGGAAATCTGTCAGCTCGAGAGAACGGCGGATTCACTGACAGACAGACAGCCATACATGTATATATTTTTGATTTAATCTGCCCATCGCGATGCGGCGGAGGGCGAAGAAGGCTCGAAAAAGAAAGCATTTGGCGCCGTTCTGCAGTTCAAGGTTAACGCGACCAGGCTGAGGCTGAGAGAGGACACGGGACGCTACATTCGTGACAACTCGCAGATTGGCGAGTTTGGGGTAGGCAGAAGCAAAAACGACAAACGCGTAAGAGCTCTGAGTAAAGACGCTTTCGAGTCACACGTTTGCTCCACGGACATACCAGTGAGTGTTCAAGATGAATGGACGATAGGAGAGAGGACCAAAATAAAAAGTTCCTCAAAGATCAGCCATCGTGCGCATGAACGCGTGAAGTTGCTGCCGAGTTTTCTGTTTCTTCTGCTTCGCAAGCTGCTGTGCAAGTCGCGCAAAGATCTCGCGGCAGACGTGCTGAGAGTTCTGCAAAGGAAAACAACACTCCCAACTCCGATGACAGAACCCATCCAGCACGAAAAGCACGACGACACAGGTGCATGCACACACGTCTATAAAGAAAATTCCCGACACACACAGGGAGATGTGTAACCATAGAAGGCCACATACATAAATATATGCACTGAATAGATGCGAAAACGAGTGTCTGCGTCCTGCGTCTGACCGTCTACACAGCACGCGAAGCACAAACACCTCGGCAAAGGATACTTTCGAGTGGCAAGCGCGTAGAGATAAGCGCATATTCACATATGTTTATTAGTATAAATCTATATCTATCTATCTATTTATCTATATATATATATATATATCACATATACATATATATATATATATATATATATATCACATATATACACGTGTATTTATATACCCATATATACGGAAGCAGCTCGTACAGCGGCGTCACCCAGGAAGAACGCAAGCGACCGGATCGTTACGGCAGTTGCCGACCGAAGGCAATCTCAGCGAGAGCTCGGAGGTTCACAGGAAGTGAAACGCATCCACATGCATGCAGAAAGAAAACCCGAGAAACGTTCAACCTCGCGCGGGCGCGCAGGCGTGGAACGCCCGCTCGATGTACCGATGCACACGTTCTTCACCCACCCTAAGGGTTTAGGGATTCCTGCGAGAGAGGAGAGGCCGCGGAAAGCTCTTGACCTCAGAGAGCTCGTAGAGGAGTAAAGATGGCAGAGTCGAACGCACACAAGAACTCGTGCATGCACCGAGAGAGGCAGAAGAAGTGAAAGAGGCTGAGGAAAAACAGGACGCAGAACGAGAAGAGCCAGAAGGAGAGAGGCTTGCGGATCCGCGTCTGCATGTGGGGTCTCACCGTCATGACTGTCGGGAGCGTGGAGAGGTCGATGAGCGAAGCACCGAGCTTCTGAACGCCGACAGCTTTGTACGCGCGCGGCGAGACAGCCACGAGAAGCCGACAGGAGCAGGCGGATTCCTCGTTACTCGTCATATCCCAGACGTGGCGATTCGCAATCTGAAGGCGACAAAACACCCCACGAAACCTCACACGCCTCCAACACGCCGCAGATACCAACAGGCGGGCGGGGGCGCCGCATGCAAGGCGCAAAGGGAGACACTCAACGCCTGCGCCAACACCTCGTCGAGCTGCATATACACCTACAAATATATATATATATATATATATATGCCTATAGATATGATATATGTATATATGTATATGTCGTTTAAATGAGCGTGTCGCACGGAAGAGACTTTTGTTTGGCATGCGCTTGTCTCCGCGCCGTCGCGCTCTCCTTCCCTGCCGAGAGGCCTCTTCGGCTTGCTGCATTGAGAAAGGGAAACCGCTCGCCGTGCGGCGCGCCGAGAGCGCCGGAGAACTGCGTGGATACTGCAGACGAGGCAATCGCCCCTGTCCTACACTTGCGAGCTCGTGTCGCTCGCGTCTCCAACATCCGCGCACATTCCTCGGCTCTCTGCCTTTCGCAGTCGCTCTCCTCGCACTGGGAGCGAGCAGAGCTTCAGTCGCCCCTCGCCGCGAGGGCGGAGTGTGTGTTCATGCGCTACTCGACTCCTCGGCGATTGTGGAGGCACTCTGCAATCCCAAAACGGCAACAGCGCCGCGCGCGGTCTCACCTCTCCTACGGTCACGATAATCGGCACGTCTTCAGCAGGGAACGGCTCGCCTGCGCCTTCTCTGCGGCAGCCAAACAGAAACCGAGATGAGCAGAGAGTGCTCTCGCAAAGCTGCGCCCGAAAACGCCAGCGAAGACGAGAACGAGACGGCGAGAAGAAACGAGCCCTGACAGCGAACCTATGGGTCACCTCAGCGACGGAAAACAGAACATGAGCTGATCAAACAGCCACGCTTTCTTCAGACAGAAGACTGACACACATGGGCGAGGCGAGGAGAAGAAATGAACTAACGGTCACGGGGAAGCGGAGAGCAAGAGTTCACAGGCGAAACCAGATTTTGAGCAAAGCACGCCGCCCGCGTGACTTTCCTCGCTTCTTCTTTCCGCCTCTTTGGCTTTGCGCCTCGTTCCGACGTCGGCGCTTCGGCAGTCCATTCTTTTTTGTGAGCAGACGTGTTCGCCATTCTGCGTTTCCGTCGAAGCGGCGTCCTCCGTACCTTTCGTCACACCGAATCGAGATCGGACCAAAGGTATCTCCGTCTTCTCCCTCTTCGCCTTCCTCGTCGTCAACGAAGACGCAGGGGAGGCTGAGCAACGAGCAAGGCGCGCAGAGGGACAAGCGCTCGGGGATGAGAAGCACGACACTTGACTTCGCAGCGAAACGAAGAGAGCCCGACGACGCAGGAACGCAAAATCGCGCACACACCCAGAGCGAGACGATTGGGTCTAAACGACGTGCTGAAGGGTTAATAAGAGCTAACACAGGCAAACTCCCAGAAGCGCAGAAACAGGCCGACAGGCAGACAGACAGGAAGGACTTCAGAGAAAAGAAACACACAAGGCGGGCGGCGCGTGCGGGCGGAGGGTGTGTCGCTTCTGCGGTGAAATGTTCCCCCCCAACAAAACCCAACAAAAACCGAAGGTGCGCTGGCGTTTCGGCATCGCGGAGCACCGCGAGTGAATGTCCCTCTGCATTCTCGAAGAGTTCACTCCAGTTCTCGCCTCCATCCCTGAGCGAGAGGCCGCCGACTGGGGTACGTACACTGTCGTCCGCAGCGCGGCATGCACCGCCAGGCTGATGGCGTCGAGGAGGCAGCCGCCCGCCTTCAAGACCTGCAGCAAGGGACAAAAACCGAAAACGGAGACAGTCGAGAGAGAGGGAGAGACGAACAGCTAAGGTGAAGGACGAAAATCCAGAGAAGAGAGACACGTGGAGAGAGAGGGGGGAATTACAGGCCTCCACCTAGCACAGCTGTTCCACCCGAGAAAGAGAAAAGCACATGCGAGAAAACGCGCGTCAAGATGCGCAAAACGTCGCGCACCGCCTCACTCCCAGGCGCCAGGCGGCCAGCGACTCTCGACCCTCGCTTCGACTCTTCTTTCGCCGCGTCTCCGGCGCCTGTTCAGCCTGCGCTCTCTCGCCTGGCGTGCGCGCCACGGCTCCATCGCGAGGCGTTCTCTAGCTGGCCTTAGGATTTAGGGTTCTTCATGTTCAGTTTGCGCCTTCTGCGACTTACGACGCAGTCGGCGAAAACCTTCCAAATGAGTTTCCCGGGGACTAGGCAGAGCTTTTTGCGGTCGATAGCGCTCAGCATCATGTCCGCCAGAAGCGACTGCAGGCTGCCGCTCGAGCTCCCTTCGCCGAGTCCGAAGGCCTCCAGCGCCACGCCCCCCACGCCGAGCGCTGCAGAACTGAACAGAAGAAGAAAACGGAAGAAAACGCAGTCAGAAGCAGAGGCAAGAGAGGACAGCGAAGCATAGTCCGGAAGGGTGTAGCGGCCGCGGCGCCAGCAGGAGAACGCTAGCCGGAAGCGACGCCAAAAAGAAGAACGAAGGGGGGAGAAGGCATCTGGGTGACGAAAAACAGCGCCGCGAAGGGAGGAACCAGAAGAAGACAGATTTGGACAGAGAGGAGAGAAACGCAAAGCAGGCGCCTTTGCGCATTCACTGAGAAGCAGCACTGTGAAAGAGTGCGCCGATTTGTGAACGGAGACGCAGATAGTTCGGCGTCCAAAATGTTTTGTTACATAGTATAAGTCAAGTAAAAAGGACCTTTAAAATCTTCCTGTTCTTCCTCGCTTCCTGGTTTTAAACTTTTCGCACAACGCATCCGCCTTACCAATCGGCAGTGAGGTAGAACTCGCCTTCGTCAGGCACCCCTGTTGGACGCGCAAGCTGTACCTGAAGAAGGAAATAATTCCGCAAACTCCGCCGCTTCATATATCACAAAAACAAGCAAGCCATCCACTCCCAAATGAGACTTACACGAGAAAAACACACCCTATAGGCATGTCCGTGTCGGGCGTCGAGCGGATGCCTCCGCAGAGGAGACGGCGTAAGGTGTACGAAACGCCTAGATCTAGACACATCAACACGTATAAATGTATATATACACATATATATAATCAACCTCCTACATCTACTCATGCAAAGACGTGCAGATATATATATATATATATATTTATATATATGGACAGGACCATTCATCTCCCTACGTGAGAATACAGAAGCGCAGACAAGCGTATTGACTCAGTGCGACGGAAGCAAAATGCGCGATTTTAAATTTTCTCTCACGGAGATTCCGCAGAGCACTGTATTTTCGCTGCTTCGGACGATGGCGGAGGCTGAGCACTTGGGCAGCGCGAAGGTCTCCACTTCGCTCGGGCGAACATGAATGCATGCGCGCCCGTCTTCGCGGACGTTGCAGGCGATGCCTTCCTCGAGGTAGAGAAGCTCCGCAGTGCTCAACAAGGAGCGGCCGCGATGCGCCGCAGGATCCTCCGCGGCAGCCGAGGCGTTCAGCGGAGTCGCGGGGGCCATTCCGCCGAAGGAGGGGAAGAAAGCAACTTAGACGGCAAGGGCGGAGGGAAGAAGAAGGCGCGGAAAGGAATGAGAGACGGAAACGAAGGAAAACGACAGCGGAGAAGTCGAGAAGGGCGTTTAGAGGCAGGAGCGATGAAGGCCGCGCAGAGAGAGAAAATACTCGAAGGAAGCGAAAGGGAACGAAAGTGGAGACAGACCGAAAAAGACAAGAGACGACAGCAGAAACTTGAAGGCAGATTCAGGAAGCGAGAGGCGAAGCAAGTCTGACCGGGCTATACCGCCTACATAAAATGTGCGGCAAAGCAAAGAAAGAACCCCGCTCGACACGTCTTCCAGCTAGAGCAACGATGTGAAGGAGACGATGAACCAAGGCAGGGGCCTTCGCGCCCGCCTGGAGAGGCCCGGTCTCCTTCTAGGGTCCTCTTTCGGAGCCCAAATCCCTCTCCGTCGTCTCTGCCTTCTCTAGTTTGAGTTCCCCTGCTCCCTCTTTCGTTTCATCTCCTGGCTCGCAGCGAGAGGAAACTACGAGTTCTTGAGGACGGCGGAGCGAGGAAGAAGTAGAAGCGAAGGAGGCCAATTGCAAGCTGCTGTGGTTCAATTTCTGGTTCAGTGTAGACGAGCGCGAAGGAAACCGCGGCTGCAGACGGCGCGGATGTACGGAGAGCGAAAAAGACAAGTTACATGATCTCGCTTCCGCAGAAGCGACACAGGAAGACGGCCGCGAGACAGGGAGCGGAGTAGAAAACCGAAACCGAGGCGCGCATAGTGCGCTTAGCAGACCGGAGCTTGCGCATAGAGAATCCTCAGATGTACGCAGAACAGACAGAAAAAGAAGTTCACGCTTGACCGGATAAAGGGGGCAGGCGAATCCATGCTCAGCGATACGATACAGACTTCTTCCTGAAGCTGCTCCGAAGGAAGCGAGACGAAAGCAGCCGCCACGCGTCCGCGCTTTGAGAAGAAAAGGAAAGAAAACCAGTCAAGCAGGCGCTGCTTCGGGAAGTAGAGCCTGAGAATGCTGCCGGAAGGCCTGCAAACGGCAGAAACGTTCTTGAGAAGACTGCGGATCGCGACCGCCTGCATGCTGTGGCCTTGGCGCGCAGACTAAGCACTTGGGCGCCAGAAGAGCGGGCGACTCGAGAACCAATTTCTCTTCCCCAGAGGCGCCTCCAGTCTGTCCTCTCGTTTGAAACCGACAGGAAAGAAGTGAGGTCTTCTTCTCGTAAGTGTGTGTTTCCCCCTGGAGGACAGAAAAGCCGACGAAGCGCAACTCCAACTCGAAGCTTGTCGCGAGTCTCAGCTGCACATGCAGCGCAGCCTGCAGCGCCGAAACACTGTGGGGCCCGTGAGTTGAGAGAGACCGCGGAGACCGACAGAGAAGGGAAATTCAAAGAAAAATGTGTATTTAAAAGACAGAGCGCCTCTCAGGCTCGTTGCGCGTCGCCTGTCTTCTTCTCTCGCCCCGATTCAGCGGGTATCTTCGCCCTCTTTTGCGACACGTCGGTGTGCTGCGTTCTGTCTCTCGCGGCTCTCGAGTCATCGCTTCTCTGTCCTGAAAGTCTCAGGTTTCTTCTTCTCTCTTGCTCGTTCTGTTAACAGTCTCCGCCGCGTCCCTCCTCGTCCGCCGTCGGCTCGCTTCCTCGTTTCCCACCGTCTCGTCTGGTGTCGCGCTCCACTGGGCTCTCAAAGCGGGCTCCGTGCGGGTTTTCTCTCTGCTTTTTCCGTTAAAGCGCATGTTTAACGGTTCTCTGTCGCGGCACGATGGAGGACGCAAAGCTGCAAGCGATCCACGACCACCTTTCGCAGAAAAAACAGGAGAGAGGAAGTCGCGGCGGACTCGGTAAAGGAAGCGCGGCGCTCCGCGTTGCGCCTCCGCAGCCTGCGCCAGAAGGGAATGGCCATGTCTACTTCAGCGAAGACGACGACGAGAAAAAGAGGCGAAAGCAGAAGAAGCAAGGCGCAGGAACCGAAACCAAGGGAGCAAGCGAGTAAGCTGCGCAGACGTTCAGGACACTATAGCGAGAAACGAAACACCAGAGCGCGGCATACATAAATACATATACATATACATATACATATACATATACATATATATATATATATATATATATATATGCACGTATGTACATATATATAAATATTCATGAATGTATATACGTATGCTTGTAGGTATGGGGGGACACGAAGCAGGCGGCGGCATGAACACGAAGAAAGACAATAGGGAGGTAGAGGAATGACTCGACAGCGACGCAGGATTCGTGCGTGCATCTGTCTCTCTGCCTGCGCATGCTATACCTTCCCTTTCGGTGAAGATTTTTTGAGCACACTGCAGCATCTGTACGTCATTTCTGCGGTTGCCATGTCGTTGTCTCCTCCATATATTTTTAGATCGCTGTCCTGTGTCTGCGCTTAGCGTTGTGCTCTCTTCCGTGGATTGAGTCGCTCCCTGTCTTTATAACCGGCCTCATGTCGCCCTACTTCATTCTTTTCCGGGTGTACGTTTCTTTTGTGCGCATCTTTTGAGAGGAGCGTCTGGCGTTGCTTGGCGATTTTCTTTTTTTTAGCTTTTTTTTTTCCCGTGTCTGCAGACCGTGGCCGTCGACTTCGCCCCTGTACGGCTTTTTCATCCGCGGCGGTACTCTGGCTCCTTCTGCACGTAGGTGTCTCTTTTTTTTTCCATTTTTACTCAAAATAACTGCGAACAAAGACGAAGCATCTATGCCACGCATCAGCACGCGAGAGACGGGGAGCTTATACGCACCTTATAACGGCGAACATGCGCTACATTGCTGCCGCGGCAGATCTTTATCCAACCTCTTCTCAGTAGAGAGATATTGATAGGTAGATATAGATTGATAGACACATTCGGATAGGTACCGACTGCGAGCTAGCTATAGATGGATAAATGTAGATGGAAAGGTAGATTAGACAGACAGAGATAGGTGGGTAGATGCATCTGCGGCCAGGTGTGTCGTCAGGCCCGATGTGTTTTCTCGTGTGTTTCAGCCGCTGAGCAGGACGCCTTCATGGATAAACTGAAGAAGGCACGGCGCCGCGGGAGTCACAGCAGCGCCGAGGGCGAAGCGCTGGCCTCTCAGGCCTCCGCCTCCTCTTCGCGGGAGAAGAAGGCGGAGGCGGCGTCGCCCAGAGCGGCGGAGAAGCGGAAGAAGAAGCGCCGAGAAGAAGAGGTCCCCGATGAGGAAGCGGAGGCGGACGACGAACCTCAGGTTGAGATACAGAAGAAGAAGAGAGTCAAGGAGGCGGAGGGCGTGGGCGGGGATGTCTCGTGCGCATCGATTGTCCCTCTGCCGAATGCCCGCGTGCTTCGCCTCTCGCTGTCGCGCGCCTCCATCCCCTCGGCTTCCGCTGAGACTCCGTCGCTCGAGGCCGCAGTTGCAGCCCTTGTCGCCAGGGAGGCCGTCGCGGCGCTGAGTCCTGCGAAGAAGTCCGCGACGACGCCGAGCGCGTTCCTCGTTCTCGCGGGCTCAGGCCCCGTTGCGCGCGTCGCCCTCGAGACCGGCTGCGTGCTGAAGAAGCTCAAAAAGGCGCAGCTGACGCACATCAGCGGCCTCCTCCGTCTAGGTGGGCGCCGTCAGCCCGCGCAGGGAGTGTGTGTCGAGACATCGAGCTGCGCTGCGCGGGTTCGGGGGAGGGACAGGGGGGGGAGGGCGTTGCCTGGCGGTGGGCGGTGAACGCCGTGCGCGGGTGTCTGTCTGCGCGTGACATGCCTTCGCAGGAGCGCAGAACGACACGCGGCTGTTTGGCACGTTTTTGGAAGGCGCCGACGACGGCGCCGGGGTCGCGGTGTCGGGTTCGTTTCAGGTAGGCGCAGCCGCGTGCAGAGCGGATCATGACAAGGCGTCAGCAGTCGCCAGACTGCAGCCAGTTCCCCTCGCGGCAGGAAAGAAGACGGTGCAGGGTTTGGGGGGGAACCGCGCAGAGCTGTGAAGCGGGACCGTTAGTCTGACATTAAAAAGTGTTTTCGTGTCCAAATGAAGCCCACGGTGCCAGGTGCCTGCTCGCCAGCTTCCTGGAGACACGCTCTGCATGCGCGCGCGGATTCCGGTTCATCTGTACGGAGGCCGCGAGACCTGGCGCCTCGATTCCAGCGGTGTGTGACTTCGCTTCATGTCGAACTAACGGACAGCCTCAGTCGACGTGTGTTTCGCTTCGCGCAGGCGTCGAGCTGCGTCACGCCGAAGAAAGGCGAAGTGACGCTCTACGGCATTTGCCTGCCGTGAAACGCCCTCGAGAGACAAGGCCCCAGCTGGCGGTCGCGAAGGAGAACTGACAAGCAGAGAGGAAGAAGGCGACGACGGGGGGAGATAGGAACGGCGAATGAAGCGACGGAAGGAGAAGGCGGGGGGTAGCGGGGACGCGGGGAGCAGAGAGGGACGGAACTTCGTGTTTTGAGAGCTACGCGATGCTGTGTGGGCGAGGGGGGGAAAAAACCGAACGGCGAGTTCGTATTTTTTCATCCACGGCAGTTCCGCGGATTTGGAATGTCGAGTCTGGCGCGCCCGTGAGATCGTGTAGGCAGCTGCTGACGCATAATACTGGCATTCATGGATACAGCTACAGATACACAGATAAATATCTGTATTTGTCTGTGTGTGCGTGGAGCGTATTCGCCGCATGATGCTCCGCTTCCACTGGCGGCTGCAGATGAGGTCCCGTCTCTGTTGGGAAGTGTAGATAGTCACGAATCTTACAAAGGGCTGTCATCTTTCCAATGAAGTTGCCGCCGCATTCTTTTTGCAAAAGATGTGACTCCTTGCTGGAGCGCGACACCGTCTCCGCAGCAGAGCAGAACGCCCTCCTCCCTCGACACCGGGTGGGAGTGCAAGGTCTATGTTTTGGTATGAGAGAAATCTACGTTGCTGGGCTGGGCCCCATGCAAAAGTGAGGCGATCGCCTTTCTAGAGTCCAGTGCTCACAGGGTAGCAGCTCATCGGAGACCGAGAGTTCAGGGGAAGTTGAGCGAATTGGAAGGCCTTTTGAACCCGACGAGACGAAGGCAGAAATGTGGTTTACATGGCTGATTTCGTAGTGTGTACCGTCTTCGGTAAACCCTAAACGCACCTAAAGAATGCGCAGGAAGGCATTCATTCATCCTAGGGCGACGCCACAGCACGATACGTTCAGCCGGCAGAGACAAGCCCCGCGTCAGCGCGCCGAACGCAAAACGCCTGTGACAAAAACTCAGCGACTGCACATTCTGCAGAAAAAGCATCTGGCCTGCTCGGTGTCATGGATTCCTACCCCCGCCGTCGACCGCTACACAGCCTCGATGGCTTTCTCTGCACGTCCCCTGCGTCCTACATCTGCGGCTCCAACACTCTCTACAGGCTGGCAGCCCGGTGGCAGGTGTGCGCAATCGCTAGCTCCGCAGTTTCTCTCTAGACGTCAACGAACAGAGACTATTCCTGAGCGCTGCGTGTGCCTGCACCTGTGTAGGGGGGCAGTCTGCGCTCTTGGGTGACCCAACGCTTCGCCGCACGTCTGGCAGTTTCCTCTGGAACGTCTGCACGCTGTCAAGAAGAATCTCTTTTACGCAGCCTAAGGGGCGACAAGGCCCTTGCGGCTGTGTGAACCATCAATTCAGTTCTTCGTCTGTGCGAATGAACGGTCACTCTCCACGAAGAAGACGCCAAACTGGACCTTGCGTTCTTAGAACTCTAGCCCTCTCGAGTCAGCAGATTCGCATCACGGAGCACTCGAAAGGTCTTATTCTCCCGCGTACTAGCTGAAGATTCAAAAATGCACGCCTAGACGCAAAGATAGATCTCCCCGCCGCGAGGGAGGAAGCATCCTCGCAGGGAGTGAAGGCACACACCAAGACCGAGAAATGCAGACCACGCCGCGGGAAAGGCGTCCCACACGAAACTGAGACGCGTGCACAAGGAACGAAAAGAAAGACCGAGCCGGTCTCCAGGCAGAGCGGTACCACGACAGATTTGCATCCTGGGGAAGGACGACGCCGTCACAGGAGACGATGACACCGCTCGAACTCGCTGCAGCGAGGCTGCAGGTCGCGCCGCCCCCGCCCGATTGGACTGCCATCGCCCTCTTCGCCACTCCTCTTCTCAGGCGCAGCACGAGACGACGGCCGCTAAGTCTGACAACTGAGAAATACACGCAGACACCCAATTGGCACTACACACACGTAGCCACGGCACCGAACGCACTGACTTGCGACGCGCTTGCAGTCAGAAGACACCTCTTTCCTCAAGCGTTGTCATCCGCCTCGCCGACGCCCGTCCCTCCGCACGGTCGCTTCGCGTCTTCGCGCTCCGCCGCCGTCATGCACGTGGGGACACCGGCTCATCTTCATCGTTCTGCCCGCGAGTGTCATGTTGTTTTCTTGCCTGGGGGGTGTCCGCTGTGCCGAACTTCGTTGATTCGCACCGGTAACGCAGAACAAACGCGGCAGCGCACACCTCCTCTATGTTACGTACACGAAAAGGTGGACGCGCCCCTGCCTCGGGAAAACTGCGCGATCCCGTGACTACGGTTTGAGTAGAACTGCTCAGCGCCCGAGGCACACTGTCACACAAGCACTCCGCCAGCACGCGAAATCCACTGCGTCCAGACTCGCAGGGACTAACCTCTTTGTCCTCGCGGCTTCCTTCCCCTCTCTCAACCCTGCTCCCCTGAAGGAAGTCCCAGCCGCCTCGCTTCGGCAGCGAAAGCCGCACGCTCCTCACGCATTCCTCTGCCTCCCGAGCAACCTCCGCTTGAGGACCCCTGCCTCATCCACACGCGCGAACGCGCATATCACGCATCCGGCGAAACGCGCGCAGAGACGCGGCGCTGACCTGCATTTCGCTTCCGCCTGGCTCCCGGTCGGCACGCACCACGACTTCCGGAGCAAACTCGTCGCCACTTCAGTGAAAACAGATCCCATTGCATGACCTGAATATGTAGATGAGGACGCACGCGAAATCGTGTATGTCTCAGTTCAACGCGCATCGATCTACGAACACCCGCGCACTCACCGCCCGCGTCCGACGACGCACGGACGGCTGAGGGGGATGCAGTCCCCGCGGCTCCGCGCCGCCTTAGGCCTCGTACTCGCCTTGGTGGAACAACTCCTCGTCGTAGGTGTTGGCGACGATCTGCCGGCCCCCGAACCAGCGCCCATGGAGCGAAGGAATCGCCTCGCGCGCGCCAGAGAGATCGGAAAACTCAACAAAAATGCGAACGGTATCCTTGACCGGGTGGACTTCCACGCGCTTGATGCTGCCGAACTTGGAGCACTCATCGCGAACCTGCGATGCCAGCAGAGAAACGCGCGGCCGCAGCGCGGAAAATCATGATGCGGCACTCGCTCAGACCAACAGACAACTTTTAGAAAATAAACGAGAGGAGACGCGCCTGCCTCAAAGCTGCCTAGGCAGCCGTGTCGCTGCGAGGGAGCGCGAAATCCCAGCGGGGACTGGACATGCAACAGGGACGCACGCCACGGAGCTGCACAGGGGTTTCGTTCAGCAGAAATCACGGGCTGCCAGCACAGAAAAGTGGCGTGAGGCGCAGGCGCCTCCAGCACGTCCCCCACGTACCTCGTCCTTCAATTCGCCGTCAACTTCGCTGGGGCTAACCATGTTGGTGAGAAGCACGACCGGGCTCTGGATGTTGGTCGGCGCAGGAGGGAGAGGGACTTCGTCGTCATCTCTCAACTCGCCTCGCCTGTCTTTCCCGCTGTCATACGAACTCTCCTGTCGATCTGTGTCCTTGCTCGTCCCGTTGACTGTCGCGCTGTCCTGCGAGCCGCCGAGCCCGGGCGGCTGCACTGCAGACACACCCCCAGCCGTGGGGGCGACAGCGGCCGCCGCGCCTCCCCCGGGCGCCGAAGGCGTCGCACCCGAGACGGCAGGCGATGCGAGGCCTCCGACCGCAGCCGCGCCCAAGGCTCCGGCGGCGGAGAGACTCGGGACGAGACCCGCGGCCCCCACCGGCGAGGCGCCAGGCAGCCCTGCGGACATGCCTGGAAGGAGAGCCGAAGCCAGCGAGGGCAACGGCGTGTTGTTGCGCATGGCAGTGGCGAAGTTGACCTTCAGCTGCTTGCCTGCGCGCAAACATTCACAACGCAATCGACGCAAACGTCCACGGCGAGTGACTGAGCATGCACGGACGCCGTCGAGCCCGCGACGGGACAGCGAAGCAGCGGCAAGAGACGAAAGCGGTCGCTTTGGGCACGGCCTCGAAAACGAACTTGCAGGCATCATCGAAGTGCGAAAACGTCCTTTACCTGGCCTTATTTGCTGCCCCAGTTGACGACTGGTGACGCAGACACATGTAGAACATGATCTTGGCTGCGCACTGCAAAAAAATGAGGGGTTTGTATTTACATAGATATACCCACTGCATTCTTACCGGCGACTTCGAAGCCGTTCATGGTCTCAATCGCAAGCTTCGCCGCATCTGCCGTCGCATACTCGATGAAGCCATAGCCTCTGTGCTGTTGCGGGTTTTCTTGGGACGGCAGCAGTTGGCAGCTGAGGATGGGGCCGAAGACGACGAAAATTTTCTGTGGAAAAACGGGAAAATCGACGCACACGCTTCCTGCAACCAGGCCGAAGAAGAGGCTAGCACGCCCTGGCGCGCGGGCAAGCTCTGCCGAGCTCTGGAACCTCAGCGCACGAGCGTCCCAGCCGCCGCTCCACTGCTGCGAGCTCCCCGTAACCGAATGCCTCCTCCACGGGGCCTACCTTGAGATCCTCCGACGAGAAGCCAAAGGGCACGTTGCCGATGTAAACGCGGTTGTTTGCCATCTGCTGCTGCTGGAGTTGCTGCTGCATCTGCTGCTGTTCGGGCGAGAGCGCAGTCGTTTGGCTCGTAGATAAAAGCCCCGCTGCATGCCAACGCAAACGGCGGCGAAGCGTCATGCCGCGCAGACGCACGCACTCAAATCACGTGTCCGCCTCCATTCTGCGACCAGTCCAGCGCGGCAACAGCAGCGCCCCAGCGCGTCAGACGAGGAAGCTAACTCAAGTGCC
The DNA here is from genome assembly GCF_002563875.1 of Besnoitia besnoiti. Classification (NCBI taxonomy): domain Eukaryota; phylum Apicomplexa; class Conoidasida; order Eucoccidiorida; family Sarcocystidae; genus Besnoitia; species Besnoitia besnoiti. The sequence continues at coordinate 1,613,078 of NC_042361.1, read as the reverse complement.
CGTTCGCCGACTCGGAGGAGAGGGGGGGGGGGGGGGGGGGGCAAAGGCACTATAGTTCCTAGAATACTGAAGAGGAGTCCGGTCTTTATGAGGTACAGACAACAAGTTCTTTATGACTGCAGTCCCCTCTGGACTGCTCAAGACGCAGCTGAAGGTGTTGGACTTCAGTATCACGATGGTCATGTTCCCTTGGACGCTGGAAGACCGAGTCGAAACAGCTTGTCTTACCCAGGGTGGAGGGATCCGCTGCACCTGTTCGACCAGCGAGAATTGCCGTCGCCGCCGCAGCCCCGGCTTGCGCGCTGTTCACCATCGTCGCGCCTGGGGAGAGGCCCGTTCCGAGGCCCGTAAGACCTCCTGCCATGCCTCCCAGCGGGCTCATGGTCGCTGAAGAGAAAACAGGAAGAGGCAAGGAACCAAAGTTGCGTATTCAAAGCTCGAGTTTCAGATAACAGGTTCTCTCCTATCGACCAAGGTATCTGTTCTGAATTTGGTAGTCGTCTTGGGTGGATAGTGTATCATATCCTCCGTATGAACCCTAAACCCTGAACGAACCAGAATCCGTGTTACACTCAACAAATGGGATTCCTAGGTTTATATGCACTGCTAAATCTGAATCAAACATACAAATTTTAGGAGTTCTCTTGTGCTTTTCACGACCACCATACTACTAGGTGCATTAGCAAAGCATAGCGAAGATAATAACCCCGAGCACCTTTACATCCCTTAAATCAAAAAGAGGATCAAATCTTCCTTGAGTGAGCCGGGAGGCTCGACTGAGTAGCCGGAAGACAGGCACCAGAGGGCATATTTCTCCGCGGACAAAATCGCAGCTACGTGGCACAAACGCTTACGCATCATCATCGCCGATCTCTGCAGCTGCTGTCCGCCTGTCCCAACGGCCGTCGGGCGCCCAACCTTGATTGTTCTGAAGGAACACACAGGCACGGCAGCTACCGCAACAACGCGTGAGCAGAGGGGTTTCCATCGCAGAGCCGCACGGAGGCGTCACAGACACACCACCACAACTTCCCGGACTAGGAAACTTGCTGTCTGCCAACGTCACATCGACCACGCCCGAGGAGCGCAGCACACGAGCCGCCAACTCTCGTCAGCGTGGACTGTGAGTCTCTCGGAGTCGGCGCGCGACGCATTCCACAGACTCCACTCTCACGCACAGAGCGCATGCAACCTTCGACGGCATCGAGCTAACCGCGCGCGCTGCAGAGACGGGCGGACTGGCAGCTACCTAGGACGACGACCGAGAGCCGAAATTATGCATGACAGCCTGGAATGCGTCTTCTGCTTCGCTACTGTCACACACTGGGGCAGGAGAGCGGCGGAGAAGCCAGACAGGGCATCAGCGGACAGTCAAGAGACAAAGGAGCGAAGCGCAGGGGGGCACAGCACAGCAGGCACATCGCACAGACAGACAAGACAGCAGACAAGCACATCAGACAGATCCGGCAAGTGAAGCCAGCGCGGGCGGTGGGCAGCAGCGACGCGGGAGAGAAAGGTTCCCCGTTGATTGAGTGTTTTCCAAGTCGAGGATCGGGTGTGCATACGGACAGCAGAGACACACAGCAGCAGCATAGACAGAAAAAGAAAACGACAAAACATGACGGAAAAACGCGCTTCCTAGCCAAACAGCGACTCCCATGACTCCTACCATCCACGCTGCCGGCTGCGCAGAGACTCGCAGGCAGCTCATGCGTGAACTGCCGCCACACTCGCACATCCACGCAAATCCCGAACGCCGCGACGCGCCAACTCGAGTCCAAAGAAGCAAGCGCCGCGGAGCCTCGCGAAGGGCTCCTCGCCGACACAGTCACAGGGTCGACTACGCGCCTCGTGAGCGCGGCGCAGGAGCAGAGAAGCGGCTCGAGGGGGGATTAAGGGACAGACAGAAAAGACGCGCGAAGGCCCACAAAGCTTACCGGCCTTTGAGGACGAAGTTCTGCATCGTCGAGAGCGCCATCTCGGCAGCTTCCGGAGAAGCATATTCAACGAAGCAAAAGCCCTTGCTGCGGTCGCCCTCCTTCGGCATGTCAACTGAGACAATCGTTCCGAAGGCCTGCAGAAAAGAGAGTCGCAGAGCCGAAACGACGGCGCCGTCACCAGTCGAAACAGACGCTCTGAGAACTACATGGCAGAGCTCGAATGCAGAGCTAAAAAGGAGTCTCGTGGTGCGCCGAAGCCGAGATAACACAGAATTCGAGACGATCGCCAGGGGAAGGTGACGAACCTGGAAGACACTCTTGATTTCCAGTTCCGTCAGGTAGTAGTCCAAGCTGCCGACGTAGATTCTGCACATCTGCGTAAAAACGCACAGAGCGAGCACGCAAAAAGGGATCAGATCCCAGCGGCCGGCGGGGAGGGAGCCGGGGGGGGGGGGGGGGGGGGGGGCGGGGGGGGAGCGGCGGGACGACCCACACAGGGACGCTGCATCTCTTCGCCTCGCACTCGCAGGTGACGGGCTGGAAGTCGTTCCCGCCGTTTGATCGTCCGCCGCAGCCGGCACGCCGTGCTGAAGGACAGGGGCGCCTCCCGCGAAAGAGTCACCACGGCTTGACCTCAGTGCACCAAGCTAAAGAACCGACACGCTGACACATTTTCCGCCCTCCCTCTCTTGCCGGAGATTGCAACAGCGCCGCGGATCACCGCGAAAGCGGGTGCGCAGTCACTCAACTTACCGCCTTGTTTTGGAAGTTCTGCATCATCAGACTGTTTTGTTGCTGCGCGAGGGCCTGCGTGACGCTCAGTCCAGCAAGACCTGAAAAGACAACATGCCGCGTGGAGACGTGCGGACACTCGATGAATCACCACCAAGAAACCGCAAGAGCTGCGTGTTTTTAGAATCCGACGGGGCGTAGACACTCAAAAAAACAAGCAGTCACATCTGAGGCAGGCCTTACCTGCGCCAGCGAGACCAGGGATGGCGGGCGTGGCGCCCTCCTCCGCGCCAACGTCCCATCCTGTTCTCTTCTTGCGTCGTCGCTGCAGGAAGAAAAACGAAAGAAAATCCGCATGAGGCACGGCTTCAAATGCGACGCCTCCTCGGAGCCCCGTAGGGAGCCGCGCAACCGCGGCACATCGCATCCCCAGCGGCCAAACGCCGCGGGGAGGGAAGGTCTTGAGTAAAATGGAATCGAACGATCACTTTTGTTTCTCAGTGCACGGAGCTGAACACGAATACGAACGGCTTCGTGCGCGGAGAGCGCCGCCCGCAAGAGCAGACGGCATGACGGCGAGATCTCCCTAAGAGACGAATCCACAAGCACTTTTCGTCGCGGGAGCAAATGGCAGACGGGCTAAAGCTGCAAAGCGAGGACGGAAAAAAAGAAAACTCACCTCTTCGCGGGAGTCGTCCCTCCGCGGGCTCCTGCTCCTGCTGCGTGATCTGCGCTCGGGCATCTTGGAAATAGTCACTTAAGATCTCGGGGAATAAGGGTGGATTTGCAGCGGAACGAATCCACTATCGTGTGGAACCAGCCGGTGACCAGCTGCGACTTGTCTTTTTTGAAGCCGAGGACGCAGTACGGTGAAGAGCGGGTTGCTGTCCCTTTTCCGCTGAGAGGATACTGGTGGCGCCCCGATACAATTCGCACGCACCGAGAAAGGGACGACAGTTCCCGCCAGACGAGAACTATACAAAACAAAAGAGGCTTCGCGAAGTACGACCGAGCTAACAACGGGAGTGGAACTCTGGAGGCGAATTATACGGGGAAATGAGGAAACGCGTACAACTTCACTAGAGAACCCTGTCGCGAAAAACGACGCCCAGGGAGTGCGGCGGCGGACGGTCCGAGTGCAACACGAATTGGATGACGTGGTGAGGCACACACGCGCCCACGGATCGTTGAATTGCTCGCAACTTTATGCGAAGTGAAACAGCCAGCCGGGTGGCCTCGGCGCGGAGATTCCACGGTTACTCGTCTCCAAAGTTCCGTCGGAAACTCGAGCGGCTGCTCCCTCTCCGGCGCACCCACCGCGTGGCGATAATTCCTCCCGTGGGACGGCGCAGTGCATGAGGAGGTGGCGGGGGGCGGAAGGGCGGTCAGGCGCTCTGCAAACGTTTGAGTACGACGAGGCAGGCTCCCCTGGATTCCCGGTGGAGCGCGGAGCACCATCAGTTCTTCACAAGCCTCCAGGAGTCCCGGATTCATGCTGGCCTTCACGAGGTGAGTTTGGAGGGAGAAGTTATTTGGCGCCAGACCCAGGCTGCAGCGGCGGCAACGCGACAGGCGGAGGAGTGCGGCGCCGCACGTGTTCCTCCCAGGCTGGCGGGGGGTTGCGAATGTCGCTTCTGGGCATGGCGTGTTGGGAGTCACTCTTCTGGTCACACGGAGAAGGCGACGTTTAGCGAGAGGCTTCTTGTTTGCACACGGGGGGAGCGTGTTCAGGGGTTTCCGGCAACCCTCCTGTGACGATCCTTTCCAGTCCCCCCGGCATGCGCCAAGTGCAAGACAGTTGTGTTGCAATCAGGGTAAGCGACGCGCGCGGATGGCAGCAGGATGTCACCGTCAGCAGTGCCCAGCCGTTTGCGGCGGTATGACACACTCGAGGCTGCTCTTTCGTAGTTCGTTCCACACGAATGCCGCACCAACAACCGAGATGGCCGTGCCAGCGAGCTCCGACTCGAGCGTCGCATTACAGCTTCAGGTTGCGTACTTGGTCGGCCTCCCCAAATCTAAATTAGGGGTCCCAGAAAGGCGTGTTCGACAGAACTAACGCGCCCCTGGAGATACAAACAACGAGGTCCTTCATGACTGCAGGACACCACTACCCCGCTGGACTGGTCAGGACAACTAAAAAGTGTTGGATTTCAATATCGTCCTACACTAAGATTACCCCACATCCACTACGCTTTAGGTGTCATCTTGGTAAAGCTATTCCACAAACGGGTTACATCTGAGGTTGAGTCGCTACTCTCGCGTATCTGACTGCCTGTTCCGTGTTTATGCATTAGTTTCAACGCCCAAGATAGAGCACTGGATTGGATACCCAGAGAACTGTGCTCCCATTCACAAAAAGGTCACCGTTTAACGGATCCAAGTTCTCTTGCGTTTTTCACGACCATTATGTTAACTGCATCCCGGCGGTAACGATTAAGTTGAAGAATCGAGGATTCTTCATGCATACCAGGTGTAAAAAAAGTCCACCCAGTTGTAGCGAATACTTAAAACATTTGCGTTAGTGAACTCGCTAGGCTGTATCTCGTACTTGTGAGAAATCGCAAGCAGCCTGTTTTTCTCCGTCAGCGGTTTCGGGGCTACCCACGTAGCCGGTAACTCGTATGGGTCATAAAGGATTCACGCGGTATTCCACGAGCAGCCTGTGCTGCTCTTGGGCGTGCAGAAGCGGAAACGTGTGCACTGCACTCTCGTTTTTCCGCAAGAGCCATACGTGGCACAAGAAGTGATACCCAAATATGGGGTGCGGTAGCGCCAGCGCCAGGTGTGTGAATGGAATAGTGTTTCTGACGCGCGGGGCGAAAGGCATGAGCAGCCCAGTACCCCAAGAGCCTTTGCTGACCACCGAATACCGTGACGCAGAGTAACCTTCCGGACTAAAGTCTGGACCTACGCGTAAGCAACCGATACCAGGGGAGCGCTGATTGACATACAGACGGTTTTCCGCTCTACGCTAGGGCAGGCGTCGGCAAAGAAAAGCTGCTGCGGTGTCTCGAGACACTCACACGTAGCCCCTGGCGTTTGTCACGGCTCACGTGGATGGATTGTCTGTCCAGTGTAACGCGTTTGTCGGGTCTTCTTGCTGATGCAAGGACGTGAATGCAGCCTGATCGAGCCGTCTTCGTCGGGACTTTCACGCGCGTCTATTGTTGGAAGCCGGCTGGTGACCTTTCGCTCCTAGATTAACGATAGCGTATGCAGCGTCGAGTTTGAACGCCAAGGGGAATTTGGTGCTCAGACACCGGAGCCCGTGAACGTCATCTTAAGGCCGAAATTGCAAAAATCTTCCCTGGCTTGAAGACTGACGCCTGAAGCGTCAGGCTTCTCGCTCCGGCGCGCGGCGAGCTCTGCTCCATGTTTGCAGGCTACCGCCTCTCGTAGATTGTTAGGGGCGGGCGAGTAACAGTCCATCCATTGAGACGGATGTTCAAAGCCGCTGAATTCGGCTGGTGACTTTACGCATATCACTTCTGACGGTCGCATATTCCACCTCTAACATATGAGCGGAGACCACAGCTTTCGGCGGCGGCCCGGTGTGAAGTGAGTAAGCAGTGGAGTAGTGCGCCCTATGGAGCGCTCCTCAACAACTTTAAGTAGGCGTGTGAGTGGGAAGTCTTGCAAAACGTTCGCTTCGCTACCCTTGTATCGGAGAAGCACTTAATCGCATCGAGCTGTGTGATCGATGCTAAAGGCTCTCTCTGCACACTGAAGCAGAGAGGCGGCGCCCCCAGCATGTCGCGCCGTCTTTGTGAGGACTGATTATCCCCCGGTCGGTTTCGCCTTGACACAGCTGGACCAATGCCGCGTCCAGGACGTCTGCTGCGGCCACTGGAAAGGGTTATACACACCTGCACTGCACATTGCGCGCCGCGCCATTTTCTTTCTTCAGAAAGTGAGACATCACTTTGATATCATGAGAGTTCTACTGAAAACAGTATTTGGCACTTCTCAGGAGGGCTTGCTTTGGACTGCTGCTAACGAGCCGTCCAGAATTTGCAGTAGTAGTAACCGGAATCGTAACTACCAAGGCCGCGAGCTGAGTTCGTTCAGAAACTCCAACAGATTCCCCTGAAGAAGCGGTTGGTTCATCGGCGCTGGGGGTGGACCCCGCGTTGCGCAGGTATGGGTTTACAATGCCTCTTCCTTGAACATCGTGATCACCGTGAAGCCTGCAGTATATTCGCTCCAAAATCCTGAGCTCTTCACTTGGCAGATGAGACCAACGCTGCTCAGCAAAGCATTTCAGAGCAGTGGAGGGCACGATCTGCTTCTCGGGCCTGTAGATCGTCGTCATACACGAGAGCAGATTGGCGTAGGAGTCACAGGGTGTCAATGATACTGTCGCACGTACTTTATACGTATCGGGCGGAGACTTGCTCCAAACTCGACTAGTTCACTGTGCGACCCTGCTTGACGTTTGTTCATTTGAATTCGGCCTGCATAAGTGGCTGTCGTTGTGCCAACTTATTCCTCAGGCTGACGAGCTTCAGAAGCAAGCCAACGCGATGCCTTCTTGCCAGACCAGTAGGTTCGCGTCTGGCGTATGGGGTGTGGTCGCCAGACAGGCTGCGCGGGAGTCCTTTCGTTTAGATCAACTGTTTAGTGTATCTCTACGCAGCCCCTACAGCTTAGCGGCAGATCTGAACTTTGTGGTGCAAAACATACGACTGGTGCAGTCAGCCGAGTAGGCGCATTGTCTCCGCTGTGTGGTGTGCATAGGGACTTCGTCGCTCAAAATTTGACAGCCGCGCCCACCTCAACTACGCGCGCCCCCGTTTTGCGACACACGTGCGCGGCGCACTCTCTGACCTCTGACGACGGCACTGTGTTCTGACACGCCACTGGGGCTTCGAGCCGGAGGATTTTCCACGCGGATCGTCTTTCGCTAGAGCTGGGGACTCCTGGTCGCAGCAGTGACAATAAACACATGTCGCCTTCGTATTCGAACCTGTCAAAGTGCGCGTTTTTCCCCTTGCATCTCTCTTTGCCACTGCCTGACAACGTCGGCGTCCCTCCGCGGTGTCGCGAGCAGCGTTCGTCTGGGCGTCGCTCGGCGCGTGGCGTATTCCAAGATTGCCTGATTTCACGCTTCACGATCGCCTTTGTTTCTCTGCCGTAGTCTGATCTTCGTTTACCCGTAGCCGATTTGTCTGTCTTTCCTAGTTGACTTGCTCAGGCCGCATCTCTCGTGCCTCTCTGCTTGTTGGTAGGAAACACTGCCGGCGCCGCACTCCCCATGGATGTGCCCTGAATACATACGCCTGTCGCGAAGTCTTCGCCGCAGGAAAATGCTGCGACCTGAGGCCGCCCTGGCAGTTTGATCCCAACGTTGCGCACATTTTGCGCCTCGTCTTTTCTTGCGTTGTTCGATTTTCGCCTCTCGTAGCTGACAGGGTGTCGGGAGCGTGCGTGTTTTCTGTCCAGCTCCCCATTCCTCCCTCCTCCAAAAGGGAGGGGGTAAAGGACTCCACAGAATGGGAGGCCGCAAGCTGAGATATACCCGCTCCGCGGTCGCCTTCCCCCTCCTACAGCGACCCGCACGTTTTCTGTTGCTCATTTCTCTTTTCTTTTGCGTCCTCCGTTTCACTAGAAGGGTACCGTCAGCTCTCGGCGACGGCGTGGGGGGGGGGACGAAGACTCGGCCGCGCGTCAAAAGCCGGCCCCAGACAATCAAGGCACCGAAGGCGCGCCGCCTTCGACGCGTCAGAGCTCCTCCCCCTGGGAGTCTGAAGAGGTGGATGATGAAGACGCTTTCGCGGTCTCTGCTGCTTCGCTCTCGCGTCGCGGCGCGGTGTCGAGCCCAAACGGAGGCGCGAAGCCAGAACAGAGTCAAGAGTCCTCAGGCGCCTACTTCTACGACGGCTCCGAGCTGGACTACGCAGACTACCGCAGATGGGCGCAAATGCTACGCAGCTCGCAGAAGGCGGGGGGCCCGCTGCCCTCTCTGGGACGCTATTCGAAAGCCAAGCGCGCAGCGCACGACGCGGGGGACTGGCTGGACGAAGACGCCCTCACACTCGTGCCGCAAGGAGGGCTTGACGGAGAGAAGGAGGGCGACCACGGCCGGCGGGACAAGACCGGTGCGCACGAGTCCCCCTCACCAGCTACCTTCCGCAGGGGGCCTGGCTACTTGCCGACCGGGAGGCGATCTCTCGGATACCGGAGCTGGCACTCCTCTCAACTTCCGGTGGCGCCTCCGCCGTCCCCTTCCCTGCCTGCCTTGTCAAGATCTGGTGTCTCCGCTCTGCTCCTCGACACGCCCGTCTGGGGGGCGCCCCAGGCTGCGGCGTATGCGCCGCCGCCGTTTGCGGCCAACTACGGGCGCGGAGACCGTCTAAACTGGAGCTGGCAGGACGTCTACTTGCCTCCCCTTGCGCCGGCGGAGGACGCTGAACCCGCGGAGGACTCCCATACTACAGGCGCTGCCGCCGGTCGGTACCCAGCCGAAGGCGTCGCCAGGCTGCCGGTAGACCTAGCTGGCGGGTTTGACGCGCCGGAGGTCGGCCAGGAGCCCAGCGCGGCCGAATCGCGAGGCTCAGGAGCCGGCGTGAGTTCCGAAGTCGGCTGGGCTTGGAAAAGTGGCTTTTCAGACTCTCAGACAAGCGTCGCCCAAGGGACGCAGCCCAAACGCGGGTCCCGGCTCGCGTCTGGCAGCGTTGACGAGGAACTTGACGTCGCTCGCTTGTCGCGTCTTCCACACTTCTCGTCTTCATCCGGTAGATCAGCAGGTCGCGAAGTGCCGGCGGAGGGCGCTGGGAGTCCCAGCCACTCCGCGACGGGCAGCCGGACAGCGCCCGGGGCCTTTCCGGGCGAGGGCCTTCTCGCGACGACGGGGCTGACCGCAGACCGGGTGTCCCCAGCGTCGCGGCCAGCCGCGAGGAGGGAGACGGCGCCAGCGTCTGCCTCTGTGCCCGCGGCAGACGGCGCTCAGGGGGGCGTCGCCGGCGATTTTGGTCTCGGCGACTTCGTCGAGACCGGGCGCGAGGAGGCGCAGGATCTCGCGCACTACGGTCTGCCAGGACCCACGAACCCAAGTTTGCTGCCGCTCGCCTGGTCTGACGGCCAAGGCAACTTTAGCCTGCTCGGCGCGCCTTATGCTGCCGGGCTCTCCGCCTTCGCCCGCCGCCCAGCTGCTTTGGGGGGTGCGGCAGGCGCTCTCGGCGTGCAGCAGGCGCTGTCGCTGCTGCCAGATCGAGCCCCGGCAGCAGCGACGGCATACGCGTCGCACGGGTACTTTGGGGCGGCTCCACTGTTTGGGGGGGGGGGGACGCCGAGTCTTTTGTCTTCTTCTCCGTTTGTGGACGCGTTCATGCAGCAGCGAGGAGGAGGCTTCAACCTCGGCGCGCAGCCCTTTGCGACGACGCACAACAACGCAGGAGCGTCGCCGCAGCTGAGCGCCGGCGGCACGGCACCCGGAAACGGCCCCTGCGGCGGGGCCTTGCGCGACAGCGACGCCTGGTGGAAGGATACAGGCGGAACGGTGTGGCCTGAGCTCCCCGCGCTCTCTCGCGCGGAGATCGACGCGGGCATGAGAGATGTCTCCGGGCACGTCCAGTTGGTGCGCGTAGAGGCTCACTTGATTCGCTCGCAGGTGAACGCGGGGAACGCCCTGGGGCAATACATTCAGCAGGGCAGGCGGTACCACTTGTACGATGTAGAGGGCCGCTTGCCGGTCATTTCGGCGTTGCGAGGCAAGATCCTCGGGTTTGGCGCCTACGGCGTCGTTGTCGAGTTTCTAGATCTCTCGCGTTCCCCCGCGCAGCACGCGCAGCTCCGTGATCTCGACCCGAGTCGGTCGCTCTCGGAGAGCGACGAGAGCCGCGGAAGCCTCAGTGAGCGCGGGGGCGGGGAGCGGACCCGCGCCCTCGCCCTTGGAGACAGTCCCCTTTCGGGAGACAAGCGCCTGGGCCTGCTGGAGAAGACGCCGTCGGCGGCAGGCGCCGACGGAGAGAGAGAGCTTGTCTCGAGAGCCCTCACAGGCAGCTTACGGCCCTCGGGCTCAGGCAATGTCAAGTCTGCTGCAGAGAGGAGCGTGGCGGGGGCTGGAAGCCAGGGAAGCGGATCTTCTGGCCGCAGGATGCGCTACGCGGCGAAAATCATGTATTGGGCTAAGAGCAAGAACGCGAGCGCAGAGGAGATTCAGAGGAATCTTTCTGACTACATTCGAGAGGAGCTTGACGCGTTCACGCACCTGCGAGGAACAGGCCTTTCAGACGAAGTCCTGTTTCACGACTACGGCCTCGTGGTGCCACAGGGCGTCCGCCAAATTGCGCGACTTCCCCTCCTGCTGCGGGCGAACTCCGCGCTCTTCCCCGACTCGCCGCTGCACTTCATGAACCGCCTCATCATGTATCCCGCGCTAAAGTGCAGTTTAGATATGGTGGCGCACAACCCGTTCACGCGCGAAGGTCTCCGCGTCCTCGTCAGGCGCCTCGTCAAACTCGTCGCGGGCCTCCACGCCCTCGGCCTAACGCACAACGACATCAAGCCGCAGAACTTTCTCATGGGCGGCGACGGAGAGGTCTACATCGGCGACTTTGCTTACCTCATCCGCCTGAACGCAGTCCAAGAGTGCAACAAGGGATTCACGATCGACTACGCGCCGCCGGAGCTGATGGCGTGCGCACTGAAAAACGGGAGAATGAAAATGGGGCCTGAGCGGGACTCGTGGGCGGTTGGCGTGAGCGCGTATCGCCTCGCATGCAAAAGCAACTTCCCCTTCCTGCTCGACCGAAAATTCGGCGCGAAGCCGGACCCCAGACAAATCGCCGCCTACATCGCCTCTCTGCGGGAGGACGACCTCGAGACCAGCCGGTGCGGCAACGGAGACCGCGTATTAATGTCCATTATTTTGCGCCTTCTTCAACCGGATCCAGCGAAACGCTCGACTGTCGACGAGCTCGTCAAGGAGCCTTTCTTCCAAGACTGAGCGATCCAGAGACTCGCATCGTGGAGCGGCGCGCTCCGACTTCCCGGCCTGCGTGCCTCGGGGTGCGCGCCGCAGGCCATGCAAGAGACACTCGCGGCGAAGATCCGCAGAGTGCACACCGAGTCTCGGCTGGTTGTCCGTGCCTCGCGGTCCCAGTTTCCAGCGGGACTTTGGGGCTGGCGTGTAAGTGGGGGGGAGGGGTGTCGGCCTTCGGAAATGACTTTCGTCTCTCGAAGACGACTTTGAATCACCATCTTGGAGACAGGGACGTCATCCGCCGGCGCTGCACGAAGTGGTTTGGTGCGTGCCTCGTGCTTGCTGCCGAGGGGGAGGGGGGGGGAGGGGGAGAAGGGGAGAGTCTCTGACCCTGAGTGAGGCATTAGTGAGGCAGAGGCTGCGGCTAAGGCACCGGTTCGTGGAACGCAGGGAGAGTTGCTTCGGAACCAGAGGCCCGCCCGGAGCGAATTCAAATCTGCATGGGTTTCACAGGCGAGCCCCCGTGCGGAAAGGCGCACGTGTCGACGGCAAGTTGTAGGCGTCCGCCGTCTGGCTGCCTCAACCGGGCGAGACCGAAGACGCACGCTGATGGATGTTTTCACCCTCTTCGGGGAGATGTCCGTCGTGGGCTCTCAAACGCAGATGCTCAAGCTGGAACCGGCGTCAACACCAGCTGACCAAGCGCGTGGGGCACGAGAGAGACACACACAGACCAGAGGGGACCAGAGGCGGAGAGGCAGGGAGGGAAACCAAGAGGGGAGGAAGGGGGGAAGTCTGGTCGTGGGGGGGAGGGGATGGGAGGGGAGGTACTACTGCTTCGAGTCTTTTTTGGAAAAGCCCACAGTGTTCTTGAGTGTGGCTTCCAGTTTGGACCTGGACGTTTGCGAGGTCGCGCCGCACCGCGCGACACTCGCTCTACGGGACGCGGCTGCCGCGCGGCTGCGTGTCGCAAACGCGCGCATTCTGCCGTTTGCGCTGGCGGACGCGTCCAGCAGCCACTTGCCTCTGCAGAGTCTGGAGAGCCAGAGGCAAGCGACTGTGATGCGCGTGGCACGTTGAGGAGACTCCGGCGGTGCATATCAGGGCCTTGTCAGGAGGGGAGGGACGCCGGAAGAACGCGCGCCTGTTCACGAGGCATTTTCAGCAAACAAGGTGCCTCGTGCCTCGGCAGCGCGGCGCCGGCGGATGTCTGTGTCGCGAGTTTCGCATGGCCGTCTGCCCGTTCGCCTGTGTATTCCCCCTTGACAGCCTGGCGTCAAGGAGGTTGCTCAGGGACTGCAACATGAGGTGTGTGAATAGGTACCTCGTATCTTCGTGTGTCGGCGGGCGGAGCCGTGGCAAAGGGCCGTGGACAGTCGCGTGACTGCAGGCGTTTCAATTTTATAGGCACAGCCGGAGGGCGGGTGGACTCGACTGAGCCCGAGGAGGGGGAGGGGGTCCCGAAGAGGATAGCGAGGCTGTCTTCGGGAGCTGGAAGCGGGGACCACTGCCGAGCGGATGTGTAGATTCGGGGGTGATTGTTTTAGCATGCTTCAGTTGTGTCTTTTTTGTGTCTTTTTTCTGAAGCTCATTTATTATACTGGGTCGAGAGAGCGCTCGCTTTTCGTTTGCTTCCGCAGCGGAGTGCGGAGACAGTGGAGGCGAGGAGGTAGGACAGGACCCCGTCACACAGACTCGACAGCGTCATTTTAAACGCTCCATTTTCTAAACTGCGCCTATGAAAGGCCGATCCCCAGTGGGGTCGCCAAGTCACCACTCGACACAACTGGCGGAATACACAGTCCTCGCCTCTCGCCGCATTTGGGACTTCGGACTGCCACAAGCGTCTCGTGGAGACCGAACGGAAACTCGAGCTCGGGCTCCGACACACATGAATGAGTCACGTATGTCTTCATATATATATATATATATATATATATATATATATATACACCTATATAGATCAATTATATATGAAATATTATGAGAAGTTTCGTGTAAGCATCGCTGCTCAGAGGACATATATAAGCTAAACTGCTCTGGCAACAGATCTGATAAACTCTGTCGGGTGGCACACGTATGGGTTGCCCTCGACTACCCCCCGCTGGCGTCGTTCTTTGCGCGTCTTCTCTGTGCCGAGCGAGCTGCTTTGCAAAGGAGGGGGAACTGGAAGCGTCTCAAGCTTCAGGCTTCTGCGCCGCCTCCTCGCTCACTCTTTTTCGCTTGCGGTCACTAACACATCACGCCAGCGAAACATACATTTCTGCAGTCGGGTGCGACTGTACCGAGGCAGGCTCGCGTGAGTACGCCGCTTTTCATGCAGCACCCAGAAGACTGCGCTTCCAGAATCAGAGCCGAATCACCATTTCCTTCCGCTCCCTCTCGGTCTCGTGACATGCTTCAACAAACGTGTCGGCTTCTCGATCTCCAAGAGTTAACGGATGCTTCGCCTTTGGATACATAAAGGGGTGCCATCAATGCCATCTGAGACAGACCTCTATAGGAGCCGCTGGACTACGGCCATCTCACAGCATCCACTGAAATAAATCATGTGCGAAGCCCTCTGGAGTCAGTGCACTCTCAGGTCCAATATTATCCTAGTGGCATGCAAATGTCACGTCCTGAGCGTGGTTTCTGCTGCGTCGCTTGGGGTAGAGAGTTTCTATGGAGGATGTGGGCAGAGTCAGGCGAACCGGTCTGAAAATGGCGCAGCATGCAGGCAGCCAGGCATGGAGAGAGGCAGTCTGGTGCAGAGGATAGAGACCTACGCGGACGCCTGACAATACCGACGGGGAGCCTCGCAAGGAGAGCGGCGAATATTCATTCTCGAGTTTGCCCGCGTTCAACCACAACGCCCACCGGCTCGCGCATCTCTTCGTCGGCCCTATTCGGAACGCATGAATCGCCTGATATCTGTATGTGCGCCTACGTCTTTTTGTCAGGCGTACTTCGGAATACAGAGAAGCCCTTCCTACGTGTGCTGCTTGTCTTTTCTATAGAAGGGAACTCTGTGCTCATCTGACATTCGCGCACGCCGGCTGAGGCTGCAAGCCGCGCCCTGTCACCTCTGCGGCACGCATGCGAATCCATGCGTCGAAGCTTGGGGAAACGCATGCACTGTGGCACAAAAACGCTTCATTCAGAATTGCCAGCAAAAAAAGCCTATTAAGCGCAAAGCGCACGCTGCCCACTTCCCGGTCTCGGGGTTTTCTCTTTGTCGTAGAAAACGCTCTTTCGGTCGCGTCCGCGGCGCCCAGCCTCCGAGCCCGTCTCTCGCCAGCGCCGTCTCTGTCTCCGCGCGAGGCGGCTGTTTCGCTCTGGGGGATCTAGAACATATTTTCACTCGCTTTCTTCCCGACTACTTCCATCGAATACGCATAGGTTCCCCTACACACCGCAGACTAACCTAGCAAGGCGGGAGAGGCGGACGGCGGTGTTGCCGGAGAAGTGACCGCCCCGCCATACACAGCAGAGCAGAGACGCGAAGACCTTCCATTCTGTTTTTGCTACGCGAGTCACGAAGCACAGACTGAGGCTTGCGACGGGGAGAGGCGGCCAGGAGGCGGCGGAGGCCTCAGCGTTCAAGGCGACCAAGCGAGACAGAGGAGACGAAGGTCTGCCGCGTGCTTCGCGGCTCCCTACTGGCAAGCCTTTGCTTGGTTCGCGCGGCGCACCACCATGGAGAGTCTTTCCGGAGAGGATCGGCGAGAGGATGAGGCGGAGAACATGGAGGAAGGAGAGAGGCGGAGGAAGAAGAAAGACAGGAAGTCGACTTCCATGTCTCTCTGGGAGAGCATCTGCAAGCCCCGGTTCGTGATGGCTCCCATGGTAGATGCCAGCGAGTTGGCCTTCAGGTGAGCGTGCGCGCGACCTCCTTTTCCACTCAACATACTGGATCTCTTGACGAAAACGTGGATTCCCTCCTTCGAATCTTCCCCTCCTCTCCGATGCTCATCAGAGACTGCAACGCCGTCGACTCTTCGGCATCTTCGGCATTCATGCCCTCTTCACACGCTCTAGCATTGATTTATTCGCCTCTCTCTCAGAGCGACTTTCTGCGCCTCTGCCTTCTTCCGTACGCGACTCTTTCGCGACCCAACTGCCAAGGTGCACACAGACGAAGAGCTACATGCGTGTCGCGCATGCCCTCTCTCCGTCCCCCGCCGATATTTCTGTGCACGTTTTTCCTCCCCGGCCGCGACAGGCGCTTCTGGGCAATGGAGGCTCCCTCCACACTCACTAAGTTGTGTGCGCTTTGCCGCCATCTGCGCGGCCCTTTATTCTCCTTCGGTTTCTCCTCCATGTCCTCAAGCGACGCGTGCTTGCTTCGTCTTCAAACCCATCCTTCTGCCGCTCTCAATAGACACCAAAAAACACCCGGGTCTCTTTTCTGCGTGGTGTCTTCTTTCGCAGAGTCCTCTGTCACCGCTATGGCGTCGATCTCGCTTACACGCCCATGATGCACAGCAGGTCAGGATTGTCGCTTTCTCCACCGTCATCTCTCACTTTCCGTTTTCGGCTTGCTCTGTCGAACGTATACCCCGGTGTTTTCGCTGGACTACCTTTGTCCTCCAAATACTTCAGGTTGTCTCCTCTTCGGCCGCCTGGCTCTTGAACACATGGCGGCGAGGGTGTTTGTCGGAGCAGAGAGCGCCTTGTAGACCAAGTTGCCTCTCGGTGCCTGCGCGTGAACGTACTTCTCACTGCGCAAGCTGACATGCACTTGAGTTGCGCTACCGCGAGCACCAGACTCGTCCTCTGTCTCTGTTGCGCCGCTGTCTGACGCGGGACCTGGGTGAGGAGGCGCGGCTTCCTTGCGTCGTCGCAGGCGTCTTGGGCGCACCAGGCGGGTGACGGGAGTGCGATGATTCGACATCTCTGTGATGTTCAGGAACCAAATATGTTAATAATATTGGAGGCTGGGGAGTCGTTTTCCGAAGAAGTACCACCGCTAACCACTGAAATGACAACGTTATGGTTTTGACGAGTTCATTTTCCCCGCAGACTCTTCATAGAAGATCCCAAGTACAGAGACCTGCATTGGCAAACACTTGCAGGCTTCCGCGAGGGAGGAGTTGACAGCGGAGAGAAGCGAGACGACGAAGAGGCTGAGGTGCGACAGAGGTCGCGCGGGCCTGCGCAGCGTGCGGAGGGAGGTGACGCAGACGAGCCCCTTTTTGTTCAGTTCTGCGGTGAGGAGTGGGCGCCGGCCTCGACAGCTAAAACCACGCTCTGAACCGTAGGAGCTGCTGCGGACGCATGCATGTCGTGCGCCGCGCCATTCGTCTGAATCGTCATTTTCGTTCCTGGTTTCAACTCTCCGCTTACCCAACGAACTGAAGAGTCGGTAGCTGCAACTCCGTGCATGTGCCGCGCAGATCACAGCTTGCATGTTTCACGCGGTGCATCCGCCAGACGCCAGCACTTTGCCGCCTGGTGTCCGGAGGGGATCGGAGTGAATGTTTCTGTCTGCTTTCAGTGTCGAACATGTGCAGCGCAGGTTCAGCTCGATTGAGGTGCACTGCTCTACCCTCTGAACTCGTCGTCACACTGTAGGGATTCGTAATAACGTGCAAGGTCACTCAGTGCCGGAGGGGAGCAGAGAATCCCGCGCAACTTCGGTCCTGCGGCGACGGAGCTCGCAGGGCGTCCGCGGCTGCGCGGAGACCTCCCGCCTAGCTTGCGCGTCCCGGGCGGCGACCGCCGTGGCGTGTCAAGTCCTGCTGCTTCGGTGGGTGACGCCGTTATGTCGCAGGCGATTCTCCAGAGACGCTGCTGGCGGCCGCACAGCTCGTTGAGGACGAGGTGGATGCGGTCGACGTGAACTTTGGCTGCCCACAGGTGCGTTCGCGCTCGGTTCGTGGCGACTGCGGGCTGACAAACGTTTTCGCCACACACCTGGTGGGAACCAGCTCACTCCAGGCTTCCGCTCGAGGCTTCGGCTTGCGCTCGGTTCATTCCGCCAAGCGACGGCGAACCTGTAGCGTCGGTGCATCTTGGCTGACGGCGCGACTGGAGTTGAGGAGTCCGGAGTTGAGTGAGCAGGATGCAACACGGAGCGTCAGGAAGATGCATGGCGCGTGGCGGTGCTGGCGCTCCCCGCGCCGTGCTGAAAAGACACGTAGAGATGGAAGGCGACTCGAGGCGAGCCTTTTCTGACTCGGGAGCCGCGAGGCGCTGCGTAGGGCTGGCTTGCGTGCGTGTTGGACTGTCTGCGCGCTTTTATTTCGCTTTGCATGGGCTCTGCGGGTTGAATTGCGACGTCAGGGCATTGCGCGGAGAGGCCACTACGGCGCCTTTCTGCTGCACGAAAGCGGCCTGATCACGTGAGTTCTGCGTCGAATGCACAGCTCGCTGAAAGGCCGCCGCTGCCCAGAGCATCGCGCCCGGGTCTGGGCATGGGCTGCCTTGGTGCACCACGCGTAGAACTGCCCTAGACTCTTGCAGAATCAGAGAATATTGAGCTCTGGCAAGGAAACACAGGCGACAGACTTCCAGGGGGTGTAGGGGCGCTGGGAACGAGTCCTGACGTTCAGGATGCAGAGACGCCGCCAAATGCGCTTGACATGTGTCTGTGTACGGAAGGCCTAGTTCGTGTGAAGCAAGTTTCACGTAAGCGGTGACCTCTTCATCCGCTTCATTTTTGACAGGATAAACGTCTGAGAATGGTCTACTCGCGTCATTCAGAGTGAATTGGATGCTGCCGAAGGGCATGCGTGTGAAAAGTCGTCGTGTTTTCAGGGCTGGAGTTGTCCCTCGATCGCCTCGCAATCGCACCGCATGCCACTTTATGTCTGCAGACAGCTTTGCGTATGAACGTGTGTGAATCTTACGTTTTCTTTTTAACGCATTTTCACATGCGGGAATTCGTCCCTGTCTCTGTTTGCGTGTGCGTGGTGTGTGCCTCAGCGACATCGTCTCCACTCTACACAACAACCTGCACACGCCCGTCACCTGCAAGATGCGGAAGGTTTCTCCGCGACCGGCGACGGAATGTGAGCGCTTTCGGCTCTCTGTGCTTCCCGTTTTCTCTAGTGGACCCGCGCGAGTGTATACCAAGCTGTGATGACGCAGAAGCATCCACAGGCACGCACATTTGCGTATCTGCATGCTCGCAGTAGCTGTGCCGCCTGCGAATCTGCGCGCCTCCAGGAAGATGCACCGATGCTGACTCACCTTTCTTGTGGCGCCCTCCGGCCTCTAGCACGAGAGGCTGGTTTGTGCGTGGATGGACACCCGGCCTTCGGGTGTTCGTACATTGTCGATTCACGTGTGTTGCCGGGCGGATACCTCTTTCTCGGCTTGACAGTCGACAGATTCGGCAAGCCTCGCGGCGGGCGGCGGCAAGCGGCCTGTGAGGATTGCAGGGCGGGAGGACGCCTTCTGAGCTGCCTTGTTCGCGGCTCCGTTGCGTCCGTTTCTCTCAGCCGTCCCGCGCTCTCCGCTGGCGCTTTCGCTGGACGACGAGAGGCGGATTCAAGACACGCTGAAGCTCTGCTACGCAGTTGAGGCGGCCGGCTGCGCATGTCTCTGTCTCCACGGCCGCACGAAGGAGGAGAAAGCCTCGCGCGTCGGCCCCTGCGACTGGCTGGCGATTCGCCTCGTCAAAGAACGTCTGACGATTCCGCGTAAGACCCCCCGCAGGCCCGATAGGCTGTTTCTGGGGGGATACACTACGCGTTGGACTGCTCCTTCAGACTGGGAAGGCCTGCGTTTGCCGAACCCGAGTTCGGGGCTCGCTGAGCCAAGCGGCCGCCGCGACGGACTTCCGGTTTCGTTTCGGCGTCCGGTGGGGCCTTTCGGACCCGACCCTGTTGTCTGTGCGGCCGCATGTCTGTGTACGCGGGCGTGAGTTGTGCATCCACTTCAGGGGTTAGGCTGTATGCCTGCAGCTCGCGTGACATGCATCCGCCAACGCGGGCCTTCACGCGCATAGGCACACATATCTATTTTCCTCAGGCGGCTGCTGTGGCTCGCTGCGCCCGTCGATCCGCGTTGCTGCAGCCTGACTCGTCTGGCGTAGCGTTCGCCTCTCCGTTCTCAAAAGAAACTCTGCGGCGCATCACACTTCTTCTGCCTGACGAGCCTTTTCCAGAGGTTGTCTGGGCTCTGCGTTCTCTGCGTCCGTTCGAGTTGCGTGCAGCGGCCGTGGCGTCCTCGCCACTCACGTTTTTCTCCCC
Source organism: Besnoitia besnoiti (assembly GCF_002563875.1). NCBI lineage: Eukaryota > Apicomplexa > Conoidasida > Eucoccidiorida > Sarcocystidae > Besnoitia > Besnoitia besnoiti. The sequence continues at coordinate 1,593,300 of NC_042361.1, read as the reverse complement.
GCGGGGTCTCTGCTCGTTTCGTTTCTTGCGCAGTGATAGCAAATGGAGGCGTGGAGACCTACGAAGACGCCCTCCGGTGCCTCGAGTTCACCAAGTAAGGACGTGCGCTTAGCTGCACACTCCGTTCGATGCCTGATGCTGACCCCACGACCCTCGCAGCGTGGCACTTTCGTTAACCCCCACTTGCGACGACAGGACGGGGAGGGGAGAAGGGGGAGGGGAAGGGGACGGGCTTTCGGAGACTTCACTCTGCATGTGTTTGCGTGTGAATCGACTCGTACTTGCCTCTCCCATGCGTATATAAATATATGTATATGCGTCGCGTTATGGTAGCAGGGTCCATAGCTGCGTCGCGACTTGCGTTTCTCGCATGCATGCATGCAGGGCGGACGCGGTGATGTCAGCAGAGGGCATTTTGGACAATCCGATGATCTTTGCGCCTTCTCGCTTCGCGTCGACTTCGCTCTCGTTCTCGAGTTCTCGCTCGGGGTATCCCCTCTCTGCCTACTCGTCGTTTCTGTCGCACTCTTCTCTCCGCGAGATTGTGAGGCGTTCCTGCACGCGCCCGCGCTTCGCAGGCTCTTCGATGTCCTGCTGGGAGGCGTCGCCCTGTCTTCTTGACCGCTGCCTCGTCATGCTGGAGTATCTGGATATCTGCGAGCGCTACCCGCCGCCGCACTTCAGCTTCATCAAATCTCATCTCTTCCGCTGCCTCCATCCTGTCCTGCTTCACCATGAAGATTTGCGAGATGCCTTGGCCCGGGTACGAAACACGCCGTGCTCCCCGAAACAAAACAAACAGAGAAAACAATTCTGGAAATAAACATATAACCATATATATACATAGATGGACGGATGTGAATTTGTTTTTGAGCACACGCGTGTTGCTGCATGCAGGCGCTTCCTCTTTTTTTAGCATTTACGCTCGCTTGCGTTCTGCTTTTGCGGCATTCTTTGAGACGCCTCGATGCTTGACTATCGGTCGGCGCTCATTGTGATCTCCGTTTAGGGTGTAGGGTTTAGGTTTTCAGAATTATGACACTCTCTCTGGTGCACTCGTTGCCCCGAGCCGCCGTAGACTGTCGTCTTCTGCGCGTGTGCTGCCGCGGCCGCGCGTCGTGCTTCTAGGCTTCACCAGCAACTATGTGCGCGGCTGCAGCTTGACTGGATGCAGCTTCGGATGCGGAAAAGTTTTGCATGCGCAGCGTCTCTGTGCGCTTCTTGGCTGTGCTTTAGGCCTGTGAGCTGGAAGATTACGCGGCCATCGCCGCCGAGGCGACAGCGCGCGTGCGGCAAGCTCTCCGCGGAGAACACGGCGGCGTGCAGCAGCGCGTTGATGCGCCAAGAGCAGAGACGAGCCAGAAACAGAACTCTGGAGCAGGCGACGCGGAGACCGGAGCGACACAGGAGAAAAACACCTGGTACTGGCGCCATCGAACAAACCACGCGCGTGCGATCAAGAAGGAGAAAGACGAAAAACAAGAAGTGCTCATCTGGGAAGCGACAGAAGGCTCCGACGGAAGTGTCCTTTCCAGTCTCTTCATCGCCGACTGAACGCGAGACACAAAGTGCTTTCACGTCAGTACGCTCGCTTTCATACATATATATATTTACGACATAAACCCGATATGTGTACGTTTCAATGCACAAATGCACTTCTGAATCGTCTGCGAACACCAGAGGTCTTCTCTCAGAAAATAGGGATGGAGCTCGGCAGTGCGTTTTACATTTTTGGCATCGGCCGCTAGCGAGCGTATGCGTGTGCGTACAAAATTGCGACAACCTAGCTAAGTTGTCTGTCGTCGCGCGTTTGAGCAGAAGCATGTAGATAGATGCCTGCCAATGGTGAAGTCTCAACTGCATTCCGGCCTTTCGTTTTTTTTCTCTCTCCGTCTGCGTCTTTAACTTTGGGCCGTTGTGACTTTCGGCGCCTCCTTGCGTCATTTCGACTGCATGCCACAGGTAGTATTTGGGGCGGCGATTTCGTGGTATTTACCGCCTTCTGTTCACTCCGTTCGCCTCGCCGCGAGCGAGACGCTTTTTAAATTTGCCGTCTCCGCTTTTCCACAGCCGCGCAGAGTCGGAGATGAGGATGGGGCTCGGGCTTGACTTTGCGTTGTCGCCTTCGACTCGCGCGAACGCTTGACAAACGGTTAACAAGACCCCGCGAGCAGTTTGTTAGTTTCCAGACGCGTCGAACACGGGTGCGCGAGTGCACCTAGGACTTGCACTCAACACACAGCAAAGACGCCGCACAAATCGTTTCTCCCTGCACGTCCGTAAAATGCAGAAATTCGAGGTGTCTCAGTCCCACGAGACCCAAGTCATGCATACCAAAAACCATAGAAGGCGCGACCTGAGTCGGAAGCCGAGCAGCTCCCTGCTGAATGCTTCGCCCATGCCGGCGTAGAACCTTACACATCTCTGCAGGCACGACAGAGGCCTGCCCTCCCTGTTCGTATCCATGGAAATACGCATGAAGATATGCATGCAGCGACACGCTGGTACACGCGCCTGGGTAGGGGGGTGTGCACACAAAACACGCAAGTATATCGGTCCGTTTGCGACAGCACCGTCGCCATGGGATGCAGATCTCGAAGGTGAATAGATGCAATCAGTTGCATGCCTTCTTCCGATTCTGCCTCACTTTCCGCGCATGGCCGCTGGCATGTTTCCGCCTGCACGTGCATGTCGCGCGTAGTCACATGAAGCGCGCGCGAATGCCTCCCTCCACGAATACAATACACATACCCATATTTATCCATATATATATCGATATTTATACACACGCATAGACATTCGGGAGCGAGTCTGGCGTTCAGCTGCTAGAAACGCCCGACTTGCAGGTCCCGGAAACACGAGTCCAGAAGCAGCGTGGCTTCTTGCCTCGCATCAAGCTCCCTCATTCGCATGCAGAGTAGAACCGGGACGACTCCGGCCTCGCCTTCTTCCACCCCGCGCTCGCGTCCTGCGCCTCCGCACCGCGCGAAGCCCGCAGTCCGTTTGTGACGACTTTCGCGCGGCTTGCCGCTCTCCTTGGCCGCCGGACCGCACGCGTGAGCGGCTTCGCCGGTTTCTGCGGCGCGTTGGGCTCCACGCAGGTCGCAGGATGGGGCTGCGAGCCGACGGAGAGACGCGGCAGGCGCAGGAACGACGACGCGCCGCACGAGTCCCTCCAGAAGCAGATGCACCCGCGGGTGCTCCTCTGCGTGGGGCGCGTCTGCGCCTGGCGGCAGCCCCTCGCGGTTGGCGCGCGAGCACGCTGGGAAGTAAGGAGCCAAATAGTCGCGCTGTAAGGCCAGCGGAGCGAGCTGTAGGCAGCGCGGACACGACAAGCCTTCGAAGAGGACGTCCTGCGCCTTGCCGCGGGCGAGGAGACTCTCCGCGACTGCTCCAACAGCCAAACGCGCGGCGCTGTCGCATAATCCGCTGCAGACGAACCCGGAGTCATGGGGTTCCTCGTCGCTTTCCTCCTCGGGAGACGAGCCCCGGGCTGCAGCGACGGGGCCCAGCGCAGGGTGGGAGGCGGCGGAAGCTGCAGCGCGAGAGACATCGGCGGACAGAGGGGAGGAGGCCGCGCAGGGGGGGACGGCGAAGGCAGGCCGCGAAGGGACGGAAAACGAACGACTCGCCTCGAAAAGCTCTCGCCTTCTACTCTCAGACAAAGCCTCCAGTTCATCGTCGATCTCCGCCGTGCGCTGCAGCCCGCCTCTCCCCCCTCTTCCTTGCGCCTCTCGCTCGCCGCACATTCTGCACGCGCCCGGTGTGTCAATTTGCGCCTCGCGTCGCCCCGACTGCCGCCGGTACAGGCCGTCCAGCAGCGCGAGACCTGTCGCGTTCTGGAAGGCAACCGGATATTTGTGGATGCTAGCTGAGTCCTGCACGACGGCTAATATGCTGAGAAGCAGACGACTGTTGGCGCAGCCGCGACCGGCCTTCCGCAGGCGGAGTCCGCACGCGCAGAGGCCCTCGAAGGCCACAGGCAGCAGACACCTGCAGCAGACGAAGGAGGCTACGACGCGCAGAATCGCCTCCAAACTGCAGGCGAGGACCCACGGCCTCGAGCAGTTGACCGGCTGGAAGCCCGCGGGAACCTCTGAGGAAGAGAGGCGAGAGACCGGCGCCGCAGGGCAGCCAGACGAAGCTAGAGACTCGCGGCACCAACGAGAGGGAGGAGGCGAAGAGACATGTCCAGGAGGAATCGAAGCACACGCAGAGACAGCGAAATCATTGTTCACCGCCACAGGGGCGGCAGGCGCCTGGGGAGGCGAAACGAGGGAATACGACAAGGGAAAAGAGAGCGAGAGTGCAGCAGCCATGGCGTCTAGACGCACCCCAGGCGCGAGCGTCGGCTCGCGAGAGGCCTGACGCTGGAACACGCCGGGCGGCTCAAGCGAGGAAGACACTCGGTCCTCATAACAGCCTGCCGGAGGACATTCGCCACCCCAGACAGAATCTCTCCACGGACGCCGATCGGCGCCGAGAGCTGGGTGGCTGTCTCGATGTGCGCACAGGCGGCGGCGCACGGTCGACGCGAGCCGCGCCTACCCTCCTTCCCTACGCTGTCGAGGCGAGGAAGACCAACCCAGCGCGGCGTTGGCCTCGCCTTTGTCTCTCTCCGCGCCCGTCGCCGCAGTCTGGCGCCCGCCTGGGGGCGGCCGGGGGTTGCGGCGCGCGCCCGAGGCACTGGGGCTTCTCGCGTTTCGCGCGCAGAAGAGAAAAGAGGGAGGAACGCTCAGCGGCTCGCCCTGCGGCGCCAGTGCGTACGGATGGCACGCCGAAAGCGAGGGAGAGACGCGCAGCGTGAGAGAGACGCGCTCGCGCACCAGCGTGCAGCTCGTACACAAGCAGCAGCAGACGCAGCCAATGCAGAGCCGGAACTTGAGAGCGCCTCGACTGGAGGCGCGAGCCGGGAAGCGACAGACAGGGAGGGTTGCCGCGAGAGGCGAGCCAAAGGCTGGGTGCGACGACGCCTGAGGAGACGAGGAGGAACCGGGCACAGAGGGCGACAAAGAAGACAACGGAGAGGAAGACGTAACCGCAGAGGAAGGAAGCGGACGCGAGTGCTGAAGGAAGAGACCTTGCGAAGGGACTGCAGCCCAAGTCAGGGCAGAGGAGTCAAAGCCCTCAACAGAAATCTCGCTCGTTGACGCGAACTCCAGAACAACGTGAAAAAAATTGTCATCCAAGACAGGGAAAGTCCTCACTGGCGCACAGCACCCCTCAGTGTCTGCCCCCTCTCCTCTCTCAAGAAGCGCCTCGTCCGCTCGCCTCTGCCTTTCTAGACGCTTTGCCTCTGCGGGCTCGCCTCCGGCGTTACACGGTATCGTCTCTCGGGCGGGGCTACCTTGCGTCTCGCACCGGGCTTCACCAACTGGCGCGTCTGCGCTTTGTTTGGGGGGCCTGACGTCTCGCGCCTTCTGCTCTTCGTGCGTCGGTTGCGTCGCCTCCGCTTCTTCCTCTGGATGCAGGCACCCCGCCGGCCTCTTGTCGCCGGGCTGCTTCACCGCGTCCTCGGAGGCCCGAGAAGGAGACGCACATCTTTCGCGCCCTCCCTCGAAACCGAACGAGCCGAACTCGTCTGAGGCACGCGCGGGGGAAGGCAACCCCGAAGGCCCCCTGCAGCGCGGAAACGACGAATCGAGCTGAGAAGAAGGAAATGCACCAGACAGGCGCGTGGACGGAAGAGTCTCCACGGCCTGGAGGAGACTTGCGACGGCTTTTTGCTGCATGTGGTTCAGCTTTTGCATCCCCAGCAGCAGATCTCCACACTCGAGACACCTCCGCAGTCTCCGCGGTCGCCTGCTTCTCCCCGGCGCCTCGTGAGACTCCCCTTCCAGCCCAGCCAGCGAGGGCTCTCGCCGCACACTCGCGTCTCCTCTTACCGCCGCCCCCCCGATTGCCGCGCCGCTGCCTTGCGCGCCACTCGCTTTCCAAAATCGAGGCCGAGGCTCACAACGCCGCTCCGCACCGTCCTCCGATCCGCGCCGAGTTTCTGAGCTCTGCTCCTCTGCTGCCTCTCCCTGGCCCGCGACGCCCGCCTCACCTTTGTGCCTCCCTTCCGGTGGTTCGCCTGCCGCGGCGCCGGCGCGGCGCAGCAGGCCCCCAGGAGAGCTTCTCCTGTGCCGCAGTAGCGGACGAGGCATCTGAGGCGAATGCGGAGGCGGCGACAGCGAGAAGAGGAAAGTGGAGAGGTAACTGGGGAGCCACGGAGGCAGGGCGGCGGCGCGGAGGGAGCCCGGCGCGGCGGCTGAGCAGGCGGAGGACGATAGAGGCCGTCGTGGAGCCGAAGCGCGAGGCGACACCGAAGAAGCTGGAGAGGACGCGCGGAACGAAGCCGCGGGCGGAGCCGCGAACGAAGGAGACAAAGAAGAGAAAACCAGGTGCAGAAGATTCTCGAGACTCAAAATCATGCCAACGTGCAACGTGCGAAACCGCTGCGCGGAGACGCGCGAGCGCAGCAGGCGAGGCGGTACGCAGACGTCGACGAAACCGCCACTCCACGAGATGTCGCTGTCGCCGTTCCAGACGCTCTCGTCTGTCGCCGCGCCCTCTGCACTACCCCCAGAGCACGAGTCTCCGCAGCCAGCGCGCAGCCGGCAGCCATGCGGATCCGCCAACCTACACAGACACACACACGGAACCAAGGACGGCTTTGGAAAAACCGCGGGATCTGCAAGCTGCAGCGCGCCGCAGCCATGCGGAGAGCAACAGCCGTGCTGTGCGACGCGTGGGGGGAAGGGCGGGGTTCCACTAGCGCAGGCAACTGGATGAATCTATACACACGTATATCATAATGACTCGAAGATGCCGAATAAAACACGAAATATGGTACAAGGAACTCAAGCTCACGCAGCTACACAGACACGAATAAACAGCTGTATATATATACACAGAGATCAATAGATAGATAGGTCAACGGATAGAAGACAGATATAGATAGAAATATACGTAGATACGGACAGAAAGGTAAGTAGATACACACGAATAGATAAGTAGATAAAGATAGATAGACTGATAGATAGGTAGTAGGGTATGGCATGAATATACATGGGAATGAACAGATGCACGCAACTCTACAGTGCCACGGGGCCTTCGCCTTGTCCTATCACAGAACTCTTCTGCTTTCTCCGATTCGCCGCAAGTGTGTGTCTTGCAGAATGCGTCTGAGCCGCAATCTCGACTCGCGCCCTCACCTGATTAGCAGCCACTCAGCCTCCTTTCGCGAATTTAGACTCCTCGCGCCCCGTCCTCCTGCCGGTCTTGTGCTGCCCATTTCGCACTGGAGAATCAAATCGACCACCACCAGCCCGCGGAGGCTGACGCGCGGCGAGGGGGATAGCCCCGCGGGCGCCTGCGCCTCCACGCGCCTCCGCCGGAGCGCCTCTGGAGCGTCGGCTCCGCTCGGATGCCCAGCCTGCCGCATGCCCGCGAACAGGGGACTGCGAAAGGCGAGACGCGACAGCCTCCTCAGGCGCGCGGGAAGAGGAAGTGGATTCCGACGAGACGCCTCAGAAGGCGGCTGTCGGCGCCGTAGCTCTTTGGCCTCCCCCGCAGCACCCGATGAGATTGGAGCTTTGCGGACATGCTCCGCGGATGCGCCCGCCTTTCAACAGTAGGAAGCTCCAGCGAGCTCGCGCGCGGCGCGCTGGAGAGCAAGGGTATGCGAGAGCTGCCACCGGCGAGGTCTTCTTTCCTGTCCGCGTTTGCGGCTCGCGTAGATGCTTCTGATACTGCCCCCGTCGGCGTCTTATCACCCCTCTGCTGCGTGCTGTCACGCATGCAGCCTGAAGTCTCTCCTTCTTCCGCCTCTCCTCTCCCTGTCGAGCTGCACTCGAGTCTCGGCTTCTTCGCGAGCAGCCACGTCTGCAGCGGTCTATACGGCGGCGCAGGAGCCGGCAGCCGCCGAAGGCGCGCCAACCGGAGAGAGGCCCGGCGACTTTGTGTTTTTTTCTCTCGTCCGCCGTCCTCGGCGGCTTCTCGCTCTTCTTCCGCCTGCAGCGCCGCGACCGCTTCACTCAGGTACCGCTCTCCGAGAAAGCCGGGGAAGGCCTCCGCCTCGCGCAGTACACGCGCCAAGCAGGCGACAAACCCGTCGTCCCCCCTCCCTGGCGCCCGTCGCGCCTTGGCCTCTTCGGCATCTGCGTCTCCTGCATCTCCCGCATCCCCGCATCCCCTGCCGCCACGCAACTCCGTCTCCGCAACGACGCCCTCTCGCCTTTCTCTCGCGGCGGCGGAGAGACGCGAGGCGGCCGAGGTCTCTTGCGCCGCGCCATCGGCGCCCGTTCTCCGAATATAAGCCGAACGACACCCGCCGCTGGCGAGGACTGCGGAGAAAAGCCTGAGGGACGGCTTCACGGCTTCGCTCCACTGGAGGAGCAGAAGCCGGCGCAGGACGTCGGCGCAGAGGCAGCGCGCAGGAGGCTGCGAATAGGAGGAGAGAGGACAGAGCAGGGGCTGCTCGTCAGCGCGGCGCGAGGAGGTAGTGGAGCTGGTGGGCTGCGGCCACGAGGCATCTGAACCTGAGAGAGGAGGGAAGGGACAGCACCGGGACAGTTCACGCCGCGAACAGGCGTCAGCCGTAAAGTCCCCTCTCACAGCGAATGGACGCCCCACGGCCTCCGGTGGTTCGCTTGGCGCTGAAGGCGTCAGCTGGGAGGCGGCGAGCGGCGCGGCGCGTGCTCCCCGGAGGCCGATCGCGAAGAGCGCGAGAGAGAAGGCTTCAGCCAGCTCTGCGTCATCGCCAGAGGGCGAAAGGCTGGAAGAGGCTGCGCAGATCCTCCCGCTAGCCAGCCGCCTGTTGGGCTCGCCGCGCGCACCTGGATGTCGCGCCAGCGAGGACAGCGCAGGCGTCGCTGCTAGCTCTTTACACTGCCGAGGGGCGAACGCGAGCGCAAGTTTGACAAGCGAAGGGGCGACATCGAGGCAGGCAGGACGCGAAGACCGACTGCTGGAGGAGACGAAGGAAGAGAGAGTCGAGCTCCTCGAACACAATTGCCTCCGCCTCCCCGTCCTCCTCCTGTCCTGCTTCGGCGCATTCGTCCGCGATGCCATCGGCGCCCTCTTCCATCTAGCACCCGGCACCCGCGGCACAGGCGCCACGTTCCTCCCTCGGCGCTGCATGCGGATTGCCGCAGCCTTCCGCTTTCTCTCCGCGATCAGCGTCAGGCGAGGCGGCGGAAGCGGCTGCATCTGCTAGGCGCGTGCGGCATTCCAGTCGCTTGTCGTTGCTGCCCTCCGCACTCGGTTCGCCAAATGTGTCTCTGCTTGGCTCTGCGGGGCTTCCTCGCTCCTCCAGTCCTCTGTCTTCCGTCCTGTGCCTTCTGCGCGAGCTATCCCTCGCCGCTTCTCCGCCTCCACAGCCTCCCGCGGAGTCCGTGTCTCGCTTTGGTTCGCCTGTTCGCCTGCGCGCGTATCTCTCACGTGACCCTCGCGCGCGCGGAAAGACGTCTGCATGTCTGCAGTCTACCTCCGCGGGCGCGAGAGGCCTCCACGGCGCAGTCAGATCGCGCTGCGATAGACTGCGCCCTGTCAAACTGCAGGTGGCAAGGTGCGGAAGAAGAAGCAGCTCGTCAGAGAGCGAGACAAAGGGCAGCGCGAGGGAGGGCGGCCGAGACGACAGCGGCGCGGCGAGAGAGGGCAATGAAGGAGGCGAGCCCGAGTCACGAGCTAACGAGATCGCTGCCGCAAGCGAAGGGAAGCCGCAGGCAACAGAGCGAGGCAGGCGCGGCGGAGGAGAGGCCGTCGCAGCGACTGGTGATCGACTGATTTTCTCGCGCGAGGACTCCAAGTCCCAGGTCTCGGCGAGCACAGAAAGAGGAAGAAGCACTGTCGCCCTGGGGGATGCGGTGAGCCAGGCAAGGGGAAACTTTCTCAGAGCCTCCTGAGCTGCCAAAGCGTGGCGGACGCACAGTCTCGAGAGGACAGGCTTCCTCGGGGAAACGCGAGAATCCGCGGCACCCGGCAAAAGCTCTATCAGATCTGTAGATGCAGCACAGGGAGACGCGCTGCGCGTGCGCTGGCGCTCGTTGCCGCTCTTTCTTCTCTTCGCCGTCGCGTGCTTGTCTGCTTCCTCGTGTGGGACATGTGCCGCTTCTTCCTCTCCAGTCTGCCTCCTCTTCTTCAATGCCATCTCTCCTTGGTGCGGCGTCTCCGCGTTCTGCGCAGAGCCGCGAGCGCGCCCTTTGAGGCTCGACGCGCCACTGGCTTCGAGTTCGGAGTCGCCGGCGCCGACGCCCACCTCCCAGCCGCCTTGCATGCAGAGCCGTCTTTCTCCAGCACGAAGCTCGACTGGGGCTGCCGGCAACGCGCGCCCTGGCGGCGCAGAAGGCGAGGACGAACGCGCGGGAGCGCGAGGAGAGGAAGGCGACGGCGAAGCGTAGCAGGAGTCGCAAGCGCTGCGCACGGGCCGCGAGTCGGCGAGCTGCGCAGCAGAAAGGCACGCATCGTACAGTTCGTCGTCAAGCGTCATCTGGAGCCGAAGGTCGCCCTCGGCGCGGTAGCGCTGCAGGATTTCCGCGCAGGCGACCAGTCGCGCGGATGGAGGAAACACCTCGGGGTACCCTTCAAGGAGACACGGCGAGCCAGAAGGCGAAGCCGCGGGCGCGGAGGGAGGAGAGGGCGAAGGCGAAAAGGCGGCAGAGGGAAGGGCGCGGGGGACTGTTGCTTCGACGCCACCGTCGCCGCAGCTGACTAGAGCGAGCGGGAGGAAATAGTCGCCGAAGCCGCGTTCTGCAGTCCGCGATCCGCTGAAGCAGACCCTGGTGAGGTCTCCTGCCTCTCGCAGGCCGCCTAATTCATCTTCCGCGTCAGCCGCCGCGGCATCTTCCTCGTCACGAAGGCATCTCAGCCTCCACCGAATAATGGAGGCGCTCTGCCCGACGAGCCGCGAGAGGAGGTGCTGTCGCGAGAGCCTCAGGCGCGAGCCGGGGCCCAGAAACGCCAGAGGATGACTCTGGCTCGTCTGGCAGGCTCCGAAAAAGACAAGAAGCAGACGCAGAAAGCCGCGCACCACGGTGTACGTACAGCTGCCGAGGTAGCGCTCGACAGTGCTGCTCACGTGGAGGGGAAGCGGAGCGGAGACGAGGGAGGCGCGCGGCTGCAGAAATCAGTCTCCCTGCGTCGCCCCAAGAGCCCGAAAAGGCGAGCCAGAAGGCAGAGAGGGAACAGGGAGGAGAGAGGAGGAAGGCCGGAGACGGCGGGGAGACGAGACAGAGCCAGACACCTCCATCAACGCGCAGAGAGAGTCGAGCCAGCTGAGCGAGAAGGAACTCAGCGGCCGGCTGGCGGGCTGCGGAGAGCGCCTCGGAGAATACGCCTGCGGGAACGACGCGACAGGCCACGAGGATGTGAAGAAGAACGAAAACAGGCAGGGGACTGGACATGAAGAGGAAAGCGCACACGAATGAAGCCTTGTGGGGTGAAAAAACAAATCAGACTTATCATCAAGAGAAATGACTTCTGTCTCATCCGTGGCTAGGAAGACAATCTCACCGGCGCGTCCACTCCGCGCTTTCTTCAAGCCTCTCCCTCCTCCCCCTGTCCCTCCTCTCCATCCGCTCTCGACGCCTGTAGCAGACTCCATCGGCTCGCTCTTCTCGCGCGTCCGTGCCTCAGCCTGAGATGCAGGCGCTGCGGATTCGGCGACAGGGAAGTTTCCACAGGCAGGCGGGTGCCACTCGAATCCCGCGGACAGCCTCCCTCTCTTCAGGGCGGTGCAAATCACACGGCGACCTGCGCCGAGGGCGTGCTGGTGCAGCGAACCCGCGAGCCCCCGAAAGCAAACGACGATTTCCGCCGCGAGCTGAGCGGCATCGCACGAAGGCAGAGGCGCGTTGAGGTGCCCACGCGACGCCTCCGCAGGGCTCGGATCTCCTCGACACAAGAGTCTGATGCGTGCGAGAAGGAAGGCTTGCCCGTCCAGCGAGCGGCGGAGAAAGCGACTGCGGCTTCGGGGATTCGACGAGTCTCCGCGCCGCGTTTCTACTCCGCGCTCTGCCTCGAGGGCTCCTTGACCTGAAACCGCGCAGCTCCCGCCGCTCGGTCTCCCTCTCTGGGCGCCGTCAGACCCGTCAGCTGCTGCGTCGAGCGCGTTTTTTTCTTGCTCCTTCTCACAGGCGGGCGGAGCTGTGCCGGCGTGCTCCCCGCTCTCTCGGCGCGGCAGACCTTCTCCCTTTCCATTGTGATGCCTGCGCGCCTCTGGGCTCTCGGCGCGGCTCCCTCGGCGATGCACCTCCGTCGCTTCGCGGCACTCGGCGTGACAAGAGCGCCGGCCTCCTTCGCCGCGGTTGCCGCCTGCAGGTTTCCTGCCAAGAGGTTCCAACTGAGACGCGGAGACGCAGGCATCCGCGCGCCACTGGAGGAGAGGGCTCACGTAAGCGACTTCGCCGCACACGGACCAACGCGGAGACGCGCGGCAGGCGCCGCCAATCGAGGCGAACGCAGGGCGAGGCGCCGCGACTGAAGCATCTGGAGCAGAGAGCAGTGAAAAACGGCGCGAGGCTGCGGACGAGGTGAGGCGCCTAGAAGACGCCGGCGGAGGGGAAGAGAAAGCAGTTGAGGCAGAATGAAGCGAAGCCGCAGCGCCCAGGCGAGGCGAAGAGGACGGCGACGAGTTCGAAGGAAGAGCACTGTTTGCAGGCGACGAGGAACGGCCAAGAGACGACGAAGCAGCCACACGCGCGTGGCCTCCCTCTGCGTTGGGAAACGTCCATTGGGAGAGGTTGCCCTGTTCCTCGCCCTGCGAGCGCGTCGCGGTGTCGCATGATTCTGCGCCGCGAGGCTCTCTCACAGTTGGTCTGCTGTTTTCCCTCGCCCGCGGGAGACCTATCTCTGGCTCGCAGGCGACTGCGGCTGCCTGGAGAGGGAAGAGCACGCAGGACGACGCGTCGAGCTGCAACAGGCCCTGTCGAACGCGAATCGCGCACGGGATGACTTTTTCCAAGGTCCTGCAGCATGCACCTTCCCTTCGCGCTCCCACACGGCAGACGTCGACGACGCCTTGCGTGCGCAGTCGCTCTTCACTGCGGCCTCTGATTTCAGTCACTTTGTTTTCCCGCCGCGCGCCCGCTTCGCAGTGTCCAGCTCCTGTCTTCTTTCTCGCAGTTTCCCCGAGTCCTCCGCCTTCCTCTGCCCGTCCTTCCTCCTGTTCATGGGCGGCGCCTTTTTGCAGCACGCCGACGCCTGCTTGCGCGGCGTTTCCTTCTCCCTGCTCGCACGTTGCCTTTTCGCCCGCCTCTCGTTCGAATCCCCTCTCCAGCCTCTCCGTCTCCTTGGCTGGCGGGCCTCTGTCGCTCGCTGCGTCGTCTTCTCTCTCGCTCCCGCAGGCCCTCTCGTCGTTCGCTCTCTCTGCAAGGCACCGCCGCTCGCCACCTCCGTCTCGGCGTCTGCAGGCTCTGGCGCTGCCTTGCGCCCCGTTCCCTCCCCCCTCACACAACCGGCGAAGGCGCAGGCAGAACGTGATTCGCTCTTCAGCTTCGGCATTTTCGACGAAGCGACGCCTCAGCGAGCTCGCCAGCGCCCCTCCGCTGAGGGGGGAGGCGCCTCGGCGCGAGCGCCGGCGGCAGATACGTCCACGTCTTTGCGAGGATCAGATAAAGTGCAGGAGACGGGCCGGCCTCAGCATCCGCGCCTCCTGGAGGCACACGCGGAAGAAAGACGCTCGGCTTCAAACGCGGCGACGACTCTCTTGAAGCAGCGGATAAAGAGGAAACCGGCAAAAGCGCAGAGCAAGCGGAGGCGTCACGCCGAGAGGGCAACGCGGCAGCCGACGAATCCTGGCTCCGAGGCTCGCCCTGCTGTGCCGCACTCTTACTCGCCTCTCAGGTCCTTCACCGCTGCCCTCGTCGACGCCGGCCTGCATAAGACTCCCGATTGCGAAGCGGCTCGATGCGAAGCGCCCAAAAACCGAGCAGCGCTGCACCGACACTTCAAACAGTTCGGCCTCTGCATCCCCTCCGCAGCGGCCTTCTCGCTGGCTTGGTGCCGTCCCTCCGCCTCGACTTCTGAAACTCTCTCCAAGCCTGGCCCTGCCCTCGCGCGAGGCCTCGTAGCCTCCGCAGGCCGCGAGGGTGAAGGCGACGAGAGCGAAAGCGCCGCGGGAGATGCCGAAGGCCGCTCGTGGCGTTCAGGAGGCCTCATGCCTCTCCAGTGGTCCCGAGTGAAGAGCGACAAGATCCGCGGTTCGCAGAAGAAGACTTCTTCGCAATTGAAGAGCAAAACGGCTCCTACGAGGACCGAGTGACCGCGACCTTCTAAAACCCGGGAGGGCACGCCGGCGCCTCGCACAGCACCCCGCCGCAGAGGCGAGAGCTCTTGCTCGTCGTCTGTGTTGTCCGATACGTCCAGCGGGCTCTTGCAGCTACAGCCGTCCCCTGTGGCAACGTCGGCGCGGGCCTCCGGCACCTGAGAAACTGAGATCACCTTCTCGTTGAGTCCATTCTTCTCCGGCGAAGGCGGAAGGCTGCCTCCGCCGCCTCCTACCCGAACCACCTCTTCTTGAAGTCGTTGTGGCTGTCGCTCGCCCTCCAACCCTGGTGCCTCACTGTTTCCAGCGTTCCCGCCGCTCGCGCTGACTCGCGCTGAGTCGCTGCAGGCCCTCGCGCCGGGGGTGCCCGCCTCGCCCCTTGTCTCCGCTGCGTTTCGCCGGTGTGCTGTCAACGATTTTTTGCCTGGCTGTCCGCCTTGATCTAGCTCTGCGCTCGCTCTCTCTCCACCAAGCCTGCACGCAGGACTCTCGCGCGCTTCACTGCTGCCGTGGAGTTTCGCCGCATTCTCGTGTGCCGCTGCAAGCCCCGCAGGAAGCGCGGAGTCGAGCGAATGCAGAAGAGAGGAACGACAGGGGATCGCGGCGCCCTGCGTGCTGAAGCAGAGCGAGTTCGCGTGCTGGCGGAGAAGACTCGATAGCGAAAGAAAGCGGGTGCGCAGAACGGCGGGCGAAAGTCGCGAAAGGAGGCGAAAAAGCGCCGGCGTGCGAGAGTCCCGCAGCGTTGAGGGCGGGAAAGCAGAGAAAAGACTGTGGCGGTGTCGACAGACATTCTGCCGCGTATCGGCGGGCGCATGCGCAGAAGGTAGGCAAGAAGGCAGGAACGACGCCGTTGCTGTAGGCGCCGAGGAATGACAGCGCGGGCGGTCAGCGAAAGACGTCGCGTGCGCAGGACGCGGCGAAGAAGCGATCGAGTCACGACAACGCGTAGGAGGCAACGCAGTCGCCAGACACAACTCCAGCTCATCGATGGAAAAGCAGCAACCGAGGCTGTCACAGAACGCGCGAAGCTGCTCGAGGTAGACCCCGCTGCTGCGCTCCTGAGAGCTCCTCTCGTCATCGGTCTCGTCTCCTCTTGCGGCTCCTTCCTCACCTCCGCCGTCTTCTCTCTCGCCTCGTTCTTCTCCATGCTCAACTCCATGCCGCGCAGTCTCGCCTTCCTCGAGCTTTTTCTCCCTGCTCGAGTGCGCGTCGCCATTTTGTTTTCTCCCCTTCAGGTATGCCGGCGAAGTTCCACGCGAAGCCGCAAACAATTCAGGCGGCTCGCGCCGGGCCTGCGTCTCTCCATTCTCGTCCTCAAGTTCCTCCAAAACTCGCTGGAAGGAGAGCAGAAGAACCCACCGCTCATCGAAATCCGCGCGCGACATCCGCAGGCGGCTGCGACGGCGGAAGCGCGACAGGCGAAGGGCGCCCCCCGACGAGAGAGCCTGAGAGCGCCTCAGCCCAGAGGCTTCGCGCGAGACAGCGGAAAAACAGAAATCAAAGAAACACTCACCCAGCCTTTCCTGAAGGGGTCATCTTCATGGTGTGTCAAGCATGAAAAGTCGCGGTTTTCATGCCTTGTTGACGAGCTCTCTGTCGCGGATGGCAAGCGAGGCGACGGGCTCAGCCGTTCTCGGCTTGTCTCACTACCCTTTCCTCTCTCCCTTCCATTCGCAGCCAAGTCGGTTCTCTATCTTTCTCTCTTTCCTTCTTTCTCTCCTTCCGCTCCACTCCTTCGTCGTCCTCCACTTCATTCTCGTGTCTAGTTCTTTATGTGCTTCCTCTCTGTGCCTCCGTGTCTTCTCTCTCGCGCGTCGGTCTAGACCGCAGAGACCGCCTCCAGAGTCGCAGCTGCCTCCTCCTGCTTCGATGGACTTTATGAGCGACGGGCTTCTCACCCTGTGCTTAGGTCTGTTTCTGAGAGACTGAGCGTCGCGCCGCCGGAAACGGGAAATCAGACGAAGTGCCCCCGCGGAGGGCACTTCGTCTAATCTATAGGCGTCGACGCAGACTGAGAAAGGGAGGGACTTGGTGAAAATGATGGGACGCTGAAGAATAGAAGTGGTAGATAAATACGCGAAAGGGAGATATCCAAACTGCGGCCGCGTGCGCTGGGCCTGCGCACACTGCTGCGTTAGGAGCACAGGTGAGACGAGCCGGGCTCACTAGGGAAGCAGAGGACAAAAACCTAGGTCATAAGAAGTGAAAAGACGACCAATTTTCTCAGACGAAGGACTGTAGTCAGGAAGACGAACGTGGTATAGTTCTTTTCCTCTTCGTCTCGTCAGCTAGCTGCGTTGAACACTTGGATGCCGCTGTTGAGACCGACCCGCCAGGGTCTCTCGAATTTTCCTCGCCTGTCTACCAGGTCGTTCTCAAAGGAAAACGCATGACGTTTCCTCTTCATGGCTTCTATTATGCATCGTCATTCTGCAAATAGAGGGCTGTTTTTTTACACACGACTCGTCCATCCAGTTTTCTCCGCTGTCTGTGTATGCGAGTTTTTTGCATGCGCGCGGCCGATTTTCGGTGTACATACACCTGCCGACCGGGAAGCGAGAAGTTGCGGTCTGTGTGTGCTTACTCCAGTAAGGCGAAGAAGTGTTTGATCTGATTTCCTCGCCCTGCCTCTGCCTCCTTGGAGCACGGGAACCCCAGCCTGCGCCTGTGTGCTGCTGCGTCGTGGCGGCCGTGGTGCATGCATCTCGCTTCGTCTGCTTTCGCAGTGTGTTTCACACTTTCTCGCTCTCTCCCTTCGCCGCGGCCAGTAGATATGGGTGATTTCTTTCCAGTATGAGTCACAAAACGATGGAGGCTTTGCCCAGGACATCCGGAGGGCTTGCTTTGCGGCTTCGCGCCTCCGCTGCCTCGACATCTGCTTCCGCCGGCCTCTCGCAGGCCTGTCTCCTGGCGTCTGCTCTTCGGGCGATGTCTTCTCTCCCCGTCGCACGGCTCGTGAAAGCCGCCGAAGCGATGAAACGCGACGGCGTTCTGCGTTCTCTGCGCTGCGTGCGTTTCGCTCAGACCTTTTCTGGGGCTCCATCCCGCGCCTCGTCTTTCTGCGCGAGCTCGGCGCCATCTCAGCCTCGACTCCAACCCACCTCCTTGCTCTATCCCGTCTTTTCTTCCTCGCCTGCTTTTCCGCTGACCTGCCCGCTTTGGTTTCCCCCCTATGCTCCCCCAGCCCGTCTCATGCGCCTGCAGGCGGCCGCGGGTCTGCCCGTCTGTCGCGCCGCTCGTTCTGTTTCTCTCTCTCCCTCTGCGTCGACGGCTGCTCGCGCCGCGCCGCGCGTGCCTGACCCTTCGCCTCTGCTTTTCGCGTCTCCTCACACTGCGGCCTTTTCGACATGGCGCTACTCGCGCGTCGGCGGAGAATCTGAGGCGCGGCAGGAGCGCGAGGCGCGGCGCCGCTGGGCTGTCCTGGGGGGCTGTCTCTACTTCCTTTTGATGAGCGTCGCCTTCGCATTCGTGCCGCTGTACGAGGCCTTCTGCCAAAGCACCGGATACGGCGGATATGTGCAAATTCGCACGCCTCACGGGAAGAAAAACGGAGAGGAAGAGGACGACCTCGTGCCCACGCGGGAGCGCTCGGGCAAGGACGACGAAGGTAATCACAAGAAGGGCATCAGCACGGCGAACTGCCTGCATGATGCAGAGACAGGCCGCGAGCCGCAGGTCTGCAGCAACAGGGAGGGAGGGCAATAGACTTGGAGCCGAAGAAGAGAAGGCGCCGCGCGCCGCGAAGGGATGGGAAGGTTTTTGGATGTTCAGAAAGTATATAGAACCTGTTGTTTTAGGTACAAGTAAAAGAATTTTAGCTTCTTGAGGAGTTCTGGCAACTATTCGTCTTCAAAAGAGTGTCGCGCGCTCGTCTTGCTTCCTGCGTGCTTTTTTTCCTCTTCTTCAATTCATGACAAGAGTCGGCTCGTCTGTTGTCGCGTGCTTTGTGTGGCGCTTTCAAAGTCTCCTGTCCTTTTTCTTCGATCTTCACGTATACATGTTCAGTCTGGCGTCTCTACCTCTCGCACTTTGCTCTCTTTTCTCAGCTTTTCTCTTCTTGGTTCTTGCAGTTCTGTTGGAGATCGACTTCGCCTCGCACTGCAACGTGCCGTGGGAGTTCGAGCCTCTGCAGAAGCGCGTGATTGTAGCGCCTGGCGAATCTGCGTTGGCGTTTTATCGCGCCCGCAACAAACTTGACAAACCAGTCATCGGTAAGCTGCCGCCAAAGACCTCGCGAGCGCGCGCGTCCTCCTTAGCGGCGCGTTTCTGCTCGCGCGCCCGCCAGGCAGTACCTTTGTGTAACTGCAGTCTTCGGCCTCGCGCGTGCGCCCGTTGGGTGTGTTATTCTCGTTTCGGCGTCGATGAATCTGGCCTCTGTTGCCTCCTCCGCGCTGCTTTTCTGCTGGCGATTTTCGCGTAGGCGCTGCGCGAGTGTGTCCTCCGTCGCCGATAGTGTCATTTCTTCCTTAAACCTTAAACCCTAAGCACTTCTCCGCCGCAGTTCGTCAGTTTTTTAGGGGTTTTTTTCCCGTTTTCCTGCCTTGGGCTTCGCTGTCGCTGTCACGTTGATTTCTTTCTTTTTTCTCTCAAGAGGAGCGGTGAGTTCGTCGGCGTCGCAGCCTTATGTGTATGCCTCTGTGCCTGCGCGCCTTCCGCTGGCACAGCCTAGATTCGTTTCCCTGCGTTCTTCAGGTTCCCCGAATTTGTGAGACAGACAGTGTGAGGTGCGCTTGAGTCCTGCAAGGCTTCGCTTGTGGTGCTGCGGCGCTCTCTGTTGCGTCGCAGGCATTTCTCTTTACAACGTGATGCCGCCTGAGGCCGGAATTTACTTCAATAAAATCCAGTGTTTCTGCTTCGAAGAGCAGATGCTCAATCCCCGTAAGTGTCCCTCCCTCTTCTTTTTGTAAAGTTAAACTTGCGCCGCTGTCTCCTCTGCGGGGCTGCAAGCGCTCGCGCTGTGCTTCTTGTGCGAGCTCGGTGCGCTGCGACCTTCGCCTTTTCCGCGGGGTTCCCTTCTCTTCTTCAAGTGGATGTCGTTTCCTCTCTGCATGCGTATCCGTACCTCTGAAAGCCTTTCACTTCCTTTTTCGAGGCTTCACGCCTGCCTTACCGGCCGCCATCGCATTCGCTGCATGCGTGTGGCCTCGCAGGTCGCGCGTTCTATTCGTCTCTTTGTTCTTCTTCTGGACTCTGTCTTTCTCTGCAGACGAGGAGGTTGACATGCCGGTTTTTTTTTTTCATTGATCCAGACATCCTCGACGATCCCCGTCTGGGTAGGTTTAAAGGCTTTTCCTTTCTTTTCTGTCCCGCGCGTTGCTGCGCCCGATGTTGCCTTCGCGTCGTCTTCCTT
This sequence comes from Besnoitia besnoiti, assembly GCF_002563875.1. Taxonomy (NCBI): domain Eukaryota; phylum Apicomplexa; class Conoidasida; order Eucoccidiorida; family Sarcocystidae; genus Besnoitia; species Besnoitia besnoiti. The sequence goes on along the minus strand of NC_042361.1, from coordinate 1,573,705 downwards.
CTCTTTGCAAGGATCTTGTCTCTTCAGTCTTTCTCAGCCTCCTGGGGCTCGCGTCTTGACGCCGCTCGGTTCCCGCGTCTGCCGCTCCACATAGAGAGATGTGATTCTCTGTGCTTTTCTCTAGGTGATTGGTCTTGTTTTTCTAGACACAGACATATCCCTGCATACGCATGCCCATACCTATCTTATAGATATTCAAAGACATGTATGCCCAATACTTATTTATTTATATATATGTTTTCATATATGAATATATGTGTATGTTTAGGTGCGCAGCCAACTGGCAAAGAAGGGGCGGGTGCATATGTATGTATATATATCTGTATATGTGTATATATATGTACATATTCGTTTGTAGTCTCTCAAGGAACTACGGGACATTGTGGCAGCGAGATCTCGAGTTTGTCTCTCGGTTTTTCCGCAGAACAAATGAAGAGAATCACGCTATCCTACGTGTTCAACGAGTCTGACGCCAACATCCCAGACGACTACAAACACCTCTCTGTCGGTGAGTTGGCTCGCCCCAGCGCCGCGGAAGTTGAGACACATGCGTCAAGGCGTTGGGTCGCATATTTTCATGTTTATCTGTGAAGGCCGCTCACTCCCGTTCTGCGATATTAATACGTATACATATACAACAGGGCTCGCTATATATATATATATATATATATATGTGTATGTATATGTGTAAATATATGTATATATATGTATAAACATGTATGTATGTATATACTGGTGGGGGTTTCACGTAAGAAGCGGAGGAAATATGCTTACGCAACTCCAGGCTCGCGAGAAAGACGCACGCATTCGGACTAAAACGCGCGGTGCATGCCCTTTTACATTCGTTTGCTTTTTCTGTTTTCTGGGCTTACAGCGAAACCGACAGACAAGAAGCCCCCTCTGGTGGAAGTCTAACCTCCTCCGCGAGCTCTCTTCTCGTTTTGCTCGTTGCGTGTCAATGTGTCCCTTGTTTTCATCTCCGTTTGACAGTCGTTTTGGTTTCTTTGTTCCTCTGAGCTTTTTTGTTTCTCTGGCCTCTTCTGCGGGCTGGGTCGCCTCTGTTGGCAATTTGAGGCATTTGGTTTGGACTGCATATCGCCGGTTAACGCCTCTCTCTCCTCGGGGCCTGGTAAGCGTCGCGCCCCAGCTTGTTTTTTTTGCATTTCCTTCTCTGCCTCTCTTTGAGCTCCGTCACTTCCTCGCGACTCTGTCCTGTCTGCCCACACGCGATCTGCTGTCTCAACCGCAGAGCGGTGCTTCTTCAGACTTGCGAGGAATCTCAAGAGTCTGCGCATTCTTCGTTCAGTATATATGTCGAATGCATGTAGGAACGCATGCATACATTTGTGCTTGAACCAGCTGTAGGTTTTGTACGTGTCAATGACATTCACAGTCCGCCTTGGAGAGGGCGCTTCCTAGGTTTTTGTTTCGGCTCCTCATGATTTCTTGCCTGTGAAAGTCCTCTCCAGGGGCGGAGCAGTTCAGGATAATGTGTTTTGCGGTCTTTTTTTGATGTTTGCTGAATCAGCCTTGCTCTCGACTGGCACTCCTCTTCTCGCCTCAAACTTTGCGTTTACACACGCACCCGCAGTCTCCCCCCGGGACTACCGATAGACTCCTCCGATTGACGCTCATACAGAGTATCTATATATATATATATATATATATATATATATATATATATATATATATATATATATATATATATATATGGACGTATTTGTCTGAGCACAGGAGAAGCACTACCTGTTTATATAGGGGCAGGTAGAGGTCGTGAAACACGGAAATACAGATATTTGTATACGCAGATCCACAAGCACTTCAGAGCTTCGTCGATGGCGAAATATATATATATATACTAAGTGTTTATATGTATTTATGTAAGAAGACTGACAGAGGAACTCAGAGTCAGGGGCGGAGGCAGTGACAGGTTGCAGGACAACGTGAGGCGTAGGCGGAGTGTTGCTAGAGGAAGAAGGAAAAATGAGCAAACAGCCCGTCCACACGCAGGAGTGACTCGCGAACTAGCCCGTGGGCACAATGCTCGTCAGCTGTATCTCTGTCGACCTCTCTCTCTCTCTCTCTCTCTCTCTATATATATATATATATATATATATATGTACGTAGATAGATAGATAATTAGATTAGATAGATGGATAGATAGGTAGACCGATAGATAGGTAAGTAGGTAGATAAGATAGGTGTCTAGTGTGCATACACATCGAATACGACCGTGAATGATAGATGCTAAATGGCGGGACTCTATCCGACTAGGGCCGACATACGAGAATCTGTATAGATAGATACATATATATTGTATTTATTCGCCTAGGTAAGGCGAACGAGTGTGAACGACTTTCTGTGATTGCATCCAGATAGATACTGGTAGTTTCGAGTGTTCCGACGCGGGATTCGCAATTATGTGAGCTCTATTTCGTGGGCAGCGCTTGTTGTCGATGGATGACGCTGGAAGACACTGCTGAGCGAAGACGCCTTTTCAGAAAGACTGAATAAGTTTACACCAGATACAAATGAGGCCATACAACGACGAGAGAGAAGCACGAAGACAAATTCGGGAGTTCAGCAAGCTGGGAAAGGAGAGCCTTAGACGGAGACTATGGGATCGCAAAATTAGGGCAGAGGAAAGAAAGCAGCCAAAAGGGAGGAAGAGCGAAAGAATGCCCGACAGATATCCCTGGACTTTCAAATTCGAATGCCAATGAACCGGAGTCATGCTAGGAAAAGCTGATGAACGCACGCAAGCGCACAGCAAATGAACAACCTGATGCAGACCAGAAAAAGAAATGCGAAACAGCGGAACACGCATGCATGGAGTCGAGCGCAGCGGGCGAGCTACATGTCTCTCCTCCTCCAATTTCTTAGCGGCCGCCCTTCAGCAACTTTTCTTTCGCCTCGTTCACCTTCGTCGCCATGTAGGTAGAGCCTGAGAAAAGCGAAAATCGAAAAAAAAAGAACACAAGAAACGCTTCTGCTTGGAAATAAGCGAAACACCTACGACAGCCACGCACCGGGTAAACAGCGAAAGTGCAAGAAAACGGAACAAAACGGAGCGAAAAAACAGGACAACAGGCAGAGAGCCGAGGAAGTGCAGATACGCACAGGGAAGCGCCTTATACAGGAACAGACTGGGGTAGACAGACGCGACAGCAGGGACGAAAGGAACAAAAAACGCACAAAGATGCCGCCAGCGAAGCCAAAGAAAGCTGTAAAATCGAAACCACGAAGGCTGAAGAAGACACAAACAAAAAGCAAATCTCCCCAAGAATAAACGCGAGCTCCTATTTCTTGGAACCATTCGTCAACTCCTTCGGTCTAGCCGCAATTGCGCAATAATAATTATAAGGGCTGTAATCACACAGCTGGACATTGTTTTGCATTTCTCACCTCCGTTGTCGGGGTGATTCTTGAGCATGAGCTGCTTGTGAGTTTGCAAGATCTTCTCCCTCGACGCCGCCGCACTACAGAAACAGAGGAGCAAGCGAAAAACGCGGAGAAGGTAAAATACTGAACTGCGAGGGCAGAGACGCGAAGATTAACGGCAAAGCATGCGCCTGCATAGAAACTGGAAGACGAGCAAGACGTAGGAAAAACGCCACAGAAGAGTAAAAGGCAGAAGAGAAACGACTAGGAAGATGAAAGCTAACTTGTCTCCGCTTTCATGCCGGAATGCCTAGCCGCGTCGTCTTATTCCTCTTTCGCACGACTCTCTGCGTGACTGGATGGATACCCCGCCGCGTCTCTTGGCTCCTTCCCATCCTCTACTTTTCGTTTCTCCGATCCACGCGCCATTTGCTTCACGAGTATCAGGACTTCTCCCTTCTTCTCTTCCATCGCCGCCCTCTCAAGTTTTCCTTCATTGTCTTCTCCCCCATTCTGTGTCCCTTCCCCCTTCGCCGCCCCCCCCCCCCCCCGCCGTCGGCATCTGTGTGTCTGCCGTTGTGTCTCCATTTTCTGTTTTCTTCTCTTTCTCTCTCGCCTGTATCAACCCCGTGAGCCCAGTCCCATGACAGCACATGCAGAGCGCCGCGCGTGTCTCACTTTAGTCGCAAGATCTGGTACGCTTCAGCTTGGGTCATCGGGTTCTCGAATCCGCGCAAGTCGCGCGAGAAGGCCTTCCAGTAGCTGCCTAGGTTGCCAGCCTTCTCAGTCCACTGCCTCAGCGTCTCGCTGAAGTCGCCAGGCATCCCCTTCGCAGCTTCGCCGCCCTTCTCCCCAGCCTTCTCCGCCGCAGCTTTCCGCGCGGCCTGCCACACCGCAGCCTCGCGCAGCCCGCGGCGCGCCGCGAACGCCGCGCCGCCCACGAGAAGACAGATCATAGGCCACATTGTGGCGAAGAAAGAAAATGCGGAGTAACGGAACTGAGGTAGACAGAAGAGACAGGAGAGGAGGCGGAGGGAAAAAGGTAGGCAAAACCCCGCTGGACACGAGATCAAGAGCAAAGAAACCGCAAGGGGATGCGAAGGAGAGGCGAGGCGAGAGGCGAGAGGACAGGGAGAGAGAAGGCGACGCGGAGACGACGGCAGTGTGTGGTGCGCAAGGAGGAGGCGCAGGATACAGGAGAGAGAATGGCGAGTGAGGGAGGACTAGAGCGAGAGAAACGCGTGACAAAAGAAGGGCAGACCGTGACCGAACAGAAGAAAAACGTCTCACCTCGCCTTCTCGCAACCAGCAACCTAGCCGGAAGACAGTTGCAATGCTCGGGACTTGAAAACTCGCGCGGTTGGCCCTCGCGGCCGTCAAAACCTGGATTTTTCAGCGAAAAGAAGGAACGATCAGCGTTCCCACAGAGAGAGGACGGCCCAGGAATCAGGCAAACAGACCTTCTCCAGTTCCCGCGACGCAGGGAAAAAAATTTCACGCGAGGCGACGCAAGAAGTTGGCACAGAGTACTGAGAAACGGCGACTCAGTTTTGAGAAGCAGTCGGCCTGCACGCGCGGAAAATCATACGCTGAATCAGATGCCCAGGCACGCATGGCAGGTAGACGCCGTTCTGGAGGGCCAGCGGGGTCTGGCGAAGGCGGAAAAATGCGAAAAAGCAAAAAGCTTTGCAAAGATACGGAATCTCCTGGCGGGGAAAGTGGAGCGCATGCACGAAGTGTCGCCGCAACTGAGTGCGCGTAGAGCCGACGAGAGGGGAAGCACGCGCACGGTTGAGATTTCCAATCGCTGTTAAGCGGGGAAAGCGCAAAAAGAGAAGGATGTTTCCGCAGGAGAAGGGGGGCGGACAAAAAAAGCCCGAAAACCGCTCGTTTCATCGCAACTCTGTCTCCGTGCCGGCCAAGCGCTCGCGCGTGCGCAAAGTCGGCGTCGAAAGGAGACACGGAGCGCCGGGGGAAAAGTGAGGGAAAAAGAGAGCAGCGACACGCGGATTTTCGAGAGAAGACGCTCGAAGGGGAGAATCAAGTCATCCGAAGCGCAGGACACGCGGAAGGGAGAATGATGGCTGCGCCTTTCTGCTGCTCGCCGCAAGGTCAGCCGCAGTCGCGGCTGACCCCTGCGAAACTTACGACTGAGGCAGCAGTCGATGCGAATTCGCCTCGTGTCTTTCGACCCCGCGGGAGCCGTGGAGGCGGCACGAAGTTCGATTATCTCCTCTTCAGGAGAGGCCTCGCCTCTCTGCACCACGGCGGTCGCGTATTTCCATTCGTTCTTGATCAAAAACCCTGCAATCGATCCACAAACTCGGAGGCCAGGCAAACCGACAGCCAGCGCCTGAAAACCCGACAAAAAACTAACTGGCGTGCGGCGGATACACGCCAGCGTGTTTCAGAAGATCACTGATCTCGGGAGCCTGCGAACCTATTCACCAAGACGGCGCCATGCGTTTCGCAAAAGTGAGAGGAAAGCCGCTCCAATGTGGGCTGCCTATGTAGGTGAAACCGAGACAAGAGAGCTCGCTGTCGCGCCTGAGACACGCCTACACACATGCATATGCATCAACGTCGTAATACCTTCCTAGGCCTGCAAGTTAAGCCTGGAGCTCGCCCTACATGCGTGAGTACTTGTATGTATACTCCTATACCAATATGCCTACATATATAGCATACTCCTTGTGTGGTACAGAATGAGGTCGGATTCATTGTAGCCGCTTTCCTTCAGCAGTACAGAAACGTCTTCTTTCTTTTGGAGAACACGGAGTTTCACGTATGAAATTCTAGGTTGATGGATAGAAGAAGCGATTGCTTATTCAGGCGAGCGCCGCCCTGAGAATTCTGTCGGTTTCCCTTCACAACGCTCATCGAGACACTTCGCCGCGAGCGCCTTCTGTGCACTCTGCCGTAGGCACGCGGGCGTCCAGCCTTCTCTAGTGCGTCTTTACGCATTTATTGCGTCTTCCGTATGACGTGAATCGTATGCGTGATACATATATATGATATAAATATTTATTATATATATATATATTACACATGTGTATTTATGCATATAGACGCCTGAGAGAGTTCTATCGTGGAGTCACCGTGTAACTCGTAGAGAGAAAGCGAAGCACACGTCTGCGGGTTCAGCCTGGCGCTTGCAGCAAAGACTTTAATGCGGAGGATGCAGGGAACGTCAAACAAAGCGCGTCGCTCGCGTATTTTGAGAAGACGGATGAAGCTCTGGAGGACGGAAATGACAGAAACACTGTGCCGCAGATCTGCATTTCGCGGCGTCAGCTGTATGTAACACCCCGGGAGGTAGTCACCACTGGACGCGAAAGATTCATCTAATTCTTCGCATCACAAACGCGTGTAGGAGCGGTTCAGAGGAGCCGCGCGGTATCTCAGAGTGCGCCGGACAAAGCGGACAAAGCCAGAGAGAGCGGAGGAAGAGAGTCAGGACACAGCAAGGGGTCGCAGAAGCTCGAAAGCGAGGCGAGTGAAAGTGCGAGAACAAGAGAGAAAAAAAGCCCCCCCGTGGCCGCAGCCAAAAAGACAACAGGCTCCTCCGCGCCCTGCACGATGTCTCCTTCAGTGAAGGTTGATGCTTCAGAAGGAAGCTCGCTTTCCGTGAGACTTAAATTCCCCTTCGCCGGCTCGACGCGTGGCTCCTCCGGAGCAAGAAACGCACAACAGCGTCTCTTCAGCCTTCGACGCTCTTCCGAGTCAAGGCGCGCACTCGCTTCTTGTATTCAGGCAAATCCTTCTTGTACTGAACCTGCGGACACGCGACACCCACACCCGGAAAACAGGCATGCCTCTACACAGACGATACACGCGCGTCAGCTCAGCTGTCTGAATGCGCGGTGCTCTCCACTGGCGCGGGATGCGCCGCCGCAAGCGATGATGGCTACCCGCCGGCCTGAGCCAAAGAGGAGCGACGCCGACGCTTGTCGCGAAGAGGAAGGTGCGAAATGCGTGAGGAGGTGGAAACGTACACGCAGATACAGGCATTTTTAATCTTGATCTAAGCACCATGAAGCAGATACATGTGCCCAACTCCCCGATCCGCGTCCGTGGCTCTCAGCTGCCACACTCGCGAAGCAGAAAAACGGTTCGCTGGCCTCGATGTATCTCCGTCACCACGAATCAAAATGTGATATATATACATATATATATTTAAGTGTTTATGTGTGAATACAAATGTGCGGGGGAGGGCTTCCTGTTAGCAGTTGCCTGCTTGTCGGCGCACGGCTCCATTTCCTTCTCTCTGTAGCCCTTTTCAAACCGCAGCAAACGCATTTAAATGAATGTAGCGCTCCTGCTTTCCTCGAGGACGCCGGCCTGTCTCCTCTCGACTGAGACAAGGCGCGCGCCACGGGAGAAGAGACTGACCGCTGCGTCGATGTTTGCGGGCGACTCGAGGTTCGGTTCGCCGAGCATGGAAATGACAGAGAGGAGAATGGCTTCCACGCCTAGGATGGGTCGCCAGCGTTCTTCGGCCTTCTCTTGCTCGTTGAAGACGTCGTCTCCCGGCGGATGGAGAATGCTGATGCAGACTCGCCCGTCGGGGTAAACTGCATGAAGTCGAAGGAAAGCAACGAAGGTCGAGCGAACGTCACTGCCGCCCAGATACGTTCAGAGATAGCAAGCAGGACGCGGAAGCGCGACAGCGATGCGCTCCACCGCGAAGGACGACACTGGCATGTGAAGAGGAGCGAGCCCGAGAATCAACGAGGCTCTGAGCAAATGCCTCTCTGAGCTTGTGTCGAAAGTCAGGCACATCCCCGCGACCTCGGAAAAACGCACGCCACCACCACGACGCGTACCCCCTTCGTTCCTCCTCTCTTCTTCGGGCCGCTGCCCTCGATACTGACGCCCCTTCTCTGCCCTCATCCCTCTCTCTTTTCTTCTCGCGACCTCGCGCACGAAAGCCGCGCGCAGTCGGCGGCGGACGTACTGTTGGGGTGCCACATGTCTTGCAGAAATTTCATCTCTGGCGGGTGATTGGGGAAGTCTGGCGGAAACCTGAGCGCGGCGTTGAAAATGCCGCCTTCGTAGAGCGTGTCGGGAGGGCCTTCGAAGCAGACACGCCACACGAAGAAGTCGCCGCCGGCCTCGTCGTCCAAGCCGACGCTGCAGCCGCTCGGACAGTCTCGACTCAACTCTGCACACCGCATCCGCGCCGCACCGAGGCGTACACCTGAAGACATCTGGAACCCCAGGTATTCCTTCCAAGCGACCTGGGCGGCCGCGAGCCAGACGTGAAGTGGCGCGCAGCTCGGATACGCTGGGGCGACACTGTCTTCTCTCTGTGTCGAGTCAATTCCGCAGGCAACGGACTCGACCCACGCCGAAGGCTGGCGCCAGCGGATTAAAGGCATGGAATGCATATACGCAAACATGTGTATACACACAAACGCGATCGCTGCACTGTAGATACGTGTATACAACATGTACGGTATCTGCCAGATATATATATATATATATATATATGTGTGTTGTATGTATTTATGTCTGTATGTACGCATATATTCCTTGGGTTATATATATGTATATATTCATGTGTGTATGTATGTTTCATGACGTTCGGACGGAAGCCTTTACGAGTTCATTTCTGTCGCTAGACGAGCTGAGAGATCCGGAGATCTGTGCGGCTCTTTTAAGCGCAGTCGCTGCCTCTTCCCCCCTTCTCTGCTCGAGACGTGAACCGAAGTCTCACCGAGAAACTGCTTTTTGAGAAGTTCTCTAGCGATGTTTGTCATTTTGGCGCAGGGGACGCAGCACGACGTCAAAATGGTTCCCTTGCCTCCACGGGTGCTCGTTCCACGATCTGCGTCGCCGATCCTCCCACCTCGCCCTGGCGCCGACCGCGTCTCTCTCTCTGCAGCGATTCGGAGCCTTTTTTCGCCTCAGACGGACAGAGGACGCTCGATTTTGGCCGCGAAGGCACGCCGGCGACGGAGTGCGACAGCGCAACCCGCAAAAGAGAGAACTCTACGCACACCGCTGTCTCCGGTCCGACTCTGCGAGGCCTGTGCACGCGACCTTCTGAAAAAGGAGATCCTTGCTGGATGAGCGTCTCGAGGCAGTTTCCACAGGGGCAGTAGGAGCCGGCAGGGACGCAACTGCCCGCGAAACGTGAGACGGCGCCGCGCAGGGCTGGCAGTGCCGTAACTCGAGACGAGAGACTCGGGCGAGGAGCTACAGAAGGGGGGAAAATGTCTCACGCAGTGAAAAAAAAAGAGAAGCAAAAAGGAGACGCAGTGGATACGAAAAGGCGCGGGGGACCGACGCGTGCTGGGGGTTTAGTGGCTCGACTTGGAGCACCGACCGCACAGGGAAGAGACGAAAATGACGCGGCGGCGCACAGAGGGATTCAGGCGAATCCAAAGAGCCCAGCAGATGAGACAGCAGATACGGAGGATAGCGAGCGAAGAGCAGCAAACAAGGTTGCCAACATGCGAGGAAACAACGGGCTGAAGCGGCCGAGAGAAGGAGAAATGGCGGCGCAAAATCTGCGGGAGTCGGCGCCAGTCATGCAAAATCGACGCGGAGACTCCCTTCGGAACCCGCGTACAGTGCGCGCTTCTCGCAGAGCAGTGAAAAGCCGAGGGACTAGAGAAGAGCTAGGTGAAAGGAGCGCGAAAGAAAGCGCAGGATGCACGCAAGAGAGGAGACTCCACGGACTGTGCTTCGAACAGAGGGAGAAGAACGCGGAGACGTCCTTTAACCTAGACTCGTTTTGAGTTGGAGGAACGGCAGTGCAGGAGTGAACCAGAGAAAAGCAAAAAGGTGCAGTGAAGGGGGAGAAGAGGGGCCGAGAGAGACAGAGAGGCGGAAACCTCACAGCGAAGTCGGAACAGCAGGAACAGCATGTGCAGAAACCGTGCTCAGGTTCGCTGTGTCTTTCTCACGCGCACATGCATACGCACCGCCCTTCCATGCTCACGCACAGAACTAGTGAACAGTCATCTCCGACCATCGCACGTCTACGTACGAAGAAGAAACGAACACAGCAGTTAATAAAACTCTGCATTCAAGCATTCCTTTCGCCGCCAGCTCCTCAGCACGCCCACGTGGGAAGCGCGCTGCAGGGGTACGATTCCGGCGCGACCCTGCGGCCCGTTTGAGCAAGAAGCGAGCAGTCACTCCGTAGCTGGGAGAGAAAAGAAAAAAACTCACATTCCACCCTTCTGCCGGAAAGTGGTGTGCAGCTCTGACTTGAATCTTGACTGCACCGCATTCTGTGAAGAAATGCGGCACTTCGGTTGCAGAGCGCACGATATGGACTGGCGAGAGTTGAGCCTTTCTATCGGAAAAATGGAAAAACAGGCCGAGAAGGGGGCCGTCCAATATTCGGCTCATCGCCGTTTGCCCGGTTGCTCTGCCTCGGGTTACGCGGCAGACTCGAACGCTGTCAACAGAGGAGAGCCTTGCTTGCCACGCGCACGTCCCTTGCTTGCTCGTTGCATTCTCATGGGGTGCTGGAGGTTACCAGACTTTCAGGCGGAAAGGCAGAAGAACAGAAAGGGCGCACAGTCTTTAGAGGCATGGTGCCTGCGCACACACCGCGTGGAGGCGGCTCCTCTTGGAGCCTGGTCAGGCAGGCTGCCGCACTAACGAAAATAAAAAACAGGTATGTACCTCGCCAAAACAGACCAGCTCAGCGAAAGTTGGGAATTGCACCGAAGAAGCGCAACCAAGTCAGAATCTGCTTACAACGCAGCTGATCTATGCGCTGCGGCAACGTGTGCAGGAACGGAACGTTTCCGAAGCAGCTGGCAGCAGAACGCGGTCGATAAGCCGCCGACGTCTCATGCGACCTGCGTTTTGTCTCGCCTTCAAAGAACGAGTGTCAGGCTTGTCAGACGTTGAGGAGGGGTGCGAACGCTAGATGGTAGAGGGAGAGGGGCTGGAAGAGTTCGAAGCGGACCTCCCATTGTATTTCGCCGTGGAAGTGCAGATTTTGTTGCGTTCCTGTGCCTTGAGAGACACACAGCAATCTCTGCCAAAGGCGCGCCGTCTACCGTAACAATTGGTGTCGCGAGCGTCTCAGAAACGGCGGTCTCTGGTTTCGCCGCCGGTTTCAGCCTCAGAGCGTCGCTGCTAACTTCTTTCTTGCTGTTTTACAGTGTGTGCACCGCAAAAGGATCGGAGGCATCTGGAGCCTTTTGGAACTCGTATTTTAGGTTCTGTCGAGAGACGCGATCTCCGCCTCGTCACAACTAGTTTCACAGTGCTTGCTGCGTGGCCCAGCGGATACAGTTTTCTTCGTTGCAGGTTCGGAAGCCGCTCAGAGAAACAGAACGGTGCGACGAGGGAATTTTAGACATCGCATTTCTAGCAGACATAGCCGATTGGCGACGGCTGGTCCAGCGGAATAAACACATAGGTTTCCCTGTGTATGTGGAAGCAAACCCCATAAAACTCATACCCATGCAACTGCAAAGTTTGCAGGTGATATTGGATGCTGCGGTTTATATGTATTTTTGATGGAGAAAGGCTTACACTCGCGTATGGCTGTGAATCCTTTTCCGTTCCGCCTTCATTCCATCGGACACTTTATGTGGACTGTGCGCCTGAAAAGGTGCCGACAGCCATCTTTGCCATCGGTGGCTGATCGTATTGACAAAACTTCGCTCACATTTCCTGTTGTCTCCAAGCTCCAAGTTAAGAAAGCAAACACGTGTACATGCATGTTTCTCGTACTAGATGAGAGTGGAAATTCATACCCCGTGTGCGGCCCTCGTGTCTCTTCAGATATATATGTGATATATATGTGTATATAAAATATATATATATATATATATATATATATATAGCCTACGTCCTCACGTATATACGACACGCATCCAACGCTTACGCGCTTTTGAGCCGTGTTTCGTGTATGCTGGTACGCGTGTCAATTCTTCCCGTGCTTTCTCCATAGGTACCCGACCGGATACTTCGGTCAGTTTCGACAGGTGTTCGTCCGCGTGTTTCACCTGGTTGGCAAGCGATTTGTATTGTAGCGGAAGTGTAGTGCAGCCTACCATTGCTCACATGCCCACGCACGCGTGTGTACGTGAATTCCTGTCATTGGACGGTTGCATATTCTCAGAGCCGGTATCCTGCAAGTCTCGAAAATGTCGGACCCGAATCAGCCGACACACATAACGGTTACCGTTCACGGGGCTCGTGAGCTGCACAGTACTAATCTGATTACAAAGATGGTGAGAAACGGACGAGAAACCTTGGAAATGCGTGTGCCATTGGGAGTATGTCTCGGAAACGACTGTTGAATAGACGAACAATATCACCATTGGCAGAAACCGCGGTTTTAGGAAGTGTCCTCTGAGAAGACATTAGATCAACAGCACCTGTGGAACCATGCTCCCTTCCTGCGCTAAACGGATCACTTGCAGCTACCCCTACTTCAATGATGTGTCTTATTCAGTGCAATTAGCGGTGCACAAATGTGTGTGTATATGCGGGTTTATTCCATCTTATGTGCAACGAGGGAAAGATGCGGACGAGAACGGAAAGAAATCGTGCTTGGGGAAACTACATCGTCCAATAATATCTGTGTCCTCCTCAGGACCCGTACTGCATCGTGACCATGGGGAGCCACACGTTCAAAACCAACGTTGACGATCATGGAAACAATACGCCGACTTGGAATCAAACGTTCAAAATGGATTATGCGGGCGAGGCGCAAATGAGGTAAGGTATCACACGGAAAGTACTAGGGAAGCTGCGCATGTGAAGGCTTCAGGCGTTTGCGTGAAACTGTGGTCGGCGCTAACGACTGAGAGCGGCTAATTTGAATGCGAATGTTCTATGGTGGAGTATGCTACCCAAGTCCTCTGTATTTACGTGCATTTTGCGAAAACGCACACAAGGGAGCCGTGTGCAATGGCCACTTCCGTGCTTCATCTCTTGCAGATTCAGAGTGATGGATAAGGACAAGCTCACGAAGGATGACTACGTCGGCATGGCAGATGTCACTCTGTCCCCCATCGTATACGGAACCCGTCTGTATAATGCTGAGATTGAGGTAATCGAGAACAGTGCCCACGATTATCTATTTTCTCGATATGATCTAGAACTTGTCATGCCTGGACCTGTGGGTCGGAAGAATTCACAATTGGTACACAGGAGCGGCAGGAAATCCTAAAGCGTGTTCATCCACAGCCGCGCAGCCTGCACGTAGATATATGCATACGGGCGCCAGGTCCGTGCGGTGCCCGCAGCTAACTCGGAAGGAGGGCCGACGCGCGGGGTACTTGAAGATCACAATCGAGTTCGATCCTAAGGTGAAGGCGAACGAGTCTGCTCCTCCATCTTCAGCTTCAGCACCAACTTTCGTAGCATCAGCTCCATGCCCCGCAGGATACACAATCGGTTATGGCCCCAGCCCTATGCAAGCGGCACAGCCCGTAGCAGGAATGCCCTACTACGCCCCACCGGCTGGCTACCCAGCAGGACCACCCGCGTATGGTGTAGTACCCTCTGCAGCTTACGCCCCGCCTCCTGTAGGGTATACCGTCTCTCCAGGCGTCGCTGCCTATCCGCCTCCTGCGCCGTACGGACAGCCTCCTGCGCAGCAATACTACGCGTATCCTCCGGGAAACCCGTACCCTCCAAGATAGACAAAGCATATCGCATGCATACATGTGGCGCGCGTACCCGCGGATTGATAACAGGGATGGCAGAACCGTTTGAGACCGGGAGGTGGCATTGAAGAGGCGAATCCATGACGGGTACTGGATGCTCTAAGTGTCTCAGTACATAGTTTCCTTAAGCGTATGAGTAGTCTTCCGCGAACTCGAAGGGGCTGATACGTTGCTACCACTGTTGTGTGAGGCCGAGTTCCCGATGGTACAAGGTTCATCTCAGTTTCCAGCGATACCTTCCCGTGGGGCGGGTGTAACCTGAGAGCGGGATAAAAGGTCAAAACTCGAGTCGCAGCGATGACGCAACCGTTGTACGCGAGCGGCGCGCCCCATTGGAAAAGGGGGCGGGTAAGGTCGAGCTTTCAGAGGCTCAACCAATTCTTACCTTGTTGTGCCAGTCCGTCACTCCTTGCATGGTCCTTACAGTTCAATTTGATGTCTTGCGATACCGAAGATGCTAACAACCATTAAGAATGGAACTGAACTTGTAACTGGCTTAAGCAGTGCTTTCCGCTGAAACCACAGGAGAGTGATTCCCTCGCGTTCCCTCTCGACTCATCTTCATTCCCTGGTCTGCCTCTCGCCTATTTGTGGGTATTCTGAGGGAAGGGCACGAACAGCCACTGACTGCGTACTTGAGTATAGCGGTACCCAGCACTGCAAGTTTTTCTCGCTTCCCATCAACAGGTAACAGCTTTCATATACAAAGGACTGGTCACCTGAAGGGGAGCGTTGCCATATTTCGTTTCGCGTCGTTATACAATTCTCAGTTAGGGAGAAGGCGGGGGCGGCCTTTGTCGAGCTCGGCAGGGCGCAAAGGGGATACGGTCTGCAACTCCGTCGACTACGTCGTTTACGCCGCCGACTAGTAAGCCGGAGGCGTGCAGGAGCAGCAGGCGCCATGCCTACTAGACAAGGTGGAGACGTCCTATTCTTTTCTGCTATGCATGACGATTCTCCAGTCCGCTTGCCGCATACCATATTTCATCTCGCGTTGCTGCGTTGCGAGATGATACGGAAGTCCTCGAAAAGGTATGTGTCCTCGTGTCCAGAGCTACTGAGGAGGCGCTGTTACGAATCTTCATTCGGTGCCGACGCAATGGCCTTTCAGGAGCTGAACTCACTCCCACCTCTTGCACCCGCAGGCGTGCTGTGAGTTGAGGCTGCGCTGCGCCCCCCTTCTCCTACCGGCATTCACCGGTTGTCCCAGTCCCCATAATCACAGGGTCTACCCATCGCGACGCAACCGCCGGCAAGATGCTGGCTTCTGGAGGTGCAACGCTGTTGGGTAAGCAATAACGGACGTGATCCAGCAAAACCCTATCCACCCCTGGGACGTTTCGTCCGGCTCTGGCGGGCTATAACAGGACCGCATACGGACATGGCTGCGGTAATCTTACAGAGACAACCGAGCGGCCTACTCGGCTCAGACCCCGTGTTAGCCCGCGGTGTTGCGGCCGGGGGGTCTCTGCAACGCGAGCTCGAACATGTTCTTGTGGAGCCGCGGCGAAGTGTTTCTGGAAAACGAAAGCTCAGTTGCACTCCAAAGATATCCGGTCGTTGGCAAGGAGGGAGAGTTTGTTGTGCGATGGATCACATGCTTTGCGAGTTTCTCTCGATGTATTCGTGGGACGAGAGTTGCTTTCCTCTTGGTTGGTGTCATGGTGCCGCAGCCGAGTTGCAGGAAGGTATACGAGAGACGACGAGTGGTACACTAGTTGGTTCGTGTAAGCTCACCAGGTGATGTCCAGACAGAAGGGGGAAGTACTTCGTTTCTTGGATCTCTTTTGTACTACATTTGTGACCCTCCATTGCACGAGCATCTGTCGTTGACCCACTGGTGTAGTGCAGCAGATTTTTCCACTGGGCTACGCACCTTAGAAAACCTGTACTTCCTAAGGGATATGTCCAAAGAACCAGCTCCGAGTGTGCGCGCGTGCTGGGAAAGGGCGCCTGAGAGACGGTTTGGCGATCAGTTCTTCTGCGCTTCGGCGGAGCAGGCGGTTCGTTGGCAACAGCCTCCGTATTCACTTCATCGATAATTGAGGCTATGCGAGCAGTGTTACGCAATGACTTGAGACGGGAGCGTAGTGATGTGTGGCAAGCCCTTCATGGTCCTGGGCAGAGTGCTCCTAGGGTTCTGTTACACTCTTGTAGACATGTGAGGATCGTAGCTTGTGTCCTTGCAACCGTAGTATAGCGATATCAGATCTGCCAAGCACGTCCGCACCTTTTTGTGGGCTCAAATAAACATCAGGAGCACGCGGAACACCATCGTCGAATTAGAGATCACGCGCCCGGTGGCCGCCCCTGCGACGCATATTTAACAGCTTGTTGGTTCTACCTTGTGGACTGTTGAGGCGTCACCCAAGCTACCACAGTGGCGTTTTGGGTTTTTGGAAGTCGGGGAACAGGCCTGTTCTTAACAGGTTCACATCGTGCGCCTGCAGTTGAAGGGAGCATGAGCAGTGCCAGAGAAGCACCATCGATCTAAACTCGCAATCTGTTACTACGCAGGAACCTGGTGTCTCCTTGAACGGGCGTCAACTCCGTTGTGGGCGGTGGGCATCACAGAATTTTACATTGAGACGAAGTCCTTCATTTCTTGAAGTAGGTGTTCGTATTTCGTTATTTGTGTGGTTGTATCATGTTGCCAGATGTCTTAGTCATGGATGTACAATTAGGTGCGGCCGGTGATACCGATCCTTTCCTCGAAGTCCTAACGTCGCTTGGCAGTGCGACGGAGGGGAACAGAGGCGGATACTGGCGTCCCTTGGGCATGCCACCTTCAAGGGTCGCAGACGATGCAACATTGCGTAGTACAGGGAGAAGTCAAAGCTCTGACTGGATTGACTTCGCCAGAGGCGGTACCGGCGAAGAAGTCCCTGTCACCTCCGTGGGCGGCATCTGACGGCTAATCTGTGGAAATTCATATGATCCGTGGTGCACGTTCCCCCCCTCGACGGAACAGCAGGACCTTTCCCATCTCTCATCATTCACTACTGCAATTCAGGGGTATAGCAGCCCGCTCGTGCCGGGTCCCGCATCTTCGTCGGAGACCTGGGGAAGTGAGGCCGATTGGACTCTCCTTCAGCGTCATCGTGTAGAAGTTGTGCCCCAGAAAGAGGAAGGTGACGCAGGCGGCAATGACGCTGCACTCCTCCTGGCACGATGTGAGGATAGTAAAGCCCACAATACTCTGTGTGAGGACCAGCTGGTACCACCGCCAGACGCGCCCCTCCCTCTTTCGTCTACTGTGAACATCGACGGACAGTACGCATTACGAGGTTCCTGCCGCTGTCAGAGTCACCTCTACTGGACCACGTACGTACGCGAGGATATAATGGCGGGGCTGAGGGCGGGTGGCGGGCGTATTTCAGTTGGGGAGCGGGAGGGGAGGGGGGGCGAAGCGGCACCGCAACAGAGTAGCAGGCAACGAAGCGGTTTGTGCAGTGCTGGACGTCGCAGAGCGCCATCGTGGTCCGAGCATCTCGGTGTAATATGCTCAGGCTGCCTCATCTTCGCAGGTCGGTTTTTGCGCGGCAGAACTCAACAAACTTCTTGGCAGCGCCGAGAGATTTCAGAGGCTCCTCTACCTACAGATTCGCAGGACGCGGCCGGGCTGAGACGGTTGTGGTGAAATTAGCTCTCTGGACCAAATGTCGCAACAGAAGTGCGGCGAGAACCATCTCAGTAGTAATTTTCTCTCGCTGTTAAGATTAGTGAGAACAGGAATCCATATATTACGCCTAGAACATTACCGATGTGGAATAATCTTAATGTAGTAGGATATTGAAATCCCACACTTTTAGCTATGACGGAACTGGAGAAGCTCCGTCATACTGGAGTCGGCTCGCTTTGCCACCGGAGGGATATTGTGGATCATGCGTGAATCCGCGGGTGGTTACTGGCCCAAATACGTCACGTGCTGCCAAGGAGACACGAAAGCATACCATATAGGGTGGAGCGAGGAGAAGCGGTGAACCGTCGTCTTCCGTCAGCTGGTAAGCTGGAGAAGCTCCGTCATCCTGGGGTCGACTCCCTCTGCCATGAGGTGTCGATGTGTCAGTAGTACCACTGGAAACTGCCAGAGGGAATCTTCTGTGCACAGGAGGCTATGGACCCATGCTCGCTTATCAGAAGTGAACCCGACATCATAAATGCGGCATCACTGACCTCCCTTCCAGATGCATGCTCACATCGGTGACGCTAGCGAGAATGCGATCCAATCAGCTCTATCTGTAAGGGAACCATCCGGATTCAACCTGTTCATCCTTCGAAGTGTACCGGAGTCTTCGTTATGGCGGTGATTACGTGCTTGAGTGATGATGAAGCGGATGTTGACGAAGAGTGTTACACATAGAGATAGAGCACAACTACTTTCAAGGGATCTGACCTCAGCTCACCAACGCGGTGTATCGTGTACTGGATTCTCCTATACTTGCCACCAGCATTAACAGATCGTGCTACCTGTGTGCGGGCTGTTTATTGTTATCGCTGTCATACGTGGAACTCTGCACGACGAGCAGCACAGACGAAGTGGTCGCGGGCGGCACCTGGATCAAAACTGACCGTGGGTGACGAAGAGGATTGCACGCCTTGAGTTGTTGGCTGAAGCACCTCCCGATTCGATACCAGCCCACCGCGCAGGGGCACGATGATTTTCGGCCGTACGTGTTGTGTTTAAAAAGGGACTACAGAGTCACCACCACACTACGGGCTGGAATGTCGGAGGACGCACTAGTGCGAGGCTGCAAACAGCGTAGACTCTGAATTCTGACGAATGCGTTTTTTGTTAGGTTATTTATTGCCAACCGTAACGCGTGGTTGAAGGGGCTTGTAAGTCAAGCTAAATGCAAGAGCGCATGATACCACATTGTTGATTGGGTTCGCCTTTTGTGACGGTTGTGGCAGTGCCGAAGCTCTGGTGGGTGGTTGCGTACGTTCAGTACATGAGCGATATCGCTGCACACGTAGCAACGTAACGTTTCCCGCCTGCTCAGGCAGGGAAGTGACTGAGGATATGTAGCCAGGGGCATGCTGCCTTTTTCCAAAGAGTCATGTTGGAACGTCAGTATAGCGTCATGTGAGTAACCCTAAAGGTGAGTGGAATGCTGTTCGTGTATATTGACTACAAGGTTCACCGTGTGTTCTTGCCGTTTCCCCTTGAAATTGGCACACAAAGCAAGCAAGAGAGGCCTACACGGCACTCGAGGTCCTATTGAATGTTGCGGGTCTGACATCCTTATGTCTGCGAGGACGGAAATACCACATGAGAGACTTTGCAGGATAACGAGGAAGGGGAGGTGGTGGCGTTTGAAGATGCATTGTTTGAGACGTGGAATTTTTCTGTTCTGTTCAGATGTGGGCACTCGACGCGGAGCCCCACGCCTTCTTTCTGGGTCTTCGTGTGGGCACGGGACATGGGTCCAGGAAGCTTCTTATCGCTATCTATTTTTTGATTGATCTCTCGCCATATATTCTCCAATGGTGGCGAAGGGCAGGGAGGGCATTTATCCAACAAGGCGTCAGAGGCTGACTGTTCGTAAGGCATGAGTCATAACAGGCTGGACAGAAAAGGTGGCTCCCTACAGCAAACATTCACCCAAAATGCCAGGCGCTTTTCGTCCGTTGGACAGTGAACCGCTTCCCTTTCTGTGTATTCGATCATATAGGAACGTAAAGAAAATATAGTGGGAGGGACGGTTAATATCCAATTTTCCTCCATGTCCGTGTCATCGCCGTCCAGGCTCTTAACAAGTTCACGAATCTCGTGGAAGAAGGAATTTGACATCGTGGGTACTGAACAGTCGCTGGTTTTCTGGATGTGGAAGGAGCCGCATCCCTGCATTCATGCGTATGACGAGCCAAGCTGGTTTGCATGCAGACGGGCGCCGTCTTCAATTTCCATTTGTTTTCTGGGACAGCTGCAATGGGACAAGGATGTTGTAGAGACGTACAGGATTCTTTATCACCCCCTAGGCAGCTAGGATAGTTATTGAAAAATGATGCTAAATAGACTGCCTCTATGTGCCGAGCCAGATGCAACATGCGTAGAGAGGCTCCCAACGTTGAAACGCAGCAATAATTGCTGGAAGCCTCCGTGGGGCCCACTGTGGTGCGGGGCAATACGATAAAGGCCGCGGCCTTTTTCCTACTTTGCCACTTCTCTCCAAACTGCAGCGCCACTGTCGCTTCCACATGCCCTGATGATGCAACTGCGTCTTGCTGACCGCTTCGACCGAGCGTGAGCAGGAAACAGTGGGGTACTTCGTTGAGGGCGCAGCTTCGCTAAAGTGTCTACGGAGGGAGGCTGGTAGTCGGAGCCGAGGGATCACGAGACACATCTTTTCACTTTCCGTTTTGCGTCTCGGTGTCTTCGCACTCCGTGTCCTTAGCATAAGCATCAAATGAGGAGCAGAGGAAGATGAGGATGTCTTTTTCCACAGCTTCTCAAAGGTTCCAGGGGTAACGGCAGTCGTCGGTTTCTTGCCCCGTGTGCTGTAGTCACTGCATGCGACTCGACCAGCTGCGGCGGCCACGAAACAGCTGCAGGGCTCCATTCGACGAGACAAGCAGGTACGGAGGCTTTCTAAAGAAACGTGATTTCTGGTGGGAAAGCGAAAGATGCATGACAAGCGTGCATATCCAGCTTTTTTCCGCGAAGTCGCAAGCATCTTGCGTCCTGCCCCAGTGCTTATTGCAAAACGATGGTTTTGCATCGACTCAAAGGAGTATCAGTATCTGAAATGGGTAGCCACAGTGCGCACCAGAGTTTGCCCCATACGAGCAATAGGCCGCAAAAGCACCAGCCGAACAATGCATGCATGCTTATCTAGTTTGACGGCAATCTTCGCGTGTGTCAACGATAGAAGGCGTGATTGGGACGAGACTCGTTGACGGGTTTCTCTGGTTGCAGCCCGGTAAGTACGACGCACCTTTGTCAGTGGCCGACTATGCACAAACACGAGAGCGTTCATGCCATCTGGAAAAGGCTTCACCAACAAGGGACCAAATAATGGATGCGGAGGAACAGCAGTCAACACGCTGGACCGTTTCTATCTGAACCCTACAGAGCACTATGACCACCTGGGCAAAGTGGAATAAGACCACTTAGCAGGGAACAGCCAGCACGTTTAGGCTTAGAGGTGCTCCATTGCAAGCCACAACTGCAGAATTTAAAGCAGTGTCGAGCCTTCTCCCAGCGCGGTAACGTGACCGCATGCGAGACCGAACACAGAAGCTGTTGTAACGATTGTCGTGCCGAAGTACAAATGTAGCTGCATATTCCTATAAATACTGCCGATATTAAGACTTTGGGGTGTCATGCATAATACGCATCAGTACGCTTAGAGCAAGCTTCTGCACTCTAGTCAAGCTGTTTTTCACTGTGCCTTTTACTGCTCCGACGGCGAACGAAACGTGAGGCCGATGCGCACTTTCCTATTCACGTACTGCAATATCTAGCTTGGTATATGTGTGCGGTTGAGTATCCTGACGGGGCTCTGCTGATTCGATGTCGTCACCTCACATGAATACGCAGTTCTATGGGCGCTGTGCATGGACGCCCGGGGCACTTTTGTGTAAGCCTCATATGCCCTTGGCCCTGAGTTCTCAGCGATGGAACGAGAACCTTTGAGCCTTGTGCATCATTACGTCAACCAAACCTAGCATCCCTCGTTCTGGCTAAAGAAAATGGAAAGTTTACAACTTTTCATGACGTGTACGCTTAGCAGGTCGGCGCCGATCTCCTCTGCTAGCGAGCCAGTCCCTCTTGGACCATCATTCGGATGAAGTCCTTTCAAGCAAGGAGGTACGCGGGACGCATGCAGAGCACGTCTTCAATACAGAATACAGCGCTGGAGAAAGATCAGTGCAGAGCAGATGAAGTCAATTCCTTTACTCTACAGAAAGGATGTATGTATCTGTAAGCCTGGACATGTCTAGCTAGAGAGGAGGTGACGGGTCGAATGCGTGAGGGAACGGGCACCTGCCACGATTCCTTTCAGAGCGCCAAGACACATCGCACCAGCGTAGCCCGGCACCCAGTAAAAGCACATCCTACTGACCAGCAACACGTCTGCACTAGCGTGGGCACTGCTGTGAGGTGTGTGGCTGCGCAGATTTTCTGCGGCCATCAGGGTCGCGAAAGCCCTGTCAAGCGAGAACACAGTCTGCTCCCAAGCCCTGACCCTTCGCACTCCACACAGCGGTAAGCCGAGGTGACTAGTTTTTTGGCTGATCTTAAATGAAGCTGCCCCCACTAGGTGGCATGCAGTGGCGTCT
The DNA here is from genome assembly GCF_002563875.1 of Besnoitia besnoiti. NCBI lineage: Eukaryota > Apicomplexa > Conoidasida > Eucoccidiorida > Sarcocystidae > Besnoitia > Besnoitia besnoiti. The sequence goes on along the minus strand of NC_042361.1, from coordinate 1,551,383 downwards.
TCAACTGAGTGGGCACGGGGATGTGAGTCCCTCTCCCATCGTGCACCCAAGAATGCCTAATGAAGTGGCCGCCCTCTCCTACTCTTCCCGCGTAGATTCACCATCTGCCATACTTCATCCCGGCAGCAAGCTGTTGGCGACTTCCTCGCGTGAGTGCGATCTAAGCGCGAGAGCGTGCGGACTATCACAAAGCGCAAGCAGCTGCCCTGGCCGCGGTAGGAGGCGCACCAGATTGACAATTGTGGGTTCGCGACTGCGCGCACGCCTTCGCTCTCTTCCACACTCGCTGCCCTCCTCTTCGTCGGAGAGGCATACGCTCTGAGGACGCCGACACACGAAGCGCGTGTGTAGCAGCTCGGGAAGCCATACCTAGTCACAGAAAGGAAGACGTGACCTCCGTCGTTACCCGAGCGTTTCTCAACATCCCGCGGACATTCACGACATTGGAACGTCTTCTTCATTTGGGTACTCAGCTTCGATATTTCTTATGGGGGAGAGTTGCGAATATCCTTAGCTTTCTTCACCAGTGACTTCTTTCTCTGCTTCCGGTCAATCGTTGCCTCTCGGTTCGACTTCCAACGTGAAAAGCCTGCGCTGCGAGGCCGAAGACAAACTGCCCTCAGGGCGACTCTCATCTCTCGGCGGGCAACGCAGGCTTGTGCGCATGCGCGTCCACCGCCCTTGTCCTGAAACGACGTGCACAACCCCGGAGGCAAAGGTGCAGTCACAGACTCTTTGCTGCTCTACGCCACGACGATTCAGAGGTCAGCGCTACGGCGCCACACGGAAATGTGTGGATCGGGGGCGACCGGGCTACGTAAGGGCGTCAGGCTTGGCGGTATTCGCATCTCTGTCCTCCACATTCTCTCTCGCCTCTACTCGGTCTTCGAGGGGCCTACGAACTATGCGAAAACCCATACTCTCGCGCCCTTGTTTGAGGATGAATAGATCTACGGGACCACAGCGCTAACTTTGAGTGAGGCGTCACCTGACCAAAGGGCGCCGTTATGTAACGCGAAAACCATACGGGACGGCCCCAAGTCGACATGCAGAACAGAAACCTTCGGTGCCGGCCCTCTCTGTTTCTCCTGTGGCATCTACACTTTCCCCGTTCTTCACGTTGCAGCCCTGCCGCGGAAATGGTGCACACGTCGAATCCGAATTGACGTCTTTTTCTGGGCTCCAAGCGCCTCTTGGAAAGAGGACTGCGCACAACACACAAGGGGGAACCGAGTGCGAATCGGTACGTCTCTCAAAGGACGTCCTGCTCTTCATCGCCTGCGAGAGACTTCCAGCCATCCCCAGCTGCTCGGAAAAAGTTTTCAGCGCCTCCTCTCCTTGGAGGCCCGACTTCTTCGCGCGTTTTCGGGTGAACAGGAACTGAAGTGCTCTTCGATTTCTCTCCGCCGTCTTCGAAAAGATAGCGTCGAAAAGGCCTGCCTCGTCCTCTCTTGCCCACAGTTTCAGCCGCCTCTTCCGCTATCACCGTCACGACACCAGCCATCACTCGCCGGCGCCTTCTATGCACAAACCCCTCGTGCGCCGTGGCGCACTTCCGCCCAGAAAAGTTCGTTTAGTTTAGTAGAACGTGGTCTTTATGTGTGTACGGACGCGCGTGATGGACGGATCGATATTTTTTTTCGAAATCACTGCCTGCGTACGGCCGTGGTACCTTCTGAAGCCTACAGCCGCGACACACGCCACGACGCATGGAAGACCTCCGAACGAATGTGTATGGCAACGTTGTACCAGCCGTGCGGAAGGAATGCGCATCCATGCGGCTGAGAGAAATAGGGGAAGAGAGAAACTCGGAGTTTTCTGGCCGTTTCGATCCTGAAAAAACGTGCGCGTTTCCACTTCCTCTTTGTTACCTTGTCGGCTGTATCACACATTGGGTCCGTTGACGAGCGGCTGAAGATTTCAGGGATGATTTCTTTCGTTTTCGCGCACGAGCGACCTATCCCTCATGATGGCCGACCATATCTCGTCTCTCACAACACCGCAGAATAAAGCACGACTCCTGCCTGCTCAGTGGCGCGTTCGTCTCTCTTTTCCTCTCCTTCTTCTCCGCTTTCTGGCGTCTTTCTTTTTCTTTTCTCTTCCCCGTCGTCCTGGAAAAGGTTTTGAGGGCATTCCCGGCCATTCGCTGTCGATTTCCTCGTTTCTCTAGCTGTTCCTTCTTCCTCTTCCCTTTTCTCTCGCGCGGCGCGCCACGGTTGTCCGCAGTCCGCCTCTAGTTCCACCGTCGAAAAAATTCTTCAGCTCGATTGTTCGTCTCTCTGTCGCTTGCCTGCTCAGCGGAGGATTTCTTCGGTGTTTCCATACGCATTTTCCCCTTCTTTCTTTCCTTTTTCTTCCACATAAAATCCACCCGCACGCTGCTCCCATCTCTGTCTATTTTCGGTGTCTCTTCTCTCTTCCCCTTTTTTGCCACTGCGCCCGCTGTACATACAGCTCTTCTCGTATCACCTTCGACCAGCCTCGTTTGCTCTCAGTTCTCTCGCGAGCGGCCTTGCTCCTCTCAAAGTCGCGTTTTCTGCCCCTCCGCCGCCTGTACGCAGGAACTGCAACTGCGAGTTCTCTTTCTGCCGTCGTTTCCCGCGCTAACGGCAGTTCGTCTGCTGCAGGCGGTCGTGGTATCATCTGCCAGCGGCGTGCCGGTGCGTTGCCCCTCTGCAGCTTTATGTCCTTCCGTTTCTCCTGGATGGTGCCGTTGAGTTCAGCCATCCACAGAGAAAAAAAGGGGGATTAAGATTTCTTTTCGCCGTTGCCACTGTGTGCGCCGCTTCAGGGCCGCCAAACTGCCGTCCCCTTCCCCGTGTCGTCGCCTCCAGTTGCTCTCTTCTGCGCGTCTGCGCGATTTCCTGTTATTTTTTATTCCATGTTTCATTTGCCTTCTGTGTGGCGTCTGCTTTTTATTTGCTTTTCGCATGCTTTTCGCTGCCTGTTCCGCGTGAACGGGCGCACGTGTCGCCCGTCTCAACTTTCTTCGCTCAGCGGGAGTGGCTTTGGAGGGCTTCTGTGCGCTCGCTTTCTCTCTTCTCTTGTGAATGAAGAGGCGCTCTGCGTACGAGTGCTGCGGTCTTCAACCTATTTGGATGCGCAGATCTGTTGTTCATTTTTCGGTCTGATCTGCGCCGGCTGCCCTGTGCGCTGATCCGGGGGTGCCAATGTTTGTGCCCTGTTTGTGTGTATGTTCCTTTCAGGGCTCGGGAAAGGCGAAGTGGTGTCGCGGCGAAGACCGCGTTTCGTCTTGATCTTTTGGACATTTCTCACGGGAGCACGACGTTTCGGGCGTCGTTATTTTTTTTGAGACACGCGGCGAAGCGAAGGTAGACTCGCGGCAGTGGAGAAACTGCTTTTTTTTGGGTCTCTACGCAGATTACGGAGAGGACGAGAGGGGAAACGTTAGCTTACTGGCGGCTTCGTTCCTTCCATCGAGAACTGGACCCGTTAGTCATTCTGTCTTCTGCCTCCTCCTTGCCTTGCCCGCCCGCCTCTTCCTCTTCTTCATCCACATCTCAGGGGTGGAGAGGCGAGGCTCGTCTATTCTTCTCCGCTTCTGCGTTTTCTGGCCGCGTGCGCTTCTTTTCCTGCGGCCTTCTTGACGGTTGCAAGGCACCTTGTAGAGCCTCTCGTCCCGCCAGTCCTTTCTTCTTCGCCAGGGAACGCGCGACGGCGTCGACGCGGGTGCGTGTGCATGAGCGTGGCTGAGGAAGCGCTGTCTGTGCAGAGGAGACTATTGTGTTGGGAGGGCGGAGCTGTATCCTCGCGTTCGGCTGCATGCGCGACCCGTCTTTCAGGCGTGCGTAGACGGTTGAGGCGTCTTTTTCGGTGCGCCGGCCTCCACCTGTCGCTGAGGGAGTCTTCAGTGTCTGCACGCGAAGCAACTCGCGTGGGCTTGGATTTTTCGCGCCTGCGTAGCATTCAGCGAGCGACTTGCCCAGGAAGGAGTTGGCGAACCCCTGTACTTCTGCTGTGGAGCAGCTGCATCCCGACGTATATATATATTTATATATGTTTCGGCTGGAGTATCAGCGTTCATGTGGAGTAGGCCGCGATTCGCTTCTGTCGAAGGAGAGGGCGTTCACGTGTGAGGTTGAGGCGGCACGCGACCGAAGAGGCGCAACAGGCCGTCTTCTTCTCTGCTTTGAATCATGAGTTCTCAACAACCCGCGGTGATTTTGCTGCCGTTTCCCGGGTCGCAGTCTGGCAACACTTCCCAGCCAACAGAGGGGTCCTTGTTCAACCGAGGCAGCATGGTGCTCCCTGCGCCGCATCAAGCGTCGGCGAACCAACTGCTCCCTATGCAGCCTGCGTAAGTCGGCGCCTTCTCTCTCTCCATCTGCATGTGCGCATGCATCCGCGTCTTCTTCTAGTTCGTCTACTACCCCGCAGGCGATGACGCTGTAGGAACTCTCTACACTGCGCTGCGACTTGCTTTTCGGTTACGAATTCGTCTTGTATCGAGACATTTCGTCCCTGGATGTGTGTGTGGCGGCTCCACTGCGTTTTGACGTGCGCGTGCGGCCCGTATGTCTGCACCGTTCGTGCTGGATGTTGGGTGCTCGCACGCTTCTGCTGTTTGTTTGCAGGTTGCGAGTAGAGTGTACGACGTGGCACCGCGACAGCCACGACTTGTTTGATTACGAGACTCGCCACGTGAACGTGAAGCAGTTCGTTGTCACCCGCTCGGCGCGATTGTTTCGTTTAGACGCGGACATCAACTGCGTGCTCGAGTCGGCGCCGATTCCGTCGCCGCCTTCCCTCGCGCAGTCTCTCTCCTCGACAGCCACCCCGCCGCTGGCCTCTGCAGAGGGCGGCGTCGCGCCCGCGGGCGCAGCAGCGGGTTCACCTGGCCCGCAAACCCAAGCCGGGGCAACTGGCCCGGCAGCCAGCCCCAGCAACGCCCAGGCGCCCCCCGGCGGCGCCGTACCAGGTGCTGGTGGAGTGGCGAACTCGCCTTCCGCGCAGCCAAACACCGGGACAGCAGAAGAGTCTCAAGGGAACAACACAAACCCCAACGCCGCAGCAGCTGCGGGCTCTGCGGTCCCAGGCGCTGCCCAGGGCGCTGGAGCGCCAGCCACTCCGCCGCCGCCTCTCGTCAGCACCGACTTCCTGTTGTCGATAAAATGCGTCAAGGACGGTAAGGGAAGCGTGTCTTTCCGCAGTGTCTCTTCGGGGAAAGTCTGAATCCAGGGGACGGATGAAGCGTACGTATGTATCCTGTTCGTGTAGCGTGAGAAAGATTGAGGAACGGGGGGAAAGGGGGGCAGCCGCGAAGAGGATACGCATTTTCCCAAAAAAAATGGCTGCGTGAGCGGGAAGTCTGCGGCCGAAGGACCGTTTTTGTCTGTTTTCCGTGCGAGTCGGGCAAGTGGAGGCCCGCCGGGTTTCGGCCTCGCTGTGGGGCGTTTGAGGTGCGCGTCCCGAGTATGACGCCAGCTGGCGCATGCGACAAGCATCGTCCCTCCCTGCCCCTCGTGTGTGTCCAGCTGAAAGACGTGTCTAGTCTCTCCGTTGTGTCGACTACTTGTGCTTCTTCCGCCGTTTTTCAGGCAAATTCGTGGTGGTGCCCGCGGACCGATCGCTGTGCGGCTCCTCGACGACGGCGCTGATTCCGAAGAAGCTGTGGTCAATCGTCAGAGAGCACAACAACAACAAGCATATCTTGCAGGAGGGCGACGTGATCAAGCTGGGTCGCTTCAAGCTGCGTGTCAAGCAGCTCGTGACCAAGAAACAGTCCGACGAAAGCGTGCCCAGCGGCGCAGGAGACGCCCGCGAGGGATCTGCGCCTGAGGAGGAAAATGCCCCCGAACTTCGACTCGAAGACGGCGAACCGCCCGTATCCCATGCGGCGCCTGAGTAAGACAGCAGAGAGACTGGCAGACACGCTCTTGCGCGGTTCTGCGAGGCGTGTCTACGCATCAGTCTTTACCCAAGCAGAACGTTAAAATCCCAAACAGGCAGCCGCGCACCGCGTTTGATGCGCCAATGGGCGTTCAAGAAGACAGACACGCGTGTATGCGGCTTTGCGTCTTGATGTGTAGAAGGAAGCAGGGATGTGGAGACGCAGGCAGACGGAGTCGACGTCGCGCGGCCTTTCGCATTTCGTCGCGAGGCCGCTCAGAACGATCTTTCTTCAGCGCGAGAGGCGGCGTGAGGCAGGGTGTGGCTGTGTTGTATTGTCTTTTCAGAGAAATGCAGTGCCGCATCTGTCTGCTGGAGGGCAACCAAGAAGGCGATCCTCTGATTTCGCCTTGCGAGTGCAAAGGCAGCATCAAGTTCGTCCACGTTCAGTGTCTGCGCCACTGGATCAACGGGCGCCTCAACCTCAACGAGCAGCAACAGAGAAGCGCGTTCTTCTTCAAACAAATTCACTGCGAGCTGTGCAAGGTGCCGTACCCTACTGCAGTGAAATATGAGCGAGACGACGGAGAGCCGCCGAGTAAGCAGGAAGGCCTTCAACCAAAGACCTCAGTAGCGGGCATTGTGCTTCGATCTCTGCCGCTCTGCCAGCGAACATGCTCACACTATCCAGCGTGGGGCTTGAGGGTATGACGGCGCATGCGTTTCAGCTCGTCAGCGGTTTGGTCAAGCACTCGGAGTAGTGACCGCACGATGTGTGTTTTTTTTCAGAGCGCATGCAAGTCGTTTCTGTGCCGCGGACGGAACCCCCGTTCATCGTCTTGGAGAATATGGTCGGCGTGCAGCAGAAGGGCGTCCATGTGATCAGCATGGCATCGAAGAAAGACCTCAAGCTGGTACGAACATCTTTATTCTGATTTCGGCTCAGTCTCTGCCTCTGGCCAAGCAGATTTGCCTGTACCTGCCGCGGAAATCTCGCGGATGAGAGGGTTGGCGCGCTTTCATCCAGCTCGTCTCTGTGTGCGTCTGGGGCGTGCATCAGGCAGAAGGCCACGCGGCTTGAGAGCGGCGTTGTGCAGTTGCCAACGTGCATTCTTCGCACAGCATTTGACGGCTCCTCGACTCGGCGCTGGTGTGTGTGCCTTTGCAGGGCAGAGGCCACGAGTCGGATGTCCGCATTCCCGACGTGTCGATTTCGCGATATCACGCGACGATTCGGTTTGTCGACGGGCACTTCCAACTTGAAGATCACAACTCGAAATTCGGCACCCTCGTCTCCCTCCGCAAAGCCTTCCCTATCGGCGACGTTGGTACGAGGCGCAAAACTCGAGTCGTATCGGACGTTCCCTCATGTTGGGCACCAGAGGGCGCGAAACACGACAGTGTTGGAGCGGCAGAGGGGGTTGGATGCATCCATATGCATATGCTTGCATCGAGCCGTCTTTACGGGGGAACTATTGTTTCCGGCGCCGTGGCTCGAAGAGGATAACAGGAAGGAATGAGGGGTAGAGGGGGGGGTGGGGTGTGGGACTCGGAGGCGGGAGGGGGGTTTGTGGGCTGCTGGCGGCGCACTGGACGCGTGTCAGCTGATGGGGGTTTGCTGGTAGACAGCAGGTACTGATGTCGCGCGTGTAACAGCCGTTTGCGCTCGTCTCGGTGCCTTGTCTCTGCGATGCACTTTTTCAGACGTCGCCCTCCAGGTGGGTCGCAGCGTCGTGAAGTTTTCGCTGGACGAGGCTCCGGTCAACGCGCCAGCGATCGCGGACGTCTCCAACGAAATCCAACGCCAGCAGCCCTTGCCCTCCGGTACGTTCATCTGGTACATACTCCCTCTGTGCGGCGCGTTACACGTATGTATACTCCTCTACAGGCGTATGTGGGCTCGTGCTTGTGTGGGCGCTTGCAAGCCTTACGGGCGTGTCATAGTGCACTAACGAAGGGGCATGTCTGCACATCCGTCTGCGGGGGCTTTCTGGCACCGACCTCGCGTTTTTGTTTTGCGTGCGTGTTTCGTTTTGAGCTTGGTCTGCATGCTGCGAATCTGGATTCTGTTCTCGGTTTTTCTCAGAGTCGTCTTTCGCTCCGGAGCAGCCCTCGTCGTCCGTGGCGTCCGGAAGTGGCTCTGCGGGCCCCGCGGCCTCTGGAGCGCACCAGGGAGCGCCGTCTCACGCGTCTCTCTCCGCACGTCTGCCGCCGCCTCACAACGTCCTGGCCTCTCTGCTCTCGGGCGACGTCCGCCAGCACCATGGCTCCGCGCATGCTTCTCACGGCACGTCGTCGAACTTCCCCTCTTCCTTTGGCGACTTCCAGCTGCCGCCTCATCTGTCTTCGGCGTCGCCCGGCGTCGCCGCAGCAGCCGCAGCCTTGGCCGCCGCGAGCGCGGTCGCCAATCGTGGGGCTCCACTGGGAAGCCGGTCCTCCGTAGGAATGGGACCGCTGCCACCGTCGGGCGCGCTGGGCGCGAACGCAGCGCCAGTTGCCAGCTCAGCCGCCGCGGCAGACGCGGCGGTCGCCGCGGCTGCGGCAGCGGCAGCAGCGGCGCGGTTTGAAGAGGCGATTGCAGCGGCAGCAGCCGCAGCTGCAGCGGCCAACCAGGCCTCGGGAGGCGTGGGCGGTCGCGGCGCGCACCAAGGCCCGAGCCCGCAGGGCGCGGAGGGGTCAGTGCCCGCGCCGGGAGCTGAGGCGCCGGGCGCGAACTGCCAGGCTGTGGCGGCCGCGGCGGCAGCCATGGCGGCGGCGTTGAACGGAAGTGCAGGCAACATGAGCCACGTCAGCTCGACGGGGGGAATGGAGACGCTTCCGGACCTCCTCTTTTGGGGTTTCCGCACTCGCGAGGAGGTGTGGTGCCGTCGGGTTCGAGTATCTCCGGAGGGTCGACTTCCTTCGCACACGCCAACGCGAGCGCACAGCAGCTTTTCGCGTTGCACCAGCAGCTGCAGCAGCTGCAGCAACATGCGCAGATGTCTTCTGCGGCGAACAACGGCGGGGTATTTTCCCGGTCGCTCTCGACAGGAGCTGTCGGCTCGTCGTCTACGCAGCAGGTGCCCCTCCACCTCGCTTTGGCGGCCGTTCTTCAGCAGCAGCAGGAAGCGGCCGCTGCGGCCGCTGCGGCGAGCCGCGCGTATGAGAGTTTCGGGGGCGTCTCCGGGAATGCGTACAGTGGCCTCGCGTCGCAGGGGTCGACCCCTGCGCAGGTGCAGCTGTCAGGCGTGATGACCAGCGGCAGCAACCCGAGCACCGCGTCGGCTTTGCCAGGCAGCAGCGGAGACACAGGCGGCGCCTCCAGCGGAGTCCTGCACTCGAGCACGACGCCGCGCCTGCCGCCGTCTTCGTCGCAAGGCCCCGGCGCGTTCTTTGGAGCCGCGGCGAGCCCCTCTTGCGCTCCGACCACCGGCGTCCCCGCGGTTGCCGCGGTGCCTGCCGCCTCTGCGAGCAGCGGCGGCACGGGCCAGAATTTCTCGCCCATCGTCATCACTGCGGCAGCGGCAGCCGCGCCGCTGACGCCCGGATACCACGCGGTCTCCTCACAGGGCGTGGGCGGAGCGGCGGCGCCGCTGGGCAACGCGCCGCTGGCGGGCGCGACGTCGCTCGGCTCCTTCACTGTGGTGCAGTCCCCAAGCACCGGAACTGTCTGCTCGCTGGGCGCTGCGGCGAACGCGCAGGCGGCTGCGAGCCTCTGCATGCAGCAGGAGGGCCTCGCCTATCCCGGCGTGGAGGACATTGCAAGCAGCAACGGCTCGACGACGTCAGCAGCTGCCACCGCCAACCGCGGGGCGCCTGAGTCCTCTGCGCAGACGGGAAGCGTCTGGCTTTCTGGCAGCGCAGGCGGTGCAAGCCTGTAAAGTAGCGGACAGACCCGAGACTCGAAGCGAAGCGGAGGCGGGCGGAGAGCGAGCGAGAGAGGAGGTCGACGAAGCGGAGTGCGTGGATGTGCGCCCGAATTTTGATGGGACTTCCGCCAAACAGGACGCAGCCCGAGCCGGCTTCTTGGGCGGCGAGCAGGCAAGGGACCGGTGGACGGGGGGGGGGGGGGAGGCGGGGGGCAGACACAGGCGAGCGGAGAAGGAGCCGGGGCGTAGACTGGAAGGGATTTAGCTCTGAGAGAGCTCGTGTTGTGTGGGAGGAAGGAGCGGAGGAGCGACGAGTCGCGTTGACTGCGACGATGCAACCGCCCGGATGCAGTCTTCTAGACTGCGTTGTGTGAGCGTGTAGATTCGGTCGTCAAGCACGCTTGGAGGAAGACCGTGCTTCGTATTTTTAGTGAGACAAGAAAGAGGGGGAATGACGGCTTCTGTCTGCTTCGGTAGCGGGGTGGGTCTTCTGATTCGCGTGGAAGAGTCAGCCAAGAGCGGAGTTCTTCACGAGTGCCGAAGAATTCCGTTTTTTTTCTTAGAGAAGAAAGAAAGTGTTTAGAGAGGGGAGAGAAGGACGCGAGCAGTAGAGAGGAAGGAAGCTTCGTGGAGATTACACTTTTGTTTCGAGGGAGCTAGTTTTGTTTCTCTTGCGAAGCGGAGACAACTGAAGAATGCAGCAGGACTGTCTTGCGTGTACGACGTGCTTCGGACGTGACTGTGAGGAGGAGGGGGAGCGGCAGGCTAGAGGGCTGTGGCCTTCTGTAGCGAGGAAGGGACATCTACAGGTAAAGAGGGAGGGTGTGCGTTTGTCTCCAGTCTCGTCGGCCGTCTGTGTCTTCTTTCGTCTCTCGGTCTCTTCCAACGCGGAACGCGGGTTGAACGCGTGATTCATTTTCACGTCTGCTTTCGTATCCAGACAAATTCGTGGTGATACCGTGTATGATGCATAGGCGAAGAACGTGGAGGAAAGACATGAGCGCGAGGGCTGAAACCTTCTTCAGAGGAACCTTGCTCACTTGGGCTACGGTAGGCTGGTTGTGCGCGATTGCCGTCCTTTCCGTGCGACATTGACTTTGTGTTTTTGTGGCTGGTGCGTAGGTGACGCTGTAGAAAAAACAAAAGTGGAGCGAATCCCGTGGCGGGGGGCCTGTGTGCTGTCTCGCGCATATGTGTAAAGCCAAGAAGAGAACTTGAGAGAGAGAGAGGACAACATTCAGCGTCGTCTGCGCGTGTGCCTCTTCTTTCGAGCGCCAGTCCTGCTGCTGCGGCCGCTCCCGGTGTCGCGTCCTTCGTCTGTGTCTTCCCCTCTCTAGCTCTCGCTCCGCCTTCTCGGCACGGAGAGAGTCTTTTCTTCGCGCTTCTCTGCTGCTCCCTCTGCAGCGTGTCCGTGTGTGTGCTCACCCTTGCGTTTTTCACTTGCGTCGCCGAGTTTCGACTCCCCGTGGCTCACGAGGGACGCAGTGAGTGCTCGTTGTCTGCCGTTTCTTCTGGACAAACGCCACACGAACAGTCAAGAATAACGAACGTGTGCCCGCCAGGCGGCACCGCAAAAGGCGCGTGCCTCCAGCAAGCGGCGGGGATCAGAGAGAGTCGCGGACAGCCCCGCGCAGACGCACGCACGTAGAAGCGAGAGGGAACGAGAGGCGGTGGCGCTGTCACCCACTGAGGAAGAGAGACGCGAGTGAACAGAGGCAGACCTGAGCCGGTGCTTCCCCGGTTTGTGAACCTTGCCACATTTCCACGCGTGCATCGATTCTGTATCGCTTCTCAGTTGCGTTCCGCTGATCTGAGACACCGTCGGTCTTCAGCGCTAGGTACACACGGGTGCCTGTACCGGCAGAGGGCGAGTAAAGGCGCCATGCTGTGTTGTTTGAGACCTGTTAGAGCCCCGAGCGCATGCGGGGCGCTTCCTAACGGAAGCTCTGACTCTGCAAAGGTGATTTGACACGACTGGAGCGGACGTGCGCCTAGGACGAGCGCGCACACTGAAGCTACGGGGCGACTCTCAACGGGCTCTCCTCGCAAGTTCCACAGATCTTCCGTACTCTCTGCACGAGTGCTCTTGTCCTATACTGCTGTGTGATGGCGCTGCCGACCGTCACCAAACTCCCGCTGCGATTTGCTGGGGCCTGCGCAGGCTAGAACGTTCCTCTGACCCTACTCTCCGTGGAGCCGGCGTACAGAAAACCTTTAACCCTATTCTTAATGCCTGCTTTGTACGGAGAATGTGGTAACTTCTTTGTACCAATATATATTGGTGGTTCGGAAGTCGTTTTCCCAAGAACAAACGCGACGCCTATTTTTTAGTACCATTAGGTTCTGTGTAAAAGCGAGGTATTTTTTCATCGCGGGTCCCTCCCCCGCTTCGCCTTCGGTAGTCGAGTAGCAAACCTCTCGTTTAGTTGTTTTTGCGGAAGCCACATGCTCTGGCGTGCCGCACCAGCGCAGTTCAGAAGACGCTTCTGAGCGTTCCACGGGGGGTTGCTGACACGTGTGTAGTCTGATGCGCATTCGCACCGCCGTTCGGAGGTGGAAAGTCGAAAAGGGATGCGTTCCGAGGGAAGCACTGCCCACTCAAATTAAGACTCGTTCCGCATGCTCATGCCAGAAGGGGAAATGCAGAAACAAGCCGAGTCATGCATGCACTCTGGAGGCGACAGCCAAGTCGCTTCAGCCCCATAGGAAGGCCTCCAACGGGGGTCGATTAAAGCCCCTAGACAGTGACGCGTCCGCGATGAGGCTAGCTGCGTAAGGCCTGCGTCTTAGCAGGCAAACGGAAAGGAGACTGTCTCCTCGGAAAAGGAAAAGGTCATCCTCTGCCTGTTCGCGACCGCGGACTGGGAACACACGACTCATTCAGAGCTCTGCGCCTCCAGTGGGGACTGAAGGCGCAGAGCGCGCACACGCGTGGCTCCCGTCTCTGACGATGACAACCTGAGCGCGCGGCATGCCGCCTTCTCGCTTTTCTAAGGCGTGGACAGGAAGGAAAAATAAAGGAATCGTTCCGCCGCCGCTTGACGAGGAGTCACACGAGGAGCCTTGTGGAGGAAACGAAGCGTCGACGCTGCCGCAGATCTGTCTCTCCGGACTCGCAGGGGAGGCTGCGCGTTTAGTCGCCAGATTTTTCTCTGCGACGGTCCTTTGTCCTCTCGCATCACAAACAGGTGAGGGCGTATCACTCCCCCCTTCCGCCTCGGATACCGCTGGGACGGGCAAGTAAATCAACTCCTCATTGGAGGTCGCGGTTTCCTGTGCGATGCAATCGCAGAGAGCTGCAGCGAAGGCGCGCCGGAACGAAGTCTCCCACGTGCTTCCCGTTGCATGCGAGGCAGACACGGACGATGGAACATACAGAACGTACGCGCACCATCCTCCATCCGCCAGAGCGTTGACACAGTCTCGCGTCGCGTGAGACGCGTCGTTGAATTCGTCGTTCTCTCGGGACTGCTGTGCCGTCCTCAACGCCTCAGGGCTCGCCGGCGCGGCAGCCGTCCAGCGTCGCAGCGTCAGCACAGCGTCCACGGCGCCCTTCACCAGCACTCCGAGCCACTGCGCATCGTCCTCTTGAGCTGATCTCCCCCCTGCGTGAGTCTCATTCTCCGCACCGATATGAATCTCCACGATGTGTGCCTCTGCCGCTCTTAAGCAGCCGCCGCCGTCTTCTCGCCCCGCCGTAACGACGGCCGCCGCCCAGTCAGCTCCCAGATCACCCGCTGCCATCGCGGCGCTCGCCTCTCTCAGCTGTTGCTGCGTGCTCCGCGTTTTTCTCAGTACAGCTGAGAAGTTCAAGTCGAGTCGCCAGCTCGGGTGGGTTCTCGCTGCAGCTCTGTGCTTCTCCTCGTCCTCCAGCATGCACGGGCACGCCGCTCTCTGCGCGACTACGCTCTCCTCGTTCCTTGGCTCGCTCAAAAACATGTCCTGTTCTGTCCTCTTGCTTGCGCCGCCCCGCAAGGATCTCGCGTTCGTTGCTTCTGTCGAAGGGGAGCGCCTCACAGTTCTTACCCACCTTCCTCGCGCCCTGTCTCCAGAGACACTGAGACTCCACACCTCTGATTCGCCTCGTCTCCGCGGCTCTGCGACTCTGCGTTCGTCCTCCTCAGGCCCTTCTACTCCCCCGTTATCCGCTTCACAGTCGCAAGCACCGCGCCTTTCCTCGCGCGCGCCACCAATCGCGTCTCTCGGTTGCCTCTTGCGTTTGCAGCCCTCCAAAAACACCGCCGCGACGAAAGGCCTGTGGGAGCTCACGGCGGCGACCTCGGGCCTGTTCCGTGACGCCCCAGCCTCTCTTCCGTCCGCCGCGGGGGTTACTGGCGTGCTAGAAGCGTCTCGCGAGGCCGCGGCGTTTTCGCCTCGAACTCCGAGAGGCCACAACGCGATCCTCCCGCCCCCCTGCACTCCACTCAGATGTGCAGGCACCGCAAGCGACTCCGTGCCCAGGCACTGCGCGCAGTACGCAGGGCTTTCGAGCGACGACATCACGCAAGTCGGCGAAGAAGACGAGGCGCTGGAGAAGGAAACGAAGCAGGACGAGGAACCGGACGGCGCGGAAGGGGCGACAAGGGCGCAGTTGGCGCCACGAGACGAGCACAGACAGCAGACCAGCCCCGGGGCTCCACGGGGCGGAGACATCAGCGCGCTTTCCTCGTCGTCACGCCTTTGAGGAACGGCTTTGCTAGGCCTCGAGATCCGTTGTGCGGCAAAATCGCACGGCAGGCGTCCAAAGTGCGACTCGACTTGAGCGCGGACGCCTGCGAGAATAGACCCCACTACTGCGGACGAGGCGCGAGCCTCGACACGCTCGTCAGCGCATGCGGCGCTCGCCGAGATCTCTTCGCGTGGGCTCCGCGGCGCAGCTCTTCCGGGGTTCGCGTGCCCGTCCTCGAGCATCTGTTTCCCATCGTCTGGTTGACGTGCTGCGTCCCTGGAGGGCGACAGGCCAGGGACGGCATTCGCCTGCAAGAGACAATTTGCCTCCGACAGGCTCAAGAAGGCAAACACCAGAGGAGGCGGAAGAGGCACCACGCTGGTCAGATGCACCGCCTCGCCGCTGCTGCCCTCGCCGCTGCTGCCCTCCATCGCGTCTTCTCCGTCCGTGGCTGCCGCCTCCCCACACTCCTCCTCCTCCTCGTCGCTGGCTTGGTCTTCTTCATCCACTCCGCTATCTTCTCCGACTTTCGGCGTAGCCTTGGCTCCCGCCAGTCGCATGGCGTGCAACAGGTTGCGACTTGCCATCGCAACCTCCAGAGCAAGGTCCGCGCCACTCAGCAGCTGCAGCGCCGCCGCCGTCGGCTCCACCTGACCGGCGGGCGGCGACGGGCGCGTGGCGGTGGCGTCAGGTTGCGCGCCTCGACGGAGAGAGTCGCCGCCGGCGGGGGCAGAGAGCGGGAGCGGAGCGTAGCTGAGCGCAGACGAGGAGGAAGGCGAAGCCGCGCGAGACTGACAGTCAGCGGGCGGCGCGCTCAGGGCACAAGGCGAACGAGGAAGACAACCGGAGTGGGGAACGTGCCCGGAGACGGCCCCCAGGGAGATTTCCGTGTGCGGCAGCGGGCGAGAGGCGACGAGCCGCGCGAGCGAGCGCGAGGACGCGCTTGTGGAGAAAGCCGCATCGCGCCGACCGGTTCCTGCATTTGAAGATGAATCGCCGCAAGGCCGCACTCCCCACTCCCACGCTTGCTCGTGCCCAACGCACTGTGCCGCGTGACACGATCTGCTAGAGACCGAAAATGGGCAGTAGGCCGCGGCCGCGCGCGGAGGGCCTCGGGCGTCCGCGTCGAGGCTCGCTGCTTCCCGCCGTCGATCTGCCTCGGCTCTGACTTCTGACTCGTTTTCTTCGCTGCGTAGCGGCTGTGGCGCCGCAGGAAGCAGCCGCAAGGCAGGCAGCCAGAGGTTGAGGGAGCGGGTGTCGAACGACTGCGTGAGTGCGCGGGAACGGCGATAAAAAAAAGCCGAAGACGCGCCGTTGGACTGCGAGCACGAGGCGGGCGCTCGGCCCAGAAACACGTCCGTCCCCCCAGCTGCCCCTGCAACCGTCGCGTCGTCCTCGAGTTCTACCAAAAGCCTCAGGACGCGAGAGACCGTATCCGAGCCAGAGACACCTCTGGTGACGTTATCCGGCAAAGACGCAAAGAGCGACGTGACCGGAAACGCGTGGCGACCCGAGGCCTGCAGGTCGCGCAGGACCTGCTCAACGCCGACTTTGTTGCCGCACACCAGTGCGTCTGTGGAGAGAGTCCGCGACGGAGAGGACGCTAGCGAAGCATCGCCACACGGAACGGAGCCAGCCGCAGAACGCGAGGCCTCCGCGCCGGCCATCTGGGGAAAGACTTCGCCGGAAACCCGTCCATTTTGCGCGCCATCACCGCCTTCCGCCATGCCTTCGCCGCGCGATGTGGGGGGCGAGCTGGAGGCCGACTGCCCGCTCGGTGCCGATGCCGGATGACCGAACCAAACCAGAAGCGCATGCGTGACAGGCAGCAGGAGGTTGTTTCGTTGAGGACGTGTGCCATTCATCACGGTCTCCGCCTTTCCACTGCAAGAAGGAGCACACGCGGAAGGGCGGCTGTCAGCCAAAACCTGTCGAATGCTGCGCACGATAAGCCCAGAGAGTGCCGCCGTTGGCACTGCCTCCGCGGCGCCTACGGGCGACTCGGCCTCGAGCACAACGCTCGCGTCTCCCTCGCTGCGGCTGGTCGCCTGCGGAGGCTCAGGCGCCCCCAGAGGGCCAAGACAGGCATTCACAATCACTCGGCGTCCTACGCGGACGGCGGAAACTCTGAACGTGCGTGCGCAGCTTCGACCCGCGAGTGCAGCGGCTGCCGCTCGACACGAGCCCCCGACCGACAGCGCGTTCGCCGCCGCGCTCTTTCCTTCGCCGTCAGCCGCTCCAGCACCGACAGCACGAGTGGGAGGAGGAACGTCGCCTACGCCGCCAGACCGTCGAGCCGCGCGGCCCTGTAGAAGGCCGAGCCTCGCAAGCGCCTCGGCGTACAGGGAGCTTGCACGCGCCGCAACGCCGCGAGCCGCAGGGGACAGGTAGAACTGAAGCGACAGCAGACTGCGTAGAAAGGCGCATGCAGGACACCGCGGCGCTTTGGATCGCGATTTTGCCGCCGCGAAGCCCGGCCGGCAGGCGCAGACATAGCGAAGAGAGGTGGAGTCGCGCGGAAGCTCGGTCTGACCTGCTTCCTCGTTCCTCTCTACGCTGAGGTTTCGGTCTTCTATCCAAACGCCTTCGTCCACTCTGAGCATGCAGCTGTCCCCATCGCCTCCTCCCTCTGTGTGGGACCCTTCGGGTCCGGCGTCGGCAGAGCTGTCGCCCGCCGTCTCGCCGCGCCGCGCCCTTTCGGCTGCCGCGCGGGCCGCCTCCGCCGCCGTGGGGAGACTCTCTGAAGGGCCTTCGCCAGCAGCGGCCGCGGGGGCGCCGCCCTTTTCTCGCGTGCGCCAGCGCAGAGCCTGCAGCAACAGAACGGGCGCGTAGGCGTCCGGAACATGCGTCACGAGGTTCCAACGGACGACAATGAGAGCTTCGCGCCGAAAGAGCGGACAGTCGACCGCCACGGTCTCATACTCGCCTCCTGAGGAGAACGAACGGACAAGAAAAAGGACGCCCAGAAAGATACGATCTTCCATGAGTCTCCACGGTGCGGCGCGCGCCCTCCAGCCCCTCCTCCAAGTGCGACGCTACTGATCAGGCTAGCATCTGAGTAGTCGTTTTCTTTCGCTGTTATAATGAGTGGGAACAGAAATCCATATACTACGCCTAGAGCGTAACCGGTGTGGAATACTCGCATGTAGTCGCGTGTGCCTGCCTGCGCAGCTCTTTCGTCCTCTCCTCGGTTCTCTGCGCGGGGATTCTTTCGCTTCAGCGCTTCTTTGCAAATCGCCCGTCTCGCCCGCGTTGGCGCGCGTCATTTCGCTCACCTTCGCCGCACTGGTGGAAGCCGAACTCGCGATCCATTTTTTGAAACTGCGGCACCAGCGTCCCGATGGTTTCGCCGAGCTGCCTCGCGCCCAGCCCCCAGGCGGCGGTCTTGACGAGCACCGCGTCAAGACCCCACGCCGCCATTTCGCGAAGCAGCTGACCCTGCGCCCGATGCCAGAGGAAGAAAAACGGCTGAAGGCCCAGGCGTTGACAACTGAGCAACAAAACAGCGCACCACGAAGCGGAGAAGCGCCTGCTGAGAAGACGTACGCACGCCGGAAGACAGCCGCGGAGCCCCTCGCCAGGCTGGACTCGTCCCCATGCATCCGCTGGCGCCCTGACGAAGCGGCCACGAGAGTGACGTAGCCCGTGCTGGGCGAGTCAGTATTTTGAGACAACACTGAGTTCACTCGCACAAAGCTGGACGTGCGGTCACGTCGAGCCTCCCCACGAGCCTCTCTGCGTCTGAATCCTGCCTCGGCTCGCTTGTCGGGGAGCTGAGCTCTGTCCTTCGCTTGTGGCTCTTCAGCTTCGCGTGCCTCGCGTGACGGCCTCTGAATTAGCGAGGGTTTCAGTGTTTTCGATGCTTACACATTCTCGACGCGTTGCCTCTGGTAGTCGGAGAGAATCGCGCCCGCCGTAACGGCGGTGATGGAGGGGAAGCGTTTCTGAAGCAGAGTAGAGCCACACACCGCGACAACGCCGAACATGATCAGTTCATGGCGTGGCTGCATACGCCAAATGCGCGTGGATCGAACGTAACACGGGAGATGCAGCGCCAGATACGCTGAGATACCTGACTTGTGAACACCTTTCAGTCATTCGCTGGCAGATATCTCTACACTATGCGGGCATATACCGGACGAGACACAGAGGGGGAAGGTGAGAAGGCGCCGCAACCGGGAGTTTGCTGTGGTGCGTCTAGAATACGTAGGAACAAATTTAATACGGATTCAATGCGCAAGCGAATTCGCATTTATACAGGTAGACATGCGTTGATGCACGCAGACACGTAGATGTAGGGGATGTCCGGCATTAGGCCGAGGGCGTCTCATGGAGGCGTCCACTCCGCAGGTCAGGCACGTGGCGAGGCAGAGGCACATACTCTACGACACGACCTGCATGTAGCAACGGATCTCTCGCTCGCCTGTCAATCTCTGTCTACAAAGCAACAGACGCCACTGGAAAGATTCGCGGAGAGACTGAATACTTGCAGCAACAGATGGAGCACCAGTCAAAGATGGACGCACGTTGTTACAGCGCGAAAAGCCGCGGCGAACACGAGCAGGAGCGGCGCCTGCTCCCGTGGCGGGTGCTTCTCACCGCCTTGAGGCGCCACATATGTGAAAGCGTAGTCAAACAAAAGAAAAACAGCACCAAAACGACGCAGCCCATAGACATACAAATATATATAAATATATATGCATGAGCGCGGAAGTCGTGCGAGGCGTCTGCCAATCGGTGGAGCCTCTGCGGCACCTGGTGCGCTTTCTTCGTACCTTGACAGCTTTCAGGAGATGGAGGAGGTCTTCGACTTCATCGCCGACCGTCTCCTGGTACGCGACGCTGTCAGTGGCGACGGGTTTTCCCTCTATCGTCCGCACGAAGAGAGGCGCTTGCAGGCATTTGGCAATGCCCCGAACGAGCTCGGCGCCTACTGACTGGTACATGAAGCTGTCTGCCTCGAGAACGGAAGGCGGCGGCCGCAAGTAAGCGACGCATCGCAGCCGATGCCCCAGCGCGAGGGCATAGTGAATCGAGTAGATGCTGTCTTTCCCTCCGCTGATCAGTGCCACGAAGTCGCATCCCAAAGCACCTGCTCCCGCGCAAGAAGGCGAAGAAGACGCGAGGCAGGGCGAGCAGCGAGCGGGAGAGAGAGAAGACGGAGGGGGAGCAGCGGCCGCGCACGGAGCAGGCGGCGACGTCGCGCGCGACAGGCACGCCATGGTCAGTTGCAGAGAGGAATACAGAGTCGCAGAAGCATGCCGAAAGTCCAGCGTAAACGCGACGACGCGAGTCTCTGTGCGCCAGCCGCCACGTAAGGACGCGTGGCGCTGTCAAATCCTTCCCCTCCCCCCCCCCAGGTCGGCGCAGCTTATAGTTCGGGATAGTAGGCGCGGACGCCGCGTGGAGCGATTCTGCCGTTGACTTTGATTCGCTGCGTGAGGCACTTCGAAGCAACGCGCAGCGGCGCAAGGAGCTGCGGAGAGGCGCAGGAGTGAATCGAGAAACGCCGGCTTCGAAGCCGCGCTGCGCATGCGCCGTCGACCCCAAGCGGCGTACCGGTTCACCCAGAGCTCAGGTGGCGATGAAGGTTGCAACGGCAAGAAAAAGACAAACGAGGAGTAAAGGCGAGCTCGGAGACGCGCTAAAGAAGCGGAGAAGGCTTCGTACAGCTCTATGCAGTGCCTCACTCAATCTGTGTTTCAAGGCGTCACAGCCTTGACTCACATCGGCTCGTAATTTCCTGCGTCGGCATGCTCAAAGGCAGGCCTCCCGCGCCGCGCGTAATTAAGATGCACCACAGACCGAAAAAAACCTGTTTTTTTCGGTTTTTCTGCGGAGGATGCCCACGCGGAAAAGCCGAGGCAGAGTGCTTGAGGTGCAGCTGCGCGTGCAACGGAACTGAATGTTTGACTGCATGCGCGGAGGACACTGCATGCGCAGACAGGCGTGTGCTGCGTAGCCGTGCAGCGCACTTCTTCGCCGCCTCGGCAGTGCTTGAATCACGAGGGTATATCAAAGGGATTACTGCTGACGAAGACTTCGATGAGTCGCCTGCGGAAGGGCGCCGCATGCTACGACCGAAGATACGCAGACTACGCCTAATATGCGAAGGTGATCGATGAAGAGGATCTAGGGAATACTCACTTGCCATATCACCCTGACAAGCCTCTGGTGAACCTATTTCCGCAATTCTAATCATTTCCCTAGTGGCTAGCATACAACTGCGCGTCTCTAGGCAGGCCGGCTTTGTATTCTAGATACGTCGACAGGTTCACGCGTGCAAGTCGAGCAACACAGCAAAGAATTTACCCGTTCGGCTCCATCTGCATGTGCTGTTCCTCCACAGTGTCTCCATTTCTATTCCAACGTAGACATATATATATATATATATACATACATACATACATACATAACGCGTACGAATTCCTAGAAACAACAGGTGAGAATGGCTCGCGTCCTGTATTTAGACCCCAGGCTCGACGACATCCTCGAAGGGCGGATTACGTTTCAACCGCAGGAAACGGTTTTTCCGATGTTTCGCTTACTAGCGCTGCGTTCCATTTGAAGCAATTATCTAACTGAATATAATAGAGTTTCTACTATTTATAAAAGTAGATCAAGGACAATGTGGCAACTCTCGCAGGCAGTGAACGGCCTTGTTCGTCGCTGCGGCAGCGCTAGCCGCTGTGAGCGAACCTACGGAATCAAATCTCAGTGGTTCTCTGCTTCCCGATTTTTCGATTGCAGCCAGACACGCCCCATGCAAGTGATGCTGTCGGCATCGTGCACGCATGGCACCCTCAGTCCCCTGATCCTGTGTGTGCATACGTCTACACAAAGCGCGATATCCAGCGCGTCAGAAAATTCGAGAATGGGAGAAGTGGCATCGGAATGACGCCTAAGAATGCGCGAAAAGAACCTAGACGCGAAGGCGGACAGGAGTAGCCCATCCAAGGAGAGGCACTTGGAAGAAAGAGAGCTGCATCGCCTTGCGTGAGGTCAGGCGCCGGCGCGAATTTGGCTTGTGTCCTAGAGTACTTTAAGGAAGTTAGGGAGAGAGGGCTGTGCCAAGTTTGTAGAAAGGAAAAAGAATGGTGTCTCTTCGCATGTAAAGTCCGAGTGACCTACAAATTCCGCACCCGTTCGCCGTCTCAGCTTGCTCGTGCACGTTTCTTCCACGTGAAGAAGACTTTGCTTCACCGTCCAGGAGCGTTCCTCATCAACGCTCTCGTCTCTTCTTCGCCCTCCATCACCTCCCCCCCAACGCGTCCTATCGGTCCTTCCTCCCTCCGTCGGTGCCATTGCGTTCGTTTCCCTCCTCGTTCCTCCTCTGACCCTTGTCGGCTCCATTTTCGCGTGCTTAATCTTAGCCGCCTCAGTCTCGTGGCGCCCTTCCTTCTGTCTTGCGTGTCCACGTCACCATTCCTCCTCCGCTCTTTGGGCGCCGCCACCTGCAGCTCCCGCAGGCAGCGCTCGCCATGCAGTCCTGCGCAGTTGTGCCTCTCTCCCTCCGCTCCATCCGCGCCTCTGTCTTTCTTCTCCCTGCGCGTCTAGGCTCTTCAGATTTCCGCCCAGGCGGCAGGCAGATGGCAGTGAGTCAACTTGAACTTCCGCTCCCCCCTTCCGCCGCGACTGCCCAAGGAAGACACGTCTATACGTTATATTTCCTACTCACAAGCATGTAGGCTTCTATTTTTACACGCGCCCAGACGTCGCCCCGCATGGGCGGCTGCCGTCTGCTTGCGCTGTCTAACCTAACGTTGAGCGGTCTCGCAAACTGAAGCACTCACACACGGCACAGCTGTCTCTGTATGCGTAGACGCAAGAGCTATGCGCTCTCCACTGGAAGCTCTTCGTATAAACATCTATAGACACATCCCGCAAAGGGATCCAGGCTACAGTCACAGGAACGGCGAACAACAGGCTTGAAAGGGGACGTAAGTAGATCGCGAGGGGAGAGCATAGATGTCTGTACTTACCTCGAAGGGACGGGCAATCTCGCCGTCGATGTTTAGCTCCTCTATTCGTGTGCCCCTGGAGAGGCGTCATCTTTCTACTCTTCAATTCACCCCTTTTGCTCTCCGCCCTCATCCTCCCCCACCAAGCAGTCGCACTCCTCCCTTCTTTGCGTTGTCAATCTTATACCCAAGACGCACATGTGTATCGAACGCTTTATATGCATATATATATATATATATATATATATATATACATGCATACAAGATCTCCGATCCAGGAAACCAGGAGAAAATTGTCACCTCCACCCCAATTTCCACACATGCATATATGTATATAAGTGTATATATATATATACGTACGCATTTGCGTAGATGTCCACGCGTGGTATGGTAGAAGCGCGCTTTCCTGCAGCAGGGCGCAGAAAGGCACATGCTCATACAGGCGATTAGACACAAACACTTCTCTACATACTCAACACGTGGATGCGAGAAGACGGAGACCTGAACACGCTCTGCCACGTTTCGTCCGCCGTCGTGCGGGCGCGTTTCTCGGCGGGCAGGGTGAGGGCAGCTGACGCGCGCGCGAACAGCGCAGCCGAGTATCTGCACACATGCAGGCATATATGCAGCATCACAGACTGAGTTGCGCGTCGGAGAGCCCCGCCAGGAGCAGCAGGTCAACACGTTTCAATAGAACACCGCCAAAATACGCGACAGTGAGGAAAACGACCTGCGGTGAACAAGAGAGGAGACCAGGCTCTGCTCCTGCACGAAGCAGAAGGGCGCCAGAAAGACACTGCACGCGACGCCAGAAGCGGAAACCCCATGAGAGAGACGGGAGGACATGAAAGTCAGAAGAAGCGACGCCACAGGGCAATGAGCAGAGAGACAAGTGGGCTGAGCAGAGAGCAACATGCAAGGCGCCAGTGCATAGCGGGAGACGCACCAGACAAGTAGATTTCTCTCTGGGCTGAGAACTCTCGCAGGGACGAAACCCGACACGCACCCGCCCGATAAAGGACACACAACAGCCTCAGAGGCGCCGGTCCCCTTCAGCGGGGAAACAAGAGAAAGCCAATAACAACAGAGGGCCGCCTAAAAACTCGTTTCGCCTCGGCAGAGATGCACTTTGCTATATACGGAAAAAGTGGAAGCGTTTCTGTCTTCTGTGCTATCATCCCTGACGTTCCTTCCTTTTCTGTACGTTGTCGCGGAGGTAGAAGTCAATACTCAAAAATCCACACAATTTCGCCGCCTTTCTCCCCCGCGCCTACTCAGCAGCACTCTATGCGCCGGTGACTTTCACTGGCGCCGCCGTCGTCGAGGTGGGCGCGCCGGCGGCTGGGCTCGAAAACCGCTGGAGCCGCTTGGCGAGCTTCTCTTCTTCAGATGACACTCCGAAGCGCTCCGCGCGCTTCCTTTTCTTCTCCTCCTGGACGCAGTCAAGAAGCAACTCAAGCAACTTGAAATTCGACACGGATGCGACGACACAGAGGCGAGCAGCTCATGGCATGAAAAGGCGGCTGAGTAAAACATAACTAGATAAACAGCAAATGAGTTTTCTGCTCTCCGCCGGCGACGACGTGCGAATACCCTCGGTCCATGCACAGCACATGCATCACGGAATCATGTGGTCGATACGTCTGCACGCCACGTGCCGCGCTAAGCACTTTCGTGCAAAACTGACACGTCCATGTTCACACGTGATGCCCTTCCTCTGCAGCGAGCCTCGCCTCGCAATTTAGTGAGAAGCGCAGCCATACGTCAACGGGCGGAATCACCGCACATGGACGCAGCACACAAAAAAGAGGCATTCAGCGGCACTGTGCATGCAACATAGTGTGCTGTGCGTGCCTTGCTGTGGCGTTCGCTGAACACCGGTTTTTCGGCTACCTGAACACAGCGCCTGGCGGGTGATCCAGCACTCACTTCGCTAACGATTCCAAAGCGCTCCGCTCGCTTTCTGCGTCGCTCTTCCTCCTCTTGATCCACAGCCTACACAGCGACAGAAAAAAAACGAACGCCGTGGAGAGACAAAGCCCCGAGGCAGGCGGAAGCACGGGTCTGCAAACCTCCAGACTAAGGCCAGCGGCATGCGACAGTCAAACAGCCACAGGAGCTCGCGCAGACAGATATACACGAGTACATGTGCGGAGCTTCTCACTTGGAGACCTGTCTCAGAGTGACATGCCACGTACACACGCGCTTAGACACAGGGGTTCAACGACGCGGCCGATACGGGGGACGTGGAGTAGAGCATACTCCAACGTGATTACATGGAGAGAAGCTCGAAGAAGGCATCATTCTCCTCTTCACCAGACCCTCACCACAGTGCCGATGCTGCTGGGCTTGGAAGCCGCCGGAGCGGCCGCAGTGCCGAATCGCTCCGCGCGCAGTTTTTTCTTCTCCTCTTCCAGTTCAGGCACAGAGAGCCCGAAGCGGCGCGCCCGGTCGAGTTTCTTTTCGTCGTCGGTCTTCACGCCTGAAAAACGAACAACGCGGACAGCGGCGAGATGAAGCCGCCCACACTCCACGGATAGCTGCGCGCTATAAGGCCTGCCCGACACGTAAGTCGCGAAAAAATCGTGTATATATTTATGCGAAATTATACGGATACACAGAGACGCCACGACCGTAGCACGGAGAAGAATACGCGCGAGAGCAGCGCTGTGTGTGGGAGCCTTCCCCGCGAAGCGTCCTCCCCCCTCCCTCCCCCGCATATATAGATATAAATATATATTTGACGTATATATGTTTCGGTTCCAGCCCAACGTGTCAGTGAAATGCGTCTGCATACAATCTGATGCAGTGTTACCGGCACGGGCTCCTGAGCAGGCGGGGGTCGTCTCGCCTCGAAAACACCAGCAGCTGAACAGAAGGCATGCTAGTGAAGACCGCAGGCTCTGCGGCCATTCAGACTCGCCTACCACCAAAAGACTCCTCGCAACGCACAGGAAACAGCCTTACCGAACTTCGCCTTGCGCAGCGCTCGGCGCTCTTCTTCCGTCATTGATTTCGCTGAAAAGCAGCGCGGCAAATGGCAGGCAATGCGTGCATGAGACTCCCGAGCCACACACACACACACACACGCACTGGTGGGGGAATGCTATATACATAACGCGAGTCATTCGACATACAATCCTGCCTACTGAGTGTATCAGCCTTGCCTTGCTGGTCTCTATATCCGCTCCATTCCTTTCTGCTCTCTTTCACGCGGCACAAAGCATACCTCAGCATGCGCACACGCGAAACAGATATTCAGACAAGTTGCTATACATATACAGGTAAATAGATGTACATATAGATAAATGCACGAGTGCACTTCACATTGCAGGTGAACGATTTCTGACTCTGCACGCACTGTCGATTCTGACGGCGTCTGGCGTGCCCGCCGCGCCGGCCGCTGTCTTTTCGCCTGCGGCAGCGGACGCAAGCGAGAACGAGGACGCAGTCTTCGCAGCCGCATGAGTGCCCGCCATGTGCAGAGCCTGCGGCGCGCTTCCGCCGGCACTTCCGGCTCCTTCCGCGTTCAGCGTGTGAAGGAAACAGGCGTCGCCCTTCTCTTCGAACGTCGCTGCAGAGAGGTCGCCGAGCTCGCCCGCCGCCGCGTGCTCCAGCAGAGGCGCGGAAGGCAACAGAGCAGTCGAGGCCTCCGCTGCACCAGCTAGAGCCTCAGGCTTCAAAGCGCTGGTTGACTCGTCCGACTGAAGCAAGCGGTCAATCAGCTCAGTCTGGCGCACAAGGAATGCGAGAGGCAAAAGACACACATATATATTTGATCTATATATACATATACACATATAGATGTATATGCATCGGGGGACAGCAGTTGTCAGGTACACCTCCGCAGAGATGCATGGCCTCAGTGAAGACGTTGGTTATACGGAAGAAAGGAAAAGCGTCTACAGCCGGTCTCAACTCTTCTATTCGCCAAACGGGAGGGTTGCAGCGGGTGCCCCGCAACTCCTCGCTTAGGCAGCATATCGTAACTGAACTTCCTCTAGGAGCACTGAATACGTATGAGTCTATGGAGATGCCCTGCTACCGCATACATAACATATAAATATGTATGTGTATATAGGCGTCCTATCTTGGGCGAAACCTCGTCTACGGCGCCTCTGCATGTCGCAGGTCATCTCGCTCTCGAGGCCTTTGGTCGACGCCCCTGCACGCGAGAGTGGCAGCATGTTCACCGCCCGATCTTCGTTTTTCGAGACTGTTTCACGACCGGAGATGCACTTCGAGTTACCTTCTTGCCCGTCGTTGGGAGGCCTCTCTGGCTTAGGAGGTCCTTCAGCTCAGTGACCTTCATGGCCGCGTACGCGGAGGCGCCCGAAGCGCTGCTTTCTCCACTCGTCGGCATGTTGAAAAGGTTGAAAACAATGCCGAGAAAAGGAACCAACGCCGAGAAAAGAAGAAGAGCGGAAACCAAGCACAGGAAGAGGCGTCGAGGCAATCACCAACGGGATGCACACACAGGTAAGAGTAATGCGGCAGTGAACTCGAGAAGCTCCGCTGAGCAAGCAAACAAGGCAGAGACTGCCTCTGTGCAAAGGGGCTTGGCAATAGCCCTCCGAGGGGCAAACAGAAATGTGATTGCGCAGTACGGAAGGAGACGTCACTTTGAAAGGAGGTACCCGCCGAGAGGAACAGCGGCAGTGGACAAACAAAAGGATGCGTGTTCTGCAAGCAGTGAAGGAGATAATCTGGCGCGGGACGGGAGAAGGACGTGAGTGAAAGACGCGTGCTCAAGGCAAGTGGTCGCGAATTCCGGACTCGGATTCGGCAGGGGAAAAATATTTTGGTTCGTCAAGTGACAACCTCTGAAACGTGGAAGCACTGTCGGGTCGAGAGGCAGAGCAATGCGCTATCCTCAAACGTAGAAGGTGAAGATGGAAAACGAAGTGAAAAGTACAAGCGCCTCGGTTAGTCCGGTAAAGGTCGCGCAGTACAGCGCCAGACTCATACGAGACGGCGAGGCAACGCACGGAGGTCGCTGGGCACTAGGGAAGACGAAAACGACGCAGTCAGGAGATTCTGGGGCGTCCACGATACAGGGAGTGTGGAAGAGGCACATCAAAATCCCTGGCCCCGAAAAAGAAACAAGCTTTGTCAGTCTCTGTGTGCCGTCTGTTCGCGTGAGAGGCATGCGACTCGCAAAGCCGAAAGAAGGCTGTAGAAGGCTCTCAGAAACACTGTGTTCACGATATCCTTGCTCGTTACGAAACAGAAATAGCAAATAAGCCGTTCGTTTTTTGTTTTCCTGAATAAATTTTAGTAGGGCCGTCGTCCCTCGCTCGCCGCGGCGGACTAGCAACCGTAGACACGAAACGACACAGCCGAGAAGCAGAACGCAAAATGCGAAACGTCCACGACTTGCAAAAACTCGAGCACGAAAAGCACCTAACGTCTCTGGAAGCGGAAGAAGGAGTCCAGGCACCGCTGTTTTGCGATACGTCGTGTGCCGCCGTGAATCCCAACAAGACCAAAAATTCGATTCCACTCGCCCAGTGCGACTTCGCCCCCCGCCTCGGCTTATATTGCGCCCCCCGCGTCTACGTACCTTGAGGCTTGATAAATACCAAAAACACACACGAATACACATGCATTCCATCTGAACAAACCTACGCACACGCTGGAAATAAAAGAATATCGACAAATATGGAGGCCGCTACGCGCTGACAGCGTGCATTCCCTTCAACGGGTCAGCTCTCGCTTCCCCTAGACTACGAAGCACAATCTCTTACAGAGAATACTGCCGACGCCTCTTTGCGGGAATCCCCTCGCGAAGTAGCGGTCCGTTCTTACAGGACAGAAATCAGGATGATTTATTGCGATCCACTCACTTTCAAAATGCTAAAATCGATGCCAGGTCACTAGAAGCACCGAGACGGGCTCTCTGCAATGGCACATGCCGGTTCCGTGTAGACCAGCACAGAGAAGCAACCTGCATAACGCTGCCCCTAGAGATCTCTCACCCTGTTCATGTATTTGTACAGACAGAGACGAAGACAATGAATATCCAGGGGTGGCACTGAAATACAGAGTATACGGCGAGTGCCCTTTCTCCAAGCCTGGCGCCCCAATGAACGACGCCATGTTTGAACCGTATTACCAACACCTGCATCGCCCGCGGCGCAGGCAATCTGGGCTTCCGTTGCGCCTTCAAGAACCTTGAACAAGTGCGCGGCTCTTAAAAGCTTCCACCGCAGCATGTACCGTAATGGTGACGTGCGCTAAAAAGAGGGGTAGAGCACTCATAACTGCAGGACTGCCGCCAGAGCTAAAGGGATGCAGTAGGTCCTATCCACGTCCAGCGGCTCGTCTTTTTATCTTGTGAGCGTGATGCAGATCATCTGTACCAGGTGATAAGCGAAACAAATGTCTCCCCCTCTTGCCTTATTTATATATCGCTATGTGTCAGTCTATCCATCGATCTGTTTCTCTCTCTCTCTCTCTCTCTCTCTCTCTCTATATATATATATATATATATATATATATATATATATATATAGGGTTTAGGGTTTATATATATATATATATAACGTCGTGGAACCCTTCTCATGCCTTTTTCTATTATGTGCGCCCTAGCAGATGAGCCTGACTATGTGCCTCTGCAAAACAACCTGTAGGCGCGGAGCTGCGTTCTTCAGGAGGCGGCTGTAGAGCCACCATATACGCCAGCACATCTGCCCTCTCCCCCAGGCAGTGGCCTGAAATGTGCTTTCATTACTTTTTAGATGCCGAGTCCTTTGCACCAGCACTGACGCTGGTTGCCAATCGGCTTGACGAATTATTCACATCTGCGCTGTTGAGACGATGACGGTGTACATATGCCAGAACTAGATTTCCCTTTGAAAGCCAATATGGAACGCACGGAAACGCCAAAAGATACACACACACACACACGCAGTTCACTTGCTTGTTCTTGACAGACACGTTACGTATACCGAATCCTTTGCAGTAGGCGCCAGGTTGAGCTTGAGGGCCGCAAAGAATCTCCCTGCCTGCGATGCGTTTGAAGGAGGGAGGCATTCGTCAATCAGCGCGAGCGAAGCGACCCGACGAGGTGCTCAAAAAGGAGGAACATGATGCCGTTCTGGAGGCACGCGCGCTGGAGATGGACGAAGTAGCCCCCAAAGAGAGATAGAAAGCCTTCGCTGCGAAGCATGAGCTGACAGACGAGAAAAGAGACAGCACACCGTAGACAGCACAGTCTTCACACAGAAACGTCACACCGACCTGGGATCTGCGGTCCCGCTCGAACCCTGAACGCCGTGCTGTTCCACGCCTCACGCCTCCGGAATTTCCACTGTCAAGCGCCGCCTGGTCTACGGCACGTTTCGAGGAGCCAAAGCCCGATCCACAGGAACGCCGACAGCGCAGGGCTCACTCTCGTTCTTTTGGCTTCTTATCTGGACAACTTACGCCAGCAATCTGAAGAGAGTTTTTCCCTGCATACGGAGAATTCGCGACTTGCTGCCGAGCTCGAAGCACCTGCAGACCGCAACGCAGTGGCGTCCACAGCACACCAGACGATCTCACGGTGCACCGCCGCAGAGAGACGTTTTTCTAAGAACGCACGCGTCCTCACGCACGAGTCGTGAGAGTTAGATACGCGCAGGATGGCACAGCCGAGTTGTCGGGGCGATCCAGGCGTCTAAGAAGTGTCTCGAGCGCCTCGACAAAATGCCCCGCTCTGCTTCCTAAAACTAGCTGTACCTGAAGAGGGTAAGTGACTGTGATGGCCGCGCACTTGGAGGCCGCGCCCCAAATGAACGGCCTGACGCCGTAGCCTCCTGAATCGCTGTCTCGCTCTCTGCAGGTCGCGCACACATCGAACCGGCCGAGCCGGCAATAGAAGCCCCCGACGCATGCGTTGCCAACTCTCGGCCGGGCACCGGCTCACACGCAAGCAAACAGAACCGCCGTCTGGACGAAGCTGCATGCAGAGCCGCCTGCTCACGTCCGCACACAGAGGCGCATCGAAGCACGTCCGGCAGCATGCGCTTTTCGCGAGTTCCCGTTAGTCCATATCGACTGCAGTCCAGGTCGCATTTACCTCTCGGGAGTCTGGACTGCGCGCTTCTTCATCTCCTCGTAGACCATGATCTGGACTGCGGCATGGGGCACCAGCATAATCGCCGGGCCCAGACCCGCGTACAGCGCCGGCAGCCCGCCAGTGCGCCGGAGACTGAGGAGACAGTCAAGCGGCCCCCGGTAGCGCGGCCACCCGGAGATCGCCTGCGCAACAGAAAGGAGAAAACGGGGGAAAACGCGGCAGGTAGACAGCCGAGACACGGGGTGACAAAGGAAGCGAAGGAATCTCGCTCGATGAACGGCAAATCGGTAAACTCGTGTCGACCGCGGGCACTTCGCGGCGGCTGTCTCTCGCCTCACCCCCCCACCGCCGCACCCCTGTCCTTGTC
Source organism: Besnoitia besnoiti (assembly GCF_002563875.1). Taxonomy (NCBI): domain Eukaryota; phylum Apicomplexa; class Conoidasida; order Eucoccidiorida; family Sarcocystidae; genus Besnoitia; species Besnoitia besnoiti. The sequence continues at coordinate 1,520,626 of NC_042361.1, read as the reverse complement.
GCGTCGTCATCGTTCGTGTCTCCAGCCCGCGATCAGTCCCTTCTCAGCCGCCTTGGGCTACTATCTCTCCTCTCTCGTCGCCGCCCTGTACCTTCTTCCAGCTCGCGACCTTTGCTCTCGTCTCACCTGAGTCTCATACGCCTGCATCTCCATGCGGGCCTTCACTAGCCACAGCGGGTGCGTCAAAAGAGTGGAGAGGAAGCCTGCAACGATGCTGGCGACCTGTGAAGAGCAAGTGGAGAGAGAGGAAGGCAGAGAACTGAATGCTGCCACAGAGGATGCCCGGTGCCCGCCATCGCTCTTGAGTGAAGCCGCGGGGATACACCTAGCGGCGACGCAGCACGCGAGGTGAAAACGCGCTGGCGACGCACCGAGCAGACACCACAAGCACTCTTCTCCCCTGTCCGCTCGCCGAGGCAGACCAGCCGTCAGGTAGTTCGTCGCGCTGGATAGCGCCACGAAACAGGACGCATGGAGCATGGACCAACACAGACGCCCTTCATGGTGTGTGCGGTCTCCGCTGTCCCATCGGAACGGCGGAGAAGGGGCGACGCCGGCAAACTACGTGAGGCGTCCGCACGAGGTGTGGAGAAGCCGACAATACACGCGAGACCGCAGCCACCCACCAGCCGCTCAAACTAATGTCCTTTCCATTTGTTCGCTGATGCAGCAACGCGGAAACGGCGAGCGAGTCGTCTGACGCCGCGGGTGTTGCCTCTCACAAGATTCGCGCGGAACGCGACAGTGTCGCCGCCCTGTTGCTGTCCATCTCGGTGTTTTCTTTGCTGATCCTGCGTTGAACAGCCAGCGGTCCCAGGGGCGACCACGACGCCGATCCGCGATGTCTCTTGCTCGTCTCCGCTTGTTGCCTTCCCAAGCAACGGCTCGTCCGCTGGACGCGTGCGCGTCACATCGTCAACCGGGGGCCTCGAAGCAGCGGGAGAGACAGACGACGAAGTCGCGACCGCTAAAGGCGAAACAGAAGATGAAGAAGCGGGTAAAGGCGTGCGCGAGGTCGCGACGCCTTCTGAGGAGAACGCCGGGAGAGACGTAAGATGATATCTCCCCGAATCGAAGCTGAAGCGACAAGCAAACAAATCTGAGACGCCATCCACATCCCAACTATGCTCCGGCATATGCGCGCGTCGGTGCTCCACGTGCCCGTTTCAGGTTTTCGTCCGTCGCCTTTTCTTCTCTTCTTCACTCGCCACGTTAGCCGCAGCCTTCTGTGCCCCCTCTGCCGCTGTGTCCTGCGTTGCTAACTCGATGCGCATAGACGCGGACGACTAAGCACTCCGAATCCATATACGCACGCCTCGGCACGCGATTTCTAGCGTCAGTCTTACAGATATCTGAAGGTGATCCACGAAATGCCTGATGCTGCTGCAGTTGCCGTCACGCCCTTCCAAAGGCCTCGAGTGCCTTCCAGCTTCCAGATCTCGCGAATTGCTTGGGCGGAAGACGAGTACCTGGGAATCGCGCCCTTCGTAATGGCGGAAACTGAACACCACGAAAGTTCACATCGAGCAGCCCACGAAGCAGCAAACGGCATGCAAACCGGGAATTGCCGAGTAACGAAACCCGACTTCATAAGTCCGCCGGACTGCCGCTATCCTCCATATATATATATATATATATATATATGGACACTTCTATATAGAGAGAAAGTTACGACTTTCATTGTGGTATACCTACAGAAGATGCTACAAAACGTCATTTTTTCTTCACGGAAGGCAGCAGACGAATCGCACGACTCGCGTCGCGGCGCGAGTGCTGCCGGCATCTCGGCCGCCATCTGCATGAGCTGGCGGACGCTTAGATCCCTGCACTCTGCGTTTCCCCCTCGTACACGCGCAGAGCGGCCTCCATATGCGTGGAGAGCGAAGCAGAGCTTCAAGTCCCTCACCGATTGATTGCATGTGCACATGGATACGCCGGCAAAGGCGAGTGAAGGCGCACAGAGGCAAAGCCAAGAGACGCGATGGCCGCGGGATGGAGAGAAACAGCGCCGCGACATCAGAGAGGCAGCCGCGAACACAGAAGAGAGACACCATATCAAAAACACTGAAGCGCACACGACAGGCAGGCTGCCGAGCGAGGCTCGAGAGACGAACTGAGACGCGTGTGGACGGTTTCAGGCACATGTGGAGCCAAAGGCCGGGACTGACACACAGCTCGCGCGCAGCCACGAGAGACTCACGAGGTGGGCGAAGCGTGGAAAACACGTTCCAGGGTATAGACACCCGAACCGTCGAGGCCAAGGGAAAGCGAGAAGCTGTGTAATGTGCACGTCGTTCCGCCTTTAGTTCTGAAGACCTCCTGGATCTCTCCCGCCACTCTCACCTTGGAGCCTCGTCTTGATCAGATCCAGAGGATGAAGAACGCAGCACGTGACGACGGCCGCGACGCCCGAGGCCAACGCGCTTTTCTGAGCCGCTGGCCTCTTGCTGTCGCCAGAGTGCGCCTCTCCTCCCTGCATGTCTGCGGTTGAGTGAGGTCTTGAAGCTTCTGCGCGCGGGCCTTCCTCGCGACGCCCAGCCGCTTCTCGCTCCTCTCTTGCGGTCCCTCTGCATGACGCAGGAATGACGTCGAGCGACGACGGAGAACGCCACGGCCAAGAGGACGCTGAGGCTGTAGAATACGTGCTCGCGGCAACAGCAAAAGGCTGCGATGGCGCAAGAGACAGGCGGGCGTACAGTGAAACACCAGGCGCGTCGGCAGGGGTCAGCCCACAGCCAGGGGGGGTGGCTGGTGCGGAAGGCGAGACGGACGGCGACGCAGAATACGCCGCCTGCAGCTCGTGCGACGCAGGGGAAGAAGAGAGAGACTGCGAGTCACAGCGCGCCGCTGACGCCAACCGCGAAGAAAAACCGACTGGAATTGGGACAGGGGCGGTGCCCCCGAGGGTGGAAGGTGCTGCACGGCGACCGTCGTCCACATGCTGGCGGAAGAAGATTCGCTGGCGAGCAGCAGCCTCGCTGCTGCACCGGGCTTCAAGACGCAAGAACAAGGCGGAGCACGCGGAATCAGACGAGGACACAGAGTAGTGAGGGGCTGAAGTCAGAGGCGAGGTGCGCACAGCATTCAGTTCCACAAACGCCAGAGACCGGAGGAGAGAGAGAGGACAGGCGCTCCGGAGACACAGGTCGGAGGCGGCGCATGCCAGAGGCCGCAAACGATGCGACTGGAGTCGCGGAGCCGTTTCGCACGACACTACGGAAACATGTGTGGAGACCGAAGACCATTCATGCCCTGAGAGCGGCATTGTATTCGCAAGGCGCTTTGTCATCTTCCAGCATGGCACCCAAGAGAGAAAATGCTCGCCTCGACTGAGAGGATGCACACACTGAAGCGCCCCTGCCTCTATGTCAAGGTGTTCCAGGGTTCGTCGTATTCTTCAGCAAAGCGGCACGCCGAGGAGGAAATGCCAACAATCTCTGCAAGCCCCGCACTCTACCAAATTGCTTGAATAGGCTCTCGAGGCTCAAGTCTGTGTGTAAGGGGTTCGCCACATGAGGCGCTGCGCCTCAGACAGGAATCCCCCTCCCCAATGAGCTACCCAGCCGAAAAAAGGAAGGAATTCCTCGAGCGGCGCCGATACTAAACGCGTTCCGTACTTGCGGCCGAGGGCAATCAGGCGACGTCACCGACGCAGAGACATGGCGGCAAAGAAATAGCTGATGGAGAGACGCGGGAGTGAGCAGGCGCACGCGAAAGCGATACCGCGGGCAGCGGCGCTGCAGTATGCATGGAAAGCAGATCTGAAATGGTGGTGAGAAAAACCAACAACAACGGGGAAAACTTAGGAGTGTCGGTCGCGAAAGCAGAGGACGAAGGAAGGCAGAGAGAGCGACCGTGCCGTGCTAGTCCGCATCTGCGGTTTGCCGCCGCTTTGAAAGAGCTTTTTACGAGTTTCTGAACTCTCTTTCGTGATGTCAAAGACGGTATCTCGGATGTGTCCTGGAGAATGAAGGCAGCCCAGTGAAACTCTGCTGCGAGGCACGACTAGTCCCCGTAGGTCGTTCCCGCCAAAAAAAGGCCGCGGTAGGTTTACCCTGGTTCACAGAGTCCAGAAGACAGTGGCGTTGTGTGGCTTCTTGTGGAATCAACAAGCACCTGGAAGAGTTCAATTGGAAAACGAATGGGAACGCAGCCTCCCGGGCAAACAGAGTACTACCAAGGTCGATAGCGAGGCAGAGAGATGTTGCAGCGCTTGCCCTGCAGAGGGTGCTGCAGGTCCGAGTCCTCTACGACCAAACTGTTGCAAAGACGGTGTAGCAGCATGCTTGGGAATATCCTCTCGAGAAGGGCGGGAGCGTGCCCGCTGCGATGTCAGGGAGACACGGAGACAAGTCTCCGCACATGCAGCTCACGCCAAATGGTGCTCTCAGCTAGGCTACGCCCGCAGACGACGCACACGAGCAACGGACAGAGATCCTAGGGAGGAGTAAATCCACTCCGAAGGCTCGACGTATCAGGCGGAGACAGGTGGCGTCGAACGGGGTATTTCTGGAGTTGCGTATCGCGCGGCCATCTCCGTAGTCGACCTGCTGAGAGGGGCGGTGAAGCGCGACCTGACGAAGCAGAGTCCAGGGACGGCTGTATGTATACCGCGGACTTTGCGTCATGGTCAGCGCATACAATGCAACATAATAATTATTCTCTTTTTGTGCGCACGCCCGTGTGTGCTTCGTATGCGACCGTATGCGCCATCCTTTGGATGAGCTCCGGCCGAAGGTCGCGCGCATGCATCGGACGAGTAAGATCGAGGGCGTCTCTGCGTGTCGCGCCTCGGCTGCCGAAACCTACCGTCCATGCAAAGACGAGGGCTCGTCTGCCTCCTCTTCCCGATGAACCTGGCCTCAGAAGTCACAATTTGTCTCGCGGTGAGCATGGGACACACACAAGTACTGACGTCCCTAGGAAATCTTGCCGAAGTAAGAAGACGATCGATCCGGCTGTTGTTCAGGCGGGAAAAGCGGTACGTGCTTCGTTGCGAGGTTTCTACCCTTAAATCGGTGTGCCTCTCCGTGAAACTCGAGTCTCACTGCGAATAGACAGGGAGAAGACTGAAGGTAGATTGAAGGTAGATGCAAGGCAGGAGGCCGTTTCCACAGCGCCCCGGCTCTGTCTGCTGTGCTCACCGGCGCACGGTGAATGCCCAGTTTCATTTGCGCGGTATTTGAGTGTCTCCACGGCATCATTCCTGTTGGAAGAAGCAGCGATTTTCGGATGAAGTGAGCATGAGAACGGACAGGACTGGTTGAGTCCGCTCTGCAAACTTTGTCCGAGGCACTTTCTGCGTTCCACCAGCCAGAACCTTCCTCAGTCTCCCGCCGTATCTCGCTCCCCTTTCGGGAGTGCTCCCATACCTTCTCCGCGTCTTCCGTTCTTTCTTCCGCGCCTCAGTCGAATTTCTGCGTCTCTGGCGTGTCTTCCGCTGTTCCAGTTCCGACATGCCGTTCGATCCGAGCCGCTGGATGACGCAGCGCCGGAGGCATCCGCGCATTGGACCAGCGTACCAGGCGCCAATCCCAGACTGCGTTCAAGACCTTTCGCGGGCGGCTCGCGTGCCTGCGGAGTGGCTGGAGGGTCCCTGCGGTTTACCCAACGGCTGTGCTCGACGAGGCTTCTCCACTGAAGGGTTTCCGCCGTTCGCGTCGAGCGACGCGTCGGGGGGGAGCCGCGGCTCTCACGACGAGGGCTGCGCAGGCAGTCGAAACGGAGGCGACGAAGGCCACCAAGACGACGAGAGTCAGAGGAGAAGCCCGCGCGGAGCGGGACACTCTGTGCGAGGCGAGGGCGCGCTGCCGCCATTTGCGGCGACCGGGACGAGTTTGTCGCGGAAAGTGCGTGGCGGTGGCGGTGCGTCAGGCGCAGCCGGCGGGGGGGCGTGCCAGCCTCAGGGGGCAGGAGACGAGACTGGCTTCGATGAGGGAGGGCTGGGAACGCGTCTGACTGGAGGTGATATTGAAGCGGCTCTTGGGGGAGGAGATGGAGATGGACTGCGAGAGGGAGAAGAGTTCGATGAAAGCGACACGCACAAGGCGAGCGCGTTCATTATAGCCAGCCGAGACACTTCGCAGCTTTCTGCCTGGCACGCACTGGCACGGGCGCCGCGACGAGCCCATACGGCCGCAGGCGCACAGGCGACACATGCGCGTCCACAGGAGGTTTCTGCGTGTGTGGACGAGGTAGCCGCTGTTGCGTCTTCGCTCGGGAGTCAGACCGCAGATGTACAAGCGTCTCCGCCCCTCGACACGAGCTCTGTTTCGAGCTCACCTGCACATTCCACGGGATTTCACGCTGATTCGATGCAAGCCGCTGGGAAGACAAGTCTCCAGCACCAAGCCGGCGCGACTGGCGAAACGGCGTTTTCAGACAAGGGGGAAACGAACCGCCCCGCAGTGACTGCGGCGAGCGCTCAAGAGGAGCGAGGCAACGGAGTAGGGGAGGACGGCGGACGCGAAGAACCTCTTCTGGGTGGGCGCGGGGTGGCAGCTCTCGACGAGGCAGTCACAGGCGCTGCGGTGGAAGACGCTGATGGCGACGCAGGTGCGAGGGAGACGAAGCGACTGAAGACGCACCAGGTGTAGACAGATACCCTGACGAGGGTGACTAACCCCAAGGAAGTGGTAGGCCTGTGCTGGCTGCTCGTGAGCCGCAGGCCGACAGGGCGAGGGGCGGAGGAGTGGTGACTGACACGGCGTGAGGGAAGGCCACGCAGCATTGCGTCTGCGTGGTGGCTGGAGCAGGGAGACGTCGAAGAGTGAAGGCGCGCTTCGCACGCATGCGTTTTCGTGGCGCGTATTTTAGTTTACGTATACATATCTGCATGTGCGTATACTACTCTGGGAGAGAACTGCCAGGAACTTCGGCTCTCCGCTTCGACACGAAGCAGGCAGCGACTCAGTGCCTACCAACAAGGATGGATGGCAGTGTGAACACCTGTCTTACTGATGCGCGGTGAGCGAAGCGCCTTGACATGTGGACTGCAAAGAAAGAGGGCTTTCGGCATGTGTGTGCGGATTGCACGAGGTGTCTGCTTTTTTTCAGCCAAGAAATTCCAGTGGGTGCACTGTCTGTCCACATACTCTTGTCCCGTTGACAGCAGGGATTCTTTGTGCCGCAGTCAAACGGATCTTTAGTTTTTACCTAGCACAGTCATGCCAAAGGGAGAGACGCCGGTTTAGCTTGTTGACATGGCAGACGTACGCCGCGGTACCGCGTATACATATATAGATATATTCGTTTGTATCACTCCAGTGTTGGGATGGGTGTCTTTCAAAGCCCATTCCCTCTGGAGTCTTTGAAGTGTCTGGCGTGCACCGCTACACATTCGCGTCTATCTGAATGTCTGGCTGTTCTCTGTTTGTGCGGACAGCCCGCACAGCTTAGGGCAGGGACCACAGGTCGTAGGCGAGAGGTAGAAGCGGTTGGTCTTCTCAGGTTTTGTTCGCGACGGGGATCACATCTTCTTGCAGGCGCCAGCGGTCGATCTGCCTTTGCCTGTGTCATGGCGTCAAAGCCACCTGTTCAGCCTCGGAAAACAATCACACAGTGTGGTAGATCACTCGTTACTGGCCCACCATATATCGGCAAACACATTTACGTATGTATATGCACACATGTAGATGGATAGCTAAATAGAGATATATACATGTTCCAACTGCGTATGTCGATCCAGGCGACTTCTCATTACCAGAGCTCTCGTGAGTACTTAGCAACGCGGATTGGTGGCAAGGGTATCTACAGGTAGCAAAAGAAGCAAATACGCCGGACCTGCATTATACAATCAGAGCGCGTACGCGCACCACGAGCTCTCTAAGCGCTCGAGTTGCCTAATAACGGCTAAGACAGGGCATCTGAACGAAGACACACAGTCCGAGTGGATCTCTTCGATGAGATGGGAAACGGGCGGTGAATGTCGGCAGGCGTCTAGTTCAATGTTACGGAGCCACGGCTAACCTTGGCCTGCTGGCGTTCCACTGTTGGTTGAGGCGATTATGTGCTCACGCAGTCACTCAATTTCAATGCTGGATGCTGAGGGGGCCTTCCTGATGTTTCGCCAATATGAAATACGAATGTGTCGGATTCTTGTTCGAGCGACACTTATTTGGTCACGCTTCGCAGGGAAAAAGAGTGTTCGGGTGAGAGGGTATCAGCGTACTTATGCGTATTTACACATCCCAGTGGAGCATTCGTTCACTGCACTCCCCCGAGGAAATAAGTAAGGTTCATCTGTTTGAAGTTAAGGAGCCATACCCGGGCGCCAAGTGAGTGAAGTAATATCAGGCTGCAGAGTCGCGGCCGAGGATGGCTTTGTTTAGTTGCCAAAAGAAAAAGACGGACCACTCTCTATCAAGTGAAAACACTTGGGCACTGCGAGGATCGAACTCGCGACCTTGGGATTATGAGACCCACGCGCTACCGACTGCGCCAAACGCCCTCGCTGCATCTTTCCGCCCTCTCTTTCTCTGGTCTCAACTGTGCAAAGCCATCCTAGTCGGTCCAGATCACTGAAGTTGATCAACAGTTGAGGTATAACTGACACTGTATGCTGCGGCCTTACCGGCTACATAGAGAATGCCTCAGTTTTTGCTCAAAAGCCAGACATCTGGCAATTGGTCATTCGTGCATTCATTTGTAAACGAAGTGTACCCTCTCTTATTCTAGCTAGTGGCAGCCGGCTACACAAGGCTACACCGGCACAATATGCTCTGCTTGACAAACTACGACGTAAGTGTTGTGTGAACTACACCAAAATCTGTGCGTGTCGGCTGCAAAAGCCCTGCTTGAACGTGACGCGGACTTGCCAATAGTGAACTCCTGTACGCAACTCAAACGTGGATGCACACAGATGCCCCACCCGCAGAAAACCATGATGCTTGAGGCATCTGCCCAACTTGAGGCGTGTGACCCTGTGGCACGGCCGGAGCAAGTGATGCACAGGTAAACTCAAGCTAATGAAGAAACGCCCGTTTTGCACAAAGCTGCGAATTTTTGGTTCTCCATTATGCCTATTCGGAAGAAGAGGCTGATAATACCACCGTCGGTACTTGATATACTGTCCCACCGCTACGCTATATGCAGTGTTAGGGCTGCGGTACCTCTTTGTAGAGTGTAAGAACGGAGGGAGACCGGTTTGACTGCTTCCTTCCAGATAAAAATATGAACTCGAAACTTTAGACACGGCAGCGCGCCTGTTTCCCACACGCTCCGGTTGCTCCTGACCTTGCTACCAGCATGGCAAAAGAGTCAGTATCGAAAGCTGCGGATGGTGGCGGCAGCCCCATTTCACACGTGCCAACGGAAAACTCACCGGGAGGGGGCAGACGCCAGACTTCCTCGTCCTCCGTACGCCGCCGCCCGGCGCCCGCACACAAACGCTCCTGCGCTGATCATCCGTCTTTCGGCAACCACATGCATGTATACATGTACCTCATCCAACGAACATAAAAAACCGAAGTCGTAGCAGTCACTTAAGGGGAGCGGTGAATGTTCCAGAATGCCTCCGCAGTTCTGGATAGTTGCCGAGAAAGCGTGGTTGGAAAGGAGTGGGGGCTACATGTAGAAACAAGAAGCAAAATCGGCGCATATGTCTGCCTTGAAAAAGCACAACCGTAACCCTACATTATCTGCATCAGGCCGCCTTGGTCACGAACTCATCAAACAGAAACGGACACTGGACGCGCCAACGGAGCTGGGAATGGGGAAGAGCCACTGTGAACACAGCCATTCTTGGTAGTCGAAACGTGCTCCCAGCCTTCTGCCATACACCTTTCACGTTGCACATCATGCGTACAACTGGCAATGCAACAACGAAGACTCTGCCAGACCACCGGAGGCGCCGAAAAGGAAAAATGCCCAGCACCCCGGGCAACCTCTGGACGTGTAGTTCGTTCACGTGCTGAGGTTGCCACATCGGGCATCACTGGCTGAGCGGTAGTTGGCAACTCACAGGATCGGCCTGCGAGCGTCAAGCTCGTCACACGACGCGCACAATACTGCACAACCCAAGACTGATCGGACACGTTACCCGTCTCATGATACGAACTGCGTCTCTCTCTACGTTCTCGGCATGCGCACCGTCACGCCGACGCATTCGTACGTTTCTTGCGGCAGACGTGCACACTTCGAAAAACGAAACCCATCAAATAGTTGAATGCTGACATACGCTTATCGAAAGAGAGAAAGGCTGAGGCTGAGGAACTCCGCCAGCAGGCTAGCCAGTCCACACGCTCCCCACTTCAAGCGCTATTTTTAACGGGTCGTCTCACAATACCGAAGAGTGAGACCAACGGCAGTTTCCTTTTATTCAATACTTATCCCTAGATGCAAACGCCGTGTGTCGACCGCATAGCCACAAGTACCAAATCATGATGATCATGCGCCTGCATAACACTGCATGTGGCCATCCAAAGGGAACGGATGACACCACCGACAGACAATGCCGTTCCCACAGTGAACAGTGCAATGGGAGCCAGAACTGTTCATGCACACTCTTCCCCTGCACCCGAGAAAAGACATCAAGTCGAACGGCTCTGTGGAGCGCGAAAAAAGTTTTCCATCCTCCGGCTCCTGCGCGGACGCCCTTACTCCAGATGCCGGTTCTCGGCTTCTTCGTTTGCAGCCCCACCGACATTTAAGTTGGTGTTTGCTCTCGGTATGCATTGTACTCACGTTCCACTGCAGGATCTGCCACGACGTCTTTCGCGTGAGCGGTCCCGCTGAGCCCTTCCCTTTGATTTATGCTCAAGGCTCATGGGGACCTCCTACCGTGGAAGTAGATACTCACAGGTCATCGGCTTCCCACTCCGGATGCCCCATTCATGGGCGACCTGTGCGAAGCCCACTTGATGAATGAAGCACTTATGGTGGTAAGGTTGCTACCTTCATCCTTGATAACATGCTGCGGTTTAAAGCAGCATGGTACCACCACCTTGTCTCCAGACGTCCCCAACCCCATGACAAGGCGAAGCTTTCAACAACTCAGGCAGTACTGGCGAAGACGCTGTCAGGGGTAGGCAGGCGCGCCAGTTCCATCACTTGTCCTTGGCTGGGGCCTGCTACCGTCCACTGGGCGTGGCTCTCTCACTGGCCGTGTCTCCACCGGCGGACGTGGCTTCACCATTGGTCGTATTTTTAGCTCCTCTGCTCCATGAGCATGACGACAGCTAAGACCGGCGCGACATACCCCCATTCGCCAGAAACTGCAAATCTGGGTCTTGTAAAACTCAGCAGTGGGACGCAGCTCTTGCAAGGCATGCGCGAACTTACAGCGTCGCGCAGTCCTGAAAAAGGCATGACATGCAAACACAGAAAATAGTGAATGCATCACACACGTCGCTGGGCTGGCAGTACCCTTTGCGCTGGAAGGACCGACATGGTGTTGACAGCGCTGGAGGCGGGGATCCTATCACGCGAGCGATGCGCGCCCTTCGGGGGCTGAAAACATGTTAAGCAAGTGGCCCCCATCACAGCGGCGTAGCGCTTACTTCGGGCATAGGCCAGCTTTAAGAAGCGGACACATTTTCGTCTTGAAAAGGGGGTTCAGGGTCCAGCTGGTTTTCCCCGCCGGCCTGCCTGCAACTGATGGGCACGCACCCTTGTGCTCGTCTTCCTGTAAGGACTCCGAGTCTCTTCCTTGGGCCGCGGCAGTCCCATCCGTTACCCGTGGAAAACTGCTTGCCACGTTAGAAACATCTCCGACAGCGTCGCCTGCACGACTGCTTCTCTCAACTCCTGCCCTCCTATCTCGGACGCGGCAGCAGGTGGCAGGCGTCTCCTGTCCCTCCGTGGAATACACCTGCTGATCGGCATCACCTGACAAACCACCTACCCGGACACTGCGCCCTGTCTGAGAATCTGCAAAAACTCCCGCTGTGAGTGATTCATCAGGCATCACTACAGCCCCTGCCACCGCTCCGCACTCCAATGAAGGAGCATCCTCAATATCTGCGCTCTGCCATGAGCCCCACTGCGTACAGTCTGCCGATTGCCGGCAACTCCGTTTCAGATCCATTGTGTTATCGTCCGGGCATCCCACCATCCCTTCTTTCATCACAAACGCCGATCCTCCCTGCAAAGGGCTAGTGTGCTTGTTCGTCTGCTCCTCCTTGATCGGAGACGTGTACCTGACGCCTTCCATGCTGTGTTCACGACATAGTTGGATCCCGCAAACTGGAGCTTCCGGTTGCTCAACGTTGACTGCCGTCTCCTGCTTTGCCTCAATAGAGTCAACGCGAATGTGAGGCTGATAGTAATCTGCCCCCCTTGCAGACCGCCGGCGTCGCAGAGACACGCACTGAGCTCCGTCCGGGCGGCCCGTGCTGTCGGAAGCGGCATGGCTGCGACCACTCGCACACGCCTGTTCCTCACCAGGAACTGAACAATACCTTCCAGCATCCCCGGTCTGACCATTCACAGAGCCTGTCCGCCTCCCCTCTAGCAGAGAGGGAGGTTCTCCGCGTGTGTGACTTCCCGCTCCCCTGGTTGCCGCCGCCGAAACACTTGGTCGTGGAACATCTTCCCCGTCAGTTACTCCGTTCTGTTGTACGTCAGCGCAGTTACCCTGAGACCGAGGCGTGAGGCGGGGTCTCTCTGCTGCTCGTATGGGATCACCCACCGCAGCTGAGTGGGCACCGCCCGTAGCCGAGTTTTGCGGTGCAGGCACAGTCGGTATCACTACAAGGGGGGGAAGGTCACGCGTTTGTTGAAAATGTTGCTGTTGAAACTGGAACTGTTGTTCTTGTAAAAGACACTGGTTATGAAGGTTATGGTGTCGCTCACTAATCCAGTGAACACACAATGGTGGCGCTTCGTGTTCGCACAAGGAAACAGACGCCGGGTGTAGCCAGGGGCATCCGACCGCACCCCCGTTGTCCTCGTTCGCTAATTCCGACGCCGGCGAACTGGGTGTGCAAGCCAAGAGCGATTCATGCGGATGTGTTTGTGGCGCGTCGGCGCTCGCCGAAGATGCTGGCAAGGCCCCCCAGCCATACACAGAAGGCTGCGGCTGGGCATGGAGCTGTGGATGAAGGACCTGTGAGTGCTCAGCTGGCGCCTGCCGGGCAGGGACAATAAAGTTGGCGGGCGCTGCACCATGCGGTCCTGCTGACGGCATAGGCGTGCCAGGAAAATAGTAGAACGGACACGCGAAAGGCATTTGTAGGATTGTCCCCATAAGAGAACCTAACGGATAACGAGGAGCGGCTGCCGCGGACTGACAAAGCGCTAGCGTCATGGACGCTGCTGCACTATCGGTTCCCGAGGCACCTCCTTCAGATTGATGCACGCCTACGGAATACGTGGGAACAAACGTGGCCGAAAAAGGGCCATGACGCGCCGCGGATGTGATATCGGTTGGAGCCGTAGCTGCATGTTCAGGAGGCCACACCGCACTTCTACGTGCAGCCTGTTGTTGTGAATACTGGACAGCCAGTGGGTAGGTAATACTCGGGTGGGGCGTCGAGCAAACCGTCGAACCCGAGTATTGGGGAACATGGAATCCAGACTCCGAAAAGGATTCGCCGCCAGCGATCTCCGCCGTGGCGCAGTTTGGGGAGTCCGCAGCGCGGCAGGACAAGGAAGACGTTGTGATGAGGGAGGCTGAGATCGCGCCGCAAGCCGGTTCGGCAGGCGGCTCTCTCTCGCCGCCTACATCCCGCGTATTCTCCCGGCTGTCACCCTCCACAGTCTGCCGTTCGGGGATGGCAGCTGAACTGAGGGGCGCCGGCTCAACCACGGAAGAAGAGCCCGGGCAGCTCGCACGAAGGGACTCGAGGCTGTCGCCGCGCGGCTTGTCCAAGTCTCGAGTCTCCACAGGGTGCAGAGCTGAACCGCCAGCGTGGTGCGGCGCTTGAGACTTCGCGCGGCTACACTTGTTCAAAAGCTCCGTAACTTCTGGTGTCTCTGTCGCCGCGCCTCCGAGGGGAACACATGAGCTGTTAGTGACGGATGACGCCGCTGGTAAGCCCTCACTAGCCTCGCTGCAAGCGCCCGCAGACGCGCTTTGCCCCCGTAGCAATCCAGCCAGGGCCTCTTCCTCACTTACGTGAGACCCGGCCTGGCATCCCACTGCATCTTCTCGTCGCCTACAGCATGTATAGTAGAGGTGCTCCTTTGGAGAGCCACAGTGGCCATCAAGCGTTCTTCTGCGCGGGCCGTCTTGAGCATCCTCAGGAGCCGTCAGGTCGACCGCAGCAAGCTGCCCCGGGTGATAGTAACACCGAGGCTCTAAATTGCCGTCACCACCTGTAGGATCGTCTGATGCAGCACCTCCTGCCCCTACTTTACGTGCACCTTCGTCGCTTGCAGTATCAGACTGACCCTGTCGCGCAAGGCCGCTGGTCATGAGACCATGTGGCTGATGATGCCGCGGCTGGCATCGGGAAGGATCGAATAAGGCATCACACCGGATGCAGCGGCTCGGCCATTCGAGGCCAAAATAGTCAAACTCGCGCCGCAAGCTCACAAGCGACGGAGAAGCGGCACAGTTGGGGCCGAGTCGTTCAGGATTGTTCACTGACTGCTGCCGATGGAGTCGTCGGCCGTCGAAACCCGGCGGAAACTCTCGGTCTTCGCTAGCGGATAACACTCGGGTCCTCCACAACTCCCTCGACGGTTCCTGTCCACCAAATGCTTCGCGGACATTCACCTGTCCGTTACGAAGGTATTCTAAAACCAGTTGGAAGTGCTGTGGGTCACGGTCAATGAAAATACTCCTCGCAATACTGGTGGCGGCGTGAGGGTCCGACGTGCACACGCCGGTATCCACGGCTCGGTGTGAATCTCCTCTGGCTGCAGAGCATTCTGCATTGCCTCCACGTTCCTGTGACTGGCCGCGGTGTCTACGGGACTCTGTTCCATGTGGTTGAATGAGAATATCTCTCTGTAGGAGACGTCGAAGGGTACTGGAACGGCTTAGAGTGGAAACAGAAGCAACGAAACGTTGACCCCCAACAACCAGTACTTTGACATGTTCCACATCACACATTCCAACAGGAGGAAAGTGGTCTACATTCATGCTTCTGGCCCCACAGGAGCTGCTGTGGTCATTCTCCGCCCCGCCAACGACGGCAGTAGCGCAGCTTGGGCCGGGCTCGTGGCAATCAGGCGGCACAGAAAGCTGACGATCACGTTCTGTGCAACAACTTCGGTCGTTTCCACGCTGAAAAGACGAAACACGGGAGTTTGAAAAAGCCAGCAAGCAAGAGCCTCCGAGGGATGTACACGCGTTGCAGGGAGAACCAATTCCCGCCAAGGCGGACCCCTCCATTTCGCGGGGCTGCCCAGTCATAGACGAAGCGACGACGCGGATGTCGAGAGAGAATACGGTCGAAGGGTAGGCAGTACAAGTACTCGGATCAATAAGCAGCAATTGACTGCCGAGTTTTAGTCCCGCTGGACAGTGTCTCTTCGCCACATATGGGTGGCGAACCCGCCGGTAGGTGACCCCACAACGGAAAAAAACGCCATGGGAGCCTGTGAACTGCCTCGAACCCCCCAGTCAACGAGTGGCAAGACGACGGACGCATTGCCACAGACCGCCGGCCAGCCAAATGCAGAACACCGCACCCTGAAATAATGATATTATATAATAGTATATTCTTAAACAGAAAATGGGAAGACGCGCAGGATCTGAAGTCACTTCACGGAGGGAGCAGCTTTACTGGTGTTGTTGGCTGCTGCTGTTGCCGCCGCTGCACCAACTTGAGAGGAGGAGACTCGCGACACCACGCTCTCATTCACTCCGCTGCTCGGCAGGCACCGAGTAAAGCTGACCTCGTTCGCGACGGAACTCCAGGCAACGGAACGCACTAGACAAAATGAGCTAACACGCAATTCCGCTGAGATCACAGGAGCTCCGCAACTGGCCTTCTTCAAAGGATAGACCTTCAAATTGTCGGCTTCTGGTATGTTTTGGCAACCAGACGAGTAAGACTTTGGAATGGTTCTGCAACCAGGAAACGTAGCACGGGAAGCGCAAAGAAAATCCTCCATTGTTTCGCAGGGGTTCTGCCTTGTCTCTGTGCTCTAGAAGCGATCCGAAGACAATTTTCTTCACGATAGACTATTCTAGCTCACAATGCAAGGTGAATGGAGGGCCCCTCAGGATTCGGCGCGAAGATTTAGGGCTCACCTTCCGAGGTTATTTCAGCAGCTGCTACTGGGACTGACACACAAGCGTGTTCAGTGCTACTCCATCTAGAGTTTCGAGGAGAGTGACTCGGGTGGGAGGAAAACGGGGATGGCTGTGCTAGCCCATATACGGAGGACAAGGAGTCAAAGTGAACAGCGTCCTGCTCCTCCCTGTCGGAGAAGCCAGTGGCAACATGGGTCTGCGAGGTCGCAATCACTAGCATAGCAAAATTAGTGCGTGCCGGCTTGTGTCCCGGGGATTGGCACGGAGCAGCCCCGTTTCATCAGGAGTCGCGGGGTACGGCGTGTTATTTCAGTCCATAGGGGACAACTGCCGAAAGAAATGGTGCCCCCTTTCACCCAAAAGGCTACATATGCTCAAGAGCACTGCTTGATTTTTCACTCAGTTCCAGGTACGCCTAAATAGGCATCCTATATTGCGGATTCCTGAAGGTAGTTAAGACAGTGTACCTCGCTCCACCGCAGCAGCGTCGAGTTCACTTCTCCTTCGCTGGCCGGATTGAATTGCTGAGCATGAGTGAGGACACTGTTTCCTTTGGCTTGCGACCGTTGAGGGCGGACGTACCTCGAAACACTCTCTATAGGCGAACGCTGCCTCTGGTACAATAGAGAAGCGGAGCGCTCTACTGATACGTGAGCGCATGCGTTGGAATACGCCACTAAAGTCAGAGTAAGGGTCAAGGAACTCCGTTTCTTTTTTCCACGCTTCATGCAGCTCCGGCTCTCTTTCGGGGTGGGCATATATCTGAGATTTTCCCCTCTGTTACGGCTTACGTCACCGCTAGCTTGTGCAACATACCTCTACAGCGAATGACAATGGAACTTTCAGCTTGTCATACACGAAGTCGAGGCACGTCCCTGAGCTGCGGTATCCAACTTCTTTCCCTGCTGGCCCTGAGAGGCGGAGAGGCGCCTCATTCATTCGTCTCCCAGGACGGTTTGCATTGCCCTACCGTATGGACACTGGCAAAACTTGTTGTCCACATCTTTTAATATAGACCTGAGGACCCCCTAGCTATGTATCTGTCGGGTCACGATGTGTCAGAAACTCGCACTCCATCGCTTTTTCGTTCCATTTCGGTTCCGCTGCAGAAAATGCCCACGGCATGTACATTCCCAAAGTTCCTGTTGAGCGCACGTATCGAGAAAAATGATATATCGAGGGAGAGCCAGACTGCTGCTTACCAGAGTGCACCGAGAGGAACACATGCGGTTTGAACGATTTGAGAGCCTTGGCGAATGCCTGAGTCTCCGGCTCTGGTAGCGGGTGCCATTTTATCCTTGTGTGTGGTTCCCTTGCGTTTGCCGACCGGGTCTTGTCGCTGACCTGAAAATGCTTTTTTCCCCGGATTCGTATCTGGGGTTGCCGTCGTGGGGGCCCAGTGATCTAAAAATAAGTGGCATCCTCGAGTACTGAGGGCGAGGAGTGCATCGCCAGCTTGCCTCCCCAGTTACGGTTAAGATCGACGTGGTTCTCGTTTACACGCAACTGCATAATTCAGTATCGTGCTGTCGCTACTATGGGTCTCGCGCGCCCGAGTCGCCTTACACAATAATCACCCGCCTCCACCTTCGCCCTCGACAATGGGTTGCCATTTACGACGACTTGGAAGCTCGTCCGTTCCAGAACTTTCCGTGCTTTATAAGCCAGCCTTTTCTCCTTTCCACACAAAACTGAATTCACACTGCACAATGCGGCGGGGGGGCCCATGAACTGGATTTTTTTTACCCTGGAGGAAGTGCAATGCGCTCTCAGCGCTAATAAGTTCCCGTGCGTGTTCACCCGCCAACATAAAGAACCTATTTGGGCCATTGGTAGCTCGTGACAGCGTGACAATTTCGACTGTATTGCCATCGCCTATTGACTCGTGGTGTACGCGAAACCCTTCACATGAATCCGCTAGCTTCATCAGTTCGTCCTTCAACTGCGGTGTCGTGTGGTAAAAGGGTGGCAAATCCGCGGACACCTCAGACGAATACCATGAAATGCCCACCAAGGCAGCAATCGCGGCGACACCTTTCATCTTCGTGCATCTCAGAACATGATATACACAAAAGTCAATTCTATGCAGAAGAAGTTGCACAAGGTCCTCACAGAGGGCATAACTGTCTGTACAGCGAAGTATAATGGCATGCATCACGCCGACGCGCTCTGGAATAGCATGCAAAGTTTAGGGAAAAACGACTAGCTTCAGGTCCTTATGACGCGGACAATGGTTCCCGGTTTTCTGTGGAACATCCATCGAACTAGGTTCCAAAACGTTGATTCGGATCTGAAATGTTTCTCTCCGCGGTGTCTTGCTGTCTGAAGGCAAGATGTGTGGCCGCCACAACGGAACCGAGGACCTCCAGCAACCTTCCAACGCCATGGAGACAAGACATACCAGCGAATCGTCTCCAGTTGTCCGTACACTACTGATAGACAATCATGACTCATATACGTTCAATGTGTACCAGTACCTCTCGGTCATAAACGGTGTGGCTCCAACTGTTATACGGAATGATGAATTTAGCAGTTGGGCAAGTGCAAAGGCGAGCGTGGGGCCCGTACACAACATTGTCATCTCCCCAGGTCCGGGAACTGTAGAGAACGACCATGATTTCGGGGTTTGCCGTGAGGTCCTCAAGGAGGCCGCTGTTCCAGTCCTCGGGATCTGCCTGGGTCACCAGGGGCTTGGTCATACTTACGGTGGTAAGGTAAGAACGATTCGACCCTGCAGCTATACGACCCGAACAGGCAGCGGCAGTGTTGCTTTTCTTTGTTCTCATCGCTGGCACGGCGTGGTGCGGTCGAACGCTGATTTCCGCACGCAACCGTGGCTGCCGTGTCTTCAGATTCAGCGAATACCTCAAGCGGTTCATGGGCGCAGAAGCCCCATTGCTTTCATCGCGGGATACGAGCTTTTCAACGGCGTTGACAGCGGTACGCACGTTGTGCGCTATCACTCACTCGCGGTCGACAGGGAAAGGTAAGTTGACCCCAAAGCCAGTCCTCGGTGCGTGAGACTAATTCGTGTCGCTGGCTGCAATCAACTCTCTGCTGATCTGTTGCTGCGTGGCTACAGCCTACCCCCTTGCCTCGAGCCAACCTGCTGGACAACTGATGGTGATAATGTGCTGATGGGATTGCGGCACCGAGAACTACCGCTTCACGGTGTCCAGTTTCACCCTGAGTCAATAGGCACAAGTGCTGGCTTCAGGATCCTGGAGAATTTCAGGGATATGACCCTGTCGTGGTGGCGCGCTAAGGGTTCACGCTGGTCGTCCAGGGAACCAGAGATCTCTGTTCTCCAAGCTGCCCCGATTCCGCCAAGGCACAGCAACTACCGCGCGTTGGTGCCAAGTGTGGATAGTTATTGGTCTATCAATGTTGCGGCTGTTGATATTTGGCAACAGGGATATCCACAAGGAGACCACACCGTAGAACCGGCAGTCGACTATTTTCGGTTGTTCAGTGACGTGTTTGGCTTGGATCCGTTTTGTTTCTGGCTCGATTCCAGTTCGGCGGATATCGCATGCGCTGGGGAACAGGCGCGTAGATCTTATTCTGGACGCGCCTGTTTCTCGTTCATGGGCAGCGCATCTGGTCCTCTGGGGGAGGTAGTTCGGTATTCCCTCGATGAAGGAGTGGTCATATCACATTTGCACCCCACTGGTGTATGTCACCATTCTGTAAAGGGAGACATCTTCTCCTTTCTTCGAGCTCGTCTCTCCACTTTCGGCATAGCAAAGAACTCTTACGCACCTCGTACAACCGTGCGCAGGTGGAAAGCAAGTACTACGGCGGGCACAGAATGTGCCCCCGATTCGCACGAGCCACAGGTGATTCTTCACGAAATCAACGGACCGTCGGAACCGTGGACCCCCGGTTCCATTCCTTTTCCCTTCCCGTGCGGCTACGCCGGCTTTTTTGGATACGAACTTCGACATGAGACCGGAAGATACATGGGGCCTGACATGCAGGAATCGTCCGTTCGGACATCTGTGGCGCGTCAGTGCAGCGGGGTGCCTGACGCCGGCTGGGTCTTCTCAGACAGATTGGTCGCTATCAATCATGAGACTAATCAGCTGTTTCTCTCGTGGCTGGCCCCAACGGTGAGGCGGGAGAAGTCATTCCCAAGCGCCGGAGCAGCTGATTCTGGCGGAGTGTGCCCGTGTGACCCGTGGATCTTCGGTGGCGATATGGAAAGGGCCGCGGCAATATGCCAGGCCCAGCAGAAATGGGCAGAAAGAGTTCTGCAAGCTATCGCGTCAGCTGTGTACTTCACAGGTGCAAGAACTACTCCGAGTACTCGGCCCATTCAGCACCCGGGCGTAACCTCCACCTCGACGGCAAATCTTGCTTTTTCCCCCCTAGGCCAGGGTTCCCCCTGCTCCGGAGAGGACGCACCATTGCCATGTGTGCCTATGACGGAAAAGGAGTCCGAGCTGCTGCGTTCCATGGTGTCTGGGACCTTCACTTCGTCCGCTCATCCTCCCGCAGAGCATGCCGTATCTACGGGTGAAATGACGACGGCGCCTGGAAACAAGCAAAGCTCAGTGACCCTCGCATTTCGAGATAAGCCAGACACATACAAGAAGAAGATTAGGAAGATCCAGGAGTACATAGCTGCGGGAGAGACGTATGAGGTCTGCCTCACTACGGAACTCTTAGGTACCATGAAGTTGACGAAGCTGCCTCCATTGCAGTTCTACGGTCAGCTCCGTCGGCGGAATCCTGCACCGTTTGCTGCATTTCTCCGGTAAGGGAGACATTGTATGAGCACTTGAATTCCCGGTTGTTGGTAAGAGGAAACATTGTATGGCTAGAAATGGCTCACATAACGCTGTGGCTGCTGATCGCCCCTTCACCAACTGAACCCATCTGTGTGTGCTTCGCGCTACAGATTCGATGAACATCCTTCTCTGCAAGCATCGGGCTCTCGTGGCCTTGAGAGCACGTCTTCTAAACAGCCGGTGAGCCAAAGGCTCCGTGCTCCGTTCTCCGTCTGCTGCTCTAGCCCGGAGCAATTTCTCATGAAGGATGCAGCTGGCTGGCTGGAGACGAAACCGATAAAGGGCACGAGACCACGCGGAAAGACTCCTGCGCAAGACCGCGAGCTTGCAAACGATCTTGCTACGAACGAAAAAGATCTTGTCGAAAACCTTATGATAGTCGACCTTCTCCGAAACGACTTAGGTGAGCGTGGATACTTCAGGGGTGCACCGGCAGCTTCCGGAAGCTTTGTGAGCTGGCATGTGCTTACTTTCTGCGAAAGTATGTTGGGTCTGTGGAATTAACAGGAAGAGTTTGCGTTCCCGGAACAGTATCGGTCCCGCAGCTGATGGTGGTGGAGAGCTACGCGACAGTTCATCAGCTGGTATCAACCATCCAAGGCAAGCTCAGGTGGGAACATGATTTTTTTAAAGCGTGAGAACAGGAGTCTCATGCTGCCCTGTATCAATGTGACATGTGTTCTATACGAGACTAGGGCGTCAAACTGGCGCACAAGAAGGACATGTATGCAAGTATGTATGTACGTGGACTTCCCCGCGCTTCAAGTGCGCTGCGGCGGTGGCGCTATGTGGTTGCGCTTTGTTGCAGGGAACCGGAAATGGACTTCTTCGACGCTGTGATTGCCGCTTTCCCAGGCGGTTCAATGACAGGCGCTCCTAAAGAGCGGGCAATGGAGATCATAGAACAGTGAGGACAGCCGCAGGAGTAGTTTCACTTTTTCCGTTGACGGGGCAGGGAGGCGCAGGCTTCAGCCCTTAGTGATGGGTTTCTTCGTGGAGCATCATCAGTGTGCCTGCGATGTTGGCGTTGTCACCCCGCCAGGCTGGAAGCCCGCCCAAGAGGAATTTACAGCGGCGCGATCGGATTTTTATCGATTACTGGTGAAGCAAGCCTAAACATCGTCATTCGGACAGTCGTCTTCAGCGAACCTGACGTAAGGGAGAAGCTTGCTCGCTGCCGGGTTGATAAGGCTGGCATGTTGACACTTTTCGTTGTGAATGCTTGATTACCTTTTCAGAGCGGACAGAGATGCGAAACAGTTGCCGCCAACATCAGCGACCGCGTGCACATTAGGATTTTTTTGTGTAAGCAGTCATACACTTCACGTACAGCACTTGTTCTGCGTTCTACATGAGGTACCACAATATCCCGCTCAGAACATGCGTGCCACCAACACTACGCGAATTTTGTTACTTCCTTGTATTCCTCACTACAGCGCATCAGTGTCGGCGCGGGCGGAGCTATTGTCGCTCTGAGTGTTCCCAGCGAAGAGTGGGCAGAGATGGAACTGAAGGCCAACTCCGTTCTGGGAACGCTTGCTGCATGTGTGCAAGCATCGTCGCCTCCCAGCCTCGCCTGAAGCTACACAGGGATCCGCTGGCTTGCTTTGATGCGGACCTCCTGGCTTCTAGGCATGTAAGAGAAGACATTGGCTGACGCTGTGACTGAATCAGACGCTTAATATAAGTAGTTGTTTGTGTATCTGTTGTCCGGTTGCCTCCACGAGCATGTAGGTAAATTTGTTATCGCCGCGTCTGGGAGGTGACTCTCGGTTCTATGCATTCAATATATACTAACTTCCAGGCCCCGCAAAAGCAGTGACTGATTGTAACCAATGTGTCCTTGCGTGCGAGGGTTAGTCATACTCGAGGGCGCCGTCCAAATTCTGGATCCGTTCGCTCTATCGAATAGGAGAAAGGAGGGATGCGCATAAGGTGGCTTCAGCGTTTGTCACTTGATGAAGTCTGCCTTGCACAAATGATGGACGGGTATGCGAACCAGGCCAGGCCGCGGGGCGGCTGGAGTTCGCGTCAACCAAACCTTTTCATGAAAAACCGTAAGGGATCCATGCTGGTTCCTTACTTTGAGCTTGTCAACCCACTGCCGATCGAAAACCCGCCCGTTCAAAAGTTGGGAATGAAAACAACTACACATATGGCGAGGAGGGGGCAAACGCAATAGCGGCCGCCCCAAGAGTGCGGCGCGTAAGCACTCAATGAACACCTCCTTTCAACATGTTTTGTTCTGTTCTGTCCTGTGAGGAAGAAGCACGCTTATTCGGCACTGCCTGCATTTGCATCGGACTAATGACAGACAAAGCTCCCGTCACCCCGTTATCTCATTTCTGCAGCCTCTAGTCCACAGTTTAGACGGCGAATTCACGGATGGGCAGTCACGCTTTGCTTGTGGCAGTGGGGGCACGTGGCAAGACGCATACGGCATTTCCTGCACACCGCTACAAACGTCTCCTGCTGGCACAGCCCCAGGCAGTTTTGGGTCTTCTCGACTACGAAGTCGTATTTGATTTGACGAGGAGGCAGTGTAAGAAGACCAAAGCATAGTTTCCGCTCGTCGCCCTTGTGTCCAAAACAGAGTTGCTTTTCCGGGTTGGGGATCATGACAGTCGGTGCAGCGGGGCTGCACCAGTCCATCCCTCGGGCGGGCTGCGGTCTTGGCTGTGGCGGTTGTTGCACCCAAATGAGCTCTTGTGTGGGCGCTGCAACAACTTGGCGCTGCAGAGGAGCAACCACGTATAGCGGCTGTGGCTGTTGCGCAATGAATGCAGGCGCTGGGGCTGCAGGCAAGACATACGGTGCTCTCTTAACGACCGCTGCTGGCTGCAGACTACGGCAGTAGTCGATGAACTGGCTCTGCTTCAACCCAGCGCATGTGCTGTGAAGGAATTCTGACACTGTGTCGACGACTCCCTGAGCCACTGGTGGGAAAAACGCGTATGGCTGCTCTGGGCGGTCGTCGCGGAACACTCTTTTCGTCACCCACGAGTCCTGAGGCGTTGCAGACAGGTAAGGAGTGAAGGGGGGATCTCCGACGCGGCTGAACGTCTTGACCGTTTCCATGGGCTTCGGAACAGCCTTGAATTTCATCGGTGGCTGCGTCGTCTGGGGCGGAGCCGCCAAAACGGTCTTGCTTACAAAAGGAGCACAAGATACTGTGCGACTTTCAGTTGTAAGCAGACGCGGCGAGCAAGCCGTCGCAGCGTCAGCAATGTCCTCCATCACGAACTCCGCTGGGACCTTGTACGCCTCGGTCGCCATTTTCTCCATCACGAGAACAATTTTTACAAGTGAGCGCCAGTTAAAGCCGGCGGGAGATCTGCGCGGATCGGGCACGGGACTAGAGACGGTTACGGCGCTGTTTGCTCTCTGCCGTGCGGTGAAAAAATCCCCAGACGTGGCCGCTAGTGTGCTGACCTCGAATCCTGCGGGCTCAGGTCGATGTTCTTCTCAAAAATAGCTCAGGATTGCTTTTCCCACGCGCCAAAAGGGCCGAGGACCAACCCAGCACGGTGCGGGGTAACGCTAGGTCTGAAGAGCCCGAAAACCTCGTAGGTATCACTGATACCCCCGTGTCAATGAAACCTGAAAGCAGATGTCGTCCGAAGAAAACACACAGCTCAGCATGCAGACATCCCAGCACAAGAAATTGACTTCGAGCCCGCGATAGCATGACTCCTGGACGGGAAAAAATGACACCCCCTGCGCTCTACACCGCGTTTTAACGATGGGCGCGCGCCGGAAGCATCGGAGCGCCTCGAATTCTGTGGGACAGCAAACTCCCGTCCCGACTTTTTCTGCGTCACTGTGAAGCTCATCGAGGCGGGCCAGCGCGAATGCCGAGTTGCAACTCACTTCGCTCACCGACCGCGAATCGACCGAACGCTCGCTAGTGGGGGGGCGTCACGAATTGCTGGGGGGGCGCCAGATGCTTCTGTGGAAAATATGGTAATACAGTTATTACTCGTTCTCACAGCTGCGGGTAAATCCGTAGCCGCAATTATCAAAACTGTGGCAAGGAATGCTTTAGCCGTGCTCGGAGGTGAAGCGATTGCAAATCTGTAGAGACCGACGGGTACTGCAAACTGCGCAGCGCGTGCATTGCCCTTGGGGTCTCTGCGCGGTTTTTCATCGCGGTATCGATCCGGTTCGTGGATCGTGCACGGGGGGCCACGGTGTGCCGTGACAGAGACCGCTCGAATGTGAGGATCGCGTATTCCTTATGAAAGATCCCAGGGAGAACCGGAGCTGCGCTTTCGTATGTCTGCTGCCCATCGCTTCTCGTGGATACTGCAGGACGACACGAAGGCCTGGCGGGAGAGTTGTGCTGTGCGAAGCGCAGGTGGGGCGAGCCAATAACCAGGGATACGGTGGAGTTACGCCGGTGGAGTTCATTCAGCACGGTTGCTCTGCAGCCAAGATTCGCATAGGTTGTGGAGAGCAGAGACATGGTGATGATGTACTCCGTCCCCAATTGCCGCATCCTACCCTCATGGAAGCACAGACACTTCGTAGCCGACCTGAACCCGTGAAGCTTTCATTCTCGCAGAACCGATCATTCATGCGCTCGCGCCACGGATTCTGTCTGGAGAAGCCCCTTCTTCTCTGACGTCACTAACCTGTAGCTTCGATTCTCTATCATACCTGTTTGTGTCGACCAGGTGCTCCGAACTCGGCGGAGCAGCTAGAGAGCTTTTGTGACAGCGCAGCACTTCCTCTGGGAGCCGGAGTACGGGCAAACCAGCGACAAGCTCAGAGAAGTCATCAAATGACGCGCCTTTCGGAGCCCCTCCTGCTTTTTCATACCAGTGTCTCGTGAGCCCGTTCCGTGGGCATTGGAGCACCTCCCCTACAGTGCCTGCGGCGGGCATGTAATTATCGAAGGAAGAGGCATTCAGGCTTGCACTTTAGGCCGAGACACTTCATATTGAGGGGGGTCAAGAGTGTCCGGGCTTCAGCACTCTGCACAGCCTGACACGATCGCTTTAGACGCGTCTACGTGCAAGCAGGCCATAGACCTTCCTGCTTCGGTGCCTCCGAACTGAGATTGTCGTAAGCCAAGGGTAACTTCAAAATATGTCTTATTGTTGATAATGCTAGCCTGCAAGGTTTCTTTTTTTCTGCGCGACTTCGCACTTCCGCATCATGGGGGTCAGCGTCAACCCACACTCGCGAATGCCTGCCTTTCAGTTTTGGTGACCCGCAGTACGGCTGAGTGCCAAAGCAGATCGCCCTGTGCAAACAACGCATCCCGATGGAGTTCTGGACCTAGCTTGCTGGTCGCCTGGGAACCATTTTATTGCATATAGAACGCCCGGGTCCCGTTCGGACAGATGCTTCTGGTGTAGGGCAACGCGGCACACACCTGGAATGAACATTGGGTAGTGCAGTCTGCACAGAGATGACACAGCCGAGGCGAACATCGACCTGGCAGCTTGTTCACTTGGAGAAGAGGAAGAGGATCCCCGACACAACCACAGGTTGAGGCGCCTCGAATACGGCTGCGACTTGAAAAAACTCTGCTGCCCCCCCGACAGCGGGATACAGAGCGGGACTTCGTCTTTTCTCTGAAGAAAACTAGCCGAGGATATTCGTGCAACGTGTATACAAATGTTGGTCCACGTGAGGAGTGTCCCACCGTGTCCGTTGTCTTCTGAACTTTTCCGGCACGTCAGTGCTGGTCACGGTGGATAGGAACGCCTCATGTAAATTTCTCAGGCTGAAAGATTTGGCCGACGCTCCTCTCTGAGTGTGTCACAGAGGGTAACGTTATACAGCGGATTTTCATGCATGTATCTTCTGAACCGTGGCCGCCTAATATGGCCGGTGACGTTTGCCCGCACCTGTGCCCGGAAAGGCTATCGACTCGAAGACACGGGTCCACACTACACTGCGAAAATGGCAGGGTGTAGTGTGGTGGCAAGCAGCATCGCGAACAGTGCACACTTTCTTCGTTTGACCGGCCATTGTGACGGTGTCTGGTACTTTTCTTTCCGTAAGGAGTTTTTCACCTTGCGCCCTATGGACGCGTGAATTCGTCGGGGTTTCTGGGAGTATTGCAGTCCACCCTTACCATAGGGAATTTCGGTGATGTAGCTTGGAAAGAACATATTCACGCGTGCAAAGCTAGCCAATGGTCTTTTACCCACACCATGAACATACGGATTCATCAATGTGCTACTCTAGACCAGGCCAGTCCAACAATGCACGGCAAGAAACCACACTCGTGCAGTACCGCCGTATCCAGCCAGGATCACGGTCGCACCTACCCAGCTGAAAATCTCACTCCCGTTCCGCATGAGTGGGACCTATGCTACATTCTGGGACAATTTTTTGTACGGCAGCCATCAAAATGCAGATTATATGTGTTCCTTTAGCGTTACTGTTGCTTATTACATGCGACGCAGTTTCAGCGATTGCTGTCCAGTGGCCGAGTCTGCAACGCGGGATCGTCCTCGCAATGGCGTTGATCGAGCACAAACCAGGCATTCAACGGTGCCTTGTGCTAGTCCACCTCCCGAATGGTAGCATCTACCATACAGGGTTGACTTCGACGCAAACTGCGAGAGCTTTTTTTACTTTGTTGTGTCGTGGCGTCGCGGGATCGCTAAAAAATTGCGGTTTTTGCGGACCCCATGTAGCGCGACAGCTTGCGCATGCTCGTTGCCGTCTGCTGGTAGTAAAATATGCGCGGAGAACGCGGGTTGCAGGTGAGTGCTTGGGGATACACCTGACCAAATGCACCATCAGGTGCGCATCGTACTCAGAAGCGTAATTTCTCTCCTCTACTCATGCCATTTTTGAAGGCAGGAAAACCCCTCGCAGCGCGTGTGCACACATCGAACTAGCAGTTCGTCAGTACACCTGCTGCCCACGCTGGATCCCCAGGAGCGCATTCACGCCTCCATGAATAAGACTAAAACCTGTTCAGCGGCGACAAACACGAATTATTCCGAATGTACTTTTCCGATCGTTACCGGATTCTTTAGTTCTCTGGCACATGCGGACGGCTTCCAAAGCTGGGAATGGAATTGCGGTGCGACACCTGTTGTCGCTGGTCCCGGAGTTCCTTGCTCAGCGCGCGAAGGCGACCGCCTCCATGCCGCCGCCCTGCTTGTGGTTTTCTACGGCATTCCTTTCTCCCAGGGGGCCCTTGTGGGGTTCGCTGTACAGGAGGAATGAAGCCCTCAAGACAGTACTTGTAGTTGGTGTCCTGGCTCTCGCGTCCTCTGCCCTCGATTGGCTCCCATCGAGGCTTCACTCCGCAGCTTATATCGTTACTGCAGATGCTGCGTCGCATCGCCAACCTAGCGGAGCGCGAGCGCCTGTTCCTTTCGACGAGAAAGACAATTATGACGCATCAGGGAGTTTTAGCCATACGGCTAGGGACGAGATGCCCCGTGTATCCCCGCAACCGAGGCGTGACCAAAAGGCTGCAACTCCGGAAGGGCGCCGCCAGAGGCGAGGCCCGATAACGGGCAGACGCAGTGGCGAGTTTTTTACGGGAGTCGCATCTTCGAGGGTCAGTGACTCATGGATCGATTCCAGACACAAGCGACGCAATGCTAGACCCACCCTCGATGAGGAAACATCTGCATCAGAGAGTGGGATAAAATCAGAGCTTGTGGCGGATGCGGCTTCGTATCCACTTTCACCGCGCTTCCCCGCAGCATCTCTGCGGTCTGCACCAGGGGACCGATTGGGGAGGAAACCGCAAGCAGGAGCCACAAGAGAGATTTCGACGGAGGCTCTTTCTGCAGAGGATGACACACCATCAGGGGATGAGGGAGCTGCTATAACACCCAGCCAGGGGTGGCGACTCCATCAGCGGTATTTGCGCTTCCACCGAACTGCGTTAAATACAGAGGCACGATGGAAGATTGCTCTTCTCATTTGCGCCATTGCCCTGCAGGTCGTAGACGCGTATATCTATCGTTACCGAGACTATTATGACGAAATGATCATGCGACAGGCGGGAGGCAGGCAGGGACTTGGGACTTTTTTGCATCGATTGTTCCATCACCCGGTTGTGTTCTACTTTTTTCTCGGTAGAAACATCATGTTCGTGTATGACCTGCTCCGCTGGCTAATTGGGTACAGGAGCGGCGAGTATGCGCCGCCGGTGCCGCTGAACACGCGTCAGCCTCGTCGCCACGCTGCGGATGGCCATAAGGAGATGGAGCGCGGGTCCCATTTAGAGGGAACGGGGAATCCGTTGCAGAGGGGAGATGCGCCGCCAGACGGAAGTTCTTGCTGTGAGTCCGAGTCCTCAGGCGGTCAGCGAGAAACTCCGACACGCACGGTGGACGCGGAAGAAGATGCAGTGTCATCATCCAGGAGGACGGGGAAGTCTAAGGTAGATGGACTCAGGGAGGTCGCGAGTCAAGCGAAAGGCGAGGAGAACGCGACGGCAGGAATCAACAAGCTAGACGTTCCGCAGCAGCTTTAACGCCGTTCTTCAGCTACCCTGTTTTCGTATCCGGCGTGATGGGCGCCGCGATATCAAAGTAGCTTCTGCGACCAGCGGGGCAGACTCGCGTGTCCAGATGAGAGAGAGAGAAGGCGAACAAAGGCGAGATCACGTTCGCGGGGTGTGGATGTTCCTGTGCTACGGCCACCGCCTACGCGCTGGAGGAAAAAGTGTCTAGGAAGGCTGGAATGAGAACATGGCATTTGAACTAGTGCCACAAAACGGTGCAGCGGCGACATATTCATTTCAGACGGTGCGCGGAAGTCTTCTGCAGTCAAGAGTTCTGCGGTGTGGCAGGCGCCCACACGGTGGTGGGAGTAGGAGTCGTTTCTCCCGTCAGCGCTCCTGTGAACACATCGATCCTCTTGTGTTGCACAGGCTGGAGGATGACCACTGTTGTACGCGTTGAAACATTCGCCATCGGTCTGTAAGGTGCGCTCCTATGACCGTAGACGTGTACATCAAGCCTTTTTGGGGACACAGCTGCCCGACGTCAAAGGGACCAGCAGCCACGCCACTCGTGTAGAAAAGTGTGGCTGGCTAGCTTGTGGGCGTTGTCTCACCCTCACGGTTCTTTGATGGTTTCCTCGGTTGGTCGCTGGCTCGAATAGTCTCCGCGTTCCGGGGTCGCTCCTCCCCGTACAGCAGACGTGTCATTGCACGGGTGTCTCTCCCCGCGGCCAGGCGGTCACGTCCCTCACGAACTCGCTGTGGCTCGTACAGCTGTCGGGGTTGGCCGTTTGATTACGCTTTGCCAACGTGTCTCCACGCGTCCGCGCGTCCCCGCCGTGGGAGCGGGGCTGAGTTCAGGCAATGCACATGGTTAATATCGTGCGGTCCGAAGATGTGAGACATGCAACAACTCTTCGTGCCTGCACCGGATGGCCGCTGTCTCCTTTGAAACAATGTGGCGGTTGGTGGGCACTTCCGCGGGAAGAACTCCAAGTGTGTCTGGCACGTTTTGTAGCGGACGCACAACACGGCGACAATCTCGGTAAATATAGCTTACGACCCCCGACTGTCACCGCGAGTGCAACTTTGCCAAGGCAGGCGGCTCACATGTTAGCAACCCCTGCGCTCCCACTTGCTGGTTGACCGGAGAGCGGATTTCTACACCGTACGGTTCCCCTGCAGAAATGTTAAAACGCACCACGAATCGTAGGGAAAGACGCAGGGAACGCGGTGGGAGTCTGTGTGGTATTATTTCCTTTGTTGGATATGTAGCCGACGACGCAGCTCGATCTAACGCCACCCATAGCCCGGCAGGCGTGAAAGTGGCAGCGAGTCAGTGGCAGTGGCTAGGAGTAAGACGAAGACGGATGCTACCATATCAACTAGAAGTCTCTGAAAAAAAAGGGGACCCAACACGGAGTCTCATTTTTGAGATGGTTTGAGGTAGTCCGTCCTAAAATCCTGTCCGTCTGAGTGAAAATTAATGCGAGGCCCTTCATCTCTGGACACATGACGCGACAGGGAGAGACGACACCAGAGAGCGGACACCGAACGAGAAGAGAGAAACAATGGGCATTCGCAGTTGCGGGCTGCGCAGCCGCGACAAATGGCTCACTCCGGGGATGGCACACGGGCGCGGACGCCGGAAGCCCTTCGAAGACTGCAGATCTTGGAGCTAGAGCAGAACCCATCCACGGAGCGTGATGGACTGGTGGGTAGCGCCGCATACAAGAGGGCACCACAGAGGTGCACGCACAGGCAGACAGATGATACATCCCACAACACGGAGAATCGGCAGTTTTCGGAGCGCGTCCGCTAACATGCACAAGTCTACAGCCCAGCTCTGTGCTTCCCCACTCACTGGCTGGTAGCCTTGACTGGAGTTCCAGTCCGTTCAACTCGGCAAGACTACCAGACTGCAAGGCGCGGAAAAACTGCGCGCGGAACCTGGGTGAGTGCAAGAAACGAGCGTCACTGCCACGCGTTTGACGGAGGCAAACTTGGCGCATCCACTCGCTTGTTCAGATTTTTCCCTAGCCAGAGGAACTCAACACGGCTGCCTCTCAGAAGGAACACGGCACGACACTGTAGGGGCCTTGCCGTCCATTCTCTTTTTCGCCTTTCTCTCGTCCACATCGTTTTTATCTTGCTCATTCCTTTCCTTTGGGTTTACACCTTTTCGGCTCAATCGGATCCACAGCGGGAGATCTTTGCCTCCGTCGGTCACTGCCTCTGCGAACCAAGAGCCGTTCCGCCTTGAAGACCCGCGGAAGTTGGAAATCCGGCGGAGAACTTGTTTCTGTGGAACTGCGCCTTGGCGTCATCTGCCAGCTGCTGGCACAGATTGCAGAAGCCTCGTACGGACGCCTCTGCGAGGGCGTTGCGAAGGAAACCTCGCCGCTGCTCGGGCGTTAGCAGGTGCGGATGAAGACTCTGGCGCCAGCAGCAGTCACAAACGACAGAGGAACGGCACACAGCGATCCAGCGCCGAAAAGGCACCTTCTTGAAGAAGAAACGCGCAAACCCAAAACAGCCAAATTCTATATGCACATGAGTGCACAAGGCCCTTCGTACAACACCGATTTCGTCCGTTCGAATCTCTTTAGTCCGCTCGCGAAGAAGGAACTCCCAGGCATACATGCCACCAGTTGCCTTAAGCGTTTTTAGTCTACGCCCTGATCCACTGAAACAAATACCGCGGGCGCGCCAACGCGCCTCTCCAGCTGGTGATGGTCGCCGTATTTAGTCTTGTTCCGGCCGGTTTTTCAGCATAATGAGGAAACGGAATGGCGGACGAGTCATGAGGAAAGCCGATAGTGGCTGTTCTGGCCTGTTCGCCACATGGTTCAGAGCGCTCATCACCCCTTTCAAAGCCTTGCCGACACGCACTACGCTTACCATGACAGCGGACTCCAGAGCCACGCGACTCTGCTCTGCGAGGACGGGATGGTGAAGCAGCAAAAGCAGCGCCTGCGCGGCGTTTCCGATCCAAGACTGAACTGCGGCGTGCACACTCGTGAGCGCATGCACGATCACGCGAATCGTCACAGTCGCGTAGCTCTGCTTCTCGGGTTGTGGCGGGTCGTCCGACGAGGAGAAGGCAACCGGGGGAGGCCTCAGGAGAAGCGCTAGAACAGCTTGCTGAGTCTTCTCTGCCGCCTCCAGCAGCCACGGGATGGAGCCCCCTGAGCGAACCCAGCAGCAGTCGGGCAAACACGAGGATGGAGAAAGACTACAGGAAACGGGCTCGCAGTCGGCTCAGACGGCGACAAAGCGGAGAGGAATAAACCGGCGAGAAACGGCCGGCCACAAAAGACGACCGCGGGAAAGACAAAAGATACAAAAAACATACGCGTGCGTACCAGTGCACTGAAGCACCCCGCTAAAAGGACAGGCACCAGGCATATCAAGTACAGGGCTTTCTTGAGCACAAGGACCGCCTGCTTCTCACCTCTGTCGAAAGCGTGAAGCTGCGAAGGAGGGTCTGTCCACCCTGCCAGCCGGGAGAAAAACACCATGAAGGTATGCAGAACCTGCGGGGCAACAGACAACGCAGAGTGGCAGCGAGCAGAATGCCATGACAAACAGGGATCGCCTCCGTGCACGTCTGGGCGAACTGCACTCAGTGATTGAGCACGCTCCGTCGACAAACGTCGAACATTTGAGAACAAATTGTCGGATACAGAAAGACGCGTGCGTATATACATACATGTATATATGTATGTATGCACGTATGAATGTGTGTATGCATGTACGTATGTCTGTATATATGTATATATATACATATATATATGTATATATGTGTATGTGCGATTTTGCTTGCAGTCGGATCTCGCGGATCTCATATTACCTTGGGGTGGTGGCACGTGGGAGCGAACTGAAGGACAGCGAGGGCCAGCGTACAGAACCAGTTGGACGACTCTTGCTGACTCTGGCTTCTACTCGCGGAAGCCTGATTCAGCGAGGTTGGTTGAATAAACCTCATTGCTTGAAGGGGATGAAGCAGCGCAATGTTGACACTGTCCACGGTCATGCCCACAAGGTCGGGTT
This sequence comes from Besnoitia besnoiti, assembly GCF_002563875.1. NCBI lineage: Eukaryota > Apicomplexa > Conoidasida > Eucoccidiorida > Sarcocystidae > Besnoitia > Besnoitia besnoiti. The sequence goes on along the minus strand of NC_042361.1, from coordinate 1,487,199 downwards.
GCCTGTACACGTAGTGCTCCCCTTCAACCTGAACGACAAAAAGACTTAAGAGCCAGCCGCTGTAAAGGGGGGGAGGGGAGGAGCGGCGCACACCGAATGTCAAATCGCATCCTCAGGGTCTCGAGTCGGGACAGCGACTCTGTCAAGGTCGCTTCTCCGAACTCTACTTATTACTTCGAGACACCCGCGTCCCATGTCGCCTTTTCTGTTTTGTGCACACAGCACGGAGACCTAGTTCACTGTCCGCATCACAACCGGTCACCCTTCTGTGCACAAACACGTCCACGAGTGAACACACATATAAATACAGGTATAAATATATGTATGTGGGTCTCGACCAGAATAACAGGATCGCCGGCGCAGGAGCGCCTTTCTCAGCAGCTCAGATGCGCCAGCGACGCCATTGCCGTCTCGTTTCGGTCGTACGTTGATTCGCTCGAGCGTGGCGAGTACACATCGCCGCAAGCAGTCGCAGACGGCGTCTAAGACAGGCTCTTCAGGCGCGCTTCCGAAGAGTCCCTCGAGAGTCCGAAGCGCGCCGAGATGGTAGGCGGTCGGGTGCAGGGCGAACGTCTCTGCGAGGACGTCGAGGAAGCGAAACAGAACCCTGCAAATGGAAAAACCGAGTTGGCGCATGCACGTGGAGACCCGCGGCCTGCAATGCAGACCGAAAGACGAGAACGTGGAGGCATCTGCTGTGACGTGCTCTCTGGCCTCGCTTGCCTCCACACTTCCCCGCGTATGCCTCCTAGGGCCAGGTCCCTCCATGCTAGTTGCTGGTCTCAGTCGCCTGTGCGCTTCTTTGATGAGACTTGAAGGATTCACTCACAAATATCGGGGGACATGCGCCCGACACGTGGATATGACTGCGACGATCGCGTAGGTCGACTGCTCATAGAGGTGCTCATGTCGCCGCGGGTTCTTCATCGCCGCCTCCACGGTCTCCCATAGCTCTTCCGTGACATCCAGCACAGGGTGCCGATAGGGACTGTCCTCTACAGACAGAGGCAAGGTTTGAGGTTCAGGCCACAGAAACATCCACACACATACGCCCGCCTTCGCATGCCACGAGGCTCACACACGAAGCGAACTGGCCTTCAGCTCCATGCACGCAACGTCGAAACGGGCTTCCTGCATGCGTTGGAGCGCTCTGGCCGCCAGATGAGAAAAACACTTTGCATGTCAGTATCTGCACTCCGCGCGGTTCCAGCGCATCAACTGAGCTTGCGTTGAACATACACAGCAAGAACAAATCCCCTGAAAAGGACGATCACGTCTACGGAGACTTCGAATCGTGCACATAGCGAGGAGGCCTCCGCAACCCCCCGCGGAGCTGCTTTCATCTGATCCCCACTCAGCAAAGTGCAAGCGAAGAGGCGAGAAGGCGCGGAGTTCGTTTCTAAGGCTACAGACCAGCGCGTAGTTTTCCTCTGTGCTCTCCTACTCGGAAGGGGCTCGCATAAATCTCCAGTCGTCGACGGCGGCAGGGGGAGGGCGTAGGACGGTCTGAGTCCCTGGATCGCGGAAAAGAAGAGCTTCACAGCGTTGCGGTAGGCAGTCGACGAGCTGTCGGGGCGGGCGAGGACTTCCCGCAGATTTTGGCCAAGCGACTGAAGGCCAGGAACAACAGAAACGAGTAGAGACATCGCCACGGATGAAAAAAAGTGGAGGACGAAGCGAGCTGGGCGCGAACCCGTCAAGCAGCAAATCAAGGGGAAAATTGGATGAGACGCAAACAAAACGCAACGCTAAGAAGCGAACAAAAAGATGCACCACAGGGGAAGGTGCGGTGAGGAGAGCCGCGAGATATTCCGCAGAACCTGAATGCAAACAGGACGCTGGAGCGGCGTCGATTCTGCTGTGCGGCAAGTTGATCGTTCCCTCTGGGTCGGGGAGAGGGAGTTTTATTACTTTTCTACGAAAAATGCTACCGCAAGACTTGCGAAGGCACGCTGAGCCTCGAAGCAGCAGGCTGTCTGAGTTCGAATTCGCCGCGCAGTCTCCTGCAGACAACCCCGCGTGGGCTGCGCAAACGCCTCCCTCGAACTCGCTACAGAGAAGAATCGGCACCTCTAAATAAAACCTGTCCCACTTCCCCCCTCGCAGCGAAACAAGCAACCTACACTCAACAGCTGCCTGTGCAGAGCGCGCATTTTGTCCGCGGGCATCGGCGCCAGCACCGCGCCTGCGGCCAACACCAGTGCGGCTCGACTGTCGATGCTGAGGTTTTCTCTGTACACACGAGACATGAAAGGAACGCGAAAACACAAGATGAACAGACAGGCGAGATCGTCCGCTTCGCTGGCCTGCCGCCCGCGTCCCTCGATCCGCCTGTGCGTTGGCGGACATGGAGGGTCACGGGAAGGCATCCGAACTCTGAATTCACTCATCTTCTTGCGCTCGACCTTTCCACGACTCAATCCTGCACAGAGGCGGCACAGCCGCCGCGGCAGCCGCACCTGCTGAGACAGACACGCCCCCTCTATCGAGTTTAGGGTTTGGGTGGAAGTCCCGTCTGACGAGCTGCAGAAAGCACGCGTGCGTGAGTGAGCCGGTGCTTACTCGAGGATGAGGGAGACAATGGAGTTGAGAATTATGTTAATGTCCTCCTCGGCGACTTCTTCCGCAAGAATGGGAGCTGCAGAAGCTGCGAGAGCCTTCATTGCCTCAACGAGGACCTCTTCTGCGAGCTCGCGGAGTTTGCACACGGCTGCGCCGGAGTCCAGCATCGCTTTCTGGCGCTGGAGGCAACACGGAGGACAGAAAATATCTAACGCTAACGACTCGGGGGGGAACAAAACAGGCAGTAAAGCGTCAAATCGAATCGATGCCGCTGCTGCAGAATCAAAGACACCTCCGTATGTCAGCACCTGCATTTGCGGTTGTTCGTCTGTCATCTTTTTTTGCTTCGCGATTTGAGTAGAGTTCCGTGAGTTTGCGATTCGACTCCCACGTATTTCGCGGGTTCCCGTTTGCCTCTTGCGTACCCGCGTTTACCTGAGCAGCCTTGATGACGAAGGGCAAGCTACTGGATGCGAGGAAGTGGAGCAGCTGGGCGAACAGGAACTTTTGCGTTCCGATGTAGCCCGCAGTCCACAGAATGAATCTGCCGGCTGCCGCGTAGAGAAACAGCGCAGTGGCCTCTCTTTCGTCTTCTTGCCTTCGCGCGTTGGCTCTGCTGCTGCCCGCCCCGCGCTCAGGGTTGCCCAGATCGAGAGCCGTCGCGTAGGGGAGACGAGGTAGGACTTCGAGGCAGAAAGGAATAACTCGGTCCTCGCCTGCGGGCGCCCTGGGAGCCACGGTCGTCACGACGAAGAGACAGGCTTCGAGTCGCTGCCACGGAAGGGGAGACGACGAAGAAGCTGAGCTTGCGCCCGGAGTCTGAAAGGAAGCAAACACGCAGGAGAACGACGCATACCGACACACCGACCACAGATCCATTCCATCCATCCACACAAGCCTGACAACCACACAAAACAAAGTCGTGCCCATGCGATGACGGGCGATGCGTCGTCGAAGCAATATGCCACCTGGAGGGGCAGGAAACCACGGCGACCGCAAGGCGAAACACCACATCCACAGTCACTGAGCAAGATTTTGGCAATTCCACCCTCCTTTGCCGCCAAATGCAGGGTGTGCGCTGGAAAAGACGGGGTCGCGCACCGTGTATACTCAAGCACCAGCAAGACGCAGAACACGTGAAGAGCGCGGGGGAAGCTCCCCAAAAGAGAGTAGACAGTGGTTAACCCCCAGCAAAACGCCGGGCGGGCACGACGCGCGCGAGCCACAGGTCTCCAGATTCAGAAGACGGGGGGACACGACGGGGGCGTTCGCTCGAGATTCGCCCGCGGTCTCCACAGCCCATGTTTGATAGACAGGCGAAAGGACACTGCACTGAAGCAGACACTCGTGGCGACCGAAAGAGGTGGCGCATGAAAACAGAGTTCTTCATTGCTCAGGAAGACACAGCCGATGCCACACGCAGCGACATGAGCAACTCTGAGCGACTCTGAGCGACTGCGCTCCTGACCCGCCGATATCGATTCTTACATTCGCTGCCGCGCCGCCACACCCCTGGGCCTCCGCGGCTGAATGTCCTGCGAGCAGTCCGAGCGCGACGACCTTCTCCAGCTCGTCGCGGGTTTTCTCAAGGAGCCGCGCGTGCCCGACGACCAGCGTAGCCTCTGTGAGATTCCCCGCGGCTTCGTCGCGAAAGCGACACCACCGCTCCAAGTCGACTCGCTCGTCTACGACGCAGTCGGCGGGCGGCGCGCTGACCTGCGCCACGAGCACGTCGAGGAAGCGGAGGTAGATCGGGAACAGGCGCCGACGCCGCGCTTCAGTCTCCGCAGCCACGGAGGCGTACATGCGGTGCGCGGCGGCCAAGGCCGGAGGCGGCGGGTTCTCGGATGCGCCGTCCTTGCAGCCGGGCGACGCCACCGCCCCGGGCGCCACCGCTGCGCGGAACCGACCCGCGACGCTGGAGCCGGCAGCGGGCGCGGCGGCGCCGGGGGACGGGCGCTCGGCAAGACCCTCGACGGCGGCGGCCTCCCGCGTCCGCCGGTCAGCTGGCTCTGCGAGGAAGGCGCGCTCGTGCGCCCGCACATTCTGAAACAGCTCCTGCTGCTGGGCCGCGAGCGTCATGAAGTGAAAAAGGAAGTTGTAATGGAAGTCTAGGCCGAGTTCCTTCACGTCGAGCGACGGATGCGTCAACAGCGTGTCTGCCGCAAACGCGCAGATGTGTGCGAGACTGGCGGGCGCCGAATGCGGAGTGGCTGCAGACGGAGCGGCGGGAGTCGAAGACGGAGAGAGAGGCCACGGGTCGCCGTGGAGGAACGCAGGCAAAACTTCCTTCGCCAACTCGAGCAACCCGACGGAAAAAGCTTGCAGCCGGTCTGCGTCCACGACGGCAGCACCCTGCAGCACCCGCGGCGCAGCAGCACACCCACGTCTGATACTGCTAAAAGTCAGGCACCTCTCTTTCGCTCTCAGGGCGACAGACACACTTTGAAGGCTTCTTGCCGGTGTGTAAAGCGACCCCTCACCCACAAAAAAAAGCAGGGGCGAAGGGCACAGATCTCATCGCGCCCACTCTCAGCACCCGCAATGACACGTAAAGAATGCAGACGGAGTAGCCCACTGCTGGATGGAACCCCCAAATCTCCGGCAGACCTCCACCCTAACGCGCTGTAAGAAAGGGAGGACGCGGAAAGACAGCTGAGAGGCCTCCACATCTTTCACCAGTCAATCCCGACCAACTGGCATCCGTTCTTCTCTAGGTTGGGCCTCTACGGAAGCGCCTCGCCTCTCCTCTCACCTGTGTCATTTCTCTCTGTAGGGCCTCGCAGGCCACTCCATATCCATGGACGGCGATCTCCATGACTGCGCGGATGGTGCTTCGCTCCTCCTCTCTCTGCTTCGCCCCTTTACCCGCGGAGAGCCCGCCAGCTGCGCGCCCTGCGCCCAGGCCGCCGGTCTCCTCGTCTTCGGCGGCCTCGGCGTTTGCGACTGCGCTGGCGAGCGCTGCGAGCGCCGCGACCGCGTCGGCCGCCGCCTGGAGCCCGTCGATTGTCTCCGGAGGCGCCCGCGGCTGGGCGGCGGCGCCGTTCTGTGACGTAGCTCCTTCTGGAAGAATCCCAAGCGCCGTGGAGGACTGCAGCGTGGACAAAACCACGCGGAGCGCCGACTCGGAAGGCAGCGACGCGGCGCCCGCAAGCAGAGACGAAGGGAGAAACGCGGGAAGCAGCGAATGAAACAGAAGATGAGTGCAACTCGACGCAATCTGCGAGACACCCGCAGGCTCCGAAGCTTGACAGGCGGACGCGGAAAGCAGGGACATGTGCGCAGAAATCCACGCACGCACTGCCGTAACTGCGGCTGCAGACAGCGGAAAAGAAACAAGGCGAATCAACGTACAGACATACATAGCACGAACGCACGCGTAACGACGTGAGAAAGGAGACGAGTCCGCGCGCGATACTATATACACACAACTGCAAGAGATTTAACTGAGAAACGCAGTGCGTCGATGATGTGGAAGAGCGCTCGCAGCACATGCCCTCAGGAAGTTTAGGGTAGCTCCCTTCTTGACCCTTACCTGACTTCAGAGTGAGAATCTGATCCCCGCTGGAAAGCTGAGAAGCCGAGCCAAGCGCCGGGTCGCGGCGCTCGAGGAAATCAAAGACTGATGCAGCGGCTGCCAGCGCGCTTCCAGAATGGCGCTGGAGGAGAGTACCCAAAACAGCCAGGCGCTGGGATTGCGACAAAGAGAGCCTGCAGAAGAGAAGAGGACAGCGTACCACCAACAGGAAGCATCCGTTTGATTCTAGGAGCCAGGATGACCGCCCGCGTGCATCTGGTTTTCTGTTCCACTTTTGTCTTGAGGGCAGCTGCCGTGGTGTTTCTTCCGTCCGAGCCTTTCCAGCCGCCAACGCTCTCAGGATATCTGTTTCCAGCGGCCTTCCCTGCTCTGTCCCGGCTGTGTCTGCCTGCAGAGTTGCCTGTCTCAACTGCTCTCTCTGCTTCATCATCTGCTGTCCGGTCTTCGCCGTTGCGGCCGCTCAACCCCTCCGCGCACCTTTGGCTCGAGACCTCCTGCGGCAAGGAGATAAGGAGCTCGAGGAGAGGGCCTGCAGCTTGCTCGCCCAGTTTCTGCCCGAGCGTGACGAGTATTTCTTCGAGTGCAATTTCTTCTTGGAGCTCGTCGGTGTCTTCTCCGGCTGCGTCGCCCTCGCCTCTGTCATCGCTTCCCCCTCCGCATGCGCCAAACACCAGCGCGGCCGAAAGCGCAACTGCGAGCTGGCGAACCACTGCCTTCGGAGCGTGTCTGCAGGCGAAGAGAAGCTGCAGGAGGCCCTCTCGCAGTTCCTTGAAGATGGACGAAACGATTTGCGTGTGTCGCTTCCTGCCTCCCCCAGCCTCGGCAGCGCCGCCAGCGGGCTGCTTGCCCGCCAGCAGCAGAGACAGCTGCTGAGGAAAGCCCGCGCGAGCCTGTGCCGCGAGCGTCTGCGAAGCGAAGTAGAGGAGACACTCATCGCCCGCGCTGAGAGAAGCAGCCTGAGGGGACGAGAGCGAAAACTGGTTCAAAAAGGAGATGCATACGGGCCAAGCCGAGGCGTGCTGCTGAAACTCCACAAGAAATTCATTCGCCTGGACAGGCGTCGCGCCAGAAATGGGAGACGGAGAGTAAAATGCTGCAACCATCTCGCGAACACGCTCCTCTGTGTAGACCGGCGGACAGGGCGAGGCCGCCGAAGCGGCGGGCACAAAGCTGGACGGCTGCATGGTGAAGGAGAGACACCGCGGACGAGAGTGAAGAGGAGTAGACGGAGATGCTGTGGCTAGCAGGTCAGAGAGCGAGCAGAGAATAGAAACAAGGTGGAAAAAAGGGCTCGCGTGACGGGCTGCCCAGAAGCAGAGGGTACACGACGAGAAGAAGCGGCTGTGGCTCCTAGACTTGGAAACACCACCCCGCCAGCTCGGAAGGAATGCGGTGAGGAATCTAGAAGACGACAGGCGATTCGCCGTAGAGGAGGCCTCAAGGCCTAACCCGAAGGCGAACCGAATCAAGGGACGGCCGCACAGGACGTGAGCTGGAAGCAACGCGAGCTGGAAGCAACGCGAGCTGGAAGCGACGCGAGCTGGAAGCGACGCGAGCTGGAGGCGGCGTGAACTGGAAGCGACGTGCGCGGGAGGACAAGCGACGAAGTGAGGCGGTGCGACGCGTAGACGGGAGTGAGGGCAACGATGAAACGATGTGTGAGGGAGGATTCATTCGAATACGACCTGGGCGTGCCACTGGCGTTCTGAAGTCACCAGCATGCGGACTCTCTCATCATGCTCCTGTTCTTCACGCCAGTGTCTCGCTTCCCCAGGCTGTGCGCGGCCATGGCCCTGTAGGCGCACGCAAGAGCGAGCTACTCGCCTCCTACAAGAGCGACGCGGGCGGAAGAACCTGCAAACGAGGGAGAGAGTCCATCAGGGCCGAACCGGCTCGAGAAAGCGCGAGTCGGAAGCTGTTCTGTGCGGCGTGTCTTCCAAGTGCGTCCGGAAGCGCCGGGTGCCGCGCAAGACGGTGTCTCCGCCCCCGTTACTGGCGAGGAAACGTCAGCCACAACAGCGAAGCCGAAAGTGTGTCGAGGAAATTCAAAGCTACGCACAAAGCAACTACAGGTGACCAGAAAGCTGCCCTTCGATGGCTGTCGCCGCATCCTGGCTTGTCAGCTGACCCCGGGGCGCAGACAGGCATGTGCGCGAGAGAAGTCACACGCAAAAGTCGCAACGATTCATGCGCGCGGCTGCCCGAAGGTGGCGGGCCGTAACTCTAGAGCAAAGAGGAATGCGAAGGCGTCGAAAAAGGATCCGATGGAAAAGGACGGCGGCCGAACGATTCGACGAGAACGGCGACCTGGGGAGCGAATAATCGAGGGCGACTAACTAATGTATGTTGGGTACCCGGGAGAGGCGGCAACCCCAGAGGAGGACAAGGGTAGACTTACGGTTGCCGTATCTGTCAAGAATGAAAAAAGGGATACTCCCTTCTATATATACAGCTTTGGTGGTCGGTAATTCACGAGTTATTTGTATCTTCCTTCTGGAATACACACTGCATGCTGCTGCCCGTCCTGAGCTGCGGCGCGCCGGCGTGGTGTGTCGCGCGACCGCTCGCTTCGCAAAATTTCTTCAGCATGCATGTATATCACAGTGGTGGGAGGCCGTAAGAGGACAGTTCTGGGCTCGGTGGATTTCGGTTTTCGTGCTCTAGTGCCGGCCGTTCTTTACAGAGTGATCAGTAGGTGGATTCCGTCTTCGAGTCGCGCGGACACGTCGTTCTGCCTTTCCCTGTTCCCGGTTTCCGCGCCCACGTGCATTGCGTGACCAGGCTGCCCTCCGTTTGGCGCGGAATCTCGTTGGAAACTGTCTGATTGCAGCACTGACCACGCCGATCCCACTTTCAGAGCGGGCTCTCCTTCTTTGGCGCGGCTCTTGGTGCGCTTTGCTCCGTGCCTTGTCGCCTTGCATACCCACTTTTCGCAAGCTGCCTATTGCCAACCGGACCACGTGACCGAGGCATCCTAACGCCATTGAACGAGAACACGGCGGAAGAAACGCCTTGAGCCGTTGTTTCTGTTGTTCCCTAGGTCTTGACGCGCGCGGGCTTTCCACGTTGCCTGGCTTTGAGTCACGACGGCGACGTGGACGGTGTCTGGTAGTGGTGTGACGAGCTCATCGCTTCTCCCGACGGCGACTATCCATACTCCCTATACCCTCCCGGAATAGGCCTGACAGGTCTGTCTGCCGGATTTCCGTGGAGGATCGTTCATTCGTCTAAAACTTTGACGCTCAGCCAACTCGACTCGCCACAGCCGCTCCGCAGGTCTCTGAGCCAGGTGACCCGCCGCGGTGACCGATGCTCGCTGTGACGAGGTTGAACGAAAAGCGCGAGACACGCAACTCCGTTTCGGCTGTACCCTGTATCTCTTTCTTGATTGTCTCGTATCTTCCCGAGTGTGAGAGGGGCGTGGGCGGGTGAGCATGCTGGAATGCGGCAGACTTTGGGTGCTTGCGCTTCAATCGATCGGTAGTCATTCGTCGACCGTGGAAAGGTGTTTCTCAACGACTCATCGACCATGAGCCGCTTCGTTTTTTCCGCACATAGCTCAGTCCAGCTTCTGCCTTTCATTTGGGTGCGTCGGCCGTTGTCATCCGCCGCCCTTCTTCCTCGCGCTCTGCGCTCGCGCGCTCAAAGTCGCCAGCTGAAGCAGGTCTGCTTGCACGGTGCGTGTCCGGTGGTGCCTTTCTCGTGCGGGTTTCCTGCGCCTGCTGGCCTCTCGGTACCTTGTCTCCGTTTCTGCCGCGCGTCCTCTTCTTCGCCGACTTCCGCCTCTGCGTCGCTGGGCTCCAGCGCGGATTCCGCGGGGTCTCCGCCGCGGCCTGCGCCGACCCCCCTCGGCGTTTACTACTCCAAGTCTCACGAGTATGTTCGATTCCTCCTGGATGCACCGGAGGCGTCTGCGGGCGCCTCCAGCGCGGGCGCAGGCCCCGAGCGCGTCTTGTTCGGAATCATCGGCATAAGCGCACATGCAGCGGAAGAACTGGGCGAAGTCGTTTACGCAGACTTCCCTCAACCGATCGATCGCCTCGCGCACGCCGCACCAGGGGATGCCGCGGAGAGGCCAGACAGCGCAGAGGCGCAGGGAGACGCCGATGGTTTCTGGGTGAAGCGAGGGAGTCCTGTTTGCTCGCTTGAGAGCGTCAAGAGCGTGGCTGAGGTCTACAGCCCCGTCGACGGACGAGTCACAGCGGTGAACCGAACAGCAGTGAAAACGCCAAATGTGATCTTCCAGGACCCCGAGGGACAGGGGTGGATTCTCAGACTTCAGTTGACGTCCGCCGCAGACAACGGGGGGGACTGCGGAGAGGAGGAGAGGGCGCGGGAAGTTGTCGCCAAACTCACCAAACGACTCATGGACGAAGAACGGTATTGCAAGTTCGTTGAGGCAGAGAAACACGCTACCTCTTCTGAAGATTGAACGCGGGCATTCACCAGCGCGAAGCCCCAGCTACCCTCGTGCTCCTCGAGATGCGGCTGTGAAACACCAGGAGGGCGTGCGATTCACACGGTGATTCTTTTTTGTCAGTTTTTCCTTTTCCAGTTCTTCGACCCGTGTCAGTCTATATCTGCATCGCTGAAAAAGCCGGACGTCTCGGACGTCTGTAGACGCCTGTGCCTCTATTATACTTGTTGCTGAAACGCTGCCCAGTCTGGGACTCGGTCCGGTAATCGAAACGTGTCTCGCCTTCAGCGTCAACGACTAACCCCAGCCCCCTCTGGATGCTGCGCGTACACCCTGGACCCTGAAAGAGGTACCTCTCAGTGCGCATAGTATGTGTGCAGGAGTGGCGCGGAGCTCACGACAAATGCCGGAGATTGCTCACTGCTGAGCAGTCTCGAGCTGACTGTCGTGGCACGTTGAAGCGCGGGCCTGCTCCCCCCAGCGGTCGTTTTGCCGTTACACGCTGAGGAATTGTACCCTTATCACGCCGTGGGAAACTTGATTTTCACTTCGCCGCACAGGGCGTAGGGTTTCGACACATTAGGTGTCCATCGCTGTCGTCTCTTTTCGCTCTCCGTCTCGCCTCATCGTTGTTGAAAGAACCCCGCCGGCTCGGGTGCTGCGGTCGCGGAGGGAGTCGACTCCAGTTGAGACCTGCGTGTGCTGCAAACTCTGACGCGGCAACTTGCCGCGAGTAGCGGTGCCGTTAGCACTAGGAGTCTGCGATCCCGCCAAAGTTCCTGAGACCCTCTTTGCTCCCTTCTCTGTCGCCGCTCCGCGCGAACGCGTCAGAGACCCGCGACTGCATCGCGGGACTGTTCCGCGCTAATCTAACACGCCTCCGCGATAAGTGCCTTCTTTCCCTGCCACGCATCAGTCAACCAGAGTAGAGGTTTAGGGTTTGAATTTACACCCGAAACCCTCAAGCTGAGAGTAGCCTGGCTTTTGGCCGTGAACGCCGTAAAGGTCTTCTCTCAATCGTCTCTTCGCTGCCCTGACGTGTCCTGCAAAAGTCGAGAGCTCCCGGCACTTTGTTCCAGACACCTGCGTGCATCGTTTGCCGCCTTCAGGGTTTATGGTTGGCTTAACTCTTGTAGAACTGGACTGAACTTGCTGTGCGCTCAGTCTGCAGAGGATGTGCGTACCCGGTAGGCCTGCGAGATTGAGACTCGCGCGTGGCTGGCCTCCAGCGCAACCGATTCAGTCTTCACGCACGCAGCTCCACCTGCAGCTCTCTCCCGGACTTTCAATGAACTATCCGCCAGCCTCCGATCATTCCCGTCCCTCTGCCGTGTCCGGTCTGTTCCTAGTATCTTCTTCGGAGCTGTCTGCCTCCCTGGGCGCCATAAATACATCGTCTGTGTAGTGCACTTCTACTTCATTTCCGTGCCGGTGCCCCAGTGTGTGCTGTTCTATTTCGTCTGGCTCTCCTGGTGCATTGCCACACGCATCGTCTTCTGCTTCTCGATTTTCGTCAGGTCTCTGCTCTAGCGGGCTCGCGACGCAGACGGCCGACTCCGGATGCATCTCGTTGCCTTCTCCGTTCATCGCTTCCGCACTCTGCGCCTCCTCCGTCTCCTGCTGTCCTCCCCTGGCGCTGTGGGCGTCTTCTTCAGACTCGGCTGCCCTTTCGTTGCCTCGTATCTCCTCCTCGTGGCTCTTTCGACTTTCTACTGCGTCGTTGTCTCCGCTCCCTGAGTTTCCATCCGACCTCGGTCGGCTCACTTTTGCTGTAATCCTGCTCCCATCAACGACTGCCTCCGCGACAACTTCGCCCGCGCCTCGCCCGCTCCCCCATGCAATCCCCCTCGGGGCCGTGGCTGGCCTCGAGCCGCCAGGAGGCGTTCCCGGCGGCGCTTCGTACTCGGGGACCGGCAAGTCATTTGGAAAGTGAAAGAAGGCGCTCAGCGTGGGTCGCTGAGCGACGAGAGGCGAGCGTCGAGCGCATGCGGCTCCCTCTGTCGCGCTCCGTCGCACGCCGATGCTGCGCGTGGGTGTCCCCGCAGCCCGCTCAGGTTCGCTCGCGTGTTCAGGAGGCGTCACGCCTGCTGTGCGGTCTTGGGGGTCGTTTTCACTGCCGGCGGATTCGGAAAGAAATCGCACCGAGAGTGACGGATGAAGGATGCAAAGGCGCCGAGTGGGAGACAGGGACGCGCCGGCGGGTTGCGTCTGCGGTCTCCTTGTCCGCCCAGCTAGCAGGCTCTCTGGGGTCGGGCACGCCGCCGGCCGGGGCCCAGACTCACTCGCGTCCAGCGCTGCAGCATCATCCGGCGCTGTTTGCAGCGCGGCCCCGACGGTGTCAACTGCCTCACACGGCTGCGGAGACATGCGATGCGTGTCCGAGTGCAGCGGCGGCAACTCCAGCCGGGGGGCAGCGGAGGGACGCGGGGGACTCAGGGGCTCCGATTCAGGAGTCGAGGTCTGCGCATGATCATGTGGCATGCCTGGAGGCATCGCCAGATTGTGCACCGAGGCGCCGCACGCCCGAGGGAGCCGCAGAGGCGATTCTAGCCCCTTGTCCTTCGAGTCATTCTCCGGGGACTCCTCAGACAAATTCTCGAACACACGCGCGCGCTCTTCAGGGCGGAGTTCGCATCCGACCCCCGACAGGACAGCGTTCGCTGCGCGGCATTCTCCTCGGCAGACCTCGCTGGTCGCGCTTTGAGCTACCACCTTGCTGCACTTCTCTGTCGCCTCGGGACTCTTCCTTTCGCTGTCGGCAGGCAGCTCTCCGCCTCCTTCAGAGGCTCTCGCGGGAAGAGCGACTGGCTTCTCCGCTGAGGAGGGTGGGGGGACTGCGTCAAGAGGCATCTCGTGGGGGGTCGGTGAGCGCCGGAAGGTCGCCTCGGGGGGTCCGGGGCGCGTGCCGGAAGACGGCGAGAGGTGCAGAGACGGATACGGAGGGCCTGAGGGTCGACTTGGGGAGCTCAGGGGCCCGCTGCCTCCCTCCTGCTCGCGGCTCGTCTCGCCCATGCGAGTGTTGGAGTGATGTGCAACGGCAGGTGACGGCTCGGGCCCTCCATCGCCAGAATCCGCCCGGGTAAGCTGCAGCTTCTCGGAGCCTTTTCCGCTGTCGCTAGGCGGAGGATGTGGGCAGGCTGGCCCTGTCAGATCCCTCACCTCAGCCCCCATTCCTGATTCGCGTTGCTCGTCGGGCTCCTCCTCTGAAGGCGCCAGAGGACAGGGCGGCATCTCGTCGAGCGCGAGGAATTCGGCCTGGGTTTTCGGGCTCGCGAGACAAAGCGGTCGCGGCATGCGCGGCGGTGGCACAGCGCGCCACGGCGGAGGGACGAATCGGGCAGCAGGCTGAGATACCATCCCCCCTGTGTTTCGTGGAGTACCGGGAGACGGGCTCGACGATGGCCGTGTACAGGGCGGCCGTAGGCTCAAGCGGCTTGGAGCCTCGCTGGAGCACGTCGCTCCTGCAGAGAACGGGGGCCCGACTGGCAGTGGTCGCGCCGCCTTGGCGCGCTGCATGCCCTCTGGAACGCGCGGGAACGGGGATGGCGGCCGCGCGGGCGCCGCAGCGGGTGTCGGTTCTTCCTCCTCCGAAGTTGGTCTCGTGCCCTGCTCGAGGAGAGGAGTATCGGTTAGGTGACGGCGTGTGGCGCTTTCGCAGGGCTCACGTGCCTTGGTCTCCTTTATCGTTGCGCGACTCTCACTCGCCATCCGCCGGGTGCCCGCGTCGGCCTCGTTGTCCTGCGCACCCGCCTGCAGGCTGGCATCTACCGGCTGAGGAAGACGACCAGAAGCATCATCTCCGCTGCTGCGGCTTCCCCCAGAACACAGCGCGAGGTCCTGTGAGAAATGCTGCATTTTCGCATTGCTGTCATGCGCAGCGTTCACGGCACTTCCGGGTCGCCCGTCGTTGGAGGCGTTCGTGGGCTCGCCTAGCCACAAGCGTGGATGCCAAGCGACCGGCGTCAGGGGGCGGCTGCCATGGTTGGATCGAGGCGGCGTTGGTGAAGATGAAAAAGAGGCCGGCGGCGTCAACACGTTTTCGTCGGATTCGCTAGTGTTGTGCGGGAGCAGGCCCTGCTGGGGAGGTGAGACTGGCTCGCTGGCGTCGTTTGCGCGCTGTCCAGCGCTCCGAATGCCAGAGCGTGCGCGTGCGACAAGCTCCGCCGTGCTGCGCCGGGCGCCCTGCGCCGGACTGTCCTCTGCAGCAGTCTCGTACGTGCCGGAAAGCTTCTTCGCTGAGGACGTAGGCGTCGATGGAGCCGGCGGGTCGCTGTGCGGCTCCTCCTCTGGATGCTGAGCGAAGCAACAGGGTTCGTCCGCTTCAGCACCCGTGAAGGCCAACTGGTGGGACGCAGACGCTGATATCTGCGGGTCTGTATCCGTCGCAGATGACGCTCCTGGATCGGAAGAAAGCTCTTCAGAGGGGGGAGTCTCAGTGGACAGGGGCGGCGGGGGCTGAGCGGCGTCCTTCTGTAAGTCCGGTTCCGCGCCTAGCATGCAGGATTCATCATCGGCATCACCGCCATGGCTCATGTCCCTATTGCGGCCGAGGGCGCTGGAGAGTTCATCAGCTGGGCTCTGGCTCGCCGCGTCAGAGGAACAGCTTGGCTGAGGCGTTGAGGTGTGTGACGGAGTGTTTTCGCTCTCTTCACTACATAGTGGTATCTCTTGTTTGTTTTCCGTATTTGGTTTTGGTTCGGGATCTCTCTCTTCAGGCGCATTACCAACGGTAGCTTGCTTCTCTGTGTCTGGGTCGTCAGTCTGCTCGCTTCGCGGGCTGCCTTGTGTCCCAGAGTCGTGTTCTTTGCCGCCTTGTTCATCGCCTCCCTCTCGCCCTATGTCCCTGTGTGCATGTCCGCCTTCAAGAATGTCTACTCGTGCCTGCGTGTCGTACTCACCGGCGGAGTTGCATTCTGCCTTTCTCGCGTGCTGTTCCTCAATGTCTTCTTCACGTGGGCCTAGCGTATCTTCTGAACAATCCTGGCAAATAGACCCGCATCCGTTGCATTCATTGTCTTCTTCCATGTCAGCGTCGTAATTTCGCCGGGCTACGGCAGATGTCACAGACATGCTGTCGTCCGGCTCTAGGGTTTCTTCGTTGCCTTCATCTTGCGCGTTTTCTTCCTCTTCAGCGAACTCTCCAGGACCGTTGTCTGTGCGCGACGTCTCTGCACGCACGCCCTCCATCTCCTGCCCTTCCCCCTGCTCTGCCTCGCTTGGCGCGGAATCCTCTCTTTTTGCGTCCTCGCCTGCATCCGCACCCTTTGCGGGCGTGGCTGGCGCCTCTTCTGCTGCGGCTGCCAATGCCAAAGAGTCTGCGGCATCCGTCGGCTCCCCACACACTTCGCCCATCCTGTCTGGTGTGCCGGCTTTGCACGCGACTCGTGGGTTCGCAGGCCCTGACTCATGCACGCCAGTGCCTTTCCTGTTGCCTGGATTTGAGCGTGGAGCCTGGATCTCTCTCCGCGTTGGCTCGCTGGCAGACGCCGGTGAATGCGTTTGAATCTCCAAAGAAGAAGCGGCAGGGTCGCCAGCCGCACTGGCACCCTGATGTTTTGATTTTCGCTTTGATGATGACAGCAGGACGAACTGTTTATCCTTGCCCCGCGCGTTCCGAAACAGCAGCGCCCTATGCGATGGTGTGTACGTACTGACCGTTCTTGCGGCTCGACGGGAGTTTCGTGTGCCCCCCCGTGCCGTGGCCGAAGACAGAGACTTTCCAGACTCCGAGCCCTGATCCCCATCGGGTCTGGGGTCTTTTTCTTCTTCGCGACTCTGTGCAGAGCTGCCCCGTCTCGCAGTGTGACTGGCGGAACCGGAGTCCGTGCTGCCCGCGCCTGTCGGCGGTGGTGGCGACTCTGAGGCCGACAGATCTCCACTCGGTGGTCGCGGATGCGAACGGAGCGACGCCGCGCGGAGAGCTGAAAGAGAGTTGACGCACGCTCAAACAAATCACATATTTGCGGTCCACGGTCTTACAGAATGCCTGACAGCGACGACTACGCCCTGGCGGGCGGTTCTGGACAATACAGCTCTCTGTCTACTTTGATGAAGTGCGGCAAAACGTGGTTCAGAGTAGTCTGCCGCTCCAAACCCGTGCAAGAGACAGTCTGTCTGCCTCATGGGCTCGCTGCGCTTCGGTCACCGCCCTGGCATATTCCTCCGCTAGTGTGAGCCCCCCGCCCCCCCCCCCTCGCGACTCTGTGTCTGCTTCCGTAAGCCTGGAGTATCGTGGGCCGACGCGGGCAGGAACGTACCTGCAGGATCGAGAATCGGGGCAGCTAGCAGACACATTTTCTCTGTGATACACAGGGTTCCAGCCCCCTCGCCTCGTTTTCGCCTCTGTCTGTTCAGTGCGTGAATGGTCCGCTCCCTCAATTCTCCAATGCTCAGGGGCCTGTCTCCAAAGCCCACGTCGCCGCCCCCTCTTTCTGACTCCGTCCCCCCGTCATCGCCGTCAACGTCGTCTTCTCCGGCTGTCATCGCCCCTCGTGGCGACACGTGACCTGCGCGGGAGGATGAGAGCTTGATGTCCCCGCGAGCCGGGGCTCCAGCTGGACGTGGCCCATCTGCTGGGCTGGCTAGCTGAGGCGGCGATGTCGCTGTGACTTTGAGGTCGCTGCCTGAGCTGCCGTCACCGCCTTCCGGTCCCGTTATGCTGCTCAGTCTGAATCGACTCCCACAGTTACCGTCTAACTGCTGAGGCTTGTCGGTTTTGCCTGCGTCTCTTGAGCCGTATTTGGAATTCGTGCAGCCCGCTTCAATGCTGCACGTCCCACTCGCGTTTCCATCGGGGGTCGACTGCCCGGTTGCATTTCTCACTCCGCCGCTGGGAACCGCGGGAGAGCTGCAACACGGTCCCCCCCCCCGGCAGGACCCATTGTGGCCCGGTTGGCGACTAGAAAAGGCGCCTGGGCTGCTTACGGTTTTCCGACTTGCAGGCAACAGAGCCCGGCCTCCAGTTGAACGCTCAGGGCAGGCGTCGCTGGCAGTGAGAGTCAGGCTAGCCCCCGACGGCAAAGAAGCGAACTCGGGACTCTTGCAGCCGCCGCCACGCCGGATCCCGCCAGGAAGTGAAGAGGCGGCCAGTGGATGACGCGCCACCGGTGATGCGCATTCACCTGACTCGGCCGCCCCCGGAGGAGTAGCGACTCGAGGAGCCGAGCGCAAGGTGCTTTTGTTGTCCAGGATAAACTTCTCGATGTACCAAAGCAGGGGAAGTATATTGTTAGCGTTTCCGCTGCCACCGGTGTCTTTTGGAGCGGCGGTCTCCGATTGCTCGCCTGGCTGAAGCCCGCTGCACGATGCCTGACATGCCGAGCTTCGGCCTTCGGCAGCCATCGAAGTGGCTGCGACAGCGCATTCATCTACCGCTCCGGGAGGTGGAGGCTCGCCTCCGATGCAGAGGCGGTCGCTCCAGGCTCCGCCAACCAGGGCTGCAGCGTCTTGTAAAATGGCGTGTGCCTGGGAGAGGTAGTGCAGCTGGTGCTGAACAATGGCGTTCTTGCCAGCTGTTGAGAATACCATCTTCGAGATCTGCGCGGCCTCATTACGAAGCGTAGCGTCTGTCACCTGCTGCGCAGCTGCCTCGTGCTGGGCCTGTTGCTGAATGTGCGCCTCGAGGTCACGTTTCTTCGCTTCGATGGCCTCGAGCTCAAAGTTCAAGGTGTTTACGTATGTCATGATGCTGTAGTTCCTCTCCTCTAACTGCGAAAATATAGCCACGATCTCTGCCGGATCTGCGGGGACCACAGTATCTCACACGTCGAAATGCACATCAGTGTCCATCCGCAGTGTGGAGGAGGTCGCCTCCGGGGACCACTACCCAAGTGGAAGGTCAAGAAACCGGGCATGGTCATATCATTATCACATTGTGTCTCACCAGGAACTCGAAGCATAGAACCACGTAAGGCTACTCTGGAGACACGACGTAGAGTCCTAAATACATGCAAGGGCGTTGCGCTGGACTGTAGTATAACATGTCGGCACACAACCTCCGCTCAGACTGAGTCGAATGATGACGACTTTCTCCTACATGTCGCATTCAGAAGTACAGGGGCCACAGTGCCCTGGGGCGGCTTCGGTGCCTTGAAGAAGGACAGAGTAGGATACGAACCCGTATTCACAGCCCGAGCGCACTAATCGAGATCCCACGTGCTGCAGCCTTAGTCTCTCGAAGGGCTGTACGCTGAGCGTAAATGCGATCGAGTGTATCAGCCTATGAGGAGGGGGGGCTCAGCCAACCCCAATCCATATCGTCGTGTTGACGCGCGGGTTAGACAAACGGAACCAGCAGCCCTGGCGCCGGCCTTGTACCGATCCCTTGTGGAAGCTGTGGCACATTCCGGAATCGAGCCGGTGCTTAGATCCTTACCAGAGATACCGGTCGAGGTTTTAATGCTTTCCATCGCGCGCTCAAAAACTGCAATTTTCGTTCTGTGCTGCTTGATGCTATGGCGTTGCACAGCGTTGAGAAGCGCTGTCTTCAGAATGAGCTTCATGAGGCTCTCTGGATTGAACTTCTGCTCTTCGTCAGCTAGACTGTATGGAGTGCCCCTCATCTGCGCGCGCTGATTCGAAGATTCTCTGTGTGCACGGATGTCAAATTCCTTGAGCAGACGATCCTGACAAGCAGCACGTAAACTTGCAAACTTCACATCTGCGAATAGTCGGGTTGCTCCCCAAAACGGCAAAGTGAGAATGCGTGCCATACGCGTTCAAGGCTCTAGGGTAGGCAATAGAAACATTTTTACCACGACTGCCCCCCCAATGCGGGTAAGTTGGACTACAGGTGGTTATTGTTACATCTGAAATCCTTTGGCGGATTCTATGTTTGCGGGTAGGATCCACCGCATTTGGTTCCTACTTGTTCTCGCAGTTCCTTCTGCATCACCAAGCATTTCTCCTTGAACTCTTCTCTCTCTTGCTCCTGTATTTTCGTAAGCTCCTCCATTCGCTTTGTAGTCTGCTGTTCCCACTCTCGCATTTGCACGACCCTTTCTTTCATTTCATTCAACTGTTCAGCTTGCTCGGAGAGTTCTCGAGATACTTGTTTAAAGACTTTTTGCATGGAGAGCCGATCCCTGCGATGTTTATCGATGGTAGCTTTCACTGTATTTATTTCATTGTTCGCAGAGTTGTACTTTACTAGGGCCTGAGCAAGTCTGTTTTCAAGCTGTATCAGGTTGTGCTCCGCCTTGCGCGCCTTTGTCCTAGCATCAGCCTTATTGAAAGAGTACCGCAGTCTCTTGTCATTATACTCGTGTTGCGCTTTTCGCGAGTTCTCTCCCAGTTCATGTAACTTCCGTTTCTCCATCTCGAGACGTCTCGTCGTGCGCTCTATCTCAGCTTGCAGGCGAGCAACATGGTCTTCCATGTACGTGGCCTGACCTGTAGTTCCCATTGGCAAGTGAGCAACGGTGCCAAGGCGTGTCCCACCATTATTGCTCACCGGAGATTGACTGAGCGGGGAAGTTGACATTTTCCCAAGAGAGCTGCATGCGCGCTCACCCCAGCAACAATGGAAAGGAATCACGGGGTAAATACGGAAACAGGTTGAGGAGGTGGATGGCGGGAACGGGGAGAGAAGGGGTCACGAAAAACGGAGGCCATCCTAGCCCCGCCAATCGAGTCTTCTCCGGGGTGGCTACGGTGCTTCAGTTCTAAGTGGTCATGTTTGACGCAGCAACCGATGAGCGGCAGCCCCCTAGAAAGCCGTCAATGGATGCAAGCGATCCCGCAATTAGCATGGTGAGAGGCGCAGCGGAGACAGAAGACTCGACCAGTGTAGTAGCTTTCTTGTGACTTGTGGGACCCGGTTAGCTTTGTGCGTTAAGTCCGCCGGAATATGCGACCCGCCAAGTCGGTTACAACAATGGACGCCTTCCTCCGCGGCGAGTTAGACTTTATTTGGAATTCACACTGACAGAATGTCATCGACAAGAGTGAAAGTGCATGAACAAGGCAGTCGACCACATCTGATTGAGTCAGAAACGCTCAGCCAGTAGTACGGACGGAGTGTGCTGCTGTGTCTCAGTCGTTTGAATCTACGCAGTAGTCGGGAGCTGAGCTGAACTCGGGTACTGTGTCGTGTGCATAGTTCGTACACATGGCAAAACCCCTCTCTAGCACTCATGAGTCGCCTTTGCAAACCACGATTGTGATTGGCACGGTCTGTCCTCATGTACAGTGAATAACAGCGGTCGTCATTGCCGCATGAGTACCCAAACACGAGGCTTCACCTTTGGCAGGTAAGCCCCAGAAGTGTGCGACCCCGCAGTGTAGGCATGTCTCGTTGTGGGGACTGAGTTGTGGCACTGCCTAATTTGGTGGCGCTACGCTCTCTGTTCGCTGTTTTTACACGCCTCGCCAACACTGTGAGGTTGCAATCGGCTTCCAGAGAAAATATCACTGTGTCCTTCACCCGAAAAAGCGGTCGTGCAAAACTTCTCACATGTTTTCTGAGAAAAAGAAAATCCAAAATATTTAGAACAAAGTGTTCTACCACTTAAACATAATTTAATCGAATTTATTTATTTGTCAGCACATATCTACGTGGCGTAACAGTTACGGCAACAACAGACTATAATGCTAAGATCCCTCGCATTTTTGTACGCCCGCTAGACGGTCTTGGAGAACAAGCGGAACTGACCGGCACGCCTCTACACTGGTGGGCTTACTTTTCTACGTAGACAACATTCTGTTTGCGGTAAATGCAAGATCGAGAGTACAAGATAACGCTCCCGTACAATTCTAGTTACGTCGATCAAAGCGATAATTTGCACCAGTGGCAGACTGGGGTAGTTTCTTCAGTCAGAAAATGGTGCAGGGTGGCTGAACGTGACTCCCGTATTGCAGCGAACGACGTTAGGTGCGAGCCCTCCCGTGGGTGGTCTGCTTGTATAAGGTCTCGATTCTTTGTCGCCGTTTACGGGAGACCAAGGCCTGGATCGCATGTGGCGTCCAGTCGCAGGAGGCGGTTTGTCGTAGCGCCACGAGGTGGGGGGACGTCATTTGCGACCCCGCTGCAGTAAAAGCACAAGTTCGACACACTGGCAATAGCGGACGTCACCAGAACGAACTCCGCAATAGTATACGTCAAGCGGAACATACAACTACAGCCACATTCGAGGGCAAAAAATCCTGGACTCGTCCACGACACCCTCGGAAGTGCAAGAGGTAACCACGCGGTGTTTGCGCTGCTTGCATTTGCACAAGACTATAATTTGTGCCGGAAACAAGACACCTGACCTAGTCCTACCTGCGCTAAATCATGAAGTAAATTACCCTACAAATCATTCAAATCCAAGGGGGATGAACTCACTACGCTACCACAATCGCAGTCTGTGAGCGTGCCTCCTGAGACTGCTAACGCCACGAACACAGTGAGGTATACGCCAAACGTGTACCTCACTGTGTTTGCTCATGGAGAAGCTGTTACACTTCGCAAGCTGACTGGGCGTCCACTTCTGCAGTGCCACCGAATGTGACTATGTAACTCAACATGGCATTTTTTGATAGCTTCTCTCACTCGAGAGGTAGTTCACGCAAGAGGAGGCAAAATCCCCTCTTTTAAATTGCACCTCTGCATCTCATCCACGTTGTCCAACACAGTGACCCTGAGAATCGGGTTTCTCCGCACACGACAACCGCCAATGCACAAAATTGTGGCGGGTAAACAAGGTAAGGATTGGCCTCACACGGCAGGTCAAGGCCACGGCTGCAGGGCATGGCCAGCCCACGATCCACACAGCGCGATAGATAACTGGGTCTGTAGACGCTTTTTCGCTTCCGCTATTCGCATGAACGCAGACAAAAAGATCCATGTATGCGTACCGATTCCGCTTCCGTCCAGCGCACCACCACGGTACGGTAGGTGATCGCACGTGCCAGGCAGTAGTCGCCGCGATCCTTCTGGGGCCGGTGACCTTTCCTATTTTGAACCCTACTCCGGCCTCCAGTTCTTGGATCTATGCTGCGACAATGGAAGCACTTATTCCCGATGAGGCACCCTAAACCCAACTTGCTGTGGCGAAATAGGGGCAAGGCACGTCTGATGGACATCCCGGTCACCGCTGCGACAAAGAGTCCGGGTTGCAGATTCTCACGCTGAAAGAGATTCCAGCTTCCACCGAGCGGGCTTACTTCCGGCAGCACCCTCAGGCGTCGACGCCTGGCGCAACAGCTCCTCGCAAAGGCGGGTTGGAGAAATGGTGCCGTGCAACTGACTCACGTCCCCGCGCCGAGCCCGTGCCGCCGTGCACACCACCGCACGTGCTTGCAGCGGCTGTGCTCTGTGCTCTCCGTCGTTCGGAAGAAGTTCACCCTAACCAGAAATAAACCATCTGTATAGAGTAGTTGCGTCGGCTCTGTCGTGGAGACTGTCTTCCGCCGACTGACCGAGCTCAAGGCGCGAACGCGCAGTGACCCTGCGTGCGCAAGAGGGGAGCCGTGCCGCCACATGAGAGACACACTTGTGGGGCCCCCCAGCTTTTTTCCCTCTTACTTTTCCCATCTCGCTTTCGCGTAGAGACTCCCCTACTCTCTGTGCTGTTTCCTGAGGGGCAAACGCCTCGATTGAGGTTTTACGGTCAGGCGACGGGAACGCCGCAAGCGTGCGTGGTTGGCCAGGACGCAGCCGCTGGGCTGGCAGACATCGCAACTGGACGAATTCCTTTGCTTCCCGAGAGCCTTTTCATAAACTGATGCCACTTTATGAGCAAGAGATGGCATGCGCTTGCTCGTGCGGGAGTGTCCGTGCCGCTTTCCCCCCTCGCTCAGGACATCAGCCAAACTGCGGTCTCTTGTGGCCAGGAGACTACCTACACATCTACTGTAGTGCGGGCTCGAAAGCCTCCGGTGAGGAAGATGTGCCTATATCCCCGATGATCTGAAGCTTATTTCTGTTCCCATTCAGACACGTGCCTCGTCAACACAATCCGACTGCAGACGTGGCAAAAAAGTGTCTCACAGCTTTTGCTGTCAGGCATCGATGCTGCTTCGTTCTCAACCTGACAATAAAGATCTCCCAGCATGGCAGAGGATCGTTGACCAGGCTTCTGTCTTAAGAAAGAATACTGGAGCGGCCACATCTCTAAAGGCTTGCCGGATCTCTGGACATGGCCACCTGCGCGCTTGGGCAGGGTTGAAGTATTCCGTCTAACAGCAAAACACCCGAAGAAGACGCGTCTTCAACTGTACTCAAGCTCATTCTGTCTTCTTCCTCCCGCTCGGAAGCTCTCAACGCATCTTAGCCCACGCAGCGTGTCCTGTTGTCCCGGTTTCACGTGGTGCTAGAGGGACATCTTTTTTAGTCGCCCATCAGTATGTCTTAGGCCTTCCGCTCGGTACCACATACGACAAGATATTTCTCTTTTTCCTTCGTCTGCCTGCGTGCATTCAGTCACCACCGCAATGATTCGCACTACTTCCAGCCTACGGGTGCGTCGACCACTTCGTTTGACAGTACCTCTCCGCGGCTGGGTTCTGTTGTCCTTCCTCTTTATCTCTGCTTTCCTCCTTTTGGTCCCCGGCTTCGGTGTCTCTGTCTTCCGTCCTCGCTCGCACAACAACGCGCCTGTGGCTGAGGCTACTGACCCTGCCAGCCGCCCACGGGGCCCGTCTGCTCCAAGGCGGCTTTCCGACAGTGGCGCCTTCGATGCCGACGACGACGGCGACGAGCCGTCCGGCGGCAGTCCATTCCGGGACAGCCGTTTCGGCGTCGGATCGAGGCCGCGAAACGCCGCGCCTCGCAGCAGGCGGTATCACCGAAGCTCCGCCGAGGACGAATGGTTTTCCCCACCGTTTGAGAGTCATGGCCCTCTGTCGTTCAGAGACGACTCCGCCGGCAGTGACCTTGGCGGATCTGCTGGGGGCTGGCCAGCCGACGGCTTGCGCAGCAGACAACGTCCTCCTCATTTCGTGACAGGAGGCGGCAGCCGTTTCGATGCGAGTCCGTTCGGTGGTCCCGTGAGGATGACAGCCGCTGCCGATGACGGGTTCGACAACGCGAATCGTGTCACTGCGGAAGAGTTTCTTGATGCGGGTGGAGCCGCCGACTGCCGCGGCGGCGGCCCCCGACATCAACGGCCCGCTACACGCGGGGGCTCGGCAGGCCACCCGGCCCCAAACCCCGGGATCGCGGACGCTGGGACCTTCCAGAGGAGTCTCTTTCGCCAACAGCTGCAGGCCCTGCCTCCCTGGAGTTCCCCACGGTCAGTCCCCGGCCCCCAGGAGGCTGCGGCGCCCTCCTGGGAGTCGGTAGCGATGCAGGCTGAAGGGTGGGAGCAGCCGTTCGCGCCGCAGCCAGTCTTGCTTATTCCTGTCCAGTACGCTGGAGTCATTCCTCAGGTATAGTGACTTTCGCTGGAAGCGAGGGAACTGGGGGGGAAGGGGCGGTTGAATGCCCGTTTCCACTTCCACTTAACGGGAAAAAGAATAACAAGGTAAAAGAGGTTGCTGCAAGGAAAATGAAGTACCCTCCGCTTAGGCTACCGCTCTGACGTCTGTGCGGCAGTGGCTGGATAGAGTGGTTAAGTCCGGGGGGGGGTCTATTGCTTCGACTGGTAGGTGAAGGTAGCATGGGACTCTTTCCTCATCGTTCTGTTGATAAAACAGAATGCCCAGAAACATGATTTCGCCTGCTGGACCTCTTAACAGCGCCGGCTTGCTCATTGCTTTTGTCTGCGGCTAAATTCCTCTACATGCAGAAACAGACGAAAACGTGTACGGATAGCAGCTGTCGCCACCGTGCCCAGAACCGTTAACATTCGTCACCACTACTTGCCTCCCCGCTGCGCTTGCTACTGCGGCCTTACACAAATCGTCGCATGGCTTCGGTGTATGACTGTCTCTCTATTGTGGGCGCCTGTCCCACAGTGCACACGTGTTCCCCTGCTTGTCGAAACTCCTCCTGCCTGCAGCCAGTCGCCCAACAGATATGGTGCTTTTTGAGAGCGGCATTCATCATCAATTTCTATGTCTCCGGGTCGCTGCTATGTGTGCAGTATAAACACGAAGACATCGGCCTAGGGTTGAAGCTACTGCTTGCCGCTCCAGCGCTGACCGTGCTCGCTGTCGCTATGGCTGCTGCCGCGCATGCAACTTATTCCTCGCTGAAACAAGGAAAATCCTCGAGGGCTCCAGGGCATGCAGTGCATTACGCGTCCGCGACAAGGAGGGGAGGGAGAGACTGGCGCAGCGGGTATTACAGCGAATGGCGCAGAAGGCGTCGCCGCGGAAGCTGGGCGAGACTGAGTGGAGGCGAGGAAGGGCTGAAGTCAGAGAGTGATGCTACAGGGAAAACATACGAGGAAAGGGGGGCGGGACTTCCCGCTGAACGACGACCGGCCCCAACACCCCCTCGTGATCCATCTACCAGTCCATCGCCTCAAGAGCCGAGGCAAGCGACTGAAGAAGTTGCCATTCCGACGCCTGACACTGCCCACCGGCCGTAACATTCTCTTTTCCATTGCTTGACCTTAACCTAGTCGAACTCACGTCAGTCGGCGTTTCCTCTGGGCACGGTTGCTCCAACAAGTCATTCCAGCGATTCGCGGTCCTTTACGGGCATCATTCGCACCTCAAAAGGAGACGCATGCGCCGCGGGTCGCCCATTGGATACATGGCATCACAGGAGCCGGAGCATGGCAGATGCTTCGCCGTTCTTCCTTTTGCGGGAAAAGGCAACGCTGAGACACTAACACTTGTGGCGCTCAACGCAGCGCGCATATGGCTGGGAAACTTCTTCAGCGCAGAAAACTCAGCAAGGCCCTCCGTCCCCCTTACCGCAGGTGTGTCTTCACTACGAGGGGGTTTAGGGAAGACACGATCGAGGCTGGTTTGTGCACTTTTTGAGGAGGCACTGCGGCTCATGTCTGTATACGGGCGCAGCGTGCCACGCGTGATGGGTCGCCAGAGCCGAACAAAAGTGCCACTTGAAGTAGACGGCATAGTCCTGCACAGAGCGAACTCCCCCGAGAGAAGCGGAAGGGCGAGCTGAACCTGCCTGCGGTAGTGTGTGCGTGCGATGGGATGCTGTAAGGTCAACAGAGGCGACAGGTGCCTGCAGGCCTCCAGCGTGTTTCCCGTCGACGCAAGGCCCATGGGTTCAAATAGACTGTTCTTCCTGAGAGCCATTCATTTCGGCTATTCCTCTCTAGCAATGGCCAAGTGATCGCGCATCGTACAGGGAAGGCACGGGTAGTCTTTTGGTTCACCTTTCCTCAGAACCACACGCATTCTCAGCTTCTAGCGCACCATGTCACCGCTTAGGTATTTCTTCCGGCACCGCGGAAAAGAGCGTTCTAGAAGAAAACGTGTAACTTGGATACGAACGGCCAACAAGCGGTTATTGTAGTAAAAAGGCGCGTGGAGGTGGTGGTGGTGTACTGCAATCATAAAGAACTTGGTTGTGTGTATCTCAAAACCGGAGTCATCTTCAGTATTCTAGGACCTATAATGTCTTTGTTTACTCGATTTGAGTTATACAGTTGTGGATCGCGGATCACTTTTACAGAGACGATAGCTTCTTATAATGATAATAACGATACATGGCCTAGCTATGATCTTTGGAGGCGCGGAACAAGGCGCGCCGTAGGCGCGGCCGCTGTGCGAGTCAGGTTATGTCCTCACACACAGTGAAAAGAACTCTTAGCCCTGCTGGTGAATGTGGGCTCTCTCATACTACAGAGACTTTTTTTCATGCCTCTTGCGCATAAAATTTGTGTTTCGAGCCGGGGGGGCAATGAACGCCGAGACTTGACATCGGCGAGCATGCATGCGTTCGTCGATCCTTGCAGCTTTCCGTCCCCAGAGCTTGAGGCTGGCAGAGGAAACTAGCACTCGATGGGCAGCTCTTCATTCGGCTTTACTCCTGGGAACACGGTGAAGCCGGTTCTTGTCGCCTATGCATATTTACTGAAGACTGCCTCCATACCCTGTCCAGTGTCTCTCAGTCTGCAGAGCGCTCTTGGAACGCCCGCCCCACAGACGCTCGCGAGACAATTCACTCCGGCAGTCTTGTTGTCTTTGTCTAGTGAGAGCAAATTGTTCTCATTCGTTTGCTTTGGATGTTTGTCCCTCACGTGCACATGAATGTGTTCCTTGTTGCACCAGGCAGCCTCTCAGCCCCGGTTTCTTGACGTCTGTCCGCCGATTGCAATCAGCTCAGAGTTTCGCGTAAACGAGTCCTTGGCAGAGATTGACACTAGCCATGGGGATACAGAAGGCTCCGTCGCGTGGGCGGGGCCAGAAACCGGCCGCTGTTTCTTCGTCGTCTTCGAGCGACGATGCCGTTGTCGCGGCGCTGTTGAAGGAACGTCGCGTTCTTCAGCGGACCGAAGAGCTGCTGCGGCGACGGGCGCAGGAGGCAGAAGCTGGCAGAGATGATGGGGAGAGTATGGTGGACACTGCTGGATCGCAGGCCAAAGACGAAGAAGACGACTTTCATCTCACTGCGGCCGATGGCGGAGAGGCTTCTTCATCGCTGCTGCTGGCGCGATGCAGTCCGTTTGATGCAGATGCAGCCCTGGAGTGCCTAGATCTGCTGAGGCAAAGCGTACAAGCTCAGAGTGCTCTGGCCGCGGGACAGGGTGCGGAGGACGGAACATCCGCCATACAGACGCCTGTCCTCTCCACAGCTCTGCACACGTTGGTCGTCTGCATCTGTAGGGAGGCAGCTGCGGGCGCAGAAGACCCCGGCAACGAGCGAACGCGGCGCATCACGACCGGCCTCTCACTTCTTTTTGCGCTTCTCGTCGAGGAAGGGTTGCCCCAGGCGCCGCTTGAACGGCACCGGGCTGCTCACGAGGACGCAGCTTTGATTGACGGTTTACTGAGGGCAATAGATGCAGTGAGCTCGTCTATGAAAACGGGCTCCCCGCGTCCTTTACTTCTCTTGCTGCATGCGCTGCGGCGCATCTTTCTCCCGCCGCCAGCAGGCAAGGCCGAGGAAGAGGGCCGCAGCGCCTGCGGCTGCCTTCCCACTCGAGCGGTCTGGACTCGACTTCTCTACGTCCTCACGGAGGACCCTAGGGCCTCGGCTCGCTGGCTGTCGAGGCAAGTCGCTCTCCACTTGCTCCGCGTCGCTGCCGAGCAGGTCTCCTCATCCTCCTCCCCGAAGAAGCAAAAGCGGGCTCGGGAATCGCTGCAGACGTGCATGGGTGTCCTCGACCGGTGGGTGCGCTCTCTCGACTTCACGGTCGTCACGGCCACAGCTGTCCCAGCTTCCACGCTGCTCCAGAGAAGTCTCCCCTTCTTCCACCGCTGCCTGCCGCCTTTGCTAGACTTGGAGAGCTCGCAGAACGCTGGCGCGCAGTCTGCAGCGTCCGCGGACAAGCCCGCAGAGCCGCAGCAAGCGGCCGAAGGTCTCTGCGTGCGGCTCGCCTTCCTGTCGCGGAAGGCAGGCCGAACGCCCGCCGCTGCGGACGCCCTTCGGTGCGTAGCAGCTGTCATTCGCGACTTGCGACGCCCTCGCCGATGCCTCGGAGAGGCTGAGAAGGCTCCGCTAGCGGACCCACAGGGACGGCGTCGCGCCGAGGGCGGCCACGGAGACGCGGGATCATCGGCGTCGGCGCTTTCGTTGACGGTGCAGCTGCTCCCGGCGCTGCTGCAGCAGCAGAAGCGGCAAGGCGCCCAGCGAGGGCTGTGGGAGGAACTCGGCGGTGACAAAGGGAAGGGCAGCTGCCCCGTGCCTCAGGGCACCATTCAGTATGCGACTGCGTGGGTCGACGCGGTGGCGGCGACGACCTGCGCGCTCATGCACTGGGCGGGAGAGGCGCGCGAGCCCTGGAAGGCGCCAGAGATGGACGAGGCGATGGGCGAGGAGGAGAAGCCGGAGGCCCTGAAGCAGGACACAGAAAGTATGGACGAGCTGCTCCTGCTGCAGCAGCTCAAGAGTTTGTCTCTCGCGGACGATGAGGGCAGGACATCCCTCGCAAAGGTCGTCGCGGACTCCCAGACGCTGTGCCCGCCCTCGTCCGCTGCTGGCACCGCGGCGTCGGTTCGCCTGTCCGTCTGCATGCAAGCTGTAGAGCGCGTAATTCGTTGCTTCCGGAGAGTTCTCGATACCGAATCCGACCCGTCGATCCTCTCGGCAGTCTCTGTCACAGGCCGCCGCCTCATTGAGGCTTCTGGCAGTGCGTCGGTTCCCGCGTTCCCCGCCCTCGCCTCCTTCTGCCTCTCTCTTCTGCACTTTCGCCACAAGCGGCGCCTCCCGGAGGGGCTCGAGGCGACTCGCGCGCTCTTCGCCGCACTCGAGGCTGTGGCTAGCAAACAGTTTGTCGAGTGCTGGCTTCACCCGGAGCTGGATCACTTTAGACGCGCGTCAGGTGGGGGAGCGGACAAGTCAGTCCAGAGCAGCAAAAACACGGTTCAGGCCTACGACGGCAAATGCATGCCGACCTTCCTGCGCCACTTCTTGGAAATCTACAGGCCCTGCTTCGCTCCTCTGCTCACGCAGATCGTAAACATGTTTGCGGTCGTCGAGACAGGCGAGGCCCCTGAACAGGGCACCGGGGGCAAGGCGAGAGATGGCGAAGAGAAGAGGAAAGCGGAGAAGAAGAAGTCTGTAGAGGAGGTGTTTGGTTTGAACAAGGATAGCCGGGACTCGACGCGCATTCAGCAACAAGACTTGGCTCCGTACAGAGGCCACATTCGCCTTTGCGTCTCGGCGGCTCTGTGTGCCTTCAAGGCGCGTACGCTTCTTACAGATCCTCATCTTCTCCCGGTTCGCTCGCGGGCCTCTGTGTCGTTCAGCTCAGTCCAGCAGCACGGTCGTCTGCTGCAGCAGTGCCCAATCACCAACGCGTGGGCTCTCGCTCTCCTTCCTCGCCTGCTTGGTCGGGACGAGCTCCACTTCTTCTCGACGCACTTCCTTCCCCTAGCCCGTGAGCTTCAACAGCAAACTGCAGAAAAGGCGAAGAGGCAGCCGCTCGAGGCGCGCGAGCTCTGCCGGCTTAGCCAGCAGGTCTGGAGCCTCTTGCCTGGATTCGCCAACCACCCAGTCGACCTGGCGACGGGCATTTCGGCGAACGATTTCGCCTTAATGAAAAACATACTGCAGTTCCTTCATGATCCCGTCCTCAGGGAGGAGATATGTTCTGCGATCCGGAACCTGTCTGAGGCCGCCGTCGCAACGGGGGCCGCGGAGGAGAGCAGCGGCGAAGAAGAGGCTTCTGCTGCGCGAGGGAAGAGCAACAAAGAACTTGGAGACGACGCTGAGAAAGCGGTGATGGAGGCTCTTTGCACGGCCACCAGCTCGTGCGCCAAGGAAGCCATGCAGGCGTGCGGCGCGCACGTCATGGGATTCCTCGTGGTTCGCTTCCTGCAGGTGCATAAGATCTCCTTGAAGAAGGATGGAGAAGAAACAGCGGGGGAGCGAGCCCTTGCAGCCATGCTCCTGGGCGAAAAAGAAGATCTGGAGCAGCTCACGCAGAGTGCCAAAATGAAGGCTGCTCAGCACTTGCTCGGGGCTATCAAGGTAAGCTTCACGTTTGCATGCGCACCTAGGTGCAGCGCAGTTCACACGCAGCGATGCTGTGCAGTCGGTGGGGGCCGTGAGCTGAGGGCAGCTCCTTGGCAGTGCGTGCAGACTTCGCCGATCTTGGTAGACCTTTGAGAGTGTAGAGACTAGGGTTCTTCACGGCCTGTCGTTGGGCCTCCTCGGCCGCGCTGCCTGTCCTCTCATTGGCATTTCGATGTGTTCCACCTGCCTGTCCCCCCCCCCCTCCCACTCGCAGGCGTATGCGCCGCTGTGCCCTCCCGACCTTCTTCACGCCAACGTCCGTCGCTTTACGACCGCGTTCCTTCGTCGGGCGAATGCGGCCGCAGGTCTCCCTTCTGACTCGCCGTCTGCTGGCTCGCCTGCCGCCATGGGGGTCGCCGAGTGCTCAGCGCTGGTGGACGTCGCCGACGCGCTGCACCCGTTCCTGCCCGTTTCTGTCGGTAAGGACTGCACGCCCCAGACTCGCCTTCAGAGTGCCCACTCGGCCTTTACTGTGCATCGTGTGCATTGCTAGCGTTCAACCTCTAGTCAGAGAGGTAGCGACAGGATGGGAGTTTAGGCTGCTGCATGTGACAAGCGCTTCTTTCGTCTTCTTGTGTATCTTCACGCGTCACGAGGCATATGTTACTTCATCCAGTTGTTTAGCTCCTGCTGGGATGTCTGGTTTAGTTTTATGGGCGTCTGTTCGTCGTCGGTGCCCGTCGATGTCCCCCTCGACTGAACCGACCACTTAGATGCACAGACTGACATTATTAATCCTTCTACGGTGTGTATCTACTCGAATCCTACGTTTAAGGTAAGGATTGCGTTGTTTACCGCCTGCACCGTTACTTTCAGGAACATGCCGTTGAATTCGATGGTCGTAAAGTTACACCTTCGGATCGGACGACTCTCTTTTCTTTGCAGGGTTGGAGGTGTTCGAAAGCCTCCGCCAGTTGGTTTCGGTATGCAGCCGCGGTCTCCTGACAAGCAGCAACCCGGCGGAGTCGCAGCAGACGCAAGATGACCGGCTTGTGCTTCGAGCACTCCTCCGCCGAGGCTACAAGGCCCTCAAGCATGTGCTGGAGCGGTCGGCGGCGTGTCGGGCGCCGTCCCCGGAGGCCACTGAGGCTGTGCCCTCTTGCGTGCTGGGGCGTCAGGAACTCGAGAGCCTCTGGGAGGACCTTGTGGCTGCCCGCAACGTCTCCTGCGGCACGGCGGCCGAAAAACCGCGCCTGGGGTGCCTCCGCGCGTTTGTTGGCTGCCTCACAGCTGCTGCACACGCCGCGATACAGCGACAGGAAGAGTCGAGTAAGCAACACGTGTGTAGAGAAACGCGATGCCAGGGCGACCAACAATGGACGTCGTTTTGCTTTTCTACCATGTCGCCGACGTGCTTCAGTTACGAGGCGACTGGGCGTGGTAATAGCGTTAGGACAAGCTCCAGAAGCAGGAGTGGATGGATAGGAGGGAAGGGAGCGACGGTAGCGGCGACGGAGCTGAGCTGGTCTTTCGGCGCAGGTTTTCTCCACGTTCTGAAACAAGCTGGACGTTTCAAGGATTCCTGTTTGTGTTTGCGTTGCTCAGGCTCTCACGCTGTCTGGGATAACCTGCTGCTCGAACGCGTGTTCCCAGCGGTCGTCCCGGAGATCCTCCTCTCTCTCAAAGATCTCAATCGTCTAGTTCGCGAAACCGCCCTTTCGTCTCTCTCTGCTCTCTGCGATGCCTGCGGGGGGGATCAAGCGAAATGTTAGTCACGAATTGACGCGTGGAGTGCAGGCTTCGTCTTCCATTCTCTGCACATGGCGTGCTCCTCTGAATTTCTCTTCACGGCATAGCGGCTGTCGTCGCTGGTGTCTTAAGGTGCTGTTGCGATAATCGTTGTGTCTCTTAGTGTTCGGAGTATCACCGCCTGGCAATGGGGGAGCGTCACGATTCGCGCTGTGTCCGCCGGCGGGCTGGCTTCCCGTCCTTCAAGATCCGTTCCCTTGCTCTGAGTGTCATTCGCTTGTGGGCATGTTTCCTGTTAACCTAGCGGCTGTGCCGTTCTCCCTTCTCGGCGCGTCAGGTTTTCCCTCACGTGCTCTTCTCGTCCTCTGTCTGTTTCGTGTGTTTTCAGTGACACGCCTCGCCGTTTTGATCGCAACGGGTCTCGGCGGTACCACAGGAGTCGCAGCGCGTGGAATCTCTGGAGAAACGCCCATCATGAAGACGGCAGCTGTCCTCGCGCTGAGCCGCGTCGTCTTTAGCTACAGTGAGCAGCCCTTGTCTTTAGAATACCCGCGAAAAAAGCCTTTCCAGCGGAGCAGGGGAGCGGACGTTGGACGGGAGATGAAAGCCCCATGGAAACAGCGGCGATGAGTGGGAGTCATCTGCACGGTCGCAGTTGAACGGGCGCTTGAGGAAAGAGCTCGTAGTCTCTTCGCAGCGCACATGCGCTGCCACCGTAAGGGACCTGTGCGTGTGTCTGTGGAGCTGATTTGTTCTGAGCGGTTTCTCCTGACGCGGCCACCGCCAGACCCTGTTCAGGATTTCCCCACGGGCTGCAACTGCGGTGCTTTTCGAAGCGACGACCACGCAGATGACTGCTCGAATCTCGCAGGTGACTTCCTGCGTGCTTTTGGAGTTCCTCTCAGACGCCTCGCGTCCTGTGGTCTGTGGCTGCGTGTGTGCATTGTGTCGCAGGCGATCAAATGGACGAGTCCCTCATCCAGCAGATCGCCGACGTCGTGCTCGTCCTGCTGCAGGACGGGGACAAACAGGTCTTTCTCGCTGCGCTTCGCTTCGCCAGGGTACGCAGACAGAAGCAGACGGAGGCAGGGGGTCTCACAAAACAGGGTACTGAGGGAACTACACAAAAACAGAGCGACAGACAGAGCGAGAGCGTAGCACGGTAGACGAAGGGAAAAGGGACTGGCACATGAACGGCTAGGACAGTCGCAGTTCCAACAGACGACCCAGTAGAGACACAGGCAAGAACTGAGGCGCGGGGGGAGGGGGGCGGGAGTCTGTATTCAGCGCGAGTGGGATGGCTACCCATTTTACTGGTATCTCATTAACGCTTCGCGAATCCATTACGAGGATGCGAACCCACTGCTCTTCAATCGACGAATGCTTCGTGTCCCTTTATCTTCGCAGGTTATTGCTCAAGTCGTTGACACTAACACGTTGGAGCGTTTCCTCCCCGCCATGTTGGCCGTCCTGCGCAATAAGCACGCTCTGCGAGGTGAGACTCGTGGTAACCGCCCAGCGGATACGGGCTTGCTTTTCGGCGCACTGGTGATACGTGGATGCATGTGGAGAGCTGCGTTTACCGGGCAATGGGCCTATGTATGTATATGCGGAGCAACTGTCGATCGGCGCATGACATTCTTCTGTAGACTGGAAGGCATGTCCCTGTGTGCGCGATTGCTCGCTCTTTTTGTGTGTCATTCCGCTGCGGCTGTCCTGCACAGCGCCAAGCCTCTTTGTGTGTTGTTTTTCTTCGCAGCTAAAATGCGGATAAGACGGTTGATTGAGAAGCTGTTGAAGAATCTGGTAAGAGTCGAAAACGGCATCGCTCGCCGCACCATCGATTCCAGGATTCACGGCTCTTTGTATATGAACTCCTGCACATCTCGGCAGGCAGACATAAGTTTCGATACGCGCAATTTTGATTGGCATTCCGCGTAACGTGCGCAGATCGATGTGCTCTGCTGCGAACGTTTCAGCTGCTGTCTCTGAAGGAATGCTCAGGGATTTTTCGCGCGCGGCGGCTCGCAGTCCATTGTGTCCTTCGTGTGTGCGGCGTGCTGTCCGTTCAGGGAGAGACCGCTATCAGGGCAGCCTTCCCACAGGAACACCTGCCTCTTCTTCGGCATCTCCAGCGAAGTGTTCGGAAACAGCAGCTGCGGGAACTCCTCGTCAATAGAGCACTCGTAAGTGTAGCCCCTGGGGTTCGTGCCGAAAGGAGTTCCTGTGAAGCGTTCCAAGTCGCACTTCCTGAGCGCGGGCGGCGGCCTTCGCGAACCCCATGCATGGCTGCGACTGTTGGCGAAGCGGCTCTGCAGAGTTGCGTGTCAGAGCATTGGCGGGCTGTTAACCCGCAGTTTTCTGAAGACGGCTAGCGGGAGGGAGACGATTCTGTTTGTGAAGAGCATAGCTGGAGCGCCTGATGACATTCCATCCATTCATGCGTCTATGCCTATTCTCTGCAGCAAGAGGGCCTCTCGTGGGATGAGCTCAGCTTTAAGCACGGTGCCGGCGAGGAGACCGAGGCGCGAGGCAAGAAGGGCAAGAGAAAGGAGAATGACGCCTTTTCAAAGATGATGGAAGAGGATGAGGAAGATGATGAAGACGACGAGGTACGACTGACAGCTGCAAACACGATGCGTGGCAATGCTGTGTTTGTGGTGTGCGTCGTGTTGGGCGCAAGTTCATGCGGTCGTTGCTGGCTCTTCGCGCACCTTCCGTTTCTCTTGTCTGTTACACTATCCGTTCCTTTCTGCCTGGCGTCATTCCCGGTCTCCTTTTTCACCTGGGAAGGTCTCGTCGTCCTCACCCGGCAGGCTTGTGCGCTTGCGCCTGGTCAGCCTCACTGTCCCCGAACTCTCTTTGGCGGTATTTCCGGGGATAGGCATTGACGATGTTGTTGTGTCGAGCGTCGTCTGTCCCGCTGTGTGCCCGCAGGACGATGCCTCGGCAGCTAAAAAGGCAGCACTGCGGAAGCGCCGAGCTGAGAGCCAAGCCGCGGACGACGAGGAGAACGAAGACCACGAGAAGTCGCAGAAGAAGACCTCGCCTTCTCTAATGCAGCAGCTGCTCGACGCTTTCGAGGAGGAGGACGACAGTGACGACGAAGGCCGCAGAAACAAAAAGAGGAAGCGGGTAGGTAGCCATGCTCTTCGTGGTGCACATACACAAGATTGAGGATTGTGGAAGACCCGCTCGCAATATATGAAGCAGAGAATGGAGATTCGGCGCTGCAGCTATTGTGGTTCATTGTATGGAGTCTACGAGCATTAGGTTTGTCCTCTTCGAGTGCCAGGTGCTTCTCGTTTCTCGAGAAGTTTTTAAACTAGAGTGCTAGAGAAGAGAGGAAAACGATAACACTTTATGCCCCTTTGGTCTGAGCCTGCACCTCTGTCCCATGTCTCTGCTTACGTTTCCGTGTGTTTCGCGCGTGTTTCCTTGCGAATCAGTCTCGAGCGGCAGGTGATTCGGCAAACCAAAACGACGTGATGCTTTTGGAGGACAGTGCAGGTGAACTGCCGCTTGACTTCTACTCACCGGCGGCAGCTCACCGCGTCCTTCTCAGTCAGCCTCTGACGAAGCACAGGCGCCGAATTCTCTCTGAGGGCGAACGCAGCAAGGTCTCCAACTTGACTTGGAATGAAGAGGGCCGTCTGGTGATTCCTGAAGAAGAGGACGATGAGGAGGACGACAAAGGTAAGATCCTCTCCCAGCGAACAAGCATGGAGAGCCTTCTCCACAACAGATACGGAACGTTCTGTGTACGTAGTGCTCGTCGCGAGGCAATTTTAGTTTCGAAGGCAGGAGGAAAGTAGGCTTCGAAACACGAACGTGGAAGCAATGTACGCTTACGCGTTACTACCCCAGAAGAGGATACCTGCGCCGAGAACACTAGGCCCTCAAAACAGTGAAGCCCCCTAGTTTAAGAAAGAAGTACATCACATGAGAAACTCATTGACCTTTGTGAATACGACTGATCTGACAGCGATGCGTGCGTGTGTTTTTCTGTTATTTTGCATGTCGGCCGCAGATGCCGGTTTCACAATAGGCAAGGCATCTTCTACACCTGGTGGCAAGCGCGGTCTGTCGATCACGGGGAAGACAGTAAGCCTTGGTGGGAGGCGGTCGGGGAAGTGTTTCTGCATAGAGAGAATGAAAGCAGGAAGGGAGGTGGAAGCGGAGCGCTCTCTGCAAAGGAGGTGGGCATATTGCACGAACTATGCGTTATCTAGTGAGGCAGCGCTGGGCTGCAGTGCAATGCTGTTGCCAATGACAGTGTGCTGGTATGTTAGGCACTTGGTCTGTACCTCGTTCCCATCCGTGAGTCATGTGTTCTTTTTGCCCCTCTTTCGTTCTGTCGTCTCTTATATGCAGCCGCCGCTCTCGTCGCTTGCGAAGAAGGGAGGACTTCAGAAGGAGGCAGGCGCATCGCGCAAGAATCTGAGCTGCCTGGCGGCTCGCAGGGAAGCGATGAAGTCAGCGAAGCAGGAGCGAAGAAGAGGCCATTTTGTGCAGAAGAGCGGCGATGAATTCAAGGCTAAGAAGGCGAAAGGTGACGTCAAACAAAACAACAAAGTCGAGCCTTTTGCGTATATCCGGCTCAATCGGGTGATGCTCAGGGAGAAGCACAGACCGCAAGCTCTACAGGTAAGAACACGCAGACACCTGGGACCGGCAGACGTACTGCGATATGAGTTTGACGGTATATGTATGCGAATAGAGCACGCTGTATGTGAAGCGATACGTGTCGTTATGAATAGAGCGGTTGCGGTCATAGATCCGTGATATTGTGTCGGTGTGTTCACTTCAGTGGTACACTGGCTCACTCTGTTGCACTAAGTTCATGCAGCCCCGCCTGGATACGGCAGCTCTCTCCGAATAGAGAATCCAGGCTGAACCCTCTACGGTAGAACTTCAGAGAATTTAGCTGGTTTGTCCGCGCGCCCGCGTAAATGGTGTGAGCGGTTGAGTAGAGCCGTTACGTCCGCATTTCAAGTGCGATGAGTAGAATGAAAGTTGCGAATCATGATCAGTAGTCGGGGGCCTGTCATTTTGAGTGGTCTGCCGATGTCTGGTGCTGGTGCAGTCTTTGGCGACTCTGGTCAAGAAGAAGGACAAGCGTAGAGGTGGTGCGAAGGGCAAAGGAAACTCTTCTGTGAAGAAGAACACCAACAAGAGGAGCCGGCAGATTCGCCGGTGAAGCCAATAGTTGGAGAGGCTGCTCTGCATATCATCCGGTTGATTCTCCTTCGCGGCGTGTCTTTTCCGTTTTTCCCTGTCCTGCTCATTTGTTGCGGCCTTCACTATACCTGTGCATGCATATCTCGGATTTTCCGCGAGCTGTGAGTCACTTCGGTGTCTTGTATACAACACGTTTCAGTCGTGCTGAGGCGTGGCAAAAAGAACGTGGAAGTGGGAGACGATGGCGAGAGCCACAGACTGAGCAGGGCACCTCACAATGGCGTTCTGTCGTGATGGGGCACGCTCAAACTGCGTCAGCCCAGCAGGTGACTCATTTCGCCTTTCTTCGTAGCAACTGATCTAATGAGGATATTTCTACGTCAAAACAGATAAGGCACAATTGAAGCAACAACACCTGAGCATGCTGTGCCACTTCGCCTGGCGAGCTCGGGAGGCACCGATTCCCTATACGGGACAGATACTGGTTACCGCTCAGCAATGGTGCTCTGTGGGGGCAGGTAGTTCCATCAGTAGATGGCTGTCGAAGGTGCGGTACGGTTCGGTGAATGCGGAAATTGAACAGCATGCTGAATGGGGTGGCGAGCAAGGGCACTCACACGGTCGCTCGCCATGCAGCGGGTGCCGGCCTCTTGAACCCAGCAAGGAATGACACACAATACGTAACCGGCTCTCGCATATAACATGCGAATACGCTGCGAAAGGTGGCAACCGGGCAACCGGTGGCGGCGAAGCATAAACTGCTGCCTGCGGTGCGTGGGCGATTCGACGTTCGCGGCATGTGTGCACACATCAACTGCCGAAGTACAACTGACAGAAGGCCTTTCTTCGTACACATCCATGCGGAGAGGCTTCGCCCTCGAGCTGCTGGAGTCGTTACAGTGAGCTGGGACACGACTAAGATGGATAGCATGAGAGAAAGCAGGTGGCACCTGTGTACGAGCCCCCTCACGTTTTTTCTTTTCCAATATAAGAGGGCATGCTTCCACCTTGCCGCTGTGATAAAGGTGTGCCTTTGTGGTGCGCTCATCCCGCAGCGTTGCCTATTGTTTGTCGCTAGTCATGCCTTGCCCATTATCTGGTGTTCCCTATACCCGGAGTGTCCCTTTTGTGAGACTTCACCAGAAGCCAGACAAGTATACATGCAAGGAGGGAAACCAGTGCACGATATCCTGCCCGCGGCAGTCAACCCTTGTCAGCTACTCTCACACCACTCTTCTCACTGAGTGCCAGTGCCTCTGCGGTGTAGCATTCCTTGGTGCGGTCAGTTTTCTCCGCCCGCCCACTGGCCAGCATCCCCTATGTTGTTCAAGGCTGTGGTCAGCCGCCGGCAGTGTCTTCGTGGAGCTGTTGCCGGCGTTAGCTAGAGCTGTTTGGTCTGCGAGATGGCTAAGTGCGAAGGTTTGGAAGGCCTCTTTTCAGCAAGGAAGACAATCAAGGGACGAACATTGTGAAGAAGAGGAAGCGCGGGCCAGTAGAGACGGCATCAAGGACCAGTGTGGAGCTTCACTTGGCGTCCTTCCGCTTCCGCTTGACAGTTTTTGTGCGTGAGTTCCGGTATTCACTTCTGTTCTCCCGCTCTGCCCGTTACTGCTCTGCCCGCTGCAGCCCCTGTTCCGCTGGGGTCATGCCCGTATAATTCCCGCACGGGCCTTCTCCGTCGGCTTGAACGCACCCAAAGGAAGGTATGCTGCGCCGCTCTCTTAGGTAGTCAAGGGCCCTTGCTATCATCCGACGAACAGCGCTGTTGCATCCGAAGACGTGACCGCAAGAAGAATCCCTCTTCCGCGATTTTACAGGGACCGGAGGGAATATGCAGCGGCTGAACGCGCCAGGCGGGGGCGGACGGGGGGTGCATTTTCCCTGATCCAGCACCGTTGGAGGCATCCGCAAGTGTACATACACGCAACAAATGCACACACGAGCAGCGATAAGGGCAGCGGCAATGCAATGAACAAATGTTGGGGGGTTGTTGCTCTCTTGGTTCTTCGTTCAATGTGCCTAGCTTTCACGACCAATCAACAATGTTCGTGGGCAAGGCATTCTCGCGCGGGTCACCCACAGCGAAGAGGCGTTGCCTCTATGTGTGAGCATGAGAGCGTTTCTACAGGGGTGCCAGTGGAAAAAAAGGCCAAAGGGCGCTCAGTGTAACCAGACTAATGAACGAAGGTAGCGCTTCAATCACTTCTGCTCGCGCGTGGAGACTCATATTGCCTGTCCTTAGATGCGCTGAAGGCATGAAGAAGGATTGTTTACGCAGATCTGGGAGCGGGAGTACTGGACCCTTTGCGGTCGTGGAGTGCTAGTGATCAAACTGTTCGTTTTGAGTGTCCATCATCCGGTCACTGTATCGTCGCCTTCACGTTTTATCGAATACCGATCACCGTGTTGTCTCAGCAAAAGATCTGGAGGGATGAAACGGTGATGTCGAGGTCCATTCTCGAGCAGTAAAAGACTGTAAGAACGTAGGGAAAGGCTTTCTGGAAAGTCTCGCGAAACTGGTCGAGGATGTCGCAGGCACTGGAAACCTTCCCGATGCTCGGCTGTATCGAGGAACTTGACACGATACAGGTAGACCACCCCGGACGCCCGGGCCCCTTTGTGCGCGAGGCCGCAAGGGGGGGGGTGAGAGTTGCCTGGACGCGGGCAACGGCTTTCCTGGGTCTGGAGAGTGGTTTGTCGTAGCATAAAAATAGTGCGATCGTGCAGATCGACTTTGGGGGAGTGTGGACATCCTCGGCCTAACTGCGCTAGCAGCACGGACGCGTGCATCTCGTGGGATTACCCAGTCTCCCCAATGGTATGCAGGCACGCCGTAATGAAGAGCACTCCTCGGGATCTTAGTTTTCAGCGATGGCCCTCTGCTTACGTCATTTATAGTGCTATGGCATGCTGAATTGGCCTCAGTGATGACAGAATCTTTGCATGCAACCACGCCCAGGTTGCTAGCGATGTCTTCTGCCCTTCTCGACGTCATGCAAAGAGGGCAACTCCCGGCGCTCGCTCCAACGCCTGGCTGGGGTTCCACGGTATCTGTATCCGTCGAGTTACTCTTGGAGGAAGGAAAGCAAGGAAGCACGCATGCATCTCCTCGATACCCCGCTTCCTTGAGAGCTTCTGCGTAGAATGAGGCAGCTGCAGAAGTAGCTGTCGCCGCACGCATCTGTGCCTCGTGCGGTAGGCTTGGCTGCGGGGAAGAAGAGTTCGATTGCTTGTCTTCAGCACCTCGTCCCGCAGGAGACGCTCTGTGATGCGCTGGCCTGTTTTCCAGAGGGTAGCACATGTTGGCGTCCTCTCTGTCGTCTGTGCATGGCCTCCGCTGCACACCCGGGCAATTCGCAGTCTCTCGCTTGAACGAGGTGAAAGTCCCTTCAAGAAGGAACAAGTCCTCTCCAAACCGGTTTGCTCGACTTCTTGACAGTGGGGAATCCGAAACTTCCTCGATCTTTTGCAGCACCTGGCAGTGCCGACAGTGTTGACGGGGCTGTTGAGGAAGTGGAGGCTCGATGAGGCTGCCACACCCTCCGCAGCTGGCACAGTACCAAGGCTGCGTCATCTTCCATCCGCCGAGATGAGCTGGTGGAGCAGTCACATCCGGTTGCGGAAATGAGCTCCCGCTCAGCGGAAGGCCTTTTTCCCCGGGTAGCTCGTCATTTATTCCGCTTTTTTCGGGCTCAAGAACCGAATCGCACCGAGCCGCTTCTGTACTATTCTTCGCGTGACATGGCGGCGTCGTAAATTCTACCACGCTGACCTGTGGCTGCTGCAGACGGCCACTAGTTGCAGGTTGCTCTGGGTCTTGCCCTTGGAAAGCCCTCCCTTCTGCAGGCTGGCCCGGATCATGTGACTGGAGTGGATGATAAAGACTCAGCATGGGGTTCGTGGTTTTCAGCTTATGGGCAGGCGATGGTGAAGCGGGTTTGAAGGATACTTTACTGTCACTGCGCCCCCAGGAGCCCTCTCGTTGGGCAGAGTGAGTTCCATGGCGGACAGAAGTGGACGGCGCCGGCAAAGAGGTGCAGCGCTCCCGGAGATGTATTCGAGCGGATGCTGCTGGCGTTGCAGGCATAGTCGCACGAGACTGCATCGCCTCACCGGGGTGGTGTCTCTCGACGTTGGGCAATCCTGAAGGACCAGGCCTCAGCGTCTGTAGAGAAGACGTAGAAGTGCCCGAAGTCGCAGATGAAGATGAGGCTTGGACTGCAGGGAGCGGAGAGGTACCTATAGAGCTGCAGAAGGCAAGACGAACCACCATCAGGCTGAAGCAACCCGACTGGGTACTTAGGGTTTAGGTCGTCCGAGCTCGAGTTGGCAGAGTACGCATGCTATTGCACAATATCTGAGATATATTTACCATATCTCATGGTTATCGGTCGCCATGCCGGAGGAGATGTTCCTTATCCGCGGATCTCTTGCCGGGGAGGAACGAATTGTCTCTGTTCTACGGCTGTGAATCCACTCGACCTAGTTTGGTTGTTAGGAATATTTGTAGACTCAATCCTATCTCACTCACGGCATCCCTGGAGCTCCCTTAAGATCATAGCATTGAACGACAATATCATCTGAAACGTATTTGACGGCACGAGTTCGTTATTCAATTCCGCCCAGCTCTATCCTTGCTTTTGTGAACGTACCGCGTGAGCGGCAGAGATGTCGCCGATGCTGCTGGCACCGGAGCGGTCAGCGGCTGCATGGCGCATGCACCCACAGAAGTTCTGAAAACAGACTCCACAGTGGAGAATCCGGCGGCCCGATCGTGCCGCTGGTGGCGCAGAAACAGTAAAGTGTATTTTAGAACAGGGCGTAGATCCATTTGCGCGTCCCGGCATGGCTGAGGGCAAATGAGGTGTTTAGCCGCAGTATAGCGGCATACGAAGCTGGGGCACGGCGGGGAACGAAACGCCGCTCTACACGACACGTTTGATGAGTACGCTGAAACTGCGTTTCCTTTAGCAGTGGCTCTGGCATTCCACATGAGAGTCTTATGTCTGAACGCCCCATGCCTCGCAGTCTCAGGCACCCTCGCGCCCCCGTATCGGATGCCAAGAACGTCGGCGGTCCTTTGCAGCGGAGGAGGGCCAGGCCTCCGCTGATTTCGTTTTACCTACGCCACGAAAGGCGCTGAAACTGCATAACATGCATTAAGCGTCTAATCGTGCGCGTCACTCACCCTGACACGATGTCAAGCATGCTGTCTTCTGCATCGTCCTCCTCGTCGTCGTCTGTGTCTGCGTGCTCGGTTGAGGGAATCGAACGGACCACGACCGGCGCCCGCAATGCCCCTGCGTCTCCTGTGGCAACAGTGCGGCCCTGCGTTGTCCGCCAGTTCCTCTGGATTTCTGACCCGCGGCTCGTTCCTGCAAACGAATAGAAGAAGGGTGCAGAAGGATAGATATTCGAGCGTCTTCAGTGAGGAACGCCAGATTTCCCTGGAGACATTGTGCTTCAACGGTTCGATTGATTCGTATCGCCGGCGTGCTCATACAGAAGGCGCCACGCATTTTTGCCTTACTGGAGCCTCGGGATTCCTTGGCCGCAGTCGATTGGAGCGGAGTCTCCCCCGAAAACAAAGGCCGGCCTATGATGCGATCCTTTCCTCCTCCCCTCTGGTCAGGCCGGTGGGTTAACGAAACCCGCGGAGGCACCAGTGGGGATCCTGGAGTCCCCTCGCTTTCCACCCCCACAAGCTCCGCTGACGACGATTGCTTCTCAGCAATTAATTCAGGAGCGCAACAGCAGAGAAAAGCCGAACAGCAAGACGCCGCTCGTTTTTCCGTGGAAAGGTTTTCAGGTGCAGCTGCACGCGAGGCTCTAAGCCGACTCGACAGGTTTGAAAGCTTGCTGTAACGGCTCTTCCGTGGACCGGCGAGCGGGCTGCACTCCGATACAAGCCCTCCTGTAAAACAGTCCGGTGCGTCAGAGGTGCTTGCTGCCTCGCTCTCGGCAAAATCATCTACAGTCGAAGGGGGAAGCCGTTCTTCTTCCTCTGTAGTCGCCGTTTCAACGCCAATGACAAGCTCTTGTCGCTTCGACGACCGCTTACGAGACCTGTTGTTCGCCGGTGGCATGCGCGGCTCTTCCCGTTGATCGCCATGGTTTAAGAAATCTCTCCCTACGGCCTCAGCACCTAGCCGCGCTGATTCTCGCCCTTTAGTTAGGCTTCTCCGCGAGAGCCTAAATAAACTGCCCGTCGCACGAGGCATAGCACAGGCGTCTTCGCTTCCCTTTTGAGAAGGTCGGAAGGCCTGCTCTGCAGCGATACTCTCTGAGGATTTGTATTCCTCTTCTTCGTTTTCATCCACCACTTCCTCAGCGATTTTTCGCCCAACCGACTGGCGCCCCGCATCACCCGGTAGAGATGCGCTGCCGCAAGAAGCAGCGGCGGACGTTGCACGCTGCAGAACGCGAACTCCTGAGTCTCGAGTTGTAGCTATAGAGCGACGTTGCAGCGTTGCCGTGTTGCCGCCGCTATTGTCAGTGGTCAACCCATCATCAGGCTGTAGGTCCCGGGGTTCCTCCCGCTGGCTAGGATCGTGTCCTGATTCGGCCGCTCCAAAGCAGGACCGAGGAGGAGGAGCTGTTGGCTGAGAGATGGTACGCGATCCTGTCCCGCGCCTTGTCTGGCCCAAGTTATGCCGCGCTTGGCTTGTGACAGAAGACAAGCGCTGAGACGTCCCGATTGTGGCGAACTGTGGTGGACACCTTCCGGTTGCGCATAATCCGCGGCTTGCTCGCTGGGTAATTGTATTCGAAAAACGGAAACTGGGGACGGAGTCGTCCACATCAGCGAAAATGTCGAACATTTCTGCATCGTCTGATGTAGCGGACAATCGCTCTCTCTCACGAGCGCCCGGGGCAGTCCGGATCGGCATTCGACTGTCTGTCCCAGTAGCGTCTGTTTGGTCTGATGGCCTTTCGATTTCACGCTGTATGTCACAGCGATCTTCTGCACCAGCGTCGTCCTGCTGCTCCTTTT
Organism: Besnoitia besnoiti; assembly: GCF_002563875.1. NCBI lineage: Eukaryota > Apicomplexa > Conoidasida > Eucoccidiorida > Sarcocystidae > Besnoitia > Besnoitia besnoiti. Next base: position 1,442,294 of record NC_042361.1, on the reverse strand, counting down.
CGCCATAGTCCGAATACACTTCGGGCGGTACGGTACAACTGGAACGAGCTGAACGGCAGCGGGCCGCAGCCGACGTCCTGGTCGTCCTTGTGACGTTCAAACGCGATGAAGGTTTCCTGCGGGAAATCGAAATCTGACGAATACTCGGGAGGCTGTAGCCGCTGTCTCCGCAGCTTGCATCTGCAGCTGGAGTCTCGTGATCCTTGACATCCGACGGTGTGTCTTCCTCTTCAGTCTGCGAAGAGGACGAATTTTTCCTGCCCACAAGGTCGTCTTTTGCCGGGAGGGCAACAGAGCGTCGCACGGGTATTAGTACAAAGTCTGCGTCTGTATGCTGGTTTACAGCATGGGGGCATGGTAAGAATTTCGAGCAGAACTCATCATTTGGATGCGCAACAAGAGTATACCTGGATCTGGTTCTTTTCACTGGAAGTAGCAGGTGCGAGCCCCGGCATCCCCGGACAACCGACCCTGTTTCGCCAGAAAAGCCTGGCTCCTCGGCTGCAGATGCTGAAGTGCACGTGGCACAAACACTTGACAGGCGCCTGTTTGACATCGCGCGATCGGGGCGTTCGTGCACTGGCCTGTGAGCTCTACAACTTCGTACAGCAATACTTGCGCAGCGTGAGGCCATCTCGTCGTTTCCAGGGGTCAAACGGCCGCTTCCAGACGTCCCAGTGCGTGAGCCATTTGACACGACTGCTGAACGACTGCTCCTTCTTCTCGTTGGCAGATTCAGCAGTCGCGAGGGTGCCACCCCTGCCGATGCTCTTCTTGCACGCCCGCGAGTGCGAAATGGCCGCAAAATGGAGGCTGTGCGCTCCTCGCCAGCGCTGACGGGAGCTAGCAACGTTAGCTGACACTCGTGATGGGGCTGCAGCTCTCCCTGGAAGTCGAAGTGTCCCGCGAGCGGCTGCCAGCAGGGACGCCTCAGCCTACTGCCTGCCTCGGTCACCACTGAGCTTGGCGTGCTGCCGCCAACAGACTCATCCCGCGACACTCTGTACTCGTCAACGCTTGCCTCGTCCTGTACGATAGTTGCTGTTATTTCATCGTCGTACGCGGTGGGCCTGTGGTGCCGTAGCGAAGTTGAACATAGCCGACAACGTTGAGATCGACGGGGCGCGCGCCCTAAATGAATCTGAGTTTGAAAGGGCTCTCCCCGCTCTCCACGTTCCGCATCGTGCACCGCTGACGCACCCACAGCTGGACAACGCGGCAAGGCCTCTACTTTGTCGCTGGATAGCCTTTTTGTTGCCCGTCGCTCCGTGGGATGTTGCTTCAGAATGCAGATTTCATCATCAGACGCGCTGTCGCGAGAAGAGCAGCTAGCACTGTCTGACAGCTCCACGCCTCCGTCAGGCGCGACCGATGTTCCTTGGACACCGACCCCCCGTGCAGTAACACGCCGATAAATCTGCGAAGAGGCCCTTCGCGGGGATGACGTTCGCAGTCGGTCAGAAAAACAAACGCTGGAGAGGCGAAGCCTAGAGGCAGCTGAGCTGCGCACTGGAATGTACAGTATCGGATCGTCGTCGTCTTCGGCGCTATCGAGAGGTCTTTGACTAACAGGAAGAGGAAGGCTGCGCGCTTCGTAACCATGATTATGGGAATCAGGCCTGCTCAGGTGCCCGATCCACGCATCGGCTTCATCTGCAAGTGTCTCTGGTTGAAGCCTAACGCTGATATTACCCTGCCTGTGTCTGGTCCTCGTTGGTGCTGATGGCATTCCCGACGTGGTCACCGACGTGCGGGCTAGATGGCGACGGAAGACATCGGTTCGTCGTCTCCGTGCAGGAGAACAGCCCCTTAGCACACGGTCGCCAATGGCGCTTTTTCGTGAAGTGGAACTGCGTGAGGTTGTGCAGCGTTCAGCTGGACAGGTGCAGCGCGGGCCAGCGTATGGAACAATGAGGACGTCATTGAATTCAGGTTTTTCGTGGGCCAACTCCCCTGCTGCCTCTGGGTCGGGTAAGGGCACTGATATGAACTCTGAAGCATGTGGGGGTGCTGTCGAACAGCGAGGGATCGAGCAGCAGCAGAGAGCGGCATCATTGCCGGTCGGCAGGCTGACTCGGGCCCGGGTCGATGACCTTGACCGTCCCATTCTTCAAACGGTCAGCAAAACACCCCTTATGAGACTGCAACACGGTTGATCTGTTGTGTGGTCACAGACGCGCTTGCTGAGTCTAGGACTCAATGCGACAATCCCGTCCCGGTTAAGCTGGGATGCAGCCTTCTGCCGGACGTATCCTGCGGAATGTGTGTCCAGGCCTGGAATAGGCGGGAAACGGCAAGAGAACGCAGTGAGTCACGTACCATGCTGTCGCGGGGGTGTCAGGGTGCGAGAGTATTTAGACAGCACGAGGATCAACAACCATCAGCAGCGCCGAGACATCACAGAATATTGCTAACAGCATCGTTCCCTCATATTAGCAGGCTTTGGATTCTGTAAGGCTGCAAGTGTACTTCATAGTACTGTAGATGTGTGAAAAGGTGAACTTTTAAAATGACAACAACGGCACCGCAGGATGACACGCAGCCATCGCTGACTATGAGGCAACGTATCAGATTGACTGCAATTCTGTTAGCGTGATTCGTGCAGTCTTCTTGGCAGATGACTCTCCAGATATACTACGCACAACACAGACGGCGCGTGCCGCATAACCTCTTCAACCACGCTGCGTTTGCAAAAGTGGTAGTGAACCCGACTACGTGCGCATCCATTCACAGAGCGTTCCTCTTATGACGCTGGAAACACGAGAGACGTTCCAAGGAACGAAACTGAAGCCAGTGTTGGAGATCTGAACGCCGTGGGGCTTTTGTACCGATGCGTGTGTTCCAACGGGAAGCTCTGGTGCGGCTTTCAACGCGCACCAGGACACGTCGGTCTCGACATGCCAAAATTTGCTTCGCGGCAGACTGTGTTTCCCAATACAAGAGCATCGTTTGCTACAGAAAACACTCTATTGGCTGCCAACCCCACAAAAAGTGTTGTAGGGCTGCGCACACCTATAACTATAGAAGCCCTCTTTGTCCCACACTTCTACGTGGACACCAAACGAAACAAACCGTACAGAACGGCCGACCGCGCCCTCGTCGGATTCGTGGACGTGCCGCACTAAAACTAGGGTTTCAGGAGCGTCTGACATATTGATTAAGGATTTTCGTCTCGGCGCTTGTATCGAAGTTTGATACTCATGCGGGGAGAAAGCAGCTCAAAACGCTGCAGTAATCACGCAGAGCCACGCACACTATAGAAAACTCAGGCGCTGCCACCCAACACCAACATTCCTGATACAACATAGGAAAACACAATCGCTTAAGTCGTACACATTAAAATGCAAATCCATGCGATGCGCAGCTTTCGCAGAACCCCGACGACCAACGGACCACACAGAAGCACCGCAGGCTTCCTTCCACAGAAATCGTGTGTGTCGACCCAAAGTTGTACCTTTTTCTTCAACGATTCCGCTAGATGTGGCATCTTTTCTCTAACATCGCTTCCTCGAGGGAACCAGCCCGGAACCAGCTTCAGACGGATTCTGCAGCGCCAACAGTATCTTGAGGATCAAATGTGATTTTTTTTTTTTCAGTAACATCCCAGTGGAGCGGGCGGCTTCGTAGCAACGGAACGTGGTTTGGATGGCCTGCCAGACGCCTCATGAAGCTGAAGCTTTTCTAGCCGTCCTGTAGCGTTACAAACGCGCAGGTAAAAAACCGGGGATGGCGAAACGCCCAACACCCGAGCCCTGTTAGCTGCGTGTCTCTTCACACCTGCCATCTAACAGGATGGCCGGCATCCACATATACCATTCTTCGTCCACATTGAACGGTCTGCACACAATGGTTTTGTCTTGCATGCGGGACCCGCCCTTCAGAGGGATTTCAGTATGTCAGCTCAAAGAAGTATCAGACACCGATTATTTATTCTGGCGAATGGGCCTGTCACTTTAAGCACTAATAGTGCAAGGGAAGTCACTCTTATGAAGGACGCACAACGTCGGGGCCTCGATCTGCAGCGCAGTATCGTCGTTCGCATTTTCGCATAAGTCACCTACGACGTGCGCGACTTCTGACCGGCAGGATATACCTGTTGATCTCTCGAGTTTTTTGCGCTAAAGAGAAGATGACGTGGGGGATGGGCTCGTGAGACGAGCACGCACGCAAGATAGAACTAACCGCCTAATGACCGCGGCGGAAGAACGCGTCGACAAAAGGAATAGGATTCATAAGTCGGATGGAGCAAACCAATACGTACTACCTACGACTAAAGTTCTAGGCTGGAAACAATACGAGGAAACCAACGTTTACAAATCACTGTAGTTGACAGTTTTACTGGTCGAGACAGGGGAGAAGCAGACACGGAAACGCTGCCGCTCGAGCGCAGACACTGGGAGGGAACGATGACGTATGATGCCTCCAGTAACACGTAGTTGATCTTAGAAGGACTATTTGGCGCAGCCCAAGACCGAGTGCTGCCCCGCTCGAATCTTTTGAGATAACTACGCACACGACACTGTCAGTAAGACTAATGAGACGTGCAGTGCACCAACGCATCGCTCCTCTATATGGAACCTGGAGAGAGGCGGTGTAGGCCGGAGAGGACGTAAGACAGCCTCAACCTCGCTCTATGCTGGGTACAGTACCTTTCATTCTCTCGGTTCCATACTGGTAACTAGTTTTCACCTTGCCTTCGCGAACACGACTACGCGGAGATCCCGAACTAGAGACATTAGATGCGGGAGAGGGGCTCATCAATACAAAATACCTGCCGTGGCGTTTTTCCATGTTGAGCCAGCCGAGGTAAAAGCGGAAGCATGCCATTGCCTTTATGTGCACATCTGCGTGCATCATTGCGCTGAGCCGTCAACAGGCTATGGGCCGTGCTGGAGACGCGATGAAAAGCACCAGTGTGTTCGAGTACTTGAGCCTCTCCGGGGGGGGGGGGGGTTGAACGTAGGAGGACATAGAAGATTACTTTTCCGAATGAGACCTTCGCTGTACAAGAACACGGCATGTCTTCTCTCCTAACGTGTGGGCAGTCTGACCAGACCCGCAGCAAGGACGACGTAGGCATCATTCCGCGCGCGTTGCAACCCCCTGTTTTCACACCCATTCGACTGTCGAGGGTACCGATTCTCGGCGACAACCATTCAGAAGCCATCAGCCGCACATACTCGCGACCTAGGGTGAAGAATTAATTTCTTGAACGCCATGGAGAATAATCATGCTGCGACCAGTCGGGGGCTTCAGCGGCCGCCGCCACAAGCCCCAGCTCAAGGACGAGATGAAGGTTCCCGCGCCTGGCGGGCGACCGCCATGTGATCGGCCGGGAGCCAAGTACAGATAATTGCCACCACTCACGCAAGCTCGCCAGACCATACTCGTATTGCTTCACAGGCAAACTGCGGAGGCCTGTGTACTAGCAGGAGACTGTTTCCGTGGCCGGGTCGACTACCTAGTGTCCGCACACGGATGATGCATTGCCCTCAAGACAAGCGCGCACGTCCCCCTCAAGGGGGCGCGCGCGCATCACGCACATTCTTTCCTGTGTCTGACGGTCGCCACCCCGACGCCGTCCGTACTCCATCAACGGTCGACAAGCTACACAGATCGTTTGCTAAATTTTTTCTGCCTCAGGGTGGATATTTTTTAAGACTGCCGTGAATTGGTTGCGTAGTGCCTTTTCCAGACTGGTTCTGACAAGAAATGTGCTTTCCCGAACTGTGACGACCCTTGCTGCGGAATCCATCGCTTGGAGGCCGTTGAGTGGCCGGAATGCCCGGCGGCGTCTTTTCATCGGTTGGCACGGAGCCCCCTTGTGCGCCAGGAGGGCATCTCTGTTTCGTGTTTCTCTTATCTTTGTTTACAATCAAAATCCAACCCACACTAGTGCGTTGTTCCACTTCGCACAAGAGCAACTCCCGGTTGAGAGTGATACAGGGGTCTGCTAGCGGTCACTTGCCGGCCGGGCTGCGCACAGTTCGCTGTGCAGAGTCTTTTCGTCGTGCTACCGCTTGCGGACGGGTATGATGCGTTTCTGATGTCGGACGCATCCATTTATCAACCCGTTTCTCGAGTGTTGTCGTCTTTTCTCCTTCCTTGAGCAGCCCGAAATGGGCGCAGGCTCACTGAGGCCTCGTCGCCGATTGCTTGATGTCTGCCATGGTCGTTTTCTTCAGCTGAGGTCAAGTCTGTCTCGACACAACTCTCCCCGTTCGCCGTTCGCACTTCATGTCGGCTGTTGGGTTTCCTGGTCGTGAATGATTTGCGCGCGTCGTGCTCTCGGCGCAACAGCGTGAGGGAACTGCCGCCTTGGCGTTCTCCTGGAGAGCACCGTGAACCGGCACTCGTCGTCTTTTCTGAGCACCATGCATCTTATCTACCATAACGTTTCCTCTTCTCGGTCAGGTTCTCCAGCCGACGGTGCATTCACACGGCCTGTCGTCGCAGAGAAGATCGCGCCCGCCCTCCACCCTCAGGGACCGCCGCCACCTGGGTCACAGGCTCCCCTGCTCCGGGCGCCCTTCATTTCTTACTTCAAAACTGCCTCATCAAATCAGGATATAGGCCAACGGAGTGGGCCTTCGACATGCCTCCCCGGTGCACCTGTGAACCATGGGATGTTCGAAGTTCCGTCGGCAGCGACGCCTTCCGGATGCGGGTCTAGTCCGGAAAGATTCGTATTCTGTGCGCGTGGACGCGGTGAAGATCAGACGGGCGCGGTGACCCAGCATTTGAAACACGAGAATGGGAGTTTCGCTCCTCCACGCGGAGCTCTTTCTCCGTCACACTATCCAGGGTATCACCGCAGTGCCTCCCCAATGGGGGTTCCGGGCTCGCAGTGGAATGGGGACAGGGGTTTATCACAGAGGCCGTTCCTCAGTCATCCCTCGACTCCACTCACGCGCACAGCCTCCCCAGACGTGTTGAGATCACAGATCAAGCGAAATCCCGGGCATCCAGATGACGGTCTCCTAAGCCAGTCCTTTCCGCCGCAGGTGAACTTATCACCGGCAAACCACTCTTTTTCACTGCAACAGTCGGCTTTTCCAACTCTCAATGCGGGTGCAGGCATTTGGCCGTTAACGTCAGCAGCTTCAGCTGCTCGGGCGGCGGCAGCGGCCTGCAATATGCAAGGCTATCGCGCGTGTATGCCCATGGTCCGACAGCAGAGACTGGGTGGAGCAGACGTTACACAGTTCAACGCACTCGAATCTTGCGCGTATCTCTCAGCCAACTACAGCCGACCGGCTTCACCGTCGGTGCCTGTAACTGGAAGGACTGAAGGGTCATACGCATCTGCAGAAAACATGCGTGTACTTTCACGCTGTGTTTCCAACTTGGCACGCTCAGGGGCACAGACTGCGGCTGCAGGTGCGAAGCCACAGCAATCAGTGCTTGCCCCTGGGACAATTCCTTTCGGAAGTTTCAATGACCAATTGCACCAACAGCAGGGATATTCACGGACCCCTTCCCCCGTGGTCCAGCAACCGGCGCAGCAGCACGCTCCAGCACTTCAGCCCTCTGGTCGGGCTGGCTTTCCTGCAGCAGACGTTTTCCGAGGCGCGGATGGGATTCGGGCTGAGAGATCGTCTGTGGCTTCGTCGGACAGAAGTCAAAACAATACGGGAGTCAGGGATACGCGGCCACCCAGTCCCTCCATTTCCCAGACAACATACGCTGGGTATCAGCACGATAACCATCCTCTTTCTCATCCATCAGATCGCACGCTGCGCGGCGGACCTGCCGGAGTCATGAACACTGCGTCGAGCGTGTTTCTTGACGGGCACGGTGGCGGTGCTGTATCTCATGGAGCACAGGGAACTGGCGGACATTCGTACGGCGGTGCCTCTCAACTTCAACCACCCCCGACGATATGTCAATCGGAGATATCACCCACGAAAACGGCATTGCCGCTCTCGGGGGTGACACCGCCAGGCGACAGAGTGTGTGCAGGAGGCAAGGCATCATCTGCCAGCTCCCGGCGACCGAGGTCTGCCCCTCCGCCGATGCTTCGCCCACAGCGGCAGATACCGTCGTTGGTGCAACAGGTAGGAAACGACGCATCTGGTCGTCCTTTTTCGGCAGGCGATTCGGAGTCTCAAGGAGAATCTGGCACCCGCGCGCGCACTGTGTATGGAGGACCGTGGCAGTTGGGTGAGACCGCCGGTGCCTCTGTCCGCAGCGCGAGTGCCGACCCCAACGTTATTAGCGGTAGGCATGGGTTCGCACCTGCGACGACGGGAATCGCTGGCAACGGTTCTGGGCGTTGTGATCCCCTGATGACAGAGCCAACGAATTCCTGCTGCCCATGTGGCACTGTACCAGCATCTGTTAACTCATGCTCTTTCACTTCGACGTCGCGGAAGCTGTCAGCTTTTCCTGTTGCAGTTTCTGCTGCTGTCGCGGCAGCTGCTGGCTACAGTTCCCGCACTCAAGGCCAGACCCCAGGCGTTGCGGACTGTCATTCTGGGATGTTGACTAAAACGCGTCTCGTGCTAACCATGAAACAATCAGCGGGTGAGTTAGGAGTCCCTCGGCCGTGTCAGCCAGCACGGATGTGCTCAACGAAGTCGTTAGGGGAAACGGAGAAGCAGCCACACGCTCTTCCCAAATTTGGATCTTCTCTTACACAAACCCGTGAGTATTCTGATGCTGCACGGGCAAATGGGTCGCCACAAAGTCGGTTGCCGGCGCCGGTGCCGACGACTCCAATGTTACCCCATGTAAACCCGCGGAACAGTCACCCTATCCACGGACAGGGTCCTTCTCAACGTCAGGAATCGACAACCCTAGGTGGGCAACAACTGCATGAGGAGGGCATGTCATGGCAAGACAAGCTCCCCAGCTTGCCTCCGAAGAAGGCGGCCGAGCAGAAATACGGAGACGGCGCTTCGAAGCGACATGAGGTGGAGCATACGTACGACCAGGGTATGGCTCCTATCCATTCAAATGCCATATCCAATGCAGGCTCAAGCGAGTCAACGCAGTCATCGGTGGAAAGACGCTGCTCGAGCCGCCGTCTCAGATCTAGCCTCAGTAACGGTGAGTTGTGTACAGCTGATACTCCAGGCGTGTGCTCAACGGCGGGGAGCCTACCGGGTCCAGGAGCTGTTGCTGCTGATTCTTCGACGATATCCGCATATCCAGCGTCTCCCGAGCCTGACAGACAGATGTCTGGGTCTGTCTCATTCCGCATTCGCGGTTCGAGTGACCCTGTCAACGGTGAAGTCGCGGCCGATAAGAGCGCTCTCGTTTCTTCAAGAACAAGACCCACGCCATTTCGAGCCCCAGCGAAGTCGCATCCGACAGAAATTGAAGTTCAAGCCGCAGTGACGAGCGGGCTGGCGCAGGCGTCGACTGACACAAACGAAAACTGTTCCGATTCTGTCCAACGATTCGAGACGAGGTGTCATGCGGCACGTGATCCGTGCGACTCCAGTTCGATAACCACAGACAACACATCTGTCGAAGAAGGTTCAGATTCGATGACGGTCGTCAGAGACCACCCTCCACAGCCCGCTCAGGGCCTAAGCGTGTCCGGCGGTCGCGGCGATTTCTCACTAGCTAATGATGTGAACGATGATGAGACCCCACAACGGCAGGTGGATTACAGGCAGGGCTCTCTACACAGCCAATCAGATGCGCTCGCAGATAGCGGGCGGAGTGCCTTGGGTGGCATGGCAGGACAAGTTCAGGCTGAATACACACGGGAACGCCGGAAGGATGATGTTGGGGGGCAGGTGATGAAGGATATTGCGCCTCTGCGAAACGTGTCCGGAGATGGGCAGTCACCCTCTCAACACGAAACGCCGGAGCACGATGACATTATTCCCTTACGGAGGTTTTTGTGGGAACCGGAAAAAGTGACTTGGAACGACCAGTCATCCTTCACAGAAAAGCGCACTAAACACACTTCTGAAGAATCACTAGTGAACTGTCAGTTGGATGACTTCGAACTGGCAGATTCGCGTTCTGGGGGTGATGCCAGCCTTCTTGGGAGGGGCACTTACGGCGTTGTGAGAAAACTGAAGCATAAGGCGACAGGGGAAGTTTTTGCCGTTAAATCAATCGAGAAAGAGAGCGTCGTTCGTGCAGGGATGGTGAGCCAGGTGGAATTTGAACTGCTGGTTCAGAAAGACCTCCTCCGACACCGAAACGTTCTGCGGTGCTTTGCCTGCGTCGAGGACGCTGAGCACGTTCATCTTATTCTTGAATATTGCAGCCGAGGAGATCTGTACACCAAAGTTCGCTCTCAGACTCGGCGACGTTTAAGCGAGCGCGAAGCGTTCGTCTATTTCTCTCAGCTCGTGAATGGACTTCATTACCTCCACGGCAAGGGCGTCATGCACAGGGACTTGAAACTCGAAAATCTGTTGTTAGACTCTAACAACGTTCTGAAGATCGCGGATCTGGGTTGGTGCGGCTCTGTCCTAGGAAAAACGAAAAATTTCAACTTCTGTGGGACGCTTGATTATCTGGCACCCGAAATGGTCAGAGGTGGAGGCCATGATTGGAGAGTTGATCTCTGGGGAGCAGGTAAGACAGATGCGACGTCTTGCCGCGTTCCAGGGCCTCCTCACGGTGGGGAGATGGGTGCCCCTGTTACGAGGTGTTGGGTGCGCGCGCACTTCACAAATAATGACAGAGTAACCCACGTGTATGACCACGGTCTTTGGCGTCGCAGGCGATCAGCACACAGTTCCTGGGTGACCAGCTCACATCAGGGCGAACGAAATGGATTGCAGGGCCCAGCAACACCTTTCTTCGAAAGCCCCTTTGCTTTCTTCGTGTGGCTGTGCAGGCATTCTCCTGTATGAAATGCTCGATGGAAAGCCGCCATTTCAATCAACGCGGCATCTCGAGCTGGTACAACAAGTTCTAAAAGCGGAAGTTACCATCCCTCCAGTAAGTGTGTGTCTCGCTCTTTTCCAGCAAGCGTGGAGCGCCGTAAATCGGCATTGCCGCGGCTGCGAGGGTCGACGGTACTGTTGAGGCGAGCGCATTGGTGAGCCGTTTGTGGCGAACTCACCACCTCCTCGCCTTGTCTACCCTGATTCCGGTTATCGCACAGCGACCACTCTGAAGCCATTACGCGTTGTTTGCAACCTCGCAAGAACATGAATCCATCTGGAAGATGTCCTGTGTCCTTGCTTGCAGCACATATCCCCCGACGCTGGAGACCTGATTCTGCAGCTGCTTCGTTATGAGCCGGAAAGTCGAATTCCCCTCCACGGTGAGCATGCCTGTTCGTTGAGAACTTTTCTCATTTACCTCGGTTTCGGATCCCTCTCCTCTGCGATTTATTGCCGACCCTCTACCCGAAAGGTATACGTGTTATGAGGGTACTCGGATGCGTCGCGTTTAGTATACTCGGGATTTCATTTAGGGTTTAGGGTCATTTAGCGGTCGGGGTGACTCTCAGCAGCGTCACTATAGTAGTTCTGAAAGCAGCCCGTCGTGTGCCTTCCGTTCTCTGGTTTTCTTTCAGCATTGCCACAACATCCGTGGGTAAAACGGATGTGGTCTGAACTGCGGGCCGAGTATTACGCCAAATATCCGAAGGCTGTGCCCCAAAGGAGCGGCAGAATTCAGGAGTCAACAGGAACCGTCGGGACTACCCAGCGTCTCACACGCACTTCGTCAGTTCCTCACTGCGAGAAATCTCCAATTCTTGACAGTCGGCCCCTCGTCTCCAGGCGTCCGGTGTTAGCCCGAGCATGCTCCCAGACAGTAGCAACGGGGGCTGGCGGAAAAGGCTTCGCGTGTCCAGGTGCTGCAGCGGTGGCAGCGTCAAGCGATGACGGCCAACGTTCAACAGCGTCCTTCGTTGCTTCTTCACAGTCCTCGGGGGAACATTTATTGGGGGCGGGAGACGCGTCTCGTTCGCGTGGTGGTGCTGACCTCTCGTCGGACAGAATCGAAGACTCTCTTCCCGCACAGCCACCGGCCTCACCGGCAGGTATTAGCCGTGAATGCGTACTAAAGGGAGCCTTGGATACACGAGAAGGCGAGTCGCAAAAGGGATCGCACGAGCTAACACAGAACCGCACGGACGTCTGTGCGCCTGATACGAGCAAGGCGGAGGTTCCAGGTCTTCGAGATTTCTGTAGTCTGCGCGGTGGTGAAGCTTCCGTTTCTGGTCCCTCACGTGGAAACTACAGTCGTAAAGGAACCAGTGATCCAGAGAATGCTGCAGTGGAAAGCGGGCGAGCACCTGTGGCAGGTAGCGCTCACAAAGGAGCGCTCACCACTGAGGAACGTGGCTCTCGGCTTCAGTGTAAATCCCGTGGCGGGGCCGGCTCGGAAACTGTCACCTCTTCCGTCCTCAAGAGCGAGAAGGACGCGTCACTAAGAGTATTGGACGCCACAGATAACGAAGAGGCTCGTCTGAGGCAGGGGCGAGGCTCACCGTGCCTCACACTTCGTAGTATAGTGTCTGGCACACAGGTCGCTTCACCAGCGCCTGGTGACGTGGATGATGACGCAGCGGCAAGCCTACCCCCCAAACGACAGAAAAAGGTCGTCACCTCAAGGACCAGAGGCCGTGCTTCAACTACTTCACCTCCGGGAGGGAGAGGACTACGTGGTTGTGGCTCCCTCAGGCTTTCAAGAAGCTCCTTCCAAATTCCTGAGAGCAGAGCGTCCATTATTCAGCCACTGGAGAAAAGGGACTCGGTATCACAGGTGCACAGGGGGCCCGGCTCGTCCGGTGCGTCCTCTCATCTGGCAAGGACTACCGAAACCGCCAGCAGCAAACGCAGCCGGCGCACTACCAGTGTTGAGAGGGTTCCGCCAACAGGGCAACGGATGAATATCCAGCAGGATGAGACGGTTAATGCGTCGAGACACAACAGGAATTCGCGTGGAGGCGACCGAATGACAGGCATCATGACAACCGAACGACGACTGGCAAGAGGGGGACCGAAGACAACAGACAGTTTACTCATTGAAGAGTCATTTTCAATATCTGACGAAGGACATTCAGAGAAGGTAGCAAGACCCCTGCGCGACAGCAGCGAGCTGTCGAACTGCGCGAGACAACTTTCGGAGACACATCTCACCGGCTCCGATTACGGGATTGGCAGCATCGATGGCAGCTCATTCAAGCAGGATCCGCGTTGGCAGGGCTCATCTACAACGATAAAATCTCACCAGAGCACCGGCCGGAACCATTCTCATACGATGGTCGCACCCTCGCCGGACGGAGGGCCGCGCTTTGCGTCTGAGCGGCATTCTCAGCAGGCTCGACAACAGTGGGGAAACGCCATTCCGTGCGCCATGTCTTACGCTTCCCAGGCCCCTTCGCTTCATCCTCAGATGCCTATGACCTCCGAGCCCCACTGTCTGAATGCTCAGCAGATCGGGGATTCTTCAAATGTCAAATCCTTCCCCTGCGGCAGAAGCGAGCAAGGATCCACTCCACAGAGGAACGCGTTCGCTCTCCCCAGGCCGGGACAAGAAGGGACGCAACGGAGTCACTGCAGCCGGTACGGTGGAGCCGATCCATGTGCCTCCAGGCCTATCTCGCACATCCGCGACCCTCTGCGTGCAGCCGATAGCAAGGAGAACTTATCTGAAAATGCGGCAACCGGAGCGATGTCTGCAGACGGAGCGATGCAGACATCCTTGAAGGCTCATGGGACTCCATCCACCTTTGGAGAGCGGTTCCATTCATCTGCCAGCCACAACCACCGCTACTCAGAGGTACACAGAGGATTTCCACCGCCGGTCCTGTCGGAAGCGCCGCACCCACTGGATGAGGAAACAAACGACCTGGCTGCATTTGCGGATCACCTCTCCGAAGGTTCAAAAACCGATGAAATTCTCGTCTCCACGGTGTACTGCGAAGACAGTGAACCTCTTGCGCCTCGCTCTAGAGACGCGGCGCCCACGTGCGCGGCTCGCCAGCGAGTCCCTCGTTCTGAATCGACTGCAAATCGCCAGTCATCAAGAAATGGACTGCCAAAGCCTCGCAGTCGCTCAGAGCATCCAGCCAGATCCGGCGGGAAGGGAGGACTCTGCTCAAATCAAGCGGCGTCACACGCGTCGGCGTCTGCTACTGTGCCAAGTCAGAACCCACGCAGCGTTGACCTCAGGGCTTCCAAGCACGCCGTGCCGGATATAGGTAGAGCACGAACACCAGGGACTGCAGGTACCCAGCTCTCGAAAGCAGGTGATTCAAGCCCGTCAAAAAGAGGTGTATCGTGTGGCGCAAGGCCAGGTGGCATTTCCAGCTTGAAGAACAATGTCACGAACGGAGGAGGAACGCGGAGGGGAGCAGAAGTGGCCTCTGGCTCTAAACCAGCAAATCTGGCGGCACACCGCCCTACGAGCCGCTTGACAACAGCAGAAGCGGGTGCTGGGGCACGGTGGCTTTCGAGGACACCCGCTAGTGAGGGCTCAATAACTGAACAAAATGAATTGCCCGCTGTCACATCAGACGGCAACAGCCAGGCTCACCCAAGCATGGGAGGCTCAGAAAATCCATATTCAAATTCAACTGGTTGCAGTCAGCCGGGCTGGACGTCCGGGAAGATTGAGGACTCCTCGCCAACCCTTAACAGCACCATTTTGACCAATTTCGGCAATGGGATTGATTCATCAGGTAAGGAAGTGCCCGCCCATGGGTGGCAGGATGGCGTTTATGACAGGCTGTGAAACGATGCTGTGTCATTCCGAGGTACCCACCGCACTGGAATAGAAGTGTGCGTCGGGGAGCGACATGGCGACCAAGTCTCGTAACATTTTCCATTAATCGGCGACGCGAGCCGTTGCCCCGCCCAATGTAGGGACGCCTCCTTTCCCAGTGGCTGATTACGCAACGTTCTGCGGTCTCCAGCGTCAGAGACAAATGCGTGTGGTGTAGTTAGATGCACTGTGACTCACCATACCGTTGGCGGCATCTATCGTGGCCGCGGGTAGCGGACACCATGGTCTCCTGCCGCAAATTCCGCCTTTGTGATCCGTCCCCTTGTTCCTTGTAGGTCAAGGAGCGTCGTTCGGTGGGCAGGGGGGACCAGAGACAGCCGGAGTGGTCCCGCCACCATCTCCGCATCAGCAACAGACATATCCAGACCAGGGAGGCGCCACAGGTCTGGCATATCCTTATCTGTGCGGCAATGCAAAGCCCGGCACCTACGCGGGAACACTTCCCGACCGTAATCCCGCTACGTGTGAGCGTCGTCCCGTCTCGAGAAACGGTAGGTGCACTCATATTGGATACGCGGAAGCTGCGGGCTGCCGTTTCTCGCGAGGCTGTCGCCGCAGCGGAGACTTGACGCTGCCGGTGCTGCTCATCGGCATGTGCTCTATGGAGAACGTCGCTGGCATTTCTAACTCTTTGTCTTCAGCTCGCTGAACTGGCGAGAGGTGCACACATGCAAGAGCAGAGGGCAGATAGGATCCTGTCACGTCGTAGAAGCGTCGGCATTCTCGCTGGCGTCCTTCGCGTGCCCATAGCTTTCCCGTGGCATATGTAAAGCTTTCGTGCACGGTGCTGTCTGTTTTCTTTCTGTGGATGCATCCGGCGTCCTTTCTCGGGGTCCTGCTCGTGCGTATGGTGTACAGGTTTTGCGAGAGCGAGACTGCAAAGTCCACCACCCGCAGCCGCAAGTGGAACCTCCGAGCGTCGACCGTGGAGCACGCCTCCGTCAGTGGTCACGCACTCCTCCGGGACGCGTAGGTGGTATCGTCTCCCGACGTGGGTCGGTAACATCCCGCGAGATTCTCCAGACGACTCCGTCCTGCATCTCACTCCAGGCGTTCCAGGGTCCCGCTTTGAGGACTTTTTGGGAGTCCCGGTCTACTCCGACCCCCGGTCATGTTTCCAGACCTCGCGCAGCGGAGGTGCTGCAATTTCGCAGGCACCCGTAGCCCAAGGCCCATACAATACTCGCCGCCATCCTGTATTACCCACCCCTTCGAACTGCAACACTGCTGCCTTTTCGCCGGCGCTGAACGGCTCGAATGCAAGCATTGGCCTTCAGCTACCCCAGTCTGGCATGACGGCCACCTTGCATCATCCTCCTCATGTGCAGCCTCTTCAACGAACGCCCAGTCCCGTGCAAGGGGCAAGCATGTCTCAGGCAGGATGGCCAGCCGAGTCCTACGGCAACGGAAGATCTGTTCTTCCGTTCCCCGGCTCTTCGTCCTCGCAGTGTGCTCCGATGGTTTTTCACACTCCCTCCATGAGGCCGTTCCATCATAGCTTCGTCAACAGCCAAAAGCTGTTCGCGTCCTCAGCAATCCACCGTGTGGCTGCAATGGCAGCGGCAGTCGCAAGCGGCAGTACAGGCGCGGCAGCGTATGTGCCTGGAACGACTCTACAGCCTTCGTGGGGTGCTTTTTCTAGAACCGTCCAAGGCGCTAAGGGGCCGTGAGCGTGGCGCTAGTTTGAACGGTGTGGAGCGGGACAAGTTTTTGGCGGTCTGTTCACGATAATGATGGAAGAGAAGTAACACAGCTCGCAAACCGAGGAGGGCGTTGACGCTTTCACACCGGAAAGCGATAGGATAGTTTAATGCAGACCGTGAGGGGGCTACTTTGGCGGTCTGTTTTCCTCGAGAGGGCGCATCGTTGTATGAATCCTACCTTTTTTTCGTTGACCGCGGGGTTTCTGCCTGCCGTCACAGGCTGCGACCGGTTTATTTTTATCGGCGTTCAGCTGCGCTGTTCCAAAACGACTGTTCATAGTATATCAGTGTCTCTAAAGCTGTGAGATGGCTCGTTACTTCCTGACCATCTGGCACGTCGCGATAAAAGCATGTGCCACCGGCTTTCCGGCCTTTTCCCGTGCTTCGAGCATCCATGTATTTTTCTGGATCGGGAATGACTTATTTTTTGCTGAGCAATTATACTGGCTTCTGCCTCTGCACCCGCCACCAAGAATGATGACCGTACGACGGGTGTAGAGGCCACTCGCGACCCTCTACACAGTTCACTACCTATCGCCTGCAAAAGGGCGGTGCTGTACTCTTCCAGGAGCGGATGGACAGCATCCTGTAGTCTCGTTTCCGGGGTCGCGACAGTTGTTCTGCGCGCGTGGGACATAGGCGAAAGCTGTGCCAGCTTCGCGGGATATGGCGCCGTCTCGAAGCCCTACACTTTTCCACCACCGCGTAGCTACGTAAATGCTTATCGCCGCGTCTAGCGCATGATTTCAGTGAGCTCGGAGGTGTTCTCAACGACTCGGCTGACCGTCGATGTCTCCCCTCGCGCTTTCGTAGCCCCGTTTGTGGAAGCATATCAGAGTGTTTGTCAGCCCTACACTTTTCGACAGTGTTTAGCTGACAACACCAAATAAAGCTGATGGATGTATATTAATTTACGAAAACAGGATAAGATCTATTTCAGTTCCTGTAGACAAAACTACAGCTGCAGGAAACGTCTGGAGAAGCATGTCCACTCCATCCACACCCCTGTCTGCGCCGTAAAGCACACCAACATACAGCCGGTTGAATGCCACGCACCATAAGTCCCCATTCGTGTAAAGCGCTTCAATCCGATCGGTTCCAGGTGACCTGCGTGGACTCCGGACGTGCCTTCGAGAGCGAACACGGCCGACAGCAGGATAACAGAAAGAAGCGTCGCTCTTCACTACGAAGAAAGGTTTCACGCGCTGATGCGGGACGCAGCACACCAGGAAAATACAAGAGGGGCGCGTCAAGCGCCGTAGATAGAGAGAGATCGCGGAAAACAGAAGACCCTTCGTTTCACAGCTGAGTCTGTATTAGAGAAGAGAGCACTCATTATCACGCCTGTTATCCAGGCACAGGCGACGCAGCGGAGCCGCATGCAGAACGTCGTCCAAGCTGAACAGGACGGGCATGACGCGATGTTCTTCCAGCTCCTCTCAGTCCCGATGCCGGAATAGAAAAACCAGAAGCCACAGATACCAGATTCCTCAGCAACTCACTTCGTCGCAGCCGACGCCTTTTTAGGCCGATAGCCACGGGCAAGGTCCTCCATTGCGTTGTGCTGCGCGAGAAATCGCAAGCGGGACAGGGTCAGCGCGAGACTGTGAAGGTTTCGCTTTGTGTCAACCGCACAAACGTGACGAACGATATTTTGTGTATCCTCAGGTGACGCGAAAACACAAATAAGACAACCTTGAGTCTCCGTATCTGTACTGGACTGAGATCGGTACTGAACGGAAAATCTGCGTCGGCAGCATCAAGTCGCCAACTAGACGCACGTAACCTCTAACACACGCAGCCGCAAGCAGTTCTTGGCACCTGCATGCCAAAGTGCGGAAACACACAGGCATAAAAAAGAAAGACGCTACAGAAATTGTCAGTCTGACGCTGACGCAGGGGCTCCTGATGGTCGCACTGTACGCTGCATTCACAGCATGCTGTCGCAGAACGCCACGCGAGACTCCTTGCCTGCAGCCGGCTGGGGTCCGGCCGGTAAACCCTAAATCCGCGTCCGCTAACTCACCTGTTTCGGCCCGAGTCTTTTCCACTTCAACACCTCCGCTCTGGAGAGTTTTTTCCCAGGCGTCGGCATTGCTGTCGTCCGGAGAATAAGCCGAAGGGGGGTACCCGCGAGAGAGAACTCCTCTCTCATTGTATTGGTCAGCTGTCTCAAGTAATGCACAGGAAAGGTGTTATACACGTTCGACCACGCGACAAAGGTCGGCGGCCGCGATTTGACTTGAGTCATATACTTCACCTGGCATTTGGAACCCAACCTCCACGGCGGCGGCCACCGAAGGATGAATTCCCTCAACCACGAATTTAGTTTCGATGTCGGAATTCGCGCGTTCCATCTTCTGTAAAGTACCATTATTTTAGTCATGAGTGTCTCCAAATTCTGTCCATGCTTCGCGGCAACGAAGACAACGGGACAACCCTTGAGGTGGCCTAGTCCGGTTTGCAAACGCACAAGTATCTCTCTCCGAAGTTTTTCGCGTTCGTTCTCAGCAATCAGATCCCACTTTGTGACACAGACGGCGAGACACCGCCCCTCCTTTTCACTTGCCAGGTGGGCGAGCGCGAGCTCGTGGCTGCTGATTGGCTGCCCAGTCTCTGCAGCGGTCGAGGCGTCAATGCATAAAATGCACACCTGAGAATTCCGAATATTGCGGAGCGTCTGAAGGCCGGCTTCCAACAGCAGGTCTGTATGGCGCATTTTCCAGCCCCGCGTGACGCCTGCTGTATCGATAAGCCGGAAGGGGTGACCCTGAAACTTCCACGCTGTCCCGACCGCATCTGTGGTCGTCCCGGGACGATTGTCGACCACCATGCGCTCTTCTTGGAGTAGCGCGTTCACAAGTGTTGATTTGCCGACGTTTGGGCGCCCAATAATGGCCACGTTGATGACATCCTCGAACAAAAGCTGACGCCGAATCGGGAGCACGTAGTCCCTCGCTGCCTTGCTACGCAGGCGCTTGCGGAGGGAGTCAGCGGGAGCCTCAACAGAGCGAGACAACGCCGCAGCGAGCTCGGTTTCTGCCATTTGAATCTACGGATACAGGGCAAACAGGCAAACGGCAAGGGAGCAGAGATATGCGTAGCAAGAAGGGCGAGCAAAGCTAGCATATCGGAAGGACTGTTCCGCCATGGACCATGCTTCAACGAAAAACGTATTTCATTCTGTCACCGTGATAGTTGTGGATGCGTGGCGCCAGACTGACCTCCACTAAATCTGCAGCTCTGAGGCATGAGAATCTCGAGACGGTTTACAGCACGCGACTTGCGATAGAAAACACGCGCATACTCCGAGGGTAGGCGTGACAAAGGATAGGGTCGACAAAGGAAATGTGTGAAACATCTGCGGTGCCTTCTTCGAAACACACCCGGGCAACAGGACTGACCTCGTCTTCAGTCAGAGAACAGGCGACCCTATGCTCAGCTCCAGCATGTTTCTGCGGCAGTTCTTGTCCGCCACCTCGCTCTACCTTCTCCGCGCCGACACATGTTGCTATCGAGCTTCCTTCGACAGTTTCGTCGCTTGTTTGTTGCTGTCCTTCTGACGCAGACTGGTTTGATTTCGCGGCCGAACGACGTTTCTAAACAAACATGCGCAGCACGCAAACGCAACGCAGAAACGACAGACACTGAGCGAGTTCAAAAGGGCTGCTTCGCTGCACGGAGGGTCACAACTGTGACGTCGCATGCATCCGTTTAGCACAGAAGGGGAATTTTAAAAAATGTAAACTTCATTTGAGCTTAGTTCCGACAGCGGTGCACCACTGCAGGAGGCGTTCAAACATCCTTGCAGCGTATCAGTCCACTGCAGCATAACAGACGCCAACAAAAGCGCTTACCCTCTCCACTGCTGCCTCAGCTGCAGCCAACGCAAGAGACGTGTCAGACAGATCCCACGAAATGTATTGAGGGCTGTCTGGGTTGGTGAAGTGCTTGTATGTCTCTTCGATTCCACACTCCCCGTAACGCCTCGCTAAGCCCTCGATCCATGCGCCCGCAGCCTCCGATGGACGAGGAGGGTGCAGTCTTTCCGTAAGCCGATCAAGATCCTGAAATTGAAAAAAACAGCAAAAATATAGGGACGAACTGTGCGCTACTCACTGAGACCACAGCTGTCGTGTTAATGACAGCTGTTTATACTCGCAAGAGAATTCAAAGACAACGGAAACATTGACAGCAGGGAATATTCATCTCATCTGCCGTGAGCAGTGGCTGTCAGTCACGGCGGCGGCAAAGCAACTCGTGCTCCAGAAACACTTCTGACGAGGCGCGCACACGAAGACGAACCAAACAATGAGGCCCCTTGCTTGCATGCCCACCCGCGAAGCGTCCAGCCCTCATCAGCTGTGACTGCCTTGGAAGGCTGAGGGCGCCCCCATCTAGCTGCGCGCCTCTGTTACGGGTCATTGCCTCCCCTCCATTCTTGCATGTCAGCAACAGCAGTTTATCTTCTCCCCCTGATTGTTGCCTTTCTTTATTCGTCACACCAGAGGTTGCACGCCTCTCCAACCACAAAGAGTCACTTTATCGATTAGTACCTCCGGTAGCAGCTCCACGCCTTCGACCGCCTCCTCGGCATGGCCCGAAGCATCGGCCTCTTGTCGGGCCTTTAAAGGCTCCGCCTCCGTTTCCTCTTCCCACTCTGACTCCTCATGTTCTTCGTCCATCGTGTCCTCTTCGGACTCGAAAGCGGCATTGTCTCTATCTTCTCCCGCTGCGTCGTCATGACCGCCAAAGAGACCTTCGGTCGTGGTTTGGAGGTGACCGACGTCCAGCACCAGGCGGTCGTAGAGGTCTTCCATACCCTGCCACACCAACAGGCAGTATGGCGGCGCCATGCTGTCGCATGGTCGGCTTCATCAGATCGACACTGCACTTCTTCTCGGAAGTTATGCTTCGCGGCGGCGCGTGTTGTAACACCGGGCATGGAACCGGGATTGCCGTCCTGAGGTCAGTGCAGCCCCCTACCCCTGGGATCCTCCCCGCGACGCGGACGTTACAGCGATGCCCAGATAAAGCATCTGAGCTAGCTAGATGTGCACCCAAACAAACAAAAGCTACAGGAGAAACACGGAAACGGGTATTCCGCCGTGCTGTCTGCCCACTCCTGCGCCCTTTGAAGAGGCGCGCTCTGCGCCATCGGCGCTAAAAGACAGGGCATACGGTGGATTTCTTCGTCACACTGACTGCGCATCATTCCTGAAAAATCAACTTCACCTGTGGTCAGTGCCAAATGGAAAGCGGAAGAAACCTGTCTGGCTCGTAGCACGTTCAGCCTTCGCCCCGCCTCGATGCTCACTCACCTCGTTCTTCTTCGCCGATACAATGACGGGTGCTCCCAGCTGTAAATCGTAACAGTCTGCTAAGTAGTCGCCGAGAAAGCACCCGTCTGCCTTGTTAACCACCAGAATAACTGGGACGCGTTCAGCGCCGCTTCCCTCATCAGAGGCTTCATATTGCCTTGCCGATTGGCACCCAGGCTGAAGCGCAGCGCCTCTCGAGCTCCCGGTCCCTGCTGACGCGACGGCCGCCGCCTCCGCGTCTCGTCCCTTCCGGGAGGCTGCAGAAGTTTCTGCGACAAGCGACACTCGGCCGGCATGGCCTGCATGCACTCGCTGCCTGAGACTTCCGCCACCCGCAGCCTGTGCAGCCGCAACTGAAGCGGCTGAGGCCCTGACAACAAACGCCTCTGGCGGAATTGCAGGCGGAAGGACCGCTTGTCGAGCGTTTTCTGTCCGGTGTTTCTCGTCCAGCCAGTCATTCACGAGGCGGCTCAGAAGAATATCAACCGGAGTAATCCCCTCGGTTGCATCGACAAGGAACAGGACGCAATCCGGATCTTTCAGCGCGATGCGCACCTGTACGACGCAAGTGGAGAACACAACGCAGATCCCACGACGTCCGTATTGGCTTCAGCACGACTTGTCTTCAACCGTGCATGGCATTTTTACACCCCCACAGACCCTCAAATGGAGGGGCGAATGAACTGCGAGTGTGGCAATGTTGAAATCGGTTCAGACTGCTGTAGCACCGTCTCCGCGGACGGCAGTCAAGCTATGACAGCGGATCTACGTTCTAGAGAGAAGAAAAGCAATGTTCCGCGCCTACGCGCCTCTTTGTCTGCTGACCTGTTTCCGCATATTCGACAAGAGCTCGCAGGCCTCTGTCGTCTCGGTGTCCTCTAGGCCGCCCGTATCCACAAGCAGCAGCTGTAGTCCTCCAAAGACCGCTCTCGCCTCTTTCCTGTCTCGCGTCGTTCCTGCCTGAGGCGACACAATGGCTTGCTGCAGGCGCTTGAGCGGAGCAAACGGAGTGGATGCAGAATTGCCTCGTGTGCCGCTGATTAAGCGATTGAAAAGAGAAGACTTGCCTACATTGGGTCGTCCCACAAGAACGACTTTCAGGGGGCGGACAGACAAATCAGGCAGGCGCTGCAGCCGCGGATGAATCCGTGAAGTCGAGCGGGAGCCGCCCCGAGCCGAAAACGAAGCAAAGCGCGCCTGGCGCGGAAGCAAACAGCAGGGAGACTGACGCTGGAAGGAGTTGCCTCCAAATGCAGACGCCTGCAAATTGCCCAGCCGGGCCGACCGCCAAGACTGGTCCCACCTCGGATCAGATGATGTACCCAGCAGTCTCCCGGGCAGGGCGGAGAAAACAGAACGAGAAGAGCAGGCGAACGGCGGGCGACAGTGCGACGCCATACGGAGAAACGCTGGCGACGCTGCAAATTGGAAACCAAGAGTGCGAGAGCGAGGTCCGCAGGCAACGTGGCCGCCGGTTTCACGGCTGAAACGTTCGCGGCGCCGGGGTGTGTATGGCTGTCTCAGACGCCTTTGCATGAGCGCAGGCTGCGCACGCAGAGAGGTGAGGTTCGAGCTGGGCATGGTTACGGAGGACGGAGAGAATGACGAAGCGAGGCCAGGGGCAACGGAACTGTCGCTTTTGCAAGGACTCGCGATATGAGGAATGCGAGAAAAACAGGCGGACCCCCTGATCAAACACATATATGTTGAAATGCTGGTGGTCAGGAAACACTGTGCACAGTAACGGGAGTCGCAGAAAGGAGGCCGCAGGCAGCGTGGCCCCCAGTTCTTGTCTGCTCCTCACGGCGCGCCTCCGAACCAAAGCTGTAGCGGCGAAAAGCTGGTGGGACACGGGCTTCAGGGGCGGAGGAAGTCAAGGCATTCTGCATACGGATTCAAGGACGCGGTAGGAGTTCTAAAGGGTCCGGAGCTCCGCTGCTGGTGTGAAATGGGCTTCTCGCTAGAAAGCAGGTGGTCTGCTTCCACATTTATGCAGGCGTCGGGCCAATATTGATTCGGTAGCGTGCCTTCATTCCTCCCTGTCATCCTGTCGTCCTCCCTCAAGATGAAAAAGCGACCGTATGTCCGCTGCCGCCCCGAGGCTCCAGGTGCTCTATTGAATGCAGCCTGGCCTCGCCGGTTCGCCCAGATTCTCACTCCAACTAAAGCAAGCCGTTGACAAAGCCGTGATATAGTCAGAGCATCACTATAGCGAGGAAGGGACACACACAGGTACCTCGCCGAAGGATTTTGTCGCGGAAACGTCACACGCGGCAATCTCCAGTAGACGAGGGCAGAGTGACGACGGGAGAGCAGTGATTTGGAAGGTCGGCCTCTGAACAAAACAGAGCAGAAAGAGAGCACGAAAGACGCTGGAAAAGAAGCAGTACAAGTGCGATCCAGGAGGAAACAGGAAGAAGGGAAGAATTGAAAGATTCTTCAACAGCAGACGCATGTGCTGGCGTTTCGTGCATGCGCCTTGCGTCGTTTGGTGTCTCCTTGTGATGCCATATAAGTTTTCTTTTCTATCTTGACAACGGATGGAAGGCAACCGGAGACTCAGAAACAATTCATATGTTCGAATATCAGTTTGGCTCTGAGCAAAGAAACCCCCGTGCGCTACTGAGATGGGTGTGTGTGTTTCTGCGGTACTTCTTTGCTCATGCAACGAGCAATCGAAGCTCGTGCGCGCGACCGCAGCGTACACTTCTGCCGGGCACGGTCGGGTTAGCGAGGAGGCGTGGCCTTCCATGCTTTTTGATTGCTAAGGAGCTAACAGAAGGGTTTTTTTGGCGGCATAATTTGGCATTTTCAAGGTTGCTGAGAAATTCCTTCGGATCCCCGCTCGAGGCGCGTGCTATAGGGGACAGCGTCTGCACGTGACCCTGTGTGGAACCCCGGAAGAACTCTACAGGCAGCGAGCGGCTCTCGCGTCTACCAGACCTGATGCATAAAACAGCTCGTGCATGCTTATCGCACAATCCTTACTAACCGTCAAGATAATAGAACACGAGGCAGAATTCGGACGCTCAACGCTTTATGTTGTCTTCCGGCGCATACTTCTAGAAAGCCGGCGTCTAATAAATAGGTGAGCCCACGAGTTGGTGATTCCAGTCTGCGGCCACCACAACCTGGGCGGGACCGCAACACAACCGGAGCTTTTTTGCCGCCTAAATTTTTATCTTGGAACAGCTGTACTCAACCACACAAGACGGGGGGAATGTCACTGGTAAAGTGTCTATATTCTCCCGCCTCGCCTCTCGCATATGTCGAGGTACGCGACGATTTCGCGTCTACAGCCGTTCTGCAGCAACCGTATCAGTGTTCATTCACTCGACTCGGGAGGTAGCTCGCCCACGGCACTAGAATTTTTTGAATACCTATGCTATGGGATACTCGCGGGGGATATGGGGAGTCTCAAGAAAACATGCAATCTCGCAAATTACGTGCACCGTTGGCCTCCTTGTACTCCCTTCTGGGCGCAGTCGAGCTCATTCCTCGTCCTGGTCCCCTACAAAGTATTCCTCATTGTTTTATCTGGTTGTATTTTCACTTTTGATCGCCCAACCCAGAGCACGTGGTTTCCAACCCGTTTCTGCGGGACAACACGGCCAAAAAACTTACGGCTGCAGATCAGGACGGGGGGCGATCTCGCCACTTCTCACGCTATTTTGTTTCTAGTCCTTACCCCTTCATCCATGATGAAAAGTGTGTCGTGGTTCTCGCAAACATGAGAGCACTCTCATGGGGAAGCGAACGATGGAACGGATATTCGTGTGGGCGGGGGAATGATATTATGCGAATGCGCTAATACAGATTCGTCAGAAGGTCTTTCGATTTTTTACGTTTTTCTAAGCATGCGTAGCGCCTACACTAACTGTTTCTCTTTTCAACGTGATATCCTCCGTACTTCGTGGCCGTCGGGGTTGGCAGAACCAACCATTTCTCGGGTCGCTCTTCCGGTCGTCTTTGCGGCTGTCGTCAGAACCGACACTAGTTTTCCAGTCGCATGGAGCATGAGCTGTACTTCATCACTTTGACAGAGGGCACGCCCGCGTGACACCGCCCCTGTTATAGGGCGTCAGCTTTTCTTGGTGGTTTTCCTGTGGCAGCGGGTGGTGACAGCAAAGGCGTCAATAACTGCCTGAACGTTGCGCATATCAGCCGCTTGTAACCTGTCTCCCTACACGTCACAGCTCCTTCTTTCCTCCGCCTCTCGAATCCCAGGTGCCGTGTACCCTGCTGTAAGTAGCGTGGAACAGGTAGAGGGGAGTTTGAGAGAGAGGGGTCAACCACCTGATTCGTCGAGTCGCCCCCGGAGAAGGTGAAGCGGAGTGGCTCTCGCCGATGGCGAAAAATCGTGAGCGTAGCCAACAGCGAACATCATGGTCAGCGCAGTCTGACGTTCGCTACGTAGGGCAGTATGAAGATGTGACCCCACCACCTTCCTCAGGCGACGATAAGACACCGACGAACGTCGCTTGCATTGCATCCGAAACTCTAGCTGGGGGCGAAGCGCGAGAGCCCACAGATGACCAAGAGAAGATAGTTTCGAGAACATGGACCCCTTCGCAATGGAGAACACCAGGAAGCGACAATTCAGATGCGCATCTGAACGGCGACATTGAGAGACGTTCTGCAGTATTCTCATGGCTTCGGCGTTTTTGGCTGTTCAGTGACATGAAAACAGGTTCATCTGTGGCTACCGTGCCTGATATTGATGCCGGCATTCGCGCGTGTAGGACCGGTTCTGCGGCAAAGCCTGCGCAGGGCGGACGAGAACAGCTGAACGCAACTAACTCTGAATTCCGAGATTCTATGTCGGGCAAGACATTTCCACTTCGCTCACTTATGAGTGGATGCTTGTGTCGTCTGGTAGCTTTCAGCAGTCTCGTTGGCTCCCCATCTTTCTGGAGCAAGCGTAGCACCTCCGACAGTGAGCCAGTTGATAGCCAGAAGGCTGGGCAGACACAGCATAACCTCCCACCATCAGGATCCCATGCTTCGAACTCATCTGGCTCATTGACATCAAGATCGTCAGTCGTTCATCTCACCCCAGGCCGTGCTTCGGACGACACTTCCTGTCTACAAAACAGCTGGTATTCGGCCGCTGCCTGGAGGGAAGCGGTGAATCGTACAGTCAGATTACGGCAAAAGGGAGAATCGCTACATGCCTGTGATGGTGGAGAGCGTCTCCTGACAGTGCTTCCTGTAAAGGATCCTTGGGCGCTGGTGGTTGGACCCTTGTCCTCGACTACTTCATCCATGTCGCCTTCCTCATCTCCGTCGGAGTGCACAGAGACCTCCTGCCTCTCATTAGAGCATTCGTCTGTATGCGACCAGGCCTACCTCAGTTCGGGTGAGGAAAATCCTTCTGTTATCTCAGCAGCACCCCATGCACCTGTGTGTCGACGCGAACCTTCGAAGTGGAAGGACGCGATACCGCAGGAGAAACTGACAATAGCCCAGGGCAAGGGAGTGGAAAGCATTCTGAATCGCCCTCTTGCCCCGAAAACACTGCAGGAGTGGGTGTTCGGTTGCCTATGCTCTGCGTGGATGGCTTTACGAGGAGGCACCGCATCGCTTTGCATGTCGAAGGTTTTCCGATCTTCGGGAGACGAGCTCCGAAATTCTGCCGGGAAACCAGGTGCCGACCAAACGAGATTGCAATTCCCTTCACAGCTGGGTTATAGACGGAGGAGCATGAAAAACTCTCGAACGACTCCACTGTGCAAACCAGGCGACACGGGGACTGCGTCAGTCGAAACCGAACATTGTGCATCTATCAAGTACACGCCTAGCGGTGAAAAGCCTATTCTTTCTCTCGTGACTAGGCAAGAGAGACATCCGAATATGTCAGCTAGGATTGTCTTGTCTACTTCTAATCTAAGGTCGATGGATATGGCAGACTTGCTGCGCATTGGTAGGGACTTTGTGCCTCCTCATATTCTTGAGAACAGAAAAATGGAAACGGCATTGAGGCGTGAACTGCGGGGGAGAGTACTTAAGCAGTGGTTTCAGAGGCGCCTCACCCGTTTGCTTGCACTTGTCGCTGTGATCTCTCTGCTTCTGCTTGTCGCGCAATTTCTTAGTGTGCCGGTGTGTATCTTTGGTGGTGTATTCTTACTGAGTGCCGGTGGGCTGGTGGCTAGTTTCTTCCATCTCATACGGTTTCACGGGTTGGCTGTGACTGTATCGCCTCACACAGCACAAGTTTTGGAGGAGGCAAGGCTTCTTGATTTGCTGTACGTCCAGCTTTCCTCCGGCAGGCACAGTTTTTACATATCCCGTCTTCTGGCACTTCTCTTTTCCAATCCTACCCCTGAAGAAGCGCTGGCGCTTCTTGAGGGTTGGCATCCTTTCCTCGTTAAGGTTCTAACCACCCGTGGCGTCGTTCATGCTATGCCGCGGTCTGTGCGACGTGCTTTCTACGGGACGGGCGAACACGGGAGAAAATCAGGGCGCGTTATTCCCGAAGGGGAACACACTTCCCTCGCTTCTTCGGAGAGGGGGCACCATTCTAAGCAGGACAGGGAGAGGGGCTGCTCACATGAAGACACACTGGACAATGAGACTTACAGACGTCATTGGACAGGCGGCGCTCTCGGGCGTATCTGCATAAACCACGAAGAGGACCAGAGTAGTAAGAACGGATGCGGTTGGAAGACAGGAATGAACCCAAGTACTGCCACAGCTACCGGAGAATCAAAGCATTCTTCTGAAACACTGAACGACGTTGCTTCTCCCGAGAGCGGTGACTGCAACGCCCCGTTCAGCGCACTGCACGGCTGCATCGGATCCCGCACAGAATCATGTTGCTCTTCTCCCGCCTTATTCTCGTCTCCTGAATTCATCTGCTTCGCAAATAGACAAGGACATCCTCACCAGCCGCCACCAGCAGCGCGTGGCGGCCTCGAGACGCTATCCTGCCCGCTCCCAGGACCCTACTCTTCAACCTCCACGCCGTCGGTGGGCCGACAAGCAGAAGAAGAGAGGACGAAAACAACCTGCCCGCTGTCAATAGAGACAGCTCAGGGACTGCTTTCACGACAAATGTCCCCAGGAAACAGCAGCGACTGCTGCTCGGAAACGGGGGCACAACTCGTCACTCGAGAAAGGCAGAGACGAGGAGGGGAGACCCCTCCGTGGTCGAGAGAAGTCGTTCTCCCTCCATTGCCAGCTCACGAGTTTGTCCCTTCATTCGACGCTTACTACAAAGGCAGGGATTTGAAGAAGTCGGTACTAGAGAGCAGAGCTTCGCAGGTTGTCAGCCAGTTGGGACTTCGTGTTGGTAAGCGAATATGGGGAGCTGTGTGCGAGTGGTTGTGAAGGGAGGATCAGGGAGAACATGGAATGCTGTGTTCCGCGCTTTATTGTAGAGGTCGAGCCTAACGTGTAAGGAGCCCTGAGAGCGAACATATTTGTGCGTATGTCTCTTGGGAGAGAAATACACTGCATGGTTACGCATGTGACTGAGCGGATACCGTACCCTCACACGAGCGTGATGATCGATCCGTGTAAGCCACGTTGGTCGTCCCCCTTTCCTCAGGTCTGCGTGACACAGTGCGCTTGCGTCGGCGGGCTTCAGCTTCCAAGTTCAGCCGTACGGCGTCAATACCGTTGTATCGTACATGCGTGCGAGCTTCATTTGCCCTGAAGTGTCCTTCTTCATTACGCGTTTGACAGAGTCAACTCCTTGTAGAATCGTTTGCCCGTTTGTGGAGAGCCTTTTTCAAAAATGAGTCATTTCGTACATTTTCTGCGGTTCTGAAACAGGCCCGAGACGCAAGCTCTTCCCTCCCCTTGCCCCCGTTTTGCTACGCCTCGTCGTAACGAGGCTCATGACTTCGCCCGGCCTGCGCACCGCCATCGCGAGATTAAAGTCGAGACTTCTGCCCATAAGTGCCGCGTGCGCCTTTCTTGCTGCGCTGCTGCGGCAAAAACAAGTACGAGGGGCGGGCGCGTCTGAAGTTCTGCTTCAATGCGACAAACTGTCCGGTGTTGATGATTGCGCATACTGCTTGAGTTGCCAGCTTCGCAGCCCACGCAGGAAGTTTTCTTGGCGAGGATCGCTACACATGTTCCAAATAATAATGACATGGCATTTTACCAGGCGTGAATTGTAGACTTCCCAGGTGCTTGGTTGGACACGTTTTTCTAGTACCTGTGCCCAAGCTGCGTAACGCACGCAGCCAGGGTCTTGCCGCCGACAGAGGCTTACTGTGGTGTTGTGTACCTGCCTCTGCTTGCACTGCTGCCTTTCGTTTTTACACAGATTCGACAAATCTACCAGCGTCTGCCTTTGGGAGTCCTTTTCTGGATTCTTCTTTCCTTCTATCTATTTCTCGTTAGCTCTCCGGGACCTCCAGTGTGGTTTCTTCGGCTCCTTCGCCTTCGGCGTCGATCCTTTCATCCACGGCGGGATTTCCAAAAGGCGGGCGCACCCCCGTGTGGGGAAGAACATTTTCGGGGGAGAAGGCAGGCAGCCGAAGGAGTTATGCGGGAGGAGGAAATGCAGGAGCGAGCTGTACGGTTTCAATGTCCTGCGGATCCCCTCCCTTCTGCAGCGATACCTCACTGTTCCAGTCCTACTGCGAACTCATCGATCTTCTCGTGCGACGAAAATACTACATATGCGCGTTTTGGGGGTGGCGCGATGGCGAAAGATCCTCACTTGGCTGTCTGTGAAGAAGCCGCTACTCAGTTCTTTGCAGAACAGTTCTGGCCATTCACACTACGGAACACAGAACATGAAGACGACATTCACGAGAATGTTTCGTAGGGACAGTGCCCACTAGGAGAAAATTCGGTCTATTTTCAGAGGTGATACCTCTGAATAGAAGGGTCGGCTGCACACGTGCTTTCACGTTAAAGCGATCTCGAGGACAGACCCTTCCGATCGTGAGCAATGGGCGACTGATTTTTTTGGGAGAGGAATTGCTATCCGGTGCCGAGCTGCTGCATTGATGTAAAGTTCTGAAAGTTCGACTGTTGTGGTATTATGCCTGCCGGTTTCACATAGAAGCAGCCTCCTGTATGCATATCCTGTTGTATGTCGATGCCGTACAGTGTGATGATGACCCCGTCCGGTTTGACGGGCAGGGACTTTTGACGGTCAGCCGCTTGGATTGTTGAAGACACCACTAAGGCCATCCCTTGTAGTTTCTTACTTTTGAGAGCCATGCTTGTTGGCACCCCCACGGCGAATTGAATATCGAGGGAGAGGAATGGCTCTCAACGGTACCCCACGTCATTCCTCGGCATGATATCACACCGTCAGCTACCGTAGACATACGCATACATCTCCCCTACCCTATACACGGAGGCGATGCACGCTTGCATCTCCTCGCGGCGATGCACTGACATCAGTACGCATTCATCAACGAGCAGTCATGAATAGAGCGCGAAACCGTATACAACTCGGAAGCATTCATTGCCTTACTCTACATTCGGGAGAAGAGACGGTAACCGAACGAAGACAACGTGTAATGCTGTCCCTGTGATACGACCGCGATGACTCATCCGGTGGCAGGTCACCCCAGCGCTAACAACCAATAGTTCGTGTCGGGCTCGTATTTCCCGTCATTCTCGTTTCAATTACTAGGAAGGGTGTGGCATCGATCAAGGCGCGGTTCACCGTCGTTTTTCGATCTGCGCCTTCACTGTCACAAAGTGGCACCGTGATTGACAGAGGTGCCTCCGACGTCCTCCTCGGTACAGAGGTGGTCGACAAAGTACTTTCTTCTCAAGTCCCTCCACTCTTGTTGGAGAATCTCACTATTCGTACGCGAGTTATATACCGACGCCTCGCTGGAATCATCCGTGAACTGATCACTAGCTCATCCTGCAGACCAACAGAAACAAGATCGACAGCAAAAATTGTTGCTTTCCATGAGAATTGGTCTGCTGCCACCAGTCGCGGACACGGTGGGTAACTTACACAGTAATGGCGATTCCCTCGTTTAGTCCATTTCAGATTTCTCTCGCCCAAACCGCGCAGAATGGATGGCTGAGTTGCTCAGGGCGCGTGTTCCGCTTACACGCACTGAATCTGTGTTCCAGCAGGATTTCTTGAAAATAAGCCGACCGCCAAAAAAGCTTGGGTGTTGCTACCCGTGCTGCTGTTCGACTGGCGTGCACGTTTTCTCTCACATCCGCTAGCTTCGCCACGAGCTGTCGCCCTCCAAAGAATTTTATCAAACCTGCAAAACAGCTTCAAGGTTTAACAGAAGCTTCCTCATGGTCCTTTTTTTTGACCTTGGTCTTGGGTTTGCTTCCCTCGTTACCAGGGGGTTTTCTGTGCGTGTTCGTGTCCTTGGCTTGATAGGACCGGCAGCGTCAGCATTCACCACACGGAAAAACGGATTGATTTCCCTACGCGACTGAGTAGCCTTGCTTCCGAGGAGGCTGTATAAGACTGAGAACCACAGCTCCTTTCTCGCATTTCAGTATGCCTTCTCACCTTACCTGACGACAGAGAACGTGTTCTTGTCTGTCTTTAGGTAGGTTTGTGGTCCCGCAGGCGGCGCCAATAGTCTTTTCGGGCGAAACAGCCCTTCCATAGTGCTTCGCTGAGCTTCAGGGACTTCGCTTCAGTGTTTTTTCTCCTTGACATGCCCAGTATGTGGCGGCTGTTCGCAGTACTTCAGCGTGCTGCCGTGTTTTGAAGAGTTTCGATCGCGTCCTGTTTAGCAGCCGAGGCTCTGGGGCGCGCACCTTTTTTTGGTTACAGGCACAGGTCTTTTCTTTTTTTCGTCTGGTGACATTTTGTATTGCCTGTGCGAAGTATCGCGTGCACACGAAGGCAACACTTTTTCTGGCGTGCGCGCTCCGGTCTGCGTCGGGGTGCCATCGGGCAGTCGTAGTCTGGCGTTCATCCGAGACTTCCGTGTTTTATTCCCAAACCCCGTCGAGGACCGTTCTGCATTCTCTCCTCTGCAACTCCTCGAAATGGCGACCAAGGAGGAGCAACCGAACCCTCCGCCCGCAGTGCAAGGCCACCCAGCGTATCCACCGGCATACGGCCAGCCCGTGTACTACCAGCAGCCTCCTGCCGGCTACCCAGTGGGAGGCTATGCCAGTCCGCCACCGGGACAGTATGGCTACCCTCAATCTCAAGCTTATGGATATTACGGCCAACCCGCGGTCAACAGTCCTGCCTCAGCTCCTTATGGAGGAGTGGAGGCTGGCGGCTATCCGGCTCCGCCTCCAGCTGCCTACGCGTACCAGCAGCAGGAGGCTCCGATGACCTATGGAAAGACGTCTTCGATCCGTGAGTGGCCTGTATAAACTAGTGGAACAAGGATGATGCCCAGTGTGGGTACGAATGCGCGTGCACCGCGCTGTATCGCATGTGCATTCCCACTCACGGCCTGAGTCTCTGTGCGTGGCATTCCCCGCCTCTCCTCAGCGAGGAGCGGAGATCGAAAGATAATGTTCGGGTGTGAGGGGTTCCAGCTGGTTTCGTGAGCCGAGTCGGAAAGCATACGAGGAATAGACGGATCATGTCATTCGGGAGTTTTTACTCGAGCGCCAGACAGCAGAGGTGTACAGAGAATAGCTCTACACTTTTAATTCGCTCGGGGCTACAGCTGCTGGACCTCTCTACGTTTCCCGATGTCACGTATTTATTACTTGTGCTGGTCTGCTGCGTACAATGATGCATGACGTGAACGTTCCATGTATTCGAAATGAGGGGTTCGTTTTCGGAGCGTCGTTTTTTTTTCTTTTCAGAGAGCACAGCACCTCCAGGAGCGCGTCCAGGGGCTGTCGATCTTGAGACAGCGTCTCAAGTGTCGGATCTGATAACCCCGGATGTGGACAGGTCGATCCGGCATGCATTTGTCAGAAAGGTCTATGTCATTCTGTCAGTCCAAGTCCTTGTAAGCTAAACAATTTACGACGTTTCGCAGCTTCCGATAGAAGGCCGACTCTAGATAGCGACGAACAGGCGACTAGTTCTCGCTTGTGTGTTTAGGGGCACGGCAGTTCGATGTCGTGTTCGTTCCAGCCAGCGATAACCAGGGGGTAGTATCATAATAATAAAAACATATCCATGGGTTCTCTTCGTCTGCGATTTGCTGTTCTGCTTTTGCGTTTTAGTTCACCTTCGGGTTGGCGACTGCCTTCTCCCTCGTCACTCCGATGCGAACGTGGCTCCAGGCGAACGCTTGGCTGCCCCTTGCGCTGACGCTTATTGGTTTTGTTTTGATGATAGGTAAGCAGACGACGGGTGTTTGGCTCGTCTGGAGTGGAGGTCTCCTCACGGGCGATTAGTGCTCTCAGCTGTCGGCTAGCGAGCCCTACCATCTTCTTTGTGCTTTCTCGCATGTCGAAATCCGCAGGATTCGTCATAAATGCATTCAAAGAATCCGGTTTTTTTTTTGCGTAGCCCCAGCAGCAAGCAGGCTTGACAGCTTTTGTTTACTTCTACTCAGCATCTGAACTCCACCTGTGGCGTGCTTGAGGTATGAGCTCGTGGAACTGATGAGCGACGCATCCTCAGAGTAGTCACCCGAAGATGTCTCGTTCCTCATTCCTGCGGAAAAGAGAGGCACGTGCGTATGCTGTCACGCAAGTGCACTTGTTGCCGTTTTCTCAGGAGCAAATATTTCATATTCTTTTGGTATCGTGATTCTGCTTCGTATGTGAGTATGCACTTCAGAATGTTTGCTCGACGCATTTGGGTTTGACGTGTGCGTTTGCAGTCGTGACGTGCTTCCCGGAGATGGGGCGGCGGGTGCCGCAGAACTTCATCCTGCTCTCCCTCATCACGGGCTGCTTCTCCATGCTCATCGCCTTTGGAGGGGCGGCGACGGAAAGTGACGCTTTTTTCCTTGCAGTGGGCATCACCTTCGTGGTGGTTGTTGCCCTTACGCTGTTTGCGTGCCAAACAAAGATCGATTTTACAGGTCAGTCCCCCTTTTCTGAGTTGCCCTCTCTCGCGGATAGTACACGAGCCAGCGAAGCGTGCAGTTTGCAAGTTCCATGCCTCTTCTGACCGGAGGCTGTGTACGTGAGTCTCCAAGCCTACGCGTTGCTGCCCCGCCGAGCGCGGAGGCGGCGTGAGAGGAAGTGGGCCGGTGGCGTGATCATACACTAAGCTTCCACTGGGTGTTCTAGTAACGGCTTGCGAACTGTTCCATAGCCACCCCGTCGTTTTGAAACCTGGTGGCGATGTCTGTCACGTTACGTGGCGGGGTGCGTTTTCTAGACTTGGCGGCGGACTCTTGCCAACGCGTAATGTGTGACGGTCAGTTGTTGATGCTTTACACGCATAAACGTTTTCTGCCAGAGTGACGAGATCGTGCTGTGGAGCACGGCGCAATTGCGACTACACCGGATAAAATCGTGCGGAAAGTATTAATATATGTCGACTGCTTTTAGGATCGCCAGAAAAGTGGTGTTTGGGGAGTCGCGCCAGTCTGCAGATCTGTTTTTATTGTTTGGCGTCATTTTGTTTACAGGCTGCGGACCGTACATCATGGTCGCCGTGATTTGCTTGATGATGTTTGGTATTTTCTCCATTTTTTGGCACTCGCGTGTCATGAACCTCGTTTACTCGTCGCTCGCCGCCCTCCTTTTCAGCTTCCTTCTCGTCTACGACACGCAGGTAAGGCGCCCTTTTCGGCACGACAGCTTCCGCCGGGGTTTTCTGTTGTTTCACAAGCATGTGGAATGCATATCATACTCAGGAATGAAGTGCGGAATTCATAAAATATACCACATTCGTTAGAGACTACTGTAGGCGGGAACGCGCACTGCCGTCGTGTATGCGGGACACGTGTGACTGGCGCGAGTCCAGAGGTCTGTGTGCGGCGCACGCAGCTCCGGGCTTACGGCGGCGGTACGTTTTTTGTCGAGACTGTGGCGGATGTGTGTTCACTTGCCGGGGTTTCGTGAGATGGCGCGCCAACATCGAGGATCGGGTCGTCTGCGCCTGTGACGTTCCTTGTTAAACACAACGGTTGGTTGTCGAAAGGCCCGGTAGTGTACTGCACGCGATCCTGTTTGTGTCTGCGTGCAGCAAGTCGTTGGTGGAAAGCACCGCAAATTTCAGTACTCCATCGACGACTACATATTCGCAGCTCTCACGCTGTACATGGACATCATCACCCTGTTCATGAACATTTTGAGCCTGGTTTCAAACTCATGATGCGTTTTCGGCGCGCTAGCATTTTTTCTCTGTAAAATGCTTCAAAAGAAGCCAAAGGGGCTCGAATAGAGTCAGTAAGGGATTGCATGTGATGGGGTGGTGTATACTTCGGAGCTGAATTGCGCGCACGGCCTTTAAGAGCTGTGAAGTCTGCATCAGTTTGAATCCTGTAACAACAGATGAAGGAAAAAGTCTGTCCGACATTGCCGCATTTCATTACGTGGTGTGTTGTGTAGACACCTATCCATACCACCTTTTTGGGGTCTGGCGGTAGTCAATTTTTCCCGGATTTGGCATGGATGTTGGACCTACCCATAGACAGGAGAGTTGCGCCGGACATCGAACTAGGATCGTCTTTCAACTCCAGCCCCGCCGTGTCGCACGTTGAGCAGTAGTACCGTTATCCTTGTCATCGTGAGAGTATGTCAGGGGTGCGCGGGTGTATTGGTATGCAGTCTGGCGACACGCCATGGCTTGCACGGTATAATCTCCCCTCACACGGATCTCTCGTCATTTTGACCGTTGCCTGATCAGTTTCGCGGTCTGTGGGGGGAGCGGTGTAGTCTTCTCAGCTGTTAGTCGGATACTCCGCTAACCTATGAGTGACGGGTGCGAAAAATACGGAGAAGCGAGCGAGCGCAAATGCTGTGTGAATAGCAAGATCTATGCTGTGTCCCGTCATGGAAAGTCGTCGCAAATTTTCAGATTTACGGGGAGACAGAGACCTCTCACAGTGCGGCAGACTCCGTTACGGGTCCGCCGCCGCTGGGCC
Source organism: Besnoitia besnoiti (assembly GCF_002563875.1). Taxonomy (NCBI): domain Eukaryota; phylum Apicomplexa; class Conoidasida; order Eucoccidiorida; family Sarcocystidae; genus Besnoitia; species Besnoitia besnoiti. The sequence goes on along the minus strand of NC_042361.1, from coordinate 1,405,625 downwards.
TGCTGTCCAATTTCGACGGTCGGGTGTGACGAGTTAAAGATGGTCGTCTGGGCTCATTGATGCCTAAGTGCCACAGGGGACCGCAGATCGCACGGTGTGCTATTCCTTGCTGGACATAATGCGCTCTATTTGCGGTCGTATGCCACTTACAGCCTGATTTAGCCGTGCGGATTTCTCCGGTGTCGTGAGTGAGACCCGCTGGCTACGAGCCTCATCTTATGGGGCGACGGAAGGCCGCCCGTCAAGGGCACACGATGCCTGTGCCGCATCTACGGAAAACATCTTCCCGCCTGCGGCGCTTTCTGAAAGCGCCGCCCACACCAAACAAGAGGGCGAGAGCTGGAACGAAGGAGGAGACAGCGGGAGCGTGCACGATTGACAGATGTCATCGGACGCCACCCACCTGATTCTCTGCAATAGTCAGCCCCGTCAGGGGGTGCCACTCGTTTGTGTGGTGCCAGAGTATTAGATGCAAGCGGTGGCAACCGCTTAAGGGAATCGCGCGTGAAATCGCCATAGTCTTTTATCAGAGGCATTTTTGTTTATCAGGAGGTGACGAATAAACCCACGTTCCTCGGGATACAGTGATGAGTACGAGGAGTGCGGTTGTGCCACCGGTGGGTGGCCCGTAATTGGACGTCACACCTGCTTTCGGACCTCCTAGGGTGTACGGGTAGCGACGTCCTATCGCCAGAAAACGCCAGAATGGTGAACTAGAGAGGGCGTCTGCTGCTGCGGATCCAGTGTCGGCGGTCTCTGCCTGCGAACCAATGCATCTTTTTTTTTTTTGCAGTGCATGGCAAATTCCCAGGAAATTAATACTCCGTACAAAGCGGTTGCAGTTTATGTATTGCTGGTGGGACACCGTCAGCGTGCCTGAGCCTGGAAGTATTACCGTCAGGCATATCGTCCGCTATTTTCCATTCGGAGTTTTTGCAAAACAGACCTGGAGTTCCTATATTTCAAAGCGGCGAGGGCTAAAGATATCCATTCAGGCGGTTCATCAGTGTTTCTACAAATAGAAGTCAGCGCAGCAGGTATCCAGTACCGTTCCTACTGCAGATGTTAACTGCATCCCTTGGAAGGGATAGGAGACATCCATCCGCTTTACGGGTAGACCTCTCGGCAATGCAGCACCAGTTTCCGCCACTCGTCATAGAATCAGTTATATCAATACGATAATGCTAGGCATCACCCCATCTCAGCAAATTTCGTGGAAACACCGCAGGTCTATGGAGGTTTCAATAGCTCTTGTTCCATAGATGAACCACACGAGTCCACGGAACGATTGTAGGCTGACGCTGGAAATGTGAGGAACACTTCGAGGCGAACCGTTATAGTTTTATTTGTGTTCTTCCAGATTACGTATAGTGGTTCATGAGGATCTTCCGATGTACGAATATACTAGCCGTGTGTCGCACTGCAACTTACGCACATGTGTCGATCTGCGGCTGTCAGGTGAAGGTACAAGGCACCTTGCTGCTTTCGAGGGTTCGTACCCATTCACTGCCCGGTGCCAACCCGTACTTCCCTGGAACTGCTAACCGTGACAACGCCATCAGGCTCTACCCGCGTTTACTCAGGCGCACCGCCTTCGCATATTCAGAAGGCGTTTCTAGTCTTCACTAAGGAAGAATAGGTGGTAAAGGCTCAACGCACGCTGGTCGTACACGCATATTGTTACCCTGCCAGGGGGGGTGCTGCTGCACCACTCAGCGTCCATGATATGCTTTCCGACGCAAATGCATTTTTCACAAGTCTCTGCTGCAGCAGCGCGGCAGAAGGTTATTAGCAGGTGAGAGACTTAATACAGCCCACCCACCTGCAGTCAGGACGGTCTCGATAGACTATACAGCCCCTTCCCCTACTGAAACATCTTCTACCGCCGCACCCGGCATATGAAATACCGAGAACTCTCCTCCCGTCTAATTTGCTGAAATGTCAGTCATTCGTCCATAAACGCGTGCATCGACCACTAAAACGCTCGCAGGCGAACCCAAGTTTCGTGGCAGTTCGACAGCACGACCCCGATGGAACGCAAACTCTTGACACAGTCGCCCCTTGACTTATCTCTACGAACCCGCAACGCGTCCGCAAGAATTTGGTTGCCGGCTCCAACGCCGAGCGAAGTGCCTGGTCATCTAACAGGTACAGCGGATGCTGGCCGCTATACCGGAGCTGCACGGACATCAGAGTGGGAAAAGCTTCCAGTAGGCGTTCCAAATGGCAACCAATCACGGGACAGCAGAAAGCCGCATTCTCGTGCTCATTTCTGTGTGGCTTATAGGCATGCCACCCGTCACGCGAAGATACGGTCTGATCAGGCCTGGGTGGCTTCCATAGTAATGTGCCCGTGGCTGTCATGTAACTGTCCTCTCCCGGCGTCTCTTCCTCGAGAAGCGACTTGTCCACGTTCCGGCGCTTCGCCATTTCTATCGGTTCACCGACTATCCCTGACGAGCCCGTGACGCCACACCTGGGCACGCCCACTACTGCACCTTCCTTTCCCGAGTTCCGCGGCGTTGGCTCCATACCCCCAAAGCCCGTCTGCTTATCGATACTGTGCAACTGCCTGTCAAATTCGATGGCATCGAATTCTGAGCTCGACAGCTCAGTCCGGAAAGGCCTCGCACGAAGTGGCCGCAGCGGTTGCTCTATAGAGACACGGAGACCGCGTCCACCGGTAGGACATTGGCTTTCGGAACGCAGCGGTGGTTCTGCCGTCTTCGTAGGTGTGAGTGGGATCGTGCTTGCATGCAGTCTTTGATCAAGAGATACCTGCGATCCTTGCGAGGCAGGCACGAGGGGGTCACAGCCTCTTCCCATTCCGGAATTCCTGCCAAACCTCTCGTCGATGACACACGTTGCGGCGAACAGAACATCTTCTGTGATAGCATCGCTAGTCGCTTGCATGTCGAGGTCGACTATGGTGAGACCCACAAACTTTAGGCATGGTCTCGAAACTGCCTCCTCCGCCACGAACCCTTCCAGAGCCTGTGGAAGCGGACGTGTACTGTAATGATGGCGGTCTTGATATCGCGAATTCCGTAGACATGCAGAAATGTTGGGGACCTCCGATGCAGTTGCATCGTCTCCGAAAATCAGCGCAAGGACGCTGACCGCCAGAAGGACCCCACCCTCATTACCAGCAGCAGGCATCGTAGTAATGACTTCCCCGCAGATACCTCCCAAATTTTTTTCCAGAAACGTAAATACTCGCGACGCTAAACGGCTGAATACACTTCTTCTGTCCCTACCCTGCTGGGAGCTCCGCCCGGATTGAACTGTCTCGGATAACGACCACCTCCGATCAATAACGTTTTCTGCATCCACCGCATTGGTCTCGGAGCTTGCCTGTGGGGCACCATACGGAGTTCTTCTCGGCACTGGGATCGCCGCAGCCTCCACGTCGTCGAAACGCAGACATCCTCCGAACATCGACGACGGCGAAGGCCATGAGGCATTCCGTGTATATTGGCTAACGCGAAAACCCACGGATGTAGTGGACGCGGGCTGAGGATTTTGATCAACTTCTTCGTCCTCACCTGAAACTGGTGATGCCAACGCGGCCCCGGAGTGCGGATGAGCGGGAAAGAGCTGTTGTAAATTTAAGACGTAAAATGGATCCTCTTCCTTCTGGCTGGAACTCCTTCTGCTGCCCCCCGTCAGCGCTTCCTCCAGTTCCACCTCTGGACATTCTAGACTGCTTCCGACGACGCCAGCATACTCGCTGCCCCCGTCACTTGGGTCTTCCCTAAACGTCTTATTCTCCTTCATGTATCGCTCTGCGTCGGCTAATAACTTCTGGGCACTGTCTCTCAGATCCTTTCCAGAGACAGTTATCGAGAGACAGAGGAGACCTGGACGACCCGAGATTAACTTCGCACAAGCAGGCCCACAGTCTGTTGCAGCCTCGGTGCTTCCAGGTCGGACGGGGCTCGAACGCGAGGCAGGTGCAGGTGAAACCTCCGCAAGCAGCTCTTCGTTCAGAGCAAGAAGAAAAAGCACATCCTCCAGCCCCCTAAAACAGTACGATACCGGTTCCAGTGCTCGGAACAGGCGGAGATAAGAGCCTTGACGAGGCACACCGTGACGCTTGAGAGCATTCCGGTTCTTCTCACGCAGCTCCTCAAATTCACGTTGGTGTGTAGAACCCAGCTGGTGGCCATTCAAATCTACAGTAACCACGTGAGTCCGTGGAACAACAATTCTGTCAATCTCTAGATGAACATCCGGAAGGTAATTGTCGAGAACCAGCTCTTGTAGAGCTGGAAATGAGACAAATGACAAAGGCAGGTCGCACGTCGTCGACGATGTATACCGAACGCGAAGACTGCATATGTTCGGCGCGAGATGCTCTATGATCTCATGAAGCAACGCCCTATACTGAGCACGGCCAACAAGGAAACCATCTCCTGTTTCTCCTTCTTCCCACTCTGCTTCCAGGTGCGACCTGTCCTCTCCATCTCCATTTTGAAGAGAACCATCGGGGTTGCGTCTTTCTCCGCTGTCCGTCTCTACGCTCTCGCGGGACATGTCCATCTCTGCCCTTAGTGAGCGATCCCGTGCAGACTCGTCCACACTCTCTGAAATAGAGAGTATCGCCCCGTCTGCACCGACCGCCTCATCGCCGTTGTCAGAACTGCCTCCCAGGTCGCCACAGCGCCGCAGGAACGACTCGCCGGAAGGCGTGTCTCCATCGCGTCGCTCGCAGGGGGTTTGGCCACTTGGAAACGAATGATCAGAAAAAGGAAGAACGGTGCCCAAAAGCGGATGCTGGTGGAGGACAAGGGACGATGCTGTTACTGTGCACTGAGGAAGTGCTGAAAGAATTCCAGCAAATCTAGCCACATCGTGAACAGACCACCCTAAATGCAGGGGCTCTCGGAGTGTGACCTCTCTGAGGTTGGGAAGAAGAGTGTGCACTCTTGCCTCTGCCGGAAGCAGACCACTATCACTGGGAATGCCGGTACTGTCGTCGGGATACGTACTCGCTCGCTGCCTACCCAGGCCTTCCGCCCCAAAGGGCTGTATGACAGTGTTAGCCGTCAGTATACCCAAATCAACTAGTTCTGTGAGTTGTCGAACATCCAAGGTGACCTTGCGCAGCCGGGTGCTCAGAAGGACAAGCGAAGGGACAAGCCGGACAGAGAAAAGATCGAGAGCAGGAGGCAGGCGGATATCTAACACTTTCAGACTGTGCATCGTCATCACACTGCGTAATAATATCTCACGGTTCGCTTCCAGCCGCCATGAAGGTCCGGCAGAACCAGCACCCTCCAAATTGCTCCTCGTATGCGCCGCACTCCCGGCGGTCCCGACCGCCCGTTCGATGTGCATGCCTTCGGGCCTTCGCCACCCAAAAAGTCTCTGTAGTACTCCGTGTAGACCCAGACCCTTGAGAAACGCCGCTGAAGACGCGCATGCACGTCCAGGCGTCACCCTGGTCGATTCTCGCTCCCCATCCCTGCTGACGCTGAAAAGAGGGCATGGTAGAGTACGTGGAAGGTTCCCGTGCAAAGAAAAACTTTCGAGGGAATGAGGCAGAAACGTCTGCATGGCGTCGAGCGTCACCAGGCAGGAAGCTGCGGATCCAACAATCGAGAACTCTCGGAGCTCAAAAAGGTACACACCGGCACCTGACGAGTAGGGACCAAAAGAAAAGCCAGTGAGACCGTCGCTAAGCCCGCCAGTCTCGAGACCACGGACACTCGTATCCCAAGAAACTGTTTCTGCTTCGCGATCAGCTTTTGAAGATGATTCATCCTGACCACGCTCGCGGTCCGGTGCGGGAGGAAGACGGTGACTTCGAGTACCCATCGTCCCGCGCAAGCCCCCAGGAGCGTTGGTAACACCATCGTGAGAAGACGATGGAGAAGAGACACAGGGAGAGCGTGTGCTCCCGCATGTTCGTTGAGGTTTCAACAGCAGCTCTGCAGCGTACGGAAGGCTGACGACGGAAAGACGTTGCAACGAATTCTGATTGTTCTGGAGCAACATCAAGAGATCTCTCCAGCACGTCGGGCATGATTCAGAGGCCGGATCAGCGAAGGGACAGAAGAAAATCTTCAAATCTATCAGGCGTGTGAATTGGGAAAGATATGCAGCCCGAACTGCCGGTTTCGCGCCTAGCCAGCTTACGCCCACAACAAGGCTTCTGTAGGAAGCGAACACGCACGCTGTCGCGCCTCGGCCGACACCCTTGATGACGCGGCCCCCCTGCGTCTCGTCTCCGTGTCCGTTTCCCTTTCGAGTGTCATGTCTGCGACAGTGAGTGGTCCTTCCCCCCTTGGACAGTTGACTTCCGAGAGAATGAGCTGTCTTCAAAAACGAGACTGGTGTCGCCGTTCCCGTCTTCGCAGAGGCCAGAGCCGCCCCATTACATGGAGCTGGCACGCCCGCTCGCGCCGCATCGCGACTTGAGGCTGCAAAGATTGAATCGTCGCAACTCGGCAAAGAACTTGTATGACTTTCCCCTGCGCTTACTAGAGTCTCCTCACACTCGCTCTCGCTCGCCACTTCGTCAGGCGGGAACCCTGAAGAAGGAGTTGTCTCCAGCTGCATGCCCTCTCCCTCGGCGCGGGAAAATGATGTATCCTGGTACAGGAGGACCTTGTCAAGCCCAACCGCTCTACGGACATCTCTGCTAATAACTTGATATTTGAGATTCTCCTCGACGGAAAGAAAAGAGAAGCACAGTCTGACACATACGTCGGGCAGGTCGGAAAAGCGGAAGATGTTTCTCGATGTACAGCCAGATCGGCAACGTGGCCCTTGAGCAGCAACCTCAAGAACATTCAAGTGACCATCGTGTACTCGAGTCTGTCCCTGAGACGCCGAATGGGGCTCAGCTTCCAAGCAACAGCGCGTCCCTGTGTCCGCAAAATGGGACGTGACGCTTGCTTTGAAAGGATCACACGATGTAATCTTGCCGTCTGGCTGACCTGCTTCAACAAGCGTTCCTGTTGGAAATAGAGCATACCTATCCTCTCGCTTTTCATCGTTGCAGCCGCTGCTAGCGGGCTCCATCGGGGAGGGATTCCCTGCCTTTGCCGCCACGCTTTCCGCACGCAGCGAGGACGATGAAGCGCTGAGGGGCGTGGACGAAGGATTCGCACTCGACCCTGTTCTGTTCAAAATATCCTCGACACGATACACGTGGAGAGGAGAAAATGAAGCATTCTCCTCATCAGGAGGAACGGAGGTGAACTGCTGTTGATCTGCGTACGGAATCGACGCGAGTACGACCAGCGAGTCACCGCCATTGGCTGGAAGGGACGCTGCAAAGACCGCGGGTTCAACATGTGAAGCAGCCTCATTGGTACTTAGAGAGGAAGTGGTCAAGCCCGGCTGTTTAGATGCCAGGAGTTTCCTGAAAAGTCGCATCCTCGCAGCTCGGGGTCCCACAACGCGACACGGCCACAGTGTGCCGGCACAAGCTGCCTCAGAAAATCCTCAAACCGGCATGCCCAGCTCCAAGCATGAAACTTCTTCACAGACTCAAGAAAGAACTCGCACTGCTTTCGAGAAAAGAAATAGAAAAGGGTGTTTGACGACGCAAGCGATAATTCGCCACGTACGAGCGGCGCCGGCCTGCGTCACCAGCAACGGAGGATGCACCCACCACAGCCTACGGATCCCAGCTCGTACAGCGCGAAACAAAGCAATATGATGGGACATACACATTGACACACATGACTGACCAAATCGTGTTAGTGGCAGTTCCAAATGAGAGACACCTCTGCGCCCTCATGACAGGGAGTTGCCCATCTGCCCAGCCGTTGCTGGCAGGCAGGGATCTGTCGAGAAGGGAAAAGGCCTGCAACGCTGAACTTCAGACCCACACGTGTGTAAAGTTGTAGACACTGAACGTTAGAGACCGTGGTTTCAGAATCAGAGAACGCCAGTGACGCAACGGGAGGAGTGGTGAACAAACCAGTAGTCGACCCTTCCTCCGTCATCAAGATCGAGCGCCGTCACCTATCCGACCTCTCGCGAAGCAGAGACGACGCAGTCACCTAGCCGCAGCCAGGCCAGGCAGTCTCTGTCGAGGCAGCGCTCCGCGTCTTCTGGTGCTCTGCCGCTTGCAAGGAGCGGCTGCCAGTTTTGTCGCAGGAAAATAGGCGGCAGTGCGTCCTCTATGATCAGTTGCATAAATTACCGCCTTTCATGCAGCTTTCCTAACACAGCTAGGACTGATGCACACGGGTTAAACTGCATCACCTTCTTTTCTAGTTTGCGTTTACGGCGCCGCTTGCTGAGACAGCTCTAGTGCAATGGTCACTTGTACTGGCAGGAAGTGTGTACGGGGGTGGCTTGGTTCGTTGAAGCCGCGTGAGGCAGGCTTTCAGTTGCTGTCTGCCAATTGATCGATGCGGTCATTTGGTGCTGCATGCTAAGCTAGTAACATACCTCTCTCCGTGAAACCGAGCACCCCTCTCGCGTCCACATGCACACCGCATGAACCGGACGGTAGACTGTCAAAATGGAGTACCGTACTCCTTCGTTCTGACGAGAGGATCAGGACGCACAACTGCCCGAAAAGTCCTGATCCTCAGTTCTCTCAAGCAAGGGAACGAATGCGCGCGAAATCCACGACGAACCCACATTCCACGTGTTTGTAAAACGACACACCACCACTGCCACGCACCGGGAATCAACAGACGGAAATAGCCCGCCATCTGTGTGTCCCGCTCTGGAACCAGCGTCATGCATCCTACATTTGAATGTCGTTTTCAAATTCCCGTACTCCCATCTAGGACTGTCTTTGAAGAGGTGGCTCGGTGTAGTGCTGTTGCCTAGACCCAACTATCAAACCACTCGCGGAGGGCCAACACCGGGCTGAGAGCACTGACTGCAATTGCAACGACGGAATCCTACACTGACCGGCAAAAATCTCTTCTTCCAGAGAAATAAGACACAGGGAATGATACGGAGAAGGTCTGACTTCAGCGTCAATACGATGCAAGACAACAGCTGTGCCCAAAGTCAGAGGTCTGCCAGTTTCCCTCGTGGAGACGAACTTGATAAGGAAAAAGCAGATCAGACGCCACTCGAGTAGCAACATTGCCTGATGTCCAACCTACACGGACGCCTACCTCTTCTCGCTACTCGAGAAGACGACCACCAGTGCCGAACGCCTAAAAACCGTAGAAGCCAGCACACATGAGGCATGTCTCAACAGTCATAGCGTGTCTGACAGCTGTAAGTCTCCCCATATGCAAAGTTTCACGAATTAGGCCTCCATTACAGCCAAAAGGTTGTGTGGAACGCACACGCTGCTCGGTGCTTGAGTCAGAGTAACACAAGCTCTCCATTTCAGCACCGGGAGCGAACACAAGTCCTCATCGCTAAGCCAGCAGGATGTGGCAAGAGCATACAGCGGTTTTTTTGAAAGCGGCACGCGCGGTCGTCAGCACTCAAAGGTGTTTCGGCGTACTCTGGGGGAGTATCACCATGATGTAATAAATCGGGAAGCCCAGCTTCTTTGTGTGGGGAAGAGGACTGTCTCATCCTTGATGGAGATTCCACTTACGTCCAGGTCTCGCCAAGTGTCAGTACTCATCCTCATCGCGCGTTCAGGGCGAATGCATGCTGCCGAAGGCCCCTTGCACAGCACTGCGTGGCGCGGAGCCTCACCTGCAGCACGACATACTGTTGATGCAAGAAATTGCATGTAAATGCGCATGCGCAGGAAACACCATTTCGCCAGCTTGTGCTATACCGTCACTCCTGCGACGCTTATAGAAAATCCCAAGCTTGGGGGAGTACCCGTCGATGGTAGATTCCGTGTTGGGTCAGGCTCGTCGTCATACCGCGATGCTGTATTCACCTCACCGAAGAGCTTGAGCCGCTCGTCAGTGCTAGGGAGATGCTGCTCGCTCAACAAATGTGAGGAATTCATGAGGAGACGAAGCGGCATACGCACTTCTGTTTGATACGTGTCTACCGTTCGGGTGCACTGCGCCAACAGTTTAATGTGTCGTCGGGTGACATCCGCGCATATGAACAACAGCTGCCGAGACACGCGTCGTGGAAGTCCCGAATAATCATTCGCAGCGCCACTTTTGCACACAAGAGCCATTTCGCATCGCATGCCTGAAGTGCGGCAGAATCGCTGGCAGCAGGTGCTCTTAACTTACATACAGCTCACTTCCAGTCTCCAAGGTTGTTGTTTCTGCTCGAACGCGCCGAAGGTCTCGAACGCTGTCACTATCTGTGGTGTTACAATGTCACTGTGTCGCGCGTGGGCAACCGTACATGACGGGAGAAGAACTCGCCTACAATTTGTTAACCTGGCGCAGACCTAGCGTTTGCCTGGGTGTATTGGGACGATGAAAGGTTAAGAGAGGTTGTTGCCGGCAGACGACACGGGGTCCTCAGTTGCACTTCACCACCAAACGTGGAAGATCGAAGTACAGCAACGACTCTTCTGCGTAGGCCTCCCATCACAGGCACGGCAAAATTCGTCCGTACACTATAATCATATACTATAATAATATAACACAGACCGCCAACTTAGAAGATTCCTACTAAAAAATCTCTTCGAAACTTAAATCTACACACACTATGAGGCATATGCTAGCTTGAGGCTTCGACGCCTTCTCCGGGCTTGTCATCGCGTCCCCCTAGTTGGCAAACTCTGCCACCTGGTGTGCGCTACTCTGTCCCAAAGATGGAAAGAGCAAGGAACAGAGGTAACTACTTCAGGCATTTCTTGCGAGCAGATCACTCGTCGCATCCGCTGCGGCGATTTCTTGTCTCACTACAAGTGCTGCTGTCTTCGGTCCTTTTCTAAAATTGTGTGTCAACCGTCTCGGGTAGTTGTGTAAAAAGACCGCTCAGCAACCAATATCGGAGCTGCAGCAGACACGGCTATCGACCGGGGCAAGTGGGGCTGTGGCGTGCACAGACGTGCAAGACGAGCGACTCTCCCGTCTCAGACGTGAGTCGTGTTCCATCGGTACTGCGTGATGCTAGCCGGGTCTGAGCGCGAGCGACACAGAATCATGATTCAGCGTCTGTGCCATTGTCAGCCCATATAACACATCTTAGCAAAGGCCACTTATGACTCCGGGTCTCTCGAGCCAATCCCGAATTTGGCTAGGTATTTCATGAGGATGCATGCAGAATCGATGAATGCGTTACGCGGGCAGTGGCATGCATCTTTCAGAGGAGGCAGACATCGCGACAGAACACATTTGAGTAAAAGTTCGAATTGGAACGTGAAACGTCTGCACTGCCGCAGCAAAAACTCTTCCGTTGTACAGACTACGCCTTCTAAGGAAGTGACAAACGAATCTAACGCGTGGCCTGTCATGAATAATTGCTGAGCTACCGTCGACTGTAGTCAACTTCGACAACAGTTATGCATGTAGACCGCGCCACGTTTCAGAGTCATGCAGAGGTTCTTTTCTTGATGGCGAGCATTCACGCCTTCTTCGATCCCCTCGCTCCCAGTATGCATGGGATCTTTCCTGCATTCTCGCCTGTATATAAAGACGTAGAAAAGCGCGTGTGCTTTATCTTTCACCAGACTTGTTGCATGCAGGTTGTACGGCTATCTCCTGCCCTTATAGCCCATTCACTTCAGTCTGGGCAGCGGTTCTCGTCCCATCTGTTGTCCTGTCCTTTGTATCCTTTGCGCTGTTGCATAGGATGGATGATAGCGTTCACACCAGAGTGCGATGGATGCATGTCTTCGTCCCGCCTTCGCCTCGAGCCCCCGGGTGCTCAGGTGTCCCACGTCAACCTTTGCCGGTGATTTCGCTGCACTCCCTGCCATGCCCTTAACTCGCGTTGCACCCCTGGATACTCTTCTACGTTTTTTTGGATTTCCCGTCAAGGGCCGGACTCGTTCCTTTCAGCGCACATCCTCAACTGCGGCGCAGCAGGCCCTCGCAAGGCCCGAGCGGCTTCACTTCCATGATTCCCGTCTAAACAGTTCAGGAACCCGACCAAAAGAAACGTGGCAGCTTTTATATCGTCGTCCGCTTCGCCCTCTGGATGCTATTTGTCGCTGTGCTCTCCTGTCTCGCCTATTTTCTTCTGTGACGCCCTCGCGTGGCCCCGCCGGCAGCGGGGCGGGCCCTCGAGCATCTGTAGGTGAAGTATCACGTGATAAACGGCTTAATGAAGAAGCCAAGCTTCGAGCTTTCGCTCCTTTGGCGTCCTCTGACGGGGCCGGATCCGAGGCTCCTAGGAGAACTCTGTCAGATGTCACGGCATCTCCAAGCGCCGCGGAGCACGAACGTCGCCTGCGTAGGCGCATTCAAGCAAGCGGTCGAAGGCCAAGCGAGATACGTCGTCTACAGGATGTGCTTGTGACACATTTGCTGTCTGTCGCTGGGAATCCTTCGTATAGGTCAGTGATGCTGCCCTCCTCTTGCCAGTTTTTGCAGTACCGCGCATATAAGGAACACGCTTGTGGCGGTGTTGGCTTTCGTGTCCAAAGGCATCTTTTTTTTATTGAAAGTCCAACGAGATATGGGTCAGAACTATCCCCAGCTCGGCTGTTTGCGTGTTCGCCAGGTTGTCGAGACAGAGCGTCATCGTCAGCGGCGTATCCTTGATAAACGAGCTGCGGAAGTCATTCCACTGCAAACGACTCATCGTCAGCAGGCATTCGAAGCGCCCTAAACCAGAAGAGTGTGCAGATGCTGCTGAAAAAAGCGATCTTCTCAAGGCAGGAGCGTCTGGAGGGCGTTGCCTAGGTCGACTGTCTAGTGATGAAAATACTGTGCAGATAACGGCTAACTGCTCAGCAGAGACCCATTTTGCGAGCGATCGGATTGTTCGCAAAGTAAGTAAGGAGTCTGTGTCAAACCCCGTGCAGCGTCACGTCAACGAGATTGACGCGAGCACGTGATAGTGGGATTTGTCTGCTGTGCTATTTGCGTTCAGCTTTCCGGTCTGCATTCGTACGACGGTGGCTGTGTTGCGGAAATGCGGTACCCTCCGCCCGCAGCGACTTTCGGTGATGTCAAACTGCTGCTGTGTCTCGGCCGTCCTCCTAGCTCTTTTTACGAGAACAGTGTGGCTGGAGGGGCGGCCAAGGGCCCCGAGGAGGAATGTGGCAACGACCAGCAATCCGCACTGGGCACAGTCGGCACAATTCTTCGATCTGCAGCCGCATTGCAGTGGCAAGGCGTCTGGCTTTTACCTCATTGCCCGGACATTTTCAGCCCTCTCGGCATTCGAGCTTCGCAGGTGAGGCCACGCATGTGGTTGAAAACGATTTTCATTGGAGGTGCGTGCCCGGGAGAACATTTGTCACAGGTCAGGTGCTTCGAACTAGTGGGGACGTTCTAGAAGCGTATCATGCGTAGTGGAGCGGATGCATCTCAAACAGGCGAGTCTCAGCATATTCGTGCACGGTCTGTGGGACTATATAGCAGCGGATCCCAGTCAGCTTTCTATTGGGGTCGACCTCTGTTTTGTGCGCGCAGGGGGCTCTGTTCTGGCTGCCATACCGAAAGGGAACGTGGGACGAGTTTCTCAACTTCGCAGCCGAACAGCAGTTACTCATCTGTGTACCTCATCGCTCTGGAATAGATGTTCACTCCGGAGAGCTACTGCGTCAAGGTTACAAGGGTATATGTCTGTTGATTGACGACACTGCCTTCCAAGCTGCTGAATGCGTTGTTCAGCAGCGTAGTAGGAATGAGATGAATGCGGTGGGGGGCCACACTGCCCCATTATTAGAGGTCAGCGACCGCCTGGAAGGCTCCGTAGGAGGTGGAAAGAAGAAACTCCCTATGCTTTCGCGTCACCACCAACTCATTTCGCTGCCACCGGTTGGACTTCGAGGTAGCGAAAACGAGCGTGCTGATGGTGTGAATTTCATGCACCCTGTTTCGTCAACTACAATTATGATGTATCAGCTGAAGCATACGCATTTTCCTGATACAGCGTCATCGGCGTTTCTATTCTGTAAAAACAGAGGATCATAGATGGCCGCGTGGTTCGTGAGCGCTGGGTTGCTTTTGGTAAGATTTCGGTGATGGCGTCGTGCCGGAGCAGTACGATTCGTGAATTCGCGATCACAAACTTTGATCCGCTGTTTACGTAGAAGGGTAGTTGGAAGTGCATGAGCCGATCTCACAGTCGTGGAACACAAATTGTTGCACACGTGGTATGGACTTGGCGCGTGGTTACGGCTGCAGTGCCACTCGTCCCAGCAGACGCATGTCTCTCGCACAGTTCGATAATCCTGCCAGAGATGTCGCGTACAGTGCTGGCAATCGGTTTTTAATGGCGTTTACGGGAGAATGAGCATGCCTTCTTACCAATGATCCCCCTCATAAGGAAAGAAACAAGATTGATGCGCCTGCCGGGTAGCATGCCGCGATGTCACGACTTAGCCAGTGGCGTAATGCATGGGTTCCTACCTGACGACGGCTACGGACACTACCTCCAGAAGCATTCCTGCTATGGCTACGTAGTAGAGCTTTGCCCATTTCCGTGGTGACCCGACTGTGGGAAGATATGCCACAAGGGCGAAAAAGATCAGGATAACCTGATACCCTATTTCGGCAATGACCAGACCCAGCCTGGGGTCGGCACCCGACGACTGGATCGTCCGTTGACCTCCAAAAACGAACAGCTGCCCAACGTACCATCTTGTAGGTGTCTCTTTCCAGAAAGCGGAGATCATTGAAGGTACACCGTCATTATAGTAAGGGGTAACCATTGCAATGAGCAGGACAACCTCAGAGAGAACGGCGAACCCGAGCATCAACACGCACTACCCGATGTGCATCAGCGACTGTGGGCTCGTCCACTTCGGAATGCTCACCATGTTCTCGTTTTTGTAGTACAGCTCGTCAACCTGTTCAATAGTGGGAAGTCGGCTCGGCAAACCCCTGAGGAGTAGACCGGGAGCAAGAAAGTAACCGCTGGACTCATCAGGCGCCACACGTGGTGTCGGCGGAGGTACGCCGGGCTTATAACCACTTGGGAAACCTGGACCGCTACAGCTATAGTTTGCGCCTCCGTAAGCTTTGTACACTGACACCCTTACCCATAGAGGTCAGCCCCGTGGGGTTCTGGACAAACACGGGGAGCAGGCCGGACCGCTTAGAGGGGAGAACCTCGGTCCCTTGTTTTTCTGCAAGTGTCATTGAGAACATTGTGAGCAAGCTCGACAAAGAGGCAGATCTCTACGTTGGCTCAGCAATACGGGAAATCCTCGTGCACAGGTAGGTTCGTCTGCAGTTGCTGAGATACGCGGCTGAGGCAGAAGTGTACGGACACTGAAGCAGGAGCGGCAGGAGAATCGTGGTCTATTTGCGTCGGAGAGCGACACAAAAGGAACGTGTCTATTTTACGTGCACACGCAAAAGTGTTAGGGCTCCAGGCACCCCCGACTGCCAATCGGGTACGTTATGAAGTAGCACGTACAAGTCCCCCTGCGCTACGAACTGACATACGACACCAATGGCTAGCGGACATCCGTACCCTACTGCAAGAGTGCGAATTGCTACCGTATTCCAACAGGACGTTAAGGGCTGCTGCTTTGATAGTAGCTCGAGCATTGCTGGTATCGTGTTGCAGCTTGGTGGTGAAGGTGATCGTCTGATGTTTTAGAGCATTGACCGTACTGTCAATCAGGAGTGCACCAACGAGTACTGGGTGATCCTTCAAAAAGGGTAGCTATGCAGGACACTTGACGCATTTCGACAGCGACCCCTACTGTGTAAGGGTGACCGTCTGACTGAGCGTTCTTGTTGACTTTGATTAGCGCATGCGAGCAACGGGAGCCTGCGTTCGGCGGACGCTTGACGACACGTGCCTTAACACATAACTGTTAAGCAACAGTCAAAGCTGCGAGCGAACCCCATGGTGAAGCATATTCCGTGGATCTGGCATATTCTGATACGATTCCTGTAGCTGCTGGACAACTTTGAGAGCCCGTCGTAACGCAATGGGGCACCTGCAGCGCTGCCGTCGCTAGTGACAACGGGCTTCGTGCGGAAGTATCGCAGCCAGACTTCCCGGAATGACCCTGACGCACTGATTTAGCGGAATGAAGTGGAGAAGCTCCTCGATTCATCTGTCTCCTTTCTGTAAGCTCCTCCACACACACGGATAAATACCCACCTGTCGAGGCACTGTTTGACCGTTTTACGATTCGGTGCTACTTTCTTCTGCATGCATCGATAATTTGGCAGAGCCGGCAATTCCGCATGCCTGCATGACGGTACCGCTCATCGTTGACACAATGGACACACCGTCAGAATCTCCACACTTCCAAAGCCCCACTCATTTATCTTGCGTCTCTAGGTGTATTGTATGTGTCACAGTTACATTGTGTTTGGCAACCAGGCACCGCGGGCGTGCAGGTTTCAGACTGAGGCCCATTCACCGACACACATTTCATTTTTGAAATCCGAGTCGGAATGGGGTCGTCTCTTACCACGGTTAGTGACAGAGGGCCGGCCGCTGTGCCACAACAGCAAGTAAACAAATTTTCCCGGGCAGCTTGCTGGGCAGCCAAGGATGACTTCTTTGCCTGCTTGGATAAATCCGGCGATGACGCCGACGAAGGGTGCAAAGAATACAGACGAAAGTTCGAGGAAAAGTGCTTGTCATCGTGGCAAGCTCATTTCATGGCGCAGCGGGGCTTCGAAGGTGGTTCATCAGGGTAATCCCCGAACAAGAAAGAATCTCTACCCATGCTTTCTGGTCTTCCAGGAACGGACTAGCCCGGTGGCATCGCTAAGACAGGAGACTCGAAACCCCTATATCACTTATCGTCATTCCTAATGCAGCTTGCTTGTCTTTTTTAGGTGCTACCTGTATAACCAGGCCACTCACTTGTTAATTGATTCTTCAAAAACGTCATTGCTGACGCTTCCGGCTACAGACGCGATAGGGGAGCCGCCGTCATCGTACGAACAAAACTCGTGTTGCCGGTCTCGTTTATTGTGCAGCTGAACCTGTCCGTTATGTTTCCTTGTTCCTCTGTATATTGCATACCAACGTTAGGTCCTAATCTCTATTGTTTTTGTTTGCTGTGCTCCAAAGGGAATGCACTCGATTGACTGTTTTGTTTTGCCACCTGATGACAAATGCCTCATTTTGGCGACATCATGTATGACAGACCTTTGAACAGGGAAGCGTACCTGGCATGGAAATGCTGACGCAAGCACGTGAACGCAACCTGGATGCCTACATGTCTTCTTAGCAGATGCTGCGATACCGCGAATGGGTGACGAAAGCGACTGATTTGCACGCGTGGTGCAGAATGACCTTGTAAGGGCATGAAGTGCATCTTAAACCCTATGCTGGTAAGAGTACTTTCGACTGAGGGCAAGGCCTGTTCCGTACTACAGTGTCCCACTCAAAATCGTTTTCAATCTGCCACGTTTAATGCCGCCTACGCGATGCCGCTATCGCGGGAAGTGATATTGGTTCGACGGACGGATGGGCTCCTTTCCCGTAGACTGACAAGGACAAAACGCCACTCAAACGACCAGCTCAGGTGGGAACCTGCAGGCCTTCATGCTAGCCTTTTGGCGTACAACACCTACCCCCCCTCCCCCTCCGTTAGAGGTTCCACGTACCAGCACGTACGCTGGCACAGTCCGCCGTTCGCGGTACTCTGGCCGTTGCAACTTAGACGATAGTAGACGTACGCGGAGCATCATATATCATCTAAGAGATTCGGTGCCGCACACGCCCCTTGTGATAGAGCAGGAGCAATAGAATGACCTCCTTTGATGTACTGGTACGTCATGCGTCCGTATGTCGTAGCGGGCGCATGAGTCTTTTTTGCCTTTGATCCCATCACCGCTGCCGCCTGTTGCTGCCGTGCTGCAAAAAACCACAAAAAGATGCTCCACAAAATATTCAGTAATCAGAACGAGTATCTGCTTGGCGACCTAGAATGCCGCCACTGCATGGATACTGAGGCTGTGGAAATAACTTACCCATTTTCCCGCCATTGATCGAAACACCGAGTTTCTTGAACTTCCGAAGTGTCTTCGAGTTGGCAGGTTGTACGACGGTAATTTCCTGAAACAACGAAACAAGCAAGCGCAATGCCGCCATCTGCTTCTCAAGTCGACACTGTACAGGTTTGGACTGCCCGCCAGTAGGAAGAGTTGTTCTACTGGCTCCTTACCTGGAACTTCTTGTTCCGCTCTGAATCAATTTCCCTACGCGCACCAACAACAGCACAATTTCCGGTGAGTCTCAAGTGAAGCTCAGTTTCCTGTCGAAGCCACTGTCACCCAATCTCGCATTTTGGTACAACACACTCCAAGAAATTCTGGCAGCACCAGCAAACGCTGACAAAATTCGCACGAGTAGACTCTTGTGAGCGGACGGCCTAGATAGCGTGTCAATTCGGTCCTACGATAAGTCGACTTACAAGACGCATGCATCCTAATTCCCGACCCTTATGAGGTTCCTTCAAATTAGAGTCCACCGCGATGGCATGCAGAAAACAGGGGCGCATCCCTCACCGTACCTGTCTTTCCACTTGCTTCGTAAAACTCGTATTGGCCGGTTTCCTACATATTTGAAATTCATCTCCTTTAAAGCCTTGAGCATGTCATTTGGGTCCGAAAAGGACACGAAGCCTGAGACAGGACATGTGCCGCACCCAGCAAAGATCTTAATCAGCAGCCCCGTAGTCAGACACGTGGTATACACCCCCGAAAAATACGAGTGTCATTGTAGAAACTATGAAGGCGTCACTGATGCGCTCTTAAAGAGTGCGACTGTCTGAAGAAAACTCTCCGCTCACCATAGCCTTTCGTCTTTCCTGTTCGCTTGTCTCTAACCACGCGGGCCTTCTCGAAGGACTTATACTTTCGAAAAGCATTCGACAATACCTCGTCCGTAACTTCATTGCCCAAGTCTCCACAAAATACCCTGGAAAACCACGCATCACAGGTGCACGCGTAGCTTCGGCTGGCATCCCTATTCGAAGTGTGAAGCGCTGACGGGACGCCTCCGCCTTCTCAAAAAGGCCAACCCACGAGCATTGCCGGGATGTGCTCACCTGAAGTCATTTTCAGGCCACTCGTCCAGGGTGGGATCGCTCCATATCCGCCCTGCTCCCTTGCGCAGATGGACCTTCTTTTCTTTGTCCGGAGCGCCTGAGGCCATTATGCTGCCCAAGGAAGCCGCTTCATTTGCTGTAAAACTCTGTACAGCCTGTAGAAGCCACAGAATCAGATTCAGCACAATATTGTATCGTGTACAGCGGGTCTCGTGGAATGCGGGATATTGATAATATGGTGAGGGGCCGACAGGCCTGGTGGCGCTGGCACAACCCTGCGGGCCACGTTCCTACGCACCGCAAACCATCGGATGCTTCGGCTTCGGATGGAGCGCTAACCCAGATACTGGCTGAGCGGCCGCGGCAAATTAAGGACTTCGCGTCCTATGCAGGTCTCAAAGCACACATACCGACGCAGTGGGATCCTCGCTTTGTGCGACGGGTTGCGTGACGTAGCCGCTTGCAACACCCATACCTGTGAACGCAGCAACAGGGCAAGTCGCTGAGCATCCCACCAGAAGCTGAAAAAAAACGAAGTGAAGCGTCCTACAGAGGTAGGGTGCGCTGCCCGTGTGATCTCGGAAGGCGCTGCAGATTCTCCAGTGTTGCATTCAACTCTGTTCATTTCTGCGCCCCCACTGGAGTGTAAACGCAGTCAAAGCTTACCGAATTGTGATGCAGGAGGGACCATCATGGGCATAGGAAGAATGACAGGGGCAGGCATGACGGTTGCAGGCATCACCGGTGCGACTTGTGGTAACGTATTAAGCAGACAGGCCGAAGCCTGCTGCGGATCGGCGGCCGGAGTAGTCTGCGCGTACATATTGGCCGCCTCATCAATGGAGGGAGGTCACCTCGAGTGGCAGGTTCTGCCGAGCTCCACCGGGGAGAGTAAAAGGAACGAAAAAGCAAGACAACTTTGTTGGTCCCGATGTGGGCATGCTGATAATTTCTCGTGACGATGAGGCAAAACGCAGTATCAGAAGGGCGTCACTGCCAGAACAACAGAGAGTTCCAGAAAGCATCTCAGCAATCATGACCGCCCCTCCATGAAGAAAAGACCAACATGAATGGAACATAGACTGGTGCACAAGATGTAAAAACATCCAACGAAAAAGCTTCAAGCCAGGAGGTATCAACAGTGATCAAGGCCTCCTTTGGAACTTGCAGTTAGAAAGCAAAGTTCGCTGACTGAGCAAAGCTGGCCTTGATAACGTGCCTCGGCATGCACCGTCAAATGCGTGCGCGGCGGGTAGAACAAGCGCTCGTGACTACTACTGATGTCCAAGACACATTCTCCTTATAAACATGTTCCCCTTCCGCGTGTCCGCGCGGGCTCAAATAGGAACTTTGTGGAAAACTGAAGCATGGGGCGTCCTCATACAGGGCAGAACGAAGAGAGGCGAAGACACTCGAGTCGAATGAAACAACCTAGCGGACGGAGCCCTAGCAGTTCGTGCTTTTTTGCAACGCTGAGTTAGACTGGCTTAATTTACTGGCCAGGAGTGACGCATGTCATAGTCGTCGACAGGGAATCCCACTCTCCCGGCGCGGCTATTAATAGAGAAGGGACTGTGGCTCGTAACGCGTTCTTGCGTGTCGAGAACCTTGCTGATGACCGCCCTGCCCCATTGGGTTGCCACAGGGAGTCATGATTCAGTACTAAGCAGACTGTCCTTGCACTACGATTCTTTAAAGCTTAAGGGTTTTTCGTGTGCGCCTCAACAGAATGCGCACCCCTAACACACTTTGTTTTGGGGGTTCACGAGTGTTACGAGGAAGGCAGGTAACGATGGTGTATAGGAGGGAACTCTTCCTTTACCGGAACATGCAGCATGCGAACGACTCACCATGCGCACCTGCCGGTGCAGACTACACAGTACTGTTGCCTCCCTCTAGTTGATTCAAGAGACCTGGCAGAGGCAAGTCACTTGTCCGTGCACTAACGTACATGTACTGCTTCTGACTCACTAGCTAGCCGACTTCGGAGCAATGTCTTCTCTCCGAAGAGACATTCGGGAAAAGCTTCAATGGGTTTCCTCATTTTCTGACTCCTTGCATGTGAGAAACATCAGCGGTCGGCGAAACTACTCGACACCTCACCGTGCCAGAGTCTCTTTTGGGCTCATGTTGAGCGGTACTTAGTGGCTTCCCCGTCCGCCGTCCATGCGATGTGCTTGTTCGCTCGCAATTCCGGTTGTTCCTGCGTGCCTTAATGAAGCGGTACCTGCTATTTGCTCACATATTGACGGCATGCCCCACCTGTTGGATTGTTCCGTTCGTTTCGGCGCCAACCTCGGCTGTTGTGGCTGTTGTTCGGATCCTCTTGCTCGGATCGGTTTCCCCAGTATATGCCTTTCTTTTGCCTGGTGGGTCTATAGAGAGAGTGGCAGGAGTTCTGTCGACGTATGTCCAATGTTCGTCCTCTCTTTACTGGGGTTAAGCTCTCGTGCTCACTGCTGCTGTTGCGTTTTGCCTGACTGTGCGATGGTGTGATGCACATCTACTGAGTTACACCCTTCCGGTTTGCGTGTGCACCGGAGCTCTTTCCTTGCTGGAAAACAGCCCTCCAAAGATAGGGTATATGCAAAACTGCGCACTCAGAGGACTTACGCCGAACAAGGCTTTCCCGTCCTCTTCCCCGGGGGTGTTTCCTGGAAGCTGGGCGGCCGCAGCACCTCTCACGTCTCATCTTCTTTGGGTCGCGCACTCGGGATGGAGGCGGGTACGCTTCGGCTTTGAATACATAATGACATACTCTCCTTCGGGTGCTCGATTCATTCCATTGAATGAGTTGATTACCTTGTTGGATCCTGAAGAGAATCACGGCGCTCGCGGCTCTGATACTGGCATCAGGATTACGAAAGGTTCCCACCTCCGCGGAGATGCACGATTGGAACTTCCTGCGTATGTGTCTTCTTGACGGCGTGTGACTGAGCGGGCCACAAACTTTGTGACCTTCTCCACTGACCACATGTTGATGGAATACAAGGATCACTGGGTTTACACCTATGCCTACTTTGTGGCAACCCCAGCAAAGTCTGACACCCGCGACTGATTTGGCAGGGTGACGCCACGATTGTCCTTCGTTCACGTAGACCACGTCCCATGAATTCTTCTTCCGGAAAATGTTTTTTTCCGTGTCTGACTGCACGCTTCATATCGGTGCGGAGCCATCCGTCCTGTCGCGAGCACTAGTACGCGCGGCCGGCCATGCGCCGTAAAGTGATTAACTGACCTGTTGCCCTCGCGTCATTCTCTCTTCATCGGGCAAACGATTATCCGGGCCCATGTAGTTTCTGCTGCTTCCAACACCGCCGGAAACCGAAGGACCTCCTGTACTCGTCATCGACACGCATACGTTGGCTGCCGGTACTTCATCAGCCACCCTCTGAGAAGCCGCGGTAGACACCGTATCGACAGACGCATGATAATCCTGATTTGATACAGGCTTCGCGTTTGTTGCTTCTGCGTCACACTCATATGCAAGGTATTGGTGCCCCTCCGGAATGCATTTAGCACACGCCACTGCGCTGATCGGACTACTGCATTCCTCCACGTGCTGCTCGTGCCCCGCCGACAGAATATGCATAAGTGGCGAGCGGAAATTAAATCCGCTTGTTGAGCTCTGCTGCGCCCCTGCAAAACTGGGGGGTTGCTGAAAGGACGCTGACAAGACGGTGTCTTCGTCGCAGAGCATGCTGACAACAAGTCGTTCGTCTAGTCCTTGGTCAGCAAGAGCCCGCACACCTGCAGCAGTCTCCGGCTTGAACTCCGCAACCAGAGGAAGAAGAATATCCAAAGGTAACTGGCTTAGAGACTGGCGCAGCTCCTCTTGAAGACTAACTGTTTTCGGGTTATTCGGCATATCAGATTCGTAGGCCGATCTGCTGTGTTTCAGTGACAGCTCGGGGTTACATGGAGTCCCTTTGCGAGGTGGTCCTCCTCGTATATTTTTGCACCGGCCTGCGTTTAACTGGGCCTCGGATGGCAGTGGGCTCGGAGGCTGAACGCCAACCACTGGATCACCCTCAAGAGTGTTCAATTGTCCGTTCTGTGCCTTCGAGGATTGACGGAAGCATCGCCCAGCTTTTGGGTCTGACTGAGGGCCTCCAGGAAGTAGTGGGAATGGCTCACTTGTACTCTGTGATGGCCCTGCAGCCACTCGGCAGGGACTGGCTCCATTACCGGGTCGGCCGTATTTGGTAGATATGTTACTATTATTGCGCCGGGCTCCAACTGAGATAGCGCTGTCAGACGATGAGCGGTTGACGCCAGCGTTCTCATGTCTGTCTGCCGCGGGGTCCTCAGATCCACATCTGAGGTTCCCCATACACGACTTTGTTTTTAGGTGCCTCGTCAAACCTCCTTTAATCCTAAACACCTTTGTGCCAGGCGGACAGAATGGGCCTGCGCTGGATTCTCTGAATGTCTTTCATGCCAGGAACGAGCAGGCGCTCTTACACTCCCACTTGGATCCATCTGGTGACACTTTGGCTGCGGTGTCTTGCAGACCCACATTCAAAAGCCTATGCATGAAGGGGCGATCGCTTTCTGCACACGCGCAATACGCTTCGGGACCGTACCTGAACTCGTGTGAGTCTACCAATCCGTAGAACGGACTCTTCACGGACCAACATACCTACGACAGCATGGGTCGAGCAGCTCTGGCGTGTCCGGTTTAGAGCTTCGTTTTGCTTCCTATACATCTTATCGCTTCTACCTATCGTGAGTCACCGGAACTTGTGCTCTCACCTTGGCTTGCGGCAACAGTTGTTTTGGCGGACGGTTCTGCTTCTGTGAAGCAAGCGGTCTCTGGTGTGACGAGTCAGGTGGCACTTCTTGTCTGCTTAGAGTCGTCGTAGAGGCGCCCCTCGAGAGCGGTAGCAACTCTGCAGGGAAAATATCCTCAAATTGGTTCCTTCGACGCCGCGCCTGCCTTGCGGTTTGTGACAGGTCCTCGTTCGCATCACGCTGTGGTAGGAAGGAAGACACGTTTCGTTGGCTCCTGGAAGTGAGCTGACTTGTAGCCTGCGCGGTGCACTGCGACTGATTGAAAATCATGGGTGGCTCTCCATTCGTGGAATCATCGCGCGGCGACATGTAATCCGTTGTCTCCTCAACCCGTCGTGCACGGCCGGGCTGATACTGAGCATTGTAAGATGGCATCAACGCTGAGGAAGGCTCACAACAACGCCTGTCGACCTTGGGTCTATCCAGACTTCTGAGGTTCTGTCTAGAATGCAGCCTTTGCCTGCCGGGATCCAGGGCAGCAGGACTGCAGGAAACTCCAGGGATACTCTCCAAAGCATATGCCCCAGACGGTTGTGACGGCCCCAGTTGCGAGCATTGCGTAAACCTGTTCACGTTGAATCCTTTTTCACCAAAAGTGGAGAAGTCTTCCGCACAACGCGAAAACCGCGAGGGTGGGGGTTGGGAGAAACACCCGGATCTGGCAAAGGTATTTAAGCAACCACTGCCGCTGTCAGGCTGGGTAAGCAGCTTCCCGACCGACTTGTTTGTTTGTCAGGATCTTTGTTCTCACCTGCTGACACTGATCATCGAGTTCGTCGTCCAGAGGGGCGCTCTGATCGTAGTGGAACACAGGCTGGCTTTGCAGGTGCCACAACCTGCGGCTGAGCTCGTGCAAGCTCCTGGGCTGCATGATTTTGCATTCGGGACGCGAAAGTGCAATTTCGTCTGGAGCAGGCTTCTCCCAGTTCACCAGTAAAAACCTGAGTTCAGAATTGTCTTTTCCTTATATGCCCGCTTCAATTCTATGCCAAAGAAATACTGCCTCTTGGAGTCTGCGATTCTTGAAGCACAGTTCTGTCGATGCAGTGGAGTTACACCGTTACAGGAAAGCCTGATGGCCCGGGCGGGAGGGTGTGAGGCCTCACTATACCTGCAAAATTATAGGCGCGTCTGCCTAGACTGACTCACGCCTATTTCTCGACATGGGCGCTGGCGAACTATGTCTGCTCAGCTGCGAGGTCAAGTTCCCCTATAAACGTGCCTTCTCACCCATTTCCCACATAAGGGCCACCAAATGGCAGACTATCTTTCACCGTGTATTTGATTCGGCGTGCAAAGCAAAAAGCACCATAGAACAATCATGAGAGCTTGCAGACGCCCTTAGTACGTCAAATGGCTGCATATACGCAATGTCACGTAGAGTCGAGTAAATGATCCTCACCCGAATGCAAGCCCATATTCGTAGCAGAGATGCTGCGGCGAACCAAAATGCAACCGAGCAACCGCGCTCCCTTCTACGGGTGAGAGGGAGAGGGGGAGACGAGGCACATTCTATTTGTGCAGCATCAGTTCACGACGAATTTTTGGCTGAAGAAATACCAGTTGGTTTCTACAGGCTTGCGCTTCTACGTTCACTCCCTCTGCTGAGCCGACGCACCAAGGCGTCCTTTCACGTGGGATCCCGTTTCTGAACGAGCTTGCGTGCGCGAACCTATGGATCCACGGCGCGGCAGTGGGATGTTTTATGCGTGAACGACCTACACTAGAAGATGGGAATCTAGTTTACCATGTCATCCCGTCAATCGGAAAGTTGCCATAATCCAACGCGTGTAAATAGATTTCTCAGACAGTTTTTGGACAGTCCCTTGAGCCTGAAGACAAAATACGGGTCAGATACGTTAAGCCAGTAGGGAGTCCTACATCAAGAGGTCGCATGGCAAAAGAGTACTGGTACGGAGGGACACGCTTAGCATTGGCGCACGTGCACACGCCATGGGGTGGGTGACAGTAGGAACGCCAAAAGGTAGTTGAACCCGAGGAAGGTTGTGCCGGAGACACGCATGTGCCAGGAGCCTATTTGTGAGCGATCACACAGCTATTGTTGAACATATGCCCGGACGGTCGAGCGTTAATGTGAAAAAAACCCCTCGGTTCTGCAGGAACTGTCAACAAGTAAACCAAACAAGCACTGGCGAATGTCTTTAAGGTCGTCGGCCGTTTGTGGTAGCGTCCCCGCCACTCTGGAAGTTTGTTCACTACCCTGAAGCGATTGGTTATGTTCCGAACTCTGCTTGGAATGTGGTCCTCCTTTTCATATCATGAATCGTCTCAGTGCTATCAACGGACATCTCCGTCCCGTTGGCGCAGCCAGCACCGGCACCGCCGAGAGTCAGGAGAGAGTAAAAACAGATACCAAGGTAACTACAGACAGCTTGATTGTTGTCGATGAGCGAACAGGTAAGCTCCTTTCAATTGCTCGCAGAGGAGACAGCGCATATTGCGCGCACCCAAGATGGAGGTTAGGTGACTCACCCTAGAGCATCAGATGTCGCCCTTATCGCCGAGAAATTGGGCCACGGAAAAAGTGTCAATCTCTCTCAAAATGGCTGCTTCTCCGTGTATGCTCCTTAAGGAAACGAATATAGTCTGCCTATACAAAACGATACCGTCCTGGCGAAGGACTTTGGCAAGATTCGAATACCGGGAGGCCCGCCGCTGCGCATCTATGACCCCGGTCAGATGAACACTTGTGTGTGTACATCTCGAATCACATACATCGATGGAGCCAAAGGCATATTGAGGTAAGAAATTGTAACCACTGTAAATGGTCGTTTGGTTTTGCCAATGACCACGACAGTGAACCGCGTGGTACGCGTGTTTCGGTTGTGTGTGGTCTCAATACGCGCAGGTACCGCGGCTATCCTATTGAGACTCTGGCGGAGAGAGTGTCATTCGAAGAATGCGCTTTTCTGTTGATGTATGGGGAGCTGCCCACCGCCCCGCAACTGGCATCATACAGTGCCACGTTGAGAAGGTTGGGTGATATTCCTACGGACTTAAGAAGTACGTGCCGAGCCGTCAGGCGATTCCTGTGGGTATTAGCGTGTCTTGTACTTGCTTCAGCCTCAGTCGTCCGCCCAGGTGGCTCCACATTCCACCGAGTAGAAGCTCCTGACCCTCTTGTGATGAGCGTTTTTCCTTTTTTACACCACGGTGGTGCGTCTCCAGGACTGATCAAAACTTTCCGCCCTGAAGCACATCCCATGGGCGTTCTGATGGCGTGTCTGGCTGCGGCTGGGACGATTTATCCGGAAGCAAACCCTTGCATTGCCGGCCAGACTGTGTACAAGGATGTACTTGTCAGGAACAAGCATCTGCTTCAGGTGCTTGCTATGACGCCTGCTATAGCAGCGAACATTCTCCGGTACTGCTTTCGGATGTTAGATGCAAGCCGAACATCGTCACACTGAACGGTTCACTGGGGAGCTCTGATGACTTCTTTTCATTACATGAAGCTGCATTTTCGTTATCAGTCTGTGTTAACGACACGCTCAGTAAAGGTGTTGGATAGCGACCGTCGCACGAAAGGACCGATGGTGAGGCCCCCGGGCACCTGCGTTTGTTGAAGCTTTCAAAACAAACAGTTTCTACGTAGTTTTGACGTGCGTATTAGGCACAGACAAGGGCTTCCTCTTGTTAGCCCAGATCCTAAACTAGGATTTACCGCCGGCTTTTTGGCCATGATGGACAAGCGGGGCAGCTTACCATGCTCTCCACATCCAGTGCTCGTCAAAGTAAGACCTGATATTTGGCTCCTGAAGCACGCTCTGCGCGTCTACATTTATTGGGCTATGAAATTCTACCCCTGCTAGTGCAAGACACTATGCAACATCGCTCGCCACTGGCTCAAAGCCTCCTCAGGTCTCGTTAGATACGCAGTCGTCGGCCCGATTCAAGGACCCGTTCGGTCATGTGGTACCAGAGATTAGATGACACTCGCAACAACAGCCACCTCATCTACGCATAACGCTCCAGCCACGCAGCCTTTCTCTGCTTTACAGGCCCTGGATATTCTGTTCGTCCTCCATGCGGACCACGAACTAAACTGTAGCACGGCCGCTGCTCGCCACGTGGCTTCCTCGAATGCTGATATATACACTTCGATGGCTGCAGCGACCGGAGCCCTTTACGGGCCACGCCATGGGGTGAGCCACTGGGAATCTCGTGGGATGTCTCTATTACGAGGGAGTTCCACAAATGGTAGCTCGTATTCGACACTGTATTCATCTTGACAGCCTTCGCGCTCTGTTATTGTGGGCCGCTTCACTCCTGCCATACTTCCACATGCACCTGCCAGCACCCACTTTACTGGCCTGGTGCAGGATATACAGTATTACTCAAATCAGACAGATGTCACGACATGCAAGTCTCTACTGTTTCAGGGGGCGAATGAGGCTGTTGTGCGCATGCTCGAGCGTATAAAAACCATTGACGCCGTCCCCGGATTCATTTCGAGGGTGAAGGAAAGGAAGGTGAGGTAGTTGCTGCGGGGGCTGCGCAAATTCTGTTTTCCGACAGCAGCATCCTCACCTCCAAACGTGCTGCCCTTTGTGTGTTGGCCTTGCAGGAGAAATTGATGGGCTTCGGGCACCGTGTATATAAAAGCTACGACCCAAGAGCAAACATTATTCGCCAGGTGGCGGAGCTTGTTTTCAAGGTCGTCGGAGACTCTCCTCTCATTGTAGTGGCTCGAGAGTTGGAACGGATGGCCATGAAAGTGAGCACAGCGCGTCTGTCGGGTAACGTTGCACGGCCTTTATGTCGATAGAATAAGATTCATCGCATAGGCTGAACATGGATGAAGAACCGCCTGTGACCCGTTATCGTAGACGTCTGTTACTAGCAATACTGCTTTGTCATGCTACAGGACCCATACTTCACTTCACGCCGTCTGTACCCAAACGTCGATTTCTACAGCGGTATTATATACAAAGCCATGGGCTTCCCCATTGACTTTTTTCCGCTGCTGTTCGCCATTCCGCGAATGGCCGGCTGGACGGCGCACTTCAATGAATTCGTCAACGATCCAGAAAATCGGATAGCACGGCCCTTTCAGGTGTATCTGGGACATGGACTCAGAAGCGAGGTCCCGCCGATCAAGAAGAGACAGGAAGTAAGCATTCCTGTGCGTGAAACTGTCACTCGGGCTTTCTCTAAGATACGCACAGCGCTGTAGTGCTCGCGACACTCTCGACCACACGGCACTCAGTATCCGTCCATCTAGCTATAAAACCATGAATCACTTTCCCTATGTGGGCCCGCTGTCAACATGGGTTTTGTGCAGCTGGTTGCGGATACTGCATTCCAAGTTAAAATTTCAGCAGACGACCGCCGCCAGCTCCTTTCTACGGCAATCGAGGCAACACCGACGTCGGCCACATGAGTTTGGACTATGCGTGAGTGGACGCTGTGCGTCCATCATTAATAAGTTCTGTCGCTTCGTGGAAGTCTTGGTACAGTGCGAGAATGTCTTTACCAACAGTCGCGCGACGGTGTGCAAAAAAGAGACCGACTTTAAAGTAGCACCCACTGAGCAGGCTGCCATAAGGGAGTGCCTGCCTGCATTGGCAGCTCGTATCGCCCAATACCTGCATCATTAGTCATATCACTTCTGCTTGAAGAAATCTCCTGTTACAAGAATAAGTAGGTTCAAAGCCGCCAAAAGACTCCCCTCCGAGCGCTCGACGGCGGAGCCGCCCCGCACCTCACGTGCCACGGAATCGATCTTGCGCTCCTCTGCTACACCTGCTGCGGCTCCGATCATGTCTGCTTTTCTCCGCGCTTGGAAATTTCGTGCGAGCCTTCGACGTGCGCTTTCACACTCTCGCCTCACACTCTGGATGCAGAACGCCACGTCAGCGTCCATAGCCTGAGAAAAAGCCGGAACAGTGTCTCTTCCCATGGTAGTTTCACTGCTAGGACGCTGGACTAGAAAGTAGCTGAATGAATGAGCCGATTCGCAAAGCCGCAGAGGGCGTGCTGCCGTTGGCCGCATGTTTGTGAGAGCCCTTCTGCAGTGCCTTAACGTCTTGTAACCCAATCGTGGGACCCCTAAAATCGCGTCTGCCGCCATCGCGCCCGGGCCACAGCCGTGCCGTTTGAGCCCGCCGGCTACAGTGGACTGCTTCACATGTGACTGAACTCATCAAACGTCACTCTCACAGACTATTCCTCAAATCTAGGTTGGCCCGAATGAACGCCCCATTATCCAGCTTACCTGAAGCTCGTCTAGGAAAAGAAAGATACCGAATAGCCAACTCGCTTGCTGTAGCGTTAGATGACATGCCTCCACGCTACAGCAAGGACATCCTGCCTGGCCGTGGCATTTACTTCTCTGTAAACGCATCGGCGCCGTATCATTTTCACTCGTTCTCCCATTGACATGGGTGCGCGTAATTGCCCTACGCTGCAAGACGATGTCATCAGCGAGAAGAGAAAGCACCCGGCAAAGCGTAACATTGTCGCATCGGGCCAACATCTCAACTGACGGTGGGTAGCATCGACAGTACAGTCTCCACTCTGTCTCATCCCAGCTCTGACAGTTCCCGTTTTTCGCCTGAGGGACTCCTCTTTGGACTGCTGGAGCGGCTTCTTGAGATAGACTCTCGCGCAGAGCCACGAAGGCAGAGAGTGAGTCCTTCGACCATTCCAACGATGGAGCCATTTCGGACGACTCCGCAGCACTCCGTTTCTTCTCCATAATCAGAATCTTCTGTAGATATGACATTTCCTGTGTATCGATGTCCTCAGAGTCGTCAGCACTAGCGGAACTGTCGGTACCGTACATCTGTGTAGCAGGCATGAAGCGCATGTCAGTATTGTCGGCCATGCCCTGTCGCCCGGACAACGTAAGACTACACTGTCCAGAAGATCCAGTCGGCGCTGCGGAGTAACGCGCTTGTGCGGGTGCACCCGCAAACTTGTCAACTTCTGCCACAAAGTTCGGCAGTCCTTCATGTACAGCGCTTCCTGTGGTGAAGGACATGCTTCTGGAGGGGGATTTCGCTTCATCGTGCGGGTGACCATTGATTGAGCGTGTCTCAAGCCACATTCCGTGACCGCTCGACGCACTTCCATCTCCTAAAGCGCAGATAGTACCTGCTTCATCTGCAGAGTATGGCACTGCCTTCTGTCGTAGCTCTGCGGAACATTGACAATCATTAGCAACTTCACCCTTACCCCCTGATACGTCTCTTCTCGAGAGGGGCGCGTGTTGACTGTTACCGGAGGCACACACAACCTTCGGCAGAAGCCGCGCTTCATTTCGGACAGCAAGTAGATATGCCTCAGCAAGAGGCTGCAACAAGTTTTCGTCTACTTCATCATCCATGCAGGCGGCCACAGCGCTGGCAGCTGCTGCCACAACATCAGATGCACTACAGAAGGCGCCGGACGCAGAGCTGACGTCGGAAACGGGGAGGACCTGCTGGGGCAGGAGAGTGTCCATCCACTCGCCCTCTGTACCATAAGAATCATCTTCCATCGGCCTTGTTTCCATGTTAAGCAATGAGGAAATGGAGCGGTGCAGCACTGCAAAAGGTTAGGGGTACTTCTATGCTGGATCCCTTATATTGCAAGACACAGTGATTGGGGGCGAGTACGAATGACAAACTAAGGAAGGGGAATCCCATGCCGAATACGCGGAGCAAAAACCTCATATATACAGCAGTGATGACGTTTTGAGTGGAAATTAAACGCACATGAGAAAACGACTTGTCATTCAGAATCCGTTGCGAAACAGGAACCGCCGCGCATGCGGTGAGCCATATTCTTCAACACGCGATTTCATCTACTGTGCAGAAGACTTATTGTGAACCGTAGACAAAAAGCCCGGTCATGACCCACGCGAGGTAGGTTCCAATCCAAATCTGTCGCCTCTTTGATTCGGGTTCCTGTACAGTTCTACGGCACTTGGAAGACGCCCTTCTTGAAACGCATGCGAGTTTGCATGCCGGAGCGGCTCAGTCACGTGAGGGACCCAGCTCTCCCTTACTGAACAGCGTAATCACTTAAAATTATTACCTATAACAGATTTAACACAAAGTTCTTTTAATGGATGTTCTCCAAAAAAACATCAATAGTGTAATGATAATGATCACTATTAACCCATTACTAAAAGAGTTGAGTAATCTGCCATCCGCTGAAAGATTACGGCTGCTACTGTTCTTCTTGGCCGTGGCAGCCAACGTATTCGATGGAAAGGCAACGTGCTTGGAAAGTTCATTAGCATGTCAATGCCACCCCTGCGCACGCTGCGCACTCTTTCATTAGGTTCGAAGGATCCAGGCGTCAGCAGAATGCAGGCGACTGTCCCTGCTAATCGACGCCGCGTTCTGGCTCTAGCAGAACAGTAACATAAGCTATCATCGGCGGGAGCTCCTGTAAAAGTCTTTGCATCGTGCCTAAATCGCATCCTGTGGACTGGTGGCAGCCCGGGTGGGGTCTTTCAAACAGCGATCGAGAGGATGGTACAGACAGTAGACTCTGGCTATATCATGCACCCTGTAGGGCAGCTGATGCGCACGCCGTGGGCATCCGCATCATGGGGAGGCTCGGGTTGAAAACAGGCGCTGGATAGCACACTCACTTCAAGAACGCAGTACTGGGAACGAGGGGGGGGGGGGTGCTGTTTCGGGTTCTGGTGGGGGATGAATCATACCGCGCTTAACAACGTGTGGAAAGATAGATTCCCTAGCACGTAGGAGTTTCTTCCTGTTTGGCAGATCCTCGTATGGGGGGCCATGGGATCTATGTAATGAGGTGCGATTCCATCCGAGTCGTTGCCATATGAATACAGCACAACGCACGGAGACAGACTCTGAGACTAAAGACTCCATTTGACAACCGTAGAGATATTTTCCAATAGGATGGACCCTTGCAAGCGGTGAGAGCAAGTAGCCCACACGCGATATGTGCAACGTAAGGGGACACGCGCAAAGACTAACGACTCCACTTGACAACCGCAGATCTATTTCCAACAGCATGAATCCTACAGGTGGGGAGAGCGGGTAGCCCACACGCGATATGTGCAACACTATGGTTAGGTCCGAGCGAAAGCACAGCAAATCCGTGCTAACGCTGCCTCCGATATGCCCCCGGTAGGCGCCGTGCCAAGCTCGTCCTCATTTTTTAAGAATGAGACTACCAGGCGTCGACACTCTATCCAGACTACCTCTTCGAATTCTGCATAAGGTCACTGCGTTCGCACGACCTACTCCTTTAACTGAGGCCTCGTATCGGCGCCGAAGTGCCTCTTGTGCTCCTGGTTGCCTCTTGTGCTCTTGGTAGAGTTCGCCTTTTGAGCGTAGTCATTGCCCATCGGTAACTGTTGCGAAGGCAGCGTGAGTAGGCATCGCGTCTCCGCGGAGCGATCCCTCTAGCGGTTTTCGAAGAGGGTATATAGAAATGTATGTTCTCTTCGTAAAGCTATGTCGGGCGTGTTTAGCAGGCATGCTGTACTGTCCGATTTTTCTCAGAACCACAGCACATGGACAACATTGGGCCAACTGCGAAGACGTTGCTGAAAGCTGGGCCCGCCCGAAGGATAGCATCTTGCGGTTTCGTGGTGGGCGGAAAGCATATTCATTGAGGACCTTGCATCTGTGGATGCACTGACGGGATCCTTCGGCGGAAAGGGTCAGAACTACATGCGAACGTTTTTGCATGCTCCTCCTTACCGGAGCAACCACATGCGCGTTTGCCTGAAGACGCTGGTTTTGTGTTCGTTACACAATCATTGTCGTGCCATTTTCGGTTTTTCAGATGCCACCATGCCAATTTATCCTGGGAAGAGCCCCTGTTCTCGCTTGCAGCGACAGGGGCGCGATTTGCACTCCCTTTGCCGTAAGGGTGGCCAGGAAACGCGGTCGCGAGAACTGGTGTCAAAATTCTTTAGAGATCAGCATTGGTAGCGTTTACACAATCGCCTCGTTCTCTTCTGCTAGCCGGCTCCAAAGCAGCTGACGAACGAAACTCCGTATTTCGAAGGTAAATACTCTACTATCTGCACTTGATCGCTTTCTCACTATGTCGCTCGCAGAGATGAGTCTCTGAAAAATCCGAGGCTACAATCTTTTATTCGCGTTTCAAGCAAATTGGCACTTTCATTTCGAGGAGCGATAACAGAAAACATTATCTGTACCCCTTGATGTGAGCGAATGGCCTTGCACTACAATCGTCTTGGTAATACCCCGCACCAGGGATTCTTTCCTTTATCCTGGCTGCTTAAAGGGACGTACTGGCTTTAATTTTGTAGGCTGCACTGGAACAATCTTCCGCGAAAGCAGGGACTTTCACGAACCCCCCCGCTATATCGCCTTCGCACGGCAAAGCCACGCAGGCATCGACTACAATTCACGTGTGACACGACTGGCTACCGTGGCTCTCGGCTTGTGTTTCGACAAAATTAGCTTTGAGGCTGAGGTGCGTCACTGCCTTCTTGGAAGTGGTATTAACGTGTATTTGCGACCTCATTTTCGTGCCCCTTTAATGGCAGTTGGGTTCGCATGCTCTGTCGTAAGCTGGCTAATACGTGCGCATACCCGACGTGGTTCCTCTATTACTGCCGTTGGCAAAATACGACGGCAGGGCGTGTTCAATTCCATGCGACGGCCAACTTCGTGACTCTTGATAGGCTGGCATTGGTGGCTCAGAGAGCAAAACGTTCTCGCGCAACAGGGCCACCTCCAGAGACAGAGAGACTGGTGCTCACTGCTCCACAACCATGGCTGAAAAGAAGGAGCCGGATGCTCGGCTTCTATGGGTCGAGAAGAGGGTGTTTGCTGCATTTGGCCTGAAGCGGCATGTCTGGGAGAAGTTCAAGAGAGCCTTTGAAACTGAGGAGAATTCCTTGTAAGATGAGTGAGGCGCGTCTGCGGAGCTTGTATGTATCACTACACACAAGACGGGTCCCCGTGAGGTCACAGCTCCCACGAGGTGCGATAGGCGCAGCGTTCAAGCCAAAGCAGTTTTGCGTCCAATGAAAAGCTCGTCGAGACTGAGTAGAAGAAATCAACTGAGGCTACCTGTTATTCGCTCCCCACTTACGCTTTTTGCGAAGTAATATGCCGAGCCCATAGACGACGCGCCCGGCTCTTTCGACATCATGAAAACATCTTGCTACTTTCGTGGAGACATTACCGAATCACGTGGGATCTCGCCCACGGTGGGGTCGCACCTGTCACAGACGAGGACTCAAATTCATACGTGGTACATTACAAGGCAGGCACGTGGTACATTACAAGGCAGGCACGTGTCACATGTACAATTCTGGCATGTTTACCCAACAACGCCGTATCACTGGTTTGTTCCCTCGCCTGCGCCCTATTATATGGTTGCTCAAAACAGGAAAGCCGTCAACAATTTTTTAGACGACTCGGACACGCTTTTCATCCTTTTCCAGACTGGGAACACCCCCGAGGTTGTCGTCGCCTCTGTCCATGATGTTCCCCAGCCGTCTCAAATGGCTAAACGGAAAAGCCTGCTCATGCTCAAGGCTGAAAGAAACGTTGTCATCACAAGTGTGAGTGCTGACACCTTCAGACCGCCTAGAAATAGTGTCAGAGGCTCACAGACCGAGGGGTGCCCGCTGGGAAGCACGAAAAATAGCTCAGGGTCGAGAAGGCCGGCATTTCACCGTTGAGACTGATAGGGGGGACCGGGCGACCCTCTGGCTTTCGGCATAGTCAAGATGTCATGAACGCCTCGAACGAGAAGCTCCGAGGCCGAAAGTTCTGTCTGTCTTCAGAGACATTAGGTCGCCAGCGACTTCTACTCCGCTGTGGCATCTGCAGGAAAATGTTCAAACGTCGATTCTCTGTCTGGAGGTGACATCCGCCATCATGGAGATGCTCCATGAGCTATGCGGCGGGGTCTATCTCAGTACATTGTCAAACCCCGCTAACCAAGTGAGACTCATGCTGAGACGCCTGCTCGCAGCGCCGCACCACATGGACTGCTCTCATACAACAGGAGATTCAGGCTCTTGAACTAGGAAGGGCCGCTTGCGACTCGTACACGTCGGCGACACTTTTTTAGCTCGTTAGACACCAACGAACTGACAACTACGACCGCTACCCGGCGAGGCTTGAACGTGCGGCGTCTTCACTTTCTGCCCCCCGCCCTCCAATCCAACATTCGCGTTTACTTGAGGCTTTTACTCAATCATGTACCTTCGTGCATCGGAATTCGGACACCAATTGGACGCCGCTACGCGATTCGTCGCTGTTGAGATCACATCGATCTTTTCCCAGTGACTGCCTTGCAGGTGGGCTTGTCCCAATTTGTAACGAAAGACATACTCGAAAAATACAGCAGGTTCCTGGCAAAACTGCATGCGACGCTCGGGGTAATGAGCGGTCGCACCCTCCTGCCGACACCGCCCGAAGGCTTATCAGGCGAGAGCTCGAATTCAGAGAAACTGCATCTCTATGAAGATTCCGTAATCATGTGGACCAAGCAAATCCGTCTGGTTCTGGAGAAGAACCCTGCACAGTCTCTGAACGATGGTACGAGCGACGCGTCAGCCCGTAGTATCATGGTTCGCGACTCAGCCCGGCGTGAGCGGTAGGCGAGAAGTGCTTTGCAGGATGACACACCTCACGTGATTTGCTTATCAGTCAGCGGCGACGCGCGACAACCGCTAGCCAGTCGCCCTCCCTCCCTGCATATGCCATCAGGACAGAACCCCGAGCCTGCAGAAGAAATGGAATTTTGGGAACACCGGGCCGCAAACCTGGACTCCATCAGCGAGCAGCTGGGGGATGACGCAGTTCTTCATGTGCAAGAGTTTCTACACCAAAACAAAAGTACATACTCCACGCCCTTTGAAAAGCTCCGCAATGAAGTTGAAGTGGAACGGAAAGAGGCAAGAGATAACGTCAAGTTCTTGTCGACGCTCAAGCCATGGTACGCGACACCTCGAGAGGAGAAAATCTCGTTCAGTGGTCGTTGCCAGTCGACAGCGATATCCGGAACAAGGAATCTGAATGAGAATTGACTACAGCATTTGGCCGTTTCCATAGGGGTCATCTGTCTCGTTGCACACCGGCGACACTAGTGTCGCTGTAAGCAGCTGGGGCAGATAGGTCTTCACGAATAGCTTTCGCAGAAACGTGACATCTGCGTTGAGCAGCAGGGGCAAGTTTGCAAATTTTCCAATCTTGTCTCCTTTGTACGAGCGAGTGGATCGCAGGCTGATGCGGCTGATGGACGAGACGATTGAGTTCACGAGTCTGGATAATCTCTTCGAGCCGATCTTGCAGAACATCTTGCTGATATGGGAATACTCAGAGTACTACAATACGCCTGCGCGCCTTGTGGTCCTGATGAGGCAGATCTGCAATGCCATTATTGCTCAAGCTTTTCGATACATCAGCGGACAAGAGGTCTTCAAGCACATTCAAAACGACGATCCTAAAGAAGCCCTTTGCAAACTTGGGACCGCGCTCACAGTACGCCAGGGCATACGCACCAGCTAGACACGATTCGGATCCCCTTCTGTCGACGTACATTGCGAATGCGCCATGATGACGAGGCGACTAGCTACACAGTTCGGCCCAGCTACTAGAAACCGACTCCCTCTACCTAACACAAGCCCCGTGACGAGCGATCCTGCTCACTGGGCCCACTGGAGACAGAAAACGATAACGTAAAGGATTCTTGTTCGAAGCGACAATCCGACACACCGCCAAGAAGCGCAGACTGAGCCGCCGAGCAGCGAGAACGGGGTGTTGGAAACTATGCCAGCTTTCGATGTGGCATCAGGGCCTCTCTTCGTCCGACACCGACCGGGCTCCGCCGCCGATTTGCGACCGGAGGCCAGCTTTGCCGCAGGAATGCCGCGACAGGATTCAGCCGATCCGCTTTACGAAGCGACGCGACAGATGCATTTCGTGCCTGGTTTGTGCTTCGTTCCTGCCTTCGCTTCTCATCGTCTAGGTTTGTAATAATTTCAAGAAGGTCTACCTGAAGTACCGCAGCCAGGCGGAACGGGAAGGATGCCCGTGGCAAACCAAGAATGAGGCCCTCTTTCTGCGCCTAGACACATATCGAGAGCGAAACAAGGCTCTCCAAGACTTCACAAAAACCGTTATGCAGTTCAACAAGCTGGAAAAGATTGAAATTTGTGGAACGAAGGGTACGGGCGTAGCTACTTGAGGCATCTGTGGAAACAATTTGCAGTTAACCAGGACCCGCAAGCACGTCACCCTACCACGGTGTCCGCACAGACACCTCGCTGAAATCTACACAGAGCTAAAGTCAGCGTTATTGTCATGAATGTCGTGTACTTCACAAGATGCGCAAGATGAGGAAACACTGGCGACACGCAGCAGCCGGCCCCGCGTGCGGGGCGACAAGTATGCCTTCGAAGGTGAACGACACGCTCCATCCACCTCTCGGCTGCACAGCCGTGCAAAAGAGGCTCTCCCGACCCGACGGACTCTTAAAGCAGTGCGCTGCAGCTTCCGTCTATAGGCTTTGCGACTACGAATTTCCTTCGCAGGAAGTGCGCTCACAACCTATGTTCTGACTCTGTTTGAAGAGTTCAAGCGCCTTGTTGAGGACTTCCAGCAGGTGGATTACGACGTCATGGACGTCGACTGCGCGCAGCTCGACGACCACTTCTACAGGTTTCGGTATGCACGCCTGCTCCGATGAAGAGTCGCCACCGAGGTTCTCACAACAGACAACTCACACTTCACGCGTAGATGCCGAATCGCCGTCGCTCATAACATGTCCAGCCAGACGCGCCTTGCCGCGGGCCTCCTCCAGGAAGCAGTTCGAGTCCGTGCCTGAAAGGGCTGAGAGTGCGCAGACCGATGAAGCACCAAGACCGCCGGTAACGAGCCATGGGCGAAGCACGTATGCAAGGAGAAGGCGCCTGGCAAACAGGAGGGAGCGCGGGACTTTTTGTGGCTTCGCGGTTCGCTGGCGTGTGCAGCTGTAGCGTGAAGGAGTTGGAGCAGAGGCTGGCGTCCGTGCTCACGGCAGGCTTCGACGACAGTAACACCATTTTGGGCCGCATCAAGCTGTTCGAGTCGTTCGGAAGTCTCCTCGAGCGCCCCATCATCAAAGACGAGTTGGAGAAGAAACACGCGCTCCTTCTTCAGCAGTACAAGCAGGACGTCAAAGAAGTCCAAAAGCTCTTCAGAGACGGCTCTACAGCCATTCACCAACAAGCCG
Organism: Besnoitia besnoiti; assembly: GCF_002563875.1. NCBI lineage: Eukaryota > Apicomplexa > Conoidasida > Eucoccidiorida > Sarcocystidae > Besnoitia > Besnoitia besnoiti. The sequence continues at coordinate 1,366,615 of NC_042361.1, read as the reverse complement.
AGGATGCGCCGTGCTTCGCCAATCAGCCGCCAGTCGCTGGCGCCCTCTTCTGGGCGCGTGCGCTTCGGGAGCGCGCAGAGGAGCCGATGCAACGCCTCCTTGTCTTCAGCAAAAGCGTCCAAGAGAAACCCGACGAGTTCAAAGAGGTGGAAAAGCAATACCACTGCGTCGCAAGTGCCATCCAGGACTACGAGGAAGAGATGGTGAGCAGTGTCCAGCCGTATGCAGAAGTCTCCAGTTGCGGCGCGCAGGATGCGACATACAGTCTCAACAAGGCAGCCGCGTATGAGTGGGGATCTCACACCGCAGCAGCCGGCACCACTCGCTCTTCAGCTCAAAGTTGCATCGCAGACCCAGGAGCTGCTTGGAGCGAAGGCGGCTCTCAGAGGCGAGTGGATCGCCGTAACACCCGGCAACACTCTCACTCAAAGATATGTGACGTTGACGTTTTCTTCTGTCCGTTCAGCGCACTGCGTGGGGTGCGACGTCAGTAGCCCCAACCAGAGAGAAGCTAGCCGACCTGCTTCTTCGCCGCACGGAAAACGGGCTGCTCAAAGTCAATTTCGATCCCGCCCTCACGCGACTGATGCGCGAGGTGAAGTACCTCGAGCTGCAGGATCTTGCGGTGCCTGAGGGGGCGCGCGAAGTCTACGCCAAGTTCAACACCTACAGACGGCAGACTGACAGCATGGAAATGATTGTCTCCATGTACAACCAAGTGAGAAATGTTTCCCAGGCTCCTCCGCCCCCGACTTCATCCGCGACATTTAGCATCTTTGCGTCGTCACGTGCTTCACACTGCACCATGATTCCGCGTGCGGGTGCTCGCGACACGCGCCGCATCTGTCTGACACCACCGCGCCCTGTGCTCGGTCGGTGACTGGGCGCGACGCTGCTGTTGGCAGCTCGTCAGGAAGTGCCGTTCAGGCCTAGCCCTTCCTTCACGTGGGCAGGTCAGATGAGTCTGAGGGCCCTGTGCCCGCCTGCGCGCCACCTGGCATGCGTTTCGAAGGCGCCGCCGGACCCTATAGCTTGAACAGGTTTTTGCCTCTTCTCTGCCCAGCAGCGGATCGCTCGCTACAGTGGAGAGGGAGCGGCACCGTTAAGGATTTAGGCGTTAGACGGCGAAACTCCACGTGAAGAGACCGCTGAGTCCATGGGGAGTCGCCCCCGGCTGCACGAATGTCGTGACTCTGCGCTCGTCTGCTATTTGGGATCTCCGCCGCGGAGCATCATGAGAAGCTGCGGCTCCGCGCATTGCTGCAGCCTGGGTGCCAGGCGTGCTTGTCGCGCTTTCGGTTGTCCCAACCACCCGTGGCTGCAGATTTTGACCGACCTCCTGCCCAACGAGCGTCCGCTGCTCGCGGATCGCATCGCCAAAATCAACGCGATCCTTGCGCCTGGGCTCACGTCCCTTCGCTGGCACTCCTCGGAAGAAGTCGATGAGTTCCTCAGCCAGGCGACCAGCGTCGTCACTGAAGTGTACGGAATCTGTCACACTATGAAGGCCAACCTCCAGAAGATCATCGGTACGCTACGTCTCTGCTTTCCGCCCCGGCTCCGGGCCTTGCATACATGCGCACGGGCGAAAGAATCCGCCTCGATGTGCCGCCGCGATTCGCAGTACGCTTAGGGATTGCAGAGTGAGGTGACTGCACTGTGTGCCAACTCACGCCCCGGCTGCCCTTCCATGGCAGGTAGTAACGCATTTTGAAGGCACCAGGGCTTTCGAATGCATGCTGAATTGGCACGCCCGGCACTGATACTCATCGGGGTGGGGCCCCCTCTCAGCATAGCGGAGAACGGGCACCGGAAGTTCGCACCTGGTACAACAGCAGACGGGGGCCGTTATAGCGTCCTCTTGAAATCTCCGAGAGACGTGTCGCTTCGCCTTTGCGTAAGCTGTTTCCCTGACGGGACTCTCTAGAGCCTCTATCTGCCATAAACCCCAGACCTCGACCCGGACTTGTATGTATCGGGGATTTCGCCCGACCGCGAATCCTGGCTTTTTGAGCGTGACGGTACCACACCTACGAGCGAAGCCACCTCAACCCCGTCCCTGGATTACCCTGGACCTCTTTTAGTTTGATCTCCCGCGCCTTCTCAGCGCCTCGTAAAGTCTGTCTCCTTTGCCTGACTGCTCTGCCTGATGCATTTTACCCCCTCCAGGAGCGGAGGCGTTTACTATTAGGGTCTCGCTTGCAGGACCTTTGCGTGCATCTACTGCCACCATGGCGTTTCTTCCTCCGTAGCTGTTGGCTTTCTATGATGCCCAGGCGTGCTGGCGAGCTGGGCGGAGAAGCCGTTGTTTGAGCGCAAACCGAAGCCGATGTCTCCGGACGACATCGACCAGATGCTGCGCGCCAGCATCGCGATTCGCCACCACCAGATGAGCGAGGAAGGGAAAGAAATCCACAAACTCCTGCGCGACTCTGCGGATGCACTCAAGACCAGCAAAGGTAAGCGCATGCGCACGACTCGGTCGCAATATGCCGCTCGACAACCAGCTTGCCTCTCATCGGGTCAAGTGAGGAAGGGGCAAGCGCCGACGCAACGCAGAGCGACTGGCTGGCACGCGGAAGCAGCGGACGTGCTGCCTCACGAGAAGCGTTAACATTTCTCTCTGCTTTCCTCGAACGCAGCCGACAACAGCCAGCGGCCGCGCGCTTTGGGTTCTGGCTCGAGCGATGGCGGCCCTCTCGCGGCGAGGGCGGGAGTGCGGGAGCGCCGGATGCGCGATGCAGCGTTGTCGGCTGTCGCTCCACACCGGGGGGCTGACTCCCGCTCTACACGCTTGCTTTCCTCGACAGCGGCTTACGGCTGGCAGCGGAGTTTGCATCTGAATATCCTGAGAGTGGGCGGCATTGGGATGCCCCCCGCCACATCGAAAAGTTCGAATGTGCGTTGTGTGGTTCGCAGGTGCGCCACAGTGGCGGCTGCACGGAGGCTTTGTCAACTCCATCGTGATTCAGGGGTTCGCAGCTCTCATCGTCATCTCTCTCAAGCATCTCTGCAAGACGCTCGAGGCAGGTAAAGTTCAAGGCAACGCGAGAGGTAGTTTCCGCGCAGCCTTGAAACAAGGCCACACACGGATGCGCGTGACGCCTGGAGGACACAACTGCCCCAGCGGAAGGCTGAGGACAGCTCAGGCGCGTGCCGCGCGTGCCCCTGCGACACGCGGATTTGCCGTACACTGAAACTGGCACGCGGACGCTGCGGGTGCCTGTTACGTTCGTTTGGCTCGAGATCAGAGCGCCGAAATCACGTCAGGAACTCCTGCGAGCGATGTGGCGCACAGCCGGTAGAACTAGCATACTTATCTCGGCCGCAGATACGCTCAGAACGCTTCCATTCGATGCGGCTCAACGTGCGCCGCTGCGACACTGCACCATGCGCTGACATATGCTCACCATAGAACGCTCACACGCGCGACCGTCTGTTGCAGCGTTGAGGAAGCGAGAGCGCCCCGGTGGGGAACATGTGAGACTTGCAGAATATCGAACGGTGGAGGTTGGACTCTGCATTACGAATTGGAAAAGCCTGATAGTGTTGCACTCCTCACGAATTGAAATGCGGTTGCTGCTGCAGCGATGCATCCGAAGCCCGATGTGGCTCCGCTGTTTGAAGTGAAACTCGAACTCGTCGACAACTCCATCGACTTTGTTCCCTCCTTTGATCACGAAAAACAGTAGGCGCCTCCGTAGAAAGTGCAAGACCGCCTGCCTGGTTCTCCACTCAAGCGCCAGCCGCAGCTAACCTTTAGCGGACTTCGGGGAGTTACGCGGCTGCTGTCCCTTCCAAGAAAGCCTCGACCTATCGGTCTGTCACATGGTCTGTGGGATACGCAATTCAACTTTGCATATACACGCTGCCTTTTGAAGACAAAACAGCTTCACCTGATCTTACGCCTGTGGGGTCCGAGTGGAAATAAGCGACAGAACTGGTCGCGGTGCATTGACAAACATCAGCATGCATACAGATACCAGCATATATATGCATGTATAAAGGGACATTCGATGCATACATATATTCCTTCACGTGTTCATATGGAGTTCCGAACTATGCGCTGGAGAGAAGAGCAATGATTGCCACGGGAAGAATGCTGGCTTTGTCATGCTGCACATCGCATCAACTTGTCAGCGGAGGCAGTCCAGGAATTCGCGATCTCATTGACCAGTGGATTGGCGATTTCTTCAAGTGCGCGACCACTGTGGCGCGACTAGACACCGGGACTGGCGACTACCTGAACGAGGTCAAGAGCAATTTCCTCGTAATGGTGAGATTCGCTTGTCGGCAGCTGTGGGGCGTCGCTCGAGCCTTTAGCCGCAGTTCTCGCCTGTGCCCCCCGCTGCGCTCTCGCCTGCGTGCGCCTGTGAAGGAGCTGCGGAGACGCACGGCCCATATAGCAGGGCAGCTGTGAGAAGCAGCAGCAGGTCGACCGGAGCTGAACGAACACTCCTCGCCGATAGGTCAGCCACCAGGGGTGCCTCGCGACACAGGTCAAGCCCTTTCTCTCCTCGTTTCCTGTCGGCCCCCGTCTTACCTCCCCCCTCCGCCCCTACCGCCCAGAGACTTAGCTTGAGCCGTGCGTGTGCTCTCGCAGGCTGTTCGATCGCGCCTCACGAAGCTTATTGGCGCAACACGCCAAAAGCTGAACGAGTACCTCCTCACATTCGAAGAGTACTCGTTTCTGTGGAAGCGGGACATTCACGATGTCTTGGAGGAGTTCCTGTCGGACGAGCCTAGAGGGCTCGTCGAAAACTGGAACGACTCCGAAAGCGAGCCCTTCCACCAGATCATGGAAGTCATCGGCATCGACCTCGGGAGACCGGTACGCTCGCGCGCGGCCCAGAGGCTCGCCATCCCCAGCCACGCTTCAGGCAGAAGAAAGAACCACGGCGAGATCGCATCAGGCCTCCGGCCCTCCAAAGGCGCCCATGAGAGGTCGCCAGCCAGCCGATCCGCTTGAAAGCTTGACCCTCCGTGGTGCCGCTGCGTGGCGCATTCTCCACCGTGTCACACAGTATCGCAGACTGCCCGTATACATTACTTGCATTTAGCTCGCTATTCGCATGGCGGACACACAGCGTCTGTCGGGCGATGAAGGCAGGATGATTCCGCCCCTGGAGGCGTTTCGCAAAGAATGCGCAGTGCGGGTTCGCGGTTCGCGCCTCGACTTTTCGCTCAGATACCGGCTCTGTCCCGGTTCGACGAGAAGATCACCTACTTCCAGAGAGTGCGCACAGAAATCTCGAACTTCAAGACGCCGTGCGACATATTTTGGATTCGCATCAACGCGCAGCCGACAAAGATTCAGCTGAGCCAGTTGGCCGCGAAATGGGCAAACCAGTACACCAGCTTCCTCCACGACTTTTGTGTCGCGCGCATCGATGGAATCACCGGTTTCATCAACAAAATGCTCGGCTACCTCGATGCAGACATCCCTGCCGAAGACGACGAGAATACAGAAGCGCTCTACAACGTCATGACCAATATCCGCGACGTGAAAATCGCCATAGACGCCATCAAAACGCTTTTCGTCCCCATTCGAGAGCAGGTATGGACTCACCGTGGCGTCCGACACAGCGAACACGAGGTGGACGCCTGGCCAGGCTGACCGCAGTCGACTGCCTTGGAGCTGCAAGACATAGCTCTCAGGGGCTGGCTTTTGGAAATCCGTTCAAAAACTACTAATCCCTAAACCGTCGGCAAAGAAGCGAGAAGGCGGGCTCTCAGCTAGGAGAGAAACAGAGAGAGACCCCGACTCATTTTCTGTCGGCTGAGGACGCAAGCAGCTCTTGTTACGAGACAGGCAGTGTGCAAGTGCGTGCAACAGCTACCCTAATCGTGGGGACCGTGCCTACTTCTTTTTCTACCTCCGCTCTCAGTGTAGGCGGCCCCTGGACTCCGGGAAGTCTCCTCTCACGCCGCGTCGAGTCTCTGTTGTCTGCTGGCGCACAGGCGCTACGAATTACAGACGCTGACAGAGGTCTGGAACTATGTTTTCTCAGCGAAAATTCTGGCTCGCTTCTCGAAGCTGGCGAACGCCCGCCGCTGGGCTGCCGTCGGCTCCCAGGCGTTTCTCTGCAGACGTCCGCTTCGCGCTTTTGTGTTTGCTCTGCCTCTCGCAGGTGGCGTTGCTGAAGAAGCATGGATGCTTGATCGCGGAGGAGCGTTTGGTGGCGCTGGAGGCGGCGCCGGCTAAGTGGGAAGAAGTGATTCGCAAGGCGTTTGAAATCAAGGAGGCGATCCTGCCGATGCAGATGCAGGAAATGACAAACATCAAGCAGACGCTGTCGACGTTCAGCGATGACGTGCAGAACTTCCGCGACGCCTTCCTCCGCGACGCGCCGTTTCGCCACGACTTCCCTCGCGCGGACGTCTACAAGTGCCTTGATGAATTCTATAAAAAGACGCTGCTCATGGAAAGCAAAGCGAAGGACTTCAACAACCTCGAGATGCTCTTCGACATGGCGCGCTCTGGCTATAGACAGCTCAAAGACACCTTCGTTGATCTACGCCTCCTGAAGGTAGCAGCGATCTCCTACGTGTCGTCGACAGCGGCGCGAGGCGAAGCAGCAAACAAAAAACATGTGCTTTCTCTCGCCGTCATCGGACCCGCATCCACTGAGGAACTACACAACGCAGGCGCAGGCCCCCACACTCGAACAGAGCCAGGCTGCCGCTCTCTGCAATGTTACTGCACGCGTGCCCGTACAAACGAGCGGAGACATGGGTGCGTATACATATATTTATATATATCCGTGTGCTTGGGTACCCATCTTTTTTATGTCGACCACGCTGTACGATATATGTGAGTTCCAGGCCCCAGTCTAACTAATGGATACTTCACTGTTTACAGCTATATAAATATATATATATATATATATATATTCTAGCGAATCTGCACGAGTCCACGTCCAGCATGTTTGAGCATAAATGCCGTAGCTCCTCGCAGCTCAATGAGCTAGAGACTGTGGGCGGGTAATAATAAGAAAACTAGAACCGCCATCTTCTTCGCAACCCGCATGTCACGGCGCAGTCTCTTGACTTTCTGTGGCGCATAATATGGCGCCTGCCTTCCCTTGGCCTTCAGCAAATCTGGGACGTGATTGACTTCTGGACCTTCTCGTTCGACGACTGGAAATCCACACTGTGGGGAAAGATCGTCACCGACGAGTTGCTCCTTCGCGTGAAGGACATGCAGCAGCAGCTCAAGGCGCTGCCGAAGGAAATAAAGTCCATGCGCCTCTTCTCGGTACGCATCATCTTTTTTTTTCGGGAAATTAAGGTGCGGGCTCAGGGGCTGTAAAACGCCCATGCTTGACGATGCACAGCTAAGATTGATGTGCAGCTGCGTCAACCGACCACACGCTGTGCTGGGCTCTTTCGCTAGCTGTACACGCGTCTGTGCCTTTTGGGCATCGAACGTGTCGGCGCCTCTGTGGAGTGCTTCACATGGCGATTGCCGTCAACGCCTCCGAATGGCCTGATAAACTTCCGCCCAGATCACGGGCTCGTCTACGAGTTCCGCGCTGCATCGGACTGAATGTTTAGCTCCACGGGACCTCCAGAGGCACCCTGCCACACAGAAAGCAATGCGATCTGCATACGTATTTTACGTGTTCATTCACACATCGACACGTGGGAATTTCGAGTCGGGGGGACGGGTGCCCGTATGGTCGCCGCAGCACGAGAGTGAACGCTGCGCAGCAGCTCTTGGTGAGCAAGAAGCGATGCATGGCGACGTACTCTTCTCATGGACTGCTGCAATGCGTCGGTGGCGTCTCAGCGCGACGACGATTTACGCTTCGATTCGCTGACAGTGTCGAAAACGACGAGCCTGGCAGATGCCCCTCGAAGGCGTGCGCATGCCAGTTCTCTCCTTCCCTCTGTGACGTTCCGGTTGAAGCAGGAGACAGGCAATGAACGGGCCGCCGGCGTGTGTCCTCCCCCCCCCCCCTCCCCCCAGTGTAGAGGTCCTTTGCCCTGGCGGCGGCCACCACCGAAGGCGAGCATGCATTTTGTTTTATTCAGTTTTGTTTTTCCCGTTTGTCGGCGGGTCCCAGTGGCTCCAAGGCGAAGTGACCAACATGCAGATCGTATTGCCGCTCATCAACGATTTGCACTCCGAGTTCATGCGCGATCGGCACTGGACGCAGCTCATGGCCGTGGCTGGCAAGACGTTTACGAAAGGCAAGTGAATGAACCCCCACCACACTGCCTGCCTTTGTTTTCATTTGCGTGCCTGGTTTCGATCCTAGGTGTGCGGACTGATTCAGCCACCTTTCATCTTTGCGCGTTCTCTGGTTTGAATCACTACGTGACAAACCGCGCCCCCACGTAGATCTCCGTCGCGTTCAGGAAAGCGTCGAATGTCTTTTTTTCGCTTCAGGCCCCGAGTTTTGTCTGGAGGACCTGCTCAAGCTGCGGCTGCATGAACACGCGGACGGCGTGTCAGACATCGTCGTCTTGGCGCAGAAGGAAGCGAAGATCGACAAGAAGCTCCAGGAGATCACCAGCGTGTGGAGGCAGCTTGCGCTGCAGTTCAACCTCGAGCGCGAGGATGTCCCTCTGCTGGAGCCCCTGGACGACGTGATTGAAGTGTTGGAGCAGCATGCCATGGACCTGATGACAATGGTAGCCCAGGGGAACGTCATCGACTTCTGCCGCACCGCCGTCGAGGAGTGGCAAGACAAACTCCGGACTGTGGACTCAGTCCTCAAAGTCTGGATGGAGCTGCAGAAGAAATGGCGAGTGAGCCCAGAGTCCGCACGGCCTTGCAAGGGAAAAAATACAGGGTCCCAAACAGGCACGAAATCGTACATAGGGGAAGACTGCGTCTTCGGCGCCTCTCACATTCTCCCAGAGCTGTAGCGCCTTCCTATGTGCGCCTGCGTATGCGATAGCATAGAGAAATATATCTATCTATATATATGTATTTGTGTCTATCCGGGTATTCTCGTACCACACAGATAACGAGGAGAGCGGAAAATGTGTTCGGCTCTTTGCCGACGTATAATGGCGGGGATGCATACATTGAAGGTGGGAGTGCATGCATCCTACCTGTGCCCGACGTTTCCGTGTGTGCGGCGCGTTTCTGCGTGCCTCTGGTGCGGGCTTCGTTGCTCTCAGCGCCTCCAACCAATCTTCATGCTGTCCGAAGACATCCGCTCGCAGCTGCCGGAGGACTCCAAGCGCTTCGAGGCTGCCGACGGCGAGTGGCGCGACTTGATGTTCTGCGCAGCGCACCAGCCCAACATCGTCGAGACTTGTCACCACGAAGGTCGCTTCGAGCTCCTTGTGAAGCTCCGCGACATGATTGAGGTCTGCGAGAAAGCGCTCAGCGGTACGCAGTCGAAGCGCGCCTCCTGCTGCCCCAAACGACAGACGCTCGAGAGGCCTTCCTGTCGCTGCACATGCATCGAAACTACTGTGAAGAGACCTACGCACACACACGCATCGGTTCGTCTATGCCTGGCGTTGTGTGGATTTGAGTCGAACACACTTGGCGCCGACGCTGCCCATGGGTCCCTCAAACTGAGGAAGCTGTGGATTCTTGTGGGATGCCTTTGCATGCTGACATGTCGTACTCATCTGCGGAGCCTCCAGTGCAACTGCGCCTGTCGTCGTCGTCACAGCCTTGAGCTGACGCGGGTCTCACCCTTGCTTCGCGTCTCGAATGACCGGAAGAGGCGGCGGCCGTTTTTTGTATAATTCGTGGTTGGTGCGGCGTAGCTTGAGACGGCTGCACATAGCTCTGGAAAGTGCTGCAGAGCGCCACGGGTCGCTCAACCGCCCGTGCGTGTGAGCGTGGATCATCCCATCGCGTATTATGCATGCGCCGTCATCTTGGTTGAGCGCGATTTGCGTCGTCGGCCTCGCTTCAGATTACTTGGAGCAGAAGAAGAAGGCGTTTGCGCGGTTTTACTTCGTCTCGAACCAGGCGCTGTTGGATATTCTGGCCAACGGAAATGACCCGCTCAAAGTTTGCTACTACCTGGGGGACTGCTTCGACGGCATCAAGACACTGGATTTTCAAAAAGATCCTGTGCATGCGCGCCTTGCCTGCGGCATGTACTCCAAGGAAGACGAATACGTCCCCTTTGGCGAGACGTATCGCCTCGAGGGACCCGTCGAAACGGTGAGCCTCCGTAAAGCGTCTTTACATTCACGCAGACGAAATAGATGCAGGGCCTCAGCGAGCGGCGCGAGGCAGACTTGCGAGTGCATACGGCCAGTGGTGTCTGACGGATCCGCGCAAAGACCTGAAAACCTCGCATACAAACATGCAGTGTGGGGCATGCCCCCCCATATACGATATATCCAGACATATCTATAATTACACAGATAGTTACATATCTGCAAAATCGCGGCGCTGAGAAGACACATCAGTGAGAGTCCAATTGGAGACCGGGGCGCCGGTTTTCTCAAAATGCTACGCGCGGCTTATGGGGCCTCCGCGGCTGCTCATCCCTCGTTCGCCAGTGAGGAAGCCCGTCAGACACGCGCCAGCCACCACAGCGCTCATCGGCGCCTTCTGCTCGCTTGGGACTTTCAGTCTTAAGTCTGAAACTGCCTCGATGTCCAGATGTGGAGTTCCTGCGTTCCCTGTTTCCATCCGCCAGCCTTCCAACCACGCTGAACTCGCCAGCGTCGGCCTGCCTTGACACGCTCGTTTCGTGCGATGCCCAGCGCAACGCTGCACGCTGGGCGTCCAGGGATCCCAATACGCAATCAGTTCCCACAGCCACCCGCCTGAACCGCTTCACGGGCCTGTCA